>NW_027472583.1:5000-2405000 GCF_030347505.1 Rhynchophorus ferrugineus | reverse complement strand
GCTATCTAGCCGTAATATATACGTATCAAACCCGAGCTTAAGAAATACTTTTAAAAAATATATATAACCATATTACCACGCCAGAAAAATAAATTTCAGATGCAGGACCTCTTCCCACGACCTTATGCCGAAATCGCATCACCATCGAAACAAACCGACCCGATCCTAACCGACGCTTACTGGATCAAAACCGTCCTTACAGACCTTCTCCATTTTCGTCGCGATACATCGCCTAAACGAGAGTGAATAGTGATGTAGGTGCGGGATTTTTTTATAAGGTGTTAAGCTTTTTACGGACCAAACGAGGTAGAAGGAATCCAGATCTCGATTACGATCGGAGGGTCGTCGGAGGGGATGTATTTTACATGCGTTCTATATAGCTTTAATGCACCAGGGAGGCGTAATAATCGAAAAAATGGAAAATTAATTAACCTCATCCGGGTATAAAATTAAATTCAAGCACAAAAAATATTCTCATGTGTGTATGCGAACATTATTTGAAATTATAATACCTGAATTTGCATTTGGTTCGGGTTTTTATCCCTATATCAGGAACAAAAATATTAAAAATAAAGTATATTTAACAATTTGAACTATAGTCTATACAAAGTTTTTTTGTACATACGTCATCAAGGTGTTTAATGTATGCCTGCCGCAATTTTTAAATTCCTTTCAGAATCAGGCAATATTTTCCGTTCCTTTCATTTTATTCTAGTTAAAAAGAGTTACAATGCTATCTGATTAGTTCAAACGCGTAAATGAATGAGCCTGTCAAAGTCTCACCTATAAATTACTGCGTCTGTATAATTAACTGTAGTTTTTAGATGTACTAGAACGTTAAAAATATTTTTGATAACATTTTTGTTAAATTATTTTATTTAGATGGAAGCCTCACGTTAGACAAAAAGCAAAACACATTAGAACCAAAATAAAACAACTATACTGGTTAGTCGGAAGATACTCCCAACTTGATCTAAAATCAAAGAGGTTGATCTATAATACAATTATAAAGCCAATTTGGACCTATGGGGTGCAAATATGGGGTTGCACTAAAAATTCAAATCAACTAGTCATACAACGCTGTCAAAACAAGGTTCTTCGATTGATTACTATTACCTATCACTATGTAACCAACGAAGAACTGCACGATGACCTGGATATCAAATGGATTTGCGAATTTGTGCAGGATTTCGCCTTGAAACACGAAAGAAGATTACTAAATCATTCTAACGTGGAAACAATACAACTGCTGGACAGCGCACAGGATGTCAGGAGATTGAAACGAACAAAACCATACGAACTTGTGTGAACATTTAGTGTGTATTATTAGTGTAAACTATAGCTATAAGTTAATAATTAATAAATAATTGTAATTTTATAATTGAGGAATACATACTGATGTATTTTCTCGCACTTATCTTGCTTGCTAATTAATCCAAGCACATAGGAAAAGTAGTAATAAATTAATTGTAATAATAATAATAATTAAGATTGTACTAAGCGTATCTAATAAAGATGTTATAAAAAAAATATTTAGATTAGAATTTTGTTGTATGTCAAAGCCAAACTGTACTAAAACTTTTTGACGCTACAACTTTAGATGACGTATATACAAAATAACTTTGAATAGACTATATATATTTAATATCGAGTGGAGGCTTTAATTAATCCCGGAAAGATGATACTGTTTATAAGAAATTCTTTTTGTTAAAAAAGAGAAACGAAAGCGGATATATGTTTTCATATTGGTAAAAATTACAATTTTTGGTATTGTTTCTGTTAACTTTATGTTAATGAAAGATATACCACCAGAATTCAATTACAGATACCATTTTAAGATATGTTTTTTATTATTTTCTAAATATTATATATCCTGGATATTGGACATCGTTCCTATCGTTTTACTTTGAAATCTTTATAGTATTTCAATGTTACTGTAGCTGGTTCTGTCCCAAATTTGTATAACATACATATACGTATATTAAGGCTTTAGTATAATTTTATTCATGAATATTTTATTAATGTCTAACAACTGTGATTTGCATCCCATAAGCCAATACATGCTCCGAGGCCTGCAGTCTAATTGTTTGTTTTTGGTCCATATATGTTTCCGCCAAGTTAGACGTCGGACAAGATGCATACCTAAGTACTGCGATGTCATCTGAATACTTCGTTGCAGTGGTACAAACATGAGCAAGTATAACAGGTCAATTGAAAAGTCCTTGTCTAACCATAGTAAAACACATTTTTTGGCAAAATTAGCTTTATATTCAACATAATTCTCTTCAAGGGTGATACCCTATGTAATCCAACAACGCTATGTAATAGTCGCTGTTGAAAGCCATTGAAAATTATTCCATGCGCATCCTAAAATACAGACGCCATAAACTTGCCAGCCGACTGTTCTGTTTTCCCACGTTTTGGAGCGGATTCATCGTATGGAATCCACTCGGATGACTGTCGATTGGACTTAGAAGTGAAATGATGGAGCCATGTTTCATCCATTGTCACATATCGATGCAAAAACTCAGGTTTATTACAGTTGATCATCTTCAAAAACTGCTCCGAATCATCAATTCGTCGTTGTTGTTGGTCAAGTGAGCTCGCGCAACACCCACTTTGCACAGAGCTTTCTCATGCTCAAATATTCGTGAATGATATATGATATATATAATGATATTATGTACACCTTCAGTTGATATATTTAGATTGTCCGATAATTCATTCAGATTCAATTTACGGTCATTAAAAATCATTTTGTGGATTTTTGAACAACCTCTTTTGGGCATCCACTGCGTTCACCGTCTTCGGTGCTCATTTCACCATGCTTAAACTTAGCACCATGCTTAAACTTGATAGTTGATTTTTCTGGGGCAGTGTCCGGAAACTTGGTATCAAGCCAAGTTTTTGCTTCAACTGCATTTATTCCCTTCAAAAATCAATTTTTTATCAACACGCGGAATTCCTTTTTATCCATTTCACAATAACAAAAGTTGCTTCACTCAAAATGCTATAATTCAGAAACAAATGACCCGACAGTTATCAAATTTATACATGCATCTTTTGGGGGTTGGGGCTAACTAAAAACATATAGATTTAACTCTAGTAGCGCCATCTATGTGTCAGGCCGGGGACTTTTCAATTGTCGTGTTATCAACCTACATTTTGTTCTCAAAAACATTTCAACAAACAGATAACAAAATCAATCAGTTTGTTAGTTTACGCAGCATTACGGCGCATATTATTTACAGCTAGTTACAATATATAGCTTATTAAGCAATATTAAAAATAATATTATATAGCAAATATGCTCAATTAACAGTGATAACGTAATTAATACAATTTTAGGATCGTAACAGCCATAAATGCTGAATTTTGCGATACTGTTACATTTTACAGATAGTTTTTGTTCGACATGAGACTATACATTAATTAAACCGTTGGAAATCCTGTGCTAGTCGTAATTCGTTAGGTTAATGATTATGTTCAGTTAAAAGCAATTAATTATTAATTGGTTTTTCCTTTAACATTCATCGCCTGGCGTCCATACAAAATATAGTTAAATATTGATTTTTAAATATTTAGGGCTCATCTGTGATTCCTTTTAATTTAACCAATATAGAAATAAGTGTATGGCATATAAATATATCGATCTTCTATTAATAGCTAATTTTGTATAATACCAGTCAGAATTCAATAAGCTCCGGCAGTTTGTAACTAATTTTACAATGTTGCTGTTTGTAGTTTCTTTTTAGAAGTACCGTAAGCAGTAATGAATAAACCATCGATTTGTGAATATTGGCAAAAGAGATCTTTTAACAGTTTTAATATGAAGAACCGTATGAAGAAATTCCACCCAGGTGCATATCCGTTCAATTTTTATTTTAATTTTGAAAATTGGATTCAGTTCTATACCAAATTTATTATATTTTAGACGTAATTGACCCTGTGAATGTAAAAATTCAAATAAATATGACTCGATGTCCTTTTTTATTAAAACATCTCATCAAAATCACAACTCTTTGGTCATATATAATCATTCTACAGCATTAAAATTGAATAAATTCAAGTTAGGCTCTCTTGATGATTTTGAAGCGTGAAAATATAATAATTCCAATGGATACTACGTTAGATGAAATTCTAGATAATGTAAGCAGTTTTTAGATTCAACAAGCAAATTGTTTGAATTTCATAGGTAAAAGGTGTAAAAGTGACGATATAAATGATGAAGCATAGGTAAATGGGGTTAAAAAGAGAAAATAATTGAAAATGTTGACAGAAATAGTATTCAGTTTTGTTTGTTGAAGAAAATAATCGAAAATTATGAGAGACCGGACAGTGTATTCAGTTAATATGTAAAGTGTGAGGTGTGCTTAATTGTTTAGATACATTATTGTGTGATTGTAAACCTGATGTGTGGTGAATTGTCATGGAACTTTTTTGTATAAATTAATTTTCTGTTACAATGATAGTGGCTTTTATTGATAGAACCAGTAAGGTAGTATAAATTAAGAACGTTGAAATATTGGATGGTTATGAAAATTTGCAATATAATAGAATGTTTAAACTGAACTAAGTCATCATGGGACATTAATATTAATTAAATTACTTCATTTAGGGCAAGCATTGAATTCAGACTGTCGCTATAGATGTAAAAATATCATGATGTAATTTTGAAACAACATCTCATAAGAATCAAATTGTATTCACGGGAAATTCTTTCGATTACTTTTAGTTTAGTTTGATATCACATGTTTTAAATCAGACGCTAATGAAAATATTTTAAAATTTATTATGATATAAAAAACTTTATAGTAAAAATTTAGATATTAGCGATTAAATTCAGCATTTTTAATTAACATTGCTTTGTTTATTTTTCAGGTATGTTTGAGATAGTGAAACCTAGAGAGTATTAATAATAATAGTATGAGCGTAAGTAAAAATTAGTCACTAGAAATATAATTATTATTATTTGTAAAACCACAAAAATTGGTGTTACAATGAGTTCTTCCACGTCATAGATTAACGAATCAATATTATATTTTAAATAATAAAATGAGAAAACAAACTGGGATTTGTATAAAATATTAAACCGTTTATATTGGAACTCTATGGTTCCCTTTTAATATAAATAAAGTTGAATATGTAATGTATGCAGATTATTGTGTTAAAATATTCGATAAGTGGTTATAAATAATAAATATCTGAGTTGATATAATTAGGAGATATATTTTAGTTAGAAATATAACGACTGGCTGCGCTTTTATGTCCAATTAAATTTTAACTAGACTGTATTCACCGATTTACATTTAAAAGGTAAAAGTTAATTATATAATACGTTTTAATTAGTTTCAAATAACGAAAACGAATAATTAGGCTAAGGACATGCTTTTGTTTTTTTTTTCAGACTTTCAGTCATTATACTAAGCTTAATTAAGTTATAAATAATATTCGTATGAAATATAATTGAAAAATGAATATTAAAATGGCTAAATTACGTTTTTGCTAGTGAGAAAATATGATTGTTAATTTAATGACCTACTTTTGGAATGAAACAGTTTATTCTTCGCTTTATTTTAATTAATTTAGGACATAATTATTTTAAATAAGTTTTGGAAACATACTTTTTGTCAATAATCATAATTCTTTTTAAAAATATAGAAAATATATTTGTATTCTAGTACATGTATTACTCTACCATATTTCAATATATACTATAATATGATTGAAAAGTAGCAGTCCTTGGTACATTTTAGATTAATTTTTGCATAGAAAATAGTTTCATTTGTTTACTTCAACAGAATGTTGTTGTCGTTATATTTTGCTTTTTTATTTCCGAAAAAGGGAATTGAAGCACAGGCTCCCAGAAAATTATTTCGCAATTACAGTTATGGTAATTTAATAATGACATTCTTATAAATATGGAGATAGACTGATATATATCAACTAACGATACGTTTACGGAACTAACCATCGACTATAAAACATTATCGAAATATTCGCATAAGACTGGATACCAAAAGAAACTTGATAGCTCTGATTCTACATGAACTATTTAATAGATTGTGTTTCCATTCATGAAGAACTGCTGATACGAGCCTAAATCAAGCCAGTTTTGAAATGAACGATTGTAGGTGATGATTGAAGAATCTTCACAAGTAGTTACAAAGGCCGTATTAACGTAAAGGTAGTATTTAGTCGGATTGAAAAGAAATTGTTCATCGTGAGTTACTTAAACCTGACCTAACAATTAATTGAACTTTTTACTATCAGTGGCCAATGGAATTGAAGTATTGCAAAAAATGGCTGGAATGGATTAATATAAATCACGATTTCTATTAAGCCAAGGCTATGTCATACACATCTTTAGTGACTAGGCAATTGAGAGAGATTGACTGAGAACTTTTGCTGTCTCCACCGTAGCCTATGACTGCTTGCATAGCCCGGATCTTGATCCATAAAAATACCGTTTGTTTCGGTATCTGCTAAACTCTTTAAATGCTGTAAAGTTGTATACACTTTGCTTGAAATTTTTGTACGCTAAAAGAATTACGATTTTATCATAAAGCTTATTCATAAAAGGTCGTTAACCAAAACAGGACATTAATTAGTCTTAAAAAAACCAACCAAATATAATTATATAGCATGTATAACAGGTGAATGCGTATGCATAGAATATTTAATCAATTGTAATAAATAATTCATGCGTTTTGACAGAACATTGATTAAATTTGGAGGTTTCGATAGGAGTAACATCATTTTCTAAAATCGATGATACTGTTTCGTTTGTAAAATAGCTTTTGTTCTATATTAGATAGATCATTAATTAAAACGCTGAAATCCCTACGCTACCCATAATTTGTTCGGATAATGATTGTATTAGGTATAATTAATTATTAACAGTTTTTATATAAGGGTTAATATTTTCATAATATTGACTATGCGTTTTGTATAAACAAAAATGCCACGTCTATTTGTGACTCTAAAAATATGTATTTTACATAACTAAAATACAAACTATTAACGTTTCTTGGGCTTATTAAAAAGTTAAGAAAAGTAAAACATTAAAAAAAATTAAAAAATTAAATAACAAAAATTATTTTTTTTTAATTAATCAATTTATTTTTTATGTTTCTATTTGGTGGATAAGCATATACGTACCTCAAACGGTTAGTCCACACCTACAGAAACCGATTTTGAAACGCGATATGTAAAATTTCGAGAAATTAATGTTCGAAATGGAGATGGGATTTGTTGAATCTACACATTGACAATAATCCTGTAAAATTAGAGTTATAATTTAACGAATTGCCTGATAAAATGTTCAAAAATAACTCGCACAGAAAAACTTCCCAATGGCTTAATGAATGTGTACATATTAGCTGCTCTACACAGAAATGATTACATAATTACATCATTCAAATTGATAATTTCAGATGAAACATCTTTCTAAACCTTTTCGAAAAATAATAATAAAAGTCATATTGCTGGCCAAATCTTCATATTTTCATATCAAAAATGGCTTCAAAATGTTTATTATTACTTAATGAGAATATTTCTGCTTCATTAGTTGTCGCATATTTAGTCCATAAGAAGTAGACTTACAGAAAATTAACTATGTAAGGTTGTGTGGATATTTAAAAGTTGTCTCTATGTTATTTCGTTAAAAAATGATTTCTTTACAAGGTTTCCATGTTTTTTCAGGTGAGTAGAATACCAGAGAGGGGGATCAACATTGTAGATCACAGTATATATTAAACAATTTATAAAAGCTTAAAGATTATGATTATTTTAAATAAATGGGTAAAAAAATCATTTATTAAGATAGGCTTAAAGAAGCAATCTTTGTGAATATCATTTAAATAAGCTTTGTCAAGTTTTCTAGTAATTTTTTGGAGCAAAGTGAATATCCCTTATTATCTGAGGCTTAAAATAAGCTTCTTGCACGACCATCTTGACATTTTTCTGAAAATTCATATGATGCTAGTGAAGAGAAAGAGTAAGGCTTTCATCGGGGTATAAGGAGACGGTAAATGACACCATGGGTAATGGAATATGAATAAGATGCATAGCTGAATGAAATGGCGTCATATATATATTCAGATTAAAGGTATTGTAAAGTCTTTTTGACAATATTCACAAATTGATTATTTATCCATTAATGCCTACTATTTATAATCAAAATATGAACAGTACAAGATCAAGTAAAGTATAAATAGCGAGTTCTTATTGTTAGTCTAATAAAGTTACTTGAACCTGTCACTGCAGCCACAAAAATAAGCTTTTACAATTAAGAACCGCGTTATAAGGCCTATTTTGTTGCTACATTATGCATCAATATTTAATTCAATAGACTATTCTTTTCGCCGGTTTATTCCATTCACTTAGATTATTGCTTGTTCAGTAGATATATCTGTTCGTGTATTTTTGGAGTAAATAAATAATAAACACAACCAGATGTAGATTATCCAAATGAGCATAAGCATAACGAACCAATCATATACTACTTATTTTTCAGTTCCCTGTAGTCCAATAAAAATTCTTCAAGCTGTCACTGCAGCCACAAAAATAAGCTTTTACAGTTAAGTACCACGTTATAAGGCCTATTTTTTTGCTACATTATGCATCAATATTTAATTCAATGGATCATTCTTTTCGCCGATTTATTATAGTCACTTTCGTGTATTTTTGGAGTAAATAAATAATAAACACAACCAGATGTAGATTATCCAAATGAGCATAAGCATAACGACTAATTTATATTGAGAATATTATTTATTTTAATTTTCTTCATTATTTTCGCGAGAGCGCGAATATCCTCAAGTCCGCGACGCTCCCCTTAAGCAGTAATTTTTATTCACTCCGACTTTCGAGAAAGGGTTAAGAAGCAATGATAAATCGTCGTGCGAGAATCCGTCGCCCGTTGAAAAATGCCCCTCGACAGGGCGCAATAAAAAAACCGGGCCGGGCAGTCACCATGACCAACTTAATTTAATTTAACCAACCAATAAATTAGAAAAGTTAGATCCCCCAGAGGCCACGGGGGATGAAGGGGGGGGGGTGCTGAAGAAAAATTACATTGCCCGGTAATTAGACTAAGATATAACTTTCAGCTCTGGCATGCAGAATTGTTATCTTCTTATTTTTTGTTGTGTGCTGAAGCGTAAAAAGCGACTCCATTAAAATCTGTTACGAAATAAGCTCGAGCTTCACACAAGAAATTCTAGCAATCAGCCTTGGATAAACAGGTCTGGAAGTTGATGACATAATTACTTCATGAACATTGTTTTATTAATATTTAACAATTGTGTAACAAACAAACAATTTTTATACCATTTTTTTCCTTCACATTTTATAAGCACTAATCATATTTTGGCATGAACCATAATACTTAGCTTTGTTAACTAAAACTATTTTCAACCCTTTTTATTTATAAAATTAATATTATCATCATCCTATTAAACATCCATAAATGGTGATATAATTATGAAGTTATTTAAGTTTTTGTTTCAGTTATATACCAAAAAGATAAGATTTTATTAACTGAACTAAAAAAGTTGTAAAAAAAATGTTGGTCTCTAAATTTCATGGATAAATAATTCTATTAGTATTTCATTATTACTGTATTATTAATTTAACATAAGCTGTGATGTTTTTATCAATATATAATCGCTTAAACTAGAGTTGTAACGAAAAGTCTGAAAATCGTCCAAAATCCAAATATGGAAAAACCGTCAATAAAAAGTAGTGGCATTTTTACCACTCTATCTTCATTATTATTATAAAAAATCTAAAATGCCAGGCGAATTTTGCTATTCTTTCCAAAACATTTAATCTACTTAATTTAGGTATATCCTAGCTTTCTCTAAAGACTACTAAAATCATTCTACAGATTATTATATCTCATTCTATGTGTCTGTTAATCAGTTCGTATGATAGTTTACGTTTGAGCCTACGCACTTCACTGTCATCGCGCACATTTAACAGTTTGGCGGGTGCATTGGGCTGCACTAACAGTCTTTCAAAGTACTTCGCACTTCAGTACTTCAACACTCCGAATAACACTGGTTATGGGTTCAAAGGGGATGTCGCGGTGAATCGGTTTGTTGGACACGTAATATTGGGCATCGACGATGACTCGTAACACTTTATTCTGGAACCTCTGGAGGATAGTTATGTTAGATTTACCTCACACTTTAATACCATAAGTCCAAATGGCCCTAAGTATTAACTTATACCAACGAAACCTTGTTACCTAAGGAGATTTACGCTCAATCAGCCAATATATCTGATTTAACGTTGTCTTCCTTTTTAAGTTCTTCCACAAAGTATGAATGTGACATTAAACATCACCAAGGGATCTGATGATCACGATGATTCACTTTCAAAGTAATGTAGCGACGGCTACAGACCTTTAGGTCACCACACATTCACCTACATCAAAGTCAAAGTTTGGCAACGCTGGTGGATTGGTACCATGCGGTTCCCGGCTATGAAAGACCACGCCGATGACATCTCGCGCTCTTTTCTTTTCTTTATCCTCTTATAATAGTACCACTTCCACAGCACTGCCGTACTTCCTTTACCTTAACCTAATATCCCGTGAATTCTCCCGTCGACCACATATATCATTCAATATCGAAATAAACCAAAAATTTCATTCAACCAGTGTTTCCTTTCACAAAAATAGTAGAATACTACAGTAGAATGTTAATTAATGTAATTAATACTAATGCAGCAAGAAAAACATTTTTGTAAATTAGTCATATTAGGCTCAATTTTAATTCATTTTAACGACAGTTACACCGAGAAGGTATTTTCTTGCCTACATCAGTCTCGAACATTATTTCCGAACCATTTAATTATATTTTCTCGAACAATTTTCCCACCTTCCCCCATGATCCCATGGCCGTAACAAAGATGTAACGATAAAACCTTTACGATTTCTTCATTTTCTTTTAATAAAATTATCCGAAACATTTCGTTTCAGATTCGGCACGATTCTCCAGGCAAATTGTTAACTATAAAACGCGATGAAAAAACGATTCCAAATTCCGACGTAGGTTGATGAAAATTGATGGTATTTTATTAGGGAAAAATTCCATCTGACTGGGTGGAAATCTTCACGGTTTCAAGCGCGAAATGGTATTTATTTCGCCCATTTCTTGATAATATAATATTTCAAGGTTAATATTATTTCTAATTTATTTTTATAATAAAGTGAATTATTTATTATATTTTACATAATGAAATAATAAAATCTAATTTATAACTTAAACAAAAAGCTAAAATGAATTTCAAATTATGTGGATTACCTTTAAGTAAGAAGTAAGTAAAAAGTAGTGTTGGGAACTATCGACTGAAATCGACTATGGACTTTTTAGTAATTGACTACTTTTACTATCGACTGTTTCACTCGCTACTTTCGGTCCGACTGATTTTGTTACTATTTACGATCGACTGTTTCAGTGGTGTACTTTCAGATATTATTTTTGGTTTTACCTGTTTCATTTAACGTTCCGGCACTGTCGTCCTAGCCGCGATCTTGACAAAAATATACCCAATTTATGCTTAACCGCATAGATTTATATTTAATATATGTAGTTTTATGATTTTTTCGGTAGTTTGCTTGTAAATAACAATATATTGAATATTAATATTATAGCATTTTGGTACGATATTTTTCGAGTTTATTAAAATAATAGGGTAAAGAGGTTAAAATCGGGTTATCATTCCCAATATGTAATAATAATAGTAAAATATTTTGTTTTTCTGGCAATAACTGGTAATATTTCGATTATTCTCTCGAATTCCGTTCAATAATTCCGTTGTACATCTTTAATTTTTAGATTTTTTTTAAAATTATATTGTATTGTTTATATCTATTATAGTATATTATTTAAAAATATCAATTTACACATAAATACAATAAAACATTTGTGGAGTATTATTCCATTCCTTTTCACAGATCCACAGAACATTCAAATATTAAAGTAATCCTACTTCGTTTAATTATAAATTCATCTTATGTATAATTATTATAATAGTATTCAGTAATTATTTTTTCCATCTATTTTTTAAATTTAGTTCGTGAAGGAATTTATACATTTCCATCTCTCTTATACCACCGTTGGAAAATATAACCATATATAAAATTAACTACCCAAGCAATTATCTCCCGCCTTTCATCTCACACAATTTATACAGGAAAGGATTCGTACATCTTCGTCTGACATCACGAATTGAAAAAAAACTGTCGAATCGTGTATTTCACTGAAAATAGTAATTACTATTTTCAGTCGATAGTTTTTTGACTATCGACTGTTCCGACTGTTTTGCGACTATCGACTATTTCAACTATTTTCAGTCGATAGTTCCCAACGGTAGTAAAAAGCATAAAGTAAGATACTTTAAATTATGGCTTTATATAAATTTGCCTTGCCTTAGTTCGTTACAATCTTCTGATATCCTTTGCATTGTCCAGCAATATTGCCTCCACATTGATGTGATTTAGTAAACCTATTTCATGTTTTAAGCAAAATATAAAATAATTTCATTCTATCGTGTAGTTCTTTGTTTGCTACGTAACGTTAAACCTTGACAATTAATTAAATAACTTGGTTTTGGCAACCTTGGATTCAGTTTGTCGCAAACTCATATTTACCCTAAATCCAAATAGGCTTTATTATTGACCGAAAAATCAATGTCTTTGCCTAAATCCAACTATCTAGCGCAGTTGTTTGATTGCGTGATTATGTTATTATTGATTACTAATCGGTAATATCCTATCGTAATCGATAGTAGGTTAAACTTAATTTAATTACGTTACTATCATCTTGCTTCAACGCAAAATTAAGATGGATAGATTTCGGGCTATTAATCCATATTTTCTAATATCTAGTCCGTTTATGCATCTTGCAGCATGACATAACAATTTGCTCCTTTTGTGGATCAGTCCAATATATCATACATTACATTCATTAGCAGGGCAGTATTTTTTCCCCAAACACTGTTACTCACTTGACTAATTGATTGGTTAATTCACTCAATATTTTATTGAGTGATTATTTCGGGGTATAATAAGTTATAACCGCAGTTTTTCAAACAGTTTTACATAACTTCCAAGTCGATCAAAAAATTAAACATGACCAATGAAGTGAAGCATTAATTATTGTAGCATCGACCCTACTTGCCAGACCTACCTCCCGCCGACTTCTTGTTATTAAACTTTAAAAGCGTTTGTTGAAATTGAAACAAATATGAGTATTATATAGTTAGGAAAATGTGAATATGAAAACATATATGGAAAGTTCATTACAAATAATCAATATAAAATCTATTATATATTAATAGATTTATTTCGCTGCTCACTAAGTTCGTGGGATTGAATTAAATTAATTTATATTGATGTATGCAAAAATTATTCTATTTTTCCGTAATTTCATCTTCTTGAATGACCTTCCAGGAATCCTGCAAAATTAATTTCTACAATAGCTATTAGTTCTTCGTTGAATTATTTTTGTGCATAATCATATAAAAATATTTCTCGCAAAGTAGTCTTTAAGGCGTGAAAAAAGCCAGAAACCAGAGTGGTCTGTATCTGGCGAATAAGCTTTTTAGAACTAATCTATACTTTACTATTTTCTGTAAATTGGGACATTTTGTTTTCAGCACATTAGTTTAGAAAGCTACAACTCTAATTTGAGCTTATTATTTCACTAGTCTGGAGGTAACCCACGTCGAGAATTATTTTTGCATGTCAAAAAACTAATATATCACTATTCTGACCAATTTCCACATTGTTGCACAATTTAGTATAGTAGATGCTAGATAAAGTAAATACTCAATAACGAATAATTTTTGTCACGTATATGCCACCGAACATAACTGAATTATTCCAATCAAAAAACTAAAACTAAACAAGACTTCCCAATCCATACTACTGAAATTTCATGTCTTTTATTTCTGCTATTAAAGAGTCCTGAAAATATCCAACGCTTTGAAACAGCTGACACTACGAGAAGCTGTTTTAAATTTACATATGTCCTGACACGTTCTTCGTCAAGAAAATATACAAAAACGTTGGAACAATCTTTTTTGTATCAATGATGAAGACGACCATTGTTCCTTAGGTTTATTTAGGTAACAATTGAGATCTAATGCGGATATCCTTATAAGTGCTCATTCATTAGCTCATTCATAAAAAATATGTGAATCCCAACATTGCTTGTACTACAACTGAAATTAATGTATGGAACGAAGATAAGTAGATAACAGAATGGTAATTAGAAGGAAGATATGGACAGTGAGGACGATGAGGACGTTCATTGATTGAAGTTGGAAATGTAGTGACTGAAGCACGAGTTATAAAATTTTTTAACCAAGCTTTAGATATATACATAAATGCTAGATGTTAATTATGCTGAATAAAGCAGCAGTCAATCATCGCTGAAATATTTGTTTGATTTGCTCAAATCACTCAAACTTAAATCACCTTCGTTACTGTAAACATTTTGAAAATGTGGTTTGGTTTGTATTAGTATATATTAATGAACGTCTGCTGTATATATTCAGTTGAAATGTTGGGAAATATCATATATAATTTCAGTAAAACTATATTTAATACAGACAACAGCAGAAGAAAGGTTTCTTCCAAATATAGTAAATAACCCGAAAATCACTTTACCGCCCCGAACATTCAGTTGCCGCAAACAACGAAAAGCGAAATAGATGACGCGAAACGGTGAGATAGAGGTGGAGGTAACAAAAGACAAAGAGCGTTAGATCATAATCTGCAACTTAAAGACTTTCCAAAGTTCCAGAGCGAGGTCCTATTTTCCGCTTCGCCAGCGAAATTAACTTATACCTGGGCTTAAGGGACTGGACGGGCTGCACAAAGAGCGGTTTGATATTTAAATTGGGTTAGTGTCGATTACACTACGTAATATTCTAATTGAATTTATCGTTTATTTTTTCTATTCTGTTCGGCTAGTTTCAGCGCTCTGCCTAGGATTTTTATACAAAGATAGTGTCATAATTTTAAATATACCATATATAAACTTATATAATGTGGACAATGTGGAAATGTTCAGATTTTATATGGTATTTATATCTATATTATTAAAATACATGATACATTTGATAAAATACTAGGAATTGAGTTTAATACCTTCGAAATACCAGTAGCATCATTTCTGGAATAACCCTACTGTCCTATAATAGTTACCACTTTTTTATTTCATTTAAAAGAAGCTCGATTCTTGGATTTTATACAAAATAAAACAGAAAAATTGAATGGACCTATTTTCCATTTGTTAACTCTTGCTTGATTGAAATGAAATCCAGCAACTTTTGAAACAAATAATTTTGAACAATGAGAAATTCTTAGGGTACGACAATATCGTGTGAAAATTATTACGATCAAGCCCAGAAAAACCATAAGTTGTTGTAAAGTCCACACTGACGCCAAGGAGTTGTTCATCATGAGCTCATTAATTAAATAACTTGGTTTTGGCAACCTTGGATTCAGCTTGTCGCAAACTCATATTTACATCCCTTAATATAGTAAATAACCCGAAAATCACTTTACCGCCCCGAACATTCAGTTGCCGCAAACAACGAAAAGCGAAATAGATGACGCGAAACGGTGAGATAGAGGTGGAGGTAACAAAAGACAAAGAGCGTTAGATCATAATCTGCAACTTAAAGACTTTCCAAAGTTCCAGAGCGAGGTCCTATTTTCCGCCTCGCCAGCGAAATTAACTTATACCTGGGCTTAAGGGACTGGACGGGCTGCACAAAGAGCGGTTTGATATTTAAATTGGGTTAGTGTCGATTACACTACGTAATATTCTAATTGAATTTATCGTTTTTTTTTTCTGTTCTGTTCGGCTAGTTTCAGCGCTCTGCCTAGGATTTTTATACAAAGATAGTGTCATAATTTTAAATATACCATATATAAACTTATATAATGTGGACAATGTGGAAATGTTCAGATTTTATATGGTATTTATATCTATATTATTAAAATACATGATACATTTGATAAAATACTAGGAATTGAATTTAATACCTTCGAAATACCAGTAGCATCATTTCTGGAATAACCCTACTGTCCTATAATAGTTACCACTTTTTTATTTCATTCAAAAGAAGCTCGATTCTTGGATTTTACACAAAATAAAACGGACCTATTTTCCATTTGTTAACTCTTGCTTGATTGAAATGAAATCCAGCAACTTTTGAAACAAATAATTGTGAACAATGAAAAATTCTTAGGGTACGACAATATCGTGTGAAAATTATTACGATCAAGCCCAGAAAAACCATAAGTTGTTGTAAAGTCCACACTGACGCCAAGGAGTTGTTCATCATGAGCTCATCGGCTTTCCAGTTAATTCGACATACTGTTGACCACAACTACTGCAATTCAAGCAGACTGTTATTAACTAACGATCAAAGCTGATCAATAGGAAAGATAATAAAGCTTTCAGCACGAGAATGCTGGAACATACACATATTTACGTGACAAGAATAGAGAAAGATTGCCTGGAAAGGGAACCACCATATAGCCCGGATCCTGTCCCGTTTGAGAACAATTTGTTCGCACCTTTGTCAAATTTATCTTTTTACGCCAGCTTCAAATGAAGCTCGTTTTCCCCAACCCATTAATATAAATTTTGTATAAAATAATGGTTCTCATTAAGAAAAATTATTATAATAATTATTTCTTAAGTTAGTAGCGGCATTATTTGCATCTCTTTGTTTTAAATAACAAAAATCTTTCATTTTTGGTCTAGACTGACCCTTTTTTCACATAGTTTACGCTACGATGTTATTATACTTACATATGAATCGCTTTTATTAGTTCATACGGCATATAATCTTCGGCCATTTCGCCTGGAGGAAAGGGATTTAGTCTCTGAGAAAATTGGATGAACATAAAATTACTATAAAGCCGGTTTTATGGTAAATAATGAAAATAAGATGATTCAGGAGTGGTGCTGATGATTCAGTGATCTTTGGTGACACCAAAATGTTAAATTATAAGAACTGAGAGGTCATTATTTTTAAAACACGGTCCTTCACCACAAATCAATTACTTTTTTCAAAATTATTGCAGGTATATCTTTTCTTTGGTCGCAATATGGATTTTTCTCTTAATGAAGTTTCTTGATAAGCGTGTCCATTCATTTTACTATTTATTATTTATCTATTAACTATTTATTTTCTGCTCACTTTTGAACCTGCATATTATATGTATAGAAGTTATAAAATGTGAAGGGCTTTAGAAAACAAGAAACTATTAATTAGCTTCAAAAATGAGGGTTTTTATCTATTAGAAAAAAAGACAAAACTCGTCTCATTCATTCACCATTCGATATTCCATAATAATCATTCCGGTTTTTCGTTGTTTACAATGAATATAAAGCATGTATTCATTAAAAGTATTGAACATTTGATTCCATGCATTTTGCCTATCTCTCAGGCAATTTAAGTGTACCATTCTAAAAAAACACATATTTTCCTTTGAGCTGAGCCATTCATCGAGCTTATTTTTGTTGTTTGCTGCTGATTTTTGAGGTTTCAAGTGCTGTTCTGCAGGAATATGCCCCATCGATGAGAAAATGGTAGTCGGATGGAGCCAGGTCTGTCATACTCTGACGGGTGCGATAAAACTTCCATCCAAATGATTTCAATACTTCTGTGATTGATTTTGAAATATGATGTGAGGAGTTATCATGCTTTAAAATAACCGTATCGTGTCTTTGAGAACATAGACTCCTCTGAGATTATGTAAAAGCGACCGCATTTGATGTAGAAAGAAATGTTGTTACATGAATACAGTGCTTGAGTGCAGATGTGGATGGTCACCATAGCAATTATCTATAAGTCGGGCTACGAACCCATCCAGCATATTCTCCAGATTTAGTCCCTTTAGACGTTTGCAAACGTGAAGAAATGGCTGGGTGGTTACAAATTTTGATTTTTGATTTGATTTGGATTTGATTTGAAAGAAACGTCTATTTTGAGGGCATTGAAAAAACCTATTATTTGTAAAGATTACAGAAATGGAAAAACGATAGACTAAGTGTGTTAAGTTAAATGGATATTATACTAAGAAATAAAACGCTCTTTTGATGTAACTCTCTTCGTAGTAGCTTGTGCAAATCAATTAGCTCTAGTGGTACAAAATTATGGCTGATCTAGAAAAGTGGCAAAAGGTTATGGATCAAAATGACACATATTTCATATATGCCAAAATTATAAGAATAAATTAGCTTTAAAAAACAGAAAAGCCGGCTGTGATTGTCGCAGTAGTCAGGCGGCAGGACGGTCCTCTTACTTTTGCGATAGTAACGGGTTCGAAGCCTGCTGCTATATGGTTGTAAATTTATGTTTGGGATTGATATAATTCTCCATCACACAACAGTTCAAAATTCGACAAAGAAAATAATATCAATCAGGTCAGTAAAGAAGCTGCGTCAGACCTTCTGGGATGATTTCTAAGTTGGTCACCAGTCGGTAGGTTAAATACCGAGGACCGTGGTTTCAGGCCACCAGCCAAATTAAAAAAACAATATTGCTACATACAAAGTAATCTCTAAATGTTACTCGGTCGCTGTTATGGAGAAGATTTATTATAACTTATTGCGAAATATGTAATCCGACCTAATTATTATATTTCCTGATGCACCTGTTTCGATCTGGGAACCGGGAGAAATATATATCGTTCGCCAGGACGAAATTATATGTATTTCGAATTCGGGAAGGAAATTAAGGCAATTTCCCGTCACTGGGAAAGTTTAAGAACTCCCGGCCGAAAATGGAAATCTTTCTGCGGACGCATTCAACTTTAATGATATCCAATTTCCACGTTCATATTTATGGTTTACCGCATTTGTTCGAGTTCGATGGGCTATCAGTTTGTGTCCAAAGAGAACTCCGAAAACTTTCGACTGATTATTAGGCTTCTAACATGAAATCTTTATGCATTGGATTTGGTAAACATACATTATATCTTAGCGACAAAACTTTAGCACATCACACATTGTTCATTACAACTCGTAATAAAAATAAATGTTTAGCTTGTTGACTCGATTAGTCACGGTATTCATGTAAACAGTACAAATGTATAGCTATTAATTACTAATAGGTTGCGAGTAAAATCATGTGGTCCGAAATACATGACAAAACAGCAAACAATTAAATTTTTTTATATTTTAGAATGTCTCTTTTACCAACTTTTATCGAGTGTTCTGGCTACTTCAAAACTTGAATATTGCGTTCTGAAAGTATTCACCCTATATGAGATCAAGCTGATCCCACTAAACACAGAGCATTATTTTGAAGACATGGATACTCGGTTTTGTCATTGATATTGATGCATTACCAGTGATCTTCAGAATTTTTTCGTTTTGAATTATCTTTGGACTAGTCACCAGTAACAATACGATTCAAAAAAAGTCCCACAAGGTACCCAAAATATTTTGGATTTTCCCATGCTCTTCAAGCGATTGCAAATGATATCGTGAGGTACTATCAACAATTTTGCATATACTTCCTGCGTTTTACATCATTATTGAGTAATTCCTTCAAATTTTGATACACAGTAACACCATCTATTGTAAATCTTTTAAAATTAACTTATACGTCATAACAGCTCATCTGTCTTTGTAGTAAAGACAGATGACTAAAATATATGATGAGTGAAAGTCGCCAGTTTATTTGCGCAAAATAAAATAAGTTTAAATGAAAATGAAAATTTTTGTTGTTTATGCACTCTACACCTTTTATGGATTTATAAAACTACGCATTATAAATAATTAATACGTAGCTGGTTTGACGCAGTGGTAAAGGCGACAGAACGACAGGAGGGCCGTGTACGACAAGAGGAATTTTGCGATAGTCGCGGGTTTGAATCCTGCTGGGGCGTGGTCATAGATTTTGTTCGTGAATGTCCAAAAGGCAAAAGTGCAATCCGACAAGAAAAATGATCCCAGACACGCGAGTAACTAGGCTGGGTAAGACCGGATGTCTTCTGGACTGGTTTCCAAGTTGGTCACTCGACAGTTAGGCTTAATGCCGAGTACCGTGGTTCGGAGTCCACATTAAACAGTAGGTCCCGTCGAGATAAACCGAAGTTGATAAAATAGAGGCTATAAAATATAAAAAAAAAACGATGCTTTGTCCAATACAAATAAGTTAATTAACTTGGGAATCTACGTGGAAATATAATCGAAATAAATTCAGAAATAAATTATTTTCTTACAATATAGAAATCAACTCCTATTATTTATTTAGATATTATTGATTTTATTTTATCTTGTATAACACCAAGTACAAGTACGATTTCGAATATTCGAGATACCTGAAGTTCTTGCCAGTTTCTTTTTAACCGGTGCCGGCTTACTTGCAAATACCCAAGGATATCTTTTCCATTTTATTGTATCGTGTTCCGCGGCTTATCCCCAAAGGCTTATAGGTATTGCATACGAAAGATTTTTAGTTTAGAGTTTGGCGACAGACAATACCAGCAAAAATGGTTTTTTTTTCTGGTCGTTGAAGCTGGCGAAATCGAACGATTGTGAAACGGTTTTTAAATTTATCGTTGAAGACGTATAAAATGCTATTTTATGACTAGATACGTTAGCTGTGACTTCATGTTCTTAACGCCTAAAAAATATGAACTAATGTACACAACTAACCTAACTGTAAAATTAGAAGTTTTCTCAATAAGAATATTTTTTTATTTTTAGCAAAATAATTGAACCGACTTGAAAATAAAAGGATGTCACTAAAATTTAAAAAATAATCAAATTTAGATTTTTAACACAAAACAAAGGTTTTAAAATAAAACATGTACATAATAACCATTGTAGTAAATAAATAAAAATAAACAAAAACCTGATTTCACCTATTTACTACACGTATATTATATTCTACTATATACACACAATTTAGCCTAATACCTACTTAAACCTATTTATCTATTTACAATTTTATTTTAACCAACTGATCACTCTGAATTCGGTATTAGCAAAAAATTAGATATGTTTTGTTCGTAGTAGTAGTAATTTTGTGTATATGTCATAAATTTATTTTTGTACTGTTTGGAATCGGCACCGACTTACTTTACGTTAGTACTAATTACAATAATAATGTAAATAGATAAATAGGTTTAGGTAGGTATTAAGCTAAATTGTGTGTATGTAGTAGAATATAAAATACGAGTAATAGAAATGTTAAATGAAATAAAGATTTCATTTATTTTTACTTAGTCTTTACAACGATTATCATGTACATATTTTATTTTAAAGCATTTATTTTATGATGAATATCTAAGTTTGGTTATTTTTTAAATTTTGTCGGTTCACTTTTTTTGTTAATAATATAATATTTTTCTCTTTTTATTTTTAGACACTTACTCAATAATTTACGCAGTTATTTTATTAAGTATGGTAGCCCAAGTAAAGGTGCAGCCCTTATACGGAAAATTAGTTATAAAGAAATAATGATTGAAAATAAGGGACGCTTTAGGTACCGGGGTCCGCTACCTAACCTAGGTGATTTGACAAATGTTCTAAGCAAACTATAACAACAACAAAATGTCGTTGCCTCCGCCGGGAATCGAATCCGCGACCTCCGCATGTGAACTAACCAATACACCATAGGAGCCAATATTTCTACGGCTTCTGATATGAAATGGTTAGTGTTTAAAAAGTACACCGGACGGCTTTTGCACTGAGCAACTTCCGGACCTCCATATCATCAGTTCAACAATAATATTACATCCAAATATCTGATTGTTTTGCATAAAAAACTTTGTAGGTGCCTTTGAAATTTAAGGGTCTCCCTCCTGCCCTTCCCCGCATCAGATCCTGACTTGGTTCCAATGGACCACCTCGGAAGGGCACTCTTTCGAATAAAAAAAGAATTTTGAAAATCTGTCCAAAATTGACGGAGAAATCAGCTAACTAACATTAAATAGAGGCTGTGTGAACTCTTCGATGAGAAACAGAAACGTAAACGGACCAATGACATTGGAAACAATTTTTAACGTAATCTTTGAAAATAAAGATGTGCTCATCATCGTAGTGTGATTTATGAATGAGAGTAGTTGAGGCCGCTAGTTTGGCAGATTCATCTGCAGGCTCACTGCAAGGAACTCTCCTATAAGTATCCATACTAATATTCCACTGAATCCAGCAATAAGAGATAGTGTAAACTATTGTATGTAGTCTAATCAAAGTTATTTTGTACATACATTATTTAAAGTAGTAACTCAAAACGAGTGCATCCTCAAAACGTATAATGTTGTCGCATCAACTCTGAGTTTCAGTTCAGTTGGGCTTTGATATACAACAATAATTCTAATATAAATAAAATAATGAACAAAAATGTTATGACAGGTAATTTATTTTAACATTATAGTACATCTAAAAACTACAGTTAATTATACAGCCATAATAGTTTATAGGTTAGAGTTATAAACTTTTATCACTATTACTTTCAAGAATTTTGCATACGTCTGACAATCGGACGACTTTGACAAGCTCATTCGTTTACGTGTTCGAGCCAATCAGACAGCATTGTGTCTCCTTTTAACTGCAATAAAGTGAGATGAAAATATTGTCTGATTCTTAAATAAATTTACAAATTGCGTCAGGCAATACACTAAACATCTATAACATATGCACAGAAAACTGAATAGATTATACATTGATTTAAGGATAAATATTTGTCTATAATCAGGATAACTATCGGACACATTTTTGTTGGAGTAGTGCTCTAATGATATATTTATAACAAAATCCCAGTGAGGAAATGCGGAAGGGGCGAAGACCAGAAAGTAGACATATTTGAATAAAAAACGAAATACTAATTGTGTGATAGTAATAAAGGAACTTTCTTATGAAATAATTCTTTGGAAGTAATCAACTCCAAAGACAACTAATCTCAAAAGTTAAAAGTTTTCGTTCAATAAAAAGTCCCATAGTTATTTATGCACAATCGCGTTCGAAAAATAACTGGTCGGTATTTAATAACAGCTGTAAACATAGCTGCCCTTGAGAAAATATATTCAAATACCGTAATTTATCGATGATTTTTTCCTAATCCATTTCGGAGCGGCAAAATAGGCATTTTATGCAAAAATATTCAAGCGCAAAAAATGGGAATCGTACTGTTCGACATTCAACAGGAATTAATTCCGAGACGTATTAAATTTGGAGTGAGAGAATTTTTTAAATCGAAAAAATGGAACGATTTGAGTGATTTCGGGGACCGCCCCCAGGTCCGATTTGCCTTTACTCTATTTTTAATTTCGAATGTGGGTCGACGTGAATGTTACTTAAGGCAAATTTAAAAATTGCTTCGAATAATTTATCATCGAATATTTGTATTTACAGTAACATGACAATACCAGAAAAGTATCCATAAGAAAGCAGCACCAAAATAATTTATCCATAGCCAGAGCCCGGGAGAGTATATAGTTTTCGACCAAACGCTGCTGTTGATGCAGCATGCCTTACCAGCATAGGGGCATATTCGTCGCCACCTTCTGAACGCTGGCCTTAAATTAACATTAAATATCGATTATGAGGCAGGAGTCTGTGATATATCCCGGCAATGTACCATTTTCACTCATCTGCAGAAATCCTCCCCTTGCATGCTTGAAGCGATCTTTTATAGAACAATAATAAGGTCAAGTGCCATTGTGATATCACTAGTAAATAAGCTTCGAATATGCTTCAGATATTTTTCAATAGTTTTTGGTCCATGAAGAAGACAAAATTAAATAATTTCCTCTCAAGAAAATTAAATAAGAAGCTTCAAACTTCTCCGAGACGTATTAAATTCGGAGTGGGAGAATTTTTTAAATCGAAAAAATGGAATGATCTGAGTGATTTCGGGGACCGCCCCCAGGTCCGATTTACCTTTACTCTATTTTTAATTTCGAATGTGGGTCGACGTGAATGTTACTTAAGGCAAATTTAAAAATTGCTTCGAACAATTTATCATCGAATATTTGTATTTATTGTAACATGACAATACCAGAAAAATATCCATAAGAAAGCAGCACCAAAATAATTTATCCATAGCCAGAGCCCGGGAGAGTATATAGTTTTCGACCAAACGCTGCTGTTGATGCAGCATGCCTTACCAGCATAGGGGCACATTCGTCGCCACCTTCTCAACGCTGGCCTTAAATTAACATTAAATATCGATTATGAGGCAGGAGTCTGTGATATATCCCGGCAATGTACTATTTTCACTCATCTGCAGAAATCCTCCCCTTGCATGCTTGAAGCGATCTTTTATAGAACAATAATAAGGTCAAGTATCATTGTGATGTCATTAATAAATAAGCTTCAAATATGCTTCAGATATTCTTCAATAGTTTTTGGTCCATGAAGAAGACAAAATTAAATAATTTCCTCCTTATTAAATAAGAAGCTTCAAACTTCTCGAAACTTCTTCATATAGCACGTTTTTGGTGTTGTTGAGATGCAGGAGACAAAACTAGGTTGTAAATTAAATACAACTTATTTTCTCTCTACCTTGAGTACATTAATACCCAAAGACGAGTTGTTTAATTGATAATAAAGAAACATAATACTTCAGTTAATACAATGATTTCTTCAATTAATGCTCATTCCATTCTTTCTTCTTCATTCAATTCAATAGTTTCTTCTTCCAACAATTCAATACTTTCTCTCACCAATACTTTATTCTTAACATTTTCAATAACACTCTTTTACTCGGTGCTCATGCAAATTACTGTCAGTCTTCTCGTTGTGGATGCACGGTGCTTTATCGCTGAAACTCCTCCCTCTGGTTCTTGGTGGTGGTGGACAAGGCTGGTCGAAGTAACCCTTTTCTGTATCCCGATTCCCTGAGAATATCGGGGTGGGAAACACTCTTCCAACTAGGAACTTCTCACGCTGATGAAACATGTGCGTTTCAGACTGTTAAGGAATTTCCAAAAAATCCACGATTTCGGGTCTTCTTGATATTTATGGTTAGGCTCCATAAACAGTCCTCTACCAGGTCTAACATCCGACACGTTTCGTCTAGCCTCGGTACTTAAACCCTCATTATCCTAAACACTTGACAACGAGCCGATGGGAATCATTCTTGTTGAACACGCCTGTTCTGTTTACTTGGTATCTTTTTGCCTGTCTATATTTACTAGACGTTCAATATACTGCGAACGTTATGTTTTTTATCAGGTCATAATTCTTTTCCATGTCATATATATTAAAATCTTCAGTTAAAAGGTCTAATAAATTAGACCCTCTAACAATAGAACCGAAAGAATTCTTCAATAAGCGTAACTTGTACACGGCTGTCCCAACCATTTATAATAAATTCGCGTCGCAACAGGTGTTCTATTAAATATTATTTCAAGTGTTGATTTTGAAAGTTCAAATGATATCCATGCAACTGAAGTTAATAGATCTTTACAACAACAGTTTTATTTGGTCTCAACAGCTGTAATTATAGTACACTTTTCTGTGATTATCGTAGTAGATCCACATGTCATGGCCAGAAAAGGCTCCATGGTCAGGAAATATCGGAGCCATCGAAGTGAATAGTTAGATTGTGTTGTTGGGGATGGGATGGGACATCTATAACAAAATCTGGATATTCACTATTTAAAAAAAAAGGGAACATAAACGAAATGTTAAAATAATTTCTAGTTTTTTTTTTCGGTCTTTTTTAACTTTTTTCTAACTTTCATGCCTGAAAACGTGAATTAGCAGCACACATTACTTTTTTTTATTTAATCAAAGGTAAAGTGATTTTACAGCACCATAACGCGCAGTCTCATTAAACAAAACCGGTCAAGCAAGTATTGAAAGCTTGGATGGGATATATTATTGCATCCGCCATAGTCTCCAGAGCTTGGGCCATCCAACTACCCACGAAGAAAGAAAATGGCTCGACGAATGGTTTTACTCAAAGAACAAACTGTATCGTTAGAATGGCATCTATAAATTGCTTGGAAGGTTTACAAGATGTATAGAATAAAATTGTCAATGTTTGAATAAATATATTTTTCAATTTTTTTTTTGAAAATCATGTAGTTGTTTTCCAAAAAAAAACCGATTATGACTTAACACGATAAAAACGCGGTTAGTTTCGATTTTAGATGCTAAGTTACTAATGCAGCTATATCACGGAAATAATTTAAACTAAATTGTTAAAGGGTTAAAATATTTCTAGACTAGAATAATCCTTAACAATTGTTTGCAATTATATTTATATATTTCAAATCCAGAAAGCAATCCAAAAAGGTTCGGGGATAGCAAACCTGCTATCTTCTCTGATCTGCCCTTCTAGCAGACTTCCCATCTCCATCAAATGCTTATTTTACAATATGTTAATTCGGTCCGTACTCCTTTACGGATCTAATGTCTACTTCAAGTTTGTTACACCCAACCAGGTCAAACGGCTTCAAGTTTTCCAAAATAAGCTCCTCAGGATAATATTAAACGCTCCATGGTTTGTCAGAAATAATCAAATTCATAGGGAAACTGACACTCCATAAATCAAGCACTTCATATCTCAATCATTCCACAAACAACAACTCAGCTCAAGTTTTTCTGAAAACGCGCTTGTTCGCGAGCTGGTCGACATGCTGGGAGCTTAGCACCGCGTCACCGCTAAGCTCTCCCCCTTTTCCAGGCTGAAACGACCTCATCCGTCGCTACAGTCATAACTTTTGCCCCCATACAACAGTACCCAGTTGTGTGTTAACTCAGGTTCGCGAATCAATAAAATCGCCGGGCCCTCGTGCCCAATAACGGCTGCCCGATCAGCGGGTGCCTTATCCCCAAATTTAATGCAGTAGCAGTAGTGATCCACAGGGGTCAACTGTGAGGCGGTTTCGGTTTAGTGTATTGGCAGTCCCACATAACCCGGTCCAACTTGTCACTCCAGGGCAAGTCTCCGCGACCATGTATGCGTCATGCATTCCACGGCCTGGTTTTTAGGCCAGAACAAAAAAAATATATTTATATATGCATCTACTTACCATATACCATTTTGTTCAGAACAATAAGCAAAAATATGAATACATATCGCTACAAAAGACATCTCCCGAGTTCCTCCCTCTGAACTTCAACGATTCGAAAACCCCGATCTCAGGATTACTTTTATAATCCCTTAAACTTTAGACATTCAATTTCCCGACAATTTCATTAATTGTCATCCCTAGTATATTCCCGGAATTATTGGTCCGTATGTCGACATTTTCAGGGTCCCTAATCCGATTTCCGCCATCGCTATCACCTTTAATATCGGCGCGGTGCATTCACCGATCGATCCGACTTTCATTTCTCGTCAATTATGTTTCACCCGAGCAAGATTTTCCCGCCCATCGAAAACCAATTTGCGACTTAATATCTACGGCACTAGCGATGAAAATAACTCTTCGGCACCCGAACGCTTTTACCGAGTTCAAATATTTAAATATGTACTTTTAATCGATGTTTAGCGATAGGCACTTTAATTCCTGTGAGTTAGGGAGTACTCAGTGTTTACAAGCACTAGAAATAAAGTTATGGTAGTTGCTTAGACGACAAAACGAAATATCTGTTACTTGTAAATAATTGTAACACAACTGTAAATAACAAGCTCATCCATCATATTATGAGTTACTTAATGTGTATAGATGCTAATTGTGGGTCGTTCAAAATTGCATTTTCGACATTCATTAGTTTTATTTACAGAAATAATATACTGAGCTATTGAAATCTTACATTGATTCAAACTTGAGGAAACCTACTCTATATTAATTTTTTTAACAAAAAAATCGAAGCCAGCTTGGTGGCGCAGTGGTAAAGGCGATGGAACGGTCCTCCTACTGTTGCGATAGCCGCGGGTTCGAATCCTGCGGGGCATGGTCGTCAATTTATGTTTGTGATTGTTTAAAATTTGTGAATGTTCTAGGAAAGAGTGTAAAATCCGACAAGGAAAACGATCACGTCAGTAACCAGGCTGGGTAAGACCGGACGTCTTCTGGGATGATTTCTAAAATTGGCCACTCGTCAGTCGGTAGGCTTAGATAAACCCATAGTTGGTAAAAGGAGACTTATGAGAAAGAAAAGAAATATATATAAAATATATATAAAAAAAGAGAATTATAATAAAAAAACACTTTTCTGTTATGATTTTATTGTTGTTCTCGTTAGTAGAAAAAGGAGAAAACGGTCATCCCCCGTAATCCCCCGCAGGGCCTCCATCAGAGTGAACCAGAAAAGACAAAACGGGCGGTAATTAAAAGACAATTACCAGACAATCGGCAAAATAACGAGCCCGAATGAGGCCGTTGAATGAACGCGAACCGTATGAACGCACGTCTTATATTTCTTTCTCTTTTATTCCGACTGCATTCTACTCCATTCCCAACGGTACGCTTGACAAAACTCTTCAATTAATTATGTTCTCTCTTTATAAAATAAATTGCAAAATCGGAGGGACTTCATTCATTCACTAATCCTATTATTTGGTTAATGGCCTTTTAATAATTTTAATTTTTTTAATTTAGAGTCTATATTAATACGATGAAGTTACTAGGTTAATCAATAAATTCATCAAAGTCTAATAGTTGGACTCCACTCGTACAGAAGTCGAGTGGAGTTCAACTTACTCGTTCCAATAATCCACAAAATTATGGATCCTATCACTGCAGTGGTTGCTTCTCTTTTACAACTATTAAATTTGTGACATAGCGTTCCCACAAAACATTTCTTTGAGATGTGAGATTAAATATTCTAGAAGTCAAAAAGAGATACATCTGGAGAATATGTGGCATGTTGAAACAATTGGTCTTTTTTAGTGAGAAGGTAAGACACTAATCTGAGTTTATTGTTTTAAGAGTTTGGAACTAATACAAAAAACAAATTCCTTTTGCAATTAAAATAGGTTGGAGAATATGTATTTTCTGTTTTTTTTCTGTTTTTCAAAGCATAAGTTCATTCAAATAAATTATTAGGTACTTCCATATATCCATATATAATGAGTACTTTTTTTCAGACAGAACAAATTAACAGAAACCGATTTATAACTTTCACAGTTTTCAAATATTTTTATAAAATAGTTATTTACTGCACAATGTTCAGTTCCATCAATTGTTAAAAATAAACTGACATGTTAACTTTAACTGATCTAGAGTCAAATAATTGATTGGATTGGCCAATTAAAACACTCTCTTATATACAAGGTTATTTGATTGCTTAAGATGTACGCATAATAAAAACAGTTGTTTTTACTGCTAATATTATAATTTCAACGAGTTTTCTTGTAAGATTTAACCAAAATGTATGTTCTTTGAAATGTACTTTTTTGATTTATTTATGATACGAAGTCGTTAAATTATTATCTGACGAAATCGCCATTGATATCACCAATCTTCAAACCGAATTTACCGAACCGAACTGAATTTACCACAAACCTGAAAAACAACCACCTGCCCAAAAATCAGTGCACTGTTGCCAAACTGCGAATAATTTCGCTTCTTAATAAGTGTGTCCTTTATTTATATACGATGAGAAGAAAGATAATTTGAAATACAACCAATCGATATCATATTCTAGATAAATAAATATAATTATCATTCGTTTACTTAATCAAAATCTATTTCGTCAAAATTCCAGAAGGTCAGCTTTATAACATACTTTTAAATCCAATACAAGAAAACAATTTTCATACGACTGGATAAAAAAGAAGGTCGATACTTGTGTACTATCTATAATAACATGAAAGATGTAATAATCCAAGTTTCCATCAGTGAATCAGTGTTGAAACAAATTACTACTACGGATAAAACGTGGATAATGTACGACAATAACGTGTGGAAAATATTCTGGTCTATCTGGAGAAGGCCGGAGATGTTTAACAAGCTGTTATAAAAGCGAAAGTAATATTAGGTATTTGGTGATATTGGCAAGAACTTGTTGATCATGACCTGTTCGAATCTATGACATTTTCCATGACAATAGCGCTGTCAGAATCACATATCACATCTTGGTTTACTTTTTACCCTTATAAGTTTAGGGTAAATGATGTGGCTCGGTGAATGGAGGCAAAACGGTATGAAACACTGGTGTTTACATTATGTGACCGTTATTTATTAGCTATATAAAAAATGTGAAAAATACAATTAGATAAAACGGATGGTAGCGGTGTTACCTGGAGACGAGGCTTGGGCAGTCGATGGTGGCACATTTAAACCAAACGATGGTTCCCAATCACATCCCAGATAAACGTCTCGGGGTTGCCGCCACCTATTCGTTGTCGGGTTTTAGTTGGCGCTGCTGGCACCCCGCCCGTGTTCAACATCTGGGATAATATTTCTGGGTATTTTGTACATGCCTCAAGGTCGCTACATAAGTAACGGAATTATGGCTTAATTAGAAAACGGGCGAAGATTATCGATCAAAATAATACATATATCATTTAATAGTGTCTGAATGGTATAGGAATAGAATTACTTTAAAATATACAACAAATAAACAATATTATTTTCCCCCATTATTATAAAATAATTTATATAGGTTCATCATAATAAACTATTAACAATAATTATGGTCTCGATCTAGTTAAAGTTGTTACTTTGATTATTCATATTTACTTTATATATCCAATCCATATATTTCATATACTGTAATTGTATTTGTGCTTAGCATTAGATTGCTGTGGTGTATAGGGTATGGAGATCCCGTTGTAAATATCGAATTGGAAAGCCCTGAACTTTGTTAGATTATAATAAGTTGCTAAGCTACTGCGAATCGTAATTAAAGTTTGAAATAGAATTTCGATTGTAATGCTGCCTCTGTCTTTCATGCATACAATATCCAGGAAGGTAATACAATATGCGAAGTATAAATTATGTCAATTAAATTAATGAATCAATCAAATTGAAATAATGTTGTAATAATATGTTGATGTTGACACTCTAACGAAAGAGATAATTGCTGCATTATATTACCTTCAAAAGAATATATGTTTATAAGATACGGAATACTACTTGTTCTGTGTATATATTTGACATGATAGGAGTAATATGAGGAATGGAGTAATGACACCTAAATATTTGTATCTTGTTTTCTCAATCAAACTTTATGGACTAATTAAACATCGCGCCCTTTTTAAATATAATAATATTATTATTTATCGCTAATAATGAATATTTTAAGATAATTATTCATTGGAACTTCAATGAAATTAGTTTAAACATTCAAATGGCTTAAACGAACAATTTCACACAGTTGCCAAGATAACATCTTGTTCAAGTCACTGTTCATCTAGCTCTCAAAATAATGTTACTATTTATAAATCAAATTGTTGCTGTGTGATATTCTCTAATATCATTAAATAATCTTGAAAAGTATAGTTTAAATGCTGCTATACTAGTGTACAATATTATTTACAATCATACTACAACAAAACATAAAACCATATATATTATTACATATACATCTATGTAAGCATACATTCGGCACATTATTTTTAAAGTCGTAGCTAGGTGGTATAGTCAAAACTTCAAATATTTAATAACGACCGAAAGTACTCCATTGAAACAGTCGATAGTAAAATGTAGTAAATTACTAAACAGTCGGTAGTTCCCAAAGTTAGTTAAGAGTAACACTTATACACTGTACAAGTACATACGGTTTGTTTTACTTCAATTTTCTGATTTCCTGCGTGTTGTTTAGTAGCAGAGTTGCCTTGCAGGTTGCTGTGATTTAGTAGCCTTATTTCAGATCGAGCGATCAGAAATGATAAATAATTCTTGAAACATGTTGCAGAAGCGTCTTAACGTTATTATTTTGAATCCTGCAACAAATTTTCCGAAAACAATGAGAAAATTGACTGAATCAATTACCCATCTGCAAGATAATCAATGAGAAACTAATAATACAAACTTATATTATTTGAAAGTCGACAGTTGCTGATTTGACAACGTCGAGACAAATCGGAACACCTGTCATTTCGGTGGTACCGTTACACAGATATTTTCAGACGGCCCAAGCCGCCGATATTTACATTAAAAACAGTTCCAAACGTGAATGGCAGCAGGACGAATTCTTTAAAGGACCAACAAGACCATCGTATAATCTTTTTCAGATGAGGCACTGAAGAGGAATGAAGAGACTGGCCATGGTTTTATCGAATATCTCGACTAGCGTCTAAATGATTAAAATATAATATTTACTAGATGCTGGAGGTCGATTAATAAATAAGTATATAATTTATATTATTTGTACATCTTTTATTATATTATATAAGGCTGAACATCTGTTAAAATTATTACCTTCCAGTATTTTCCTTCCAGTTTAAACCGCTTAAAACCGCGATTAAGATCATTTCAGGAAAACTTTTATTTTATATATTTTATTTGAACAAATCGACTGACGAGACACTAACTGTTTCTAAGTTAATACATGGTAATGCTTAATTAAGGTAAACGAATTATTGGGAATAGTTTCGAAAGGTTAAAGGCAATGAATCTGTCGTCGAAGACAACAAACCTAATTAAATATTGAAAGCACCCTTTTTGTTTTATGTACTTTTTTATGCTGATCATATTTCTTTACTCATTATAGAGCAATGACTGTAAAATTTTCAAGGAACGGTGCCATATAACATTCATTATTCTTAATACAGTAAGACTGACAGTGAAATTTTAAATAAATATTGTTCAAATTGTTGCAGTATTCGTAATGTTTAGCCCGACTGCTGTTTTTGAATAAACTATTATAGCTTGAGGTAGCAAAATTAGTATTAACATGAAGACAGACATATCCTCTAATATTAGAAGCAATATTTGTTGATCAAGAATGCATATAGATGAAGTTAAAGGCATTTGTACCTAAATTGGCACAAATTACCCTAGCATAACTGGTCCCATAATTTGTAAACTATCGAAAATATCAAAGAAAAAATAAAATAGATGAACCATTGAACTCTGTATTACCTACATCTATCTTTAGCCAAAAAATATTTTAAGTTAGGATTTTAATAGACTTTTAATAGTAAATTTTCACCAACAATAAGAATATAGACTTGTTGTGTAGCCACCAGGTGCTATGTCAGGCCTGATAACTATATTATAGTTGCTATGTGGCATCGGATCCAATGATATGAATATTTTTACTAAATCATTGTTCGCTTCACTATTGTACTGTGTGCACAATGTTTATCAATTTCCAAATCGTGATTGCTCATGAAATATATTTGAAAGAATTGATGATCTAGATCTGGTAGCAGTAACAGTGCTCTTATCAAGTGATAACTTTGTCCTTGTATTGTATTTAGCAATTTAACAATTGAGGTATTCCATCGCATATTTGATATATTTAGACGATCTAAGTCTTCTCTTTGGCACTGTTAATAATAAAAGCAAAGAAAGAGCACTCTCTAAAATTGTAAATAAATAATAAGATATATGATACACATTTACAAAGTATGCTAGACCATAAACAGTCATATTTTTTAATTTAATGTTTTTTAGTTAGCCCTAACCCTCAAAAGATGTTCCTATAAATTTGACAGTTATTGGATCATTAGTTTGTGAATTATAGCATTTTGAGTAAAGGCACTTTTGTTTTTGTTAAAAAAAGTTAAATAATGCTTTTTGAAGGGATAAAAATACAGTTGAAGCAAAAACTTGGCTTGATGCCGAGTTTCCGGACACTGTCCCAGGAAAATCAACCATCAAGAATTGGTATGCTAAGTTCAGACGTGGTGAAATGAGCACCGAAGACGGTGAACGCAGTGGATGCCCAAAGGAGGTTGTTACCGGCGAAAACATTTAAAAAATCCACAAAATGATTTTGAATGACCGTAAATTAAAATTTAATGAAATAGCTGACACTCTAAAGAGATCAACTGAACGTGTACCTCATATCATTTACGAATGTTTAGGTATGAGAAAGCTCTGTGCAAGACGGGCTCCGCGTGAGCTCACTTTTGACCAAAAACAACGAGGAGTTGATGATTCGGAGCAGTGTTTGAAGATGATCAGGCGTAATAAACCTGAGTCAATATGTGACAATGGATGAAACATGTCACCACCATTTTACACCGAAGTCCAATCGACAGTCATCCGAGTGGACTGCACACGATGAAACCGCTCAAAAGCTGTACGCAACATTTACATCACTGGTACTTTGTAACAATGAAACTATTGATGAGAGTGATATTTTTATGGTATATTTATAATAAATAATTAGATATTTTTTAATACAATAGTATATTTCTAAGATATAAATTAGCTGAGTATATCATTCTAATTGATGTTCAAAGTAATGATTTAGTTACAACAGTTACAAAAAAAAGATATTCCCTCGTACCGAAACAATGGAGGATACTCCTCGGGACCTTCCAGTTTCGGATCTATAAATTCCGGCGTAAATGCCATATCAGACTATTGTAATCCGATTAGGAAATATATTTGTTTAAGATGATTAAAGTTAGTTTCCACGCGAGCCCGAAATTGTTGGCTCCGCCTGGTTTGCAGCCATCCCGTTCGAAATTATGTTGCGGTTATTGTTGGTGTTTTTGTCCTCGTGCCAAAGCCTCTTAGTTGGTCTGACGGTTTGCTTAGTTGCTTACTAGAGTTCCCTCCTATTTTTTTTTGTGGAAACTTACCTTACGTCAAGACATAACCAAGAATTTAATTAAAAGACAGGTGAATAAATGATTATAACCCTTCATTATTTATTATTTCATTATTAAGAATTGTCGATCACTGTCTACTACAAGGGTTGATATTTATATTGTGAATCTATTAATAAAAAGACAGTAATTCATTAGCAACAATTGGTTTATGGTTTTTCGAAATATTCTCCATGATTTTCTCTACCAACACACTTTAACAAATGTTAGCTTTAGTCCAGGGATGGTAGATAGTTCTTGATGTTGATGGTTGAAAAACATATTCCACTTGTTTTAACTGATTATCTGAAGCCTGCTAATATTATAAGTAAACTGTAGAAATCTGTAGAAGGAAAATTTGATAAATCAATGATCTGACTTTCTAAATTTCGTGCGCAGCATCTTTAAAGGTATCACAATTGTTTTCAGGTGACTGCTACTCTACTTTGCTAATGCTAATGAAAGCTAACACTTTTACACCCGCTTTTTAACAAAAAAAAGAGGATTATCTTGGAACATTTTTTAAGTTGGGATATTCATTAGAAAACTAATTCAATCGAAAACGCACAAAACAAAATTATTCTGGACTTTATTTGTTAAGCCTGGACTAAAAAAGCAACAAAATAGAAATGATAAAAGTTTGAGGCAAGTGGGGCCTTATGAAAACTAATTTTCTTCCACGAATAAATCAGTAAAAATGTAAAACCGTAAAGTGTTGCCGATAAATCCAGATGCGCATAGGGAGCGGCCCAGATTCTGCATTAATATAAATTGATTTAAGGTGAACATACATTCTGGAAAACCTATGATACGTGGAAGATAACAAATGTTGTCATATAACGTTATGAAACCTTATTATAACGTTTTTAATTGGAAAATATAAAAATTACAGTCGATTTATACATTTTTCATCACAGAAGTAAAATGCATTTTAAACATCGTTAAGGTTTTGCTACAAGTCATTCTTGTCTTTAATGTGGATAACCATTGTGTAGCCATAACAAATAATGGCTTAAAACTTGTAAAATCCAACCGAGAAAACCCTCATGATTATTTGAACTCTAACAATCACTTATATAATAAATATAATAATACACTAATATGCCGGCTTGGTTGGCGCAGTGTTTAGAGCGACAGGACGGTCCGCCTACTGTTGCGATAATCCCGGATTCGAATCCTGCTGGGACGTGGTTGTAAAATTTATCTTTATGATTGTCCTAGGCAACAGTGCAAAATCCGAAGAGAAAATTGATACCAGTCACGCCACTAACCAGGCTGGGTAAGACCGGATGTCTTCTGGGATTATTTCTAAGTTTGTCACTGGTCAGTCGGTAGGCTTAATGCCGAGGACCATGGTTCGGAGCTCACGTTAAACTGTAGCATGAGATGATGATCAAGCGTAAAAGACCCGAGTTTTTGCGTCGATATGTAACAATGGATGAAACATGGCTCCATTATTTCACTCCGAAGTCTAATAGATAGTCATCCGAGTGGACTGCACACGATGAACCCGCTCCAAAGGGTGGGAAAAAGTCGGCTGGCAAGGTTATGGCGTCTGTATTTTAGGATGCGCATGGAATTTCTTTCATTGACTACCTTAAAAAGGAAGAACCACTAACAGCGACTATTATATAGCGTTATTGGACCGTTTGAAGGACGAAATCGCCGATAAACGATTTGAGGAAACAGGAAGTCCTGTTTCACCAAGACAATGCACCATGTCACAAGTCAATGAAAACGATGGTAAAAATCCACGAATTGGACTTCGAATTGCTTCCTCATCCACCGTATTCTCCAAATCTGGCCGCCAGCGAGTATTTCCTGTTCTCAGATCTCAAAAGAATGCTCGCTGGGAAGAAATTTTCACCGAATGAACAAGTGAGAAATCGTACTACAAAAATGGTATCGAAAAGTTGGAGGGTCGCTATAATCATATAAAAAAAAATTGTTAAAAAAATATGTTTAACTATGGTAGGCCGGGGTTTTTTCAATTGACCTGTTATATACAAAACATAAATATAAAAATTACAATAATAGCCAAAAATATAACAAAAAAAAACATTTTTACGAATAGAGCGTCGAAGTTACAAAAAATCCTCACAAGATATTTCTACGGCCTATACTGTTAAATCTCTCTATACTAAAACTCCGTTGTCACTGTAACTTTTTTAAACTGTCCTGACACCATAGAAGAAAAACTTTATCAATATCATTTTCCGAAACTTTTAGAAAACCTATCCATAACCGGCGATAAAATTACCCATTTGCGACGCACACAAAAAAAAGAACAAACCAATATATCGACGAAATTCCCTCCAATATCTGTTATTTATGCCGACTAGTCCAGGTCGTAAACCAACAAAAAACATCGACGCCCTTGAGGGAGCCGTCATTTCCTATTTGGCCTAAACACATATCTAGAAAAACTTAAAAAACACGATTTCCATCTCGAAAAGTCTTGACCCGAAAGGTTTCGACGTCCCAATGGCGAAGTTTTCGCATTTCTCTCCCGGATCATGTAAAATATCAAAATATTGCAAAAAGTTTTCTAATATTTGAGGCTGGGCCTTTTGTATATGCGCCCGCCGGTGTTATAAGATATTTTCATAATTTGTTTTTCTTTTGTACGGTTGAAAGTTCCAGCGTTTGGAACTTAGATGGAGCTCATATACATATATGTAAATTAAACTATTAAAGTGTATATATCTGGCAGAATAGGCTAACGCCATATTTCTATAAAAAAAGGGCAGTTAAATTAAGTATAATATGAATAGTTCGATTAGATTAAAAAATTGAATTGTTGAATAAATAGAAACAAGAAGAAAAGCAGAGAAAAAAATTAATATCAATAACGGATAAGTGAGCTATTAATATACCGCTACTTATATAAAACTGAATACTTAATTCAATAACATTACTTTCTGTCCAATATTTTAAAGACTTTAGGAAACTATCCAAAATATAGATTTTCTTGAACGAACGTTAGGAAAACTCAGGTTTTCCTTATAATCCAAAATCTATTGCCTTCGGGTAAATCCACTAGCTTGAAATTTAAATACCATGATATCTTGGATCCATAAACAGTTCAAGGGTCTCCGGAAATAGAAAAGATAAATATATCAAATAATCAAGTGATCCAAGTCCAAATGTACCTAATTTGGTAAATACGATAAGAACTAGATTGTGTTCATCACTTAGATACATGCAAATTGAATCATTAAATTATATATAAGCGCAAGAACAGACTAACACTACATTTATATAAAAATAACCACAATTAAAGAAGAACAACTTGAATAACTAGTACCGAGTAGATTAGTTGGCATAAAGGACAAGGTGGTAGTAAGAAATCAATAAAGTAAAAGCAAGTGAAGAGGCAAGAAAAAATTGAGAAAAAAGATTATTGTGAAAGGAAAAGGAGTAAATAATAATTCCAGATGATAGGCCATTTATTTTGTGGTTTATAATATTCTCAGTTTGATAAGCCGAAAATTATTCTCTATTAACTTCTCAAAAAAATGCAGTTCGTTTGGCAGCAATCGAATCATCGTAATGCTTTTCGCACCTCAATATTTCGAAACCCTGTGCCACTCAAGACATGCTGCATCGACAAAAGCAAGTATCAATTAGAACAGGCTATAGCTAACTCACTATAGCTAGTCTTTTACGCAATAATGTTGAAACGGTTTAAAATGTTATTTTTTACCATTTTTCGTTCTTTTAAATCTCTATTGACTGGAGTTCCTGCTGCCTGATGTTGAAACGGTTTAAAATGTTCCCTCCCAATGCATTTAAACGTCTAGATATAGCTTATTCGTCAAACTGCTTGTTATCGCCTAAATATTCTATAAGATCTTGGGATTATTTTTCATACTATAGCTTATCACTGGTGTCAAAATCACCACATTTAAATCGTTGAAACCAAAATCGACAATTAGTATATGACAGAGCAGCATCTCCATGATTAGCGTATGGCACTGAACTCTGTATACTGAAAACATTGAATAACTCAACAACACTAAATGCAAAACAATTAGTTTATACAAAAAAATGTCAAAACTCTTGATTCCAACACTTGTTTAATCGTTGTTTACCCTATTACCTCGCATTTTTGCTACTAGGCACGCGGTGATCAAAATACCTGCAAACACCCAATAAGATTAAAAAAAGCAGTTCAGGAAGAAAATATATTAGGCGGGAGGATCATAATGAAAAATTAAAATATAATTGAACAGCATGACAGAGAAAGAGATTTCTTCTGGCATATTCAAATTTCGCATAAGTTTTGAAGTACCCGATATATTATATAAATAATCAAACATAAATAACACTCGGGATGATAACTATTATCTGGATTTAGTGGTAATCCTCTAAGAACCCGCCGATTATGTCAATGGATATCTCAGATTGTTTCAGATCCGTGTTTTACGTGTGTTTATTTTAGCATTATCTAATATCCCGAAGCTTTTCGGATAAGGTCTAACGATGTTTTGTGATTTAGATCCTCCCCCTCCCCAGCGTAGGAGGATACTGATTAATGCCTCAGATAGTCCGACGTTCCGCCATTAGATAGTGTTTAAATTCAAAAATAAGGCATCGGTAACAGTTATTTATGATATCGCTTGGTCATTTTAGAACGTGCGATAAAAAAAGCACAACAACAATTACAATATATCAAGTTGGAAAAATAAAACAATACAAGGATTAAGCGTGAAAGGCTGAGCCTAGTCTGATAGTTTGATTTGTGCCACTGATGTCTGAAGATTAACTAAAATCATCGCATAGATTGAGTATCTTAATGTATAAGGAACTAGCAACAGATCTGAATATCAAGAGATAATTTTGGATCTCTTACTCACTGTTTTTGCCTTTTTTAGATTGTTTCTATACGCGTGGTTGAATGATCCTGTTAGTAGCTACTATAGATAAAACCAATATAGTTTAATAATTATATCAACATATGAATATAATTACAATCCTAATAAAACTATAAACTTATTTCTGTTATATACTTAAATTTATTGAAAAGATCGGCAAACATATCCTGGTGTTAACGAATAATTTTGATAACTTTAACCGTTAACGTTCCTTATTATAATTATAATTATTAAAGTTAAATTTTGTATATACTCAGGAAAAATCGCGATTTTTGGCCATTTTCAGACTTTTCCTTATAACTTCATTGTGAACTAAATTATATTGATGAAAACATCAACACCGGTGTAAAATTAGCTGCTTAGTAAGATAGTAGCTAAATTTTTGGTTATATTTCAAGAGTTCCGGAATTACATCAAAATGATATTTTCTGCAAAAAATAATTTAAACTCTATTATTGCTTATATCTCAAAAACTATACACTTTATATAAAAACAGACAGTTGCCATGTTTTTTTCGTGCCATAATTCATGAAATACGAAAGTTTTAGTCCATTTGCTGACCTCAATTTTTTTGAAATTTTTTCCATATATATACTCAGGAAAAATCGCGATTTTTGGCCAATTTCGGACTTTTCGTTATAACTTCATTGTGAACCAAAATATATTGATGAGAACATCAACACTGGTGTAAAATTAGCTGCTTAATAAGATACTAGCTAAATTTTTGGTGATATTTCAAGGGTTCCGGAATTACATCAAAATGATATTTTCTGCAAAAAATAATCTAAACTCTATTATTGCTTATATCTGAAAAACTATACACTTTATATAAAAACAGACAGTTGCCATGTTTTTTTCGTGCCATAATTCATGAAATACGAAAGTTTTAGTCCATTTGCTGACCTCAATTTTTTTGACATTTTTTCCATATATATACTCAGGAAAAATCGCGATTTTTGGCTGTTTTCAGAGTTTTCGTTATAACTTCATTGTGAACCAAATTATATTGATGAAAACATCAACACCGGTGTAAAATTAGCTGCTTAATAAGATACTAGCTAAATTTTTGGTGATATTTCAAGGGTTCCGGAATTACATCAAAATGATATTTTCTGCAAAAAATAATTTAAACTCCATTATTGCTTATATCTCAAAAACTATACACTTTATATAAAAACAGACAGTTGCCACGTTTTTTTCGTGCCATAATTCATGAAATACGAAAGTTTTAGTCCATTTGCTGACCTCAATTTTTTTGACATTTTTTCCATATATATACTCAGGAAAAATCGCGATTTTTGGCCATTTTCAGACTTTTCCTTATAACTTCATTGTGAACTAAATTATATTGATGAAAACATCAACACCGGTGTAAAATTAGCTGCTTAGTAAGATAGTAGCTAAATTTTTGGTTATATTTCAAGAGTTCCGGAATTACATCAAAATGATATTTTCTGCAAAATATAGTTTAAACTCCGTTATTACTTATATCTAGGAAACCATCACGTTTTTTTTAATCGCAATATTCAAGAGATATGAGGTTTATAGTCCATTTCGAGAACGATAGTTTTCCAGTTTTTTTTTTGGCCAAGTTTAAAAAATCCCATCTTCTTCTTCGAACACGATTTAACACCAAAATAATCTCATAAATGTATGACTGTGCTAAATAGGAAATTTAATTATATATAATATAAAGAATAATAAATCCTAAAAACTACTTAATGTGCTGTAATAAGGCCATATTCTAAGTTTTCACATCTTGTTTAGCTGAGATAGAGTCAAAAAGCATCATTTTTCCTATAACTTGAGTTAAACCCAAGAGACCTTCATAGACATAGAAATACATGTGAAAGTTACTATTAGCATCTCTATATAATTAATGTCAATGTTTAGGCGTCTGGCTGATTGGCGTGTGGGTGAAGTTATATTCTATAAGACCTTTAGAATTTTGTACTCTTAAGTAAATAGTTATAATAATAAAAATACCTGAATAGATTTGAAAAGTTACTAAACCAAACAGTAATAATTCAGAATGTTTTGATTGCAAATTATAAAAGAATATATGAGCAGGCAGTAATATTTCTTAAATTTTTTATAGAATTACTTTCGAGATGTTTAACTTTTGTCGGACGTGTGTTCATCAATTCCCTATTAACTTCATTTACTTCGGCAGTATCCTCCGCATATTACCAATCCTCAATCAACTTCAGATTCCCCGCAGATTGCGGAATCATCCTAAAGTTGACAACGCTGTTCTTAAAAAACGTAGAGAAATATCTGGAAGGGTATATACAACTAGGGGACGATACGATAATTTTGGGGTAAAGTACTTAATGAATGATTCCTGTGATCTAAAATCGGACATAAGTCGAAAATAGCTCGGAGTATATCCACTTAATTATATTCTAAGATCTGTAAATTATCCTCTCGAATAATCTTAAATCATCCGAAAACGAGAACACCCCTTCGAGCTAGTGGAGACTTAAAAACCGCATTACCACTGGAAAACTTTTCGCATCCGTCTGCCTCCCTAATCGTTAACAGATACCGTTTCTTTCTTCATCATTCATACATAATCTTATTTGTCAATACGCAGGCATAACTAAATCCCGAACAAGGCCCCAAAGTCGAATTTTGAACCGGAACAGAATCGGTGGGATATTAATGATGTCGACTATCTCCCATCCCCCTTCGCTGCGCCCGTTTCGCCGCGTTCGGATGAAATATGGTCAGGGTTAAAGTATTGCGTGTTTCGTCGACATTTTTCCCCAGTGTAACGGGATTTGCCGTCGACGGATTTGTCATGGTCAGTCGATGGGATAGATGGACGACGGTCTTGAACATGATGAGTTGGCGGTCTTCCGACTTGGAATCTCCCCGGACGCAGGGAGGGGAAAAAAGCGGGAGTTGATAAACGATCTGGGCGGCGATTGTCGCTGTTTATATCATCGTTAGGGTTTTTGTTTCGGTTCGGTGCCTAGTCCCTATCATGAAAGGCAGTCAAAAAGTTTGCGTACGAAATTATTATTCTCTAATCATTATATTCATTAAATCTTATCAAACTTTTTTTTATTAAATAATATTAAAATTATAATCTGGTTGTGTTTTATATTTCTGGCCTAATAGGAAAACCTAATTCATGATTTATATTTTGCCGACGATAGTTTGCTCCCAAAATATGTGCTATTGACGCGCCAAAGCCTTGTTCGCATGTCAAAAATCGATGACCAATTAAATTGAAATTAAGCACTTAAAATATCATTGGGAGCCAAATCAGCTCTTTACGACTTTTACTTGCCCAAGAATTTGAATAGCCGGTCAAAAATACCATCACCTAACAAACTGGCAAAACAACTTAGATTGTGGAGGTTTATTTCGCTACTACCTGTGGTGTTAAAATTATTTGAGAAACTGGTGTTAAAACACATTAAACCATTGATAGGAATATGAGTTTTCCAGTTTGGATTTTGAAATCATCATTTGGCAATCGACCAAGTACACGGAGTAACAGGGGTTGATGAAAAGACTTTCGAAAAATATAAATAGTGCCCCTCGATATTTCTGGACGTCTCACAACCTTTTGACCCGAAATTACTATCGGCTGCTGAAACCATATCTTTCCGAAAGCTAATTTAGATCTTCGCATGAATGGGCATTCTCAACACTTAAACCCCTTTCAGCCAAAGTTACACCGAATAGTATCTTGGGACCACTACTGTTTCTGCTCTAAACTGCTGATATCTCAGTTATGATGATTATCAGTTATCGTGGTAAAAGATAAATTTCTTTCTAACGCTGCATAAAAAGTTCAGGTAGCGACCAAAAAGATTTTACAAATGGTCTAGAGACCGTAAAATACAGCTTAATTTCTTATTATATTTGCATTGCAGCGAAATGAGAAAGACCTAATTATATCACTTGACGGATGCCCGATTCCTCAAAGAGTGTTAGCTAAATACAATGGAATACATCTCGATGGTAGGTTAAATAGTAAACATCATGTTGGATAAAAAGCAGAGCAGATTGGAGTTAAAGCCAAGCAACTGTACTGGTTAGTTGGAAGATAATCTCAATTTGGCCTAAAATCAAAGGGCTTGCAAATGATAAAGAAAATGTGGACCTGTGGAGGGTGAAATATGGAGTTCCACTAAACCAACTAGTAATCCAACACACCAAAAATAAAGTTCTACCATTAGTTACCTATCCTTATCGCTGCGTAATCAAAGAAGAGCTGCATGATGACCTCCAAATCAAATGGATATATGAAGTGACTCAAGAGATCGCATTAAGATATAAAATAAGGTTGCTAAATCACAACTTGAAAGCACAAAACTACTGGACAACAAAATTGTTTAGTGTATAAGTGTATAGTGTATTCTTAACTTTACCTTGAGTAGATTAGTTTTAATTTAATTTGGAAAATACATATTGATGTATTGATCTCGTATTCGCCTTACTTGTGTATTAATGCAAGTACAACAGAACAGTAGTAATAACATAATTTGTAAATTAATATTATACAATGAGAATATCTAATCTAAGATATAACTAACACCAAATTAAAAAAATTCTAGTAAGCAACAAATTAAAGGAATACCTCGAAAATGTCGTAAAATATTTTTTTAGTGTTCCAACCAGACATTTTTATGCAAAACGCTACTGCTGGTATAATATGCCGGTTCGAATCCAATCTTACATTTTACAATTCTAATGCCTAGCATGGTGTTACGTAGCTCAATGTTCAACCAGCTCAGTTACCTAGCTCAATGCACAACCTTTATCTTGAACACACAACCTTTGATAAGTTATTATGGTTTTTAGCCAGCAACAGAATATCGGTTCCCTAATGCTGCAGCATCGATTGCCCATGCAATGTGGCCCTCCTCTTTGTTTTGTCGTCAGATTTAGAGGAGTTCTTCGAAGCATCATTTGTGTCAATCCTAACAATTCGCAGCAGTCGTCCTCGATGGTTTTATAATTTTTCCTTCTTTTTATACTTTTCTCATCGTCGCCTTCTTTTGGCAAAATGAAACATATACAGATTATACAAATTATTCTGGTACAACTAATATGTTAAATTTAATTTGAAATCGTTGAATTTACGCAATATCCGACTACTTTTCCCCTGCTTGACTTTATTACCACGGCCTATCCTTGCTAATGCAAATTTGCTGACAAGACGACGGACGCTCGTGTGTGACAATATGCGGCCGCAACCTAGCCGGTAAACCACTTTATAATTAACGTTATTCTCTTGTTTTCCTGCCTCGGTATCCAGATAATTGCCCTGAATAATTTCGCATTTGTTGGGGCTGCATTTTGATGAGCCGTTTTAATGCAACCGCGTCATCTCACGTGTGACATGTCTATTACTACTTGCCTCGTAAATTAGTCATGACGCTGGTCCATCGTAAACGGCTGGACGTTTCATACGGCTGTTATTTTATTAGCCTGTCTAGAAAAACAGACGAGATTTTCATTTGTTTGTTCTATTATAGTGAAGCTTATTATGCAGACGAATGTGCACTAACAAATTCAGTAACTATCAATGTTATATCAACATTGTATTAACACTGTCATTACCTTTTTTTAGAAAAAAAACTATATGCTTTTAAATAAATTGGAGACAAAGATTTATTTAAAGTATAGGCCATTTGATTATATATATTTTGTCCATCTTTCAGGCAATTTATAGATGCCACCGAAAAAAAAACTCTTTGTCCTTTGAGTAAAACCATTCATCGAGCCATTTTGTAACTTCTTCGAAATTGGCTAAGTGCTGCGATGCAAGCTCGTGTCCCATTGATGTGATAAAATGTCGAAAATAAAATTCGAGTGCATTCAACACTTCCTTGACCGATTTTGCTTTATAAGAAACCGCATTCTCGTGCTGTAAAATCACTTCACCTTGTCGTAGGGCTCATTTTTGAACTTTTTTCGGTCAATACATGGATCATTTGTTGTCGATATTGATCACCATTATCTGCTTCACCAGATTTCAGCAGTTCGCAATACACCACGCCACTCTGGTACCATTAAACACAGAGCATTGTCTTGCGACCAAAACTGTTTGGCTTTGGGTTTTCAAAATAGATCTACTTTTCATCACCCGTTACTATTTGAGGCAGAAATTACTTCCGGTTATAACTTTGAAGGAGCATTTCAGGCGATTTTTTGATTTTCCTTTTTCCTATGATTCAATTGATGTAACACCCACCTTCCCATCTTTTAAATTTCTCCCATTGCTCGCAATTGATTGCTAATCGTTTCTTGGGTCACATGTAATGCTTAGGCCAATTGGTTTCGAGTTTTGGTTGGCTTTTCATCCGGTAGCTCTTGCAGTTTCCATCCTCAGTTTTTTTCGGTTCTACCTGAATGTCCTTTATCTTGCATATTCATTGCAAATTTCATACACATATACATATAATAAATAGGGAAATTAAAGGGCAAATTGGCAACTTTTTTCCTTTGCTCTCTATGTCTTTGTGCGAACAACTCTTATGGAATAAACAAATACTGATGAATCATAGATCGTTTCAAACAATATTTCCACTAATATGTCATGCTTTGATCAAAAAAAAAGTCTAATTAGACCAAAACTGGTGGTTATCCACGGGTGCTTCCAAAACTGGAAGCACTTCGTTCATATACAATCGTTCTGGATATCTTTCTCTACAAGATAATTCAGTGAACTGATTCATCAATTTTCTAAGAAATGTCTTCTGATTAGCGTTGCGTTGTTTACCAGTAACCATTACAATCGAAATATTATGTAACTTATAGGGACTTCAATTGTCGTTCTACAGCTAGAGATCTATTTCTAATTGAAATATAAATTTAAGATTGTAGAAACAATGTATAAAAATAAGCTGTTGACAGAAAGTTTAACAGCAAAATTAATACTGTAGAGAGGTTCTATAGTTAGGCAACTCGACGTTTTCTACTAGTTTTTAGTAGTAATATAATGTTGCTGTAATAATTCATGGAGTGTTCTGTATGGATGGAGCTGTAATAATACCGAAGTTATTCCCGAAATTAAGCCAGTTCAAGGAAATCAGCCACAGAAACCATTACTTAAACTAAAAGTATTTCCAAAAAATCCCTCCAAAGTCTTTAGACAAACAGGCTCCAGGGCACTCCAATTAGCCTCTCATATATAAATTACTCTGCCACTTTAGATCTCATACCCATTCTCAGAAATTATATCAAGAAAACATTTCAGTCACTTGCAGTCAAATCACCAATTATTTCAAAAATGTTATGCTACATCATTTCCAATGAGCATTAACAGTCAATATCAGCGTCAATCCATAACCGGCGTTTGAAACATTCTTCACATTTCATCACTCTTGACAATTGATAGAACCGTTTTAGCCGCGGACAATACTTCCATCTCTAGATTTCTATCGATGACCTTGACCCATGCCTTGTTTGGAACCACTTGCTGTATCTTCCATCTTAAAGGTCAATTAACTCCACAGAAATATGGTTATGTCTGGATTCACTCGCCTCTCATTCAACAGAAATGTCCAAATCGTAGCAATCAAAGTTTCTGGATTGTAGAATAGACTGAATTGTGGACTGGACTGGACTGGATTATTCACCGATTGTTTCATCATAATCGAATGGCTTTTCTAATATCAGTTCGGAGAGAAACATGTAGAATATGTCTTAGGAATTGCATATGAAAAACCTTTAGATTTCAGATTGTAACTATATCGAAGTCTTGATGCTATACAAAAAATTGGCAAAATAACTATTTGAAAGAGGCAAATTGTAGCCTTGATTGTAATTTTCCCGTCTTTCAAATTCACCATCTTGGATAAGTAAAAATTCCTACAGATTTCCTAATTCAGCTCAGTATTTCAGTAATGGCAAAGTAATTATAAAATTTTCTAATAGAAAATAATGTAGTACACACTTAATTATTGAAAAAAGTAATTTAATTGAATGAAACAAATAATTACACCATAAATACATGCAATCAACATATAAAGTACTAAACATCCAAATCCTAAATAAAACTAAAATATCAAAAGAAAATGAAGATAATTAATTTCTGACTGCATACAAGAAGGAGAACTTTCTCAGTCATCCCTTTAATAAACAATCTCCTAAACCATATTATGTATCGAAATATTCGCCTTTTTATCCGGTTCAAGTGGCTCTTGACCGCCTTAAGATCCAAAGTTGCGGAAAGTTTTCAAGTTCGTCGGTATTACGTAGCGGCACTGCAGCCAACATTGACAGTTTTCAAAGTTTATAAGTAGACCGAAACCGCTCTTATCTCTTCCGATTGAATTGCTCAGTATTTCGTTTAAATGCTGGCCGGATTCGCGACTAACCAATTCAGTCGGGCTTTGCGAAACGATGGCCGATGTTTGACTTCGGTTGGAAAAGGTTAAATATTACGTGAATGTTGTATGGTAGTTGGAAATGATGCATTGATTGAAGTCTTTTATTGATACACATATCTAATTAAAGCTTTTATATTCTAGTTAAAGATTATTTAAATGTTATCATTAACAGATGCTTACATTATACGAGGGTGATTCAAATATGATGGAGACAAAAGCTCTAGATGGGAAGCGCATGTTTTACGAGTGCCGACCGCCGTAGCGCAACGTATTGCCATTCGTATTTTAGTGTGGGAAGGCGTTAAAAAGACGGAAATTTTTCTATTTTCGAAATCAGTTCGGTAGTGAGTGACTGAGTAGGGCTGCCGTGTTTAAATAGGTCAAAGCATTCAAGTATGGCCGCGAAACCGTCGAGAATGAGCCGCATGATCGTCGACCGTGAACCAGCATCACACCAGACAACATTTACCGCCTAAAACAACTCATTTTGGAGGACCGTAAATAACTGCGCAATGCCTTCCTAAACTATTGAACTTCAAGCAAAAATTTACGCGGTTGAACGTTTGTCGCCGCTTGCTGACGCGATACGATGTGGAGAGGGACGGTTTATTAACGCGAATCTTCACTACAGACGAGACATGGGTACACTATTAGACCCTCGAAACCATGATGTCGTCTGAAAAGTGGAGGAAGAAGGAGGAAGGGGCGCCAGTCAAACCCAAGACAACCAGGTCCGTGGGTAAAGTTCTGTGTTCGGTGTCCTGGCGGGCAACATACCATTAATACTGCACCTTCTGAAAACACACGTGAAACCCGCTTATCGCTCAAACAGCCTATCTACAGTGTAGATTTATCACCTTGCAATTACCACGTGTTTGGACCACTGAAAGAAGCCCTCGGAGGTTAAAGATTCAACACCGACGGCGATGTAGAGTTTGTGCGCACATGGCTGTCCGAATTGCCCAAGGAATGTTTCGATACCGGCATCAAAAACCTTACGGAAAGATGGACAAAATGCGTAACTGGTGAGGAATTGTTGTAATTTTTTTCAATAGTAAATGTGTTAGTGTATTTATCTCGATCATATTTGAACCACCCTCATATTATATATAATTATAACATTAACTTATATGAAAAAATACACCTCAAGAGAGAGTATATACAGTTAAAAGTAGTGGAAATAAAGTTGCTGAGATGTAATTGCAATTATTTATATTTAAGAAAATTTTATTTATAACATGTTCCTTCCAGCAAAGTTTTAAGTTAAGAGTATTCCGAGTTAGTTATTTATTCGTATTGATGTTTGAGCGGTCAGATTGTGAGCGAACTGCACATGGACAGATTTACTTTGGTTAAGTTTTAATTTGCAATATATTGCAACTCACCTATTGTAATTTTCATATTGCTGCAGTAGGAATTACAGCAAATATAGCCATCGCGATATTTTCCATTTGTGGTAGAATAGAATTGAAGATAGAAAAAGAGATAGAAAAAGATATAAAGAAAGAGATAGAGATAGGGAAAGAGATAGAGAAAGAGATAGAGATAGAGATGGAGATAGAGATAGAAAAAGAGATAGAGAAAGAGATAGAGAAAGAGATAGAGAAAGAGATAGAGAAAGAGATAGAAATAGAGATAGAAATAGAGATAGAGAAAGAGATAGAGAAAGAGATAGAGAAAGAGATAGAGAAAGAGATAGAGAAAGAGATAGAGAAAGAGATAGAGAAAGAGATAGAGAAAGAGATAGAGAAAGAGATAGAGAAAGAGATAGAGAAAGAGATAGAGAAAGAGATAGAGAAAGAGATAGAGATAGAGATAGAGATAGAGATAGAGATAGAGATAGAGAAAGAGATAGAGAAAGAGATAGAGAAAGAGATAGAGAAAGAGATAGAGAAAGAGATAGAGATAGAGATAGAGATAGAGAAATAACTGATTCCAATACTCTTCGTTGTGGTTAGCCTATTGCTATTGGTTAGCCGATTAGCTAAGTTGCCTTTGAAAGTTGCACTAATTAAATGTTATTAGGATGAAACTGCACATTTGATCTCACGCTTTTATGTTTTCTTCATAATAAGTGAATAGTTCTACTTAGGACTAAATAAAATGATCGAATATTTACGTAGAATATGAGTATGCACATTAAGCGCGTTAATCACTCACTACTACTCTGAATCAATAGCTAAAACACTCTCATTATTTAAAAAATAGGACACCCTGTGTATGAATCTCTAACAATATCAAATTTAATTAACTACCCTGTTTAAATGTATTTCTATAGCATCCACCAATATTTAGTAATGCATGCAAAAGAAATATTTGCATATCAAAATAGTTTCATTAAAAATGAATGCAAACAAAAATGTTTACACGAAAACCAATTCGAATGTTATCCGAACAATAATAGATGAAATGTAAATTTTCTGAATATTTCATTGTATTGAAACTAAAATATTCTATTAGGTAAATACATTTTACGTATGCACATAAAAAATATCCTGAATAAAAATTAAAGAAATAGTGAAAAACGAATTCATTGTCGATCTAACAATATGAAATTTACTAAATAGTTTACCATAGCCCAGGCTTGGTTAGCGCAGTGGTCAAACAAGACGATAGTACTCGAAATCCTAAATTCAGAGTACATACTTTGTTATTATTGTTTTATTTATTATTTTAATGCAACTTAATCATCTCATGAAAACCAAACCCAATGTAATATAATATCAGTCGTTTAAATTTTTCATTACGTCCAATATGTTGACTTTTTTATTGTGTGCATGTTAATTTTCATACGCATATTAACAAAACAAGCCGCCACGTAGCTACAATAAAACGAATTATTATTTTATTTGTTTGGTCGAATTCCATTGTCGATGTATGAATATTATATAAAAGAATAATTATTATGAATCGCTTGTTTTTAATGTATCTATCTATCTATGTAAAAATAACAAAGCAGAATATTGTTATCATTTAGTGATGAAGTCCTTATAAAATACTGATTAATGAATGGTTGTGGCTTTTTCTTATTTAAATATGCTTGTATTTTGATATATAAGAGACTATTGTTTATATTAATAGTATAAATATATAGACAATTGTTAGTTTTATAAACATAATGCAATTCATAACAATTTAACATTGTGATAGATCTAAAAACAATATATATATATATATATATATATATATATATATATATATATATATATATATATATATATATATATATATATATATATATATATATATATATATATATATATATATATATACGTACAGGCAAAATTCTTATTGCCCAGTGGGCAGATTGTTGAAACATTAAAGGCAATAATTACAAAAAGGGAAGAATAAACCACGAAACAGCTTTTTAGATTGAAAATAATAACATACTGATTAAATATGAGCAATCAGCCACCTCTCATGAACTGCTTTGACTATTTTGATAAACTAGTTAACAAAAGGGCTAATACTTATTAATCTATATATAGATATATACACTGGGCAATAAGAATTTTGCCTGTACGTATGGATACATTATCATCTTGGAATATGGCAATGTTTGGCAACAATATGCTGGTCATGATGTCGCGATATTCATTCACTGTAATCCAGCCAGTGATGTAAATGAGAGGACCAGCTGAACACCACGAAAAAATCAAATCATAATGGATTTTGCCCCATTCTTGACTATAGGAAGCAAACAGTTCGGATTATAACCTTCTTTTGGGGTTCTTCATATAGAAACCCGACCATTTGCAGGAAATAATGATGCAAATCATGATTCATTGGATCGTATCATCTTCTTCCAATTACCAAGTATCTACTTACTATTTCTTGGACAGCTTAGAGTTGGCGTTCGTTGGAAAGGGCTTCAATTTTAGTTCATGGAGCCTCTGCATTACTTTTCTCGTCGAAACCGTATTACTGAAGCGAGTGTTAAGCTGTACTGTCACTTTTTCTGCGATTGTTTAATGTTTCCTGGTCACGAAGCTTTTTAATGTCCTTCGTTCTTTATCTCTGTCATATTTTGCCATGTTTTGTGTATGCCGTGGGTACTGTTTATCATAAAACGCTAAATACAGAGCACAGTCACAGAAGAACGTTCAAGTTTATTCATATTATTGTGTCTATCCTTCTGTGACTGTCCATCTAAAGAAGCTGTTTCATGCCTTACTCTTTACTTCACTTGGTATTATATTTGTTTTTATTTGAAAAGGGGTAGTCAGAACTGTAAAAACTAGCTGGAAACTGGCCTCATAAAAGATAGTAATTAAGATCATAAAAAGCATTCTGAAGAATTGAAAGTTAACAATCGCCATTGACAGAACAGTTGCTGATCATCAGAGCTGGGATGTGTGATTAGTGTAAAATATTATATTTGTCTTTGAACGTCTACAATCTTTCTTATTTTTAACTTAATTATTAAATAAAACTATCATCATCTTTTTAAAATAATGATTCTTTTATACATATATCACGGAATATTGTAATTGTTATTATGGTACCTGACTGAATATTGATTGAATTATTTATACCGAATGGTATCGCATTAAATGGATCGATATGGAACTTGTATTCCCTCGGCCATCTAAATTCTCAATATGATCGGTTCGGTTCGCTACCTAATCTGTAGCACTAATACTAATAAGGCATTAAATTATCCATATTGCCAACCAAGCAAATAATTCTCTTGTAGTTGCCTTCCTATCCAATTTTGGACATATTTACTATAATTCAACCAATTATGGAGCTGGCATCGGATATGAGACTTTGTCTATGACCGGGATGGAATATATGAAATTGTAATGAATGATGAAAAATAATGGGTTGGGGAAGATTAATTTAGATAATTTCCCTGGTTTCTAACGCGAATATGTTAGGGTTTCTTTTGGTATCCATATTAAACATCGAGCTTCTTTTAGTATCCACCTTTATATATTAAATACCCATTTATAATATAATAACCATATCCATAATGCATATATTTTAATCAGGGATGGCTATTAGTGACGATGCAAGCAATTATTAAACAACATAACGTCACTGTTATATTCGGTAGTTTTGATATTTATCTGCAGAAAATAACAGTATTATTGAGTTATTTCGTGTACACGCTTTCGTTATTTGATTTGGAGAAATCTGTTTCCACATGCTCAGATGTAATATCAACTGTCTCGAGACAAGTAAGAGACCAGCATTTTCTTAAAGGGTTAATTAAGCTTTGGAAATATAGAATTATTTTTTCAAAATTTTATTTTTGCCAACATCGATATTTCATAAATTAAGCTCTCATAATAGAAAAAGAAGCGCTCTATTCATAATTAACTAGCTGACCCCACAGATGTTGCCCTGTTTGAGCTATGAATATTCAATTTGAACTGGAATACATCATTTAAAAAAAAACTAAAATCATGGTGTTTATTGTACCTAATGCTTTTTAATGCACAACATTGCAACTTTGGTTTTCTAGTGTGAAAGTAAATAATTTTGATGGTTTGCTATCTTTTGGAAGAACAAATTCACAATGAAGCATTAATTTTAACTCAGAACATGTGCTTGATTATTAAATAATTAGGAACGGATTAATGCAGTTAGAGAAGACAAAGCCCAATGCACATTTAAACAATTCACACAACAAATTTTGGCAACGATTCGATCACAAAACTTACACTACTTCACCAGGTATTGCAGCTACGTTATTGGAAGTCAGTTGAACTGCTCCTTCGGCACTCAAGCTGCCGTTGAACATACAAACTACCTGCAGCTTTTTGTAACTCTGTCATAGCAAAGTGTTGCGTCGAAGCAAATTGTTTACAAATTGACGATGGTACGCAAAGTACGCAAGTCTTTGAAGGCATATACGAACGTAGACGCAAAATGTAGACGTCTTAAAGCTGCAATTCTAATAATAATAGACGCTTAGAATATGTTTAGACCAGTTTTAATGCTGGACTAATAAAAAAAGCAATTTGTAGAAACCTACATTCTTTAGTGGCTCTGGTGGCTGTACTCACTTGGCATAATAGGGCTTCATTTTTAAACTTAAATGCCCTGCAAAGCGGACAAACAACATTCATTCGTTCAACAGCAACTATTTGCTTGATTTTTTTTGCATTCACATCTAATTGGCGGTATTTGGAAAAACCAAATTGAAATGAAAATAAACATTGAGTTCTTAATGTTTCTGTACACGCGTTAGTCCATCAACACTTGCTAAAAATCGATATTGAATTAAACTTTTAACGTACGACGTAATTGCGGTGAACTAACAAGGATGAACATAAATGTTATTCAACAAATTCAAAACTGTGAACTAACAAATTAGTAAATTGGTTTTTTGATGATGATATGCTGACCGATATAGCTGTTAACGGACATTTGTCATACTGTCAAACGTGTGAAGTCTAAATATTCGCCAATTTTTTATGCACTATTTTCTTATTTATTCTTTCCACGAGAACCCTCTGAACTATATTGGAAAACCCAAAAAAAAAGGATTATACAGTCTATCCGAAGTTTTTTTGTTCATACGTTATCAAGATGTTTAATGTATTACCTGCCGTAATTTGTAAATTCGTTGCAGAATAAGACAATATTTTCCCTCATATTTTATTCTAGATAAAAAGAGACACGATACTGTCTGATTAGTTCGAACGCGTAAACGAATGAGTCTGTCAAAGCCGTCCGGTTGTCAGACGTATGCATAATTCTTGAAAGTAATAGTGATAAGAGGTTATAAACCTAACCTATAAACCATAGTAGCTGTATAATTAACTGTAGCTTTTAGATGTTCTACAATATTAAAATAAATTATATTTGATAACATTTTTGTTTAATTATTTTGTTTAGATTAGAACTTTGATGTATGTCAAAGTCATACTGAACTAAAACTCAAAGTTGATGCGGTACCATTGCAACGTTTTGACATCATAAATTTAGATGACGTATGTACAAAATAACTTTGAATATATATACAGTTATATATTGTACAGTTAACTTAAATTATTTTAAGTTAATTTGGGATCTCCAAAACAGTAAATTTCACGTTTAAAATAATGATTGCCCTTTCGCGGACCATTATAAACGGAAAACAACATAATCGGAATGACAGCGGAATCGGATCCAAGCAAAAATGTCCATCCGAGAAGACAATTCGCACAGAATCCAATTAGAATTTCATCTAAACTATTCGAAAGCGGACGCCAGAAACTACTCTACGGCCCCGGATTAGGCGAACGCGTAAATATCACCCTCTCAGGTGTACGAACTTCTCCCTTTTCCGTTAATGGGATTTCAACGGGTGTTAGATCCAATCGGCGGACGGGACTCGCTAGTGAGGAGGACGAGGAGGGGGAACACGTGTCTAACGCTCGCCTGAAGTGGGTAGTTGGTGGATAATCAAATTGGAGATTGTCTGTGATTTCCTGACCACCAGGTGTTGGTGTAAACCGTCCAAAGTTATATAAGTTTTAATGTTAATATATAATGCTGAGTAAAAAGTACTTTCGGTCTTTTTTAACAGATGTCCTTAAAGTTGTCTATCATTAGAATGTACGTTGTTGTGATTTAATTTAACAACTACTAGTCCTGTTTATGAAATTGGAAAATGGGAAAAGAAAAAATATTGAATTGAATGAATATTTGATAGTATTTTTTTCGGTGACAGGAGGCTAATCTAGTCTAGAAATTTAAATAAAACGTTCGTTTTTTTCTAATAGAAAGACATATAGAGAAGGCTCGCATTAAATTTCAAGAAATTAGGTTGAGCAAAACTTAAGATAGCACGTCAAATGTCTCGATAAAAAATAGTTTCGAGAAAAATTTCGTCTTTAGATACCCCTTCACTAAAATGCCAATATCTCCGAATATTTTTATTTTTACAAATCTTATTGAAGGCATATTCCTAAGGTTTTAAGCTTTGAAAATATGAAAAATAAACTTTAAGCAACACCTCTGAAATTCCACGGAATTAAACCAATTTTAAAATCAATGATTACGGGCGATGACAAATGAATCACGTGTGACAACAATACCCGAAATAGTTAGTGATCAATATTTGGAGAAGCTTAACAAGCGATTGCAAAACCTACATCGATCTCAAGGAAGGTGGAATTGGAAATGTTATGTTGCTATCTGTGAAAATGTTGTTAATAAAGGCTTAGCTAACAAGCTGTTCACACCTGAATAAACCATTAATCGGGATATCCAACAGCTACCTGTTACAGTTTCTGCAAAACTCTTTTAATGGTGCAAAGAGGGCTTGAAAAGAGCTTTGACAAAATATCTTAGTTCTCAAATCCCAAATATCTCGGTTCTTCAAAAATTGTAAAGGTCAAAATAGTACCTTTAAGAAATTTGTTATGGATAACGGTAAAAATAACAACATTTTGATTGCTAAATATAAATATAATTTTGACTGCAGTTATGTAATTTTGACAACTATTGGGTTATTTTTTATTCACTTTATCAGATCAAGACTCTCGATGTTGGTTCGAGCCCTTTAAATGTTAAAATATCCTTTAAAATTCAATTTCTAAGGGATAATAATCATAAAATAATCCTTAATAACGATAAATAACATTATTATTGTATTTAAAATATATATAAAGTATAAAAATAAATTTTATTAATTAAAAATAACCTTTAATAATAATCTATTTTGAAGATAATAAATTAGAGCAATTATCTCTTTCTTCCCCTTTCCCACAGAGAGTTCGAAGAGGAATATGTATCTCCCCCATACCTATGGTACCGTTGAAGAAAAATTAGTAAACATGCATTGGAATGAAATGAAATAGAAATAGAAACCAATTACTTTTATTATATTATGTCATCGTTATTTTACGAATATTAAAATACGATTAAATATATTTGGGATCATTGTTCCATTCCTTTTCTCACACTGCCACTAGCCAATTTAAAATTATTTATAATCAGCTGATATGTACAGCCCAGAAAATCATGTATCTCCGTCCTTTCCTCTCTCAAAATTAGTACGGGAAGGAATTAGTACATCTCCATCCCTTATCACTAAAAGGAAAAGAGACGAAGCCTGCATTTAACTGAAATAGTAATTATTATTTTCAGTTACTAGTTTTTTTACTATCGACCAGTTCGACTGTTTTGCTCCTATCAACTATTTTCAGTAGATAGTTCTCAACGCTAATAATCATTAAATAAAATTAGTTATTTTTGATAATAAGTCCAGATTACTTAATGAACATATTGTTTCAGGACGTAGCCACGACAAATCTTACGTGCTATTCAGATTGGGCAAGAAATCATCGGCCGGCGTGAAGGCGTTCGCGGAAACTGGTAGAAGCGACCTGCTAGAGCAACACGGCCAAGGAGATGGTGGGGTCTATGATGAGTTCAACGCGCCCCCTATCACATCCGGAGTGGGACGCACGGAAGCGGAATTCTTCGTCGATGGCAATCACTCAAAGGTAATGAAGATGTTCAATCTATCCGAAATTATCTTGAAAATTAGAACAATATAAATCTATCGAATCGATAACTTTCAATGTGAAGTTATTGCGACCTTATATTTGACAGTAACAATTTTACCATAATGACGGATGATGACAAGTGGATTTATTTTGAAAACCCTAAAAATAAAACATAAAACTGCCGTACTCTCCAGATCTTACCCCGTCCAATTATCAACTTTTCGCATCAATGGGACACGCGGTTCTAGAACAGCACTTCGCCAATTTCGAATAAGCTAGAACATCACAAGATGAATGGTTTTGCTCGAAGTTTTTTTTTTGGGATGGCATCCACAAATTGGCTGAAAGATGGCCAATACTTGAATAAATACATTTTAGGTTTATAAATATATGTAGGTTTTTTGGAAAATACCGAACTTTCCGATACACCTGATATGTATACCAGGGGAAGTACATTTCTTAAATGCTAACTAAACATCTTGAAGAACTCTTCAGTTGAAGCAACAGTTTTAAAAAAAGACAGAATTGATAAATAGGATAGGTGTTGCCTTCCATTACCTTGGTTGTTGGACCGGGTTATGTTGGACTGCCTCTGGGCTTACCAATACACTAAACCGAAACCGCCTCACAGTTGACCCCCTGTGGATCACTACTGCTACTGCATTAAATTTGGGGATATAGCACCCGCTGATCGGGCAGCCGTTATTGGGCACGAGGGCCCGGCGATTCTATTGATTCGCGAACCTGAGTTAACACACAACTGGGTACTGTTGTATGGGGGCAAAAGTTATGACTGTAGCAACGGATGAGGTCGTTTCAGCCTGGAAAAGAGGGAGAGCTTAGCGGTGACGCGGTGCTAAGCTCCCAGCATGTCGACCAGCTCGCGAACAAGCGCGTTTTCAGAAGAACTTGAGCTGAGTTGTTGTTTGTGGAATGCTTGAGATATGAAGTGCTTGATTTCTGGAGTGTCAGTTTCCCTATGAATTTTATTATTTCTGACAAACCATGGAGCGTTTAATATTCTTCTGAGGAGCTTATTTTGGAACACTTGAAGCCGTTTGACCTGGTTGGGTGTAACAAACTTGAAGTAGACATTAGATCCGTAGAGGAGTACGGACCGAATTAACATCTTGTAAAATAAGCATTTGATGGAGATGGGAAGTCTGCTAGAAGGACAGATCAGAGAAGATAGCAGGTTTGCTATCCCCGAACCTTTTTGGATTGCTTTCTGGATTTGGGAATGCCAACCGAACCGCCGGTCGAAGTGAAGACCTAGGTACGTGACGTTATCCAGCCATGGAATTATTGCGGTGTCGATCTTAAGTTGCGAGACGCGCAGTGCGTAACGCTTCTTGTGGAAAATGATGGCCTGGGTTTTCAGAGGGTTGATTTGCAACCTCCAGAATTTGAACCACTTGACCGCATGATCGAGCTGCTTCTGTAAACGTTCATGAATTGTAACTTCGAACGTGGCGGCCGTGAAGAAAGCAGTGTCGTCAGCGTAAAAGGCGACGTCAATATGCTCTTTTCTTGGCATATCTGAAATAAAGAGGCTAAATAAGGCTGGGGCCAGCGGGGAACCTTGAGGTACGCCAGCATCGATTTGTTTACGACTGGAAAGTGATGCCCTGATCTTGACCTGGAAAGATCTGTCCGAGAGATAGGACTTGATGAGAGCGGTTAGGTCTTCTGGGAGGCCTAACCGCGCCTTCCATTACCACAGTTACAATCGATAAAAAATTTAAGGTTTGATGAACTGGGAAGTTTTGTTGTATCCACCATCTAGTCCGGACTTTGCTCCTGTTAATGGTGCAAAGCTGATTCTAAGATAGTCCTGTGAAAATCACCTAGATCAAAATATTCGCCAAAAAACTAATATTTAAACCCATAGTAACGAAACTACGTTTTCCACAAACCATTATATAATAGAATCGTACATGAAACCACTAAAGCAGTCACGATAAAAACGATAAATAATATGGCGATAAAACATTTCATTTTTAAAAATATCTCCACATACGTTTCTAACAGATTGATGTCTTTTCCCACCATTGACTTATATTTGCCGCACGCCCCCTCCACCTTGAAAGTCTTGCCAGCCATTCGAAGAAGTCTGACTTATGTTCGAAATTTTTCATCGTAACAAATCTTTCCGGGCTCATTTTATGAATGAACGTGTTATTTTTAAAGCTCTTACGGAACGGTCCGAAACTGGCACTGCATCCAGTTGAAAAATGCATGGTTTCCGGATATTTCCGTAGACAGCGCCAACGAGTTCGTATCAAGAGTGTTTAAGTCTCATCAGATGACTTAAAATATTGCTACGATCAAAACATATTAAGACGTAATAATCGTTGTGTCACGTTGATTCACGATCCTCTGAGATAAATCTGGAGTAGATAGTAGTTTTGATTTATTGGATATCGAAGACTAAATTGGATATGTTGTGAGGCAATATAAAATTTGTCTTTATGAACCTTGATCAACAATTGTGATTTACAAAGTTTCCATGTTGTATATGTATGATATATATGATGTATATGATATATATATATATATATATATATATATATATTATATATGTGATATATATAAATAATCCCGTTAATAATATTTTTTATTCATAATATTTACTTGTAAACATAAAATTTTTTTATTAATATGCTTCAAGAATAATTCTGTATGAATCTATATTTTTTCCAGGTGTCACTTATGTCCAGGATAGTACCATCACCAGATTGGTTTATTGGAATTGACAGTTTTGACTTGTGTGTGAACGGGAACTGGTTAGATAGTATTACTATAGAGGTAAGTCTACTTTGTATGTTATAATTAACCACAGTGAAGACCAGTGTTATGAATATATTAAATTAACTTTTCTTTTCTAACAGGTTGATCCCGTTGATGCAGGCACAGACAACGGCTTCACCTTCACTGCTCCTAACTGGCCCACCGATCCACAGGGTGAAGCTTATCGAATCACTGCCCATTATCCAGCCCATCCAGCGGGATCATTTTTCTATCCCTACCTGAAGCGTTTACCACCCATCGCAACGTTTCAATTTATTAAGGTGAGTTAACATAATAAGTAGAAAATAGTATTTACCAGTTTTCATAAAATCACTAACTGAATATTTCAAGCAATAAACATTAATTTGCACATTAAGAGTAATTAATGTTGCAAATAATAAATAATAAAAATTTTAAAATAGTTAGTTGCTGTATGAGACATACCACAAAATAGAAAGCGGTAAATATATTTTAATATGTTTTAATATACAAACATATATAACGTAATTAATATTATATATGAAATTTATTTCTGATCCTATATTGAAAATATTGTCAAAACGAATTTTAGTAGCATAACATAAATTTTAAACTATTTTTTTTTACAAAATATGTATCTATTAAAAATATTTCTTTATTATGTGACAAACATGATTAGCTTAATAAATCTCGATAGAATTTCAAACTTATTTTATACCTACAAAATAGATATTTTGCAACTTATATGCAATATAAACTATGAAATTGTTTTCAGATCAAAGAGTATGAACTGTCGGAGGTTTTCCATCATTCCGAAGACGATCGCCGTTACGACGTGTTGAAAATGGAGAACCTGAGCCCAGGCAATTTGAATTCAGCCGATAACAACGACATCGAAATCGCAATCGAGGAGGAGAGACAGGAGCAAGAGATTCACCAAAGAGCAAAAGTGAAACCAAAGTCTAGAAGCAACAATTACTACACCGACTACAAGAGGTACACAGTGTCGACGCCACAAAGCACCAGCACGTATACAGAAGATAATAAGCTGAGTAATACACTGTAAGTGATTGTTTCTATCTATTTATTGATATTATGATTGATGAATCCACATATAACGGAGAGTCGATCAAAACTTAATATTATTCATATCATTACATCAATAATTACAAAAAAATTACAAAACATTAAGATCGTCTCAGTTTTTATATGTAAATGAGTTTTGTATTACCAAATTTGGTTTGTTAGCTCGATTATGCAATTAATTAGTAGCTCAAGCAAGGAGAATCTGATGATCTGTAAGAGTAGAGTAAAGCATAGAAGCAATTAATTGTAGATGTTCCGTATGTTGTCAAATATGACCGAGTTTTCTCGAGTATCGTAGTAATCTAATTTCTTTTTTCCTTATATATATATATATATATATATATATATATATATATATATATATATATATATAAGGAAAAACAATTAAGGCATTGCACAGATGCACACCTGTTTTGTCCCCGTGACAACAATTCATAAATTGGACTAAACTGCTACCTCATTCAACATATTCTCCAGTTTTGTCCCTCTGAGGCTATTTCCCGTTTCCAAACTTGAAGATATGAATGGATAGCAAGAAATTTAGGTGAATGAAAAAGTCGTAACTGAAATAAACACCTTCTTTTGAGGGCGTTGAGGAACTATATAGGAACCTATTATATGGCAGGAATAAAATATTAGAAAAACGCCGGAATAAATGTATTGAGTTAAAAGACGATTTGAGATATTGATTATACTTTCATTTAAAAAATCACTTATTGAACTACCCTCATAATATACAATTTGGCAAACATATTTTCTCAAACAATGAAGATGTTGCCAATATATCGAATTGCCTACAATAATAATATTTAAACCACCGAATCAAAAGCGAAATATAATAACTCACAATCTCGTTGCCTAATATAAAACTAATAGTTTCAGGTCAAACTATTAGTTTTAGCCATTGTCTTCGTCTAATTTGACCGTTACGCTAATCCACCTAGTTATTAAGCCCAAACTTTGAAGCGCTCACCAACTGGCAAGCCTGGATTTAATACAAATATTTGGAAATTGCCTTGGGACACCACTCAGTTTATACACTGCATCCATATAAAAGGGAAGGGATGATATATATATTGGGTTTGTGTAATTATACAAAAACTTCTCCATATTTGATTACATTGAGGGGGAAGTTCTAACACTATATACCTAGCCAATTATTCATATCTCAAATATCAAACGTATCTTGATCAATTTAAACGTAGAACGCGCTAGAGTTAACTAATTAGTTTCAATATTTATTTATTTCAAATTTACTAGATGCTAATGTTTACAGTTTGGTTAAGATCATTAATAATTCTAGTATTATATAGATTTTATATATTCATAAAACACTGAACCTTAATTTGTAATAAGTAAGAATTATATATATATATATATATATATATATATATATATATATATACTTATATACACTTTATATATTTATATACACTAGATACAGGAATAAAAAGAAAAAGGCTGATAATATTTAGAACGAAAGAACAGATAAAGATTATTAATGAAAATTATAACAAATAGATATGGTAAAGTTACCATGAGAGAAAATAAAATATTGATTATTTTAATAGATACAACAAAAATAAAGGGAATATAAATACGAAGGAATAAAAAAAATAAAAATAATCAAATTAAAATATAGGTATATTTATATGAAAACAGAAAGACCAATTCGAATAATTATCAAGGATAAGAAATAAATAATATATAATACATAAGATAACATATAGAAGATAACAAGCAAAAAGTGAGGGATAATAAATAAGAAAGAACTGAAAAATGATTCCAGAAAATGAAAGAAAGGTATAGTAAATAGAACAAAAGATCAAGAGAATATCATTAGAAAATGTTTTAACACAAAATTAAGAAAAATATATGAATGAAACAAGAAAATTCTAAAACATGAAAGAAATAGCACACTAATTTTAAAAACACTTAAAATAACAACAGTGGAAAACAATGTTTCAAAAATCAAGATATCTGTACAGATTTAAATGATATGATATGCCATCAGTTATTTACATATTTTACTAAGCTTATAATTTATATGGATAAAAAAACGAACTTTGTCACGATTGTTTCAGACATCCAAACGAAATTCCTGTAACGTCTTCTGCGCCATTCCCAGCTGTGGTTCCACGCGGTGATAAAGAAGCCATCTTAAACAGTATCGCCGACTCGTACATAAACCAGAGCAATGACAAAACCCAGCATAAGAAGTACAGGAAACTGAAGAAAACGCCGAGAAAAATCCGTAAGTTTTTTACATCCATTTATTTTTTATTAGGAATACTTAAATACTATTATAATTATGATAAAGCTTGAATTATGATGACGATGATAATTAGGTTATCTTAAAATTTAATATAATTCGAAATTTGGTGGGAAAACTGAAAATCTGAAGATAATGATTTCACTCAAAAGCTCAAAACTCAAAAGCTAATAGAAGTAGCGTAATAAAGAGAAAACCATATCCCGTAAACCATAAAAACATCAGTTTCAAGTTAGGTTAAAGAGTTATGTACACATGTCTAGTGGATAAGTATAAATTGAGAATTATATTACAACACAATTCTTAAGCTTAGAATCCATCTTAGTCCAGTATAAACTTTATATTTCCTACATGTTTATTTTTTTAATAAAAACCGTTAGTTCTAAACTGCAACAATTTTTTTGCTTTTACCATAAAGAACATTAAAATCAACACTTCTTGGTGAACGTTGATGAGGACTAATCATTTCAACACAGACGTCTAACATTCTCTAACCGGTGTTTTCAAACGCATCTTCATGTTTGATTGATATTTCTTTGAGGTATGTCTTTCTTATTTTGGTAAACTTTCACTGATTTATTCACCAATGCCGTATTACTACTTTGTCGGATCAATATTAAAACATCTACCGATTTTCTTTCAATGTTTCCTCAAAAGCATCAGTTTTCCATGATTATTCCAAAGTGGTCTGAGTTGGCTGACGAGTTTCAATCAAATGCATAATTAAGTCACTATATGGCGACTTTATTATTTGTTGTTGAAACATAAAATGGTAAGCAAAAATAGAAAAAAAAGATGATTGAGAAAACGATAGTGATCAAGCTATGTACATCTTTATATCAAATACGTTGCTGTTGGTGCCGCAAGACTTCTTCGGTCAGTTCTTCTTCAGTAAATCTCGCCACAGTTAGCGGTCGACCACAGCTGTTCTGGCCTCGGACAATGTTAGTCTCTTATTTTTCAGATCGCTATTCATAATTTTAGCCCATGTCTTTTTCGAATCTGTTTGCTCTATCTTCTATCCAAAAGGTCAATTTGGTCACAGAAGTATGTGAGGAACTCTATCACTTCTCATTCGAAAGAAATGTCCAAGTTATTATAATCTTCGTCTCCGAATTTGCAAGTGACCAATTTAGAGACCATCATTCCCGTTAAAGGCATGTTAGAAATGATTGTTTCTTTCAGATAACTTTTTTTCCTTATACAGTCACTAACGTGCATTTATAAACTCCTCCCAATAAAACAGCCAACGCACGGCCTCAACACCGGCGAATGTATTGCCAAATTCACTTTATAAAACCGTAAAATCCCTTTAAACTCTGAATCAAAAAGAGACAAAATTAATAAATGAAATAAATATAATATTTAGATAATATTTAGTATTTTAATCAACATTTGGCCCGATTGAATTCTTCATTTTGTAAAAAACTTTAACTATGGCTAAAGCCTCCAGGTTGATATACGGGAAATGGACGAAATAATATAAACACTTGCTACAGACCCAACATTTATTTTTTAATAAGGTGATAAACCATAACTTGTTTTAAAAATAGCTGCAATTCTTCGCGCAATAGTGTCTGAATAGTTTCTAAACCATTGTAGTTTCATTTCTGTATCAAAACATTGATTTAATGATGTCAGTCTGGCGATAAATCCTGGTTCAAAGGATTCGTTTAAAATCTTAAGATCAAATAAAGTAACCAGTGAAGACCAGAGACCAGAATGAGAACTAAAGTTTGAAATGTATATAAATAAATTAGCTTCGAAATACATTAAAAATTGAAAATATTTTTTTCTCAAACGATTATATCCACGCTTCTTAATTTTTCATGAAATACGAAAGAATTTTTGCAATAACCATCGTTTTCACTGACTTGTGACACGTTGCATTGTCTTGGTGAAGCAGCACTTTCTTTTTCTTCAAATGCGGCCGTTGTTCGGCGATTTCGTCCTTCAAACGGTCCAATAACGCTATGTAATAGTCGCTGTTGATGGCCCTTTCTTTTCCAAGGTATTCAATGAAAATTATTCCATGCGCATCCCAAAATACAGACTCCATAACCTTGCCAGCCAACAATTGCGTTTTCCCATGCTTTGGAGCGGGTTTATCGTGTGGAGTTCACTCGGATGACTGTCGATTGGACTTTGGAGTGTAATGATGGAGTCATATTTCATCCATTGTCACATATCGACGCAAACACTCCGGTTTATTACGCTTGATCATCTTCAAACACTGAACCGAATTATCAACTCATCATTGTATTTGGTCTAAAGTGAGCTCGCGCGGCACCCACTTTACACGGAGCTTTCTCATACCCAAATATTCGTGAATGATATGATGTACACGTTCAGTTGATATCTTTAGAGTGTCTGCTAATTCATTCAATTTCATTTTACGGTCATTCAATATCATTTTATGGATTTTTTAAATGTTTTCGTCGGTAACAACCTATTTTGGGCGTTCGCTGTGTTCACCGTCTTCGGTGTTCATTTCACCACCTCCAAAATTAGCGTACCAATCTTTGATGATTGATTTTCCTGGGACAGTGTCCGGAAACTCGGCATCAAGCCAAGTTGTTGCTTCAACTGCACTTTTTCCTTTCAAAAAGCAATATTTTATCAACATGCGAAATTCCTTTTTATCAATTTTTTTCACAATAACAAAAGTTGCTTCACTCAAAATGTTATAATTCACAAACTAATGATCCGACAGCTTTCAAATGTATGCACGCATCTTTTGAGGGTTAGGGCTAATTAAAAAACATATGGATTTAATTCTAGTAGCGCCGTCTATGTGTCAGACGTACAGAATCTTTAGTGTTAACGAATGTTCGTTTCGTTGCTTCATTTATATAACAAAAATGCCTTTTTGATTATTATTTAATGGTTATCGGTTATTTCCAGGTCCACCAAGAGACTGCCGCGTCAGCGAATGGTCCGAATGGAGTAGTTGTAGTAAATCCTGCGGCATTGGCGAGATGCAACGCAAACGCGAGGTCATCAAGCACGCCCGAAGAGGCGGAAGAGTATGCCCACGTCTAATCGAAACAAAGTGGTGTGGAAGTGCACGCTCATGCAACAAAGAGTACTTCAATTATTAGATTACAAAACAAAATATATAAAAGCAAAGAATCGAGAGTGATTTCACTGGAATATCGCCCATCACCAATGCCAAATAAACACAAAACGAAGATAAATGAGTCAGATTGCGAGCAAAACAAATGTCGTAGGATATGGAAGACTTTTACATCAAGTGATCTAGTGTTAATAATTTTTCACAATCATATAAATAAATTTAACAAAAAAATAAAAACACTTCTTATGACGCTACCAATAGTGCATAAACAAAACATTTTTTGTAAATCAATATAACGTCTTTTGTAGTATGTATGTAAACAAATATCTCCTACTAAAACCCCTTCAAGTTTTTTTACGTGAATGAAAATCAAGAGCCGAGAAAAGTATGTTAATTATTTTGTTGAAAAAACTGAGAATCTTTGAAAATAATATCATAATATGAACCACAAAATCATCCTCACAAGAGATTTTTGGTTCCAGACTGCAAATAGGTTTATCAGAGGCTTAAATATCGTATAAAATGTTCTAAACGAATCAAAGTAATGCTTTTTAACTCTACAAATTATATGTATTTACGTAGTTCATATGTGATCATACTTAATAATGACTAGATATGATTTACCCTAAATTTTATTTACTCATGCATATTAACTTGCACTTATGTCTTACGAAAAATTAAAAAGAAACCCCTAAAATGTTCTAAATGTTCGATAACAGTCAATATAAAGTAACATACTACAAAAAAAATAATAATATTAAATGTGTAAATGTAAATGAATTAATACCAAAAATCAAATGTGGGATTATCAACTTTGATGTGGACTTTTGATGTAATATATTTCCTTACATATAGAATTATAATGCTTTTTTATATATAATTACAGCAAACAAAAATAAACTCGTTCAAGGAGAAGAAAGTCGAAAAATTTCGTCCAAATAAAATGTAATAAAATGCCAAGTCAAAATTATACAAAATATTAGCAATATCAAATATGTCTGAGTGCTTTATACACATGTTTTCTATAGGCATCAGGTAACCTAAGCAATCATGATAAAAATGGATTAAAATCACCATATTTCTTTATCAAAATGACAGAGAACAATTTTTAGAACTTTTTATACCTAGATTTTGATGTTTCTCTCACTCATGCGTCTATCTCTCTTTCATCTACTTTAAATGTTGACTAAAAAAATGCTCACTATATATAAACCAAATGAAAAAAAAAGCCATAACCTTTGTAGGAAGGTACATGACAGGTGGAGCTAACCGAAACCGATGATTGGTTTCAATGCGATTTTTGAAGCTCTACGACGTTCAATATTCATCAACTTTTATATTTTAAACGTTTGTAAGTTGTAAAGTACATGTAATAATGTGTAAAATATTAATTTTAGTCCTTAACTATTACTAATTAATTTTTTTTTTGTTAATTGTGTGAATGCCAATTTCTAGTAGTGTATTATCAAGCTGTTAAGTTACTTTTCTACTGATCAGTTGAAAGTCAGATGAAAAAATCAACCTTTATCGATATACATATAGTGAAATATCATTTTTTAAATGTATAAAGGTTCATTTTTCACGATTCAGATATGCCTAGTAACAATTATAGAGTTTATATGATACAAACATCCGTCAAGGTAATAGTTTATTTCCGATTATTTAGTCCACAACAACGCTGAGATGTGAAAAGTACAGCGCACGGTATCAGTTGAATTAAAATGGAACTGGGATGTTTGTAGCAATCCAATTGTTTCCTCATTGTTTTATTAGTACTCTATTAAAACCTAATGATTAATGTATTCTATACGAATGAAATAAACGTTATATTTAGATAATATTTTGTGTTTTAATCTACATTTATTCCTATTAAATTCTTTATTTTTTCCTCTAAGGTATTAAACTGCAATTCGCTTTTAAAGCACGTGTAATTCTTCGCGCAATAGGGTTCTGAATAGTTTCCGACGACATGTTGCCCCATTCTTGTACCAATATGTGCGCCAATTGCTCTAAATGATGCCCTGGACAAGAGAGATACTTGATGATATTTCAGGAAAAAGTGGAAACTGTCAGTTTTTGTATAAAGTGGATAGTTTTATATTTTATTTAAATTATTCTTTATTTTATTATTCATTAATTTTGAAACTTTTGAAGTTACACCAAAAATTCTGTCACTATATTATTAAGCAGCTAATTTTACATGAGTATTAATGTTTTCATTCATATATCTTGGTTTAAATTGGAGTTTTAACGGAAAGTCTGAAAATAGCCAAAAATCGCGATTTTTCCTGAGTATATATATGGAAAAATAGTTAAAAAGAATTAGGTCAGCAAATGAACCTAAACTTTCATATTTCATGAATTATGGGACGAAGAAAACGTGGAAACCGTCAGTTTTTGTCTAAAGTGTATACTTTTTTAGATATGGCAATAATTTATTTTAAATAATTCTTTAGAAAAAAAATAAAACTTTGATATAATCCTGAAACTTATGAAGTTACACCAAAAATTCTGCCACTATCTTGTTAAGCAGCTAATTTTACATGAGTATTGATGTTTTCATTAATATATCTTGGTTTAAATTGGAGTTTTAACGAAAAGTCTGAAAATAGCCAAAAATCGCGATTTTTCCTGAGTATATGGAAAAATAGTCAAAAAGAATTAGGTCAGCAAATGAACCTAAACTTTCATATTTCATGAATTATGGGACGAAAAAAACGTGGAAACCGTCAGTTTTTGTCTAAAGTGTATACTTTTTTAGATATGGCAGTAATGGATTTTAAATAATTCTTTACAAAGAAAATAAAACTTTGATATAATCCTGAAACTTTTGAAGTTACACCAAAAATTCTGTCACTATCTTGTTAAGCAGCTAATATTACATGAGTATTGATGTTTTCATTAATATATCTTGGTTTAAATTGGAGTTTTAACGAAAAGTCTGAAAATAGCCAAAAATCGCGATTTTTCCTGAGTATATATATGGAAAAATAGTCAAAAAGAATTAGGTCAGCAAATGAACCAAAACTTTCATATTTCATGAATTATGGGACGAAAAAAACGTGGAAACCGTCAGTTTTTGTCTAAAGTGTATACTTTTTAGATATGGCAGTAATGGATTTTAAATAATTCTTTACAAAGAAAATAAAACTTTGATATAATCCTGAAACTTTTGAAGTTACACCAAAAATTCTGTCACAATCTTGTTAAGCAGCTAATTTTACATGAGTATTGATGTTTTCATTAATATATCTTGGTTTAAATTGGAGTTTGAACGAAAAGTCTGAAAATAGCCAAAAATCGCGATTTTTCCTGAGTATATATATGGAAAAATAGTCAAAAAGAATTAGGTCAGCAAATGAACCAAAACTTTCATATTTCATGAATTATGGGACGAAAAAAACGTGGAAACCGTCAGTTTTTGTCTAAAGTGTATACTCTTTTATATATGGCAGTAATGGATTTTAAATAATTCTTTACAAAGAAAATAAAACTTTGATGTAATCCTGAAACTGTTGAAGTTACACCAAAAATTCTGTCACAGTCTTATTAAGCAGCTAATTTTACATGAGTATTGATGTTTTCATTAATATATCTTGGTTTAAACTGGAGTTTTAACGAAAAGTCTGAAAATAGCAAAAAAACGCAATTTTTCCTGAGCATATATATGGAAAAATAGTTAAAAAGAATTAGGTCAGCAAATGAACCAAAACTTTCATATTTCATGAAATATGGGTCGAAAAAAACGTGGAAACTGTCAGTTTTTGTCTAAAGTGTATACTTTTTTAGATATGGCAGTAATGGATTTTAAATAATTCTTTACAAAGAAAATAAAGCTTTGATGTAATCCTGAAACTTTTGAAGTTACACCAAAAATTCTGTCACTATCTTGTTAAGCAGCTAATTTTACATGAGTATTGATGTTTTCATTAATATATCTTGGTTTAAATTGGAGTTTTAATGAAAAGTCTGAAAATAGCCAAAAATCGCGATTTTTCCTGAGTATATATATGGAAAAATAGTCAAAAAGAATTAGGTCAGCAAATGAACCAAAACTTTCATATTTCATGAATTATGGGTCGAAAAAAACGTGGAAACCGTCACTTTTTGTCTAAAGTGTATACTTTTTTAGATATGGCAATAATGGATTTTAAATAATGCTTTACAAAAAAATAAAACTTTGATATAATCCTGAAACTTTTGAAGTTACACCAAAAATTCTGTCACTATCTTGTTAAGCAGCTAATTTTACATGAGTATTGATGTTTTCATTAATATATCTTGGTTTAAATTGGAGATTTAACGAATAGTCTGAAAATAGCCAAAAATCGCGATTTTTCCTGAGTATATATATGGAAAAATAGTCAAAAAGAATTAGGTCAGCAAATGAACCAAAACTTTCATATTTCATGAATTATGGGTCGAAAAAAACGTGGAAACCGTCAGTTTTTGTCTAAAGTGTATACTTTTTAGATATGGCAATAATGGATTTTAAATAATGCTTTACAAAAAAAATAAAACTTTGATATAATCCTGAAACTTTTGAAGTTACACCAAAAATTCTGTCACTATCTTGTTAAGCAGCTAATTTTACATGAGTATTGATGTTTTCATTAATATATCTTGGTTTAAATTGGAGATTTAACGAATAGTCTGAAAATAGCCAAAAATCGCGATTTTTCCTGAGTATATATATGGAAAAATAGTCAAAAAGAATTAGGTCAGCAAATGAACCAAAACTTTCATATTTCATGAATTATGGGTCGAAAAAAACGTGGAAACTGTCAGTTTTTGTCTAAAGTGTATACTTTCTTAGATATGGCAATAATGGATTTTAAATAATGCTTTACAAAAAAAATAAAACTTTGATATAATCCTGAAACTTTTGAATTTACACCAAAAATTCTGTCACTATCTTGTTAAGCAGCTAATTTTACATGAGTATTGATGTTTTCATTAATATATCTTGGTTTAAATTGGAGTTTTAACGAAAAGTCTGAAAATAGCCAAAAATCGCGATTTTTCCTGAGTTATATGGAAAAATAGTCAAAAAGAAAATAGATCAGCAAATGGACTAAAACTTTCATATTTCATGAATTATGGGACGAAAAAAAAATCATTCACCATTCATCGATATACGTATAGTGAAATATCATCTTTTTAATGTATAAAGGTTCATTTTTCACGATTCAGATAATCCTAGTAACAATTCTAGGGTTTATATAATACAAACATCCGTCAAGGTAATAGTTTATTTCCGATTATTTAGTCCAAAACAACGCTGAGATGTGAAAAGTACAGCGCACGGTATCAGTTGAATTAAAATGGAACTGGAATGTTTGTAGCAATCTAATTCTGTCCTCATTGTTTTATTAGTACTCTATTAAAACCTAGTTATTAATGTATTCTATAAGAATCAAATAAACGTTATATTTATATAATATTTTGTGTTTTAATCTCTTTATTCAGATTGACATAAAGGGGATAGACGAAATAATATTAATAATATAATATAATAATATGAAATAATATGAACACCGGAATAGCGCTTGAATAGTTTCTAACGACATGCTGCCCCATTCTTGTACCAAAATTTCCTAATTGCTCTAAATAATATCCTGGACAAGAAAGATACTTGATGATATTTTGATGCTTCTCAACCCAAAGCTGAATGTTTAAACTCTGTTTTTGACTGCATAATCATATAGTAGTATTTGGCAGCAATGTACTAGTCATATTAAGAATTTCATCATTGAGAATGTCGAGATATTACTTCACAGTAATCCGGCCAGTGATGTAATTGAGAGTATTAGCTAAATATCACGATATTGATACCCAAGTCATAACGGAACCTAACAGTTAAGCCTAGATAACGCTTAACTGTAAAAAGCAGGCAGTCCGTCCTTTTGGGATTCTCATGTTAGTGAACTCATTTGGTGCTCTCATGTAGTGTTAAAATATTAGCTTTGTAGAGCTCCCGCCGCACTGCTTTTGTCTAAACAGCATTATTCTCGTGAATGATGAGTTCTGCCGTCTATTGCTACGATAGTTTTACGTTATCTGCCCTCAATCCTGCATAAGAAGGTAACAAGAAGATAATTCTGTCGAAATGTCTGAGATCGCAAGAGTTAATAACCGGAAAGGGTAACATCTGGAGTATATAGAGTATAAGAGAGAACCATTTAAGTGCCCCCTTATTCCCTTTCTATCCTAGGGATTATATTAATAGGTCGCTGTACCATCTCCGGTAATAATCTAATGTAAAAACACTTTCCTTTTTGTTGATTGAAACATTAGGCCACAAATACACAACTCAACGAAACGTCTCTCAATGGCTCTGAATTCCAATTCGTGGGAAACCCAATTTTTTGTTTAGTATAAATTAGAGATTAACTTCAATAATATAAATAATTATTGAAATATTTGACTCCAGATTTATTTGAGGAATTGCTTCATAAATTGTTGATAAATAATATATAGTTGAAGAAAATATAATCAGAATGATATATTAATACTTCTGCAATGAATATAAGTAAAAAACAGTTAATAAACAAACAAAAGTTAAAAAACATTAACAGACCGAGAAGATTAATAATAAATATTAAACTATATTAAATTGATGTGTGCTAGAGTGTAAGGCAACTCGTACTGAATATAAAATTATTATATTTCCTATTAAATTAAACTCAGGTAGTATAATATTATGTTAACTCCAATTTCGAATTTCTCTGCGAATGATTATGTGGCAGTTTAATGATTTAAACTAAATTTGAATATTATGTGTACATTGATTCATTTTTGAAACATTAACACTAACAGAAATATATAACGTGTCAAAAATGTTAATTATTAAAATATATAATTTGGCAATTTCTATAAAATAATATTATGCTAGTGTAACCTTGATAAAGTTCAACTTTAAAATATAAGGGTCGACTTTACGAAGTTAATCTGTGTCTAGCATCCTGTCTAGCTTAAAATCGTGCGTGAAATGATTTTTTTAGCATTGCAGTGTTAGCTATTTGTGCAAAATGCGATGCAATGATGACCAATGAACATTTGAAGCACTTTTACTCTAAATTAAATGATCTGGATCGTCAGGAATATACACTCTTTCGGATTTTCTACTGTTCTTGATGCATTTGGTCGCCAGAATTTTGATTTTACTATTACTTTAGACACATCAATCGCGATTTTTCCTGAGTATATATATGGAAAAATAGTCAAAAAGAATTAGGTCAGCAAATGAACCAAAACTTTCATACTTCATGAATTATGGGACGAAAAAAACGTGGAAACTGTCAGTTTTCATATAAAGTTCATACTTTTTCGGATATAATCAATAATGTAGTTTGAACTATTTTTTGCAGAAAACATCATTTTGATGTAATTCCGGAAATTTTGAATTGCAAAATGCGATGCAATGATGACCAGTGAACATTTGAAGCACTTTTACTCTAAATTAGATGATCTGGATCGTCACTTTCGGATTTTCTACTGTTCTTGATGCATTTGGTCGCCAGAAGTTTTCTCTAACTCCCTAGCTAAGTTTCGACTAACAGGAATATTCGGCATATATTAGTCAGAAAACTAAATAAATATAAACGTTCTTTTGAGACATCATATATTATGAACCAATTAAAAGCCCAACGTTTTTTGTGTAATGGTTATTAAAGATGAGAAGATTATAAATAAAAGATCAAGACAAAAGTTCGCTGAAATCCAAATACCGTTAAATATATTTCAGAAAGTCCGTGGACATTGATGCATTACCAACAGACATGACAAATCCTAATTGATTTTAGCTTTTGCTGATAATGGAAGTACGCTGATGGTTTACACAATAAATGACAGTAAAACTTTCCATTATCGAGTCACACCCAACGCGCTCAATTACATCAAATAATATGTTAGAACGATGAACTAAAAATAGGGAAATAAACAGACTTTACAGCTATTGTAGGTCAGATAATGGGCCGTCATTATTAGGATCTAAAATAATTTCTTTAAGTTTAGTTTAGTGAAATTATTTAACTTAGTCAATGTCGAATGAACATTCTGTTGAAAATTGTCGAAAATATATTTAATATTTTCACAAGAATGAAAAATGTCGCTTTATGGGGCTGATTGAAATACGCTGGTCTTCTGAAGTTTTCGTTTTACTACAAAACTATTGCTATTGTTCATTACAGTAGAAAAGCTCATATATAACAAATATTAGGCCTATAAATTAGTTTGAAAGGATTTTTTATTACTAATAATTAAGAGAAACACAATATAAGTTTACAAAAGATTCTTTACACAAAATCTAACTATCATTTTAAAATTCTTAAGCCTTTAAAGATCTTGTTTCCAAGCTCTTAACCAAAAATACTATTGATTCTTTAACATATTCTACCCAATTAGCTACAGTTAATTCTTCAAATAAATGAGTGTAAATTTAGCCTGATAAAAAAACCCATATACGTCATAAAATCTATTAGTATCTGATTGAGTTAAACTTTAAAGTGTTAAACAATTTAAACACTTAAAATAATTCTAGCAAGTGACAATAAAATATATAAATAAATATTCTCGTCTGAGTACTTAAATACATTTAATATTAACAAAGGTCAAGGATATTAAAAAAAACAATGCTTAGAATATCGGTTTAGCGTCTAGAGGGTGGACGTTTGTATCATGTTTAGTAGCTTAATATTATTACTAGATGGATGGAAAAACAGATTAATAATTGTAGAAATTACTTTATTTTTCAGTATAATTTCTTTCAACTTACACCATATACACTTGCTGTTAGTTTAATAAAAATAATATGTTTACAAGAGCTTTTCAAAAGTTTAGTGGAGACCGAGACTGTCAGCAGTTGTATAAAGAGCATAGTTTTAGATATATAAGCAATAATGGATTTTAAATTATTTTTGCAAAAAACAATTCTGAAATACAATAATTGATTATACAATTCTGAAATTTTTAAGTTACTCGGAAAAATGTGCCACTATCTTATTAACCAGATAATTTTAGATGAGTATTGATGTTTCATTAATATATCTTGGTTTAAGTTGCAGTTTTAACGAAAAGTCTGAAAATTGTCCAAAAATCGCGATTTTTCTTGAGTATATGGAAAAATAGTCAAATAAATTATAGAAAAATAGTCAAAAAAATCGGTCAAAAAATGGACTAAAACTTTCATACTTCATGAATTATGACACGAAAAAAATGTGCAAACGGTCACTTTTTGTATTAATTGAATAATTTTTGAGATATAAACAATAATGGGTTCTAAGTTATTTTTTACAAAAAAAAATATTTTGATGTAACTCTGAAACTTTTGAAGTAATACCAATAATTCTGTCACTAATAATTTAGTTTTACATTAATAAGCAACTAATTTTACATGACTGTTGATGTTTTCATTAATACATTTTGATTTAGATTACAATTTCAAAGAAAAGTCCGAAAATGGCCAAAATCGCGATTTTTCCTGAGTATTTTTTCCTGAGTAAATATGTAAAATTGGTAAAAAAATTAGGTAATTCAATTGTAATTTTTAAAAGATAATATATCAGAGGGTAATAATAGATGATGGAGAACAGAAGAAATAACAGAGATGACATACAAACACAAATTGTATAAATAAAACAATAACCAATATATAAAATGAGATAAAATTTATATAAATATCATAAATTTAAAATTAAAGTGTAACATATATAACATAGCGGACAAATATAAAAATATAGACAAAATTTATTAATAATAGCATAAAAATAGGTGTAAAATAATAATAATGTAAAAAATTTAGTTCATAATACATAATATATTAAGACGAAAAGAGTAGGTAAAAATATAATGTAAATGATATAAAGATAAAATAGTTAGGTTCAAGTTCAAAATATAATAGTTCAAATCAATCTGTAGATAAATATATCTCGAATAGACGTCAGAGCTTCACATTATAGCAAAACGTGTCAGATTTTATTTACTAATCCACAATGATCACAGGAAGGAGGAACCCAGCAATGTCCAATTATTAACCTCTGAACAGTACCTGTTTGTGCCTTTTAGTAGGCAATGTTAAAGAAGCAAAAAATCTTGGTTAATGAACCATAATTTATTATCGCCGCCCAGCAAGTCTCATTCCAGTTGAACAAGATCATTGGGATGTAGGTCTACATAATATGGGATATTAGGAATATATCTGCTATTTTTCTGCTGTAAGGAGGGGATTTCAAATCTATATCGTTTCAAACCACTAATAGAGACATTAAATATATAAAACAAATAACGCACCTCTTAACACTCTAACGTTTCGATAAAATAAAAACAGGTAAAAAAGGCACACTTGTTTGCGATATTTATAGAAAAAGAGCCGTAACTCATGTTGACCGTAGCCCAATGTGTTAAATGAAAAATAATAAAAGTGCTATTCAATTAAGCTGCAACAGCTGCGCCAACATTAGATATGAACATAAATCCTGAAGGACTCGGGCAAAAACGTCCATTACCGATTTAATTTGCGCGGTTTTTGTCATTTTACGGCTCACCCAGTGGCCGTAGGGAATGGCTTTTACTTTCCTGCTGTTTTAATTCCACATTTGTGACGTTCCGTCCGCTATATCGTCAACGATAATGTCAAACAATGTAGAATTATTTTCCGACGCTTCGTCCCGACATATGCATATATTTTTGAGACGCACTAGCCGTGATTTTTTAATTAAGAGATTGATTTTGTTTTATTGTTACGCCGTATATAGTTGAAGAGTCTTAATAGAGTCCGAGAACAATACAGGTTTTTAGAAAGGAAAACATTTTATAAGCTCCAAAATACTCCTGTAAGATTTTCCATTTTTAATTATAACAGTTTTTATGTTTTTCTGTAAAAGAGTAATAGTATTCACCTTTATATATAGACTATTCAAAGTTTGCTTCTCATTTTATTCTAGTTAAAAAGAAATACAGTGCTGTCCGGTTGTGAAACGTATGCAAAATTCTACAAAACAATAGTGATAAGAGGTTATAAAGCGGTAAAAGTGGTCTTAATGCTTTGCTTGTTTTCAAAAATTTCAAATCGCCGCTTATTATTACTCTGATTAAAAATTCCGATGCTAGACAGAACATATTGCCTCTCTAACCAGTTTCTTCGACCAGGAACTAGATCATGGAGTCCCCCTCTTTCCAGTAAAATACGTTAGAAAGGTGAACATTTATACTGTTAAACATTAAGTTGCTGCGGTTTTTATTGAAAATATTTGTAGAGTGTTGCAGCTACACTGAATATTATAATCGACACGGTCACTAAAATATCTCAAAAAATGTAAAACATAATCTTGGATTCACCGAAAAGAAAACGCCCTCATACGAAGGTGTTGAGTATCAAGATCAGCTTCATGTTAGTAGCTATACTAATGTATAAAAACAGTGAGTAGTTTTTTTAATATAGACATAATTTAGTACAATTATTTCAGAGGAAACTGTTAGTCTGAAAAGTATCGAAGAGGTCTAATGGAACTTCCAGATATTGCTTTTAAAAGAATAACATTTGTATAACCGAGAATTCAGGGATTAATTTTATCAAGAATGGTGTGCACAGGTAGTAGCAGAAGAAATAAAAAATGCAGTGATATCAAAATGACTTGACAAGGAAACACAACATCGAAGGAAACAAGGACTAAACTTAAAAAGGTAGATATGCTCTCTAATGAGAGTAAAATACATAACTTGGATAGATGATTGTTGATTAGGTAGATTAGGCCTCCAGGAAACCACTACATAAAAAAACGCACCTAGAACTCTACCTCACGGGTGGTATGGAAAATAATTCAATGAAAATATAATAAAACAATTCTAACTTATAAATTATTGTGGCTAATTAACTGTAATTAAATAATTCGATAATATATGCATTTGATGTACTATAATGTTCTTCTGACCGTGTGCGTATAATTGACCTTCACCTAAATGGTTAGAGCGATTCTGATGACATGTTTTATGTATGTTTATGTGGCTCTGAGAATGGTTTATTGTTAGAAATACAGCTGGTAGGTGGCTTCGATAAGATTCCAGGGATTTTTTCAATTTTCTTTTATTTTAACTGAAATTCATCCGTTGTGATAACATTTTCGTGGTAACCGGCGTAATAGTGGCGTTTGCTATGTGCAAGTATTATGTTATATTAAAGTATTATTCGTAATATTAAAAGTAAAACTTCGAAAATGGTTTATAGTTATAATTAGGCCCGGTAAGTGGATACGATAAAGTTTGAGAAATTTTTTGTGTCCGTCAAAGTGACATTATCATGGTAACTGCCGCAATAATGACGGTTGCTATATATCAATTCAAATATTATATCATATTGATATATTATTCCTAATATTGAAAATACAAAGTATTGTCTTCGACAGATTAAGCTAAACTGAATTCAACTCCTATACCACGTACTCGAGTATAAGGAATAGGAATATAAAGGTCACAGGGATGTACATCAGGATATCTGACAGTTTCTACTAATTCGAAAGAGAGCAGTGTTATGATCCCCCGGAATCCTACCAATTTAGCCAGTTATAAAAAAAGATTCAAAAAATAAAAACTATCAATTAACTGCGTTATTTAACGGAAAGGAGAGACAACTGGTTGGCGACACTAGGGGTAAAAATAGACCAACCCGTCTCATTTGTTCACCATCCAGGTAGTCAAAAAAAAGAAAATATCAAAATATCGAGAGCTTGACAATGGATTATTTGCTATTGAAAACATAACCATGATCTGTTAGAGCAAGTGCAGGATTTCAAGTACTTGAAATCAGTAATACACATAAATAAAGTGACATCTATGGCTATGTTTTTAAGATAGTGTGTGTGAAAGATAGGAAATATTACAATATTCCCGTTCCTAGACCAAAATGTTAGTAGTATAGTAGGTATAACTGCAGACTTGGACACAGTCGATTATATTTCAGTTTTAGTTCAGTGTATCAAGCCGGGGCTTGGTTGGAGCAGTGGTCAATGCGGCAGAATGGTTCTCCTACACTTTCGATAATCACGGGCTCGTATCCTGATGGGGCACGGCCCTAAATTTATGTTTCTTATTCTTCAAAAGGCAAGAGAGCAAAATCCGACAAGGAAATTTATCCTATTCAAGCCAGTCACCAAGCTGAGTTTGATCAAATGTTTTATAGGAAGATCTCTAAGTTGGTCACTCGCCAGTCGGCAGGCTTAATGCCGATGGCCATGGTTCGAAGCCCAGGTTAAGCAGTAGGTCTAGTCCAGATAAAACCTGGTTGGTAATAAGGGGACTTTAAAATATAGCCATAACACTTCATAAACAATGTTATTTTCATCCTTTCATCTGTTAATTGCTGAGGTATTTCAAGAATATTCTTTCCACTTGACAAGTCACTCACGTTTCGGTCTCAAAAATTATTTTCCCATCATCTTTTCAAAACAGGAAACCTAACATGTTATATTTATTTTACAGAACCAATTTTGAGCGACTGTCCCCTATCTGGGGGCTATTATTCCTCCGTAAAAATTCAAAGAGCTATTTGTCAAACGATCCGTTAGGCATGGGTCGGAATCCGGAGAAATTCCGAACCTCCAGAGTTGCCCTTTTTCTCTTCGGCAAAATAACAAGGGTTAAAAATTCAATCGCCAACGCCTCTAGGACTATAAATATTGCCGAGGTTCCTTTGAATATATTAATTTTTCTCCAGCAGCTACGGCTTTTCTTATTAGGAGCTCATTTTTCATACCTTTTCCCTTGTCCCGCGGGATCCGTGGGCGGTTTCTGGCTCCCGTTCGGTCCTGTTCCTTGCTGTTCGATATTAAAACAACATCGGAAGATGGTGTTTTTAATTTCCTTCGTTACGACGGCCGACGATAGCATTGTTAATTTCGTTTCTGACAAGGGTTTCCTGTACATTTTTGATATATTAAAAAAGTTTTACTTGAGTTAGAGGAAAAAAAAACGACATTTAAATGAAATATTCTTCCGTGTATTCCATTTATTTTTTCTTGAAAACTTGGTTGTGACACTAGTCATGTTTTACAAGTACCAAGATATTGTGAAACACTGTAACAAAAGGAAAATTTTGAAAGTGCGGTGGTCTACTATACCTACTTACAGCATTTTTACGTATGAGACATGTATACCTAATTTTTGTTGTTTTTATACATTATTATAGTTGATTTTCCAACACAGGAGGAGAGCAGGTACAGGATTTTTTTTCTGTATGGGGTATTAGAGCGGATGTCTTATGTATTATAGAGGATGTATTGGAGCGATTGGGTAATAGATCAGAATAACATCAGAATTTTTACGTTTTTTCTCAATACAAAAATAACAATCTATGTGATGGTCACTTGTCGAATTTCACACTACGAATTTCACTGCTCTTTTTTCACCTCAGTACTTAACCTTTCCCTGAGTTTCATGAATATTTCGAAATCAAAATTAGCCAAATCTGTTAAGCTGTTCTTGACTTTTAGCGAGACTAACGAACAATAATTCAATTATATATATATATATATATATATATATATATATATATATATATACAGATATATTTAGCTCAGTTTCGTTCAGTTTAACCATTGTGTTGTGTAGACGTCCAAATTTTATTATGGATAAATATACGCCACAAGAATGAGCAGAAATAGTAACAATATTTATTGAAAATAATCGTTCCGTTATTGCCACTCAACGGAAAATAAGTCAAAAGTATCCTAACCATCCAGTGCCTGACAAAACCACAATTTACCGTTTATATGCAAATTTTCGACAGTACGGTACGACAGCAGACAGGCGTCGTTCTGGAAGTCACGGACACAACGGACGTCTCGTAACGCTGAAAATTTGGCTCTGGTGCGCGATAGTGTTGCAAAGTCTCCAGAAACATCAATTCGGAGACGTGGTTCGCAGTTACACATTCCTGCACGCAGATTTTCAAAACTGATTTGGAAATATCCCCATACGAAATTCAGTTAGTCCAAAAATTGCCACCGAGAGATCCTGATCAACGAGTTGAGTATAGTAATGCAATCCTAAGGCTGTCTGGTGAAATTGAAGATTTTTTGTCTAAATTGATAATGAGCGCTGAAGCCTATTTCCTTCGCAGTGTCAATAAACAGAACAGTCGATTTTGGGGAACACAGAATCTTAAATTAATTCATAAAACATCATTGCATCCATTAAAAACAACTGTATGGTGTAGTATTCATGCTGGAAACATCACTGGTTCCTATTTTTTGAAAATAACCAAGATGTTGCAGTTACTGCTACTGCTGAACGGTACCAAGACATAATTCGAAACTTTCTGGTGCCTGAAATGGAAGAGCAAGAAATAGAGGACATGTGGTTTCAGCAAGATGGAGCCAATTTAGGCCAAGTGGCAATTTAGCATAGCCAGTCAGATCTCCGGATTTAACAGCATTATACTTTTTCATATGGGTTCTTTTTAAATATAAATTTATGTGAATAAGCTCCAAACGATTTAACATCTTAAAGACAATATTCGTCACGAAATTGAAGAAATTCAACCTAGGATGTCATGAAAAATGCCTCAAAAAGAGCCGAAAGTTTCATAACGAATAGCGGTCACTATTTGGCCGATATAATATTTCAGTCATAACAAAGAAAAATGTAAAAACCAAACAAACTGTTTATGAAAACAAAACTTACTTATCTTTTCTTTGAGCAAAGTTATAGACAATCAAAATCGTAGCGAGACTTTTGCCCCACCTGTTACAATAAAACCAATTAAAAAAAATGTAATGATTATTACTCTTTTACAAAAGAAGCGTAAGTAAATTAATTAATAAAATTGCTATGCCCATGACGAAATATGAAAAATCTTGCAGAAATATTTTTGGGTTTATATATTGTGTTCCTTTCTATAGACCTCTATTGTTATCGGCGATACTTGAGGGCATATTTTTAACCATCCTTGATAAAACCTTGTACGAAAATCAATAGCATGTCACTCATGCGATTCTTCCATGTTCGGGCCTTATTAGACCTCAATTTTTTTCCTTATCCAGAAAACGCTTGTTAGTCGAACTGGAAAATGTTCGGGGGTGTATCCCCGTCAGACGTGTTATTAAATATTTCGAATATTCTTTCATCCGATACCTCCGCTATTCCTTTCATGTTTCGCAGACCCTTCGTTATGAGATTTTTCTACGGTGTAATAAGAAAATTCGAGCGGCATCCAGCCTGATGATGGTCAGGGGATGGATGTCGGGCGGAACGTCCGTCGACAAAAGGCTGTATCAGTTATTTTTTGCGGTTCGCTTGTGATCGTTTTTTATATTCGCATACCGAAGGTTCCGAAGGATTATTTTGTTCCTGACCATTATTTTATAAGGAGAGGTTGTACAAGGAGTTAAACGTGGCTTACTAGGAGAAATGAAGAGATATTTAATAGTTTAGAAAAGCAAATTATCTAGAAGTGTTGGTTTACCTGTCAATATTAAAGTAAACAAACAAACTTTGTTGTTTATTTCTCAGTAATTTATTTTATTTTATGTATGAATAATTATTTATCCAGATTCTAGTTTTAGTAGTAATAAAATAAATAATATGAAATATTTGATTATCGATTATATATAGACGACACGACACGTCAAAACAGAGGTGATTTTTAAAAATCACCGACGTACCTGCGAATAAAACCGAGGTTGAAAAGGAGAAGAGGAATGAGGCGACGTCCTCGACATCGTCGACGTTTTAGGAGACGGCACGACATTGCCTGTTCCTCCTTGATATTCCTTACGTGTCAATGGGCAATCTAATAAATGAAAATCCTTCGGTAGGCGGGAAAAAAAATCGAAACTCGAAAGACCGACGTAAATATCGAACGCGAGAATTATAACAATGTCGAAGATCGACTGAGCGGAAAAACGGATGTTTAGCTGACAGTCAGTACAAGGATTGTTCAATAGAAATGCGATTATCTACTTTGTTGTTTCGAACATATACAACAAAAGGCTTCTATATATATATATATATATATATATATATACGACAGAATAAAATCCCTATTTTCTTCTAAGAAATAACAAAATATCGTTGTTGTTCAGACAACAGATGAAGGAAACTCATCGTAGTAATGGCAATGGAAGATTACGAGGAGAAAGTAGAAACACTTCTAGATTACTCAGCATGTCAGATTATTTCAACAGACCCTATTAATTATCTGGAGAAAAGTTCCCTTAATAAAGAACAACAAATCTAACTTATTCCTAGAGAACAATGGTCTAAAGCTCCTAAAAGCTCCATGGTCTCCCACAGATACACACAAAAAGGACATTCCACTGAAACCAATTGTCAGCTGCATCCTATCAACATTACAATAAATCGAACCAGATTCCTAGCACTACTGCTACAACCCTATGCAAAAGAAGCGCAATATATTCCTAAGAACATAAACCACTAAACAGAATGCTTAGAAAGCATCATTGTGAAACCAGGATATCCGCTCTTCATCACCGGAACCCACAGAAGAATGGATAAAAACAAACATTCAAAAAAAATATACAATAGGTTGGAAATATGGGTTGCTAAGTAACGACCAATTAAGATTTGTCAGGTACTTCTCCACCTTAGACCACCTGATAGGCTTTGAGAATGATATTGTGATTGTATTTAATAACAAACATACCACTGCAGCTTTTCTGGATCTTGAAAAGTAAGTAAAATCAGTAAAATCTGGAATACTAAACACACTTAAAAAAGAGAAAACAGGAGGTAAGATTTCATACTATTCCTTCGCTTCACACTATTTCTTTTTAAGAGACAGATCATTCTGAGTTAGAGTTAATGGTGTACTGTCATCCTCATATCCTCGATTAAAGGAAATACCGCAAGGATCTTTTTTTGCAGACGATATTGTCATTTACCACACAAATCAGAATCACGAGCTAAGTCAAAGCCTATTGCAGAAAGGTCTTGATTCTTTCCCATTATGGATACAACCAAATGGATTATCGTTATTTCTCAACAAATCCAACAGTTTACACTTCTTTATGATAACGAAGCTTTGTCTTTGATTAACAACTAGCGACCCGCCCCGGCTTCGCACGGGTGCAATGCTGATACTAAATTAAATACACTACAGAAACAATATGAACGTTGTATATAAAAACATAGCGGCCCGCTCCGACTTTGCACGGGCATAAAATATATATGCCTATGTCACTCAATGAAAACATGATTAAAATCGATCCAGTATTTTTGGTTCATTCATTACTGCCCTTGGCCTGCACGCATTAAATTTGGAGTAAAACAATTCCTCTTCCCCTATACTTACTATGAAGATTTCCTGCTATCTTTGGAATATCTAAATTCATACAATTTTTATTACATTACACATATTTAAACGCAAATTTTAAATTTGTAATATCTCCGAAAATATTTGTTTAATTTACATGCTGTAAGGAACCATATTGATCTATATTAATTGCACACTGTATTTAAGGTACTTAATTCGATAAGGATTAATGCCGTATTGCTTAAAATAGCTTCGTAAATAAGCCATTTTCTCACGTAAGAAGTAAACAATAAAAATGGTTAATGTGGGTTATCCCTAAAAGATAAACATATACCATCGCGGACTTTTTTGTAGACCTTTTTATGGTGTACAATACTGTAGTACATTAATTTGATCTAACTCGTAGGGTTAGGCAGCGTTTTTGCTAATTGCTAAATAAGCCTAAAAAAATAGGTTAATTTACGACATCACGTTAGAAACCTCTAAAATTAGCAATGTTGCCTTAGTATATTATGCATCTATTATACATATAAACCTTCCTCTTGAATCACTCTATCTATTGAAAAAAACCGCATCAAAATCCGTTGCGTAGTTTTAAAGATTTAAGCGCACATAGGGATATAGGGACAGAAAAGGCGACTTTGTTTTATACTATGTAGTGATGTTATTGATTCTCCGCTCGGTTAGCCTCCTCATTTGGATTATATCAACAATAAACGCTTAGCAGCCTGCTTCTAACCTTAGTCAACTATGATTGTGGTACTCATAATATTACATGTATTACATGTATGCATGTATTTTGATCAGAAATTAATGAAGATGCGAGGTATAAACATAAACCACTGTTAAAAAACCTAACCTAACTGTTAAATTTGATCGTTTCAAATTTCCCCAGACGAAGTAACAGTTTTCCATTTACGTCAATCATGGAAGACTGAAAATTGTATTTTCGACGTACTTTTAGGAGCTTATAGAAATGTTGCGCCATTTGGTTGCAATGGTTAGTTCTGTTTCCATAATTTAAAAGTGTTGATTTTAATGTTAAAGACGGAAGCTGAAAAGAAGCGTTTTATATGGCGTATATTGACTGGCAATGAAAAGTAGATTTACTAGAACAATCCCAAGGCCAAAAAGTTATAGGTTAGTCCAGAAGAACGAACCTGTTACTGCAGATCTCTACTGACGTCGATTGAACAAATTAAAGGATGTACAGTTGCAAAAAAGAACAGCAATAGCAACGAACAGACTCTGAATTATTCTATTGCTTGACAATGCAGCAACATAGCGCCTTATAATTATTTTATCGATATTAGTGTGTTATAAACTATATTGTCAGAAAAAGTTGCAGAAAATGATATAAAATATTTTGATAAATATATGTTGTATCAACTTTTCTCAATAGACGCCTTTTTAAAGTTAAAAAAAATAAGAATACAGTCAAGCTCTTATCTAAACTTTCTTTCGAAATAACTTTTACATATAGGCATTATCTTTGAATCTTTTTGGTTCTACTAAAAATGTTCAACAGAACATTATTTGTAGGATGTAACATAAAAAACAAATTTAAGAAGTTTGATTAATGGTCTTTCGCATAAAAACAGGTTCTTGAGTGAAAAAAAAAATCCGCAGTTGTTTCGAGACGTAAGCCAACCCTTTGAGGGTCAACTTTGTTTGTTTTTGTCGACCGTTCATGCCGTCCCAATCGTAACAGCAAAAGTTCGTCAGCAACCCAAAATGAGGATTCGAACAACTTCCGAAATATAATTACTCGGAACAACTAAATTAATTAATATAACGGAACAAGGGCTGACGTTTCGCGTGGTAACTTAGATTAAATATCAAAAATTCGACAATTAATTATATTAGAAAGTTCGAATTCGGGTCAGATGCGGGAAGATGATGAGAGAACAAGTTTACAAGTGACGTGGATACTAACAAGGCCCTTCCCCCCTAATGTTTAATCACGGTTTTATATTGTAGAATCCAAGCTGAACTATCTGTATTGATATGAGAGTTTGAGAAAAGTAGTTTAATTGTTATTGCAACTAGGAACAGAAATATATTATTAGGCATATACATTAGCCTCAGTTTTTGAATTGTATTAATTTAATTAATTTTCTTCAAAGTGTTGTCCATCGATAGCCGAAACTCTGTCGCATTATCAGGCAAGATGCAGATTCTAACTCGAATAAATGATGTATTTTTTGAAAGTACTCACAGAACAACTCATTTTATAGTATCTCCATAAGAAATGAAACGCTTCTCAGACAGATCGCGGCTCATATATCGGAACAAGTGGCACTCAAAAGGAGAAATGTCTGGAGAATACGGCAAGTGGGTTAGCACCTCTATTTTAATATTTCCGAGTATGGTTTTACCGGTTCCGCAACATGTCATCGAGCGTTGTAATGCTAAAGAATAATATCGTTGTGGCTTTGTTCGTATTTGGCCGCCACCCACCAATTCAAATGCGCCGATTGTAGACAACATCCTCAGCGCTCCACTTTGATGGTGTCATTAGATTTAAACAGCTCATAATAGACAAGCCCACATCAAGCTGATCATACCAAATACAGAGCATTAGCTTGGATCTAAGAATATTTGTCTTCAGAGTTGATGTTGATGCCTGACCAGGTGGTCCCCATGCTTTTTTTGTTTTAGATTATCGTAATGAATACACTTTTCATCAAGCAGCATTTCTCACACGACCAAACGCCTTTCGATAACTTCGGGCTTCAATTCATACAGGATCTAGTTTGTAGATTCCAGTTTTTAGAATGGAAATAGTTTCTTGTGTTACTCCCAACAATTCTGCGTACTCTTCTTGTGTTTTATAGGGATCATCATTGAGTAATGGCTTCAAATCCTCACTATCAATTTTCTTTGCCTGTTCGAAATGTTCGTTGTCCTTGGTGTTAAAATAACCACTTCTAGAATATTGAAATTGAAATATTATGGATAGTATTCACGCAGATTTTGATGATCCTCAACCGACTATTCTTTAAATTGAAGTAAACAATTAAAACTATTTACTTAATACAAATTCGGACAAAGTTTCAACTCAATGAAAAACTTTTATTTTGTGAGTGAAGCTTGTGAAGGAGTTTTCAACATAAAGTTGATTATAAATGTGCCCGCGATTTAATATTAGTAACATCATCTAATGTAAATTCTTTAAAATTAATTTATAGGCTAAAACATTTTGCCAGATAATTAATTAGAATTTGGAATGTTTAAAATTAAGGGCTTCATTTAAATAGGATTGAATCACCAATATTCTCTCTACAGTAGATTAGTTACTATTTCTTTCGATTAAAATAAAGTAGTTTCCAAGTAAAACAAAAGATTTTCTTTTAAGGGCATGTGGATGGGCAATTACTCCAAATTGACTCGAAGATTTATACAATAGATTAATAGCCATCATCTATTAGAGTTAGGAATCAATTATGCTTTGAAATATAACCCTAGTCTATAGATTCCTGACAGAACCATCACGGTTCAGAAAATAAGGAACTAACCTAATCTACCAGACTTTAGACAGAAACTTGCAGTTCAGTATGTGAAGCCCCCAAATTCGATTTACAGAGTCTGTTGCGCAGTCGTATGTCATTGGAATTTAAGAAAACCATGACCTCCGAAATAATTTCTTACGGGCTATACCTCGAAAGTTTTTAAATGGACAGTACAAAGAATATTTTCAACACTAACTAAGAAGAAAACCTAAAGAACCTATCTAAATGAAAACTCTACTAAAACTAGATAGTATACAAAAAGTCAGAGCAAGAGTATATATAGAATGATACAAGAGGCAAAAAAGAAAACATGGTCACAACTAGAAGAGAGATGAACAGTAAAGAAAATATGAAACTGGTTTTCAGGAATTGCTTTAACGGCAGGAATCAACACGCGAAAAAAACATGCCGAACAGCAAGAAAAGAAAGAGGAAGTACAGAGAAATGTTTTAAAAAAATTGCAAAGTATATTTATTGAGGTGTTCATATTGTTTATTTACACCTATGATAGTTAAAAAAAAGCTAATATTTATATCAATAAAACCATCCTTTATTTCCTGTACCTGCATTTAAAATAATTTTATAGTTTATTTTGACTATTACTGTAGTTAATATAATTAAAAATTATGTAAGTGTATGCGTATATCAGTCTTGTGGTGCAGAATGCTTCGTAAAATAGATATTGTTACCAAGATTCTGCAAACAAGCAAAATTATTTCAAAGGCTTGCAAAAGTTTTCCAAAGTAAAATCGTTCATATAAAAGGTTTAGAATCTATACTTGTAGATGCCAAAGAATTAGTATCTTGCTTCAAAATATATACAAAATTCACATATTCACAAATTTTAAGACCACGAGAAAATTGTTTTAATTCCTACGAAAGTGAAGCTCAAAAGTGATGAAAACCCTGAAGTAATAGCTAGAGCGAATTGTTTCTTTACAGTGTCAGACATTACTCTTTCACCCATTAATGAAAGATTTGAGCCACTGTTCCCCCATTCTGGTGCTTTAAATTTTTTGTGAAATATTAGGGAATTTGGCAAGTAATCTGGCCAAAGCCAATTCAATTTTTGTAGAAAGCTTGAGGAAGCTTTAACCAACAAGAATCAAAACGAAAAAGATATAGATGGAACACACCTTTTACTTGAATTAAAATTTCTGTAAAATGACGATAAAAATGTGACATGGTATGTTCTAGAAATACTCTATAAAATATACTATAAAATTATTATAAATATGATAATGAATTAAATTAATTTCAAAACATTGCTATCGCATTATGTGTATTATTAACTATATTAATTTCTGTGCCTATAGCTGAGAGATCATTCTCTAAATTAAAATTAATTAAGGATAACTTAATATCTAAAATGAGCCAGGAACGGTTAGAAATTTGCTAAAAGTAAAGCTAAAAAGGTGTATTTTTTTTAAGATATTTCTGTAAATTTCTATCAAATATGTCTATTTAAAAAAAGTGGGTATTGTTTTTTAATAAGTTTGAGAATAGTTTTCATTACTTTAACGCTCTTTCTTTATTACGTTTTACTGTATTATGTTTTCGGCTCAATAAAGGTGCCAATAATACTTATTTTTCGCAAGATGGTGCAGAAAATGATTGAAGCGTCACTGGCAACGTCTATGCTCCTTTTATTTTTGCCCCATATATGTCAAATCTTGTTCAAAAAACACGAAATTCACATCAAACATAATTTACCACATGAATTGTTAGAACTTAGATCCTTAACACTCTTCCTGACAGCATATTGAAAGAATATATGTCACAAAGAATTAAATAATAAAGAAATACAATGCAGTATCCTCTAGTTTAGGCCTGATAGTCAAACAATTCACCAGATCAACAAAATCAACGTATGAATATTGCATAAGTACCTTGCAAGAAATGGATAATATAAAGAGGGAGGGGCGGGGACGTATCAGGGTACAAATTTCGGGTAAAGTGACTTTTTCCACAGTTTTACGAGGAAACTTGTCGCATAATTCACATGTGCCGAAAACGAGAGCCGGCACAGTCACGCACCGACCGACGCCCCCCTTACCCCCTTGCGCCCTTTTATTTCGCCATCCTGCAATTCGAGCCCGGGCTCCTCCCGAGCGGTACGTGCGGAACGGAAGAGGTTCCTCCGCCTACGCTTGTTCAAAGTTTTCGATCCCCGTTCTCTATTTCATGTATTTTTGACGGTTGCCGTTCGAACGGTTTTACGAGGCGAACGCTCCCTTTTTCAATATTCGCCCCGGAGGCTCGGGTCCCGGCCATAAACTCGGAATTACTCTTTTAGTGGAGGGCAATCTTTTCTTGATTGCTACAAAAATCCTACTTCGAAACGTATGGACGTGAGTAATTACTCACTTGAAACACACAAGTCTATCCGCAGTAAGAGTGAATTCACGTTATCAGGACGTTTAATATATTGCCTATCGCAATTTGTTAATTCGTTTTAGAATCAGACAATATTATCCTTCTCATTTTATTTTAGTTAAAAAGAGACACGATGCTGTCTGATAAGTTCGAACATGTAACCGAACTACCACGCCAAAGTAGTCCGGTTGTCAAATATATGTAAAATTCTTCAAAATTATAATGATAATAAAACCGGCAAACCTTGTTTACTTGTTTTGATAAATTTAAATTTTAGTAAAAAAACATTGCTTGTTATTACTCTGGTTGAAAATGCAGAAGCCATTGTTTCGCACTATCTAGTTTATGATTCGAAATATCTAGAAACAGATCGCGTCTCTAATCAGTTACTTCGAATAGCAAAATATATAATGGAGACCTCCTCTTGCTAGTAAAATGCGTTAGAGAGAAAAGTTAGATTATCGATGCTGTTAAATACTAAATTTCTGTGAATTTTATTGCAAATATTATTTTAGTGGTCGTTTGTTAGTTTTGTAGCCGCACTAAATATTAATATGGACACTGTGACTAAAATGTATCAGAAAAAAAAACTAAGAAATGTAAATGATCTAATAATGATAAAAACAGTAGTTTTTTCAATATAAACATAAATTTAATACAATTAATACAATATACAAACATCATATATATACATCATACAATATATATATATATATATATATATATATATATATATATATATATATATATATATATATATATATTATACACCTTTTTAGCTTTACTTTTAGCAAATTTCTAACCGTTCCTGGCTCATTTTAGATATTAAATTATCCTTAATTCATTTTAATTTAGAGAATGATCTCTCAGCTATAGGCACAGAAATTAATATAGTTAATAATATACGTAATGCGATTGCAATGTTTTGAAATAATTTAACTCATTATCATTTTTATAATAATTTTATAGTATATTTTATAAAGTATTTCAACAATATACCATATCATATTTTTATTCGTCATTTTACAGAAATTGTAATTCAAGTAAAAGATCTGTTCCATCTATATCTTTTTCGTTTTGATTCTTGTTGGTTAAAGCTTCATCAAGCTTTCTACAAAAATTGAATTGGCCTTGGCCAGATTATTTGCCAGATTCCCTAACATTCCACAAAAAATTTAAAGCATCAGAATGAAATCAATTAATACAATATACAAACATCATATATATACATCATACAATATATATATATATATATATATATATATATATATATATATATATATATATATATATATATATATATATATATATATATATATATATATATATATATATGTATGTATACCCCAATATATATAAAGTCTATAAAAGTCTCCTTTTTACCGACGAGGGTTTATCTGGACTGGACCTACAGTCCCTACAGTGGGTGAATGAGCAGCTTAGAAATCATCCCAGAAGAGATCCGGTCTAACACAGCCTGAATACTGGGATGACTGGGATCATTATCCTTGTCGGATTTCGCAGTCTTGTCTATTACGACGTTTTGACGTCATGGATTTAGATGACGTGATTTCACTGTTGAACGGATCTCCTATATCCTCTGTTCAATTTGGTAAAATTCGTAAGTCTTAAAGTTATAATGTATATTAAGTAAAATAAGCCAATAAAATATTAGAAACAAGGAAACAAGCAACAGATAGACTAAAGTAATATACCCCCAACCTAACTGGACCTAAAGATAGACCATGATGGAAATCAACATACCCACAAATATGAACCACCATTAAAAGTCTGCCAATAACTTAACAGTGGAAAAAAATAGGATATAAATACAAATATATACATCTAATCCATCACCAAATCTCTTTTCTTTATGTATTTCTAGTTTGATTTTTGCTTACTTTTCTCTCTATTAATTTTATCAGAGGTTCTTTACCTTCAGCCACACTATTTTCACCATCACTTCCTTTAGTCAGGTAATTATACCTTCTCAATTTTTTATCTTCATCTCCAGATCCTGATTCAGTTTTTCAACATTTTTCTTCCCTTAAAGTTATTGTTTTGAGACAGGAACTTTTCGGGCTCTATGATTATGCTTATGTTCAGACATAACATTTAAGTGATCAACAATTTCATATCTTGTTCTATGTGGGTTTTTATTATTATGTAGATATAAATGGAAAAAAAGATAAAAAAGGATAAAGATTCCCATGCAAAAGAAGATGAGAGGATGCAAAGGTGGTGGTAAAGGTTCAGAAAGTGAGACAATCTACATCAAATACAAGAAGATATTCCCACCAATTAATTAACCCAATACCTTTTATTTAAGGGAATTTATTAAATTAGTAAATATGTAACTTTAGGCGCCATACCTCCCAAAATAAGAACAATTTGACCAGTTGCAGACATAAATCAAATCAAATTAATCCAATTGAATTTTAAAAATATCAGTAAGAAAACTCACCATATTAATCAAACGTCTTGAATTGGATTGCACAAAAACAAAATAAAAATCACTAATCACTGATACTAATCGCTACTACTTTATAACCGAACTCTTGGGAAGTGTACTTAATATGCCGAGTCGCTTTTATTTACGGATGACATAAAAAAAGTTTAAATTATCAAAATATCCATTCGTTTTCGAGGGATGGCAGACATCGTAAACATTCGAATTCCTAAGAACAGGTAGTTCGGTATTGTTTACACAGTTTTTTATTAAGATTAATCTAGGAAATAACCGATTCTGATATCAATAAACTTTAGTTCAACTGCAACTTAAATTATAAAAAAAATAGCTAGATTACTGTTAAATAATAATGGATTGGGAACAAAGATTTCGATTTTTTCAAAGCTAATGTATTCTTATTATTATTATTTTTTTTGAATATTATCAATATTACAAGCCTACCGACTGGCGAGTGACCAAATTTAAAAATAATCTCAGAAGACATCCGGTCTTACCCAGCCTGCCTGGTAACTGGCGTGACTGGGATCATTTTCCTTGTCGGATTTTACATTCTTGCCTAGAACATTCACAAATTTTAAACAGTCACAAACATAAATTTACGACAATGCCCCAGCAGGATTAAAACCCGCGGCTATCGCAACAGTAGGAGGACTGACCCATCACCTTTACCACTGCGCCACCAAGCCGGCTCTTATTATTTTAATTTTATGCACTGATCAATATATATATATATATATATATATATATATATATATATATATATATATATATATATATATATATATATATATATATATATATATATATATAGATTTCTTACAAAAATCAAAAGAAAAGAATAATCGGCAAGTCCTTATTTTTAACCGACTTCGAAAAATGAGATTTTATGTTCGACTGCATATTTTTTTAATGTATGTTCGCCAATTTCTCCGTTTATCATGGACCGATTTTCAAAATTCTTTTTTTATTCGAAAGGGTGCACTTCTGAGGTGGTCCCATTCGAATCAAATCAGTACCTATTTGGCGGAAGGGGGGAAATCGAGGGAAATGCTAAAAATTTTCACATATTTCTTATCTAAAATAATCATATTTTTGTAGATATTTGTTTATAATGTTATTGCTGAGCTGATGTGACGAAAAAGAGGAAGTAATTTAGTGTAAAAACCATTCAGTTTGCTTTTGAAACACTAGCTTTATGACATGAGCCATCGTAGAAACAGACAACGAAATTTTGGTGTAACGATTAGAACGTTATGCTCACACGTGGAGATGGAGGCTTCGATTCTCAATGGGGACAGCAATTTTTTTTGTTCCAGTTTGGTTTGAATATTTGTCAGAACAGAATCATTTTTTTTAAATATATATTTTAAAGTCTCCTTTTACCAACTATGAGTTTATCTGGACTGGGCCTAAAGTTTAACGTGGGCTCCGAACCATGGTCCTCAGCATTAAGCCTACCGACTGGCGAATAACCAACTTTAGAAATCATCCCAGAAGACATCCGGTCTTACCCAGCCTGGTTACTGGCGTGACTGTGATCATTTTCCTTGTCGGATTTTACACTCTTGCCTTGAACATTCACAAATATCAAACAATTACAAACATAAGCAGGATTCACAGCAGGATTCGAACCCGGATTCGGCTATCGCAAAAGTAGGAGGACCGTCCCATCGCCTTTACCACTGCGCCACCAAGCCGGCTTTTATTTATTTTTATTTAGTTATTACAACGATTATCATGTACATATTTTATTTTAAAAGGTTTTTTTTGTGATGTAAATCTAAGTTTGATTATTTTTTAACTTTTAGTCGGTTCAATTTTTTGTTAAAAATATTTTATTATAACTTCACTCCTCTAGTAAAGACACGCAGCGAGACATGGTTACAGTGTATCCACTTAAGTGCCTATTCTGTATTTCTATGTTTTCTCTATGGTTTCCATCTGGTGAATACACGAATAAATAAGGTAGTTTCCTGACATGCGAAGAAGCCATATACAAATTTGTAAGAAAGTTTCGCAATATTTTCGGATAGTTAATTACATCTTCTATTTTATAGATGTTATATGTTTTTCCGTATATGTACAGTACTGTATATTGTCAAAAAATGTGTTCAACGACACTTTTTCTGCAAGATTAACGATAAATTGATGTTATTGAAGGTTCCAGAAAGTTATTTGTCAACTGTACGTAGTGGAAGAAAAGCCGACCCCGTCATGAAATCATCTTTCCTCACTAACAATCGTTTTCTTTGTAAGCCCGGATTTCTAAAGGGTAGAGAGTATGCAATAATAAAAAAAAACGTATATATGAAAAATGTGTTGGCCGTAAAGCGCCGGCCCTTTCCGGGTAACACAATATAAAATTTATGCCCGGGTCCCTATCATTAATCTTTTATTCTTTTAACAGTGTGGCTAAGAATTGCCTTTTTTAATATTCCATAAGTCAGGATAAGTTTTTATTGTTCTGTGTGTACATGTACGGTCTTGCGGAAATTTTACTGTCTTTTTATGTTGAGCAGTTTTAGTGCAAGCGGAATAATTTTTTCAAGTATTACGTTGGGGAAAATGTAATTTCGGATTGATCAAATAGATCCTAATAGATTAGAATATTCTAAATATACAGAGTCACACATTTTGCTAATTCAGGATGTAAGTTTGCAAATATCGCTTGACTGACTTCGCTATATATACATATATATACATGCGGGTAGTTTAAATATGATCGAGACAAATACTGACACGTTTATTTGATAGTGAAAAAATTTACAAAAATGTACAGTTTTGCTAGGTATTTCCCCTCACTAGTTATGCATTTTGTCCATCTTTCCGGAAGTTTTTTTATGTCAGTATCAAAGAATTCCTTGGGCAACTCGGACAGACATGTGCGCACAAACTCCTCTACCTCATCGTCGGCGTTGAATCCCTGATCTCCGAGGGCTTCTTTCAGTGGTCCAAACAGGTGGTAGTCGCAGGGTGATAAATCCAGACTTTCCAGGGGGATGTTCCCGTACCTTCCACCCTAATTCCGATATTGTATCGAGCATAAGACGCACGGTATGAGGGCGCGTTATCCTGGAGAAGAATCGCACTTCGTGATGGAATGCTCCTCCGCTTCGAGCAATAAGTGGGTTTCATCTGGGTTTTCAGAAGGATATGGTAGTATGCAGCATTAATGGTACGTTGGATGCGCAGGAAATCGACGTACGTAAACTTACCCGTGGACCTGGTTGTCTTCGCTTTGACTGACGCCCCTTCCTCCTTCTTCCTCCACTCTTTAGACGACATCTTGTTTTTGGGAATCTAATAGTGTACCCATGTCTCGTCTGTAGTCAAGATTCGCGTTAAAAAACCATCCCCCTCCGCCTCGTATCGCGTCAGTAAGTGGCGACACACTTTCAATCGCGGAAATTTTTGCTCGAATTTCAACACTTTAGGAACCCATCGCGCCGTTATTTTACGATATTGAAGGAGTTCGTGAGAAATGTCTCGAGTTCTACGATCCTCCAAAATGAGTTGTTCTACACGGCGAATGTTGTCTGGTGTGATGCTGGTTCGCGGTCGACGATCATCCAACTTATTCTCAGCGATTTCGCGGCCATACTTGAATGCTTTGTTTGTACAGAAGGGACCCAGCTATCACATACTCAAGCCAAAAACTTCAAAATATAGATGCGCGCCATCTACACCGTTTGTTTCCATCATCTTTGAACAACGACGAGTTGATGATTCGGAGCAATATTTGAAGATGATCAAGCGTAATAAACCAGCATGTCCAATCGACAGTTATCTGAGTGGACTGCACACGATGAACCCACTCCAAAGCCTGGGAAAACGCAATAGTCGGCTGGCAAGTTTATGGCGTCTGTATCTTGGGATTCGCATGGAATAAGTTTCAATGAATACTACTACAAATAACTATATATATTTATATATATATATATATATATATATATATATATATATATATATTTTATATGCATACTTATACATATTTTATATAAATTATTTATTCTTAATGTAAATATTATACGTATTGATGCTTAAAATAAAGCAATAACTTTCTTTTTTCCTCATTTCCTTAATCGATTGCCGGTAATCATAAAATCCATAAACAAAAACTAAAACGAAATTATCTTGACCTTTTGTGAAAAACACGCAGATGTCTACCGTGTTGAGCTTCTATGGATTTTCTATATAGTTTATGACGTTTTCGGTTTTATTAACTTTGCATGTCGGAGTGCTTTAAAATATATATTACAGAATTCAGTTTATCAGGTTTGCATTTACAAACTTTAGTGCGGGACGTAAAACTTGATGTCTGAAACACACTTTTGATATTTTCTATGAAATTTATATATGACTGAGTGTTAGGTTCACCTTAAATAAATTTTGAACGGCTGCAATTTTACTTTAAATATTTTTCTTTAAAACACATTATATATATATATATATATATATATATATATATATATATATATATATATTATTATATATATATATATATATATATATTATGTTATGTATAACATTTTTAAAGTAATCCTGAATCAGTTATTTCAATGAGAATCTATCGAATTAAAAAAAGGTTTAGATTACATTTAATACATCCAAATTTTTGTTACTTAATAAAACTAAGTCATTAAAATATCAAAATAAAGTCAATATTATTATATAGCCTCTTAAATAAGCAGCGTGTATTTGTCATTAATTTTCTACTCATTGTTGAATTTGCACATAATGAATTATAATATAACATAAAAATCGTAGCTGATTCATATATAATAGTTTAATAAATTTTGTCCTAATCTAGCTGCTATCTCCACTAACGTATAGAATTACACCGGCTTCTCCACTTTTAATTTTGCAGGTAGTTCACATATATTTTTTTTAATTTAAATACTTACTAAAAGGGGTTTTGACTTTACATATGGTTCAGTACTGACATTTCGCGTAACGTAACACGTAATTTATTTTAAAATTCAAATGGGTTATTTATTGATATCAATATTTTAATATTGGATTTATTAACATTTAAGCAAATATTACCTATTAATTATAAAGTACATGGATTGAGTTTCAAAGATACACAAAGAATCATTTAGTTAAAAAAAATATTTGACTTGTAAGTTGTAATTTATTTCACCCCAAAATACATATATTTTCAGACCCTTGTCTTTATCAGAGAGTTTTTAAATAATTGCAACTTTATTCGTATATATAATCGTGAAAATTTACGATTTTACACTATTTTCATGTTATTTTCTGTCATTTTTGTTCAAGTAACCGAAAATTAATGAAAATTGCAGAGATTATAGACAATTTTACAGTGAATAGAATAACAGAATTTTAGGAAAGATATTAATTAAAACAATGAAATATGCAGCTATTTTCTGTATGTCTTTTACTTTTTAACCATTTATCAATTGTTCATCAGTTAATAACTTAATAGATCATAAAATAATTGTACTATTTCTACTTTCTAAACTATTAAAAGGGGCCTATTTTTGTCTTTATTTTAATACTGTTTATAAAATGTTTTAATATACAGACATATATTAATTTAATTACTATTATATATTAAATATATTTATGAACTTATCTTGAAAATATTGTCGAAACTAACATTAGTGGTATAACACATCATTTTTAAGTTATTCAGTTCTCTTTACTTCATTACGTGAGAAATATGATCAACAAGGATAAAAGAACAAACTTGTAAAAACATATTAAATATAGTACGGAAGTTCTTACAGCTCTGAAAATAATATTACTTATGATATTTTGTTATAATGTTCAGTGGTGTAGTAATTTACGTTTATCAATACTTTGTCGATTATTGAAACATAATGGAATTTAGATTTAATTAAACGCCATTTAAAAAAGTTAGTGAGGTTTAGGTCTTGAGACAGTTATGTTAATGTTATATTTCAAATATATTAAAAATTATATATTATATAATTATATATTATATAATTATATATTATACTTATATTAAAAATACTTAATAAATTGTGGTCGAGTTTTGACCACAAAGCAATCACTAGTATATGGCTTTGCAATAGCAGCATTTCTTGGAGTAGCAGCACCAACTTCGAATCGCAGCTGATCCCCACCTCGAATCACGAGGCATTTGACGAATTTCCCGTCCAAAGCAACATTATTCAACCACTCCGAGGAACAGCCCCAACGCCGATTCAAAGACGTTCCAGTTTCATTTAAATTTTTAAAACAAATCTTTTCCATCATTCCCGCCAGGCAACTTTTCTTTGAATGCGGCCCGGAGCCGCCGCCGCCCCCTCGCCCCGCCGGAGTCATTCCGGAACGGCGAGGGGGGGGAGCGGGAGGCGATACGCAGTTGCCCGTGGATACGGCGTCCCGACGTTCCTCTTCCGTTTCGCCCGATGCCGGTTTGTTTTCTTTTATTATTATCGTCTTTGCCATTATTAACCGAGAACACGGCCCGAATAGAGACTCTTCGGCAACGGAATGGTTTAGATATTAGGTTCCGGGACGCTTTCGCCATGTTATAGCGTCGTAGAACGGCGAGGGATATTTTCCTCGTTTTTTTTTCTTTGTCCCGACGAGACGCGGGGTTAGCGGCCCACTGGACGTAATGTGTTCTGGAATGGGTTTCATTAAACTGAACGCGAAATAATTTACTTCCCATATTTTGTGAGCCCTCTGCGTATGATCTGTGCATATTAGTATACTTCGGTTAACCCATTCCTACCCTCTATCACTTTTATACATTAGACACTACTCACTACCTTTTTTAATTTATGTTTTATTGTAAAATCTAATTTCCATTATGTTTCAATAATCGACAAAATACTGACACACCACTGAACATTATAACCAGGTATCATAAGCAACATTTTTTCAGAATGTAACAACTTCGGAGCATTAAATATAAGTATATAGTCTATCCAAAGTTATTTTGTACACACGTCATCTAAATTTGTGACGTCAAAACGTCGCAATGTTACCGTATCAACTCTGAGTTTTAGTTCAGTTAGGCTTTGATATACAACAAAATTTTAATGTAAATAAAATAATTAAACAAAAATGTTATCAAATATAATTTGTTTAACATTATAGTACTTCTAAAAACTACAGTTAATTATATAGCCGCAATAGTTTATAGGTTAGGGTTATAACCTCCTATCATTATTGCTTTCAAGAATTTTGCATACGTCAAACAATCGGACGACTTTGACCGGCTCATTCGTTTACATGTTCGAACTAACATGTTATAGCGTCGTAGAACGGCGAGGGATATTTTCTCGTTTTTTTTCTTTGTCCCGACAAGACGTGAGGTTAGCGGCCCACTGGACGTAATGTGTTCTGGAATGGGTTTCATTAAACTGATCGCGAAATAATTTACTTCCCATATTTTGTAAGCCCTCTGCGTATGATCTGTGCATATTAGTATACTTCGATTAACCCATTCCTACCCTCTATCACTTTTATACATTAGACACTACTCACTACCTTTTTTAATTTATTTTTTTTAATAAAATCTAATTTCCGTTATGTTTCAATAATCGACAAAATACAGACCCACCACTGAACATTATAACCAGGTATCATAAGCAACATTTTTTCAGAACTGCAACAACTTCGGAGCATTAAATATAAGTATATAGTCTATCCAAAGTTATTTTGTACACACGTCATCTAAATTTGTGACGTCAAAACGTCGCAATGTTACCGCATCAACTCTGAGTTTTAGTTCAGTTGGGCTTTGATATACAACAAAATTTTAATCTAAATAAAATAATTAAACAAAAATGTTATCAAATATAATTTGTTTAATATTATAGTACATCTAAAAACTACAGTTAATTATATAGCCGCAATAGTTTATAGGTTAGGGTTATAACCTCCTATCATTATTGCTTTCAAGAATATTGCATACGTCTAACAATCGGACGATTTTGACCGGCACATTCGTTTAACTGTTCGAACTAACATGTTATAGCGTCGTAGAACGGCGAGGGATATTTTCCTTGTTTTTTTTCTTTGTCCCGACAAGACGCGAGGTTAGCGGCCCACTGGACGTAATGTGTTCTGGAATGGGTTTCATTAAACTGATCGCGAAATAATTTACTTCCCATATTTTGTAAGCCCTCTGCGTATGATCTGTGCATATTAGTATACTTCAGTTAACCCATTCCTACCCTCTATCACTTTTATACATTAGACACTACTCACTACCTTTTTTAATTTATTTTTTTTAATAAAATCTAATTTCCGTTATGTTTCAATAATCGACAAAATACAGACCCACCACTGAACATTATAACCAGGTATCATAAGCAACATTTTTTCAGAACTGCAACAACTTCGGAGCATTAAATATAAGTATATAGTCTATCCAAAGTTATTTTGTACATACGTCATCTAAATTTGTGACGTCAAAACATCGCAATGTTACCGCATCAACTCTGAGTTTTAGTTCAGTTGGGCTTTGATATATATATATAACAAAATTTTAATCTAAATAAAATAATTAAACAAAAATGTTATCAAATATAATTTGTTTAACATTATAGTACATCTAAAAACTACAGTTAATTATATAGCCGCAATAGTTTATAGGTTAGGGTTATAACCTCCTATCATTATTGCTTTCAAGAATATTGCATACGTCTAACAATCGGACGACTTTGACCGGCTCATTCGTTTACGTGTTCGAACTAACATGTTATAGCGTCGTAGAACGGCGAGGGATATTTTTCTCGCTTTTTTTTCTTTGTCCCGACGAGAGGCGAGGTTAGCGGCCCACTGGATGTAATGTGTTCTGGAATGGGTTTCATTAAACTGATCGCGAAATAATTTACTTCCCATATTTTGTAAGCCCTCTGCGTATGATCTGTGCATATTAGTATACTTCGATTAACCCATTCCTACCCTCTATCACTTTTATACATTAGACACTACTCACTACCTTTTTTAATTTATTTTTTATTATTTTATAAAATCTAATTTCTATTATGTTTCAATAATCGACAAAATACTGACACACCACTGAACATTATAACCAGGTATCATAAGCAACATTTTTTCAGAACTGTAACAACTTCGGAGCATTACATATAAGTATATAGTCTATCCAAAGTTATTTTGTACATACGTCATCTAAATTTGTGACGTCAAAACGTCAATGTTACCGCATCAACTGTGAGTTTTAGTTCAGTTAGGCTTTGATATACAACACAATTTTAATCTAAATAAAATAATTAAACAAAAATGTTATCAAATATAATTTGTTTAACATTATAGTACATCTAAAAACTACAGTTAGTTATACAGGGGCAATAGTTTATAGGTTAGAGTTATAACCTCCTATCACCATTGCTTTCAAGAATTTTGAATACGTCTAACAATCGGACGGCTTTGACCGGCTCGTTCGTTTACATGTTCGAACTAATCAGACAGCATTGTGTCTCCTTTTAACCAGAATGAAATGAGAAGGATAATATTATCTGATTCTGAAACGAATTTACAAAGTTGATATTTGACTTTGTATATTAATATAAATGGATAATTTATTTTTTACAATTTAAAAATGTATTTACAATCTATACTAATTATTGATTTTTCAAAACTTATTTCTATAAAGTAAATAAACAAAATAAATGAGACAAGGTTCAAATAATAGAATGTCTATAGTCGCATATCTTATTACATTAATCGTTAAGCACTTTAATATTTACCAATGATTTAAAATTAATGTATGTGTATGTTCACCGGACATCAAACTAAATCAAACGATGACTTCAAAGATCCAAATATGTTGTAAACAAAGAGGATTCTCTTCGGAGAATTCTTTGTTTTTAGGATAAGGCAATTCTTGTTTTTCTCGAATTTTATTCATCTATGTTGGAATGAAATTTTCGTATATTTCGAGCTCACAGTTACAGTGTATAGAGCTTTCCATAAAACACATTAAATTGTCCTCTTTACAAAATTGCCATAAGCCTTTAATAGTTCAAACAATACAGAAATAACCGAAAACAATACAAAATCTTAAATAAAACAATTATTAACAATTTTACATATTAATATCCGTTCGACTAAAAAAATTTAGGGATTCGTGTTCCGATTGAAAATTGCCATCCATCCACCCATTACGGTATAACATTGTCAGATTTTAAAAATTACGCCTCCGTAGTTTATTTACGTACAACAAAAACAACGAATAATCTACCGCCTAAGAGTTGGAAATGGGAGCGCGTCGGCCAGAACCTAAAATATTTGTTTATAGTCTATTCAAAGTTTTTTTTTATTAGTGCATCATGGATATTTTGTGACGTCGAAATATACATAAAAGAATAGAGGGACATGCAGCTTTTTGAGGGATGTAAGACATCCTTTCATACACTCTTACGGGGCATAGGGTTTAAATGGTGTGAAGATAACCCTCGGAGAGATTTAATGGAACTTCCAGACATTACTTTAAAAAGAATTCAATTAAAGGCATAAAATAATATAAGAAACTTGAATATTTCAAAATGGTTCATTGTGGCACTCTTGGCAGTACAGTAACAAAAAAAGTGTAAAGACAATAAAAATTGAAGGAAAAAGTTACAATACAAAAACTGTTTGGATATGTGGAAGGAAGCATTGTCAACCATAACACCTTCGGTTTGGACGAACTCTATAAGACATACAGAGGAAGAAATTGATAAATGGTGGATTCGTGAACATGTTTTAGACAGATTAGAAATTAACAGTTTAGTGATTGAATTAGACAGAGAGTCGTAACGTGAAAGTGACTGACGAAAACTTTCAGGATATGTGATAATGCTGTGCAATGCTGAAAATTCCTGAGACAGAGTGATGACAGTGGTAACAACTAAAGGTATGCACATAATTAATTGAATATAACTATAGAAAATGGTATTGTAAGGCGTGAATGGTTTTTGTGCACAGATATGATTGTAATTGTTCAAAATTAAATATAAGCATTAGGTTAGAACATACGAGGAGAGAATGAATGCTAACTGTTTTGTAGATATGGTAAAGGGATTAAACGGAATTCAGTGATTAATTTTATCAAGAATGATGTACAGAGGTAGTAGCAGAAGAAATAAAAATACAGTGATACCAAGATGACTTGCCAATTAAACACACCATCGAAGAATATCACTACATAGTATAAAACAAAGTCGCCTTTTCTGTCCCTATATCCCTATGTGCGCTTAAATCTTTAAAACTACGCAACGGATTTTGATGCGGTTTTTTTCAATAGAGAGAGTGATTCAAGAGGAAGGTTTATATGTATAATACATGCATAATATACTAAGGCAACATTGCTAATTTTAGAGGTTTCTAACGTGATGTCGTAAATTAACCTATTTTTTTAGGCTTATTTAGCAATTAGCAAAAACGCTGCCTAACCCTACGAGTTAGATCAAATTAATGTACTACAGTATTGTACACCATAAAAAGGTCTACAAAAAAGTCCGCGATGGTATATGTTTATCTTTTAGGGATAACCCACATTAACCATTTTTATTGTTTACTTTTTACGTGAGAAAATGGCTTATTTACGAAGCTACTTTAAGCAATACGGCATTAATCCTTATCGAATTAAGTACCTTAAATACAGTGTGCAATTAATATAGATCAATATGGTTCCTTACCGCATGTAAATTAAACAAATATTTTCGGAGATATTACAAATTTAAAATTTGCGTTTAAAAATGTGTAATGTAATAAAAATTGTATGAATTTAGATATTCCAAAGATAGCAGGAAATCTTCATAGTAAGTATAGGGGAAGAGGAATTGTTTTACTCCATATTTAATGCGTGCAGGCCAAGGGCAGTAATGAATGAACCAAAAATACTGGATCGATTTTAATCATGTTTTCATTGAGTGACATAGGCATATATATTTTATGCCCGTGCAAAGTCGGAGCGGGCCGCTATGTTTTTATATACAACGTTCATATTTTTTCTGTAGTGTATTTAATTTAGTATCAGCATTGCACCCGTGCGAAGCCGGGGCGGGTCGCTAGTAAGAACTAAACGTAAAAAGTAAATATGCTCTCAAATGAAATTAAAATTGTTTTCTCAGATATGCAATTGTTAATTAGGTGTATTAGGTCTCCAGGGGGATAATATTACATAAAAACTCTACCTCATAGATGGTGTGGAAAAGAGTTAAATGTAAACAAAACAAATCTAAGCTTCAAACTATTATACCTGTGTTCTTAATTGTAGTTTTAACTCTTTCGATAATATATGTATTAGATGTACTATAATGTTAAAATAAATTATATTTCATAACATTTTTGTTCAATTATTATATTTAGATTAGAGTTTTCTTGTATCAAAGCCAAACTGAACTAAAACTCAGAGTTAGTTCAGCAATGTTGCAATATTTCGACGTTACAAATATCCATGATGCATTACTAAAAAAACTTTGAATAGACTATATATATATATATTTCGTGTAACCGATCTGACGGCTATCCCAGGTTGCTTGATTTGGAGGTATTTCGTTTTATTGGAATTTCCCTCAAAAATTTACGCTAAGCTAATTAATATATAGATATGAATAAAGCAGCAGACGATCAAAACGAATTAATTCCAACATCCAGCACTACTGTTGACAAATAAATCTGACATCCCCCTAAAGATATCTGTTGAAGCTGAAATAATCGTATTCAAATTCATGTTTCCCTTAAAGTGAAAATAAAACACGCGACAAAAACCTCCCCACCGATAGAAATAAAACACGATGTCTTACATCGCAATCACTGTAGCAAAAAATAACAATCTTACACTTTATGTGCCGTTCGGAAAAGGAAACATCAAAGATAAGAGGAACCGGATAGAAAACTATCAAAGAAACATCCACAACGTTAAATTAAAAAAAGGACACCGCCGTCTCGCATCGTCAAAGCTTTAAAGTGCTCCCCCCCCACCCTTTTTTTTCGGGTTCCTTCCCGTTCGGTTTTTTGTCCCGGTGCGCTGTCGCGCGTCCCCTTTTTTATATCCGTGCCGGATTTTTCCGATTTTTAGCAAAACTAACTCGGAAAATTGATTCGGAGTTTCCGCGCCATTGGTCCGAGATCGTTGCGAAATTATCGCTGCATATTTAAAGAAACCCACGGACCGATTGGAAGTTTATTTACCGGAAGAAGTCGCCTCCTTTATCCACTGGGACGGCATGATAATGCGCTTCGGGCAAAAATACGGCGCTGGCTCCGTGTGTCTGACAAGTTGAATCCGAGTTTATTTTCTCGCCTCTTAAGTCGGCGAAGAATTACGTTTTCTCGTTATACACAAAGGATAGACAAAATAATATGAACAGCATCCATTATACAGTATATCTAAAATAGTAGTCGACTCACGTCATCAGGATGTATAATGTATGCCTATTGAAATTTGTAAATTCGTTTTAATACCAGACAATATTTTCCTTCTCATTTTATTCAAATTCAAAAAAGATACAATGCTGTCTGATACGTTAGAGCATGTAAATCAGCCTGCAAAAGTCGTCATTAGTGGTAATAAGCATTTAACTGATAAACTGCATTTAAACTTTCGTTTTTAGATGCCGCGTCACTAAAACACCTATATTTTATAGATTAAGCTTTGAAAATATGAAGAAGATCGCTTTTTTCTAGACTAGAGTAGTACAAATTTTAATGTAGTATTAAAAAAGACATTAAATTGAATTATAGTATTCAAGACAACAACTTTAAGCAGTGTATAAATAGCAATATAATAATAACCAGCTACATTATCGTACCCAGGAATTTTACAACAGGGAACCAAGTGAGTAAAATGATCAAGAAAATGCCTTACTAAAGACTACAGAAAACCAACAGAAACTACAACAATCGTAGAAAGATATAAGGAATGAGTGATTGCCAAAACATTTCTTAGACCAAAATAAAAATCCAAGAAACAAAACCTGGATAGAAGCAACAAAAATTTCCAGTCAAGTTCGTAAAAAAATGGTCTATGCCCACACTATAAACCAAACATCTGTAAACATAGGCAAGAAAGAAGAAGCTACCACCAACGAATTGTATTTGAAAGGCTCCAAATGTTATAATAAAACAATAGGACTCAATGGGCTTAACTAACTGAAAGCTATGAAGTTGTAATGGGACTCAGCAGCAGCATTATGACATAGGAGCATTAATGGAATTCAAAAAAGATCTCATATCTCTATCGACCTATGTATCTCATATGTTAAACGATCTAAATTTTGATATATAACATATAACGACTGATGCGGTCCTGACATCAAGAACAAAAGGATAATAAGACAGGTTGACGTTGCAATAATTCTGGAGCTACACGGAGTAATACTCTTTGCCACAGTTTAGTTACAGTTCGGACAAAAATATCGCAGCTAAAGCTGTAAGGTCACAAAAGATAGGTTGAAGGTGCTCAAGGACCACTAGGCCTAAACTATTCCAAGAAAGAAACATTCAAGTATCGTAGTTTATGGTGTACGGTCACCAAAGGCCGACTGAAGTTTCTGTAAATTATCCTAGTTTATTGAAATTTGTGCCGAAGCTTGTAGTTCAGGTTATAAGGCCACCAAAGGCGGGTTGCAATAGCTCAGTTGCTCAGCTGTATACCATTACAATTTGGAGACCATGGATGTTTCGATAAAAACGGACTAGTTCTTAAAAACAGCTTTAGAAGAATAAGCAGTATAGTCATCCTAGAGCTTTCAATGTTTATGATAATACTTAAAGAAACAGAGTTGCTAAACTGTAACTAAACCTTCTTAAAACAATAAAAACGTGTTTGTTTTTGATGTCCCTCAATTTATAAACGGAATAGTCGCGATGAAGGACCGTCCAATTAAATAAATCGTGGCGGAAATGGTGTCCTGCCCCGTCTACGAAAATTAAAGGGGGCTCTTAACTTTTCCGTCGGTTTTTTTTTCGTTATAATTTCATTACACGTAACGGTCGCTGCGCGTTATCACATTTGCTCGGAGAAAAAACGGCCCTACATTAAGGAGAAACGGGAATGAAAAACGAAATTAGAAAGGTACATCGTGTTCCTTTTGCCTTATCCGCTCCCTTAGCTGTTGTTTCGTTTCATTCTTTATGTATCTATACATCTGGCTTAAAATCATTGTGTGTCATTGTACGTGCCTGTCCATCATTTTGATTGTTCAGTAGTTCAGGAAATGCTTCTCTCTCGAGTTTATGAATTTAAAGACGGGGGATAACGAAAAATTCGAAAGACCGAGATTACACTGTTAAACGTATGTTGAAGAACAATTTGATAGAATTTACTTTACCGGTATAAAAATTATTTCTGCAAAAAAAATTGACGTTGAAAATAATGTAATTAAAATTCTCGCCAAAAGGCTCCCAATATGCGAGTGATATAGTTGTATTGCTGTTGAATATATCCACTATTTTAATAATTTTGTGTTGTGATATAAATGAATGGTGTGAGGCTCTCTAATGTATTTTCAAAAATATTTTAAAGTCCCTTCTACCAACAAGGGTTTATCTGCACTGAACCAGTTTAACGTAGGCTCCGAACCAGGGTCTTCGGAATTAAGCTTACTGACTGGCCAGAGACCATCCCAAAAGACAACCGGTTATACCAAGCCTGGTTACTGGCGCGTCTGGGATGGTTATTCCTTGTCAGATTTTCCAATATTCAATATAAAGACATTTACAATTACAACAATCACAAACATAAAAATATTCGAATATATGCCCCAGCAGGGTTCGAACCCGCGACAATCGCAACAGTAGGAGTACCGTCCTGTCGCCTTGACCACTGCGCCAACGAAGTCGACTCAAATGTAATAATGTTATGTAATACAGCCCTGACTATCCGGTCATCTGTTTTAAAAAACTACGTGAATGGTGAACCAGTGGGACATTTTTTCCGTTAAATTAAATATATTTTTGAAGTAAATTAACAGTATTTTTTTCGGTAAAAGATTCAAGCAGGTTGTGTATTTTCCTTAAAAGGTAGAAAAAAGTTAGTGAAATGTGATTAGAGAACTAGCCGATAACAGTTGAACGTCGGTACTTTATTGATGTAAAAACCATTCTGATATAAGTATATACTATTTTAATTATTGTTAATTATGTCTAAAATGTACTATAAACATAATATCAAAGTAAACAACACAGTTGATCAAAATTGAGGATAAGCCTCATTTGTTTTGTTTATTGTATATATGACTTCCCAATAATGTTGTTCTTTTTTCAGTTACCAAATAATGTGGGAAATTATATTTAATATAATCTAATATAAAGCATACAACATTCGAAGTTTTTACAGCCTGGTATATGTACATATATATAGACAGAACTTTCAAACATTTCCAACAATACTTACATATTTTTATATTAAATTATAAACCCAAATGTTGTCACTGTTTCAAGTAAAGTAAAGTAACCAACCACATATCTATTTTAAGAATTTATAGAAGAAGTTGATGTAGCATATACAATTCATCACAATATGATTACAATTACTAATATTTTACAATCATTAATGAAATTAAAATTTGAAAAGCGTAATCCAAAATAAAACCAAACTTCAACTGTAACAATTGATACTTATTATGTTCCTTAAATTAACGTTTTTTTTTCACTAAATACCATAAAATAACATAAGTAATTTGAGGTATTATATATATTTTTAATTATCCATCTGACATCTACCCCAATAACCCCATACGAAACCCTAACAAATTTTCTTACATATTTTAGCCTATTTTGCAGATATCTGTAGCAATGGTAAATAATCAATAAAACATAGTCAAAACATCTGATTTACACTATTTCATAGAGTTACTCTGTTACTATTTCAAAGAAAAATAACTCAATTCTCTACTACATAATCATCATTGGAGAATGGTGTCGCGTAGTCCCATTGTTAGTAGCAATCTTTTCAAATGTTTGTAACATTTAATCGATCAAAATGCTGATATAGATAACTGTAAATAAAATATGGAATCATAAGTTATAAATCAATTCCATCCATATCCAAATAACCCAACGTCAATGTGAAAATACAGTTTACTAGGTGTTGATAATTTCTTTACTAATATTATATAATTATTACAGCTTTACAATCGATATAATCATATTTCCAGTATGTAGGGTTGCCTAAAGTGTTATATTATGAAAGCTATGAAAATCTAATCCCAAATTTTAACTCTATTTATAAAACAATTTAACATATTTTAATATATATTATTTATATTATTCCATTAGAATATTATCAACATTAATCACAAAAGCCCTGGGCTGAACCTCACACCTGAATTCAAAATCCCAACTCCTTTAAATTATGATATTCAAAATGTAGGAAAAAGCCAACCATAACAACAAAATAACGAGTCTTTGTCTATATTGTAAAGCAATATCGCATACAAAAAATTGTAGATAGAGTAATTTAATAATTGGTCGATTATAGGGTTCATTACTCATGTTAAATGTAAAATAAATGAAACAGAAAAAGGGCTATTAACAAGTCAAGAGATTTGAAAAAATGATGGTAATTTTAGAAGCTTCTTTACGAACAAAAATAATGCATGCTAAATTTCATTCTGTAAAACCAATATGTTCCTAGAAAATTACAAATATACAAAATGAAATAATTACATAAAGGAAACACACTTCAATTATGACATAAACAACATGTCAAAATGACATTTTCATTATTCAAATATAATTTAAAATGCTAAAGGTATGGTGGCTTCAAATAAAGGTGCAAACAAACACACAATTTGATTTTAGAGGTTATTTAATAAATTTTCTATTTTTCGACATTCAGCATTTTTCCTAATATATATTTATAATATTCAATATTGATTTCATTCATTGGATATTCGATACAGTAGTATAACAAGCGTTCAAGATATCAAAATACCATAAAAAATATTTAAAAACTATACATAAGAATGAAGAAAGAAATAATACAAAAAATCGAATGTAATAACATACTAATATAGTAATGTATTCGAGTGTTAGTTTTGACTGATTTAAAACAGCTTAAAATTAAGGTAGACATACAACCAAGGTAAATATTTTCAAAAAATCTAGTCCCTTCAGTCATTAAATTTAACTAACGATGATTTCAAAAAATTATAGAAATAATATCGTTTCTTAGATTAGAACGGTTAGATCTGAAAGGCCGGACTTTTAATACCGCACATGAATTTGTTAAACTGAAATTAACTAAAAGTTATTTAATCTGATAGAAAAAACCCAACATACTAGGGTAAAGAGTAATAAATAGATTTTTTACAATATACAATATTATGTACACCTAATCTACAGAAACACAACATAGATAATCAATCTATCCGTTATATGACAATGAATGTTTGACGGGCAGAATTAATGAATCATTTAAAACAAAACATACCAAAACGTATGTAGCAAAATAATTATTTTAAATTATATACTCCGTTTATTAAATTCAATGTATTATAAATAATATAAAATATAATAGATTTTACTGTACCTTTATTTAAACCGGTTCTGTCACATTAACAAACAACCAGAATTTATTTTAAACGAAATAGTTAAAAGGAACCGAATTAGCACAAACACATAAGGTCCATAGTTTTAACTTAATTTAATTATTTTAATCTAGCTTAATGGGGTTATGTTTAATTAATTTTTGCCACTAACAACTACGTCCCGTTTATAGTTTATGAAAACAACTAACTGGATTAAAACAAATTTCCTTGAATGTAGGCAACATATTATACGCCCTGTTTAAAAAAACTGTGGTTAAGTCAATAAAAAAATATACTAATAAAAAATTGTTTTGTATTCTGTTTTTATTTGTTAAGTTAGTAAAATGTTTGTTAAAGATGACCGAGTATGACTTATTAAATATATCAATATGTCTATAAGGTAAGGTAAGTATTGAATGTTATATATTAGTGGTAAAAAAAAATAAAAAATTGGTTTTATATGAATTCTCCTATTGTAACATATTTTCTAGTATTGTATCTTTAAATTATTAATTCCACCCGTCAAATTACATTTTGAAATTTTGTTCTTTGAAATTTATTACGATATGAATTTACATGAAGTAGATTCTTAGCATATATTCTTTTATATCTCAGTTTCTATCACCAATAGTTTTAAAACATTTATTTAAATTTATTCAATATACTTTAGAATTGCTTTGATTTTTTCACATGCGTGTATTGTTCGAATTTTACTGCTTCTTTTACTTTTGATATTCGGCGAATGAAATGGAATGATTATCAAGAGATCGAAAAAAGATAGATTTTATAAAAATATTGGTGTTTTAACTATGGAAGCAGTAAAATCTTTTGAATCACACTCATAGTCTGTAAAATTCCCTAAATCCCAATAATTTTTCATTTATTGGCAGTACTGGACGTAATATTGGCACTAATATTGCTTCTATCTAGATGCTGAAGACCGATGGGTCGTATATCTCTCTCCTTTAATGTAGATGATAATGAACTGCTACTAACGCCGCTGTCGCTGGATTTTTCGCTCAGGCAACTCTTCCCCAGAATATTAAGAGATCCTTGCTCGGACAGTTCAGAGCCAACCACAAATTTTACTGTAAGGCACACAACAATCAGGGTATTGTTAAAAAACCGAATATTAAATTTACCAGAAGAGAATTTCTGGTCAGCCTCGCAAAAATCATCCATAATTTTCTTCTTATTTAATACATTACGTTTACATGGATCCACCAGAGAGGTTTGACCGTGCATGGTGACATAGGAGTCCTTGGTTTTTCTTTCGAGGGTCAGGGGTGGAATGTTCAGTTCGTAAGTGAGTTCCTCTTTGGTATTTATATGGTTTTTCTGAGACTGGCGAACCTAGAATAAACAATTCATTAACTTCGTATAACCAAAATCAATAAATGATGATAAAAGATGACAGAATAGAAAAGAAAGATGTTGTGGAGTATATTTGATGCGAAGCAAACAATAGAATAAAGAGGTATGTCAGGTGGTGAAGGCGCAACCACCAACATATTTTAAAAATCTACATTCTGAGCTCTTAATGTTGTCGGATTGCATTTATATTTGTTTATATCACCGTTTTAAAATAATTAATTTTATTAATACTTTATAACAGTGTCAATTTAATCAAATCAAGTAACATCTATCTGAAATCTCTCAATTACAGTGTTAAGTTAGCCTATAAGCAAATTAAGCAATTGCTTAGGGCATCTAGTACATGAAAGGTTGTGTATAAAGAACTTATCTGACAAACTGACAACATTATGTACCCGTGAATTATAGGAATAAGTGCTGTACTAACTAATCATTTAATGAGCAAAACATTGAAAGGTCTTTTATTTCAGAAATTCACTTTTTTCGTTGTCTGCTTCATCCTTAATACTTAATATGTTAGTTTAAACTTATTTAATTGAGTTAATAGCCCAAAACCTAGTTTTATGGTATGTAAAATGACCTAGGATTTTTCGAACGTACCTACCCTTGCTAAGATTTCGTTGTTGCATTGCTCAACAACGGAATCCAAATTGTTCTTGTCCATGTGGTCGCTGGTATCTGACTGGGGGGACAGGTGAGATCGCTTGTGAGCATCATAGCATCCAGAATCACGTGGAAAGTGTCGCCTTCCGAAATTAGTTCGATGTTGTCGTTGATCGTCGTTTTCGCTGCTTGAGCCAGCTATATCACCCTCACTACCAGCTGTAATAATGATTATAAATGTCATAAACACTGTATATAGAGGATATATTAGAATAAACTATGAAAGAACCTGTTATATATGGACAGCACTAATCAATAGCAATTTCTTTAAATAATACTGATGGTGGTTACATTATTATGTTTTGCTTGCCTAAAAAATAGTATATATGAAAAATTTGCATGGGTACATATAATATGGATAGTGTCCAATTAAGTACCTTTAAAAATATATAATAAAGAGAAGTAATTTCAAATAATTTATTTTAAAGTATGGATAAATAATTTTTATATCAGTACATAGTATAAAACAAAGTCGCCTTTTCTGTCCCTATATCCCTATGTGCGCTTAAATCTTTAAAACTACGCAACGGATTTTGATGCGGTTTTTTTCAATAGATAGAGTGATTCAAGAGGAAGGTTTATATGTATAATACATGCATAATATACTAAGGCAACATTGCTAATTTTAGAGGTTTCTAACGTGATGTCGTAAATTAACCTATTTTTTTAGGCTTATTTAGCAATTAGCAAAAACGCTGCCTAACCCTACGAGTTAGTAGTCAAATTAATGTACTACAATATTGTACACCATAAAAAGGTCTACAAAAAAGTCCGCGATGGTATATGTTTATCTTTTAGGGATAACCCACATTAACCATTTTTATTGTTTACTTTTTACGTGAGAAAATGGCTTATTTACGAAGCTATTTTAAGCAATACGGCATTAATCCTTATCGAATTAAGTACCTTAAATACAGTGTGCAATTAATATAGATCAATATGGTTCCTTACAGCATGTAAATTAAACAAATATTTTCGGAGATATTACAAATTTAAAATTTGCGTTTAAAAATGTGTAATGTAATAAAAATTGTATGAATTTAGATATTCCAAAGATAGCAGGAAATCTTCATAGTAAGTATAGGGGAGGAGGAATTGTTTTACTCCAAATTTAATGCGTGCAGGCCAAGGGCAGTAATGAATGAACCAAAAATACTGGATCGATTTTAATCATGTTTTCATTGAGTGACATAGGCATATATATTTTATGCCCGTGCAAAGTCGGAGCGGGCTGCTATGTTTTTATATACAACGTTCATATTTTTTTTGTAGTGTATTTAATTTAGTATCAGCATTGCACCCGTGCGAAGCCGGGGCGGGTCGCTAGTTTATAACATTTAAGGCAATAACAATGTACAATTAGAAAATAACTTATTATTTTTGATGTATATTTTGAAAATGCTCTATATATAAAATAAAATATTTTATTAATATTATATTTTTAATTTATCCCTGTAATAAATAAACCCGCCCGCAGGTAATTTAGGCCAACAAAACTTGACTACAACTTTATACAGGGAAGATCTCATTCTAAATCTGTTTGTTCTATGGTTATATTGATTTGTGACGCTGAAGTACATACATTCATTTCGTTTGTTTTCTTCATTTCGATGCTTTTAGTACTGTCCACTAATATAACAATACACGCAGATTGTTACTCACAGTCCAGCTCGTGAATCAACTGCACAGCTGTCAGTATTTTGGCTCGATGATCGGCATTGATGATTCCTAAGTAGTCCATATCGGACGGTTCGATTTCCTTAAACAGTTCTAAGTCTTCGTAACCGTTTAGAATGAAAACAGAAATGTATTCTGGTAATCCTATTTTGTGTAGAAGGTCCTCAACGGACATCGGATGACCCTTAATGTTCCTCTGCCACTTAGGTTCTCTTTTGGATTTTGCTGGACGCTCAGATAGCAACTCGACGTTCTTGAATTTGAAAGTACCCTTTTTACCTTGACATAGTCCGCGCCACTGCCCATTCGCGTTCATAGACACTATCTCTATTATATCACCAGCCTGAAATTAAAATAAAACTGTTTCCTGTTTTTTTTTTAATAGGAAGCTGCATACCTTAAATTTTAACGCTTCTTTATCATATGGACTCGGCATTTGGTCAACAACGGCTCTTGCACGACCTACAATTTGATCGGTAGGACTAGCGTCAACCTCTTCGGTCGATATCGAACTGTGATTACTACCAGCTCTCACCAAAGCTTGCGTACCTAAGAACCATGAAGTCAGTTTACAGTCAGCTCATCGCAGGCGAAATGTCGAACTTACTGGATCCTGACCCGCTTGGCAAACTCTCCACGGAGCTGGCGGAAAACGCCATCGTTTGTTCGTGATTTGCTCGTTGATCGTCTCCTTTCAGCCTGGAGATTTTTCTTTGCACGTCTTCCCGAAGACCTCTTACCTTTCCTACTAAACCAGACACGCCAGTTCTACCGTCGCTTGACTAGAAAATATAGTATAAGTCAGTGGAATCATTAAAGGGAAAAATGTTCTTACTACATGCACAGTAGCGACTTGCTGCTGACTGCAATTACTGAATTCTTCCTGGTCTTCGTAATCAGAGCTTTGTCCGGGAGATAATCCATCTTCGCTTCTGGGGTAGTTATGGGTTCTCCTGTTGACAATAATTATCCACTTTAATTCATAAATAAAACTTACCACCAGATTGAGGATACCGAAGAAATATCGATATATCGATATTTTTCGTAAATAATATCGATATTTTTGGCCTTATATATGGATATACTTAATTATTTTTAAAAAACCTTTTAAATTGGTGCTTAATTTTAAATTTTTAGTGCATTTTAGTACTTGGTTTTAAAGGTTTAGTATATTCCGGTACTTAGTTGTGATGGTTTATTAAAAATATCAATATATATAGCAAAAAGATATCGATATTCTCCGATATATCGATATATTTTTTTTAATATCGAATTTTTCTCGGTGGCCGACACCCCTACATCAGACTATCAGTATCAATTCGCAGTTAGTTAGTTTTATAGAATAATAGAATAATCTTTGGAGAAGTTGAACACAATGTTTATGTCGAGTAGACAATTCTTAATTCAGTTAGCGAGTTAAGCGAAATAGGAGCAAGAGTGGCTCAAGCTAGCGTCCTGAGCTTAGTTAAATAAAGACATTTTAAGCAGCTAGCTGTTAAAAATTTGATGAGGCCTAATGTGGAATAAAATTTAATAAGCTCATATCTGTTCTCATTAACACATGGACTGAAAAGCCCCGAGAGCAACAAAGAAAACGCGTCTTTTTTTTGTTCAAAATTGAAATCTCCATCAAGAGCCACACTATCGTTTCAGTACCGCTCTAGCATGTCAATACCACTTTTGTACAACGATTAGTAGGGTTGTCACCAGTTGTTGTCCACTCAAATAACGATTTTTTTACTGTTACGTTTAAACATGGCTAAACACTGCTCGGAATCATCAACGCGCTTTTACTTTTGGTCAACAATGAGCACACGCGGCACCAACTTAGAACAGAGCATTCTCATTGTCAAATGCTCATACAATATAAAACCGACACGTTCTTTTCTACCTTTATGTTAGCTAACTCACGCAACTTCAGAGAATATCATGAGATTTTAACAGCGTTCTTTTGAAGGTTTGTACTAACTGAAAAAGCGGCGAAAGTAATAAAACTAGCGCCATCTCTGTGTTATCGGGATCTATGGCTCGGAATTTTTCAGACCATGTGTTAATTTCACCAATAAATGGTTAAAAGACGTAAAAGTACCAAATATTTAGGAAAAAGAGAAGCTGTAAAACTTTGAAATGTCAATATATAATAAAATTTTTGTATACTATCAAGTGCCAAGGATACCAATATCATAATTATTCAAATATTTCAGGTACTACCTAACTAAAGTTCTACATTGCGTGTGAACTTGTATCAAGATCTGGGAATCTCTACAGCTAAAAACGAGATCAAAAGTACCACCAGGAAACATGTATAGTTATGTTGCACCTTTGCAAAAACACTGAGGCCCTTCAACTACTCGACAAACAAAACATTTGCAGACCAAAGGGTACCTGTTTTAAGCTTTTTACTGATTTAAATTTTATTTACTAGTTGATCCACGGGAAAAGTATTAATAAGAAATAATATATAATTTATTTAAGAAAAATTCTACATGTTCCCCAACTCTTGGCGATATTATTAATAATATTGGTGAGTTGATATCACTGATATTTGATTAAAATTTACCTGAATTGTCGAGCTTTATTATTATCGAGTTGAGTGTAACACTGTGATATCATGCTAGTCATTTCAAGTAACTCCGATTTGCTGGTATCCATTGATAGCGTCGAAAGTCTCGAACTCATACTCTGGACGTCTGAACTAGCATAATCTCCACATTCTCTTTCTCTGGAAGACCTAGAAATTTAATTAACATAGAATTCAAATTCGAACTTTTTAGAAGGCTGGGGAAAAACTTTATAAAATCACCTTAACGGAATTATTGTTGGTGGATATCCTGCTTCTCTTGGCAGTATCAATCCCCTTCTAGGAGTCTGATAATGGACTGTAGGTAAAGAGATGTCGCCGGCTGTAGGTAGGGAAATAACTCCTTCTGCAGTTCTTTGATCTGCTCGAACGTTCAGTGTGAAGCAAACTCTCCCATTCTAAACGACAAAAATTATTAAACAACTGGCTAATGCTAATAAAGATGAATTAATCATCATGAAAGAGTATTATGGCTTTGTACATTTACCCACAGAAAAATAGAGATTTAACTTTATAGGAAAGTATCAAAGACATTTGTGATCGTTATAGCACGTTTTTTTTAAGTTTATTCATATTAATAATCACATAAAATATCAAATATTTATTTTTGAATTTTAGAAATTAATCCCCTTCCAAAAGAAGCTATACATACAAACGGCGATACTTTTATTTTTGGGTCAATTATTTGATAGTTCAACAACCACTGAAATACTAGCTACTGAATGCAAACCTTTTAAGAGAGTATTAACCGAAGTTCAATACATTAAGAATTTTGTGCCATCAATTAAAAATTTAATAACTACCTCGAACCCACTCATTGCATTATAGAAAAAAAATTGTGTAATTATCCGAATCAACATACTGCCTTAAGACTACTTAACCAAAATAGCTTGAAATTTTTTTGTATCTATTAGAGCTCTTGGATTTAGGAATATAGATCCTTCAGCTAGTGTGTTTGAGAAATCATCTAAAGTGCTCATCATCAATACATTCAATACTAACGGGGGATGTACTAGCAAGAGTTGAGAAATTGCAACTTGACTCTATACTTTCAACTCCAGATGTTCCTATACGAACAAACGAGGCATTGCAATATCTCATGCCCCAGAAAATTGTTTTATTATACTGTCAGTAGGTCTTTGAGCTATCTCTTTTATTTTATTCCACGATATTGCCACGTCGATAATGTATATATATTATATATTTTGTCAAATGGCCTTTAAAACATGTAAATTTAAAACCTTTTAATTCTACACTATATAATGATCTTCCAGATAGAATATTAATAATAATAAGGTGCGCTGTATACTTTTGGATAAAACAGGTAAACAGAATTTTAATAGGGAAAGACTCATAGTTTGCTTTCAGTTATTATTATTTTCAGTTATTTACTTTTATCACAAATTAAAATGTTTTTTATTTAAATTTTATTGGTCAACTACACGTGACGTCAGAGCTGCCACGTACCAACTTACAGGTGCCTATAATGGAGATTTAAATTGATTTAAATTAACGAATTAAATTACTTGAATGGCCGATATAACCCCATTTGAATCTTGGGCAAAGCAAACCGTTCCTCCAGAGACCCCCATTGACTTTTCTCTCTATTACTCTATGATATTTACCTGAATGGTCGCTTGTGGCCCCCCTCCACCCATCAAAAAATCTTCTGGATCACTTTCGTATGGTGGTTCATCGTACCAATGACCTAGGCGTGGATCATGTGGATGATGCGGTATGCAAGAAGGAGCTAACATTCTAACATCATCGTCATACATGTAGGTATCGTCTAAATTGTGAAAAATTAGAAGATTGCCGATATATATTACAGACTAATGTACGTACCAGCCGTCGAAAGAGGACCCCGTATACCTTCCTTACCCAACTGAAGGAGTCCTTGTTTTATATCTCTGAGGATCTAGAATAGAAACGAATGTGAATAACATAAAATACTTAATATTTTGGATAATATATTATGGAATATCCTAAAATATAACCTTGCGCGTTCACCATTTTTTAAATAATTATTAGGATGATTTTTATGTTTATGTTTATATAAATCTTTGACACAAATAATAGGGGTAACAAAAGAAACTTTAATTCCTTAATGCCATCAATCGAATGAACTCTATAAATGACCTCGTTTTCCAAACGAACTGACTGAAGAAAATAAAGTACGGTAAAAAAAGAGAACTGGAAGAATTTACGAGGCAAACAAGACAGTTGCAATTATTCCCGCCCCTATAAATAACAATTCGTTTTGTTTGAATAAAATTTCGCGGTTCCTCGCCTTTTACGGCCTTTCGGCAACGCTAGTTTCCATCTCCATAAAAATTTACCTCGCCCATTAGTGGCTCTGGCTAAGATATTCCACTTCGGGGCCGTAAATATACCGTTTAATATCGAATGCGGCAGGGGTCTCGCCAGAAACTACCTTAAAATTATCATAGAAAATGCTATTTGTTTTAATTATGACGGATTTTTCTCAGCAATAATGGGTCCGTTGTTTCGCACGGTCGTTTTCTTGGAAAATACAAGATGAGGTAGACAAAAATTGGAAGGTTCATGGAAATTATTTATATATAAATATAGAGAGGTTTTTCTTACCTCTAATTTATTTCTAGTTTCATAAATCTCGCCCAATTTATTAATATAATATGATAATTATATTATAAATAAGGTAAATTAGTCTCCTTTCTTGTGTTAACAAATGACAAGTGTCAATCACATAACCTTAAATTATTAGGCTGTAGTTCAAGATGGCCAACAATTATCGTTACGCGCAAAACCATAACACAATGTTGCCAAAATGATTTTTTTTATTTATATATGGGGAAAATAGTATACATGACAGGCATACAACATTAATGTTGGGTATAATCCTTCTTAGTATTAAATTGACTAAAGCTAAAGTACTAAACAAAGTCGCATATCTTTAGTAATACCTATTCAGTGAAGCTGTACTATGGTGCGTTTGATGGGTAACAGTTCACAGAATATCGTTGAATATAATACAGAAAATAAAAGTAATATTATTCGTTTACTGCTAATATTACAAACTGCAAACTTATCGAAAATCAACAAACTTAATTCGGTCGCTTTCTTTCCGGAAATGATTATGTTAAAGAAGAATATCTCCTGAATTAGTCAATAGTTGAAGAAGGCGTATGCGAGAGCCATATGGCTTTGGATAATTTATCGATCGTTTGCTATTGTAAATCTCAAGTAAGTGCAGGAACTCAAGTATCTGGGATCAGTAACACAGGAGAAGAAAGTGTCCAACCAAGCCGACAATTTTGGATTTTAATGGAACCACTCACCATATATATAACGTATGGTTTTCCACCATACTAAAGCAACAAAATATCTTTTCCAATACTCCTAATAATAGGTAAAATATACTACATAATAATAGAATAAGATTAGTTAACAAAATACAGGTATATTTTTCACAAATTTTGGATTTTCAGTCTTAATATAACAAAATTATAAAAAGGAATCACCCTGTATATACTTACTAAGCACATATCAGCAGGAAGACCAACTAAGCAGGCAATTTTGGATTGTGATTTTACAATAGGAAATTGAAAACCTTAAAATAGAAACACCCTGTACATATTTACGAAACACAGAAAAGGAAAAAAGGGCTTACGAGATTATTTACGGAGAAAAACTTATTTCGCTTATTATTGTTATTATATCTTTTATTGTTTTATTTATTCATCCTCCGTATCCCCGACCGTATATTTAACTTATGGTCTGCCGTCGTACGAAAACATTCCCCTACCCTATCCCCCTCATGACCCCCCACCCCTCCCTCATTTCCGACCGCAGCCGCGCTTCACTCCCATCAAAACCGTATCCTTACCTCTTCGTGTTCCTTGGTGAACTTCTCCCGTTTGCGGAGCGCCTCCTGGACCTTGAGCTGGAAAAAATCGAGACGGAAAAACGTTAGTAATGGCCGACACAAACAACATTTATCAGGAAAAATTTCTGGCCCGCGTCCCTGGGGAAAGGGCGGACGCCGCCGGGAAATTTAATTGCCCGTAGGAGGGTTTGGTTATATTAGGAGTTTCTTTTTCGGTGTCGAGTTTGTTTTATTTTTTTCCCCTCTTCTATCTCATCCTCTCTCTCTTTTGTTTTCGGTTTTTTTTCGCTTTCAAGAGACACGATTGTAATTTGTTAAAAGTTTTGTTGGAAACTTTTCTGGAGGTGCTGTGATGTCATTCGGGTTAACGTTTTGATAATGTTATTAGTTCAAATTTGTTTTTCTCAGGGGATATTCTAGCGTAGATATGTGAAAACATCGAAGCTTAACCCTTCGAGCATATTCTCTTAAGGGAATTTGTCAGAATTTTACTGTGTTAGTGACCCGGTATTTTGTCCTTCAAACGGTCCAGTAATGCTATGTAGTAGTCGCTGTTGACGGTCCTTCCTTTTTCGAGGTAGTCAATGAAAATTATTCCATGCGCATCCCAAAATACACACGCCATAAACTTGCCAGCCGACTGCTGCGTTTTCCCACGCTTTAGAGCGGATTCATCGTGTGAAGTCCACTCGGATAACTGTCGATTGGACTTTGGGGTAAAATGGTGCAGCCAGGTTCCATCCATTGTCACATATCGACGCAAAAACTCGAGTTTATTACGCTTGATCATCTTCAAACACTGCTCCGAATCACCAACTCGTCGTTGTTTTTGGTCAAAAGTGAGCTCGCGCAGCACCCACTTTGCACAGAGCTTTCTCATACCCAAATATTCGTGAATGATATGATGTACATATTCAGTTGATATCTTTAGAGTGTCTGCTATTTCATTCAATTTCAATTTATGGGTATTCAAAATCATTTTGTTGATTATTTTAATGTTTTCGTCGGTAACAACCTCTTTTGGACGTCCACTGCGTTCACCGTCTTCGGTGCTCATTTCACCACGTCTGAACTTAGCATACCAATCCTCGATGGTTGATTTTCCTGGGGCAGTGTCCGGAAACTCGGCATCAAGCCAAGTTTTTGCTTAAACTGTATTTCTTGCCTTCAAAAAGCAATATTTTATCAACACGCCAAATTCCTTTCTATCCATTTTTTTCACAATAACAAAAGTTGCTTCACTCAAAATGCTATAATTCACAAACTAATAATCCGCCAGTTGTCAACATGGATTGAATTCTAGTAGCGCTATCTATGTGTCAGGTCAGAGGCCTTTCAATTGACCTGTTAGGTTTTTGTTATTTCGCTGCAACGCAAAATTAACATGGATAGATTTAGAGCTATTAAGCTGTATTTTTCAGTCTCTAATTGTAGAACTTGTTGACTGCTATTTGTACTTTTTCCATAGCCTTAGGCAAACAATTTCTTTTGCTATAATAACTGGGTGGTCGGCAAATTTTCCAAGTATAGTTTCTTTTTTGTTGGGATATCAGTAGTGTAGAGCAGGTACAGGAATGGTCTCAAGGCACAAACCTGTGAAACCTCAGCCGAAATAGTGTGATGTGTTGACAATGATCCTTTATGCGAGACTCTAAATTTTCCAACAGACCACAGTAATTCCGCAGTACCAATTTGCTGATTTTGTAGATTAATCGCAAATGTCATACCCAGTCAAAACGCTCCTGCTTCTAACAAAATGTTCGAAATTTTATCTCCGAAAATAGATAAGTTTAAAAAAATATCGAATTTTGTTCACATTTCTAGACTAGATCTCCTTAAGGTAAAGAAAGAGCGAGATGGAGACATCCATTGGCCTCGAGGGCCTTTTAGGACCAAAAAAACTTTTGTTGGAAACATTTCTGGCTTTGCTCCAATTGGTTTATTTCGGGTATTCTAGTGTAGATTCTAGTCTAGACTATTTGTAGCGACCTTGAGGCATGTAGAATTTTACATGTTAAAATAACGGCCTACAAAATACCCAGAAATATTATCCCAGATGTTGAACACGGGCGGGGCAGACTAGTAAACGTTAAGAAATATCTGGCAACCCCAAGATCTTTATCTGGGATATTATTGAAGGATACTTTGGGGAAGTTTCAGTCACTGACCATCGTTCAGTTCAGACATGGCACCATCGACTGCCCAAGCCTCGTCTTCAGGTAACACTGCAGCCATTCCTATTATCTAGTATTTTCCATATTTTTATATTGTCGATAAACAACGGTCACATAATATAAACCCCACAGTTTCATTTCACTTTACCTCCATTCTCCACCGAGCCATATTAAAGGGTTAAGCCATATAGCTGCAGGTATCAGATCGCAACTAACTCAACAGACTCGGCCTAAGTTCGTTTAAGCCTAAATGTTTTTCTCAGCTAAATCTTGCAAATAAGCTAGATATTGAAACAGTTTGATTAGATTTTTTCCTGAAGTATTATAATTACTTCGATACCTTCACATCAATTTGGTTTTATGGAGAAAAATTCAGTTGACCAGGTATACAGAATCACAGACATTATTGTAAAAGTCTACGAGGAAAAAAGTTTTCTCAGCTATATTCTTGTATATAGTTCAAGACTTTGATAAAGTCTGTCATAAGGGATTAATGCAAAACATAAAATAGTACAGAAGCATTACTACTTAATATCTTAAAATCCCACTTCTCAGCTAGTGTATTCAAGGTTAAAAAAATAAACTTATTCAACGATGTAAGAAACAAAAGCATATTACTTAATCGAGTAACAATGACATGAATCTTGATGCAAAACTTCGTTGGAAAGGGCATATCGAAAAAGGAAAAACTCGAATTAAAATACAAAAAATTAAGTGATTATTTGAAAGAAAATCTAGTTTTATATAGAAACAATTATTTAGACTGAGAACTTGGACAATACTGAACTAGGATGCAGACTAAAGAGAACCAAACCGTGTGATTTTGAGTAGTTTTGTAGTGCAGTACTAGTATACTAAATGGCAAAAACACTGAAACGTACTACTAACTTTTGTTTTATTTTATATTATTAGATAATTACCTAGTTTTTTAGTTACTCTAGAGAAAAATTGTAAGTTTCAACAAGTAGTAAAAATATATTAATAAAAAAATTATTCATATATCAATTTAACTTACGAAATGTATCAAAAACAAAAAAAAGTAGGAAGTTACCTTGTAGATTGTCTCTTCGAATGAATTGGGGGTTCCGCCGTTCATCTGCAGATGGCGCAGCCGGTCGTAATCCAGAGGATCCACCATGGATCGAAGGACCGCGTGTTGTCCGAGGTCCGTTAACCCCAAACCCGACTGCAACACGCTGTCAGGCGTATCGACCTGCAACAACATTTCAAACTTTTAGTTTTGACGTCTTTTACTTTTCTTTATGACGGACTTTATGTTTCAATACTTTCGTCGCCGTTTTTTCCTCTTTCTAAGCTATATTTGATCGAAATTCAATAACTTTCGGAGCGTCCCATAACGCTTCGTATTTACTATAATGAAAATATAATTTAGATGCATTTTATATTATATTTTCAGTATTACACATTATATTTTATATTAGCTAATATAATATATAATACAATGTATAACACAAAATAACACATGGGCTGAAATGTCCTGGGCGTAACAAAGAAAGTGCGTTTTATATTCGAAATTGGTTTTATGTATTAACATCAAAAGCCACACAATCATTCCAGCGCCGGTCTAACATTTCAATACCACTTTTGTAGAACGATTCCTCTTTTGCCTAAAATAAGCGTGTCACCAGTTGATGGATCCATGTTTCATCCATTGTCGCACATCGAGACAGAAATTCCGGTTTTTTACTTTTAAACATGGTCAAATATTACTCGGAATTATGAACACGTTTTTGTTTTTGGCCAACAGTGAGCAAACGCGGCACTTTGAATAGAGCTTTCTCACACTCAAATGCTAATGCAATATAAAGCCAACACGTTCTTTTGATATCTTTACAATGTTAACTAACTCACGCAACTTCACTTTTCGATCATTCAAAACGATTTTGTGGATATTTTTGTGTCTTCTGGTGTTACCACCTCATTTGGACGTCCTCTGCGTTTTGCATCATCGGTCTATAATAGATCAATTGAAAAGTCCCCGGCCTGTCACATAGATGGCGCTACTAGAATTAAATCCATATGTTTTTTAGTTAGCCCTAATCCTCAAAAGATGCGTGTATAAATTTGACAGCTGTCGGATCAAGTTTGTGAATTATACTATTTTGAGTGAAGCAACTATTGTTATTGTAAAAAAAGGTAAAAAGGAATTTCGTGTGTTGATAAAATATTGCTTTTTGAAGGGAAAAAATGCAGTTGAAGCAAAAACTTGGCGAGTTTCCAGACACTGCCCCAGGAAAATCAACCATCAAGGATTGGTATGCTAATTTAGATGTGGTGAAATGAGCACCGAAGACGGTGAACGCAGTGGACGCCCAAAAGAGATTGTTACCGACGAAAGCATTAAAAAAACCACAAAATGATTTTGAATGAACGTAAATTGAAATTGAATGAAATTGCAGACACTTTAAAGATATCAACTCTGTCTGTATTTTGGGATGCGCATGTAATAATTTTCATTGACTACCTTGAAAAAGAAAGGACCATGAACAGCGACTATTACAGAGCGTTATTGGACCGTTTGAAGGACGAAATCGCCGAAAAACGACAGCATTTGAAGCAAAAGAAACTGCTGCTTCATCAAGACAGTACACCGTGTCACAAGTCAGTGAAAACGATGGCAAAAATCGATGAATTGGGCTTGGATTTGCTTCCTCATCCACCATATTCTCCAGATCTGGCCCAAGCGACTATTTCCTTTTCTCAGATGTCAAAAGAATGCTCGCTGGGAAGAAATTTTTGACGAATGAAGAGGTAATCGCTGAAACTGAGGTCTATTTTGAAGCAAAATTGGAGGGTCGCTATAATCAGCGTATCAGCCTTGAAGGGAATTATGTTGAATAAAAAAATAATTTTGGCAAAAAAAAATTTTTTACTATGGTAGGCCGAAGATTTTTCAATGATTTTGCTTATGTTTCTGATGGAGTGGAGAATTTATAATACTTTTCAAGCTATTGCTTCACTTGAAAGGTATTTTTCTCATCAAGAATCAGTGTAAAGTTAAAACACGAAATTGTTTTTCATCCATTGTTTTAAAAATAACAAAAGTACTGTAACTTTAGCAAGTTTGTAAGTTATTACAAACTTATGAGTAGAATATCACGAAATTTTAACAGCTTTCTTTTGAAGGCGAGAACTAACTGAAAACGAGTCGAGAGCAATAAAATTGGTGCCATCTATGTGTTAGGCCCGGAACTTTTGTGTTATATTATGCATTAAAGTTTAAGTAATGATTCTTTATATCTTTAATTATAAAATATCATCATTTTTAATCGAATTTTCTTATTAGATTCTAACTAAATCTAGCAATGCTTCGGCGCTTCAAGACTTTGACCCAAGACAAAACTTCAAACATAGGTTATTTAGATAATAAATTCGTTTCATAATGACGGATAACGTAGATATGACTGTTACGATGGCAAAGTAACTATGATAAATTAAAATACTTATAATGTTCTTTTTCTGTTGAAAGTTGCTATTAAATTGCAATGTAGTGTAAAACTGAAGTCAACTCACTGTCTACTCTCTAAGTTCCCCCTATCTCAAACTTATGGAAACATATATACCATAAATAAACAAACGATAGTCTGAAGGTGCTTAATCTGGTAAGTGTATTGTATGCAAAAACTTCCATTCTGATTACAATAATGTATTTCTACACCTTTGACAACGCGTAGTCGCACATTTTCAGTCCCAAGGATAGCTTTATTTCAGTTTTTACTCGCTCTCGTTGGCTTTTTCGCAACAGTTCATCATTGGCACTGTTCTGTTCGCGCTGCTGATATTGGTGTTAATAGCTACCGTAGTCAGGAAAGTCATTACCATATTTTTCGAAACAAAAAACATAATTTTCAAAAAAAAATTTGAAATATTTGATTCTATACATCTTGCCCACCTCTCAGACAATTTATGAATTTTTGAAAATATTCAAAAGTCAACTTTTCCTTATAAGTAAAAATCTATTCACCCTACATAAAAAATAATAATGTTTTCGATTTTTTTACCGCAATATTTATAAAATGTGACATTTTTAGTCCATTTGGTGACCTAAATATTTTTGGGCATTTTTCCATATATATACTCAGGAAAAATCGCGATTTTTTGCCATTATCAGACTTTTGTTATAACATCATTTTAAGCCAAGATATATTAATTAAAATTTTAATACTTGGGTAAAATTAGCTACTTAATGAGATAGTAGGATAATTTTTGGTATAACTTCAAACGTTTCAGAATTATATCAAAAATATGTTTTTTGCAAAAAAATTTTATTCTGCAATATAATTAAAAATAATCTGCACTATTGCTCATACCTCCAAAATTATAAACTTTATACAAAAATTGACAGTTTCCACATTTTTTTCTTTATATTATTCATGTAATATGAAGTTTTCGATCAATTTAGTAACCTAAGATTTTTTGACGATTTTTCCATGTCAGTAAAAATTGCGAGCTTTGGTAATTTTCAGATTTTTCATTATAACTCTAGTTTAAACGAAGATATATTGATGAAAACCTCAATACTTCTGTAAAATGGACTGTTTAATAATGTAATAGTATAATTTTTGGTATAACTTCAAAAGTCTCAGAATTATATCAAAAATATGTTCTATACAAAAAAATATTATTCTCCATTATTGGTCATATCTCCAAAATTATACACCTTATACAAAAACTGACAGTTTCTAAATATTTTTCCTCGCATTATTCGTGTAATATGAAGTTTTCGATTAATTTAATGACCTAAGATTTCTTGATGATTTTTCCATATATATACTCAGGAAAAATGTACTGTACTGTAGTTTAAACGAAGATATATTGATGAAAATATCAACAGTAATGTAAAATTGGCTGCTTAATAATGTAGTAGAATAATTTTTGCTATTATTTCGAAAGTTTCATAATTATATCAATATTATATTTTTGCAATTAAATAATTTAAGCTGCATAAATTTTTTGGCCTCATTCTTCATGAAATATAAATTTTGAGTCCATCTGGAGACTTAACATTTTTTATAGTTGTTTTTGTTTTTTATATTTCTAGTTAAAACCAAAATTCCTTCATAAGTATATCAAAATTTATGCTAAATTGGATGTTTGATCAATGGTGAAGGTATAAGTGAGAAGGGCATGTTTCGTCACTAACGGAAATTAGTTTTAAACGCGATTTATAGAAATATTTATGCGTAATATGTACATCTTCAATGGGTTATGGTTATGTAAACGTACTTAGTTAAGCATCAGTTGTTTAAATCAATAATTCGCATTTTTACCAATAGATAGAAGAATACGATAGAAAAATGTGAAAAAATGTAATTCGGCTCAGTAGAGCTCGAGATATCATGTCAACCCGGGCAAGGAAAGTAGCTTCTAAATACCGCGTAACTAAAACCGGTATATTTCCAAAAATTATTTAAATTTCACCCACTTAAGAGCATATTCTTAAAGGGCTAAATTTTGAAAACATGAAAAAAAAATCGATTTTTTAAGTTAACCTAAGCTAAATGTCTCTGCAAAAAAATCAAATGAAGTCATCGGGATATTCCGGAAAAAAAGGAACGTTGTATCCGGGACTGTTTATTCAAATTAACCTCTGTCGACGTAATTGTTTCGCTTTAAGCCAGTTTTTTACCGCATGCATGAACATGTTAAAGCCACGGTCGGCCAATTCGACCAGCGTACGCCCGCGACACGGAAAACACGTAGCGAAATAATTGTGGAAAAATGCGGAAAATTAGAAAAATATTACCGCGGCCCTCTCGCCTCTCTTTTTTTATTATTATTATTTTTGCATGCGCCAGGTTTGAAAGCGTTTTGTTCGCGTCCCGGGTTCGCATCGAACATATGCGGACGGTTCCGCGCTTTGATATAACGCCGACATAATTGTTATACTTAAAATAAAATTTAGGCGAACATACATTCAACCACCTTGCGGCTACCCCACTGAATTTAATTAGAGTTTTGTCCAAGAACTATTGTTCTTTTTGCAGCAGAAGCGTATTTTATTTTATATACCAGAATAATTCGAATATTACATGCACAAACACGTTTTCTATCATCAACAGTTTTTCGAGATTTTACATAATATTTTGAGCATCTCTAATCCCTCTTACTCAAAAATTGTTGGCGTGCGTCTATTGACTTGAAAAACGTAGATACTAGAACAGCAGGGGTTCTACAAGGCTAACTGTTATGGAATATAATGGAAGCCATCGTTAATCTACGAAATAAGTGGTGCAACGATCATAAAACCTGTACGCTTGATGACTGACATGATGTGGTTTGGTTGGATGAATCATCGTTTATATCAGAAGATCCCCAAAATAAGCCTACGATCTGAACTGCCCGCTTTCAAGAGTCAAGAATTATTGTTCTTTTTGCAGAAGAAGCATATTTTATTTTATATACCAGAATAATTCGAATATTACATGCACAAACACGTTTTCTACCATCAACAGTTTTTCGAGATTTTACATAATATATTGAGAATCTCTAATCCCTCTTACTCAAACATTGTTGGCATGCGTCTGTTGACTTGCAAAACGTAGATACTAGAACAGCAGGGGTTCTACAAGGCTAACTCATATGGAATATAATGGAAGCCAACGTTAATCTGCGAAATAAGTGGTGCAACGATCATAAAACCTGTACACTTGATGACTGACATGATGTGGTTTAGTTGGATGAATCATCGTTTATATCAGAAGAACCCCAAAATAAGCCTACGATCTGAACTGCCCGCTTTCAAGAGTCAACCATGGGGAGACTCCGTTATTATTTGGGCGAAAATATTGGTGTATTCAGCGGGTCCTCTCATTCACATTATTAGTCGGATTACTGCGACTGAATATTTCCTCACATCCTCAATGATGGAGTTCGTAGTACAAAACTGCAATATTACAAGATGACTATACGCCAACACACACAGCCAGAAATGTTCAGTCTTGGAATAGGCTTCCACCCCCAACATTGTCAATCATTGAAGTTGTTGGTGGATGTTATGGTACAAGAATGCGACAACACTACGTTGGAAACTATACAGATACTATGCGAATCTATTCGACGAAGAATTATTGCTGTCTTAAAAGAAAATCATGATTCAATAACTTACTAACAAACAAATATTGTGTATATGTCAGATGTTCAAATTATTTTGTTCACCCCCTGTGTCATAAGAATTACTTATTGCCCAATAGGCAGATTGTTGAGTCACCAAGGAGAACTAGTTAAAAAATGATGAAAAAATGCGGAAGCTGATGTAAAACTAGAAAAACTAAAAGTCATTTGGCTAACAACGGTAGAACATGGAGACTCTTAACCAATCTATATTATTGCATAACATTTTCTTCAAAATCCTAAGGCTGTATTAGTGTATTTTTTTTATTTTACTTGTTTAATTTGAGGAAATCTCTAGATGAGATACAATGATTGTTTTTAAAAATAAAACAGGTAGTAGAAAACATGAAAATATACAAAAATAGGCAATTGAAATATTTCTGTTTTAATATAAGCTATGCTTCAGGAAGGACAATTGCAATGTGGTATTTTACAATTAACAAAACTCAAAACACATTCATAGCGAACAGTTTTCACATTTATGATCCTCTATCCATTAGAAATACGACGCCAAATTAAGAAAACTAGCGACAATGCGCCGAGCTCGGTATAAGGACAAAAAAAACTTGAAGATCAAAGCAGATAATGACGAAACTTTCATCCTAACTAGCTTTTAATCTTGCTTCGTTATAAAGCTTTAATCAGGGAGTTCGTCAAAATTGACTCCATGCCCTTTTACTACTAGCTAATAGATTAAACTGGAGTTAAATTAAAAATATAGTTTTGTATTTATTAGTTATATATTTATTTTTCATGTATACGGCGACAAATTCCTTAATATTATTAGCTTCAGCATATCTAATATTCTTTAATTTCAACTAACAATTTTTGAACTGTTTACTATTGGGTATTTATTTTAGTGCCTATAACTTTCGGTATAATTCTTAATAACCCCAATTCTTTTGATTTTAAAAGACAGCAGTAATATGTATATTCCCTACTAGATATCACTGTAAATTCGGTTAATTTTATACAATATCCTTTTATAGAAATTGGCCAACTGTATTTTTTTCTAACTTCATCATACAAGGAAAACTTACAAATGAAAGCGAAATACCTGATAGTACGGTCATTATTAGATGTAAATATCTAGAGAAACATATCTTTACTGAAACAACAAAAATAATTTTTGAAAAATCCTCTTCAGTTTCTTGACATCAATTTTAAGATAATACAATATCATTTACTCTATTTTAGACTAATAATGAAAACATAAAAACTCAATCATTATTTTGGTTATCTCTGTTGATATTTTCGGAACTACATAATTATTTTCCTTCTGCCTGAGAAACTGACTATTAATTTCCGCATAACCTATTAAGTTCAATTAAATTATCTATGGATTCGTTAATAATCCTAGGCATAGTTAGAAGCAAATAACGACAATTCAGGAATATAGTTTGCCAAATGAACTCATTGTTCGTTAGAGCTTTTGAAATCCGAAAGGGAAATTAAATAATTTTAGTTTAATAGTTTGAAATTAATTGAAATTACTAGTGGCACAAAGGAATTAAATTGTACAGGATATTACACAATTTTGGATTTCAAGTTATGTTCGATTTTTTGATCTGATGTTCGCTGTGTCCAGAAATTCGGCTTTTAATTAACTTAAATTAACGAAATAATTAATATAATTAAATTTAATTTTAATGAATGCCAGCGTCCTAATATCTGATACCCAATATCTGTGAATAGACTATCCACTGTTTAGTAATTGACTACTTTTAACTATCGACTGTTTCAGTCGCTATTTTTGGTTCGACTGATTTTACTACTTTTTGCCAGTGACTGTTTCAGCCGACTGTTTTCAGCCGCTCTCTTCGGTCCGACTGATTTTCTTACTATTTACTATCAACTGTTTCAGTCGTAGTTTTAGTCACTATTTTTGGTTCTACTTTTTCATTCGACTGATTTTTAAGGTTCTGGTTCTGTCGTCCTACCCGCGACCTTGACAAAAATGTACCCAATTTATGCTTTCATAGATTTATATGTAATATATGTAGTTTTTTTGCTTTAAAAGTTTGCTTGTAAATAACAATATATTGTATATTAATATTACAGCATTTTGATATGATATTTTTCAAGATTGTTAATGTAATAGGATAAAAAGATTAAAATTGGGAATGATAAATAGTAAAATATATTGACTGTTTTCATGGTAATATTAAGTAATATTTCGATTACTCTCTCGATTTTTGTTAAAAAATATTTCCGTTCAATAATAAATTATAATGTTAAAATTTATTATATTTAATTTCATTATTTTATCTAGATTAGAATTTTGTCAAAGTCAAAGCCAAAGTGAACTAGTACTTAGAGTTGATAAATTAGATGACGTGAGTTCGCTGTTTTATTGAACTGGCTATATAATGCATCGTGTTCATGTTATTTCGTCTATACCCTATAGTATAAATTTATATAGTTAATTTTTTATAAAGAATCCTATTTGAGCCCATTAGGTGTTGAAAATTAATGAGGATTTTAAAAAATATATCGAACCCAAATTCATTTCAAAATATTTCATCGAAATTGAAGTTGAAAACTGTGAGTTTTTAATAGAAACATTCAAAGGACGAACAGTAAAATTGTGTCATAAAATATAGGGCCGAAAACATACATTCATTTTTAGATTTGCATTACGTGTACCGAATATTGCAGCCGATGAACGTATTGATTATTTGTTGACAGTAATTTATTTATTTATAGGATTCTATTCGGTCAAAAAAGCGGTAGTTTTAATATTCGAACGTCGAAAACAAAAAAAAGCGTATCTCGCCAGAGGTCGCTGTATTTGTCGTAGTTTTTTATTAATATAAAACTCACTATTTTGCACGTATGGCTATTTGTTATTCCGTTGGGACTGAAAACATTTGGTTATTACCGGAACGTAATACGTCGATAAAATGAATAATAATTTGTTTCGGCATATGGAGCAATATAGTCCTGTCAGCATTTAAATTTAAGGGGTATGAGATTACAAAGGATTATGATTCTAATGAGAAAATTACTTCTATACCAATGTAAATAAGCTACCTATTGCTGTAAAGTTTTATTTGCGTTTACTGTCAACTAATTTTGTGGTGACAGATATATTCTTCCATGAAGAAGTATAATTATTGATTAATACTGGCTGTTTTATAATTAAATCGTTCGCTTCAATGCTGTTCATCTTGTCGGTTGGAATGTGTGGTTGTCGACGCGACTGTTCATCGGAACACTCACTACTATTTTTGTGGAAAGAATTCGCAATGGAACAGAAAACACTGCTGAATAAAAGCATATGTTTGACGGGAGGATGGACAGCATCCATGGATTGCATCGTTAGATATTATTTTCTTTACTTTCATTTCCAACCTCGTAGCAAAAAGCCTGTTAAGATATCATGGCAGAACATTAACAGTCGCTTTTAGCGCAACAACTTTCTTGGTTGTTTTTCCGACAGAGCCAGAACATACGTTCGCTGCCGCATTATACTCAGCAACCATCCTTGACTCGCTTTACGTCGAAAAAGAAATTTTAATCACGATTTCGGAGGTCCTCCAAGTATAAAATCGGGCGCAACTCATTACATTCTGAAATGGTGTGGATTCATTAAAAACTACCAAAAAAAGGATTGAAGATGGAGAAAAACAACGACAAAAAATACGGTTCCAGCGAGCTGGTTTTTTTCTTTAATTTTGGTCCAATCTCGCGTCGAGTTTTTAAGTCGACGCCATTTTGAACGACATTTGCTTTTCGAACATTTTAGAGTGCACATTTTTATGAAAATGAGAAAAATGGTCTTGCGAAAATATTTATTTTAAACATAGTTTCTTTTTCGACAATAATGTAGCATAGATTGTTGTGAATTTAGTTAGATTTATCGATAAATTTGAAAATCAGACGGAACTAAATCTGGACAATAAGCTGGATATTGAAAGAATTCTCAATTTGATACACTTATTTACGCGTCTGCTAGCAGTCAAACATCTACATTAAAAACATAATGTGCAATCATAAAGGCATATAACATGTAATCCAGAAAAGAATAACAGGACACCGGAAAAACACTAGAAGATGTCACCTCCTATCGATCTATAGGTTTACCTACTAGGTAAGTATAATTCATATGGTAACAGGTTAAATTAAAGAAACTCATTCATCCATATCTTCAGTTACCAATATTTTACTTAACAAATAGATATTTCAGGAAAAAACAAAGCAATGAACTTACTGAATTACATCCAATATATTTAGGAGTTCTATCCTGTATACAACTGGTCTAACGATCACAAAAATCACTACTGTGGCCACCTATGCAAACGAGACAGCGATTTTAGCATCTCACGAAGATCCAAAAACAGCATCAAAGAATCTCATACAACAGCATCAAAGAACCTCCAAACATACATAAAGTATAGCTGTGGTTGAATACAATGCGTATTAAAACAAATGAAATAAAATCTATCCTCTTAACATTCACTCTGCGTAGAATAATATGCCTCATCAGTGAATATCAGTTAGTCAACTTCTCCAAGCTGAGGATGCTAAATATCTTGGTATGCATTTAGACCGACTCCTACCGTGGAAGAAGCGCATACTCAATAAACTAAAAAAAACTTGGACTTGGAAGAATCACTACTTAGCGTATTTGGTCATATGGAATGATGGGGCATGCGGTATTGTTAGCAAGTCTAATATAGCTATCATCAAATGTTGTGTGCCACTGTCACTGCTTTGTAGTATGTCTTTAATGAAGTGCATCATCCCTTCAAAACCCATAACGAGTGTTATTCAAAATGTTAGAATAAGACTAACTAATTAATATAATATTTCACATAGGAGATGCTTATTGTCTACTGAGCAGATTGTTAAACCACTAAGAGTAAGAATGTTTAATCACATATTTTAACAAATGTTGGTCGTCATATTAATGAAAAAATAATGTTTTCTCTTCTAACAAGTTCTTATCATGAATTTATAAATCCAATTGGTTTGATAGCCTAACAATAATAATCGGCGTTTATTGTTTCATCAGATTATGGGTAAGATTGCATAAAAATTAAATATTTGATATGCCCTCTCTGAAAATTATTAACCGTATACCATAGAAGTGGTCTCTAATTTGAATAATGCGAAGAGATTTTTTAAACATACATTCCAAGGAAGCAGAGTTCTTAATCTGTCGTAATAATTGCAAAAATAATTTTACCAATGTAAGTCACTGTTATGAAGCTGAAGAAAGGGATTCACACTATTCTACCATCGTTTCTTGTTTGATGGTGAACTTGACTGTTGTTCAGCAATCCATAGACGGAAGAGTAACTATTTACTTCTCAACCAATATTCCTCACCACATTGCCAGACAATGTTAGTCTCCTATTTTTAACATGGCTTTATATGACCTTGATCCATGTCCTTTATCTAAAAGGTCGATTTCGCCATAGAAATCTGTAAGGAATTCGTTCCTTTTTTATTCGACAGGCATGTCCAAATCAATTTTCGTCTATAGATTTATTTCTTAATCATGTACTGTTAAAGTAACAATTTGATTTCTAAGACAATCTCGGAGAGAAACATTTAAAAGTGACCTTAAACATTGTATTTGAAAGTCCTCAAGTTAGATGCTAGACTGCAATAATGTCCAAGTTTTTAAACAATACAGAATTGTAATTGCATTGTAAATATGCGGATTACATTTGAAAGAAGCGGATGTTTTGTTTCTTTTCTCCACACGTACTATCTTAGAGTCGTAAATTGATTAAACAGTTGTAGATGGTTTTCTTCCCCTGTGTTATTCCGGATTCGAGATTTCTGTATTTGCTGTAGTTGGCTCCTGTTGAGATTTACAGTGGCAAAAGATCCATCAGTTATCAACAATTTGGTCTTTTCTTCATTGATTTCCAAGTAAAATGGTTCTGCAATGCGAACTATATCATGAAGAATACTAGGTGCATCGAAATAAATTTAATATTTAATTATTTACAACAGTTTAATAGAAAAAATGCTTAATAGTGTTGTTTAATAATGAGAACTGATTAAATTAGATACAAATTCCGTAAAATAGAGGAACTGTGTGTTGTTTTTAAAGTGTTTTTAATATATGCAGTAACGTATAGCATAGCAAATTGGTTGTAAGTATTTGCAAACAACTTTGAATTAAAACATCTTAATATTAAGGTATTTTAATTATGTTTGGACTTAGGTAGTGCCGCGATCGCTACAACCCTTTAGACCACCACTATTACATCTACATTAAATTCAAAGGTTGGTAACGATGGTAGATTGGTACCATGCGGTTCTCGGCTATAAAAGACCATCGCGACGACGTCTCTCTTTCTTTTCTCTAGTCCTTGTAACAGTACCACTTCCATCGCGCTTTCGAACTTCCTTAAAGTAACCTAATATCGTATTCATCCTCTTGTCGAACACATGAACTATTTAAGATCAAAATAAACTAGTTTTTGTTGAGCCGCCTTTTCTGTTCCCGTGCGAATTCGTTCCACAAAAATAGTAGTGACTGTTCGGACAAACAATCGCATCGACAGCCGCATATTCCGACCGACCAGCCAAACATTCCTACAGTAGTTTTATAAAATAAAAATCATTATAATAAGAAATTGTTTTTGAGTAAATGCCCGATTTTCAGCTAAGAAAGAGCCCAAAACTTCCACTGAAATTCGCTTCATTCACATTACCTAAAAATGTATTTACCGAAACCCAGACGGTCGTCAAAAACCCTAATTGAAATTGAAAAATACAAAGGAACCTTTTAATTAATTGGAGTTTTTGGAAACGACAAAGGATTAGAAATCCAATATTTGCTCTTGGAGCGTTCCGTTCCTGCTTTTTTTTCGAAAAAAAAAGCCGTAGCTTAAACGTTCAGAAAAGGACCGAAAAACAAGAAAGAAATGGCGGGGAGGTAGAGAGTAAACGGCAGAGAGTAGAGGGAGAGAGATGGAAAAGGGATCGGGTAAATAAAAAAAACAGACAAACGTAGGAGAAAGATCGTCTAAAGAGGGGGGGAAACTTTTTAATTAATAATAAAACGGTCTGGATGTTGGACTTTGCGCAATAATCCCCGTTTTTACGATGAGGTTTTATATGCATACGTAAAGTGTGCCGGTAGACTAACAATGTAGCCTTTTTGAGTAATTGCAAGCCGAAGTTTTTATACGTTCTGCGGAATTAGAGGAATTGTTCGGACCTATCGAGGTGAACTTTCAGTTTCACTTTATAGACGACCTAATACGTATGTATGTTTAATTTATTAAATGATGTATAGGTTCGGATTTAGTCCTATTAATTAACTTTGTTGAGATGTGGGAGAGAAAACAAGGTTGTAATTTAAATACAATTTATATTCTCGCTTCTTTGAGTAAATATATATATATATATATATATATATATATATATATATATATATATATATATATTTAAAGATATTAATTAATACGTTGATTATTCAATTCAATTCAATATTTTCTTCAATTAATTCAACTCAACTACTTTCTTCAATCAGTTCAATACTTTCTTCTTCTCAATTCTCAACAACATTTTTAACAATACTTTCTTCTTCTCATTTCATCTCTTTCCTTCATTGTCGATGCAAAAAAACTGTTCTCGTCGATGAACATTGTTTTATCTCTAGAGCTCGTCCCTCGGGTTTTCGGTGATGGTGGACAAGGCTGGTTCAAGAAACCCTTTTTTGTACCCCAATTCGCTGAGAACATCGGTGTGGGAAAAACTCTTTCAGCTAGGAACTTCTCACGCTGACAAAACGCACATGTTTCGTACTCTTAAGGAATTCCCGAAAATTCCACGATTTCTGGTCTTCTTGATATTTATGGTTATAAGCGTCATAAGAGGTCCTGATCAGGTCTAACTTCTGATACGTTTCGTCTAGCCTTGGTACGTGAACCCCGCTATCCGAAACAATCGACAACAAGTCAATGGGATTCTTCTTTGTTGAACACGTATGTTCTCTTTACTCGGTACCTTTTTTGGTTCGCTAACTTCGCCAGACGTTCAATACAATGCGATGTTATATTTTGTATCAAGCCATAATTTTTTTTCCATGTTATAAATGTTAGGAACATCAGTTAAAGGTCTAATAAGTTAGATTCGTTAAACTATAAAACCGAAGGAAATCTACAATTAACGTAAACTTAAATTTACAGGACTGCCCTAAATATAAATAATTAAATTTGCGTCGCAACCAACCTACATATTTATATTATTAATTTCATAATTGATTTTTTTTATTGTTCATTTTTACTTCAACTAATCTAGAATAAGATTAACCAGCAATGTTTGGTGTTATGTTAAGGTGTTTTACATCAACAGTGTACAACACGCACCGTGCCCTGCTTTGAACTCACTCTACTACACTAGCTTAAAAGGTTTGGTCCTTTTAAGTCTTCTCACTATTGCACTTTGATTTAGCAGCTGGACTGCTTCGATGTTCTCGTGGTTATTAAGACGTACTTCACGCTTCTTTGCAACATGTCTTATCTCGTCTGCCACCTTCTTCACTCCTAGGTATAGGAGCTATAGAGGTCGCTGTTTATTACATACCAAGGGGCATTGAAAATACCCCTTAGTACCTTGCTCTATGTATGCTCTATCTAATCCTTGTGTGACTTTTATATTGCTTGCACAGGTACACCTCCAAAGTTGTATGCTGTGTGTCCACACGGGCTTTAGTACCTCTTTGTATCAACTTATTTCGAATTGATAGTTCAGAGGGTGTACCTAATAACCAATATAATTTTCTATATTTGAGATTCGGCTCTTCTCTTTTCTTCTAAATGTGTTCTTACCATCGTAGCTTCACATCTATGTTTATGCCTAGGTACTTAGCAGTGTTTGCATATGGAATAATACGATTGTTAATGATTATTGGCATTTTAACAGTGTGCTTATTGATAAAATTCGCACTGATTTACTTTCATTACTGTTGCGGGTTTTTATCTAAGATCAAACTGATGCAGGGGAATTATGCAATTTTCTTCAATAATAGGTTTAAGTCTATTCAGTAGTATTTTTTCAAATAGTTTTGATATGACCGGTAACAAGGTTTAGGTTTTCCAGGTTTAGGAATTATAATGACCTCTACCACTTTCCAGCAGGTAGGCATATATTATAATCTAAGGATTGACAAGTGCTTAAGAATTTCTCCTGTAGTTAGATCATACCTATGTCCTGTTTTTTGGTTAGTATTCGTCTTTATTTCTTCTGTTAGTTCGTTTAGTGTTACTAGTTCTATCTCTTTGGTGCTTACTTCATTTATTTGAGGTAGGATTTCAGTCTCTTTCATATAGGTGGAAAGTACTTTCCAAATAGTTGGCCAATAGAAGAGCTTTTTCTAGACTGCTTCTTGGTCTTTTTATTCCTTTAGTGGCCTTCCACAGGGTTTTTCTCATATGTAAGTTTCTCATAGAAGGTAATAATTTAATGTTTTCTTTATTTATCTTCTCAGGGTTTGTATGATATTATTTAGTCTATTTTTATTTATTGGCATCCTGTTTTGCTGCAATTGTCTTCTTTGTTCAGCTGTGAGATTTATTTTTATTAGTCTCTTATTGTTCGATACATACATAAAATAATAACAAATCTGAAAGATCATTACAAGGATTGCTTTACCATAAACACTTATTATTAATATTATAGATTAGAAATTATCGTTCCCATATATGTAATTATTTTTAATATACTATTTTTTTGCTGTTTTTAAGTACGGAAATCTACCTATTGTCATCGGCTGACGAGTAATTATTCAAATTTTTCCATCGGTAACTAAGAGCGAGAGAATGATATTTAAACGCTGACACAAAAGACAATGACATATGGAGAAGGCGCGTAACTCCAACACCTTCGCGTGCGAGGCGTTCCGGGGTCTAATTTATTATCCAGACGGTTTTCCTTTATCCAGGCCGAAGCTCTAACTCGAAACCTTACGCTTTTTTCACCGTTAATTAAACATCGAGGAGCAACTCGTTCTCCTTCGCCTTCTTGAAAAAACTAACGGGTTTCTTGGCAAGAACTGGGTGTACCAGAGAGACATATTAATGAATTTCTATCGGCAAATGTCGTTAGGAGTTATTATCCTTTAATTATCATTCATTAGAAGTTGTAATTTGTCGATTCTGCTCTGATGTGTGGTATTTTTATTTTTCACTCATTTAATATTTTTACCTTATTATTAAGTACCAGAAAATAAAAGTAATTAATAAAACCCAAGAGAAATTTCAAACGTTATATAGGAGATAGTCAAACACGAACAGAAAAAGATAAGTAGTAAATATATTCCGTCTGCTATGCTTCTTAGTTCATCACTACCTTCTTCCTTTGACCATCGGACTGGCAGTCTAAAAACAGTAGTGCGAGGAAAAGCTTTTGTATTCACCTCTATTAACTTCAATCATAGTCTCAAGACAACAAATTCACGAGGCTTATTCAAAGAGCAACATACAAAAAACACCAATGTGATTACAGAAAAAGCAACAAAAAGATAGCAACATATTAGGAATCAGTCACACTAGTATATATTTATTAATAAACTCAAAAAATCTGTGAACTTGTTTTTACAATAACTATCAGCTCGTAAAGAGGCCGTTTATTCACATTTTAGAACAACGAAGAAAATCAACAGGCCTATAACAATGTTTTCATTCTCTTCTAGAAAAGCAGCATTGACCTATGAGGTGGTGACAATAAATAGAGCTCTTGGACATAGCTAAAGTATATAGCTCTAACTCAGAATACGCTATAATTAATGCCCCAAAACCCTCCGTACTTTCCAGATTTGGCTTCGCCGATTTCGAAGAATCAAGAATAAGAGGAGATTGTTCTTTTAGAATGATATACATAAATTGCCTGACAGATTTTTTAAAATTAATTACATCTTACATTAGATATGCTTAGTACAATCTTAATTTACAAATTTACAGCAGAAAGGCGAGTGCGGAATTAATAAATCGGTATGTCTTTCCTAAATTAAAATAAAACTAAAGTATTTATGCTAAAGTTAAGATTACACTATACTTTTCGTGTGGTTCGGTTCGCTTCAATCTTCTGATTTCCTGCATGTTGTCTAGTAGCTGTATTACTTCCACGTTGCTGTAATTTAGTAATCTTATTTCATATTTTAAGGTAAAATCTTGGATCACTTCGCAAAACCATTTCATTTCGGAGTTATCGTGCAGCTTTTCGTTGGGTATGTAGCGACAAATATTGTTAATTAATCGTAGAAGTTTGTTTTAGTTGCGTTGGATTCTTAGTTGATGTGACGTTTTAGTGCAATATATACTGCACTTCACAAGTCCACATTGGCTTTGAAGAATTATATCAATTTGATTTCTGTATATCTCGATTAACCAGTATGGTTGTTTGACTTTGAGCTCTAATCTGCTTTGTTTTTTGTCTAACCTGATGTTCCAATTTAATCTACTTAGCTGATTCTGCTTGAGGAATGCGGATCCGTCAAGTTAATTTGCCGCAATGCAAGACGAACATGATTTGGATCTATTAAGCTGTATTTTTCAGATTGTAGTCCATTTGAAGATCTCATTGATTGCTACTTGTATCTTTTGCCATGATAACTATGTCGTCGGCAAATATTCCAATGTTAATAAATATTCCCTGTTTGTTTTGTTGTTGGTATATCGACAGTGTAGAACAGATGCAGGAGTGGCCCCAAGATATTATTACCCTATCGAACTCCAGCCGAAATAGGTTTGATACCGTTGAAGTGTTGAGAGAATGTCAATGTAATTCCGCGGTAATTATTTGCTCATTTTGTAGTTTAATCCCAAATGCGATATATAATCAAAAACTTGCGAGACGATCAGGAATATTGCAGGGCAGCTTTTTTTTGTTCGAATGCCTTTTCAACAACCGCTGTTACTCTGTGTAGTTGGTTGATTGTTTAGTGCCGATTTAGAAATTCAAACTGAAAATCTGGAATTTCTATAAATGGATGTTTATAAGACATTATATTGATATTGCAGGTAGTAGCGAAAAAGATCTGGAAGATCCGGCTTGCTCTGTCCCAGAGATGGCCATAATGTACAGAACCAAAGGGCCAGTATTCGCAATAACTATCCATTATGCAAATAATATGTTCTCTTCGACAAAAAAAAAACGGAAAAGAATTTCTGACAACATGTTATGATATAACTTTAATGTTATAATTTTGTCATAATAAACAGAACTTAAATTAAATATTTATGCCAGATGGATAATTATTGTACGTTCATACCTTTCCGCGTGTGCTGCGCATATGTGTAATATGCATCTGGTGCCCCGAATTTAATTTGATTGTTTCGCCGCGGATGGCGCTGTCAACGAACGAACGAATATCACGGCTGATAAAATACGGCTGTGATGTGGGATGGTTGCAAGAGAATGGCGATGATAAAGCTGCACAATAATAATTGGCCTGTTTAATTTTCCCCCGATGATATAAATTTCTACGGAAATAACAACAATTAATATCAGGTGAGTGGACATCCATCCGTTTTCATAAAAACACTTAATTTGAAGGTATTTCAAGAATCAGAAGAATCAATGTTATTTATTATAAAATATCTATATCTATATATATATATATATATATATATATATATATATATATATATAATATATATAGCCTTCCTTTTTGAGGAAAGCTTGGAGGAGCACTTGGAGACGTGCAATTTCGCACGATTAAAGCTTAACCTAACAACTATTCTTTAATTTATGTTAAGATAGCCATCTGTGGCAATGCTTCATGTTATATATTGTACTCTTTTTTAAGAATCACTTAAATTACTAAATGCTTTGAGGTTCCCTGCTTCCACTCATTGTGCCCACACATTAAGCTTTTTTTCTTGTAGCTTCCATCTTCTCTTACATTTTAAATATTGTTAAGAGTACATTGTTACCTTGCAGTGTCATGTTTAGATTATTTAAAAATTCAAAAATATCAGATATGTAAGCCACTTTTACCAAACAGTTCAGATTATGAAATATGTCATTGAATCGTTGCTGTCAAGGGTAATGGCATTTTATTGACAACCAATACCTTTCTATGAATGCTACAGTGTGTCTATACATATTTTGGTGTTACAACTTTTACACTTGCGTAAAGCATAGTACGAATGCGTTACTCAATACATCACTCCTCAATCTCCCACACTTTTCCATTCAATATTATTTTTGTTGGTATAATCATTAATGAAGCTAAATATTTCTTCGGCTATCGTTGCTGTTAGTAAAGATTTCCAAAACATCATAAAGTTTCATAAAAGATATTCATATCGTAAAAAACATATCAAATTTGCAAGGAAAAATAATGATTATTCATGATTTCAGACGGCTTACAAGTGTTTTTTATATGTCATCTCCTATACCCACAATCGTGCGCTTTATTGTTTTTTCAATAACGTTAATTGACGTATTTGGCTTTGCTGTTGTTTTTTCGAACAATCGCGATGCTGCAATTTTTAGCGACAGAAGTATTATATTCTCACCGATAAAGTGTGGACAGCCGGACTTGGAAATTAATTGGTAAATTTCATAAGAAGCTAGGACAAGATTATGAGCTTGCGCTCCTTGCAAAAAAATAGACTCTGTTTTCCCCTATTATTTAACTCTTTCTTCTTATTTGCTAGGAACTGTTTTGGCTTTTCTTTATAGTCAGGATGTTTTAGTTCCAAATGACGCTGCAATTTTCAAAGTTTCATTGCTTTGTTTAATATTTCAACATTGTAAATTACACATAATGGTTTGTTATATATAACGGGAGGCAGCATTTTCGCTAAGCCTATTAATACATAGATTCCGTGAGGAATTGCAGTAGTTTTTAAAGCAAATATTAGCTCAACAGCTTATTACAGGTCAGCTTGTTACAGATAATAACAGGTCAATTGAAAAGTCCCCAGCCTACCATAGTAAACCATACTTTTGGCCAAAATTAGTTTTTTTATTCAACATAATTCCCTTCAAGGGTTATACACTGATTATAGCGACCCTCTAACTTTTCAATACCATTTTTGTAGTACGATTTGTCCTTTGCTTCAAAATAGGCCTCAGTTTCGTCGATCACCTCTTCATTCGACGAACATTTCTTCCCATCGAGCATCTGGGATCAGATCTGAAGAATACGGTGGATGAGAAAGCAATTCGAAGCCCAACGAATGGATTTTTGACACGGTGCATTGACTTGGTGAAGCAGCACTTCATATTTATCTCATTCTTTATCTTCAAATGCGGCCGTTTTTCGGCGATTTCGTCCTTCAAACGGTCCAGTAATGGTATGTAATAGTCATTGTTAATTGTCCTTCCTTTTTCAAGGTAGTCAATGAAAATTATTCCATGCGCATCCCAAAATACAGACGCCATAACCTTGCCACCCGACTGTTGCGTTTTCCCATGCTTTGGAGCGGGTTCATCGTGTGCAATCCACTCGGATGACTGTCGATTGGACTTCGGAGTGAAATGATGGAAGCATGTTTCATCCACTGTCACATATCGATGCAAAAACTCGGATTTATTACGCTTGATCATCTTTAAACAATGCTCCGAATCATCAACTCGTCGTTGTTTTTGGTCAATGATACACACGTTCATGGTACACATTCAGTTGATATCTTTACTGTGTCTGCTGTTTCATTCAGTTTCAATTTATGGTCATTCACAATCATTTTGTGGATTTTTTAAATGGTTTCGTCGGTAACAACGTCTTTTGGGCGTCCATTGCGTTCACCGTTCTCGGTGCTCATTTCACCACGTCTAAAGTTAACATACCAATCCTTGATGGTTGATTTTCCTGGGGCAGTGTCCGCAAACTCAGCATCAAGCCATGTTTTTGCTTGAACTGTATTTTTCCCTTCAAAAAGCAATATTTTATAAACACGCGAAATTCCTTTTTATCAATTTTTTTCTGAATAACAAAAGTTGCTTTACTCAAAATGCTATAATTCACAAACTAATGATCCGACAGCTGTCAAATTTGTACACGCGTCTTCTGAGGCTTAGGGATATCTGAAAAATATATGGATGTCTCAGGCCGGTGACTTTTCAATTGACCTGTTATATGTCGTTTAATTTTAAATACAAAAAAAGTTGTTACAACATATTATTGCACGGAAACTCTTGTAGATTTACCACTCTGTATACAGCTCTTTACTTCAGTGTCTAGCTCACGTTCACTCAAATACTCCCCTTACACATTATTTCCTTTTTGGTTGACACTTATTGTCTGTCGATATCACTACCTCTGGCCGTGTCGTCGATATCCACGTTGTCTAAGTGGAATTGAAACCTTACGTGTCATTGTCAATGCCACCGATTCGCCCTTGTTTCAAGTACGGCTCGTGTGGCCCTCTCTCGACCAATACCATCGGTCTGGCGAATCAGTCTGTCGAACAATCGGAAACCGATCCCCACTCCCCCTGACGGTCGATGAGGAGGCCGGTGTGTGTGTTTTTTTTTATGTTTCGCATCACGTGGGGGAGCAACTAATTTGTATTCGGGATTCGTGAATTCGTCTAGGGATTTTCCGGAGCAAAATCTGTTTAATTCTTCTATTAACTGGGAGAAGTATTAGGTCTATAGAGTAAAGCTCTCTGAAGGATGTATTGGGTTAATGTAAGGAAAGGTTGTTAGTAGTTTACGATGGATAGAAAAACTATGCGAATAAGCAGAAACATTTTTTCAAAGTTTTTTATCATAATTCTCTTTGACACGAATATATATTGATTAAAATACCACTGCTTATGTAGAATTGAATGCTCAGTAAGACATTAAAATAGATTTTTGTAAACATTTTGAGTTTTAAAGAAATTATCTAAAACATATGTATTTTATTAAAAAGGATTTATAATTTTTAATAAAATTCAAAAACTATTTACTCTAGAAAAATATAACTATTTTTTCGATTTTTCCATCTCAATATTCATAATATGTGAATGTTTTAGTCCATTTGATGACCCAAATTTTTGGTCGTTTTCAGTCTTTTCGTTATAACTCTACTTTAAACCAATACATACTATTAAAAACATCAAGACTCAAGTAAAATTAACTGCTTAATAAGATGGTAGCACAATTTTAGGTCCCACTTCAAAAGTTTCAGAGTTATAACAAAATTATGTTTTTTTCACAAAAATAATGTAAACTCCATTATTGCTCATATCTCTAAAACTATAAACTTTATACAAAAATTGACAGTTTCTGCGTTTTCTTCATCGCGTTATTTAGGTAATATGAAGTTTTAAATCCATTTGATAACCTGAAATTTTTTGACGATTTTTCCATATATATACTCAGGAAAAATGGCGATTTTTTGCCATTTTCAGACTTTTCGTTATAACTCTACTTTAAACCATTACATAATATTGAAAACATCAAGACTCATGTAAAATTAACTGCTTAATAAGATGGTAGCACAATTTTAGGTTCCACTTCAAAAGTTTTAGAGTTATAACAAAGTTATGTTTTTCCACAAAAATAATGTAAACTCCATTATTGCTTATATCTCTAAAACTATAAACTTTATACAAAAATTAACAGTTTCTGCGTTTTCTTCGTCGTATTATTTATGTAATATGAAGTTTTAAATCCATTTGATAACCTGAAATTTTTTGACGATTTTTCCATATATATACTCAGGAAAAATGGCGATTTTTTGCCATTTTCAGACTTTTCGTTATAACTCTACTTTAAACCATTACATAATATTGAAAACATCAAGACTCATGTAAAATTAACTGCTTAATAAGATGGTAGCACAATTTTAGGTTCCACATCAAAAGTTTTAGAGTTATAACAAAATTATGTTTTTCCACAAAAATAATGTAAACTCCATTATTGCTCATATCTCTAAAACTATAAACTTTATACAAAAATTGACAGTTTCTGCGTTTTCTTCGTCGCATTATTTATGTAATATGAAGTTTTAAATCCATTTGATAACCTGACATTTTTTGACGATTTTTCCATATATATACTCAGGAAAAAAGGCGATTTTTTGCCATTTTCAGACTTTTCGTTATAACTCTACTTTAAATCATTACATACTATTAAAAACATCAAGACTCATGTAAAACTAACTACTTAATAAGATGGTAGCACAATTTTAGGTCCCACTTCAAAAGTTTTAGAGTTATAACAAAATTATGTTTTTTCACAAAAATAATGTAAACTCCATTATTGCTTATATCTCTAAAACTATAAACTTTATACAAAAATTAACAGTTTCTGCGTTTTCTTCGTCGTATTATTTATGTAATATGAAGTTTTAAATCCATTTGATAACCTGAAATTTCTTGACGATTTTTCCATATATATACTCAGGAAAAATGGCGATTTTTTGCCATTTTCAGACTTTTCGTTATAACTCTACTTTAAACCATTACATAATATTGAAAACATCAAGACTCATGTAAAATTAACTGCTTAATAAGATGGTAGCACAATTTTAGGTTCCACTTCAAAAGTTTTAGAGTTATAACAAAGTTATGTTTTTCCACAAAAATAATGTAAACTCCATTATTGCTTATATCTCTAAAACTATAAATTTTATACAAAAATTAACAGTTTCTGCGTTTTCTTCGTCGTATTATTTATGTAATATGAAGTTTTAAATCCATTTGATAACCTGAAATTTTTTGACGATTTTTCCATATATATACTCAGGAAAAATGGCGATTTTTTGCCATTTTCAGACTTTTCGTTATAACTCTACTTTAAATCATTACATACTATTAAAAACATCAAGACTCATGTAAAATTAACTGCTTAATAAGATGGTAGCACAATTTTAGTTCCCACTTCAAAAGTTTTAGAGTTATAACAAAATTATGTTTTTCCACAAAAATAATGTAAACTCTATTATTGCTCATATCTCTAAAACTATAAACTTTATACAAAAATTGACAGTTTCTGCGTTTTCTTCGTCGCATTATTTATGTAATATGAAGTTTTAAATCCATTTGATAACCTGAAATTTTTTGACGATTTTTCCATTTCCATACTCAGGAAAAATTGCGATTTTTGGCTATTTTCAGACTTTTTGTTATAACTCTACTTTAAACCATTACATAATATTGAAAACATCAAGACTCATGTAAAATTAACTGCTTAATAAGATGGTAGCACAATTTTAGGTTCCACTTCAAAAGTTTTAGAGTTATAACAAAGTTATGTTTTTCCACAAAAATAATGTAAACTCCATTATTGCTTATATCTCTAAAACTATAAATTTTATACAAAAATTAACAGTTTCTGCGTTTTCTTCGTCGTATTATTTATGTAATATGAAGTTTTAAATCCATTTGATAACCTGAAATTTTTTGACGATTTTTCCATATATATACTCAGGAAAAATGGCGATTTTTTGCCATTTTCAGACTTTTCGTTATAACTCTACTTTAAATCATTACATACTATTAAAAACATCAAGACTCATGTAAAATTAACTGCTTAATAAGATGGTAGCACAATTTTAGTTCCCACTTCAAAAGTTTTAGAGTTATAACAAAATTATGTTTTTCCACAAAAATAATGTAAACTCCATTATTGCTCATATCTCTAAAACTATAAACTTTATACAAAAATTGACAGTTTCTGCGTTTTCTTCGTCGCATTATTTATGTAATATGAAGTTTTAAATCCATTTCATAACCTGACATTTTTTGACGATTTTTCCATATATATACTCAGGAAAAAAGTCGATTTTTTGCCATTTTCAGACTTTTCGTTATAACTCTACTTTAAATCATTACATACTATTAAAAACATCAAGACTCATGTAAAATTAACTACTTAATAAGATGGTAGCACAATTTTAGGTCCCACTTCAAAAGTTTTAGAGTTATAACAAAATTATGTTTTTCCACAAAAATAATGTAAACTCCATTATTGCTTATATCTCTAAAACTATAAACTTTATACAAAAATTAATAGTTTATGCGTTTTCTTCGTCGCATTATTTATGTAATATGAAGTTTTAAATCCATTTGATAACCTGAAATTTTTGACGATTTTTCCATATATATACTCAGGAAAAATGGCGATTTTTTGCCATTTTCAGACTTTTCGTTATAACTCTACTTTAAACCATTACATATTATTAAAAACATCAAGACTCATGTAAAATTAACTGCTTAATAAGATGATAGCACAATTTTATGTACCACTTCAAAAGTTTCAGAGTTATAACAAAATTATGTTTTTCCACAAAAATAATGTAAACTCCATTATTGCTCATATCTCTAAAACTATAAACTTTATACAAAAATTAACAGTTTCTGCGTTTTCTTCGTCGCATTATTTATGTAATATGAAGTTTTAAATCCATTTGATAACCTGAAATTTTTGACGATTTTTCCATATATATACTCAGGAAAAATGGCGATTTTTAGCCATTTTCAGACTTTTCGTTATAACTCTACTTTAAATCATTACATACTATTAAAAACATCAAGACTCATGTAAAATAAACTGCTTAATAAGATGGTAGCACAATTTTAGGTCCCACTTCAAAAGTTTTAGAGTTATAACAAAATTATGTTTTTCCACAAAAATAATGTAAACTCCATTATTGCTTATATCTCTAAAACTATAAACTTTATACAAAAATTAATAGTTTATGCGTTTTCTTCGTCGCATTATTTATGTAATATGAAGTTTTAAATCCATTTGATAACCTGAAATTTTTGACGATTTTTCCATATATATACTCAGGAAAAATGGCGATTTTTTGCCATTTTCAGACTTTTCGTTATAACTCTACTTTAAACCATTACATATTATTAAAAACATCAAGACTCATGTAAAATTAACTGCTTAATAAGATGATAGCACAATTTTATGTACCACTTCAAAAGTTTCAGAGTTATAACAAAATTATGTTTTTCCACAAAAATAATGTAAACTCCATTATTGCTCATATCTCTAAAACTATAAACTTTATACAAAAATTAACAGTTTCTGCGTTTTCTTCGTCGCATTATTTATGTAATATGAAGTTTTAAATCCATTTGATAACCTGAAATTTTTTGACGATTTTTCCATATATATACTCAGGAAAAATGGCGATTTTTTGCCATTTTCAGACTTTTCGTTATAACTCTACTTTAAACCATTACGTATTATTAAAAACGTCAAGACTCATGTAAAATTAACTGCTTAATAAGATGATAGCACAATTTTATGTACCACTTCAAAAGTTTCAGAGTTATAACAAAATTATGTTTTTCCACAAAAATAATGTAAACTCCATTATTGCTCATATCTCTAAAACTATAAACTTTATACAAAAATTGACTGTTTCTGCGTTTTCTTCGTCGCATTATTTATGTAATATGAAGTTTTAAATCCATTTGATAACCTGACATTTTTTGACGATTTTTCCATATATATACTCATGAAAAATGGCGATTTTTTGCCATTTTCAGACTTTTCGTTATAACTCTACTTTAAACTAGTATATACTATTAAAAACATCAAGATTCATGTAAAATTAACTGCTTAATAAGATGGTAGCACAATTTTAGGTCCCACTTCAAAAGTTTTAGAGTTATAACAAAATTATGTTTTTTCACAAAAATAATGTAAACTCCATTATTGCTTATATCTCTAAAACTATAAACTTTATACAAAAATTGACAGTTTCTGCGTTTTCTTCGTCGCATTATTTATGTAATATGAAGTTTTAAATCCATTTGATAACCTGAAATTTTTTGATGATTTTTCCATATATATATATATATACTCAGGAAAAATGGCGATTTTTTGCCATTTTCATTATTTATTTATTATGGATTTAAATATGCCACCATGACTCATCTTTTATCACAAATATGACAAAATATTATAACAGCGCTGACCTTTAATTTAAAAAAAATCTGACATTATTAACCGTAATGAACCATTTGACAATAGGTTTTTGAAATATTTAATGTTTGATATATGAACAGGCATCGTTTGATGTCGAATGTATGTTATGGATAATGAGCTTTTGGGGTCCTTTTAATTAGTATTAATCTCGATAGTATATTTTGTTCTATTTTGCGGGCGAATTGAAAATTATTGTTGGTTTTGCGACAGTGAATAAATTATTTCCCTAATGTTGATCCGTTTTATTAATTTATTGGGACAATGTAAATTTGAGTAGATACAATGATAAATGGGCTTTGAAAGCATTGTAACTATAACAAGTAATATTGTATAGTCATAAAAGATTAATAAATATATTAGACTGGAGCTAAATTTTTTCCAATACATGGCTCTAAATTTGCCTATCTCTAGTAATACTTGTTCAATGAAACCATACTATAATGCGTTTGAAAGGTAACGGTCCACAGAATAATATAGATGTATAGAAGCACCATTAGTCATTTACTACGCTAAAATAACATAATTGGTTTGCTCGATATTGCATAGGAAATTTCGATATTAAAGATAAATCACGCCCTAGCCAAGTTAACAGTTAGAAAAATTCATGTAATTTCTAAAAATATCGAGAAGCAAAACAAGCGATACTTGGTGGGTTCCACAATTTTTAATAGAACGATTTTTTTTGGTGAATATAATGATAATAAAAGTCTGCAATGTAACTATGTTTTTATATGTGCTGCATTTTTGTCATAGGACGACACGTTTCTTGGCAATTTAGGTAAATATGATAAGCGAATTATTACATTAAAATAAAAAAGTATATACTTGAATAATATTATTTGGTTTACAAACCATTAACGATATTAACTATTAGCACAGTTTTTATCTAATATGCTTTCACTAGCACACTATAACCTTTTACTTTTCCCAGTGAGACTCGTCTTTATACAATTTCGCTGGTGGGAAAAATCCGGAAGGAAGAAGAACATTCCCATTTTCCTTCGTATCTTTTCTCTATCTCTTCAATGTCCTGGTAAAATCATTCACCATATTCTTTGCTCGCATCTCAGAACTGTTTTCACTTTTCCAAGAAGAGCGATAACAGCGGAAACAACTAATATTATAATTAATATATTACTATAATTATTATAGGATAGTTGTAGAAAATAGTTAGGTGTAAGATTAGTGTGCATAGATATTCGTATATATATATATATATATATATATATATATATATATATATATATATATATATATATCCCTTTACCAAGGGGTTTACTAGGGGTTTATCTGGATTGGACCTACAATTCAACGTGGGCTCCCAACCAAGGTCCTCAATATTAAGCCTACCCGACTAGCGAGTGACCAACTTAGAAATCATCCCAGAAGACATCCCGTCTTACCCAGCCTGGTTACTGGCGTAACTGGGATCATTTTCCTTGTCGGATTTTACACTCTTGCCTAGGACAATCACAAACATAAATTTACGACCCTTTCCCAGCAGGATTTGAACCCGCGGCTATCGCAACAGTAGGAGGGCCGTCCTGTCGTCTTTACCACTGTGCCACCAAGCCGGCAAAGGGAGTAATGAAAATATATTGATAAAATGAAACTAACTACATTTTTGTAATTTACCTTTAAGGTATGAATTGTGAGATTGTGAATTATTTGCGACTAATCTGTCTTATTGGGTATATGTCTGTATAACTCTCTAGCAACCAACTAACTTGTAACTTGTAACTAAGGTGGCAGTATGATGCCAATATGGCCCCATTTATTGAGGTGATAGTTTAAAGAAATTATCAAATTTTCTTTCTAAGCTCTCTTTTAAATATGATGTAGTAATAATTGTTTTAAATTGCAATCCTGCAGCAGATCTAAACTGATTCTTACATGTATTAGAATAAGGAGGGTAAGGAGGAATAATCAGGTATTTACTTAAGTAATGAAAATATACAGACAAAATAAAACTACCTAGATGGTACACATGAGGAAAATAGAAGAAAATATGAATTGGCAGTAATGTGGTTTAACTATATTTAACAGAAAGCTACTGGAACTTAGATACAATTAAATGCAATTTAAAAAAATATTGGTGAGTGTTAGTTCTTGAGATAACTTGCATATATTTTAATATACAGACGTTTATTATATTATTTAATGTTATATATAAAATATATTTCTGATTTTATAATGAGAATAGCGTGAAAACAAGTTTTGGTAACACCATTTTAAAGTTATTTATAAATTGTATACTGGTACTTATATAATGTTTAGTATATGAATTAGTATATGATCATACGATCATACTAATCTAAAAGGCTAAATTTAATACATAGAAAGAGAACAGAAAAACTTGAACGATATTTGATAAGAAAGGCACGACGAGTTCAGTCTAATAGTCGAGTGTAAAACCTTTTACTTGTTTTCTGTTATTTACTCATCTTTTCGTAGAGGCTCGCGACAAATGAAACTTTCATTTTAAGCAAATATTTACCGCCCTTTTTTCCTCGAGTCCCCTAACGGGAACGTTGGCCCTCGGACCACCCTAACCTCCTCCTCCTCCTCGCAGGCATAATCAACCTATTCGCAACGACTGCTAAACTTTTTTCTCCAGCGCCGGGGCCCGTTATTCTTTCGCCTCTACCTCCCATCTCCCTCATCCGCCCGCTATCCGCGTTCGCGGAATACAATAGGAAATCCACAAATATTCCAGGTCTGCCCGTCTGCCATCCCCCTCCCGGGCCCCCCGCCGCCGATCCCCCCGGGGGCAAAAACAACTCGCTGTTTCGGAAAGGCGTAATAAAATATGTAAATTTCCGTCTATTTACCCCTTCGCGCTCGAACAACTACAGAAATTCGCACCCCCTTACCTCACGGCCTCGCCCCACCTCTTTCCCGTCCTTTCTCCCGACGTGGACCGTTCTCCGTTCGCCATCCAGCTCCGGTACCTTTCTTTTTATTCATACGCGCCGCCACTACGGGTGGGTTAAAGGCGTCGGGGGTGTTGAATGGCAATGAAGGGAGCGGAGAAGGCGAAGGCCGGCGTAAGGGATGGCTATTTGGGGTAGGCCCTAAATGGGCCTATCGGGCGCAGTTGATTATCTAAAGTAAAATCTCCTTCTGTCCTTTAAATCAAGTTAAATTGTTATTAGTGTATAAAATAATTACTGGGAATTTAAATTTTGGATTGTTTATTGGGGAGGGGGAAAGAATAAATCTAAATATAATTCTTTGAGGTGGTAAATTTGGGAAAGAGCTATCGTATTTTTGTCGTCGATTTTATTTGTTTTGTACGTTTTTTAATGTATCAAAATGTGAATTTACTTTATTTATTATATGTATAAATTTCGTTTAATGTTGAAGCTTTATTGAGAAGTTATTAGTTTAGTTATTAGTACAACGTATTTTCTTCAAGCCATTCTTTTTTCCCCTCTTTCAGGTAATTTAAGGATTTCATCTCGCACGAATCTTTATAAAAAGTGAAGCGCTGCTCGAACAGGTCACGACTCATATGTCGGTACAAGTAGTAACCACAAAGAGCAAAGTCTGGAGAATACGGTGGATGGGCAACACTTCTCAGTTTAATATCTTCAAGTATGTTTTAATCGATTTTGCAACATGTGATCGAGCTTTGTCATACAGAAGAATAACAATGATGCGTCTTTCATCTATTCTGGCAGTTTTTTTTGCTCTGTATTCTTGAGCTGAATCGCATCACCTGTAGTCGGTGGCTGTTCCTATTAAAGCTTTCATTAGTCTTGAGTAGCTCATAGTATTCTACGCTAAGCTGATCCCTCCAAATACAGAGCATTAGTTTGGAGCTAAGGATAGTATATATTGCCGTTGATGATTTATGATCAAGTGGTCCCCATTATTGTTTTCGTTTTGGTTTATCTTATGGACCTACTTTTCATAACCAGTAATAACACAATGCAAAAAATCTTTCCCATTTTCACACATAAAGCAGAATTTCACATATAACCAAATATCCTTCGATGTCTCTTAGCTTCGAGTCATACGTCACGGAATGTCCAAACTTTTGGATCATTCTCACATTCTTCAAACGGTGGGAAATGGTTTCTTGTATTGCTGCCAACAATTCTGCACATAATTCTTCTGTTTTACATGAATCATCAACCAGTAACATCAACCTTCATATCACCGTTTTCAAAATTTTGCCAGTGTAGAATGCTCTTTGCCTTCGGACAAAATCACCGCTTTCAAAACTCCGAAACAAGTGTTTATATGTTGAAATCGATGGACTTGATATTTTTGATGTTTGATAATTTTACTAATAGATATCGCAGATTAAAATAGATGGAAGCACCTAGTGGTATATGTTGAAAATATGCTAAATTAATTAAAATTAAAAGCTTAAATAGGAAGACACAAATTCATTCGGCTCCGAATCTCTATAGAAGCACAAATGTCTACAATAAGGCTTTACTTTTATCCGTATGTAACTCTACATATTTAGCAGCCGTCTACTCAAAAAATGCACTTTAATAAAGATCGAGGTTTCTGTAGATTAGTTATTTTTAAACGACTTTTTATAATTACTAATTAACATCATTTGAAATTTGTCTTACTTCTGATTCTGATTCTATTATTACTGTATGGTAGGTTGATATTTAAAATATTGTAAATAATAGAGGACCAGTGAAAGTTTTACATTTGTTGTAGTGACAACAATACTCGATGTCTTGAAAAATAACAGCAGATTATGTTCTATTCAATTCATCAATTAATAATCAGTTAACTATTGTAAACTGTACCTATTAGCTATAGGTTGTTAAAGTTTGTACACTAATATATTTTTTTGGAATAATTATTCTGAAAAAGGTTCTCCTAAACATATATACTTTTCTTCTAATGTACTCCATAAAGTCAGTCATAAAAATTTTGAAATTAAAAGTTTACTAAATATGAATTATTATTATTTCCAGACCAACATATCTTTGAAAGTAATATCACTTACCCTCTGAGGTACACCTCTGGTAGCCGCTCTACCGTGTCTTGGTGAGCTGGACCCGTGTTTCTCCTTGCGGTGGGACGTCTTGAAAATTCTTTGGATACGAGAAAATGTGTTTTTCTTTTTATTCGTGTTGGAATAGCTTTGCTCTGAAACAAGTAACGATATATTAACATACATTAAAATCATTCTTTTTAAAATAGTATTGATTTGATTTAACTCAAAAGTTATTGTGATATAGATGATATGGAGATTTCTATTTAATATCATCATGTTCGATAGCATTAGAAGATGAAATGTTAAACCATTCATTCGTTTATATATAGGGTATAGACAACTTAATATGATCGCCATACTTTATAGTACATTTTATATATAATTGTAACTTTTAATAAAATAATATTGATTGTAAAAAATGTGACGTGCATATACTGCTCATTTTATATGTCAAGTCTTGTAGATTATATTTCAGTGTGTGACAGTATCGACAGTAATAAAAAGTAAAAAAAGTAAGTAAATTCACAGATACTGACGAACATTAAAAAGTGTTGACTATTTATTGTCGGTAGCGATGACTATTAACTGTTTCACCAGCTTTCAACAGTTCGTAGTACACCACACCACTCTGGTCCAACCGAACATATTGTCTTGCTACCAAAATGATTCGTCCTTGGTTAACCATGATTTTTTGCGCTTAGGATTTTCAAAATAAAGCAACCGCTCATCACCCGTCACTATTTGATGCTGAAATGACTTATGATTATACTTTTGAAGCTGCATTTCACAGATTATTTATTTTTCGTTCATTCAATTGCTATGGCACCCATTTTTTCATCTTTTTAATTTTCCCCATTACTCGTAATCGGTCGCTAGTCATTTCTTGGGCCCCATTTAATGTTTCTACCATTTTTTTTTTATATTAGGTTGGGTCTTCATCCAATAATACTTGCAGTATCGCATTTTTAAAATGTGCTCGGTGTACCAGAGCGTTTTTTGTCTTGCATATCGGAATCCATTCTTAGTCTCTCGGACAAAAGATGTATTACCGAGCTGGCTGATATTTTTGGCCAATAACTCCTTCGGCTCTTCGTGGCCTTATTCTATCACAGCGGATACTTGCCCTTGTCCCTCTTAACGATGTTACCAGCTATGGGACCTTCCTTACTAACAGTAAGAAATATCAGTTAGGGTCATAGGATCAGCTGATAGTATGAGGTTTAGTGGGTAGCCCAGAGGCAGCCTCCACATAACCAGTTCAACTCGCTTATTTCTACGGGTCTCCCCGACCAGGTATCCGTAACAGTATTCCCCTTCCCTGTTTCAGGCCAAAAAAGTATGCTCACGCGTAAGTTCTACCAGCAAATGATAATTTTTAGCGGCTTCTTTCTTCTTCCGAATATCTTCCCTGTGCAACATAATCGCCACCGAGGAGTATATTTTCCAACATTGCTGATGCAGTTGGTACAATAATAGGACAATAATTCGTTGGAAACTACTCAAACACTCTACCAAGCTATTATGTGAAAAATTACAGCTATTTTAAAAACAAATGATGGGTCAACACTTTATCAATATGTTAATATCGTGTTCATGCCAGGTGTTTTATGTCACATATAATTTTATCCATCTCCTGTACGTCATTTTGATAACTAAATAAAATATACGACCTAAAATATATGACGAAATGTAGAAGTTTTAATATCTTGATAGTGTTAAATAAAAGGATATTTTATAATTCTACAATCTCTCGCAATATATATAATTTACTGGCGGTTTTCTCGCACTTATCGTTGGTAATTTCTAAACGTATTCCGCAACTTCGTACAAATCGAATTATCTGAAACGCTGTGTCGCAATTCCTAGCTTCCATCTAAAGGAAAAGCGATCTCTGATTCAGTTAGTTTCCTTACCGAGTTGCACTATCTCGAAGTTGTTCGATATACGATCCCGAACTAACGTTATTATGACGTCGGTTGAGCACAAGAAGAACTTTGCCTTACTCGGATGTCCCTTTGCATAAGTTCTATCGTCAGGATTCACTAAAATCAGCCACTATATGCGTTGAAACATAATTATTTTTTGTCCATTTAATGTATCCAGGCGTCATTTATATCAGATTTTTTACGATAATAAAAATACTTGAAACACATGTATATTAGTTCGAAACATTGAAATAAAACTAATTTGTAAGATAGCGGTCCTCTATGAGCGTGAAAAATTAGGTATGAAATCAGGCATATTTGGAACCGAACAACATTTGAGATAAAGAGAGTCACACACGTCAAGAGCCAGACTTAACCCTCACAAGATGCATGTATAAATATGACAGCTGTCGGATTATTAGTTTGTGAATTAGCATTTTGGGTGAAGCAACGTTTGCTATTGTGAAAAAAATGGATAAAAAGGAATTTCGCGTGTTGATAAAATATTGCATTTTGATGTGAAAAAATACAGCTGAAGCAAAAACTTGGCTTGATGCCAAGTTTCCGGAAACTGTCCCAGGAAAATCAACCATCAAGGATTGGTATGCTAAGTTTGGACGTGGTGAAATGAGCACCGAAGAAGGTGAACGCAGTGGACGCCCAAAAGAGGTTGTTACCAACGAAAACATTTTAAAAATCCACAAAATGATTTTGAATGACCGTAAATTGAAATTGAATGAAATAGCAGACACTCTAAAGATATCAACTGAACGTGTACATCATATTATTCACGAATATTTGGGTATGAGAAAGCTCTGTGCAAAGTGGGTGCCGCGCGAGCTTACTTTTGACCAAAAACAAAGACGAGTTGATGATTCGCAGCAGTGTTTGAAGATGATCAAGCGTAATAAAACCGAGTTTTTGCATCGATGTGTGACAATGGATGAAACATGGCTCCATCATTTTACTCCGAAGTCCAATCGACAGTCATCCGAGTGGACTGCACATGATGAACTCGTTCTAAAGCGTGGGGAAACGCAACAGTCGGCGGGCAAGGTTATAGCATCTATATTTTGGGATGCGCATGAAATAATTTTCATTGACTCCCTTGAAAAAGGAAGAGCCATCAACAGCGACTATTAAGTAGCGTTATTCGACCGTTTGAATGACGAAATCGCCAAAAAACGGCCGCAATCAAAGAAAAAGAAAGTGCTGCTTCACCAAGACAATGAACCATATCACAGGTCAGTGAAAACGATGGCAAAAATCCATGAATTGTGTTTCGAATTGCTTCCTTATCCACCGTATTCTCTAGATCTGGACCCCAGCGACTATTTGCTGTTCTCAGATCCCAAACGAATGCTCGCTGGGAAGAAATTTTCGTCGAATGAAGAAATGATCGCCGAAAGAGAGGCCTATTTTGAAGCAAAGGACAAATTGTACTACAAACATGGCATCGAAAAGTTGGAGGGTCTTTATAATCAGTGTATCACCCTTGAAGGGAATTATGTAGAATAAAAAAATTAATTTTGCCAAAAAAATGTGTTTTACTATGGTAGGCCGGGGAGTTTTCAATTGACCTGTTATATACTATTATTGGTACAAATCGCAAATCAAATCGATATAATATACTTTATTCAAAGTATTGTCCATCGCCAGTCGCTTCATGTCGAAAGAACGATGTATCTTTTGAAGCTATCTCCGAATTGGCCTATTTTTTGGCATCTTCCCAAGAAGTGAAGAGCTGCTGAGGTAATTCACGAGTCGTTATGTCTTAAGTCAGACCAAGTAGTAATCAGAAGGAGCAAGATCTAGAATACGGTGGGTGAGATAGCACTACCTTTTTCAATATTACCAAGTATGTTTGCACCGGTTGTTTAACATGAGGTCGGACGTTATCGTGCTGAAAAATAACATTCTTGCTTCTTTGCACGTATTCCTGTCAGTTTTCGCGCAGTGCTCAGTTCAAACACATCTATTGTACTCGATAGCGATCCCCATTAATGGTTCCATCGAATAATGCCGTCAATGCCTTTTTGTTATCGATTTTTTTTGACTGTCCAGAACGCTCTTTATCTTTGGTTTCAAAATCACTACTTTCACGGCTTTAACAAGTTGGTTACAAACGTAGCCGATGCGATTTAAGATACAATAACATCATCTGCTTTAAACCCTTTAAAATTAATTTATAGTCGCGTATATACATTCGAGAGAAATAAAAAATATTTGCGAAAGCCATGTTCAAGAAAAAAAAACATTTAAAATGGGCGTCAAAGTAAAAGTCGGCTGCGAATGAAAAAGTCCGATGATCCTGCTCACTATTGAGGGAAAACAATTGCTGCGCGCTTCCTATTCACGACGCCAAGAGCAGAAAATGTAACAGTCATTCCACTCGGCTTCCCGTCTCGCACTCGCCGTCTTTTTCTTTCCCTCTGTCTATATATATAAAAAAAGCAATTAGCCGATGTTGACGTTGTAATTTGAAGCTTACCGGGGCTGGTTTTTCTTATAGGCTTTTTCGCTTCTTGTTTGAAGACGAGCGTTTGCGTTTATTGTACGGGACCAGTTTCTTTGAGTGCTCATGTAAATTCGTCTGAGAGATAGTTGGTAATATCGAAGCGTATTTCCTTAAGTAGTTTTTTTTGTGTGTGTCCTATCAGAACATTGGTTTATTTTGATAACTTCTATGGAAGAAAAACAAATATACTCGGCAGTTTTCCTAGACCAAGCACAAGCCGTCGATAAAGTTTGGCTCCAGGGCTTGATAAGTCACAAAATATAGAGAATATAGAAGGGGATCTTAAATCGGCTGATCGGTTAAATGGATCTAAAACTGCTAATGCACTTCTCTTTTAAAATGCCCTGCCCAGATGTTACAGTCAAGTTAAGTCTTTATAATGGTTGCAAGTTTCATTTTTATATTGCTGTCGGTAAGACTTTACCGTAATCCTAAGAAAACACAGAGGACACCAATACAAAATTAAAAAAACGCGCCTAAGACTTCTCATAAGTAGTGTGGAGCAGAGGTCAATATCTCCTTTTATAGAATATTATGTATGAATACTATTATGTCCAATTAAGATAACATTTAATGTTTTAATGACATTTCAGCAGAATCTAATATCTTCCTCTCTTCCTTCTGTTCTATTTCTCGTTATATGAGTATAGTTTGCTACGCTGCTGAAGAGTTTTCAATCACACCCGTTAACAGTCGCATAATCTCACAAAATTATTATTAAGTATTGCCTTGAAGAATTTCGAAATGGCTGTTTTTACCCAAAATGTCCATGGTATTCCTCTATGAAATGATTTTTAAAAAAATTCCTATAGATTACGTTAGTCACCTTTATCAGTCCACCTTTGGTGGCTTTAAATTCTGAACTGTAATCCTTGTGCCAATATTTCACGGTATTTTCAAAGAATAACTGCAAGTATGGCTGTTAATTTAAAATTATAGCTACTTTAAATTTAAGAAATGACAGAGCTATCAATATAACAGACAACATAGAGATATATCAATATCGGCCACAGCCACCATCCCCATGCCCATATCAATAAGGATAAAAGACTAATTGAAATATCATAAGCCCAGAAAGAAATACAACAGATTCCCTTGCCGAAACGCATTACACGTTCGAATGAACTGAAGGAGATCCTTCCGCCACCCTGAACGAGCAAATTTGATGGGCCAAAAGAGAGTGAAAAATCTACAGCGTGATAGAATCCATTAATCTAGCTTTAAAAGCCACTTTTATTGCTACGTTTTACACCCCCCAAAATTGTGCAATAAATCTTGACTTTTTCCTTCGGAATTGAGTTAATTTTACCGAACAATAGTTAGCATTTTTCACTGCTAGACGAAGAGACGACAACGCGAAAGAAAAATAATAAATATAAAATGGCAGAAGTGGTGCTGACAATGCCCATCACTTTTCCAGAAAAATTTTAATTCAAATAAAATAGACTACATTATTTTTTTCATTGATTCGTATTTATTTATAAATTTTATTTCGCAAAATAAATCGAGAGAAAGGTAATTCGGTTTTTTAAAACATATTTCCTTTATTTTAGAACTTCTGAGATTTCTGATTAAAAAACCGAAGTGATTTTCACAAGACTCTCTCAAAATTAAAGATTAAATATTAAGATAAAAAATATAAATATTGAGATAAAACGAGAATTTAAAGAATAGTTAAAATGTGTTGTTATAATCCATCAAAATATTAATAACAGAGATATCTATCTTGAATGGGTTCTGGACTAAAACTTGGTGCATCAAGTCAAACGAAATTAAGTCTGTACACGTAAATTTTATCAATAAATGGAAGAAATACTTGTCTATTAGAATAAACGATACTTAGGAAGAAATTCCAACTTGTCTATTACAAACTGTTCCTACATAAGCAAATCTTGAAACCTATTTACAGTTATGGCATTCAATGGTGGGGTTGTCCCAGCAAAAGCACTAAGGAACGTCATTTATTTGCTCTGGTATTAATTAAATAAGGATCATCTAACAGAATTGCAAAGAGGCATGAAAAGAGACTTCATTCTCACGCCAATATCGAAGTAATATAACTCTTGGATAACACCAGAACACAACACAGACTGAAGAAGATTAAATCATTTGGTCTTGTAGTGTAGTGTGGTGAATTTATTAAAAAAAACAGTAGTGTTATTACATAAACATTATTTGAGATTAATAGGACAGGGCCGATGGGTCCTCCTCGATATATACCTAGATTTAAGTTATTATAAAGATAAATTGTAAACTAATTAAAGAAATAAGTTGTTCATTGATGCATACATAGAGTTTTTCAATACTAAAGCGTGTAACTAAATTATTTAAAAATTGAAAGAAATCATTTTGTGATTTGTAACGAAATAAAAGCTCTACTCAATCACTGTATATAGTATTGATTGGAATAAATGAAAAAATAAAGGGACAATAAATCTGAAGAATACGACGAGGGTCATAAGACTTCCACCCAGTATTCATAAAATTTGCAGAATGTTATCGAATTATTTACAATGCTACTTGATGATTTTTTTATTAATAATCATTTTTGTCGTATAAAATAAGTTTAAGTTTAAGTGATTCCATATTAACTTTAAAGCATTACTTAAAAAGCATTACTTTTTGTAATTGAGATATACCAGTCTATTCTACTACGACTAAAAGTTTCCAATGACGATGGAGAAAGAGTAGTTTCTTCGTTACGAAACTTAGTCAATATAATAAGGCAATCTGCCTCGTCTCCTCTCCAATCCCTGTTGTTTTCGTGCTATAGTAATGCTGTGTTGGGGGTAACCGTTCAAGAAAATATTCTTTGAAGTAGTTCAGAAGGTCGTAAGATGCATTATGAGCTTAGAACGAGCCTTGTTCTTATTAAGAAACTAAAACGAAAAACATAATAAGATTAGGGTTCTAGATAGAGGAGATGAACTAATATATGAAAATATATATTGATGCGAAATGTAATAACATACAAGTTTAAAATATAATTTCAATCTGTCAATATACTTTTGGTTACTCAATTTATAAATGTAATATGCTATTTTAAAAACAGTGGATTAAAAGTGGTTGTATTGATATTGAGTTCATTATACAGGGCCATACAAAAATTGTCTGGGCATTAGACATATCTGTAAAAGTGGTGTTAATTGATGACGAAATATGCACTAAAAATAAAACTCCTTTAATGTAAAAGAAATACATTTGTATACCTTATTATGATTTACGTCTAAGTTAAGTTGATATATTCAAGGGTCAAAAACATATGGAAATAAGCCAAATCATCTTTACTTTGCAAAACTTATGCTATAGTAAATTAGTTTTGAGTTTAAAGTGCTTCTCCCCGTCCAATATTCAAAAAGTTTAGAGAAAAAAAGAGTTATATATAACTGACTGATACTTCAGAGTCAGATCAGATAAGATCATTCTGTTGTATGTATACTCGGGGCTTGCTTACATTCAATGAAAATATTGTTGATCTATTTGCAATTGACATTTGAGATGACAACACTTGATCAATCGAAAAGTTACAAAGAGTTATTGCCGAAATACTATGCCAAATCAAAATAAATCAGTGCATATTGATTTCACCAACAAAAGAATCAAGCACAAGCCAGTATATATAACATAAATTAGCAAGCAGTCCCGTATGGAAATACAGCTAAACCTGTTGGTATGACTCTTAATATTAAAACTCAGTGAAAGCTATATGTTAAGCCAAAATATGAAGAATTGAAGCTAAAATACAAAAAATATATTAGCTATCGGGTATATATTTAACTCTGTCAGTACATAGGTGTTGGTTTACCAAAAAGTCTTAAAAGCAGTGTGGATTTATGGTGTTCAAATCTGGAGTCACACCAGTGTAATGAAAATATCATATAAAGATTCCAAAACAAGGCACTGCGAGGTATTGATGATGCTTCATGATACTCTCGTAACGACAATCTTCATAAGCACTTGAACCTATAAACTATCGATAACGTTATCAAAAAATATGACCAAAGATATTAACATAGTCTTCATCAGCACATCAATGTTGAAGCCCAAAATGTCAATCGCAGTATATTAAGTACTTTTTAATTTTAAAACCGTAATTTTAAAACAATAGCTTATTAATGTTAATTTAGTAGATTGCTATAACAAATAATTTAAAAAAATAATACTTAATTAATAGCGTATGCTTTCGGATGAAAAACAACACGCATTGTTACATAATGGTAAGGTAATTTTGATACGTTGACATTTTTTTAACATTTCTACAAGCATGCAGTACCTTTAGTCTTCTAACTGCGGTAACAGTTTCAATATTGGAAAAATACTTCCGGAGAATAAGTTTCCTGTCAACTGTTGAGAAATGGTAATAACAATTACATAAATGAAACTTCAAAGAGCTCACAATGACCAATTTATGATCGAGATTATAAATAGAGATCTGAAAGAAGGCATTAGACAGTGATTTGTGATACTAGGAGTGGTCACATATATTTGGTGAAGATTATTGAGAAGCCAACCAAGCAATGTAGATCTAGAATCTAGATCTAGATGAAGGCTCATTAAAAACATGCTTATCTAACATGACCAAAACTCGTTGCATATTTTGTTGTATTATGAATGTCTCTATGCAGTATCAACTCTGAAATCCCTTTTCTTATAAAATTATCACAATAAAGGGTTATGAAATCTTAAATTGAGAGTGTAATTATTTACGAGGCTTTTTATCGCTATTTATGTCCCTCCCACGACATGACAAATAAAAATTTAATCCGTTCCACGGAACGGAAAAGTCGACATCTAATAGAATTTGTCAAAACGGGAAAGCTCCGTATCCGGGGGATTTCCATAAATGTTGTATTGTGCCTTTCAACGTATATATTTTCTGACTATAAATTCCCTATTTTCGGAGGGCTTTTGTAGTTGAAAAAGTTCGACAACCACCGCTCGGATTCCCCTCCACGTCCCCCGTCATTCCCCCTCACCCCACCCACCGAACGGTTTCGGCAATACATATTTTTGTATAGCAAAATTTTGTTTAGAAAACTGATATCGGGAGCGGCACCGTGCCATATATTCTACTTTGCTGCTTGTTGTTGAAATACTTTTGTGCTTTCTTTCTTCTTGTTATTCTTTGTATGACATATGTCTGTCTTTTATGGTGGTCTATAAAATAATTGTCGGAAAGATCAATTTTACATTACGTATATAGTGGTATCTTCTTTTGTCCAACCTAAGATACATATTTGTGCAATTAAAACCTGCAATCATGTGCAATCATAAATCTGATTATATATGGAAAAAAATTGAGACCAATGTCTGATTTTTGCAACTTTTCATATACAGCTAAGAGTTAAAAACGGTTTTATGGCGGTATTCTAAAACTAGAATACACAGACAATGTTTTAAAACCAGACATTTTATGTTTTCAAATCCTAACATTCTAAGGATATGTCCTTAAGATTTTACAAAATTTAAATGATTAATTACGTATGTATTATTTAAACATTACTAAACGCCTTCTAAAAAAGTGATCACTTCTATCAGTATTTCACTAGTAATCAACTACAACGTGGGACAAAAGTAACTAGTAAATAATAATAAATATTGTCGTAAATATTGTCATTATTTCTGCTCGTTCTTGTGGCGTATATTTATCCATAATAAAATTCGGACGTCTACACAATACAATGGTTAAAACGAAACTGAGTTAAATGTCACATAACAAAGACCGCACGCAATCAAAATGGTAGCGGGTCTTTTGCCCCACCCTATAGAATGTAAATAAAAATCTACACAAACATGGGATATATCTATCAAAGCTAAATTATTGAAGATAACTGAACAAATTAACGGAAACAATATGAGAGTAAACAAAATTACCTCCCAACCAAAACATTTGGTTTGGTTTGGCCAGATCTGGAGAATACGGTGGATGAGGAAGCAATTCGAAGCCCAATTCATGGATTTCACTGATCTGTGACACGGTGCATTGTCTTGATAAAACAGCATAAAACTATCTTTTTCTTCAAATGCGGCCGTTTTCGTATTTCAAACGGTCCTATATATACGTTATGTAATAGTCGCTATTGATGGTCCTTCATTTTTAAAGGTAGTCAATGAAAATTATTCTATGCGCATCCCAAAATACAGACGCCATAACCTTGCCAGTCGACTGTTGTGTTTTCCCACGCTTTGGGGCGGGTTAATCGTGTGCATTCGATTCGGATGACTGTGGATTGGACTTCGAGTGAAATTATGGAGCCATGTTTCATACATTCTCACATATCGATGCAAAAACTCGGGTTTATTACGCTTGATCATCTTCAAACACAGCTCCGAATCATCAACCCGTAGTTGTTTTTCGTTAAAAGTAAGCTCGCGAGGCACCTTCTTTACATAGAGCCTTGCCATACCCAAATAGTCGTGAGTGATATGATGTACCCCTGTATGTTCAACTGCATTTTTTCCCCTTCAAAAAGCATTATTTTATCAACACGCGAAATTCCTTTTTATCCATATTTTTCACAATAACAAAAGTTGCTTCACTCAAAATGCTATAATTCACAAACTAATGATCCGACAGCTGTCAAATTTATACATTTAATTTATCTTTGCAGGGTTAAAGCTAACTAAAAACATATGGATTTAATTCTAGTAGCGCCACCTGCCTGTCAGGCCGGGGACTTTTCATTTGATCTATTATCAAATTGATATGGGGGTAGCAAAGATTTATTATAACGAATATGCTAATCAAGAGGAAAATACAATGAATAAACCAGTGTCTACAATAACACCTTTGATTTGAACGAACTCTATCCAATATACAGAAAATTAAATTCACATGCGATCACAATAGTGAAAGCATGCACAAGTATTTGATAGAAACTGGAAGATTGAACTAGAAATTAACAATTTAATAATTGACTTGAACAGTGATTCTGATAATCAATCCAATACTGACAATTATTGTGTGCGTAGACATGTATGTAATTGCTCAGGATATACATGAGTATTTGATTGGAATGTGTGAGGGGATATTGAATACTAACTGGTTTTCAGATATGGCAAATGGGTTACAGAGAATATATTGAATAAATATAATTTTCTGTAGAAGAGCAACGAAGGGAACAATAATTAAACATAAAAATGTAAATATGTTCTCTAATGAAAATAAAATATATTACATGGATAAAATATATTACTACCATAGGTAGTTTAGAAAATATTTCAATGTAAATAGAATAAAATAATTCAAACATATAAAACTATTGTGGCTGTTTCATTAACTGTAGTTTAAGTCTTTTGATAATATATACAGTAGATGTACCGCACTATTAAATTAAATTCTATTTTATAACATTATTTTATTTATATTAGAATATTATTATATATCGAATCTAAAATAAACTAAAAGGTGTAAAATATAAAAGTTAAATGTGGCAACATTGCACCGTTTCGGCGTGATAAATTGAGGTGACGTGAGTTCACTGCTACTTTGGATGGACCATACTTAAAACTGTACCTACATTCCCACTGTATAGTGATAGCAAGTGCGTGCGATTTTATGGTAGCGCTCCTTATATAGGCCTCGTATATTCGTGAAGGGGATTATGTATGAACGACATTTCGCGAGTCCATAAACAGCCTGAAGTTGGCTCATTAATCACTAATCGGTCGTGTCGAACGAGACATATCGCGTGTTGCCTCAGTAGAGGCGTTAAGTAAATTTCCAAGTTGGATTTTCTTTTCCCTATCCCTGACCCTTTGATCTGCTATCGCGCTTCTTTCTCTATAGGCGGCGTGAGAGGGAACGTATAGTTTACGACCGGGAAAGTTTTATCTTATTTTAATAGACAAGAAATGTACAATGTACATAAAAAACTTTTTATTTCGCGAAAAAAATAGACATAATATGGCAGATTAAAAAGATAATGTGTATCGCCATTCAGATAGTCTGAGTTTTGGTATTTATAGTGTGAGTATTATATATTCAGGTTTCACATAATATATTATCGACTATAAATTAAGGAAAAAGGCAATTTTTACGTATATTGCAGGTTTGAATTTTATAAGAGTATGCTTTCTAGGATTTGCCAAATTCTATAGACTTTGTCTAATCACAGAGAGGTACTCTTGAACACTGATAATTGAGCCGATATATTGCTGAGCCAAGTTTGGGCTCATAAATTAATTCTCATTCATTAATTTATATTTTTGCTAACTATTTAGCTGTTACCATGTTTAGTTAACGGATTACCATTGTTACGTATATTACCACTGGTACTGAAATTCACAATTTGCTGTCGGACGCAATGGAACCTAACTGCCTATTAATATTTTGGTTTGGTTTTAAATAAAAGCTCTATCGTTAACATATTTTTGTCTTTATGACATAAGCCCTTTTATTTCTGATAAATAAAAAGAAAACTAATTTTTAACTTGTTCTCTCAGCATTATCATCTATATTTCCGTTTTAATAGTTGTTCTTGGATCGAAATTTGTAATAAAATCATGTATCCTCAAATTTAACACTTTTACTATTTTCATGTATACCTTTTTATAACTGATTAGGTGTATTTAATGACAGACTTTATTGAAAAGGCCTACGAGGTGAAAAAGTCTACAGAGCTATGTTCTTGGACGTAGCACAAGTCTTCGATGAAGACAGTCATAAAGGACTCACATATAAGCTCCATAAAATGTTACCGAAGCAATACGTTCTATATATCAGCCAAGATGTTTAGAGTTACACAAGAAGTTTACTCAACAACAAACGAAACAAAAGGTGTTCCGCAAGGCAGTGTATTCGATCCTATTCTTTACCTATTCTATTCATGTGCTCACAAACAGATAATGATTAGAAAACGGCTACATTTGCTGAATACACGCAAAATTGGATATTGGAGGCAATAGCAAAGCAAGTAATAGTATAAATAGTTTATAATAATATAAATAACTATATAAATAATATAAAAAGTAATAATACTACCAATCTGTTTATGCACCAAGATATATGAATAATACTATAATCTTATACAGTAAAAATGCTAAATCTTGGGATGAATCTTCACGTTAGAAGAAGTATATCAAAAACAAAAGAAAAGAACTCGAATTAAGATACAAAAAAATGTAGTGGTTATTAGGAACAATATCAAAATTATCCGTGCATAATAAATTGCTATAAAAACAATAAATTGTTCGCTGTATATACTAAAATCTATATGTACCCATGGAAATTAGTTATGTGGATGTTTTGCGAGAAGTAATAAGAATATAATAGAAGTATCTAAGAATATGAACATACGAATATAAGAACAATTATTTACACCTTCGGATTCTAAATATCATAGAGAAAATTAAGAATTGATTTAATTCTTGTACAAAACTAGGACGCAGACTCAAGAGAAATAAACAGTGACCTAATTTAGTTGTGTAGTGAAGTGCATTAAATGATGAAATCCTAAAAAGTACTATTAACTTTTATTTTTGTAGCGATTTTGAGGCATGTCGAATTTTCCATCTTAGACTAGCGACCTACAAAATACCCAGAATATATTATCCCAGATGTTGAACATGTGAAGGAATACAGAGGCGCTTAGTAATTGATAACCAAGATCTGGAAATCTGGGGACGTTGCTCTCAGATATCATTGAAGGGTACTTTGTATGATTCAGTCACTGACCATTCAGTTCAGACGTGCCACCATCGATTGCCCAAGGGTCTCCTCAGGTAACACTGCGCTGATCACCCTTTTCCCTTTGATTCATCACTGTTTCATTTCATTTTACCTCCGTTTACCGAAGTATATACTCCCTATCTCTATTTTATTACAGGCTAAGTAAGGTTCAAAGGGTCCCTAAATAAGTGTCTAGTTTTAAGACACCATCGAGACATTCTCTAAGAGTAGAATCTCAATACTCAATAAATACATATAAATTAATTTTCTAGTTCATTTGTATATAAAATTCTAGTGTATTTTTAATTACAGTTAATATTTACTTTCAAATTATACTTCATTTTTTAGCATATATTAAAATACATGAAAACTTACCATTTGGTGGAAATTCGTAGAAATATGCTGACCTAGGGCTCAAACATCTGAAAATAAATTAATTAAAATTAATTAACGAAATGTTCCTTTTAAATGGAAGCAGGAATATAAGAGTATATATTAAATATGGACGTCCTACTTACGTTTGGTAATTATGTTGTTGTTGTGATAGAAGGGGCTGAGTTAATGGAGGAACAACCACTTTCTGTGGCGGTGGTATGAGGATTTGATTGGGCTTGAACACATTGCCGGCAAACCCATATATTTCGTCTTCTTCTTTATGCGACAGACAACTGGATGGCTGAAAAGAACAAAAAGTATACATTCATACAAGGTGAATGCTACTAAGAAGTCCTACTTAACTTATTAATACTTAACATATTAATAATATGAAAGTCATGCTATAGATGAACTTGTTCAATCTTGAAGTTATTTGTTGTCTATGATTGTAAGTTCTTTTTGTTTTGATATATTGATTAGAATAACTGGTACAGCGCATATCATACATTGTTTTATAGGTTTATAACCTATATATACTATAGTTACAACCATATCAATTACTAGTTTTATTATTTATTTTTATTTTATGGTGTTAAAACAGGCTGAAGACAAATTGAAAACATATTTTATGACTGAAAACTGCGAAAGTTTAGTTGGAAACCTTTGATCTATTACTTGCTTTAGTTTTTTAACCGGAAACTAGAGAAGCTCTTCTATCCATTACACTAAAGCTACTCACTCAAAAAATTATAATACTCGAGAATATTTGGTTTAAATATATCAATGTTCACATTATAACAAATTCAGTTGGAATCTAGTGGAAGAAATCGCGATTAAATTTTTCCTTTGTGTGTGTGAACATTACACAATTCAACGATAGAAAATGTTTCTTGTGTATTACTACGTAATTGTTATACTTATGCTTCATTGTATGTTGCTCCTTTAGTCTAGAGGAAGGCAACTCACAAAAATACACAATATAACTCATTTTAGAATAATGTGTAGAAATTTGTGAAGATCTATGCTTTTTTATCCAGCAAGAGATACTTTTAACAAACTTTTAAAAATAGCGATACTTTTAAATATTTTTGTAGAAAAGTTTCTCATTTATTAGAAGCCAAATTGAAAGGAAAGGAAAAGTGATAGAGAAGGGATATTTGGGATGATGGAATATCAACATGAAGGGTTGGCTCTTGGTCACTTCACAGAGAAGAACAAAGGGCATCACATCAAAAAAAGTTATCCAATAAAATTGACAACAAAAATTAAAAAGAAGCTCCTAATAAAACTGTTACTTTACTAATTTAACATTATTGTAAGTAAGAGTTGCAACGGTTAGAGCACACAAAATATATACAAGATTTCGGATATATATTTATAGTATTCTTCAGAACCCAAACTTATTGTACTTACCAAATATTTTCCTGGCACATATATGTTTTGGCTTTGCGATGTCGTCATTACTTGACTGTTATTACTTCCGACACTGTTTGTGTCGGACGCTGTGCTCGATTGTTGTCTTTCCTTGGCCATCGTCACGGTCGCATCGGCAACTTCGGTCTTTCTTAGATCCTCCAAGTGGCCCAGAACGTCTCCGTAATGTGTCGAGAATAGATCTGCATATCGAGAGGCTAAACCTTCCAAATACCCTCGCTCTCCATCCTGTAAAAATAAAATATCACTCTTAGTATAAGGATATTGTACAAGAATTAGATATTATGGTGATGAATTTTAGAACTATTTTAGTTCAAAGGCGAGTTGAAGTTATTTAGTTGTGGGCTATTGAAAATTTGGAAGGAATCTTCGAAAAACATCCCGTAGATTCCCGTAATTTAAATATCCTGGAGTTGAAGAAAGACTTTATAATCCTAATTTATTGGAATTTCGATAGAAGCTTTGTAGATCAGGGTGTGCGGTCATCAACTTGGTTGTTTTGTCGTGGACTATTGAAATACGAGAATATCAAAGCTAAGAAAACCACACCGTAGCTTAAAGACCATGGAAATTTGACATTGCAGTTTAGAAAATCATCAACATTTATAATCTATCGGAACTAAGCTACAACTTTGGACCGTCCATTAGTAATTTTCTACAGGAGGTGTTATGCCCTCCCATTGGTATATCACTGGTAATTACATTCTAGCCCTGGAGCGATGATGCTTCACCAAGACAATGCACCGTGTCAAAACTCATGAATTGGGCTTCAAATTGCTTCCTCATCGACCGTATTCTCCAGATCTGGCCCCCAGCGACTATTTACTGTTCTCGGATCTCAAAAGAATGCTCACTGGGAAGAAACTTTCGTCGAATGAGGTGATCGCCGAAACTGAGGCCTATTTTGAAACAAAGGACAAATCGTACTACAAAAATGGTATCGAAACAGTGTATCACCCTTGAAGGGAATTATGTTGAATAAAAAACAAATTTTGCCAAAAAAATGTGTTTTACTATGGTAGGCCTGAGACTTTTCAATTGTTACCTGTTATATATAAAATCATAACAATGTATACTTATGGCTGGAGAAATTGCACCTTTAATAAATAAAAACATAATAACGTCATAATGAAATATTTACGACAGATTATTTTGCCCAGCCATAATTAAACCAATTCCGATTATTTTCGACTGGGAAACGTTGAACAATAATAACGTTGAATTAAATATCGGATCCAGTAATTATCGTCTGGCGCGATTGTTGTTTAATAGAGATGTTAAATATTGACAAGCAATTACGATAGAAAACTAAAATTAACGAAATATCTTGCTTATTAATCTAAATAACCTGACGAGCATTTACGTCAATGAGAACAGTTCGTAAAGTTTTCAACTTCAGACATTTTGTTACAGATGAATCTATGCGGTGCTAATTAACCTTTGTAAGTCGCAAAGTTTTCAATTATTTTCGACACGAATGACTATGAGTTTTGTTTAGTATATAGACTAGTTAAGGCGCCATTCATATAATTATCTCGACATGTTATTGTTAACATATAATACCGTAACGACTTGAGATCTACATACTTAAACCAAAAACATAAGTTATGTCTCGCCCACTTTGTTCTTTCGCCAACGCAGTCTCTTGTTTAAGTTTGTATAAACGATAAATTAATTGTGTTTTGGAAAATAACTTTTAATAAAGTAAGTATATTGTGGTTCGTAATATATTTATATAACGTAATTGTAAGTAAGACATACTTAAAAGGATTATACGCTAATCCATATCGAGATATTATAACATTACTCCAAGTACATGTAGATATATCTAGAATTTTTTAAATTTATTCAATAATCCACCATCAATCGTTCACAGAATCACTGATCTAATAGAAAAACCAAAAAATTTGTTCTGCAATAATTTTAGATGTTGCTCAAACTTTTGATGAAATTTGGCACAAGGGTTTAACTCATAAGATTCTACCTGACCAATATTCAAATACTATAGAACCATATATAACCGAAATATACCCTTCAGAGTGAAAAAGAAGATGCCTATTTAAGCTTAAGGAAAATGCAAGGTGGTATGTTACACGGAAGTGTATCGGGACTAGTCCTTTATCTGGTGTACATTGGAGACCAGCGTACATTCAATGAAAATGTTGTTGCTATATTTGCAGAAGACATTTTTTTTATTATATAATTATTATATTGTTACTAGTCGTCTCCGACAAACCTAGAGTTTGTCTGTATGATAACTTAAATCTAGGTATATAACTAGGAAGACTCATCGGCTTTATCTCAGTCTCTGATGAAATAATGTTTATACATGTCTCTGCTATATTTTTATTAACTGCACCTCACTACACAACACTACAGAAGATCAGATGCTTTGTTTCTTTTATTCTTCTGGCGGTATCCAGAAGTTGCAATACTTCAATATTATCATGAGAATGGAATCTTTCCTCAATCTTTCTCTCATTCATTCCGAGATATTTAGCGTTGTTGCTATATGGAATGATACTATTATTTAATATTATTGGTGCTTGTATGGTCTAATTATAGGTGAACTTCACATACTCACATTTACTTTCGTTAATTTTTATGTTCCAAGCTTGTGTCCAATTATTTATATTGTCACTTGCCTGTTGTAATTTTCGTGAGGTTTCTTCACTATTGTCTCCGACAGCTATAATCGCAGATTCATCAGCAAATGTAGCCATCGTAATAATCTTCATTTGTAGTACAAGTGTAGGATAGATAAAGCATTGACCCCAGTACATTTCCTTGTGGTACATCTGCTTTAGATTCTTTTATTGTAGAGTAAGCGTTTCCTTGTTTACCTCGAAACATTCTGGCTCTAATGTACGATTTTAGTAGTCCGTTGTGTTGTTTTAGTAACATTTTCTGTAGTTTATGAACAAGGTCTTCATGCCAAACCTTATCGAAAGCTTGTGCTACATCTAAGAATATAGTTGAGCATACTTTTTTATTTTCGTAGGCTTTTTCAACAACATCTGTTATTCTGTGGACCTGGTCAATTGTTGAATGCTTGTTAATAAACTCAAGCTGGTGTGTTGGTGTTAGATTTTTTTCTTTCTATGATCGGTTTTATTCTTTTCAACAGAAGTTTTTCGAAAACCTTAGATTTTACTGGCAGCAGTGATGTAGGTCTTTAGGCTGTTATTTCGTTTGATGACCTTCCCGATTTTGGGATAATTTCCGCCATCTTCCAAATGCCTGGGGACACGTTTTAATCTAAATGCTGTATTGATCAAGTTGGTGAGTTTTATAATCCCTTTCTTGGTATTTTTTGCATTAGTTCTCCTGTTACTAAATCAGGTTCACGACTGATCCACAATTTATAACGGTCATGATGTAGTTCAAAAAGATAAAACATCTAGGAAAATGCGGCGGCTCGATGATATCAGATTGAAACTATAAGGCACTTTAAACAGACCTTCCAAACTCTCCCCAAAAGTGAAAATGTACAAAGAGGAGCTAAAAGAAAAGATTCTAGTGTGTGTTAGTGAATACATATTAGACAATAAAAATATGTATAGTTAATGGTTTGTAAATAAAACAATATTTTTCAGGTCTACTTTGTTTCATTTTAAAGCAATCACTCTTTTAACATAGTTACTCAAACTATCAAAAAACGTCCCATCCTACAAACCCACAGGTATAAAGATTAGATATCTTAGAATTTTAAGTGCAGACCTAGGCTATTAATACATTTATAAACAATATTTCCACGATGTTATTTTAAAAATCACTTATTTGATCAATAAACTATACAAAAATTAAGAATTTTTGATATGAAAGGCGTCGATTCAAAAACGAGAAATAAAAAGAAAATTATGTCCATTTTTCTAAAAATAAAAGGGAACAGAATAACATCTAAAAATGCGGTTATTTTCTGACAGTCGGGGCTATTCGGGTGTTTGAAATATATCCGGTCTATATTGCCTCAGGATTCTCCAGCAGGACATTGCAAATTGGATCTGCCACCTTACCGGAATAGTGTACGAACATATTGTAAGCTTCTGACATTTATCTCGAACGAGCTAGTTTTTTAGCTCTCGTAATGTACCGCACGACATAATACCTCAAGGACGAGACGAGAAACCATGATTCTGGAAAATATACAGGGAACATTAAAAAATATGGCCTTAAAATTTTAGAAGAAAGAAAGACGTATCTTTAGAGGCTATAGATGAATCGATTCATTTTTAGTATCTTCATAAGCGATTTAATATGCAGTCGGGTCGGGCAGGTTTCATATTCTTTAAAATTAATTTATAAGCCTATAATATAACATATATTAGCTAATTTTTTTCGAAAAATGAGTTATAATTCCTGCTTATGTGATGTACTTTCGTTAATGGAAATAGGGATTAAATAGTTAAGATTTAAAAAGTTAACAGCAGTTAAATTTTAAAGTTGGCACCCGACCATTTAGCAGTATAGGTTTTGCGGGAAGTTATTTGGCAAGTTACCAACTACTGTACCCAAAACGAAGAATGTCTAATTGAATTTAGATGCCAGCAAACATTTAAAACTCACATAAAATGTGGCAAAACATTATATCGAAAAAAATAGCTTTTCATTTATTTGTCTTTTCAAAAATGTAAAACTATAGTTTAATTGGTTTTTTCATTCTACAAATTATTATAGGACATTTGATTTCAATAATACTATTCTCAGTTCCCAACTGGCGATTGTACTATTATTGGGCATTCTTTAGAGTAGTACCTTCACTTATTAATTATCTTGTCAAGTGTTATACTGAAGGTATTTTTTCTAAATGCTCCTCAATATTCTACCACATTTCATGGTTAGTGTGCCTGAAATACTCACTCACTTCAACTCTATAAAAGCTAGTATTATTTTTAACATTATAAATTAATTAATAAATCCTATTTTGATTGTTTTGATTATCTTTTCTATCCATTGGTAGCACAAAATCAATTTTTTTAACTATAAAATGCTAGATTAATAATCGTAATAAAATTGAAACGCACTAAAAAGTTCAAAGGAATACCAAAATGGTAGTTAGGAAACGGTATCTGACGTCAATGTTTCGTAGCCCTTCTGATTGGTGTTTGACTTAACATGGCGATTTTTGAAATTTTGTGCTTTTAATTCTGGTATAATCAGTCAAAATAAATGTATTTTTAATAATCACCCTACAATTTTCTAGTTTACAATAACTCTAATATTTTTTCATAAGGAATGTTACTCAATCTCTTGGATCTTCAACAATCTGCCCGTGTGCAATAGGTATTTTTGCTCCAATAAGTATTTGCGTTATATATAATTATACTGACATGTAGAAGAACGCTTCAGTAAGTGATTATTCTAGTTCATTCCAACTTATTCTAAAGATTATTCTAACTTATTCTAGATATCATTATATCTCACTCTATGTCTCTATAAATCGGTTCGTACGGTCGTTTGCGTTTGAGCCTACGAACTTTACTGTCATCGCATACATTAAACTATTTGGCGTTTGCATTGGAATGCACCAACAATCTTTCAGAATACTTTGTACCAAAACTTTGAATTACACTTGTTATGAGTTCTAAGGGAATATCGCGCTGAATCAGTTTGTTGGAGACGTAATATGGGGCATCGACGATGGCTCGCAACATTTAAATCTGGAGCCTCTGACTCTACTAGCACCCCACAGTTAAATACCATAGGTCCAAATGGCCCTAAGTATTGACTTATACAGCGAAACCTTGTTATTTAAGGATAACTTAGATTTACGCCGTCATCGTTCAATATATTTGGCTCAGTTTAAGCGCAAGTTGTTTAAGTTTTGTTACTATATGTTTTTTCGATGTTAAGACTCGATCAAAAAAAATTCCCAGATATTTAGGGTTGAGTTTGAAGAAGGAATTGCTGAACTTTCTGGTAGATATTTTCACGGTCACCGATTCGCAACAGTAACAAATTAACATATCAATCACATAATATAATTCGCACTGCGGTATACGCAAAATATAACACCCCGAATTTCCCTCCATCGACTCTACCCTCCGACGCCCTGGAGACGAATCTGTTTTTTTTCTTTGCCAGGATAATACCGCACCGGAAACAATCGAATAGCGAAAGTGATTGTAGCTATTTTGTAGCGTACTACGCCAAAATTCTATTTGGGTTTCAATTTGGTGCCTTTGAAGCCTGCCGAATACCTCATTCGATTTTGATTGTCGGCGAATAGCATTTTTTTATGGTCTAGAATAAGATTGTTCGCCATTGGGCCAGGGCCGGATCTGAATTATTTATGGTGCGGAAGGAAATATTGTGTCGGGTCGGTTTATTTTTGCTGTTTTAGTTCAACGTTTTATGCCCACTCGCGGCAATCGGTTTTCGATTTTTATTCCTTAAGGGAAGGGCCCGCTTCTCAATAATAAAATACCGAAATAAAATACTCAGGGTTTCCAATGTCAATTTATGGAATATACCAAATCTGTTCCCAGAACTGCCACTCTGTTGTCCATCTTCTAGACTATTTGCTATTGTTTTTTTTTTGTTAAGAGCTTCAACCTGTTGGCGTAGCTCTCATCCTTCTACACGAATTTGCATCTTTCGGGCCTTGCGTGCTGTTGTTCTCTCATTCCAATCAATGCCAGCTCAAACCTGCGTCTCAAACCAATGCCAGCTTGTATGTATGTCGCTCAAGTCTCTTGATACTTTTTGATAATATTTTCTATTCTCATTCCGAGATCCAGATACATAACAGGTTAATTGAAAAGTCCCCGGTCTACCATAGTAAAACATATCTTTGGCAAATTTTTTTTTTTTTATTCAACATAATTCCCTTCAAGGGTGATACACTTATTATAGCGACCCTCCAATTTTTCGATACCATTTTTGTAGTACGATTTGTCCTTTGCTTCAAAATAGGCCTCAGTTTCGGCGATCACCTCTTCATTCGACGAAAATTTCTTCTCAGCGAGCATTCTCGTGAGATCTGAGAACAGGAAATAGTCGCTGGGGGCCAGATCTGGAGAATACGGTGGATGAGGAAGCAATTCGAAGCCCAATTCATGGATTTTTGGTCATATCGTATTTTTGCCATCGTTTTCACTGACTTGTGATACGGTGCATTGTCTTGGTGAAGCACCACTTTCTTTTTCTTCAAATGCGGCCGTTTTCCGGTGATTTCGTCCTTCAAACGGTCCAATAACGCTATGTAATAGTTGCTGTTGATGGTCCTTCATTTTTCAAGATGCCATAACCTTGCCAGTCGACTGTTGCGTTTTCCCACGCTTTGGAGCGAGTTCATTGTGTGCTGTCCACTCGGATTACTGTCGATTGGACTTTGGAGTGAAATGATGGAGCCATGTTTCATCCATTGTCACATATCGAAGCAAAAACTTTGGTTTATTACGCTTGATCATCTTCAAAGAGTGCTCCGAATCAACTCGTCATTGTTTTTGGTCAAAAGTGAGCTCGCGCGGCACCCATTTTGCACAGAGCTTTCTCATACCCAAATATTCGTAAATGATATGATGTACACGTTCAGTTGATATCTTTATAGTGTCTGTTATTTCACTCAATTTAAATTTACGGTCTTTCAAAATCATTTTGTAGATTTTTTAATTTTTTTCCTCGGTAACAACTTCTTTTGGGCGTTCACCGTCTTAGGTGGTCATTTCACCACGTCTAAACTTAGCGTACCTATCTTTGATGATTGATTTTCCTGGGGCAATATCCCGAAACTCGGCATCAAGCCAAGTTTTTGCTTCAACTGTATTTTTTCCCTTCAAAAAGTAATATTTTATCAACACGCGAAATTCCTTTTTATCCATTTTCTTCAAAATAACAAAAGTTGCTTCACTAAAAATGTTATAATTCAGAAACTAATGATCCGACAGCTGTCAAATTTATACACGCATATTTTGAGGGTTAGGGCTGTTGGTGTAATTCTTTTAAGAAGGTTTGAATTTTATCTGCAGGTGTAAAGTCTAAAGTCCAACCAAACCAATGGCAATTTTTTAATCCTATATTTAAACCAAATGCCTTTTATTCAATTTTATAAATTGCGCTTAAACAAACAGAAACACGCACACGCTCTCGATAGCTTATTCAATATTTGCTTACGGAAAATATATTTTTGTTTATTAATTTGACAAATTGTGTATCCCGTTAAAATATGATATTATTCGAATAAGGCCGTAATGTGTATTTTTAACTCTCTCGCCGTTCGCTCGAAAATATTTTCTATTCCGCTTTTGTGCGCATTAAAAGTAAATAAATGTTTATTACGATTTCCGTACGTTTGAAATTTGTTGGCGACGCATAATTGCTCATTAGAACTGTATGGATATAATCAGAAGCTGTAAATTTATATATTTAAATTGCCTATTACTTTCATTAGCAAGTTTTTCTATTCGGTAATGGAGAATACGTGTTATTGTCTATACAAAAAGAGGTTCATGAAAAGCTCATTAACTATTATGAAATTTCTAGAAATTAACTAATTAAGAGGTATAAGTTTTGAGATGGAATTTTTTTTTAGGTTAAAAGATTGTTTTACGTTGTATATTTAAATATTTTGAAAATAATCATGAATATACTGAAAATACCTGTTATTCAAAAATACTTTTTATTATTTTCTTTGAGGTTTTTTTTATCATAACCCTGTTTGACATGAGGACACATTGATAAACAATATCACCACTTATGTAAAATGTAATACTTAATAAGATATTAATATTATCATTTCTAAAACATTAAGAGAGCACCTAAGTTATTGGACCGTTTGAAGGACGAAATCGCCGAAAAACGGCCGCATTTGAAGAAAAAGAAAGTGCTGTTTCACCAAGATAATGCACCGTGTCACAAGTCAGTGAAAAATTTGTGAAAAACGATACTTAAATAACCTTCTATCGTCTTTAGTGGTCTTACAACTTGAACAGGGAAGTATCTGTTCGAATCACAGTATGCTAGATTAAAAAGTGTTTCCACAGATTTATAATTTCCAAATTCCAGGAATACATGCACTATGTATTCTTCACATCTTTGTTTTCCCAAATTCCATTAGTTTTACCCCGTGAACTTTAATTTTAATCCTCTTCAATTTCAGTAGACAAGCTTATAAATGTCTCCGCATATATAGAATTTCCAAATTTCGTAAATTTATGGCTAAAGATACTTTAAGAAATTTCTATTGCCTTAAGTTGTCTTACAACTTGAATATATTTTTGTTAATCGATATTTTTCGATATTTAAAATTTATTTTATTTTATTTAAAACCTTATAATTATTCCTAAAAAACATTTTAAAATGATTCTTAATTTTAAAGGTTCAGTGCACTTAGGTGCTTGATTTTAAAGTTTTGTATATCTTAGAAAAAATTGTAGAAAAAATTATCGAAATATCGGTATTTTTCTTGCCTGTCGACACCCCCACTACGTACTGCGTGTTTTTGAAAAATTTGGCATTCCCAAATTTGAATGGTTTATAGCTAAAGGTACTTTAAGAAACCTGCTTCGTCTTTAGTTGATTTATAAGTTCAATAGTGATGAGTCTTCACAAATTCCAATTCCAACTTCGAGGAATCTATGGACAAGGGATATTTTTTAAAGTTATAAGGGTTTCCTCAGTAACTTCATTTTGCCTTTAGTGTTCAATATTAATATGATACATAATTATAGCTTGAATCAACATAGTTAATATGAGAAGCGCCGTATTTGTTTTCAACACATATTCCACATGCCGTATGAAATAATTGTACTAATTGTTCCAATTAGACTATCAAAATTACAAAGCTCATTGGCACATAATATATTTTATTATTAAAACAAAACTCCAACTTTGATCCATAACAAAGCAAAAAGACCAATAGAAAGTTACCTTAATCGAAATAATCCTGGACCGTCGGTCTTCCTCCTTTCATCTCCTTTGGCACGACGCGAGCCATTATGGCGGGCTTTCGTCTGCCGTTCGGGAAGGTTTTAAAAAATCCGAAACGAAAATAGGTGCGGAAAACCAGTAATTATTGCAGATACTTTTATCTTAATTGGAATCGTGGATTCTATAAATTTTTTATCCGCTTTCGCCGCCAGTCAATTGTATGAAGGTAAAGGGAGCGAACAACAATTGTCCTTGAGAAGGAGGACGAAGAGATACAAGAACAGTGTACTTTGGGTTGCCGTTATACGAGGAAGGATTCAAAATTGGTATCTTTATGTATAATAATTTATTGATAAGAGTGGATTAACACCAAAGGCTATTATCCTGGCCTAAAAACATTGTGTCCTTGAATGTATTTTGGTCACCGATGGATATCAATTTATAGATCAACCGATTTATTTTAAGATGGTTTTTATCATATCACGTTACGTGGCTTTGGATCTCTTATTCGCTGTTTTTGCTTACTAACTTAATCAGTAAACATTGTAAACATTCAGCAAACAGTGTCGATGTGGATATTTCTCCTGGACCAACTCATGACTGGCCCATTTTGCGCTGGATATCTGCTACGATAGATCCATTTTTCGTTGCACGCCACAATATGCATCAGAAAACTTATTTTTTACCATATAATTCAGCCGCTATGTGGAGAGTATTTGATATAGCGTTTTTAATCAATTCGTGTGGTAGCAATTTTCTCCCCATAGCATGTAGACAGCTAGATACAGTTAATTGATCAACTGCTAAGCTGTTTGAAAGTTGCTTGAGAGTTTGTGTCCGATATTTCAGTAACTTTGAACTTTTAATATATGTATCTTTGGGAACATTACAAATAATTGAGGATCCTAACTTTGTTAACTATAATAATATATTTGAAATCTTTACATTTACCCAAGAAATATATGGAACATTCAACTTGCACAATTGTGCAAATGGTGACATATTTATTAAGGTAACTTTTTGAAGATCATGATGGAAACTGACATTATATCCATAGAATGCATAGTTTTTGAGACATGACATATTTTTTACAAAAAACATAATCTTGATATATTTCTAAAACTTTCAAGTTGCACCAAAATTGTATTACCATTATATTAAGCAGCAGACTTTAAAAGTATTGATATATTCATAAATATACTTTTGTATAAACTAGAGTTATAACGAGCAACGGTAGGAGGACTGAGGTATTAGAATGGGTAGAAATTGCTATTTTTTCTGAATATACATAGAGAAAAATGCAAAAAAATGCAGGCTATCAAATATATTGGAAATTTCATACTACATGAATAATTGGAAGAAAAAAACGCATAAATTGTCGCTTTTGTATAAAGTGCATAGTTTTTGAAATATGATAAATAATGGTATGATCGGAAATCATTTCTGTATCGAATAGTAACGGTGATAAAAACTAGATTAATTTTGGAACTACTAACGGAGAAAATAACGGTTAACATCTGACAAATGGTTTTGGCCGCAAGACAATGATCTGTGTTTTGGTGTGAGTGGTGTGGTGTATTACGAACTGTTTAAACCTGGTGAAACAGCTAATGGTGATCGCTACCGATAATAAATGATCAATTTGAACCACACATTGATCGAAAAACGTACAGAAGGGACCCGAAGATATGCTAAAGTGATTTTACAGCATGATAAAGCAAAACCGGTTAAGTAAGCGTTGAAAGCAATTGGATGGGACATATTGTCGCACTCACTTTACTGTCTAGACCTTGCCTCGTTCCATTACCAACTTTTCTCATCAATGGCACACGCGCTAGCAGAACAGTACTTCGCCAATTTCGAAGAATAGCTCTGCTCAAAGGACAGTTTTTTTGGGATGGCATTAATACATTTATTGAAAGATGGGCAAGACAACCTGGTAACCTCCAGTTAAATTAATTTGAGAAGTTCACTGGAACCGGCTGACGCGCAGGCGCTAAAACACTGTGTACTGCTGCATTAGAGAGGACATATTTATATGGTGGTCACATTTCTGTTTAACTTCTTCTTCTTCGCAAATTCCAGTAGATATACGAAGATTTAAATTTAACCAAGACATGCAAATATAATACTCTGGTAGATGCGCTGTAACATCCTTCATACCATGAAATTCGATATAACGAACACGCCATTTCAGCTAGTCCTCATCCTATCCCCCCCCCCCACCTAGCAGTCACCCCACTCGTATTGTATCTCTATTGTCGCGCATTTAATTAATTTAAAGAAATGGCGATGGTAACAACGCGTTTGGCGCTTATCTAGATAAAGACGCGAAACAATGTTTAGCAAAAACGATCATCTGCATACAAAAGGCGGCGTGCCAGCGCGGCACAATGAAACTATTAAGCTGTATAAGGCCTCCCTACTACGATTCCCGTGCTCTAATATGCGAGAAAACTATGCTGAGGCACTTCTAGAGGGTGCGGAGCCGGGAGGGGGGCGGCGTCGGGATGGGGGGACCAACTTTGTCTCGCGAATTCCTTTCGGCGCTCTTGTGCCAAATAATGGACTCTCGGCGGGGTCTTGGCTATCTGGTTTTAAAACCGTTTTTGAGCGTTTAAAAATTAAAACCCCATCACTAGTTCTTGTCTTAGTGATTATCTGGATGACATTTTTAAATTACAATTTCAATTGTTAAACACAAAAATTTATATTGCTTTGTTCTTCGCACACCGATATGTATAGAAGCTAAAATGTTTCCTGGAGGAATAAATTTCTCTGTTTCAGCCAAAAAGTAGTCGTGTTTCTCGTGCGTTTTTACGTGTTGAATACACCGGGTGCAGAAGAACTTCTCTTTTTTTTTTGTTCTGGCCTAAAAAAACCAGGCGGTGGAATGCATGACGCATACCTGGTCGCGGAGACTTGCCCTGGAGTGACAAGTTGGACCGGGTTATGTGGGACTGCCTCTGGGCTTATCATTACACTAAACCGAAACCGCCTCACAGTTGACCCCTGTGGCTCACTACTGCTACTGCATTAAATTTGGGGATATGGCACCCGCTGATCGGGCAGCCGTTATTGGGCACGAGGGCCCGGCGATTCTATTGATTCGCGAACCTGAGTTATCACACAACTGGGTACTGTTGTATGGGGACAAAAGTTATGACTGTAGCGACGGATGAGGTCGTTTCAGCCTGGAAAAGGGGGAGAGCTTAGCGGTGACGCGGTGCTAAGCTCCCAGCATGTCGACCAGCTCACGAACAAGCGCGTTTTCAGAAGAACTTGAGCTGAGTTGTTGTTTGTGGAATGATTGAGATATGAAGTGCTTGATTTCTGGAGTGTCAGTTTCCCTATGAATTTGATTATTCCTGACAAACCATGGAGCGTTTAATATTCTCCTGAGGAGCTTATTTTGGAAAACTTGAAGCCGTTTGACCTGGTTGGGTGTAACAAACTTGAAGTAGACATTAGATCCGTAGAGGAGTACGGACCGAATTAACATCTTGTAAAATAAGCAGGAAGTCTGCTAGAAGGGCAGATCAGAAAAGATAGCAGGTTTGCTATCCCCGAACCTTTTTGGATTGCTTTCTGGATTTGGGAATGCCAACCGAACCGCCGGTCGAAGTGAAGACCTAGGTACGTGACGTTATCCAGCCATTGAATTATTGCGGTGTCGATCTTAAGTTGCGAGACGCGCAGTGCGTAACGCGTCTTGTGGAAAATGATGGCCTGGGTATTCAGGGGGTTGATTTGCAACCTCCAGAATTTGAACCACTTGACCGCATGATCGAGCTGCTTCTGTAAACGTTCATGAATTGTAACTTCGAACCTGGCGGCCGTGAAGAAAGCACTGTCGTCAGCGTAAAAGGCGACGTCAATATGCTCTTTCCTCGGCATATCTGAAATAAAGAGGTTAAATAAGGCTGGGGCCAGCGGGGAACCTTGAGGAGAACTTCTCATTTGTACATCAAAATTACCACATTTAAATTGTCGAAATTAATACTGACAATTGAGATATGACGGAGAAGACACATCATAGTTTGCCAAGTGATTAAATCATGACAATTATGGCAATAATGCTCCATCGATTTCTACATGTGAATAGTGGTTTCCACGTTTTCAAAGTCAGGCAGCCAATAAAACTAAAAACCATGATTTGAAGGCATGATTCGATGAAACCCTCAATAGGGATCTCTATAGACTACAATTGATGACACTCAAAGACTCAACAATATATTCTTCAGCATGACAATGCGGAAACTAGAACTCCACCCGCAGTATTCTCCATATGTTGGTTCTTTTGATCACTTATTAAAATACCAAAAATGGTTGCACCGAAAAAATCCTTTCGACATTGAAAGGTGAGAAAAAATTATGGTTACCGATGGACAGTACTTTGAATAAAACACACTGTACCGATTTTTCACAATAAAGCCTCAAATACAAAAAACAATAAGCAATTTAGAGACAAATTGTGGTAAAACATCAAGTAAACTATATAACGTTATATAATTTCCGTTTCTATTCTACGAACTTATATATAAATGATACGAAGCATCCCGTGAATATTTAGAAAAATTACTATTGACGAGAAACATTTTCTTTATATATGCATTTCTCACGCGTTGTTCTATTTTCGTACTTAATTTTCATTCATCCGAGCTAGAAAGACATGCATAAAATTTGGTTCAGCGTGGCTCCGGTTGAACCTCTTCGTCGGTCAATAGCACCGAGCCTGTGCCGGAGTCGGATACTTGAGACGGTGACGAGATGGAAATTCGCCATCGGAGTGGCAGGATTTCCGCGGGCTGGCTCTTTTTTCCTGCCTCGAGGGCCCCTAATGATTTTTTTTAATCTTCTATTTTTATTTCGCGGCGTACCGGGATCTTATACAATTTTTCGGTATCGTTAATTTGCATTATTCCTGTCTCCATGTTTGAATTTCTTCTTAAACGTTTTTACACTACAACGCAAAAAATTAAAACTCTTAGTTTACATATATAAGTTGTAAAATTTGAACATAAGTATATCACAAGGTTCATCAATGAACATAATTAAACCGATTGATATAACAGATCAATTGAAAAGTCCGCGGCCTACCATAGTAAAACACATTTTTTGGCAAAATTAGTTTTATTAATATTCAACATAATTCCCTTCAAGAGTGATACACTGATTATAGCGACCCTCCAACTTTTCGATACCATTTTTGTAGTACGATTTGTCCTTTGCTTCAAAATAGACCTCAGTTTCGGCGATGACCTCATCATTCGACGAAAATTTCTTCGAGAGCATTCTTTTGAGATCTGAGAACAGGAAATAGTCTGGAGAATACGATAGATGAGGAAGCAACTTGAAACTTAATTCATGGATTTTTGCCATCGTGTTCACTGACTTCTGACATGGTGCATTGTCTTGGTGAAGCAGTACTTTCTTTTTCTTCAAATGCGGCCGTTTTCGGCAATTGCGTCCTTCAAGTGGTCCAATAACGCTACGTAATAGTCGCTGTTGATGGTCTTTCCTTTTTCAAGGTAACCAATGAAAATTATTACACGTGTAGCCCAAAATACAGACGCCCGTAACCTTGCCAGCCGACTGTTGCATTTTCCCACGCTTTGGAGCGGGTTCATCGTGTGCAGTCCACTCGGATGACTTCGAAGTGAAATGATGGGGCCATGTTTCATACATTGCCACATATCGACGCAAAAACTCGGGTTTATTACGCTTGATCATCTTCAAACACTGATCCTAATCATCAACTCGTCGTTGTTTTTGGTTAACAGTGAGCTCGCGCGGCACCCACTTTGCACAGAGCTTTCTCATATATTCGTGAATGATATGATGTACACGTTCAGTTGATATATTTAGAGTGTCTGCTATTTAATTCAATATCAATTTACGGCTACTCAAAATCATTTAGTGGATTTTTTAAATGTTTTTGTCGGTAACAACCTCTTTTGGGCGTCCACTGCTTTCACCGTCTTCGGTGCTCATTAAACAAGGGTCTATATTTGTCATACCAATCCTTGACGGTTGATTTTCCTGGGGCAGTGTCCGGAAACTCGGCTTTAAGCCAAGTTCTTGCTTCAACTGTATTTTTTCTCTTAAAAAAGCAACATTTTATCAACACGCGAAATTCCTTTTTATACATTTTTTCATAATAACAAAAGTTGCTTCACCCAAGGGCTAACTAAATAACATATGGACTTGTGGCGAACGCCACGACCCTTTAGGCCACCAAGAATTCATCAACAACTACAAAGGTTGGCAACGCCGGTGGATTGGTACCATGCAGTTCCAGGCTATAAAAGACCATCACGATTACGTCTCGCTCTCTTTTCTTTTCTCCACCCCCTTGTAACAGTACTACTTCCACAGTGCTACCGTTCTTCCTCTACCTAATCTAATATCCTTTCAATTCTACCGTCGACCATATGTATATTGTAATATTAAAAATAAACAGTATTTCTTCAACCAGTGTTTTCAGTTCTCGTGCAAATTCCTTCCAAAAATAGTAGTGAGTGTTCTGACAAATAATCGCAGCGGCAGCCACATATTTCGACCGACTGTCTGACCCGACGAACATTCCTACAGACTTAATTCTAGTAGCGCTATCTATGTGCCAGACCGGGGACTTTTCAATTGACCTGTTAGTTGATTTTTGTAAATTTATATTCATAAAATCATAGATTTAGCTCAGCTAGTCAGTAACACGACATTCATTGACTGTTAGGCGGTACGAAATTTGCCGAGTCATCTAGTAATAAACAAAAAATAACTCACAAATGTAATAAAACCATCATACACTTATGCAGTTTCATATACGATTATATATTCCGTTAAAAGTGGGAAAAACTACTATCTTCAAGGAAGACCAAGCTGCTGTTAAAACACAAAGGAGAATCATCTCCCTTTACAATTTCCATTTCGACACATCTGCTGTAGCGGCGTTCTCCCGTTCCGTATTATTTCTGTTCCTCGAGGAGGGCGCCGAAGAGGATGGAAAGGAGTAGATGGGCCTCGCATATCGCAGTTATAACGTTTCGGGATGCGAATAAAAGACGAAAATCCAACTGAAGTCGTATGCATTTGTCGTTTAATTGAATTTTTTCGCCTTTGTTATCATCCCATTTGATAAAATTACGGCGCACACGTTGTCTCGAATGTTTTACTTGAAATGACGTAGTGTACGGTCGGATAACTTAAAGATTTTCGGGCTTAATGGTTGCGATTCTCTTTTAGTTCGCTGTTGAGGTTCTTTTTTATAAACTCTTCATTATCTACGTTCGTGAGTTTCTATAAATGTTTATGTATATTCCAGATATTTTATGTAGTAGATTATAAAATATTAACAACAAAATTGAACGGACTCCAAAAAAGTATTAGTGATCCAAAAAATAATCAAACTTTTTTGAGTTTTAACACAAAAAAAAACATTTCAAAATAAAATATGTACATAATAATCGTTGCAATCATTAAATAAAAATAATCAATAAACTTATTTAACCGATCTACTACAAGTATTTTATATTCTACTGTATACACACAATTTAGCTTAATACCTACCCAAACCTATTTATCTATTTACAATTTTATTTTATCTAAACTAAACTAAAACAGTTTAAACTAAAAACTAAACAGTTACATTAATTTAGGTTTTTGTTGGTAATTTATTTAAAAAAACAAAAAAATATTTGGTAAATTTTTTGTATTTGTAACAAAATAATATTATTATTTTATTATTGTTTGCGCTAGGCACCGACTTCAAAGTAATCAGTTAGTAGCAGTTAAAATAATATTGTAAATAGATAAATAGGTTTAGGTAGGTATTAAGCTAAATTTGTGTATATAGTAGAATATAGAATATATGTAATAGATAGGTTAAATAAGGTTTATGTTTATTTTTAGTTAGATATTACAACGATTATTGTATGTACAAATTTTATTTTAATTTTTTTTGTGTTAAAAATCTAAGTTTGATTATTTTTTAATTTTTGGTGAGTTCCTTATTTATTTTTTGAAGTCGGTTCAATTTTTTTAAAAATATTTCATTGTTCTCTTTTTAGTGTTAGTAAGCAAAGGTGCAGCCCGTATGAGGAAAAATAGGAATAAATAAACAATGACTGAAAATAAAGAACTCTTCAGGCACCGGGGTCTGCTATCTACACTAGGTGATTTGACAAATGTTCTAACTAAACTAGAACACCAACAATTATTCTTTATGCCGGGAATCGAACCCGCGACCTCCGCTAAACTTTTTCACCATTACACCATAGAAGCAGTAGTCTCCAATATTTCTACGAGGTCTTATATGAATGACTTTGGATTTTCCACCGCATCAGCTCAGATAACGTTTCTTACAAATATCTGATTATTTTAGATAAAAAATATGTGAAAACTTTATACATGCCTTTGAAATTGGAGATGCTGACTTAGTTCCAATGAGATCATCTCGGAAGTGCACTCTTTTGAATAAAAAAAGAATTTTGAAAATCGGGCAACAATCGACGGAAAAATCGTCTTTCGAACTTTGTTAAAATTAAAGCAAAACTTGAATATGATGCGGCAACGTCGCACTATAACTTTTGATGCCGTACATTGGCTGTTTTGTTCGAAGGACTATAGAATTTGGTACTGTGGAATTTTCTGATTTCGTAGTACAGAGAGGCAAATGTAAAATACAAACAATTTAACATTTGGACGTAACCCACTTTACATTCACACCCGAAACACGGGAAAAAAGGGGAACAAAAATACGAAAATCGTTTCGCTTGTAGTCGATTTGTTCCCCGTATTAGCAATTGTAACTAGTCGAAATAAAATGAACGCCGCTGCCGCCGCTTCAATCGCAGTTCGGCAACGATCGAGGCAAATTAGGTGTAAATTGGACAAATTTTTCAGAAAAGCCGAATGGCGCACTTCCATCCTTTTGATATGCAAATTCCGGTGCTGTTTTATGTACACGACAATCTGGCATAGAGATGGGGCGAGCGATCTAAAAGCCATCAGTGCTAGATTGGAATATTACCATCATAATTGAAACATATCCCTATAGAAAAAAAGTTGGCGGTTATTGTTCAAAATAAAATGGAAATCATGTGTTTGTTTTGCTTAAAACTGATTCTTTTAGGGTTTGCTCTTTTCCACACCACCTATTAGTTAGAGTTAATGTAGTGATATCCCCTAGAGGCAACAGTTTCTGCAAAACAGTAGTGACGCACGTCATCAATAAGTGCCTGGCGAAAATTGTAAATTCGTGTTACAGTCAGACAATATTTTCCTTCTCATTTTATTCCATTTAAAAAGTCGTCCGTTTGTCAAACGTCTGCAAAATTCTTCAAAATATTATATTTACGAGTTATTATAAACTGGCAAAAAAGTTGTTTTAACACACTGTTTTAATAAATTTCAAATCACCGCTTATTATCACTCTGGTTGAAAATGCTGAAGCCGTTACACAGTCAGAATCAAAATCATGCGTTTATAAGGTGAGGCCCCTTTTTTCCAGTACAATGCGTTACGAGAGTGTACAATGTATGCTGTGTTTTTTATTGAAAGTCCTTTTCAGCGTGTTGCATCTGCACTGAATATTAGTACGGTCAGTAAAATACCTCAAAAAAGATTTGTAGCTATTTGAGGGATGTAAGAAATCCCTTCATACACTGTTGGGTAATATAGAATTTAAGTGATGTAAAGATAACCCAAGAAAGGGTATAATGGAACTTCCAGACATTGCTTTTAAAAGAATACTTTTATAAGTTTTAAAAAAATATAACAAAGTTGAGACATGAATATTTCAGAATGATTATATTAGGCCATACATGGCAAGATGATGATAAATATAGTGTAAAGACAACAAAAGTTGATGAGAAAAGGTAAACGTTGGAATAACTATCGATTAGATTTTATTATTCATAACATTTATTAATAATTCATTACAGATATATATTTCTTCATGCTTGAAACAGGAACCGTTTTATTCCTGGTGCAGAATTAGTGTTTTGCTCTAAGTGTAAGGGTGACTACCATGGAGAAATGAACCTTAACTTGTTTTTGCAGTGGTTTGAAAATCAGCTCTTAAAGAACTTGGAGGAACCCGACTGAGACATGAAAGCCATCAGTGTTAGATTGGAATATTACCATCATAACTGAAACATCCCTAGAGAAAAAATGTTGGTGGCTATTGTTTAAAATAAAGTGGAAGTCATATGTTCGTACCCCTTAAAACTGTTTCCATGGGACCACACTGTTGCCAAGCAACAATATTTGGGTTATTATCAATCTATCTAGATAACTCTAGAGTCCGTTCAACAAAAGAGTGAATTCACAGCATCTAAATTGATGACGTCAAAACGTCGCAATATTACCGCGTCAATTTTGAGTTTTAGTTCATTTTGGCTTTGATATACAACAAGATTCTAATCTAAATAAGATACGCCCTTTCTGTTGTGTGTAAATCTGGCAACGTCAGAAGGATCCCTACGATCAGTGAAAGAAAAATTCGACATATGTGAAAATTTCATGCCAACATAGATTAACAGAATTTAACAATAACAAGAATCATCTGTCCTCTTTGTCAACAAATATAGATATATTTAAATTTCGTAATCGGCTTTTGTGGCCTCAAGAACTAGAAATGACAAATAAATACATTCAAATTGCAATTGAACTACAAGTATTCTTAGAATTGCAAACAATCGATCTTTCCCTAACATTTAAAACCCACTTGACCAAAGAATTCTTTATAAAATATAGAGGATATTGTTCTTTTTCATACCATATGTCTAGTTAACACCACAAGCTAACACAACTATCAAGAATCCGGACTCTGTATAGCAGAAAATTAGGTAACAACAGCAACTGTTCAAAAAAGTTAAAATCAAACAGATATATGGTTACAATAGCTGCAATTTATTGTCCTCCAAAACACAATTAAAAAACGAAAATTATTTGAATGTCTTAACTTACCTAGGACATAAATTTATAATTAGTAGTGATTTTAGTCCAAAAAATACAACATGGGGATCTTTATAAATCAGCTGCTGAGCCTACATTCAAGTATATTGAGAAAGTGTTGAGCTAAATTCAGATCCCACAGCGGCGATTCTGACAGTGGATGAAGATATAATGAGAAAAGAACAAAATGTAATATTAACAAAGAAAGCAGGCTGAGGAGAATTTGCTGAAGAATTGAACAATCGAATTGTACTAAGTAAAAATAATGACCGGACTAATTTGCACTTAAATTGAATATATTTTCGAAACAACCTGTAAGTTTGACGAAAATTCGAGACCATCCTCCCAAAATCAACATCTGGAAATGAAAATGTCACCTTTTGTGTTGGGATATTATCCAACGACAGTACGTTCCTTTTTTTACAATAACAAGAAAAAAATCGTTTTGCTGTCACCGGATCCCACCGCCTTTCTCTCCTCCCAGCGGCCTCTGTCGGCCCCAGACAAAGGTCTCAGGTAAAAAGAACGGAAAAACTATTTTTTAGACTGTTTATTTAAACGCTCCAGGGAAATCCGAGGAAGTGGGCTCGGTGGTCGGTCTACGACGCCAAAGTCACTAGACGCGGTTCGTCGTTATCATAGTTGTAAGTTTTGGCTTTTCGACCCTCAATGGTCGTACAGATAGAGTTGGTGGCTTTTATTTAATGTAGCTTCTATTATTCGCTATCGTTTTTATGCTACTGGACATTGTATTTATTCAACACTATTTAAGTATAAAATGAAAAGTTCTGTAACACAATAATATTGTAAAATTATCACTTTTATCGGCTTTTCAATATCATTATATTATATATATATATATATATATGTATATGTAAACCCTGCAAATGTTCACTCTCTACCAAGCTCCGCTCCGAAGTTAATAAGGCGTTTAAGTCTAAAACTGCTGTAAACAACGGAATTTTAATCAAATTTAAAGTTCGAAATGGACAATTAACAGTACACAAACCCTCCCCCGCTCCGCCCAACAACACCAGTCACCTACTGCCGCCCCCTCTCACCCCACCGCCCATTAAACTTCGAATTGGCAGGGTTAAATGAGCGAGCAACGTTAGAGAGTGGGTGGTGGCGGCGAACGGGATTCCCGCCGCGAGGAGAGGGTGGGGATTGAAAAACAAGGGCTGAAGAATTGGAAAAACATCAACAACGGCCGCCCAACTATCGCATAGTTGGCGTTCTTCTATTTTGTTTTACGAATTGTTTTCCCGACGGCTAATTTTCCGGCTGAAAATTTATTTGCGATCAGAGCGGTACGAGTTTGCTGTTTAGCTGTTTTTTTTTATTTTTCGTCCTGTTTACAGAGAAACGGTGTTAAACAACATTCCAAAGGCGTTACCGGTTTATATTTAAATTATTTGGTGCTTCCGTGTGTTCTGATCAATGATATCCATTGGTCAAAATGCGAAGCATTCATTTAAATAACTATTAGACAACCTAGCCCAAATGTTACTTGATATATATATAACAATTTTCCATTTATTTCAATTTCCATGTTACTGTGACACTCTTGTAGAAATTTTCGTCTTGTCAGTTGGAATGTGTAGCTTTCGACGCGAATCGTTAATCGGAACACCCACTATTATTTTAGGAAGGATAGGAAGGTGGATATGATATTCGGTTAGGTTAAGGAAGTACGGAAGTCCTATGGTAGTGGTACTGTTAAAAGGAGTAGAGAAAAAAGAGAAAAAAAGACGTTGTGATGGTGTTTTATAGCAGGGAATCGCATGGTACCAATACACCAGCGTTACCAGCTTTTTAACTTGATGTAAGTGAATACGTGTTGGCGTAAAGGGTCGCTATACTCCCACTAACATGCTACACTTTTCAATGTCCGTCATTTCTTCGAACTGTGAGCAAAATTTCATTTTAGTGCGTTGAAAATATTTTAATAATCAACTTCGTGTTGACTGCGAAGGTGAGGCTTCACTTTTCATTGAAGCGTGAACAATTTTTTTTCAGTTATTAGATAAGATACGATAAGCCTTCGATACGATTTGGCATGAAGGTCTTGCTCATAAACTACAGATAATATTACCAAAACAACACACCGAACTACAAAAATCGTACATTACAGCCAGAATGTTTAGAGTTAAACAAGAAGAAGCTTACTCTACAATAAAAGAAGCTAAAGCAGGTGTACCACAAGGAAGTGGAGTATTGAGGGAGAATATTATGATGGCTACATTTGCTGATGATGGGCTAATTGGAAGAAACTCACAATTATCAGTACATAATAAATTGCTATTATATAAGCAAATACTGAAACCTATATGGACATACGGATTTCAATTATGAAGATGATCGGCAAAGTGTAACATAAACAAAATAATTTTTTTTTCAAAAGTCCTGAGAAGTATTGTGGAAGCACCCAAATACTACAGAACTGACTACCTACATCGAGACCTTCAGATACCTACAGTCAGTCAAGAAATCAAGATAATTGCAGGGGGCATGAGGAAAGACTATATTCTCATGAGAATATTGAAGTATTGCAACTTTTGAATACCACCAGAGCAGGACACAGACTCAAAAATATCAAACCATCTGATCTTGTGTAGTAGTGTTGTGTAGTGAGGGGCATATAATAAAAAATACAGCAGTGACATGTATAAACATTATTTGACCAGAGACTGAGATAGAGTCAATGGGTCTTCCTAGATATATAACAAGATTTAAGCTATGTACTTGTATTTATGTAAATTATAGTTTATTATACTTGTTTGAATAAATTACGTTGTTTTTAAATGGTTATTTTATCTTTTATTAACTAATACTCCGTATAATGATACTTTTCCTATGTTTGGTCTACGAATTTATATTTTATCAATGGTTCGACGCGACTATCTCAAATTTTCAAATTTGGACACGTCACCAAGAAAATGTAGAGAGATACAAACGTTGTTACTGGACTCACATATTCCCAGAGAGATATAGCAGCTATTTCTGGAGTTTCAAAGTCTGTTGTCAATCAAATAAAAATTAAAATTTTTAATAAAAAGTCCTTAAGTTAAATCGTATTGGCAAACGTGGCTGAAAAAGAATCACCAAACCTCACGCCGCTTGAAAAAAACAGAAAAATCTGTCTTTAAAACTGTAAAAGGAGCATTGCTCATTCGGCTACGATAATAAATAACGAGGGTGTAGAGATTTCGGAGAGGACAATGCGGAGACGGTTGGTTAAAGAGTCTAATAGGATGGCGGCCTTCCAAAAATCACGCCTAACCGACTGTATGAAAAAGAAACGACTCCAATGGGATAGAAAACATCAGAATATGACTGTAGTATGACTAGTATTCAATTAATTAATTACAGGTGTGCTTTCCGACGAATCAATCAACACTCTCTCAGCAATACTTTATTCTTCTCATTTTCCAACTCTTTCAATTACTGTCAGACTGTCTTCTCGTTGTGGATGCACAGTGTTTTATCGCTGAAGTTCCTCCCTCGGGTTCTTGGTGGTGGTGGACAAGGCTGGTCGAAGTAACCCTTTTCTGTATCCCGATTCGGGTGGGAAACACCCTTCCAACTAGAATTTCTCACGCTGATAAAACATGTGCGTTTCGAACTCTTAAGGAATTCCCAAAAATTGCACGAATTCGGGTCTTCTTGATATTTATGGTTACGCGCCATAAAGAGTCCTCTACCAGGTCTAACATCCGACATGTTTCGTCTAGCCTCGGTACCTGAACCCTCGTTATCCGAAACACTCGACAACGAGCTGATGGAAATCATCCTTGAATATGTCTGTTCTGTTTACTTAGTATCTTTTTGCCTGTCTATATTTACCAGACGTTTAATATACTGCGAACATTATGTTTTTGATCAGGTCATAATTCTTTTCCATGTCATAGATACATATATATATATATATATATATATATATATATATATATATATATATATATATATATATATATATATATATATATATATATATATATATATATATATATATTAAAAACTTCAGTAAAAAGGTCTAATAAATTAGACCCTCTAAGTCACTATTTTGCCTTGGCCAGGGAATTCACAAGGCATGAATCTCATAGAAAATATCTGTGAACTCACCAAACGAATGACTGCAAAAGAAGTGATTACCACCAAGCAAGTGTTAATTGAAATTATCATCAGAGATTGGCATCACAACTCCAAATTCGAGGAAGATGCGAAAACATGTATTGAGAGCATGCCCCGACGCATAGATACTCTTATTGCAGCAATGGGTGCCATCACTAAATCTTAAAGTTAAGATTGATAACAGATTACAGATACAAATGAAAAAATATATAAGAGATCCCTAACTCATATTTTGTTACAGAAACCCAATTAAACTAGAAAGTTAAATAATCTCTATATTGTCCCTAATAATTTGGCCACCCACTATATATAATATATGTTAAAAATAGAGAAGTGTATTTTTCTTGAAAAAATAAATACTAATAAGAAAAAAAAAGTGGAGGCTGGATATCCGCTTCCAATCTGGACCAATTAGAAATTCAAATTGTTCTAAGGCAAGAGCCAAAATCAAGCGCGGGCTAAAATCAACATAGATCCGAGCAGGCGTCGGCCGATGTGGTCGCAATCTCTGCAGAGGATTATTTGGAAAGCCCCAAGCTAATGGATTCGGCTAAGTCTTGAATTATTTAAAGTAATTTAGTATATACCGCCGGATTAAGGGCTTAATGGACTAGTTTTATTCTTTCGGTTTGTGATGGTGACGCCTCCCCTCCCTCTTCGCAACATTCGGGAATCAGACAAATGACCGTCAGGTCGACGTTTTTATTTGTGAGTCATTAATACGGGCTCTATTCGGTAAACATCTTCATGGGGTAAATGAATGAAAAAATATATTTTTTTGTCTTACATATACATAACATATAAAAAATTATACAATAAAGTTATATTGGTGATGTAAAACTTTGTTTATAACCATACTTTTCACAATCACTTAAAAAAATAAAATGTCTTGTGAATAACTTCTCGACGATATTTTATAGTATTCTTGCTCTAAAGAGTAGCATTTGCTGCTAAAATAATACTTACCATATTAGCATTTTTCAAATAAATGTAAATGCAGTCAGAAACTTAATAAACAGCCATGTGAAGGAAGAAAATACAAATAAAATTGAAACGTTTAATTTAACCTAAATATTCTATTTGTAGATTTCTGAATAGATTTCAAATATTTTCAACTTTGTACTGAATACAAAATAATACAAAATCTTCAGGTGTTATATTCAGCTCGAGGGAATGCTACGATATTCAGTAAAACATGCTGCTGAACATGTTGTTAAGAATGGACTGCAAAATTTTCCAAATGCCTTAACAGGAAAAAATACAGAGAGACTCCTCGGATTTCTACGAGAAAATAATTTTTTCCATAGAATCCAGCCCACGCTAAGTGTTACTGACGAAATAACCATTACCATTTCGATATGGGTGCTGATGTGTGCTGTCTGGATAAAACCTCTACTTCTTTATGGTTGTATTTGTACTAATGTACTTGTGTTCATTTTTAAATAGTATATACACTATTTATTCGTTTAGCCCCCTTGTTTGCATTATTATTATTTTACGACTGGACCTACTATTCAACGTGGGCTCCGAACTAGGGTCCTTAGCATTAAGCCTACCGACTGGCGAGTAACCAACTTAGAAATCATCCCTGAAGACATCCGGTCTTACCCAGCCTGGTTACTGGCGTGACTGCGATCATTTTCCTTGTCGGATTTTACACTCTTGCCTAGGACAACCATAAATATTAAACAATCACAATCATAAATTTACGACCATGCCCTAGCAGGATTCGAACCCGTGGCGATCGCAACAGTAGGAGGACCGTCCTGTTACCTTTACCTCTGTGCCACCAAGCCGGCTGTTATTAATTTTATTTATTTATTTATTTGTTATTTTATATATACACTTTATGTCTGTCCCCGTCCCCCTTACATCTCAATACTGCAGTGATATGATAATTAATGACTAAAGAATAACAGGTAAGAATGTGACTTTTTTTATAGAAGTTGTTATTAGTGTGTTTTGTTTTGTATTTTAAATAGAAAATATAATGGTCTTAAAGATATTTTATCTAAATATCTTTATAGCTATAAATCGAGAAACAAGCTAAAAGACGATATCCTAGTAAAATTTGGGTAATGGCTTGTTATTTTTACATGTTGATGTCTTTGATACATTTTAAACTATTTGCATTATCCTATGAATTAAATAAAATTAGTAGTAGTATAATTTTGTATTGTTTCAACCTATTAACTTCAGCTGTCCAGAATGAGGCAAAGCCTCCACTATATTTCCAACGTTTGTGACAACACTGTACCATTCATACGCACATATTTTAAATAAAATGGATTCACTATTAGCTTTCTGCAAAGTTTTGAACAACTAAGTAAAATAAATTTTATTTAGGAGGTAAAATTTAATACAAATTATTTGCGATTTTTTTATGAACTTCAGACGTTTTGGAAAAATGGTTATTATTACTAAACTATTATATTTTGTTGAAACAAGGAAATGAAACAAATGCCAATTTAGTTCATTCAGTCATATGCGATATATATAACAACTAATTTTTAAGATTAATATCGTTTGCGATCTGTCAACAAGAGATATTGTGAAGATTAGTTTGCGAAAACTATTTAATAATCAATGGGCGCGCATTAATTATTCAGAATTTGAGATGATACAACCAGCGTCTTGTTAGATCCAGAGGATTAGAAAGCTATATACATGAATTAAGTCAGTCCCCTTAGCTTCGGTTAATTTATATAAATCTAATATTAAATATTAGGTGCTGTATACATTCTGATAATTTTTTCATTTTTTAAAAATATTTATTTCTGGCCACATGGATATATCATGTTGAAATAACGATGTTGGTTCAGAAGCAATATAATCATCGGTCTATTTTCGCAATTTTCAGTATTTTAAGGTAATTTGCCATCCAGGTTATGCCGCATCAATATGGACTGGTGACAATCAGAAGACATTGCGTCTGGTGAGTGCGATGGGTGCGACAGAACTTACCATTCAAGCTGCAATTGGGTATGTATGACTTTGCATTTAATACTCGCTATTACTGTTCTCTTTTCATTTCAGTAACAGTTTCATTCAGTATTATTATTCAGTCCTTCGCCTTGTTGATCCCTCTATATGCAGAGTAAGACTTATGGCGATGAACATTCCGCTTCAATGTCGATGTGGATAGCTTCCCTCAATTGCTTTTCTAGTCACAATACTCCTCAAAAATATTATTTTCTCTATATATCTCTATTTCTATCTAGCTCTTTCTATCTCTCTATATATATCTCGCATGATCTCTTTATATCTCGCACTATAGTGTTAATAATCCAAGTCCAACGTAGTGAAGAATCAGCTAATTCCGTATTTCGTAAAATCGTAAACCGTAAAAGTTTGCCAATCTCTACGAAGCAAAATTAGAAATAGTATAATATAAGATAGTTCTTCACAATATATCTCGAAGTGCTGACATAAAATAGCTAACATGAACTGAACGAACTGGCTCAAATAATCAAGGAAAACGTATGGCCTACGATGAGTGATTTATCAAAATAAATAGATGCAGAAGATGGTAGAGCTATTGCCGATTGGTTGACATTATTTTTCAGAAAAAAGACTAAGAGGCGTTAAGGAAAACCGGTGAAGTGAATACAATTCACATTCACAAAGCAGTTGTTAAATATTGAGTAATGCGATATATAACTGAAGCGCATAAATTGTCGACTGGGTTGGCATAGTGGTCATAGCGACAGGACGGTCCTCCTACTGTTGCGATAGTCGTCGGTTCGAATCCTGCTGGGGCATGGTTGCAAATTTATGTTTGTGATTGTTCGTAAACAAAGAATGTGAAATTCGAAAAAACAAATAAATCCAATCATGTCTTTCTAATCATAGGCTTTTTGTTGTTTTGTTAAAAGGAATAATTCATTTCGACAACAAAACCATATAAGATGATCACAATGACATCCAATTAGTGATTTTGTTGTTTTGTGTTTTGAGTTTGTTGTTTATTTTGTTGTGACAACGATACAAAAACAATAACATAATTTTGTGACATTAAAACAAAATTAAATTAAGAACAAAACAAATTTAATTTGTTGATCGTACCGACTTCAAAGTGATCAGTTGGTAGTAGTTAAAAGAATATTATGAATAGATAAATAAGTTTAGCTAGGTATTAAGCTAAATTCTGTGTATACAGTAGAATATAAAATATTTTTAGTTTATTTTTATTTAGCTATTACAATGACGTAATTATGTTGTTTTATTTTAAAACGGTATGCGGAAGATAGTAGAGCTATTACCGATTGGTTGACATTGTTTTTCAGAAGTAAGACTCAAGATAAGACGCGTTAAGGAACAGCGGTGACGTGAATAAAATTCACAATCACAAAGGATTTGTTGAGTATTGAATAATTCGATTTATAATTGCGGCGGATAAATTGTTGACTTGGTGGGTACAGTGGCCAATGCCACAGCACGGTCGTCTTACTGTTGCGATAGTCGTGGGTTCGAATCCTGCTGGGGCATGGTTCATAGGGCAAACATTTGAAAAAAAAATCAATCCAATCATGTCTCCATTTAGTGATTTTGTTGCTTTGTGTTTTGAGTTTGTTGTTTGTTTTGTTGTTACAACAATACAAAAATAATAACAAAAATTTTTGACACATACGAAAAATTAAATTACGAACAAAACAAATCTAATTTGTTGATCGTACCGACTTCAAGGTGATTAGTTGATATTAATTAAAATAATATTATGAATAGATAAATAGGTCTAGGTAGGTATTAAGCTAAATTGTGTGTATGTAGTAGAATATAAAATATGTGTAGTAGATAGATTAAATAAGGTTTTAGTTTATTTTTATTTAGTTATTGCAATGAATATTATGTTATTTTATTTTAAAATGGTATGCGGAAGATAGTAGAGCTATTACCGATTGGTTGGCACTGTTTTTCAGAAGTAAGACTCAAGATAAGACGCGTTAAGGAACAGCGGTGACGTGAATAAAATTCACAATCACAAAGGATTTGTTGAGTATTGAGTAATTCGATATATAATTGCAGCGGATAAATTGTTGACTTGGTGGGTACAGTGGCCAATGCTACAGTACTGTCGTCTTACTGTTGCGATAGTCGTGGTTTCGAATCCTGCTGGGGCATGCTTCATAGGGCAAACATTTGAAAAAACAAATCAATCCAATCATGTCTCCATTTAGTGATTCTGTTGCTTTGTGTTTTGAGTTTGTTGTTTGTTTTGTTGTTACAACAATACAAAAATAATAACAAAAATTTTTGACACATACGAAAAATTAAATTACGAACAAAACAAATCTAATTTGTTGATCGTAACGACTTCAAGGTGATTAGTTGATATTAATTAAAATAATACCATGAATAAATAAAAAGGTTTAGGTAGGTATTAAGCTAAATTGTGTGTATATAGTAGAATATAAAATATGTGTAGTAGATAGGTTAAATAAGGTTTTTGTTTATTTTTATTTAGCTATTACAATGACGTAATTATGTTGTTTTATTTTAAAACGGTATGCGGAAGATAGTAGAGCTATTACCGATTGGTTGACATTGTTTTTCAGAAGTAAGACTCAAGATAAGACGCGTTAAGGAACAGCGGTGACGTGAATAAAATTCACATTCACAAAGGATTTGTTGATTATTGAGTAATGTGATTTATAATTGCAGCGGATAAATTGTTGACTTGGTGGGCACAGTGGCTAATGCCACAGCACGGTCGTCTTACTGTTGCGATAGTCGTGGGTTCGAATCCGACTTTAAAGTAATTAGTTGATATTAATTAAAATAATATTATGAATAGATAAATAGGTTTAGGTAGGTATTAAGCTAAATTGTGTGTATATAGTAGAGTATAAAATACGTGTAGTAGATAAGTTAAATAAGGTTTTAGTTTAGTTTGTTTAGTCACTATAATGACTATTATGTACATATTTTATTCTAGAACGCCTTTTTTGTGTTAAAAATCGTTTAATTATTGTTTACATTTTAGTGAGTTCCTTATCTATTTTTTGAAATCGGTTCAATTTGCTTGTTAAAAATATTTTATGACGTTACAAAATGCTATTAAATCTTGTGGCTTTAATAAAATTCTATTGTACCACTCCTCGTATAAATATGAAAGATAAAAACCATAACACAATAAAATCGATCTACTATCGAAACATTTTATTAAAAAGTAATTCTATATAGATATTTTACTTGCAAAACAATTATACGACCATTGTTTTATGCGATAAACAAAATAGTGGATCTATTACAGGACGAATTTAAATTTGTTTTAAAATCGTCGACACTTTTATTTCCACGTAAACGCGTCCGCAAACAACAAAACCGGTTGTGATTTATTTAATAAAGCCAAACAAAAATATGCATTATACGAACGTTTATAATGAACCAAATCCCCGAGCGCGCAATATGAACAATTTAAAATATAATAAATTTAAATAAAACACGTTCGAAACCGTACCACCTCAACAACCTCCCCCACCTCATACGAAAAAACCCGATAGATTTTGCTCGAATAGATTAAATTTATTTGATTATTTATTGTGTTGTCGATTACGGTTCGACAGGGAAGGTTCGTTGTATGTATTTTGATTATATGATTAATTTTTAATGGTATTAAGGATTACAAATGATCGTCCAATGGTCGAAATTCGACCACGATTTATTGAGTTAATCATGTTTTTCCAATAACAGAGTACTCAGTTCAACCTCTGTTTATTTCTTCAAAAATAGTAAAATAATAAATTTAATGAATATTTCGAAACTCGGAACCAATTTAAAAAACAAAACGGGCTGTATATTTGAAATCACCCCACCCCCAATTTACCTTATAAACAACTTCCTGTTGTTGATGTCCAAAACCTTATATACTTGTAAAATTATATGCATGAAAATAATAGTTCTTTATCGTTATTTACCTAGTTATGACCTAGCAAAAATTAAATCTATAAAATGAGTTGGAAAATAAAAACATGAATTGTTTCAACATCTTTATTTACCAGATTTAAATGTTTGTGTTTTTTGACATCTCGAAAAAATTTTCCAGTAAAAATTATTTGAACCATAGATCCAATAATTAAATGACATACATAAATTGTGAGATTGATGTGAATAACTGTTTTAGTGTTGAGTTTTAAATGATTAATGAAACAACTTTAGTTATTTTCGAAATAAGCGGTAGAAAACGTTGTTTGTAGGATAAATATTGTCTTTCATGTGTTTTGAAGATTTTTCAAAAAAATTCACTATTTCACTTTCAAAAATCAAGCTCAATTTTTTTTTAATTAAAAAATCAAAGTCCAACAAACTATATTTAGGAGATACTATGATCTTGTGAGGCATATTCATCAACAAAACTTCTATTACACACTTCAAAAACAAAACCTATGAAAGACTTTAGATTAAAACGGAATGCGAATTAGAATCATTTGGAACATCATTAATTTTCATGATGAGTTTTTATGAACTGAAGTCCCTAAACAATGATTCCAAATCAACATCCTGCTCTTAGTCTATTGCAGTAATGACAATAATCAATAATGACAAAATATAGTTGGTAGCTCTTATGATGGTAATTTTAGAAGACATATATAAAGACATATATGAAGAAGCATGCGACAACGCATATGAAATTGTGTTCCAACTGTGGACTTGTAAACCTATTTCCCTCCGTAAGAGAAGAATTTGAGCAAACCTATGAGATTCACTCAACAAGGAGTCACATATCAAAAATCTGGATTCATAAGCAACCAAGGAAGTTCTCGCCGGGCATATTCAAGTTTAACATGGAGATAATTGCTTTAGCGATCACGGAGGTATTAAAGGAATTACACATACGTATCGGTACGTAATTTTCCGCGTTAGAACGCCGACGTCGACGGCGAGAAAATTCGGAAAACTATCCGGGAAAACCCGGCGGAAATTCCGAAATTTCCCCGGGGAACAGTAAATTCTCGGTTATTCCGACCAGAGATACGCCCGCACTGTTTGTTTTAATAAGAGAGCTCCGGTAATAAGCTGTTTTTAATATTAATGTCCGGGACTTTATTATTCAATTCGATGGGATGTCGGGAAAATGAAGGCGGTTTACGATGGGAATGTCGGAGATAATGAGCTCAAGGGGCGACCATTTTATTTATACAAAAAAAGGTGCTCGCTCGAAGAAAGCTCATTGTTTGTCAGCCAGTAAAATAACTTGTAACTACGAGGTTAGTAACCGTTTGCTCCCTTCATTGTGTGGATGGTTAGTTTATATATAGACACCAAAGGTGTCCCAACAGATTCTTTACCGAGAACAGCACTTTCAAATATACATTGCAGAAATCAAACTCTGTGAAGAAACAGATTCGAAAAAAACTCAGATTTTCTCGGGAACATAAATATCAAAACATTGCCCAAGGAACAACCATTTTATTTGTAGAAAAAATGCACTTGCTCGAAGTAAGCCCATTATGTGTCGGCCAATAAAATAACTTGTAACTACGAAGCTAGTAACTCCCCTCTATTATGTGGATGAGTAGTTTAGATATCGACACCAAAACTGTTCCAACAGATTTTTTACCGAGAATAATACTTTCAAATAAACATTGCAGAAACCAAACATTGTGAAGGCTTATTAGAAATTATCTGGTAAATGTCAGATTTCATTTATAGAAAAGAAGAGCTATATCGAAGAAAGTTCATTGTTTGTCGGGCAGTAAAATAACTTGTAACTACGAAATTAGTAACTCTTTTCTCCCATTTATTATGTGGATGGGTAGTTAGATAAATACCAAAAGTGGCCCAACAGATTCTCTACCGTAACAATATAATAACACTCTCAAATAAACCTTTGCAACCAAACACTTTTAGAATCCAACACTGTGAAAGCTTGCTAGGAATTATCTCTTAAATCTCAGATTTGTTGAATACATGAGAGTCACAATGTTGAAAGAATGAAAGAGATACAATTGTCGAATATATCAGGCAACATTTACACTGAAAACTATTTTCGGTGCTAGTGCCTATTAAATTACAGCTGTTTTAGTATTTTGAAGTCCCTAACCTCATAATACTTAGCGACATTTAGAGATTTAGGAATAGTTACTCTATCTAAAAGTAATTTGAAGCTACCACAAATTGCAATTTGTTCCTTTGGCCTTTGAAATTTTGAAAATACTTACTTATTAATAATTGCTTTGCAATGTTGTTTCAAAATGTTTTATTAATTAGAGAAAATGTTATAGTAATAAGAAACAAGAAGACATGGGTATCATACTTTTGTTAATTATGAATTCCATATTTACGGTCTGCGTGAAGATATTCTTTTCAAGAAGAATTATGGATCGACCAAGTTGTATTGTAATACATAAATAAATTTAATAAAATGTAGCAAATGGCAATTGAGATTTCAAATGTGGATTTATTGACGCTACGCAAGACAGATTGAGCTGTCATTGTGCAACAAATTATAGACAAACTGTAATCTATTTCTTTTGCTTTAATTGGTCACCATTATGGTCTTATCACATATGAAATTCATTTATCATTATTAATGGAGACAATTAATCAACACAATTCCTTCAACACGAAGTTACTCTTCAAAAGTATAAATTGATAAATAACAAAGGAAGCTCTCGCCATGCAAATTCAAGTTTAATTCAATATATTAAGCAACATTTTTCTAATAACTTTTTTCCAACTATTTTTCCTACTTGTACGCACTAATTACAACAGTTTTAATTATCTAAGTATATAGTAAACGAAAACTTCGCGAATTTAAGCTATTATGGAACTCCCACATTCACTGAGCACAATTTCAACCTTTAGCCTTTAGCCCACTACAACCTTTAGCCCACTAAACATTTATTTTGAAAATATTTACTTAATAATTATTTAGACTGATTATTCCAATATTATTTACTAAGTATAGAAACCATTATAGTGATAAAAAATAAGAAGATACTATAGTTTCCTTAATCATAAATTCATTGTGTGTCTTTTCATGAAGGTATTCGTTTACAGAGGGAAGAATTATGGATCGATAACTTGAAAGATTTGCTACTAAAAGTAAAAATGAATTAGTTAAAATATAAATTAAAATGTTTTATTTTATGGAGAAAAAAAAACACATGATAAAAACGTATGAACTAGAAAGTTAATTATGGAATTGAAATTATGTTTTCAGGAATTAATAATTGGAAGATATTCAAAATTCAGAAGGGTGGAAATCCTTATACGTGTTCTGGTAATTTTGCACAATATTCATTGAGAGAAAGTGGCAGAATGTATATTCTATCACATAGCATAGATTTGAACAAGTGGTAATCAGAATCTGGTATGTCTTGTGGGTACGCTGGGTATAGAAATATTTTCATCCAACTGCAAAAGTGTAACCTTTTAAACATTTGGCCGAACGTCTATTACAGATGTCGGCAGACACTGGCTGATCCTACCTTAGATACAGCAAGATTATGTCTATGAATATTCCCCGGCTATCTTACACTAGTCTACAAGTTTTTATATTTGAGATTTTTTCATTGGCAGCCACAATATATAGCAGAAAACTTTCCTTTTTGCCTGACAAGCAATGAAACCATGAGCTTGAAAATTGGCCATTTCACCTCTTTTGGATCTTTACGATCGTATGTAACGGTCTGTAAAGAGTTGATTCATCCACTACTAAGCTTTTGAATCGTTTCTGATAGTTTTACCTCGGTTTTCGTACAATAGGACTTATAATTCATTATCTTCGTAATTTTTCGGACCTCCAGCTCGTTATTTGCCATGCCTGACATGAATATCACCTCTGGTAAATCATTGAAACCAAAACTGGTCGTTGGGATATGATGGAGCAGCATCGTCATAAGTGTCTAAAAGAATTTAATAGGCTTTGGCAGCAGATTGGAAGAAATCAACCAAAAAAGTAGAATTTTAAGAGTTTCATTACAAATGTTTACTTATATTTATTAATTCAATAACATTACTTAATGTAATGTAATCTTATTAGGTTTATTAAGTTTATTAGGCTAGGTTGTTTAACAGTTGTTCATATTGATAATTTTGAATTATCACCAATATAAAATTTTACTATGACTTAGATTGAAACTTACTTAGATTGAAAATAATGTTGAAGAGTAGATAATACAGAAGTTGACTTGAAGAATTTAGCGTTTCATTTGTGTTGAGTTTTTGATAGTGCAATAGTTACGTAAAAGTAGTAATATTCACAAACTATAGAGAAATATGAAAATGAGATATTAAAGGAACATAAAAAGAAACCACTGAAAAAAAGATAATGATATTCAGCTAAATAATCCTAGATAAATTCTACTCGTATAACCAGAGGTAGATTAAAAAATACCTGAAGATTACAAGTATTTGCAATAATGGTTTATTTATTAACTAATAGTTATAGAGGGCGCCATTGCGGTGATTCATCCCACGTATTTGTTAACGTTTAGTATACATTATAGACACAAGCAGATAGATAGAGATAGTGATCAAAAGAAAAAGAAAGAAAGATACAACAATTGGAATACAAGATAATTGAGTTTTTTTTATGTACAAAACAATTTAAACAAATATATTTGATGAGATTATATTATTAGAGGTCACCTTTTCACCAAATTTCTTTAATTATTATACTAAATTATTTTAGGGCAATTTAAATTCACGGTATCCCGTATAAAACTCACAGCAATAACTTCAGCCATACACTACTCCCCACTAATTGTCGTTCCGTTCCGTTTTAACAGCCTCTTCTCCCGAAAAAAAGACATTCCGCTTTTCGTTCTTTTTTTTAATAAAAACACCTAATAAGAATGATATGAACAATAAGGGAGCTGTTTTTATGGGCGATCTTTCCCCCCAAACGGTAGGAATGTGGAGGTAATAAAGAAACAACACATATTTACAGATTATATTACTGGCCAGGGAATAGGGGTGGCAACGTTTAATAGGATAATAAAATAAATGAAGAAAAAACTTTCTCGCAGAATATCAGTAGGCAGTCACCCAGAGGAGCATTTCGTTTAGCTGCAACTGTTGCCGTGATAGTGGCACATCACTGCGTTAGGACAGTTTATAACCTGGAAAGAAGTTTTTATCTGGTTGTTTGTTGAGGCTTTATAACGTCATCGGGTTCGGGTATTTTTTGTACACATATTTGTAGAATTACCGAACTTTTATTAGATGTCCATCTGTTAATTATTAGATCTTTAGTCACAGTCCTCCTAGTGCTATTTGTATATTAGTCGGCTTATAGGATCTGGCTGACGCACTGCCAACTCTTATACAATAGATTATTCGTTATTTCTATTATAGGTAAATCAACCATGGACGCGCTATTTTTAAAATCATAATCTGACAGCACATCACTACATAGTATAAAACAAAGTCGCCTTTTCTGTCCCTATATCCCTATGTGCGCTTAAATCTTTAAAACTACGCAACGGATTTTGATGCGGTTTTTTTCAATAGATAGAGTGATTCAAGAGGAAGGTTTATATGTATAATGCATGCATAATATACTAAGGCAACATTGCTAATTTTAGAGGTTTCTAACGTGATGTCGTAAATTAACCTATTTTTTTAGGCTAATTTAGCAATTAGCAAAAACGCTGCCTAACCCTACGAGTTAGATCAAATTAATGTACTACAGTATTGTACACCATAAAAAGGTCTACAAAAAAGTCCACGATGGTATATGTTTATCTTTTAGAGATAACCCACATTAACCATTTTTATTGTTTACTTTTTACGTGAGAAAATGGCTTATTTACGAAGCTATTTTAAGCAATACGGCATTAATCCTTATCGAATTAAGTACCTTAAATACAGTGTGCAATTAATATAGATCAATATGGTTCCTTACAGCATGTAAATTAAACAAATATTTTCGGAGATATTACAAATTTAAAATTTGCGTTTAAAAATGTGTAATGTAATAAAAATTGTATGAATTTAGATATTCCAAAGATAGCAGGAAATCTTCATAGTAAGTATAGGGGAAGAGGAATTGTTTTACTCCAAATTTAATGCGTGCAGGCCAAGGGCAGTAATGAATGAACCAAAAATACTGGATCGATTTTAATCATGTTTTCATTGAGTGACATAGGCATATATATTTTATGCCCGTGCAAAGTCGGAGCGGGCCGCTATGTTTTTATATACAACGTTCATATTTTTTCTGTAGTGTATTTAATTTAGTATCAGCATTGCACCCGTGCGAAGCCGGGGCGGGTCGCTAGTATCTTATTAAAAAGAAAGTGAGTTGTCTCAAACCATTATTAAAAGAACTTATTTAATTCCAAACAGTGTTATTTAAAATTTTGTGGGATTTTCGGTCATTCCCGTATTGTTGGAAATCTTAAAGAGTTATGGCAAGTTTGGATAAAAAAAAATTTACCAATAGTATGATCATACGCAAAAAGTTCACCCAACAAAATTATTTTGAATTAAGACTTTGTTTAAATTTGATGTTTGGTGAACAAAAACAGCTTAAAAATTGTTCTTGCTTAAGGACTGATAGTTAGTAAAGGTTGAATTAGAGGTAGTTCTAGAAGTTATTAATCAATATCATCAACTTATTTCGAATTGTTGAACGATCAGCTCTTTTCTTTTCTTCTTAATGAGTTCTTTCCATCGTAACTGCGCATCTAGGTTCATGCCTAGGTACTCAGCTTTGTTTACATATGGAATAATACGATTGTTAATAATTATTGACATTTGAACAGTGTGTTTATTGGTAAAATTTACATGCCCTGATTTACTTTCATTAAGTCTAATGCGTCAGCTTTTCGTCCATGCATTGACTTGACTTATCGCCTCTTAGATTGCCGATTTGTCAATTGCTAGTACATATGTGTCATCGCAAACGTGGCTATTGTAGTTTGTTCTGTTACTGGTATATTATAGGTGTATAGGAGATACAGGAGTGGAACCAGAACACTGCCCTATGCCTTATTATGCCTTATACTAAACATTCTTTCATTAATATAACATTTTATCAGCTCGTTGTATTGCTTGGACGGAAGTTGTTTAAGTTATGTTCAAGTCCTCGATGCCAGACGTTATCGATATCGACTGCTGAACATATCTTCTTTTCTTCCAGTGTTTTTCCAATTGATTAGTCATGGTCTTGGTCACCATTAGTAGCACCTGTTACATTATTTTCAGAACTCCTTTTGGAAGTATATCTTTTTTAAGTTTTCATATGACTGGTAACAAAGATACTGGTCTATGTGATGAGACCTCATTTGCAGGTTTACCGGATTTAGGAATCATGATGACCTCCGCCACTTTCCAGCAGGTAGCCACATATTTTAATCTAAAGATTGCATTAAATATGTAAACTAGTCATACTATTGATTTTCTTGGAAATAGTTTAAGAATTTCTCTTGTATTCAGATCATATCTAGGTGCTTTTTCGGGGTTAATATTTGTTTTTATTTCTTCTGTTAGTTCCGTTGGTGTTACTGGTTCTTGGACTAACTATAATCTCCTTGGCGATAACTTCATTTACTTGACGTAGGATTTCAGTTACCTCTGCTTCATTTGGTTGGAAAGTATTTTCGAATTTGTTGGCATGGTTTTGTAAAATATGTTCAGAATATTACAATGAATATTATGAAACAATATAAACGTTGAAAGGGTTTTGATATCAAATTCTGTTAGTTGTTCTAGTATGTTTCAATCTTATTAGCCAGTCGGATTAACAATTTAGTCACAACAACTTTCCAGAAAATTCTCATTTTTTTTCTCATTTTGAGTTTAAAACGTACGAACGACTTTATTTTGAAAACTGGGTTAATTCTTCGACGTGTCCTTGTTATTTCGAGCACAAATCGCGTTGTCAGAATCGGGAATATTTCCGAGTTAGGCATGGCGGAACGGAAAAAAGGATAACATTTTGTCATCGTGTCGCCTAGGCGACTGAAATCCTTATTTATTAAGGATTCCACGAGTCAGTTGTGACAATTTGCCTGTATGGCTGGCGGTTTTTCTATTTGTCAAATCTGCGAGAGCCAAATTTTATTCCGGCCCCAAACAAATTGAGGATTTCGCGCTTTTTGGGGGGAAGACCGAAGAAATATTAGGACACAGATTTAAGGCGGGCGTCGAGAAAAAAATGGCTTCAGCACCGGGCCGTCGAGCATTACGAGTCTGCTGGCACGCAACGGAAGAATGGGGCGCAACAGAAAGGAACAATAACAAGAATATATTGCTATATGGCGATGTTGTTTTGTTTAAGCTGATCCGACTTTGTCTACTCCTTCTATAAAGTGATATAATTGCGGATTTTTACCACCCAGCCACCGGATTTGCCGCGACATCGAATTTATCCGGATCTCTCCTTCTGCTGTTCCTTTATATTCTTTTATAAAGGCCATTTATAATAACTACTAATCGTCCAGTGGTCGAAATTCGACCGTAATTTATTAAGGTAATCGTATCTCTCCCTTAACAGCGTAAAAAGAATAATTTAAAAATGATGTTTTTTTGTTATATTATATTATAGTTTCTCTTATACCAACTAGGCTTTAACTGAAACTTGGACATCATCCCAGAATATATGCCGTCTTACACTTCCTGGTTACTGGTCCTGGTGACTAGGATCATTTCCCTTGTCGGATTCTGCACTCTTGTCATTTGGACAATCAGAATTATAAACAATCACAAACATAATTTATAACGATGCTCCAGCAGGATTGAAATTCGCGTCTATCGCAGTTGGACTGTGCCAATCAAGCCGGCAAAATGATATTATATTACTAAAACGTGTTTTGACGATTTTTTCAATATAGGATCAGAAATATATTTCATATTGTAGCGACCTAGAGGCATGTCGAATTTTACATCGTGGAATAGCTGTCTACAAAGTACCCAGAAATATAATCCAAGATGTTGAACACGGGCGAGGTGTTAGCAGCGGCAACTATGAAACGATAACGATTATCTGGCAATCGCGAGACGTTTATCTGGAATGTTATTGAAGAGTACTTTCATTCAGTTCAGTATGTCAGTATGTGATCAGCGTTGAGTTGAGACATGCCTCTATTGACTGTCCAAGCCTCGTCAACAGGTAAACCTAGCGCCGATACCTTTCATTTATTTGTATTTCTTTAATATTTTATATCGTCAATAAATAACGGTCACATAATGTAAACAACAATGTTTCATTTCGTTTTACCTCCATTCACCGAGCCACATAAGCAACCCTAAAATCTGAAAGATAGGAAGCAAATAGAGTCGAGAATGAATTTTTACAACAAAGCTTTAAATAAAATATCCTTTAAAACTAATTTATAAACCATATTTAATATATTTACTAAAATTCCCCGAATTAGAGCATTGTATATATGATTATTCTTGGGAAATATATGAACAAAATTTAAAAAAAAATTAAAATAGTATTGTTTCCTTTCTACGCACATCAAAATTTATATATAGACAAAAACTGAACCATATATTATTAATAAGACATTTTTATTTACATTTTTGCAATATCAATCTTAATATATTCTGATCAAATTGTTTGCTTATATTTCGTAGGAAACATATAAAAATAGGAAAACTTTCTGACGAGTCAGCGATAAAAGAAAATACAAAGTATCTATTTCTGGAAAGCGTCAGAAAGTTTTAGTCAAATTTGCATTGTTATGAATTTATTTACTGCTTACTATGAAAAAAAACTTTTGCAGGAATCGTAAATATAATATATTGAGGTATAAAGAAGCTTATAGTGATTCATGTATTAAATTAATCGGATTATCAAGTTATATGTACAAGAAAATAGTTTGTATCAAGTAGAGATTTATTATTTTATACAATAAAAAATAAATTTGAGTATGTTATAATGTATATTGTGTTAGAAAATAGTAAATTACATTTTTTCTTAAGTTTAATATTGAATGTATTCATATAAATTTGAAAAACATATATATATAATCGTATATGTTCTATTTTGATTCATGTTTTTTTGTCAAATTTCTGTTACAATCATATAACACATGCAAGGCTCTTTTGAAGCCTGCTCATGCCATTAAGAGATTTACACAGACCGGAACAAACGCTAGTCGAATGGTTTAAGAGGGATGCATCAAAATTTTCCAGGTAATCTCTTTCAGATTTTGTCGAAACACTAAAGTTCTAGTATTGTTGTGATGGAAGTAAGAATCTTTCCGGTTGAAGAATTCTTATCATGCTGAAAATTTCCTTTGCAATCCCAACAAACACCTTTTTCGGTGCCAAAGTGGGCTTTTCAGTAATAGTTCCATAAATTCCAACAACTCATACAACGCCTCAATTTAGCGATATACTTTTCTTCTTTCAAGATCACTGACCAGGTTTGGATACTAAGACAAAATGAACAGCGAGGAAAAACAAAACAATCGATTGCAGAATTGGATTCTCTCCAATTTTTCTGCTTGAAAGGAGTACGAAGTCTAAAAGAAGCTTAAATATGGGAAAAAAATAGAGAAAAAGTTGGACGTGATTATGAATACTATCTGGTCTTTGAAAGCGGAGATCCAACATAATTTGATGAAAATAAAAGAAGAATAGGGAAATATGCTGAAGGGATAGGCAACATCAGGGAGAAAACTGAGACACTGAGCCGTGATTAGAAAAGAGAGAGTGTGGAGACTGAAATGAGGACAAATGGACTATGATGTAATGGAGCATGGGTATAGAAGTGCTAGTGACGCCAGATAAATTACAATTGGTGTCCTTATACCCTGAACGGTGACGCTTGTACCAGGAAACCAGGGACTAGAGGTGTTTTTTTGTTTCTAGAGGGTTCCCTTACTTTGAATCTAACTTTTGTGACCTTACAGCTTCAGCTGCTATACACCAAGGAACGTTTCGAGTAACTGTGGAACAATGGCCAATCCAACGCCAAACTGTCTTCTTTTCTTGATAATGAATTGGAATCCGGTTAACTGAATGATTTCAAAAGAGAGCAGCCTTTTAGTCTCCGCGGAAGCCTACCGACTTACTTTTTATTTACGTTAAAAACTATTTTGAAGAACAGGCGACTTATTGAACGGCGATAAACGGCATTGAGCATCTATTAGAAAACATACTAAACACATCGCGTTCGTTCGCCATATATAATAGCACAAAACAAATCGAAAAACCAACTATGTTTTATAAATTTCATCGACTGAATATCAACAAAAGACCCGACGATCGCATATTTTTAATTATTCCGCTTATACCCGATGACGAGATCGATCTATCGGAGCGAGATATGGGAAATTCATACCCGAAAGACAACTATAACGATTTGAAAAACAAAAATTCCAATTAAAAAGGCAGAACACTATTCTCGGGGATATTTTAACGATCGGTATCGAAAACGCGCCTCTCGTTGCATCGGACTATCAAAAACGTTCATTTTGTTGTTGGTATGCCGACGTTTTTTTTTGTTTCCTATTAGAGCCTGGATAGGGCTTTACTCACGAAACACGTCTCTTATTTTGTGACGCTTCAATTAGTTTCATTAGTGATGGCGAGAAGGACGAAGCTATGGAGGAATTAAAAAAAGAGATATCATGGTAGAATATTATGTATTTTATGTGAAACATTCAACTTAAGATCAAGTGTTAGCAAGATAAAAAAAATTGTACGTATTTTGATTCACACTATCTGTTATGCATTTGCCATGCAATGTATCGTTGTACAAAACTCTTAAACAGCATAAAGTAACTATTAAAATCGATTGCTGTGATATTTCCCTAAATATTTATTTCAAATTATTTATTACAGTAATTTAGTAAATTAACACTAATACGCTATATTTTTTATTATAATTTGCTACGATTAAGAATTACAAATTAACATACTTATACGATAGAAGAGCTTCACTGAACTACTGATTTTCATTATGTATGTACGATGGAGCATCAATATACCTCGCAGCACCTTGTTTTGGCATCTTTGTATGATATTTCTATTCCTTTGGCTGATACAACCATGGGTTGAGGACCACATTGGTTTTAAGACTTGTTGCTAAAGCAAATATTTTGCAAAAGCCGTTTGGGTTTTTCATATTTTTTCTTAACATGTGGTTTCCATCTGAGTTTTAGGGAACATGCCAAAATATTTGGCTGTATTTCCATAACGGAACACTAACTGGTTTATATGTACTGGCCTGTGCTTGCTTCTTTTGTTGATGAAAGGAATATGCACTAATTTATTTTTTATTTTTGAGTTTATCTCCAATGACTAGGATTAAGTGTCATCTACAGATGTAGCAACAACACTTTCAACGAATGAAGTCTCGAGTGTACAGCAGATAAAGAACTGGCCTTACTACACTTCCCAGTGGCAGACCTGTTTGTACTCTCCTTAAATCAGAATAGGCATCTTTTTTGACTCGGAAGTATCTTTCAGTTATATATGACTCTAAAATTTTTGAATATTGACTAGGCAAAATCATTTTAAACTTATGTTTCAAACCCTCACACCAAACTTTATCGAAAGCTAGAGCAACATTTTCTTCTAGTAATATATATATATATATATATATATATATATATATATATATATATATATATATATATATATATATATATATATGTTTATATAACGCCAAGTAAACATTTTTGAGACTAAAAAAGTAAAGTCAGTATTTGAGGCTATCAAATACTGACGTATTTTTAATAAATAGTTTAATAAATACATACTAAGGTTATTATTATATTATTTAATATATAATTAAATTAAATATATATATATATATTATATATATATAATTATATATTAAATAATATAATAATAATAGTATGTATTTATTAAACTATTTATTAAAAATACGTCAACATTTGATACCCTCTAAACCCCTTAAGCATTGTTAGGTTGCATTAATACTTTTAATTACTTTGCTAGTAATTAATATCACACCAAGCTACAGAAAACTCTGTATAAATGTAGCTATTGACACTTTGTACATACTTTATTTACTGATGCAGTTTTTAACCTACATTGTACCATCTAGGTATGACACACTCCAGTGTTTAAAGAAGGACAGAAAAAATAAAAACACATGTACAATGTGTATGGAGTATACTGATTTTTATTGTCAAAACTGCAACAATTTGGAACCAAGTGATCTCAATTATAAGTGATTACTATATTTAATTAGTGTTTAATACATGCTTTATGCTTTGTTGGTTCCCAAATGAAAAAAAAAAAAGATAATTACATAAGTAATTTAAACTTAGAACACAAGTTAAAAAATGTTATGCTTGAGATTATAAAATATGTATAGTTTTTTAAATTTTGTCATTAAAATTGATAAAAATGTTTAATTATTTTTGATTTTTATTTGAACATGATAGCTATAATGTAGAAATAATGTACGATGCATAATATTCACCAAACAAATTTGTAACTTCAATTGTTAAATTTACCCAAATATAGTGATATTTCATTCAAATTTACCACCGCGTTCGTCTTCTACGATGATTAATGTATACAAGATCGGCGATAGAACGTACAATCTGTCTGTGGGGACGTAGTGGCGTCAATAAAACCATCGCCGAGCCTGCGGCTATGGATAGAGAGACTTCCGAAGTGAAACAGACATCAATGGAAGAGAACGAACAGCGGTAAAGGGCCCAAAGGGTTTCGATCGCTACGCCATCTCGGTTAAGAGCGACATTACCACGACGAAACTGAAAGGGCTCGAACGGTTTCATTTTAACAGGGTGTTGCCTGGTTTCTACTCGAAATATATAGATGAAAATTATGTTATTGAGGAATAAAGGTTAAGTAGTATATATCAAACATTTTAGTTATATTTGGTACGAGGACATTTAGAGTTAAACAAGAAGAAACTTATCAAATATGAAAGAAACAAAAGCAGTTGTATCTCCAGATATACCACAAATACAAAATTTTACAATGGCTGTTACGATTTCTGAAAGTAGAAGAGGGTCAGAGAATAAAAGTTAATAGGAGAAAAGGAGTGCATATTGAATTATTTTACAACCAAACTGTTTATATACCAATAAATACAAATAATACTATTATCCCAAGTAGGAACAATTTTGATTACCTTAAGATGAATTTTGTTGCAAAAATCTCAGTTATCCTCACCGTATAAGCAAATAGTAAAACCTGTGAACTATGGTATTCAGTCACGAGTATGTACTGCGATGTCCGGTAATATCAAAATAATACGAGTATTACAGAAAAAAGTCCTGAGAAGTATTGTGGATGCGATCAGATATTACAGAAATTTTAAGTAGTACTACTTAAAATTAGTCCATATAAAATTAAACCATACTTGGTATCAGCTTCATCCTGTATTGAACTTTATCAACATGTACGTTAAGTTTTATGTATTTTTATTAAGTTAGTTTTTAGCATTTTTTTAACACATAAAATGCTGCAGACCCGCGAAATATAATAGAAAATATCGGGAATACCATTATAAGAAAGAAATTTCCTCGACGAATTTTATTTTTACCCCCTCGAGGCCCAACTACGTTTTCTATTATCAAAGAAGACTTAAACGTTCATCAAAATTTACTCAAATTGACATATAAGAAATCGCTGATTCCATCTTTCATCCGTTCGATTGGATTTCGGTCCCGTCCAAATCGCAAAAAAATGCCCCGAGGGTCTATATTAATAGCTTTTTCCTCGTTTCTTTTCCATCTCGACCCCCTTCCTCCTCCGCCCAATCCACATCGCCAAAATTGAGTCTTTCAAAGCATATTAACTCAATAAACATATTTTAACTCGGCCGATTACGTTCTTGTATGTGATGCGTGTTTTCGCTTATTTCGAATTCATGATGTAGCTCGATTTGTTACAATACTCAACGAAAATTATTGAACCAAATGTTTCATTCACTGGTTGTTTAATTTCTCACTATTTTCGGGAAAAGAAAAGACGAATATGACAAGGAATTTTTTTATTAATTAATGACTAAAAGCATCACGGACTTTTTAGTGTTAGGGTTTACATAATTTCTTTACAAAAAGTTGCCTTTGTTCGTATTCTGGCCGTTTTACGACACTATACTAGGCTCATACGTATCAACTGTAATTTATAGAAATCCGCATTGGTAGTTTCATCGAGTAATACCTTTAAATTTTTTGATTATCCAGAAATAGGCTTGAGTATAGACTCATACAGTAACAACCAAACTTGTTTCATTGACTTTAATGCGCCATGTCTTCAACCATAATTTTATTTGATCCAGGTGGGTTTGTAGTTTGTTAATTGATGCTGTGACTGATGATCCTATGATCATCGCCTTGATTTACAATAAAATGTCTATCAGTGAGATACGATTTTAGTAACCGATAGTTCGGATGAGGAAGAAGTTTCTTTAGTTTAACCTACAAGCCCGTATGCTATACTTTATCAAAAGCCTGAAATATATCTAGAAAAGCAGCCGAACAATATCATTTGGCATTTAGGTCAGTTTTTATTTTGTTTACAAGTCTGTGCACTTGTTCTATAGTCCCATGCTTATTGCGAAACCCAAAGTGTTTTGAGAAAATGTCGGCCTTCTCTTTATTACTTCTAGCCTAATTATTTTCGCTTGTTTTAATAGGTAGGTTGTGCTGCTGAGGTCTCTTAAGCTTTCTTGTTGCTTTCCACAACGAACAGTCCGTAGTCTCAGTTGGTGTCAAATTCCCTAGGTATTCTTGAATGCTTTGGTTTTGGTCATTTTGAATTGGTTCTTTCAGCTCTTTTATTGCCCTATTAAGTTTTCATTTATTCTCTTCAGTCCGTTGCCAATTCCGTCGTAACTGTATTGTACATGATATATGTGTATTTTATCTTGGAAATGTTTCATTGTTAAGAGTCGCTAAATATGCTGCCTCCGGTATATTTTTTGTAATGTTTATTGCTGCTATTTCCATGTCAATTTCAGTTTGTAACGGTAAGTTTAGAGAGATGTTTCGGTCTAAGTTTTCTCTAAATGACCAGTTAGTTCTATTATTGCACAGAGAAGGGGGTTTACCTTTCATGGTAATTTTTGAAAAAAGTTTTATTATTATTGGTGAATGATCAGAAGACAGGCCAAAACATGATTCTGTATAATAGTTTTTTGTATCAGTATCTTCTGTAATACAGAAATCTATAGTATCTGGCTTTTTATTTCTGTCTGAAGGCCAATATGTTGGTTCACCAGTAGAGATATGTTGTAAATTATCTGTCTTTATTGTATTTAGTAGTTCTCTACCTTTTGAGGTTATGATTCTTGAACCCCACATTAAATGTTTTGCATTGTAATCTCCTCCGGCTATAAATATATTACCTAGCGCACTGAAGAATCCTTGAAAGTGTTCTGCATTGTTGTTATGCTTGGGTGGTCAATAAATCGCAGACATTGTTAATGGTCCATGGACTTCCTCTATGGTTATACTGGAGGCTTACAGGTAATCTTTGCGGAATTAACTAAAAAAGTAAATAAATAATAAGTGTACTGGGATCTCCTTACAACTTTAATAATCTTGTTGTTAAAGTGTTATCGACAGCAGCAGACAATCGATGACCCAAAAAATCGCACATTAGTACAACACAGGGAACACACACAGCCACACCCGCCAAAATATAAAAACGGAATAATAAAATGATTTCAAATTTTATTCAAATATATATGAAGTCATTTAAATTTTATAAATATCTTCTCTCAATGGCACACGCATACAAAAGAAAAATAAGGAAGGAAAAACAAAATGGGCAAATCACCTGGAATCTGATTCCAATATTTAAATTTAAATTTCAGTATTTGTATTGAATAATTTCAATTTCATTTGCATTTCTCGAAAAAAGTTTTAAATTGCAAAGTTCAGTTTTAACGAAAACATTCTCTGTAGGTATTTGTTATATAATCGTTATTTTATTATATATATCAAGAAAATTACAGATAGATAACACTTTATGTTTCATAAGCTATAGTCATGCAATATTCTGTGGGCATAGTTATATTTGAAAATTTGAGCTCTGGCGAAGTCAGAGAACTACTGAAAAAACTGGACATCTTTATTTAAACTCTACAGACTTTATTCCCTTCAAACCAATTCAAAAGAATAGACTTCGCAAAAGTGGTTATATTCTTATAATCAGCTTGTAATATTTCTCCTAATCATCGAAGTGCATGCAGTGTGCCTTTCCAGTTCAGTTCAGTTCTCTTTCCAACCTAATTATGCTAAAGTTTTATCGCGTCGTTTGAGTTTGAGCGCTAAATTCTCATTGTACTGTAAACAATAGCTATCTTTTTGTCTTAAATCGTTGAATCTAAACGCCAAATACTTATTTTATTAAGAGTTGTAATGAAAAACGCGTGGTGTTGTTTGATTTGAAGAAATCTACCGTCGAAGATCATTGAACACTCTTGGAAACTTATAGTGATGCGGCTCCATCATATCCCAATTGGCAAAGTATCGCTTGGAGGGCCAAAACAATTCGACCACGATAAACTGCAGTCTTTGTTTTGACGATAAATTATATTTATAAACAATAAAAATGTGTTAAGCTCATTATAATAGTTGGCCCTCATTTGGATTACCATAATGGATTAATTTTTCATAAGCAGCAACAATACAATGCCAAAAGCATTTCTGATTTTGCCGTTGCCTTTTGGCTTCAATCTACATGGCACAATATATCCAAGATTTTGGATCACTCCAATATTCTTCAAGCAATTGGAAATAATGTCTTGTATTACTTTCAACAATTCGACAATATTCTTGAGTTTTACGTGGAATATCATCAAGTAATACCTTCAAGTACTCTTTGTTTGAACTTATTTACACAAGGTTCCTTGCCTTCGGTGTGAAAATCACCACTTCTAAAATGAGTATTCACATGTTGAAATCCATGGAGCATGGTGCCGCCATAAGCTTCACTCAGCACTCGACGTCCACTCATTTCACATTTTAGTTCACGCTTAAAATAAAATGAGACATACTAAAACCTGAAGCCTGTCAGTAAAGAAGTTGATTGCAAATGTACCCGATGCGAGCTAATTGCAAATGTACCCGTATTACGTTTTTGAGCTAAATCAGAACACCATTATTTCTCCACATCGTTCGGCTTGGTCAAGAGAGAATAGGAACCCAACAACCCCGGTACTTAACTGTTAAATACCGAACTTGTACCGTTACACTACACAAAAAGGAGAAGATGAAGCCGAAGAGAAAAATATGGACCACACAACCACCATCATACATTATTTGCCTTACAATAGATATTTAGTTCATATATATCGATTGATTTTTACAATAGATATTTTGAAATGATGCCACATGTTTTCGGATTTCCTCAGTTTCTCATTGTTTTTCTATTCGAAAGATCGGACCAGAAACCAACAGGGTATCAACCACACACACGTCGTTAAAGTCACTTTTTTCGATTATTCGCTGTTTTTAGCATTCTGATACATCTCTAGGTCGGCGCGTGGTTTGCTTAAGAAACATAGGTGCAATTAACCAAAATTTAAGTGTCTTGAACAAAACGACGATGGTTTATTAGTAGTTCTTTTTAGTATGTTTTTGTTATGTTTCACTTTCAGTCGTTTCCGGTTCGAATTGAATGGACAAATCCCGGGTTTGAATCCAACAATGTGGCACCATCGCAGCTGCATCAGTAAACAACCTGGGTTAGTCTGAATGTCTTGGATGTTCCCTAAGTTGGTAGATTTAATATCGAGGATAATAGCACAACAGAAATAAAAAATAGGTGGCTACCTTCTAACAGAAGTGTTGTTTCTTTTATCTTCTATTATTTGTTATATTTTAGTCCACGAAACATAACAAAAGATATTTTATCAGCAAAATTGTTTATTTAAGTTAATTTAAAACGATAAATAACAAAAATCTACTAAAACCATTCTAGGTTTCTGGATATTTTAAAAAATTTAATACGATATATAAACAATAATTAAAGAAAAAAAAAACCTATATACTGCTCAATAATTTAAGTGGATATATATGTAGCTTTGTGTTTAAATCTAAAAAAAAAAAAAACACAGAAAGTGGAAAAACGCAATAGCAGTAAGGAAATCCTCCGTCCACATACTATTTTTATTTTCTACATGTGTTTCAGTCAAAAATCACCATAAAAATTACCCATTAACATTAGTTTTAAGGATAAAAATGTTCCACAATCTACATTTTCAGATTATGAGAAATTCATAAGACATTGGTACACCTGCAAACTATAAAGTTGTTGTATTTGTTCCTCTTGGTGTTGGAGCATGTCATGGAAATGTGTAGGTACAATAAAAATATTTAGTTATATGTGTAATTAAGTGCTGTTTAAGTAAACAGTAGCTATCTTTTTATAAAGTTCACATGAATATCATGATTAAAATTTGTCTATATCTACTTAAATCGTACAATCTAAAAGCTAAACATTTGAAATTTTGCCACCGAATGATTATCTTCTAATTTTAAGCGGTTTCAATACTGAGAAGTGTAAGGAATCTACCTAAACTCAAGAAAAAATTAAATCTCCAATAATCCCATCTGGTTTAATCAGGCAAGCTACCACCGCCGAAAACAATTGCGGGAGTAAAACAACTTCCCTGACTTGAGATGCGATAAAACGAGAAAGTTCCATCAACTCGATAAAACCGGCCGAAAGTCCAAAACTTGGGCGACGGCATTATCGATGCCCTGGCAAAAGTGAGAAATAAGTGGCTACAAATCAAGTCGGAAGGCAACAGAGAACGAATGACTTTTCTAATGAATAAGAGAACACTTCTTGGTGATTAAATGAGAGTAGTTTCATTCTGACTGCATACGGAGATGGAACTAGCACTTTAACTGAATATAAATTAAAACGGTTCTTTCTAGTTTTGTCCCGAGAAAAATACTTCCTCGAAGAATCTTCGGGAAGGAAAGATAGTCCCCTGTACAATTCAAGCTAAACTTTTGGCGAAAATTACACAGGTCGCATAAGATAGATCCTTTTAAAATTGTTAAATATTTGGAAACATTTATTTATTTAATAATGTTTTCTATTATTGTATTTAGATTCTCATTTTTGCCAAAAAATTATGACATGTATGAGTTCTATAATGATTGGCGATTTGATGTTTTTTTATCGGCGATATCTGTTGGGAAAAATACCAAGTATAAAGATAAATAAATTAATATAGCTGTTAAACCCGATGGTCTTTATATATATGTACATACAATAACTGTTCTATTGAGTTTACACTTTTAGAAACGTGTGGTAATGATAAGTCTGTACTATAATTGTAATTTCTCCCAAAAATGCATTTTTAGTAAATCAAATTCGACAGTAGTTCATTAAGTTCACACTATTAATCACTGTTCTATCCGATATTTTGATTTACCAAAAACAATATATTTTAAAAAATATATTCAATAAAATATGTATTTTTTGTCAATTGCTTAATTTTTCATCATACTATATATATTATATCATATTATACCACTAATTTCATCACAAATAGAGGACAAATATACTACGATAAAGTTAAGTTTAAAAGATCCTGTGCTCTAATACCTAAAATATCAGATATTGTTTCATATATACATAAAAAAGATAATGTTTATTCTATGGTAGATCTGAAACACTAACATTTACAAGGAACTAAAAGTGAATATATCAAACAAAAACGATCTGTAAAATAAAGATAAAAATCACAGAAGAATGTTAAATAATATCAGCCTTGATATTGGTTAATTGTTGAATATGAAGAATCGCAGATGTGTAAAGAATGTGAAGTTATTTAAATTAATATTCTAGAAACTCTATAGATAATCAAAAACTTATGGAAGTAAATTTTAAAGTTGGTCATATTATATTCACAACATAGATATAACCTAACCCAGTAGTCTTAACTTTCAAATAGAATGTTTTAAAATTTCCGAACATTCTGGTGTTTGGGTTAAGATTTAAAATAGTTTTAGTCAAACAAAAAGTTATTTTGGAAAACAAAACAATCAAATTGAAAGGATAGTGCTTCGAATTGCTTTTTGATGCACCGTGTAGTCCTTGGTTGTTTGCACAGCTCCAAATAATATTGCAACGAAACAGGGAAGGGATGTATCTCTCTTGAAAGATGGACTTTTGGTGAATACAGTTAAAAAACAATAATTTTAATTATGTTCGACAAACACAAGTAACTGTAAGTTTGCTGAGCATCTGTCGAAGTAATAAAAGCAATTTTACGACAAACATAAATAGGAAAAAATAGAACGACTGAAACAAAAGGAGAAGAAGCACATTAAAATAAGTTTTTGTACCCGAAAAAAATTCAATTTTGTTGACATTCCCATTTCGTACTTTCATTATTGAATTTTATTATCACATGTGCAGCTATCATCTTGATTACGTTCCATCTTGGTTATATGACGTTTAGCTTAGTTTCGCTTTAACTGTTGTGTAGACGCCTAAATTTTATAATGGTTTATAATGGATAAATATACCACAAGAACAAGCAGAAATAATAACAATATTTATTGAAAATAGTCCGTCCATTATTGCCACTCAGCGGAAATTGCGTCAAAAATATCCTGTTTGCGGCGTTGTTCCCAGTTATGGCTAATTTTGAAAACTGATTTGAAAATGTTACCGTACAAAGTTCAAGTAGTTCAAAAAATGCTAACGAGAGATCCTAATCAACGATTTAAGTACAATAATGCAATCCTAAGGCTGTCTGGTGAAATTGAAGATTTTTCGTCTAAATTGATAATGAACGATGAAGCCCATTTTCTTCTCAGTGGCGACATCAATAAACAGGACAGTCAGTTTTGGGGAACACAGAATCCTCAATTAATTCATGAAACATCATTGCATTCACTAAAAACAACTGAAACATCAATTTAGAGACGTGGTTTATATCTTTCCACATTTTCTTGGAGACGTGTCCAAAGACTTCTGACATGTTCCATTCTGACAAGTTGAAAACTGGAGATAATCGTGTCGAAGCATTAAGAAAAAATAAATAATATAAGTAACATTATACGGACCTTTTAATAGTTTTAGACACAAAAGTCGGTTAAAAGTAATGAAATTATAATATCTAGACAGTACGGTGCCTATAGGGTGTTCTAACTTCACAAAAACAATATTGATACCACTTAATTTAAAATAACCCTTTAAAAGCAATATTTATTCAAACAAATACAATAAACTATAAATACGAGTACCCGTCCTAATAATTTGGCTACCCACTATCATCAAAAAAAAAAACAAAAGAAGAAAATATTGGATACAAATGGATAGTATTAATATAGTATTCGCTAAATTTGGCGTGATTTATTATTCACATCAGAAGAAAGTGGTGTTTAAACATGCATATATTTTAGAAAGCCTCCGAAAAAGAAGTCGATGACGTTATGACCGAGCCGAATGTAAAATAGGGACATTTTCTCTTCCGATATGGAAGAGGTGAGCCGGAGACGGCATCCCCGACCTATTCCTGCGGGATGCGTTCGAGTTATGAAAACTATTTTGTTCTGTTTAATCTTGTATCCGGCTATCCTGGGGGATGGTTTGGTTTAAATATTTTAGAGGGACATGAATAAACGAGAGGCATCGTCTGGATGTTGTAACAGTTTCGGGTGTACGTGTCGCTACTGTTCGCTCTCGTAAAACCGGACTTTTTACTGGATTGTCTGGAGGTAAAGTAGCCGGTGTCGAAAATTGGTTTTCCTACTCAAGACTAGTAAACAAATACAAGGGATGAACTAAATTATATGAACACATGACATATTCACAAAATGTATTTGTAGAAGATGTTTAGATGCCATTTGCTATTAAAACAGCTTTCCGACGATGTACTTTCCCACTTGTGTATATTTTCTGCTCTAAATCTTACGATAACGGCTCAATTATGGTGAGGTCTGGCGATTGTACTGACCAGGGAAGGTGTTGATATCATTATATCATCATCATTGCCCTATTTCTTTACCCTCCTGCTTGTTATTAACATAGATATGATTTTCGAAATGTTCTGATCCGACGCCTTCCTAAAATTTTCTTTTTCTTTGATATTTTTTATACTCTTAGTAGTTCCACAATCTGCCCAGAGGGCAATATGTATTTGTTATGTTTATAGTATATATGGCATGTAGAAAATCATTTCATTAAATGATCTGCTGTAAAAAATAAAATTTTAATTAATTAGTCTTATTTTAAACTTTATTCTAAATTTTATTTATGTCCAATAATCAGATCGGATGGTGTTTAGCTAGATCGATTAGATTAGCTAGCTAATTAAGTAAATAGGTTCCATTGGTGTACGCATATTTAGCTGATTAGCGAGTACATTACGATGCACTGATATGCTTTTGAACTACTTGACACAAACACGCTGAATTACACTCGTTATTGGTTTTAGAGGAATATCGTACTATATCATCAGTTCATTTGAATCATAGTATGGAGCATCGACAATGGCACGCCAACACTTCATTTTAGAATCGTTGTATGATAGCAATATTAGACTTATTTGGCGAAATAAAATGTCTTTAACTTTTTTAAATTGGATACGATAAAAGAATAAATTTATTGACTAGAATAACCCCTTAAAAATACGATTAAAGGACGCCACTGTATTAATTTAATTTCGTTTCAATGCTCGAATCTCTTATGATGATTTTATTAAAAAATCTGCTCTCCTATTATTCAACGTTCTAATAAAAGTTAATTAATATATAGCACGATATATAATAGCTTATTGAATGAGACTAAGTGAACTCGTTAATTTGCGAGGAAACTCTCAAACCGAACACTTCCAAACACATGTTTATCATTATCTCCATGGCAGTGTAGCTCTTGCGAAAACCGTTTTAAACTTTTAAAAGCGAACGACGGAGACAAAATTAACTCGAAGTATATCGGCGGCGGGATAGAAAAGTTCCTTAATTGCCTTCAGATTATCAGGTACACATTCAAAGTTTCGCTGTCGACTCGTCCACTAATGCCCCACCAACGTTGATGCTAGTTTTGCTTTAATTCTGTCTTTTCTCGGCGAGTTTGCACCCGAGTTGGTGAACTACTAAAATAATTAGTTGATTTTCGAAGGAAAAAAAAAAAGATCAGTTCTGTTTGAGTTGTAGTTCGAAAGTTTTACAATCGAATTGTAGAAATGACGTCAGAAAACTCAGACAAAGAAAAACAAGTTTAATTTTTAATTTTAAATAAACATGATATCCTTCTGTACTGTATTGTACACGAGGCAGTTTGTTTATGTTAAGACTGAATGGCGTGATGACGTCTACAGATAGGAGTTATAGGAAATAGAATAAAATCAAAAGTATCAATTAAAAAGCAGAAATTGAAAATATTATGAACACGAAGATCAGCAATTTCAAAATATAATGGATGTTGTTTCACTAATGAAAAACTTAAAGACGATTTTTTCTACTATTATCAGTCTTACATTTAGAGTATTTGACAGGCACTTGGCTAGCCTTTCAACATGTCAATTGAAAAGTCCCCTGCCTGACCCATAGATGGTACCACTAGAACTAAATCCATATGTTTTTCAGTTAGCCTCAGACCTCAAAAGATGCGTGTATAAATTTGACAGCTGTCGGGTCATTAGTTTCTAAATTATAGCATTTTGAGTGAAACATCTTTTGTTACTATAAAAAAATGGATAAAAAGTTCGCGTGCTGATAAAATATTGATTTTTTAAAGAAAAAAATACAACTGAAGCAAAAACTGGACCAGGAAAATTAACCATCAAGGATTGGTATGCTAAGTTTAGACGTAGTGAAATGAGCCCCGAAGACGGTGAACGCAGTGTAAACCTAAAAGAGGTTGTTACCGACGAAAACAGTTAAGAAATCCACAAAATAATTTTGAATGACCGTAAATTGAAATTTAATGAAATAGCAAACACTCTAAAGATATCAACTGAACGTGTACATCATATCGTTCACGAATATTTGGGTATGAGAAAGCTCTGTGTAAAGTGGGTGCCGCGCGAGCACACTTTTGACCAAAAAAAACGACGAGTTGATGATTCGGAGCAGTATTTGAAGATGATCAAGCGTAATAATCCCGAGTTTTTGCGTCAATATATGACAATGGATGAAACATGGCTCCACCATTTCACTCCGAATTCCAATCGACAGTTATCCGAGCGGACTGAACACGATGAACCCACTCCAAAGCGTGTGAAAATGCAACACTCGGCTGGCAAGGTTATGGCCATTTTAGGATGCACATGGAATAATTTTCATTGACTACCCTGGAAAAAGAAAGACCATCAACAGCGACTATTACATAGCGTTATAGGATCGTTTGAAGGACAAAATCGCCGAAAAACGGCCGCATTTGAAGAAAAAGAAAGTGTTACTTCACCAAGACAATGCACTGCGTCACAAGTCAGTGAAAACGATGACAGAAATCCATGAATTGGGCGTCGAATTGCTTCCTCATCCACCGTATTCTCCAAATCTGGCTTCCAGCGACTTATTCTCAAGTCTCAAAAGAATGCTCGCCGGGAAGAAATTTTCGTTGAATAATTTTCGTTGATCGCCGAAACTGATGCTTATTTTGAAGCAAACCACAAATCATACTACAAAAATGGTATCGAAAAGTAGGAGGGTCGCTATGATCAGCGTATCACCCTTGAGGGAATTATGTTGAATAAAAAAAACTAATTTTGCCATAAAAATGTGTTTTACTATGGTAGGTCCCTGCACTTTTCAATTGACCTGTTAGTTCAATTAGTTTCAATAAAACTTTAAATAATTGTAAGGCTAAAGAACATTTAATTTCGGTTTCCCCTAATAGATAGTTATTTCTAGTAATACTTACTCAATTAAAGATTTAAAAGAATGAAAACTGTAGTTCATATTAAAGCTGAATTGGTATGGAAACATCAGAGTTAAAATCTATAGTAAGAAAAAACTCTAGATTCTTCAACTATTTCAACAAACAAGCCAACAATAATATTTAAAAATCTATAAACAATCTAGAATTTAAAATCACGCCTTGACATTATTTTACTGATGATCTAATTTAAACTGTGGCCGAGTTAATTTAACACCAAACATCAACAACTACCCCCTCAAAGGCCCATACAATAAAGTTTTAACCCTTTTAATGAAAACAACAAGGGTCAAGACTTGTCCCTTCTAATTGTAAACAGACTAAAGACCAACTAATGCTGTTGAAACTTTTACGGATCTCATATTTTTAATAGTATTTTATGAAAATTATTATGTCAGTGAAACCTTCTTGACTTCAGTATGTGTGCTTTGGTCTATGTAAGCAGATAAAAAACTTTTCAGTCTGTTGAAAATGTCTAAATGTGTCTCGAATTTTACTTGTCTATTTTAAATCGAAGACAAAGACGACTGAAGGTCATCGAATACTGTGTGAAGCAACTATGCCATAAAAAGTTGGTTATTTTGACACCGATTACAAAGAACGTTCTGGACAGGCAAAAAAGTCCATTTCCAATCGTCTGAAAAGCATTGAAGTGATCCAAATGCTTGGATAATTACTGCCATTTGAATTTAAGAGGCTTCAACGGCAGAATAGAAAAGGTTTGGTGCATCGTAATATTGCTGGCGATGAAAAGTGGATGCATTACGTTAATCCAAACCTCAAAAGATTCTGATTGATGATTTTTCAAAATAAAATCCCATAAGACTTCTTTGTGTGTCATGTTAGCTTGCTTTTCTGAAAACAGCAATTTAATAGGAAATGTTAAAACTACGTCAAAATTCACACTTCATAGCTTCGGCCATCTGAAGATCAGGTTTGGATCAAATAAAGAGGCAAGGAAGAAGAAAATTAGTTGGAGAGCAAGCTAATTTTACTTTGTGCGTAATAATGAGAACATTATCTCAATTCAGAATCTTAAATTCCTAAAACAGCTTTGGATCTATATAGAGTGCAAAAAAATGAAGCATAAAATAATTAACCCGCATTCTCGTGAGTCCCAATTAGCCTCACACGCTGGGGGGTGAGAAGTCCTGGCTGGCTTTTACGGTGCCGTTTCCTTGCCGGTCACGTGCATTACGTGAGAAATAAGTTTGACGTGAACAATGAACTATAATTTTTTCTCCAGATAGACGTGGGCGCCCGTGACATATGTGATTAGGTTGACGGAAAACTTTTTCTATTTATTTTGCACGATTTATTCTCATTCCTGACTCTATAGCGTAAATATAATCAATGGTTTTATTGTACTTCCGACTACATTCAGTCGTATAATTCATAGCAACTTCATTATCAAAATACAAGAGATTTTTTTAAATTTATTTATTACATTGTTACTAGTCGTTATCGACTAAGCTATTATATGTCTTTATAAAACTTAAATCTTTACTCTAGATCTAGATCTAGAAGAACCCATCGGCTCTAACTTCCCTCTAGAGTGTAATAATGTTTATTTTTGTAACTTGATTTTTTATTAAATGCACCTCGCTACACTACACTTCACAAGATCAAATGGATTGATTCTTTTGACTCTGTGTTCTGTTCTGGTGTTATTCAAGAGTTTTATTACTTACACATTGACATGAGAATGGAGATTGCCCGCCCTAATGTCTCCTTGCAATTTATTTTGACTAGAAAAAATTATTTAATGTGATTTTCAATGACTCCGTATTGTCTTTGAGAGTTGTCGTAGAGATAATTTGATACTGAATATTCACAATTGTCATTTTCTGGATAAAATATTTTAACTTAGTTGATATATGAAATTTTTCGATAAAGATGCGAATAATATGTTGAAATGGTTTGAACATATTTGTAGAATAAGGAGTGAAAAAGAACTGAATCAGGAGCGGCGAACGATTGACGAGATGACGGGAGTTGGTGAAGACATGACGATGGAGAAACTTAATAAGTATTATTCAAAGTTTTGCGACAATAACAGCAGCTTATGGTTTAATGTACGTTGACGATGCTGGTGACATCAGTGAATAGTATTATGTAAAATCGATGTAATTTCAAATATCAATTCATGAACAGTGAAATACATGTGTAGAATTTTGATGTCGTCAATATATTTTTGAAAATGATCATATTTCCTGGGTGACAGTCGGTATTTGAAGGTCTCGGTGTAAGTAATCAGTTCTATAGTAGCTTGGTGCACCTACAATAGTTCTCATGACTTTGCTACATAAGTGAATTCCGTATGTCCATATAGGTTTCAAAACTTGTCTAACAGATCAATTGAAAAGTCCTAGGTCTCACACATAGATGGCGCTACTAGAATTAAATCCATATGCTCTTTTTAGTAAGCCCTAACACTCAAAAGATGCGTGTATAAATTTGACAGCATCAAAAGGAATTCCACGTGTTGATAAAATATTGCTTTTTGAAGGGAAGAACTATAGTTGAAGCAAAAACTTGGTTTGTAATAAACACGAGTTTTTGCGTCGATATGTGACAAGGAATGAAACATGGCTCCATCACCTCACTCCGAAGGTCAATCGACAGTCATCCGAGTGGACTGCACCAGATGAACCCGCTCCAAAGCGTGGAAAAACGTAAGGTTATGGCATCTGTATTTTGGGATGCGCATGGAATAATTTTCATTGACTACCTTGAAAAAGGAAGGACCGTCAACAGCGACTATTACATATCGCTTGAACGACGAAATCGCTGAAAAACAGCCGCATTTGAAAAAAAAGTGCTGCTTCACCAAGACAATGCACCAAGTGTCACAAGTCAGTGAAAACGATGGAAAATATCCATGAATTGGGCTTCGAATCGCTTCTTCATCCAGCCTTTTCTCCAGATCTGGCCACTAGCGACTATTTCTTGTTCTCAGGTCCCAAAAGAATTCTTGCTGGGAAGACATGTTCGTCGAATGAAGAGGTGACTACCGAAACTGAGGCTAATTTTGAAGCAAAGTACAAATCGTACTACAAAAATGGTATCGGAAAGTTGGAGGGTTGCTATAATGAATGTATCACACTTGAATCCAATTATGTTGAATAAAAAGAACTAATTTTGCCAAAAAATTTATTTTACTATGGTAGATGTTGTAGATGTTCTTACGATTCCAACACCAACGAATATCCAGCTTTCAAAGTCTGAGAGATTTCACAGTGTTGAAGCAACATCTAACAAGATGTACTATACTGCATGATGTTCATAGTATTTTGAGTATCCCCTGTACACTACGTCATATTTGATACGTTAAAGTAGAGGTGCACTTATTTTTATCCCTAATCAAAACCTAAAATGATTAGCATCCACTTCAAAAGACAAACGAACGTAATAGAATTGCCCTGAAGCTTTTAACTAGGCATGACCTTTGAGGGGGATTTTTCCTATGGGCCGGTAGGGCGCGGTGCAGACAAGTTAATGTAGGGCCCATCCAGCCGTGGAACACTTTTATGAATTAATTTCAGAACGGTCTCGCTAAGAAGCACATTTAATAAAATCGTTCAACGTATCTGGGTTAACTTTTCTTTCTTGGTTGATTTTTTTTTGATTAGTCTGCGTCCAGAGTATTTTATATCGCTAATGTATTTTCTTAAATAGTATAGTCGATGTAAAAATGTTTTAAAATATATACTTTTGATTGTGTAGATTTTAGGTTTTGCCTTTCCATTGATTCTATTCTACGTTATATGCAGTGGTCAATGTTTTATTAAATAATTAATGAAGAATTTTTTCAATAAAGGGAGCTTGTCAAAAAGTTCCATATAGTTTTGTAGATAATGTTGCCACATGTTGTAGCATGTTTTTGAGACTTGATTCCGACTGCCTGATTGCTAAAGTGAAATATGGTTCCGTTATTATTTTGGTGACAATATCAGTATTCAGCAATGCTCTTATTCACATCGCTGCACTGATTTCTGAGAATGAATGACTCAGTATCATCAATGGTGAAGTTCTTCCTCAAAGACTAGCATATTGCATCAATGCACAGCCAAAAAGGCTCAGTCTTAGTTTGAGGAGTATCAGAATATACCTCAATATAATTGAACCGTTACAGAGAGGTTTATAGCAGAGAATGAGGAGTAGATTTCCATCTCCAACATTCTTGGAGCAAATGTTTTTGTACACGAATGGCACAATATTCTGTTGGAAACCACTGAGACACTGCTACGCGAAAAACTCACATCGTACTAACAATGTCTATATTATTTTATTCATCCGAATATCTGTTACAAAAATACTTGAGTGATGAACGCCGTTAAACTAATTCCATCTTCTGTTCGCAAAATAAAACAATTGTCCCAGTAAATTAATAGTTTTTCTTTCCTAAACCCTTTCACAAATCTATATATATATATATATATATATATATATATATATATATAAATATATATATAATGTATATAATGTTAGAACTATTACAGGGAAAACTAATACATCTGTTAGGAAACCATATGGAATCGAGCCAATCAATTTAGATACATTAATATGTATCGCATGGGTAATATCGAAACATGTTGTATAATAGGACCGAATGTAGATACGAGATAATACAATTTAACATGTCTGTGGTAGGGCCAATCGGCATACATATTCATAAGGATATACGTTTGAAAATAAGGCTCTCAATGAAAATATTAGATGGAATGTTTTATATTTTTAAATATTTTTGCTGCTTGTTATCATCCTTATTTATAACTATTACGACCAACAAATTAGATTTATTTTGATCGTAATTCACAAGATAAATTTATTCTTGTTTCATTGTTTTATTTACTCGAAGGTAAAACAATAAATAAAACAAAACTTAAATTTGATGCGGCAACGTTGCATTATAAATTTTGATAATATGCATTGCCTGTTTTATTGGAAGGACCATATATATTTAGTTTTAATCAATCAACAGAAATATTGTTAAAACATTCGGAAAACCTTTACAGAGAGATACTCTGGCTTTAAGGATTATTTGCGGTATTTATACTCCATGTCAACGAATTCTTCTTGCAGCACTAACAACAGCTGAATTGACGATGATCTGATGTCCCCGAAAAACATTGACAATGCTTATAGTCCAAGAGAAGATTAACAGCAAAAGCTTGTTTAAATGTTTATACTCGAGTACCTAGCACTCACATGTATAAAATTGACGTACAATATTCTTTTCTCACAATTTTCACTGAATTTATTTGAAAGTTTTAATATAATTTCTTGGATAGATTATTTATGAAGGTGGTTTCTCAGGCCTAATAAATAATTGCCCTTTCCACAAACAATTCAAGACTAAAAAAAAGCCTTGCAAATAAACAAATTATTTTTAGAATTACATATTCTGTAACAGGTCAATTGAAAAGTCCCGGCCTAACATAGTAAAACACATCATCTTCACAAAATTAGTTCTTTTTATTCAACATAATTCCATTCAAGGGTGATACATTGATTATAGCGACCCTCCAACTTTCCGATACCATCTTTGCAGGATTTGTCCTGTGCTTCAATATAAGCGTCAGTTTCGGCGATCAGCTCTCCATTCGACGAAAATTTTTTCCTAGAGAGCATTATTTTGAGATCTGAGAACAGGAAATAGTCTCCGGGTGCCAAATCTGGAGAATACGGTAGATAAGGAGACAATTCGAAGCCCAATTCATGGATTTTTGCCATCGTTTTCATTGACTTGTGACACGGTGCATTGTCTTGGAAAGGCAGCACTTTCTTTTTCTTCAAATGATGCCGTTTTTCGGCGATTTCGTCCTTCAATTTGGTCCAATAACGCTATGTAATGGTCGCTGTTGATGTCCTTCCCTTTTCAAGGTAGTCAATGAAAATTATTCCATGCGCATCCTAAAATACAGATGTCATAACCTTGCCAGCCGAGTGTTGCGTTTTCCCACGATTTGGAGAGTTCATTGTGTGTAATCCACTTGGATGACTGTAGCTTGGATTTCGGAGTGAAATGATTGAGCCATGTTTCATCCATTGTCACATATCGACGTAAAAACTCGGATTTATTACGCTTGATCATCTTCAAACACTGCTCCTAATCATCAATTCGTCGTTGTTTTTGATCAAAAGTGAGCTCGTGCGGCACCCACTTTGCACAGAGCTTTCTCATACCCAAATATTCACGAATGATATGATGTACACGTCCAATTGATATATTTAGACTGTCTGCCATTTCATTCAATTTCAATTTACAGTTATTCAAAATCATTTTATGGATTTTTTTAATGTTTGGGCGTGCACTGCGTTCACGGTCTTCGTTGCACATTTTACCACGTCTAAACTTACCATACCAAACCTTGATTTTCTTGGAGCAGTGTCCGGAAACTCGGGATCTAGCCATATATATATATATATATATATATATATATATATATATATATATATATATATATATATATATATATATATTAAGAAGAATAATAATAAGAAACACAATGTTCCATCAAGACTGTCCTGAATATTTTGGACGAAAGAGTACTTTAAAATTAAATCACTCACACACACACCATTATGCATAAGAAAATAGAAAGCAAGAATGATAAAGATCTACAGAAAATCGGTTGTCCTATATAAGCTCCAGACTAGAGACTTCTAGCCCTTGGGAGATTTAAGGGTAATTTTGCAGTTTAAATAGGGTGAGGTATCGCTTGGATAAACAGTGGAGAAAAACTAACACCATTCCGAACGGTTTTTATGCGTTTATATTAGGCGGGAGAACGATCCGAAGGACTTTATTTAGAAAACGCCTTGGAAATTGAAAGTAAACCTCCGGTTCTGATGGGATTTTCTTGGTTCGGTGGGGTTGAGTTCGCATCTGGCAAGATTTAATTGTGCCCGGCTTGTTTGTATATCGTTTTGGAATTTATTGTAATCGCGGAGTAACAATATTTTGGTTCGTGAGCGTCTGTCTGTCTTCATAATATACTTATTATAATTCAAACTACCTTTTAAAAAATATTAGATGACCCGGTGAACTTCTGTCTTGTAAATTTTCGTTAACAATAACATTAGAAAATATTACGGCTGTCAGATGATATCCATAACCCTCAAAGCTTTCTGAATGTTTTAACTAAATCTTTGTTCTAATGACGAAACGTTTATAGATCTTGCCCTAGAATAGAGGCCACGATACGGGACACGTAAGGTACCACACTTATAGGTACCTTAGATCAAATCAGAACGCCCCTCGACGAACTACGTCCTGCTATACCTTCGATGGCAGCTGATCCCGAAAACTCCTGACTAAGGTTGGATCCTCATCTCATAAGCAGTCCTTGGGTGATCGATTGCACAGAAAAGACAAACATTCCTATGTTAATACCTGTTCACTATACAACTTGGTGTGGTTTGACTCGCTTCAATCTTCTGAATTCCTGGGCATTACCTAGTTGTTGTTTTGCTTCTGTTTTAGCATGACTTATTGCCTTCTATTATGTTCCATAGAGAAATATTGGACAACTTCCTGATTCCATTTTATTTCGGTATCTTTATGCGGAATTTCGTTGATTGTGTAGGTATAAACATTCGTACTAAAATAAACTTTGTTTTGATGACTTAGTGCACTCTATAAATCCAAATAAACTTTATTATCTACTGATCCAATTGGCAAGATGAGAGGAAAAAAACTACCCCTTGACCTTCCTGTCAACTTGAGTTATTTTGAGTAGTTTTACTTGATTTTTATCGATATTCAACCACATATTATTGCTAGTGTCTCTGCAATACTCACTAACTTTAGTTGTAACATTTTTTCCAAAATTATACTGAACTTCTGTGTTGTAAATTTTCTTCAACAATAACATTGGAAAATATTATTGCTGTCAGATGATATCCATAACCCTCAAAGCTTTTTGAATGTTTTAACTAAATCTTTGTTCTAATGACGAAACGTTTATAGATCTTGCACCAGAATAGAAGAGACCACGAAACGGGACATGTAAGGCACCGCACTTAAATCAGAACGCCCCTCGACGAACTACGTCCTGCTATACCTTAATGGCAGCTGATCCCGAAAACTCTTGACTAAGGTTGGATCCTCATCTCATAAGCAGTCCTTGGGTGATCGATTGCACAGAAAAGACAAACATTCCTACATTAATACCTATTCACTATACAACTTGGTGTGAATTGAACTGTGAAAGTGGAAATAGTAGGCTGTACACACCATTTCCTTTGTAAAAAATGTGCTGTAATTGAGCTGGACATTAGAACCGACGGCCGAACTGGAGACCGAGGTATGGTACTTTCTAGAGCCAAGGGATAGGGACTTTTTCGATTAGGAGGAACTCCTTCTTACGGTACAACAGAACCGCAATACGAGTACGATGAATGTATTTAATAAAAACTGCATATGTGGTAGCGCTCCTCTCCGACGGCCGGTGCATTAGGAATGAATATTAAAATTTATTATGGTAATGACTGTTGAAATTGCATTGTTTAAATTCTTTCGACGGTCGTTCGTTTTCAGTCGCGTCATTCATTCCGCCGGAATGGGGGGACGGGCGCGAAATCAATTTCCAATACGTCGCCGAAACGGGGGGGTTCGAAACCGCCGTCCGAATATTGGCAGTTTCTTTTTGGTTTGCCGCGGGAAAAAAAGTTCGGAGCGGTTCATTAAGCAAAAGCCGCTTTAAAAATATCGAAATCGCCACCGGATCGTTGTCAAAATGGCGACGATAAATTGGCGCTCTCATCGATTTCCGCATCGATATGGTTTTAATTAATAAATAACTCGCCGACGGCTCCGAAAGCGTTCGATTAGTCTTTCTGGGGAAAAACTATTTATTGCATGAATACCAGAAATTTATATCGATCAAAATATTAAGCTGGGGAAAAAGTAATTTCGGTTTTTCTTCATAGAATACTATAAAGTCGTTTATCTCTAATAGGTCTAATTCGATAAAAGTGTATAGTGTATCCAAGCAATGAACTCACCTTGTTAAGATTCCTATTGCAGCTTGTATATTCTTTTTAATTACCCTTTACATTTTGTTCCAGTAAAAAGAAATAAAATTATGCCTGATATCTCACGAAAGCGCTCATGTCTACACAGTCTACCTATAAGAGACCTATGTAGGAATTGGACACGTAACAATCACCAAAATGCATAAGCATTCGCTAAATATCCAGAAAGAACTTTGAAACTAAACGATACTACAATTGAATATAATTTTCTGCCATTAACCCCAGAAAATCACCAGGCTATGATTTAGTAACAGGAGAATTACTGCAAAAAGTACCGAGAAAGGGAATTATAAAACTCAGCATTTAGATTAAAGCATGTCCCAGGCATTTGGAAGATGGCGGATATTGTAATGATCCCAAAATTTGGAAAGTCAGAAACGAAATAACGCTAAATATCTCCGAATGAATCTTCATACAAAACTTCGCTGGAAGTAACATATAAAAAAGAAAAGAAAATAATTGAAATTGAAATATAGGAAAATGTATTGGCTCTCGAATTGGAAGAAAATCACAATTAGCAATACATAATAAATTACTATTATATAAGCAAATGCTGAAACCTATATGGACATACGGATTAGTACTATGCGGTTCCCGGCTATACAAGATCATCACGACGACGCCTCTCACTCTTTTTCTCTATCTCTTGTAACAGTTCCACTTCCATAGCGCTTCCGTACATCCTTAACCTAAGCTAATATCCTATCCATCCTCCCGTGGACAAAATGCAGTATTTAAGACCGAAATAAACAAGTTTTTATTGAGCTGGTGTTTTCTCTTCCCATGCGAATTGCACAAAAATAGTATTGAGCGTTCCAATAAACAATCGCGTCGACAGCCACATATTCCTACCGACAAGACGAACACTCCTACAATTGTTGACCCCAACGTGATAGAAGTGTCTACGGATAAACCAGCTCAACAGAATACACTCGACCGGTGCTCGACACGTTCATGGAAGGATAGCGCGAGGAACCCATCATGGTCGACGTTATCCCACGAGACTAGCGCGATGGACGAAGACCACGAAACAGGACACGTAAGGCACCGCACTTATAGGTACCCTAGATCAAATCAGAATGCCGCACGAAGAACTACGTCCTGCTACACCTTCGATGGCAGCTAATCTCGGAAACTCCTGACTAAGGTTGGATCTTTATCTCATAAGCAGGCCTTGGCTGATTGACTGCACCAGTAATACCTATTCACTATACAACTTCGTGTGGTTTGACTCGCTTCATTCCTCTGAATTCCTGGGCATTACCTAGTTGTTATTTTGCTTCTACGTTGCCATGATTTATTACCTTCTATTATGTTCCATAGAAAAATATTGGACAACTTCCTGAATCCATTTTATTTCGGTATCATTATGCAGAATTTCGTTGATTGTGTAGGTATAAACATTCGTACTAAAATAAACTTTGTTTTGATGACTTAGTGCACTCCATAAGTCCAAATAAACTTTACGATCTACTTATCCAATTGACAAAATGAGAAGAAAAAAAACTATCCCTTGACTTTCCTGTCAATTTGAGTTACTTTGAGTAGTTTTACTTGATTTTCATCGATATTCAACCACATATTATGGCTAGTTTCTCTGCAATACTCACTAGCTTCAGTTGTAACATTTTTTCCTAAATTACACTGTGTGAATTTTTTTTGATCTATAATATTAAATAGGCCAGCTTTTTTGTAAAATTGCACTTGTTGAACATAAAAACTTGAACGAATTTTTTGTAACGCGTGGCATTTTAAAGTTATAATAAATTAAAGTACCATAGATAAAGACTGTATGAATTTTAAACAAGACAATGAACCAAAATATATATCCTGAAAGAAAATGGCGAAATATTAACTTTTCTTCTTGTGAACGGTAGAATTACCTTTCATTATAAACTAGCAGTAATCTGCTAACATTTTAAAATTCCATTTTCCTGGATAACCTTCTTCTATTTGTGTTATATCTTGTTGGAAGCGTTCACCTTGTTCGTCGGTCATCACTCCAAGATTAGGGGGAAAATTCGAAATGGGAATGCAAGAAATGTATTTCTTTGTAATGCCAGAAAGACATTCTACAGGCCATCGTTTTAAATTGCTCTAGCAAGTCATTCACTAAAAACTCGGGTTCTTCAGCTTAAAGATCTATTACTTTCTTTAAATCTAATTACTTTCTTTAAAGATAATCAAGCTACTAACCCTTTCGCGCTAAGATTTTCATTAAATTCATTGTTTTTTTTTATATAAATATTCTCAATTATGGACCAACAAAAGTAACTTATTTTACACATTCGTAGTAATAAAATAACTTCGTTTTGATGACTTAGTGGAAAAGTCCAAATAAACTTTATTATCTACTGGTCCAATTGACAAGATGAGAGCAAAAAAAACTACCCCTTAGACATTATAAAAGTTTCTTGTAATTATTGTTGCTATATAAAGATTTATAAACATTTCAGTGTGGTACATTTTATTTTGCTATATTTCTAATTAAAGGCATCAAATACAATATCATTAATGTTGAAAAAATTGTCTGAAGAAAACTAAACCGGCGTAATGAATGAAGAAATAAAATATTTAATAAGTTAAAATATATAAAAAGGGGCCGTTCTTCTCTATTTATCATATTTATAATTCCCAGTTTAGTGACAATGTTTCGGCTGTTATTTTTAACTGAAATTTCATGTGTTTGCTGGCCAAACATAATTGCATTGAACAAATTTAAACTGATTAGAACGAAAGTAGTTAAAATGGGCCTAGTTATGCGTTTCTGCATATTAAAGCACGCATTCAGTTTCAATTGCCACCGTTGCCAGCCAAAACAAATATGTAATAATTTAATTGGCCAACAGATCTATGAATATCGCGTAGTGTTTAAATTAAGTTTTTTGTCGATAAACCAATTCTATTTATTAGCGGCGGATATATTAATATTGATCAGAGTAGAATTTAATTAACAGACCCATAGAATCGGGAATTTGTTAAATTAGTTTATTATACCAAAAAATTTCTGATCAAGCTACTCAATAATTGCCTGGTTGGACAATGGTCAATGGCGTCGCTGGACCTAAACGAAAATACTAAATCAAATAAAAAGCCAGTTTAGAGGTGCAACCAGGAATACCAACCGGGATTATCAAGAAGTATTGCCAGTTTAATTTTTATGCAGGCTATGTAGATATTTCTAATTCTATTTACTGTTTGTGTCGAACATAATTATTGGGGCTTTTATAAAAGGAAGAACAAAGGTAAGCACAGATAGAAGACAATATAGGGGAAACTGTTTCCCCTTTTTTGTATAAAGACATGTTAATGTAACAGATTTTTCGAAAAGTATGTTTAGTTGTGAAGGAAAAAAATGTCATAATGAAATAGACAAACAAAATGTTAAACCCATCTGCACTTTGAGTATTTTTACTTAATTTCGATACTCATTTACTCGTCGATATTCAACCACATATAGTGCAAGTGGATTATCAAGAAGTATTGCCAGTTTAATTTTTATGCAGGTTATGTAGATATTTCTAATTCTTTTTACTGTTTGTGTCGAATATAATTATTAGGGCTTTTATAAAAGGAAGAACAAAGGTAAGCACAGATAGAAGACAATATAAGGGAAACTGTTTCCCCTTTTTTGTATAAAGACATGTTAATGTAACAGATTTTTCGAAAAGTATGTTCAGTTGTGAAGGAAAAAAATGTTATAATGAAATAGACAAACAAAATTTTAAACCCATCTGCACTTTGAGTATTTTTACTTAATTTCGATACTCATTTACTCGTCGATATTCAACCACATATAATGCAAGTGGATTATCAAGAACTATTGCCAGTTTAATTTTTATGCAGGTTATGTAGATATTTCTAATTCTTTTTACTGTTTGTGTCGAATATAATTATTAGGGCTTTTATAAAAGGAAGAACAAAGGTAAGCACAGATAGAAGACAATATAAGGGAAACTGTTTCCCCTTTTTTGTATAAAGACATGTTAATGTAACAGATTTTTCGAAAAGTATGTTCAGTTGTGAAGGAAAAAAATGTTATAATGAAATAGACAAACAAAATGTTAAACTCATCTGCACTTTGAGTATTTTTACTTAATTTCGGTACTCATTTACTCGTCGATATTCAACCACATATAATGCAAGTGGATTATCAAGAAGTATTGCCAGTTTAATTTTTATGCAGGTTATGTAGATATTTCTAATTCTTTTTACTGTTTGTGTCGAACATAATTATTAGGGCTTTTATAAAAGGCAGAACAAAGGTAAGCACAGATAGAAGACAATATAAGGGAAACTGTTTCCCCTTTTTTGTGTAAAGACATGTTAATGTAACAGATTTTTCGAAAAGTATGTTCAGTTGTGAAGGAAAAAAATGTTATAATGAAATAGACAAACAAAATTTTAAACCCATCTGCACTTTGAGTATTTTTACTTAATTTCGATACTCATTTACTCGTCGATATTCAACCACATATAATGCAAGTGGATTATCAAGAAGTATTGCCAGTTTAATTTTTATGCAGGTTATGTAGATATTTCTAATTCTTTTTACTGTTTGTGTCGAATATAATTATTAGGGCTTTTATAAAAGGAAGAACAAAGGTAAGCACAGATAGAAGACAATATAAGGGAAACTGTTTCCCCTTTTTTGTGTAAAGACATGTTAATGTAACAGATTTTTCGAAAAGTATGTTCAGTTGTGAAGGAAAAAAATGTTATAATGAAATAGACAAACAAAATGTTAAACCCATCTGCACTTTGAGTATTTTTACTTAATTTCGATACTCATTTACTCGTCGATATTCAACCACATATAATAGCAAGTGTCTCTGGAATACCTACTCACTTCAGTTCTGACATTTTTTTCAAAATGTTTTCTCTAACACTAAAGAGGCCGGCTTTTTAGTCACAGTATATACAATAGGTATAGTAGATATGTTAAATAAGGTTTATTTTTATGTAGTTATTACATCGATTATTATGTACATATTTTATCTTAAAATGCTTTTTTGTTGTGTTAAAAATCTAAGTTTGATTATCTTTTAGTGAGTTCGTTATTTATTTCTTGAAGTGGCTTCAATATTTCTGTTAAGAATATTTTATTTACATCTTTTTAGTGTTATATATTTACTCAATAAATTACGCAGTTATTTTATCTAATATTACAGTGGGTAGGCCAAGTAAAGGTGCATGTATAAAGAAAAATAATAATAAAAAACAATGATTGAAAGGAGCGCTTAAGGCCCGCGGGTCCGCTACTTAGTCTAGGTAATTTGACAAATCTTTTAACTAAACAACAACAAAACGTTATTGTCCTCACCGGAATCAAACACGCAACCACCGTTTGGGAGCTAAACGCAATAATTATTGCACCATAGAAGCACTTGTATACAATATTTCTATAAAGTCATTGACGGAGAAGTCAGCGAACATATATTAATGAAATATACAGCCGAATATAGAACCTCCTCCTTTTTCAAAATCGGTTAATTATTATAAACAAAAATCTTTGTGATTCTTTATTACCCTCATCATGGCTATTCCCGCGTTTTTATCTGATAGAATGTATTTAATAGTGTTTAAGCCCCTATTTGTGATTCCCCAAACTAATCTCACACATGAAGATTTTTGGATTACACGTGCGCCCATTTTCCCGAGCTCTCCTCTGTTTTCTTTCCACGCAATCGTAAGATTCCCCAGTCAAAATAAATAAAATTTTCTCCCGCCGGCACGGCATAATTGAATGCGACGTGGATAGGGAGGGGTGAACGGAATGAAATTTACCTCCGAATTACTATATTTCTCTCCCCCTCTCTCCAACATTGATGTGGCAAGTTCAGAATGGCGGAATACCCTCTTCAAAAAGTAATATTTCACGAAAACATATATTAATAACATGCTTTCGGCTGCTGTGCAAATATAATTTAACGGTTTTGAACTAGAACAATCGTTTTCGTTGAGTTAGTGTTTCTTTTATACGGGTGGAAGAGGGGAAAAAAATAATATATCTCGCTCCGGAGAATTCATTTCTGTTCTCCGTCGTGTATGATCGTTTCTTTCCGGGATGTAATTTTACTCTCATCGTTGTTTCATCGTGATCAAGATATTTATTATTTCTTCTTTTCTGTTTGCCAATAACAAATACTTCACCAGATTGATGATACCGTATCGTATATTGATTAAAAATCTCTAATAAAAATTATATATAATGCTGATATAGAAAAATAGTAATTCGGATTACAATTATGACTTTAAAAAAAATTCTGTTGAGAAAATTTAGTACAGCGTATATTAAATTTGGAAACATCATTTTTGGGGTCAAGAACGTGGCGTATCAAAGCAAATAAGACAAAATCTACCCATGTGACCTTCACCCTTTTTGAAGAAGAACGTGTCCCTGAGTAAAATTGAATAATCATGAACTTTCGCTAGCATACAACGCTAAATATCTTGGAATGCATTTTGATCGACATTTAACATGGAAAAACATATAGCGACAAAACGCAAACAGCTTGGGCTTAAACTTAGCCAAGTGTATTTGCTGATTGGCTCTAAATTATCATTAGCCAACAAGGTTTTGCTGTATAAGTCAATACTTAGGTCCATTTGAACCTATGGTATTGAACTGTAGGGTACAACTAGTAAATCTAACACAACCATCCTCCAGAGATTCCAGAATAAAGTGTTAGGAATCATTGTCGATGACCCTTTACGTGTCCAACAAACTAATTCAACGCGATATCCCCTTAGAACCTATAACGAGTGTGATTCCAAGTGTTAGTGCGAAGTTTTCTGAAATACTATTAGTGCATTCCAATGCACTCACCAGACAGTTAAATGTGCGCGATGACAGTGTAGTGCATAGGCTCAAACGCAAACTACCATACGAACTGATTAATAGACACATAGGGTGATATTTAATAATATCTAGAATAAGTTAGAATTATCTTTAGAATAAGTTAGGACAGGCTTTAAAATAAGTTAGAATAGGATCTAGAATAAGATTATAAGTTGTAAAGCAGATCACTTACTGAAGCGATCTTCTACATGTCAGGATAGTGATATTATATAACCGAAATCATATGATAATACTTATTGCCCACGGGCATATTGTTGAAGTTCTAAGAGATTAATAAAAAAATTAACAGCTTTTGCCGTATTTCTGATAGGAAGGTGGTATCTTGTTGAACTAAAGTAATTAGGATCACAATTTTTCTTCACTTTAGAAAAGGTGTTGTTGATAAAAATTAGTACAGCATGTATTAATTTTTGAAACATCACAACTTTTTAACAGTTTATGCAATATTTCTGATAGCATGTTTGATATCTTGTCTAAAGAACGATGTTGGTTTACTTCTTCAAAATTTCTAATACTAGCCAGTCTATCTACATTTCGACAGAACGCTAGCCATTGATGGTGATGTCTCATGTAGTATAACATATAGTATAATGATAAAAAATCTGTAATAAAAAATGTATATAATGATGATGTTTTTTCGCAACAGTATATCCAATTTGTTCAACTAACGTTGGCAGACATCTGAAGTAACAGTTTAAATAGTTTATAGCAACTCGTAAAACACTGCAACTTGATGATCTCGTCATATACACAGAAATATTTTATGACCATGAATATTCCGCTTAGTTGTAGATATGGACAGTCTTTCTAGACTAAATATAATATAATGATGATATAAAAAATAAAGTAATTCTGATCAAAATGTGTTACTTTAGAAAAAGTTTTATTGAGAAAAATTGGTACAGCACATATTAATTTTTAAAACATCATAATGTTTTAAAAGCTTTTGTCATATTTCTGGTAGCATGGTGATATCTTGTCGAAAGAACGATGTTGGTTTGGTACTTTTTTAGCATATCTTGTACCAGCCAAATTATGCTGCACCGATCTGAACAATTGGTAATCAGAAGGCGCTTTTTCTGGTTAGTGTGCTGGATTCAGAAGAACTTCCCATTCTAGATGCAACGCTTGTTCAATTTGTTCAACAAACGTTGGCAGACATCTGAAGTAACAGTTTAAACAGTTTATAGCAACTCGTAATACACTGCAACTTGATGATCTCATCATACACACAGAAATATTTTATGACCATGCATATTCCGCTTAGTTGTAGATATGAACAGTCTTTCTAGACTAAACTATGGCTTTTTGTACTTATGATTGTCATCGTAGATCATTTTTAGGCACAATACGTCATTGACAACTTTTTTTGCCTGGTAAGTAATAAAACATCGATGTTGAAACGGTTCGAAATGACAGTTTTATGAAAGTTACTGGAGAGTTTAAGCTAGATTTTCGACTAATAAATCTTGCAATTCATTGTCTTCAAACAAAGATCGATTTAGCTAATATTAGTAGTAATAGTTTCGAGAATGTTATAGAATTCGAACTGAAATCTCAATAACTATTAGCGTCAAACGAACTGGAAAGAAAGCAGAATCGATTATGTGGTGGCGCCCGTCCAATCCAAAGCCTAAAAATTTTATATACACTCCGTAATTTTAAATCCTTTTTCGGTCCAGCTTTGCCGCGGATTTACATAAATTTCGCGTATTTCCTAACTCAAGAAGTGCTTCGATTGAATTCGCCACTCTTTTTTTTTTCCTCTTTATTTCGCTCAAATCGTATTTTATAAATACATTAGAAAGCTTTTTAAAGTGCACGAAATTGCCGACGGCTTCTCAAAATGGGAAAATATAAGCGGCATTCACGTAAAAATCCTTATTATTTAGAAATATCTACGAGCTCAATTCTGTATGTATTAGACCAATAAAATAACGGACGTCACAAAATTTACACAAGATTGTAATTTGCCGCCATAGTGCTACGACTACGACAATTTTATATGATATTCTTTAAATTGATATATATCCTAAAATATACGTATAATTTTCAACAATTGGCAACATTATTATTTCATTCCATAGAAAAAATTCCATTATTTTTTACAGATCCACAGAAATTTTAAATATAAAATAATTTTACTTCGTTTAAAATGAAATTATTAATTGCCTTTTCTTTTTTAAAGTTAGTACGTGAAGGAATAAGTACATCTCCTTCTCGCTTATACTACCTTTGGAGAATATAAGCACATATAAAATTAACTGTTACAAATAATAATCTCCGTCCTTTCCTCACTCACAATTTATACAGCAAAGGATTTGTACATCTTCGTCTGACATCACAAATTGAACAAAACAGAATCGTACATTTGACTGAAAATAGTAATATAGAAATAATTACTATGGCTACTTTTTTGACTATCGACTGTTTCGAATGTTTTCAGTCGATAGTTCCCAACGCTAGAAATGTAAATGCGTAAATTTAATATGCCTTACCAAACAGTCCTACATAATTATTTACATTTTATATTCTCTAATATTATGTGAGCTTTGAAAATTGATTTATCATGATAATTTTGTTGATATTGTCATTTTTAAAATATTATTTGATTCCAATTGACTTTTTCAATAAAGACTGCTGTAGTGACATATCAAGTATTCTAACAGATACTAGAATTAATATATATTCATAAATACAGCTGCACTAGAATTCTTTCATTTCCTTAAGCACCAACAAAACATTGGTCCTTTTTCTAAATTTTATGAAATTTTTACCATCATATGTAACAAATTAATAAATAAATAAGTAAAAACATAACCACAGAATGGTTGTTGATCCATAGTATTGTTGTAATCACATAAGAACAATAAAAACTATTATAATTAATGTCAGACCATAGAGAGTTAAAATATTTTACATGTATAGTGGTCACAACAAACTATTGAAGCCGTTTTATCGAATGATATGTTCATGAGCGAATATTTTATTATAGGATTAATACAATTCGAAAATAAGAATAGTCGCCTGCCCTTTACTTCACCAAGAAGATCATTTTCTCAATCATTTTGATCTCCAAATACATTTTTTCAGATTTACAATATATGTGTTAAAGACTCCACTTTTAATTTTAAGAAATTTGATAAATTTGATCTCTGTTAGAGGCAATCATTAAGGCTTTTATTTCGGAAATTTCTGTATATTTTTATGATTAATTTCACAATGCACCAATTAAACATTTAGGTGGTAAACACATTCAATACATATTGATCCAATAATAATGTTATACATAATATAGTTATACAACATATATAAAACTGACAAGGACTTAACTATATCCTTAAATTCTACTGTGTATTAAAGAAAACTAAGACAATCTATACAAGCTAATAAACTAGTCCATATTCTCAGCCAACGATGTTATTGTATACGATATATGATATGACTAAGTTTGCAGCTAAGACAATGGATCAAATTATATTACTTATTTAATAAATACATATTATTAAGTACAATGAACTATGATTGAATTTCAACAACTACGAGATAATTAGTTATCATTAATCCTCAAAAACTAACACAAAATTTTACATACATAGGACAAATTAAGAAATCTAAAATTTAATATAAAAATCACCTAAAAAATAAAAAACGAGATTTAACACTAAATCATCACCACCATAATCATTATCATCATTTCCAACAATCAACGGCATTATTCCCTAAACAGAACTCGTTGCGTGATCAATAAAGTTCTCACGTACCTTTTTCATTACTCCTTCCCAATTGAGCCTTTATTAGGCACCATTTCACCTCTTTCTGTGTCCCTTCACCACAAATTGCCATCACATAAATCTTCGATAAGTATAAAAAAAGAAGAGGACGAGAACGACTAAAAAAAAGGAGCTTAAATCTTTATTTATGTTTATAGAGTCGATTTTTTTTTCAACGGCGCCTATTTTATGGTGTCCCTATTTCAGGAAGAAGCAACAACCGTGGCAACTGAAGCCGAATAAAGAACAAGATTTGTTTTCCTAGTATTTTTTATTTTATTGTTTCTGACGTAGATGTACATGACGTAGATCATTCCTAGCGGAAAAAATCTTGGTACAGCCGTCACAAATAGCAAATATAATAAATAGATTAGAAAAAGCATCACGAATTATTTAAAATATCCTGAAAATTGATCTTGCTAATGGCGTAAAAATAAATATAAGAAATATTCTTATTCTGCATGACCCTGAAGAAAAAACCTTTAACTGAAAAATATAAGAACGAACACTAACGATGTAATACGCCGTCATGTAATATTTTCGGATGAACAGATATACAATTTGGATGACCCTAATAGGTATAAATATTACCATGATGATTTAAGAAAAGATCAGATTATTTTAGTCCGCAGACAGTTGGGTGTGTTATACGTCTTATAGTTGGTATGCCATAAGTTTTGAAGAAAAGACAGAAGTAAAATTAATTTCTGTGAAAATTAATAGCACTTCAGGCAAGTATCTAAAAGGTAATGTTCAGTAACCTTTTTATCATCTACAATTAAAACACTTGGCAATAAACTTCAACAGACTTCAAAAAAATTGTTCACCAGTACTACATGTAAACTGGGACTTAATGAAACAATTTACAAAATTTTTGTCTAAATATGATGATACATTTCTACATATATAGCAACAATATATGTAGAAATATATCCGAAGCTAAACGGAAAGTAGGAACTTTCTTGATAAATAGATGTTCGATTCCAAGTTCTAAGCCAATACAAGCTAAGAGAAAAGGAGGCTTTAATATCACTTAAAGAAGTTGTGAATAAGTTTTTAAACAATATAAAAGCTCTTAACTGTAAACTTATCATAGATAACATAGCTAACGTACAAAACTCTTGGTTACACAACCATCTTGGTTTTTTAAATTCATTTAGAGTTCATGTGAGTGAAAAGAAATAGAAAAACGATTGCAGGAACAATCGATCATCAACGTAGTAGGTGGTTTCTGTCCTCGTATGGAATAACAGTATGCAAGGTGTTAAAGAAAAAGCTATTCAAGAAATTTTACAAAAAAAAATACATTAAAACTAATACAAATACAAAAAAAGTGCAGCATTACAGATCAAGAATGTTTCCAGTAATAGAAAGATATACTCTTTAATAATACGTGTTTATTAACGTAAAAAAGAGACCACACACACACACACACAAAATAAATGTATTAATGGAAAATGATTTTAGTATTTTATCGTACTGAAAATGTCTTCTTCAAGATAATATTAGTTTAGGAGATAACACGAAAGATATCACACATACCTATATCTGCAGGATGAGCTTTTTGCAAAAATCATGCTGTGATGTAAAATAAAATGTATAAAAATAATTACAGAATAGATTTAATTGAAAAGAGAGCTCATATGTAATTATAATAAGCTATAGGTCACTGGCTACGAACTGCAGTGATCTGAGTGGGACATCTGCTTAAAATGGTGCTAATAGACGTTGGGGGGTTTCTACCTGCTTTTACCTCTAGTGCCGCTTCATATCGACGTTTAAACAATCGTCTCTTTTCTCCATAAAATAAAATAGTTTTTAAAATAAATTAGTAGTTTCTGTTTTCTAAATTCCTCTCATTATATAACTTATCACCATCGCTATTACGGTATCTACAGGCTAAATTACCAATTACTATCTCCACATCCCTCCAGGCGTATTGAATGAATACATCAGAAAAATTGCCTATCGTTAACAGCTCGTCAACTACGATGAACTTAATTCAACTGGAGCCATGTTCCCACTTCATAACGGACAGCCTAGAGTCCTGCATTTCGTTCATTCGCATTCCGTCGACGTCTTCTTCGTCGAGCTAATTCCGCTAGACCCAGGCACGTAGCTCGACCCGGGACCCTCCTCTCTCTCTATCTCTCACGCCCTCCCTCCCCTTTAATATATTTCAGAGCGAGTCGGAGCGTCCTTTCGTCCCCTCCCCCTCTGCCGTATAGCCGGAGAGCAGCGTCGCAATCGTTCCTTGGCTGATTCCTTGATTGTCAGGCCTGATGAATTCAAAGAACCGGAAAATGATTAAAGACCAAGGCGAAACGACTGTAAATTTTAGTTACTTTTCCCTTAAATATTCGGGAATTTATTCATGGGAGACGTGGGGATCCCGTTGGTATAAGATGTCGGATATATTAAGATATTTGCATCGAGAGATGATAATAAAATTAGCTGGCGTGCTACTTTAATTATCAGGTGTATGATACTTTTAATTATTATGTTTGTGATTGTTTATAATTGTGAGAGTACGTAAATAGGAGCCCGCGTAAAGCGCTATGTCCAGTCCAGATACACCCTAGTTGGTAAAAACTGATAGGTGGAGATGGAGAGATGGAGATGGAGAGATGGAGATGGAGAGATGGAGAGATGGAGATGGAGAGATGGAGATGGAGATGGAGAGATGGAGATGGAGATGGAGAGATGGAGATGGAGAGATGGAGATGCAGAGATAGAGATGGAGAGATGGAGATGGAGAGATGGAGATGGAGAGATGGAGATGGAGATGGAGAGATGGAGAGATGGAGATGGAGAGATGGAGAGATGGAGATGGAGAGATGGAGATGGAGAGATGTAGGGATGGAGATATGGAGATGCATTAAAATTATATACATTAAATTATATACCTGATTATCTATTCGTTTTCGAATATATTTAAAAATTGTAGTTGGTATTTGTTGAAATATGTTTTTAGTTAAAAATAATTTTGATTATTTTCTTTTGGACTTTTCCTTACAAACTCGGACTTAAATGAGTATAATTTGATTAAAATATAAAACATTACGTTAAAGTAGATAGCTAAGATGAAGGTAAATTTGTGTTTCTTGTGTACTTAACGATTTTCAATGACATGGTTAATGTGTCTTCTTAAATCGAAATAGATTTGAATAGGTTTAAACTAAGGTAAAGTATTGAAAACATCACAATGTATGTAGAATTAATTACTTCTTAAGATAATGTTTTAATTTCCATTGAAAACTTGAAATTTTTGACAAATTTTACTAAAACAGTTTTTTGTTAATATTTCTTTAAATCCTATTTCTACACATAACTCAAAAAATATTCGTCCAGCAATAAAAATAACTATTTTATCGTATTTTTCACTATAATTTTCACAAAATACATTAGTTTCCGGTTATTTGGAGATATGAAACAATTTAGCATTTTTTCCATATATATACTCAGGAAAATTTGCAATTTTTGTCCATTTTCAGACTTTTTCTTGTTACTCGTCTTTAAATAAAGGTATATAGGTAAAAATACCAATACCTATGTAAAATTGTATGCCAAATATGATGGTAAGGTAATGTTTGCTGCAAATACTAATGCTTTAAAAATAATCATGAAAATATGTTTTTATCTGAAAATTTTGTAAACCGCATATTTATAGGTATCTGAAAAACTATTCATCCTATACAAAAAATAATGGTTTTATGGCATTTTTCACCAAAATTAACATATTATATGAAAGATTTAGTCCATTTGGAGAACATATTTTTAAAAATATTTTTACCGATTATTTCACATGGATCTTGCAAAGTCTTATTGAAATAACGAAATGATGCTACAAAATAATGTATATTTTATAGTAACGCAGTTTAAAAGATCACAACAAATTAAATAATGCGGTATTCTGATTAAAAATAAGTCTTCTCTAGCAACATCTTAAGGGTACCAAAACCAAAAACTAAATTGAACGTTTATAGTTAAAACGATAAAGTAATTACAAAAGATCACAAGAAAGCGAAAATAATATAAATAAGTATATATTAACAAGTGAATTGGGTTTGAATAGCATTACTATCAATAATTCTATTGCAGATATCATAGCAACTGCATACAAAAGAAAACGTATACTTTTTTGCATTATCAGACAGTAATCCTCAATAATTTGTGTACATTTACGCAATGCATAATATGAATTCGGGAACAAAAGTGGGTTTAACTCGTTGGATCAACGCGAATTTTGGCGAATATTTCAAACAATACTTATCGGAAAATATACTTATGCACATATCTGGTGAAATCTATTTTATTGATATATTACAACTTGGTAATATTAAAACGTATATATTATTCTAATACAAAAAATACGATAATTAAACCCAAGATAATAGTAAAATTAGATAATAACTGGACGAAGGTTTATAAGGTTCAACTACAAAAAAAAAGATATATCTAGCTGCTATTGATCTAAAAATTACACCTAACAGTAAGATGAGAAGCACTACTGGTCAAATTGCAAAAAAAAACATGAAAAACAAAGACATGTAAAGAGTAATGTCCTCGGTATTGTTTTATCTCTTTGTCAAATTCCGCAGTCCTTATATTTTCATTTTTAACCTTATAAGCTCTTATAATTTTAAACTCTAACAGGTCAATTACAAAGTCCCTGGCCTACCATAGTAAAACAATTTTTTTAGCAAAACTATTTTTTTTTGTTCAACATAATTCTCTTCAAGGGTGATACACTGGTTATAGCGACTCTCCAACTTTTCGATACCATTTCTATAGTACGATTTGTCCTTCCCTTTTCAAGGTAGTCAATGAAAATTATTCCATGCGCGCTTTCGAGCGGGTTCATCATGTGCAATCCACTCGGATGACTGACTCGGGTTTATTACGCTTGATCATCTTCAAACACTGTTTCGAATCATCAATTCGTCGTTGTTTTTGGTCAAAAGTGAGCTCGCGTGACACCCACTTTGCACAGAGCTTTCTCATACCCAAATATTCGTGAATGATATGATGTACACGTTCAGTTGATATTTTTAGAGTGTCTGCTATTTCATTCAGTTTCAATTTATCGTCATTCAAAATCATTTTGTGGATTTTTTAAATGTTTTCGGCGGTAACAACCTCTATTGGGCGTCCACTGCGTTCACCGTCTTCGGTGCTCATTTCACCACATCTAAACTAAGCATACCAATCCTTGATGGTTGATTTTACGGAGGCAGTGTCCAGAAGCTCGGCATCAAGCCAAGTTTTTGCTTTAACTGTATTTTGTACCCTCAAAAAGCAATATTTTATCAACACGCGAAATTCCTTTTTATCCATTTTTTTCACAATAGCAAGAGTTGCTCCACTCAAAACGCTGTAATTCACAAATAAATGATCCGACAGCTGCCAAATTTATATACGCATCTTCTGAAGGCTAACTAAAAAACATATGGATTTAATTCTAGTAGCGCCATCTATGTACCAGGCCGGGGATATTTCAATTGATCTGTTACACCATTCTTTCAAGACGAAATCCACAAATTGACTGAAAGATGGGGAAGGGCTTCAAGTTAACAATAAATCTTTGAAAATAATTTATAGGCATAACACATGAAGGAAATTAGATGCAAAAAACTACGATCATTCTGGTTGATAGACGAGATTATGTAATGGACCGTAAAATTCGTTTTATTCTCTGTAACATGGAGCGTTTTCGAATTTTTGTGGCCGCGGTACGTGTCGGTCCCGGAATCGTAAACTTATTTATATTGGAGTGCAGTCGCTGACGATCGGGCGTATTTCAATTTCGTACAGCACGGTAGGCATAATAATAAAACACCCCCTTCATATTAGCTCGGCGGTTAAGCCTGGGGGAGAGAGTGAGAGAGAAAGGGGGGAAAAAGAGGGCCGGCACAGCCGATAAGGTTATGCATATGGTGATTGCGACCGCAAGTCCCCGGAGATGTCATTTGAGATAGTCGTTGGAGGGTTAAAAAACCGGAGAAACATATTTTTTACGATTTCTGAGGGAAGGACTCTATCTAAATATTGTATTTTTTACGGATCGACAGATCCGTCAGGGCATAAGGACTTAATCCAACAATAAGACTAGTTCGGCTCGGTTGCTACGATTCTTTTTGTCAATTTTGAAGCATACGTCACGTGAATATTTGTTTTTGTCATCAGCTCATGGTAAAATTGTATTATATATTGTTCAGGCTCTCGTAACTGATTATAGCGGTATATAAATTAATATTAAAGGATTTAAAATAAATGCTTCACTGGCAAGTTTCACCAGAAATTATATATAGAGTTTTAACTTAAATATGCGAAACTGAGGAAATTATTTGCGTGGTCCTACCAATAGAAATGCCAACCACATTTTTATCGGATCGTTTGAATTGCTATAAAAAGGCATTTGAGTGGCTCATTTTGTATAACGCGATTGTTTTTAAGTCTTTTTATGGTATCAGTTCGTCTATGACGCCAATTTTGTGTACATTCGGCTTTTTATTTATTATATAATATATATATATATATATATATATATACAGATTCGAAATTGATTCTTTTGAGTGTTTTCCATTTTTTGTCGTTTTTTGCCCCTTCGGTCTCTTTCCCGCGTTCTTCACGTCGCTATCTTCCACTATTTCATTAGATTTGATTTTATTGGGAGGATATTTATTAGAAGGTTCCGAGTAGTGGAGATATAGCTGGAGATGAGTTTATTTTAGCAATTCGCAGGAAATATCTCGATTTTTATCACGAAAAGTCGGTTAATTAAAAAGTAGAATAGGCGTTTCAGGGTTTTGTGATATTTCGATGACCCATTTCGAAAGATTCTTGCAGCTTAATTATAATTTTGCACCAAATATTCACAGTATGATATAACTGCTCTCATTGCAAATATAATTTCGTATTTTTTTATATATATTGATATTCATTGTAGCGCAAAACTTCACATAATCTGCTAGAGATGTTCGGTATTTTTGACAACATAAAAAGTTTACTTTATTAAGGGTTGTTGGAATGTTATTTTTCAATATATTATTTTGAAAGTTTAGCGAATACTAGAAGTATAAATCGAAAGAACGTTGAAATAATAGAATGTTATATTACTACTAATTTTATTTAATTGAACTGAATAATTTTTTTTAGCTTTTTTTTCTTTTTAGATATTTTATAGTTATAAAGGTATTTACTATATATATATATGTTGTTATATATATATATATATATATATATATATATATATATATATATATATAATTATATATATATATATATATATATATATATAATTATATATATATATATATATATATATATATATATATATATAATTATATATATATATATATATATATAATTATATATATATATATATATATATATATATATATATATAATTATATATATATATATATATATATAATTAGATATATATATATATATATATATATATATATTAGATATATATATTTATAATTATAATATATAATTTTCAAAATGTTGAAAAGTTTTAATTCAATATATATAGCCAAAATATTGTTAAAAAGATGTTTGTAAAGTGCAATCCAATTAAAAACTTAATTACTTGGAAGGGGTGCTTAATTACTTAACATTATAAGTTGAGACTGATTTCTATAGACAAGATAGTAACTCATAATTGTTTTATTACATTACGAATAGATAGATAAATAGATAGATAGATAGATAGATTCAGAATATACCCTTAAGATGTCTCTTTTCGATTCCATAACTGATTTCGATTCTACTTCTCGTTTTTATAAGAGCCTGTAGTAAGATCACATCAGTAATTTTGATATATATCGTAGGTTTTAATTTTTTATTGCTGTTCTTTAGAACACTACTTTTGGAAGATTTTCTCCATTCTACCGTATATAACTTAATCATTTTGTTTCAATGTACAATTTTCACAATAAAATTTTAAAAAGCTACAACTTGCAGACATATATTTTTGTGTTGTACAAGTAAATAAAATATTAACAGACACAGAATTAATCTGCTTTCAGTTTAAAAGAACAAAAAGGTAAGGAATTTTTAATTATTTTTTATTTACATACATTATATATTTATATCACATACTTTAGCATTTTAACATTTTATAATATTAATAATTATGTATAATTGTATATTAATTTTTTTTTTTTGAGAAAGTACATTTGTCGGTTTTATTTGAAACTTAATTGGCCAGCAGAATGTGACGTCAAGGATTAGTCACATGACGCGTATGAAATCAACCAACAAAATGCCTCCCTAATAATAATGTGTCTTTATACGTATTTGGATTTTCTCCATTGCTCTTAATCGGCCGCCAATTGCTTCTTGGGTCACATTTAACGCTTCTGTCAATTGATTTTGAGTTTTGGGTTGGGTCGCCATCCAATAACTCTTGCAGTTTCGCATCTTCAGAACATTTTCTGTCTTGTGCTTCGAAATCAACACTTTTTTCTCATCATCTTAAGTAAATACCTTTATAACTATAAAATATCTAAAAAGAAAAAAAAGTTAAAAAAAATTATTCAGTTCAATTAAATAAAATTAGTAGTAATATAACATTCTATTATTTCAACGTTCTTTCGATTTATACTTCTAGTATTCGAATATTGAAAATAATTGAATTCGTATATTGAAAAATAATATTCCAACAATCCTTAATAAAGTAAACTTTTTATGTTGTCAAAAATACCGAACATCTCTAGCAGATTATATGATTAAGTTTTGCACTACGATGAATATCAATATATATATAAAAAAAACGAAATTATATTTGCAATGAGAGCAGTTATATCATACTGTGAATATTTGGTGCAAAATTATAATTAAGCTGCAAGAATCTTTCGAAATGGGTCATCCAAAGATCACAAAACCCTGAAACGCCTATTCTACTTTTTAATTAACCGACTTTTCGTGATAAAAATCGAGATATTTCCTGCGAATTGCTAAAATAAACTCATCTCCAGCTATATCTCCACTACTCGGAACCTTCTAATAAATATCCTCCCAATAAAATCAAATCTAATGAAATAGTGGAAGACAGCGACGTGGAGAACGCGGGAAAGAGACCGAAGGGGAAAAAAAACGAGAAAAAATGGAAAACACTCAAAAGAATCAATTTCGAATCTGTAAGAATAAAGCAATAAGATTAATACGAGACTCTTTATCCCCGCTTCGACTTTTTTCTCTTCTTCTTTCTCTTTATTATGGCATTAGGATCGATCGTAACCAAATCGAAGAAGTATATTTTTCAGACGACAGCGGCCCCGCTAGGTAGAAACACCGGAATTAACAGAGGGAAAGATTAATGAGGCCGAGATCGTACGGGGAGCCTTTATCGAAGGATTCGGGACATGTTTCCTTTTTTCGAATTGATGCGGTGGACGTCTGGATTCGACAGCCCGTCGCTACTGGAAATAATAAAACCTCTCCGGCTGCTTAATGTAACAGACTTGTTTCGACGTAGTTAAGAATTATAAATCAACCTTGTTCGGTTTTAAATTAATTGACATTAAAATACCAATATATATATATATATATATATATATATCATATCATTCGTTTTTAGTGTAGAAAGGCATAAAAAAGAAGGAAATTTTTCTGTATTTGCGAAATCAGTTCGGTAGTGAACACTTGAGTAGGACTGCCGTGTTCAAACGGGCCAGAACATTCAAGGATGGCGGCAAAACCGTCGAAAATGAACCGCTTGATCGTCGACCGTGAACCAGCATCACACCAGACAACATTCGCCGCGTAGAACAACTCATTTTGGAGGACCGGACACATTTCGACTGAACTCGGCATCAGTGTTGGTAGTGTAGAGTCTATCATCCACGAACACCTTCAATATCGCAAAATAATGGCGCGATGGGTTCCTAAACTCTTGAACTTCGAGCAAAAATTTACGCGGTTGAAAGTTTGTCGCCGCTTGCTGAAGCGATAGGAGGCGGAGGGGGGCGGTTTTTAATACGAATCTTCACTGCAGACGAGACATGACTACACTATTACACTACCGAAAACAAGATGTTGTCTAAAGAAAGGAGGAAGAAGGAGGAAAGGGTGTCAGTCAAAGCGAAGACAACCAGGTCCGCGGTTCTGCGTACGGTGTTCTGGGACCGGCGTGGCGTGCTGTACGTCAATTTCCGGCGCACCCAACGTAATCGCTCGAAATGGAGGAGCATTCCAGCACGAAATTCGATTCTTCTCCAGGATAACGCGCGCCCTCATACCGCGCGGCTTACGCTTGATACAAATCACATGTTGAATTAGGGTGCGGGATACAGGAACACCTCCCTACAGTCAGATTTATCACCCTGCGACTACTATATGTTTGAGCCACTGAAAGAAGTCCTCGTAGGTCAAAGATTTAACACTGACGACGAGGTAGAGGAGTTCGTGCGCACATAGCTGTCCGAGTTTCCCAAGGAATTCTTCGATACCAGCATCAAAAAACTTGCGAAGAGATTGACAAAATGCGTAACTAGTGAGGGGAAATACCTAGAAAAACTGAAAATTTTTGTACATTTTGTCAATAGTAAATAAACGTCTCAGAGTGTTTGTCTCGATCATATTTGAACCATCCTCGTACTAGCGCTGGGAACTATCGACTGAAAACAATAAATGATAATCAAGAAACTGGGTATTTTTTTTCAATTCGTGATGTCAGACGAAGATGTACGAACCCTTTCTTGTATAAACTGTAAAAGAGTAAAGGTATCTGCTGAATACGCTGCTCAAATTTTCAACTTTTCAGGATGAGTAAGGTTTTGATCAGAGTAAAAAGTAGATTAGAATTTCGAAGTCTGTCATCACTTGAATTAAAACTAAAATTGATAATAAAAAGTCTCTTGAAGCAAATTGTATTGGTAAATGTGACAGTAAAATAATCACCACGTATCTACACGTTAGTGTTAGGATAGAGGCAGGTACATCCTGGGTTTTATTATGTGGCCCTTAGTCAATTCGTTCTTTCTGCACATATAATTTTTCATCATAAAATGTGTATCATCATTGTTATTCCACAATATCCATATTACCAGTATGATTACTTGTCGGTACAATTAATTATGTGTACTGTAGTTTTATGTGTTATATAATTCGAATTCACCACAATATTAAAGAAATAAGAAGGAATACGATTACTTATTGGCGAAAACAGAGAAATTGATTCATCCAGAAACCATTTGTGGCTCTATATATGTCGATACTCGAAGGACAAAGCAATAAATCCCAAAGCAAGTCAATTTTACAGTCAGGCGACCACATAGAAAATTGCCAGGTGAATCGGAAATAATATTTTGCTCTATTTTTACGGTCCGGATAATTATAAACGGTTGAATTTTTGATCTCCGTGGATTTAGCTGAATTTTAAACCGCAACACATAATATTGACGATACGAAATTATAAATAATGTAAAATCACTTAATAATAATAATGGCTAAAATAATATAGAAATTATTTTTAATCGAGTTTTAGGCGATTTTATTTAATAAACCATATCGAAAAATAAATTTTTTACTTTGTTACATACACAACACTGTTACGTCGATAATACAGTTTTAATCCTATAAAATATACAAGGTGTCCAGAAAAAAGCTTACATTTATTTACATTATCACAATTCAAGGGGTTAGCCTGGTATAAAAATATGGAGAAATTGATTTTTGTAATATTTTCATAGTTTGAAAATGTAAGAATATGATACCAAGAGGAAGAGAACTATAAGAGCCATAAATTTGTTGTCTGAAAACGTGCATTTGCGGCACGGATTACTTTTCTTATTCAATCAAAAGAAAAAATCCGCTGAAAGTTATCGTTTGCTTGTAAAAACTTATGGCGAGGATACACTAACCTTAAAAACATTTGAGGCGTGGTTTCGAAGATTCGGAGTTGGAAGTGGTGATTTCGATATGCAAGATAAAGAACGTTCTGATAAACCCAAAAAGTTTAAAGATGCGAAACTACAAGAATTATTAGATGAAGACCCAACCCAAACTCAAAAGCAATAGGCAGAACAGGTAAATGTAGTCTAAGAAACGATTAGCGATCGAGCAATAGGAGCAATAGGCAAAACCCAAAAGATGGGAGGTTGGGTGTCTCATCAGTTGAATGACAGCCAGATGGAAAATCGAAAAATCGGACACCTATGGTACCTCGGGTACTATGCTGCTTCAAAGGTATGATCAGAAGTTATTTCTGCATCGAATAGTGATGGGTGATGAAAAGTGAATTTATTTTAAACATCTGGCGAAGTCGGCCGATCGACTCTAAGGCCAAATCTGCAAGGCAATGCTCTGTGTTTGATGGTACTACAGTGGCGTAGTATATTATTAACTGCTTAAACCTGATGAATATAGTTAATAGTGATCGCTACCAAAAAAATTATCAATTTTAGCCATGCATTAACTGACCATGCATTGAATATACGGTAAAGTGATTTTATAGCACGATAACTCGCCATGGCCAGACCTTGTTCCCTTTGACTATCAACTTCTTATACCAATAGAACACGTTTTTATAGAGCAGCACTTAGGAAAAGCTTCTATGAATATTTTTGCTCAAAGGACAAACAGTTTTTTTGGTATGGCATCAATAAATTGTCTGAAAGATCGACAAGTTGCATATAATCAAACGTCAATACTTAGAATAAAAAATTATATAGTTGTTTTTTTCGATCCGGTACACCTGGAAATAATCCAGTAATTTTTATTTTTAATGAAGGTTTTTTTAAACATTTTCGAGTTTCTCTAATACTAAAGAAGCCAGAATATCTCGCTTAGTTAAAATAAATTAATTAGGTCAAAATCTAATTAATATTTAACAAGCGGTAAAAGTTGAATAAGGTCCATATGATCAGATATCGCGTACTGAGTTTATCTGATCAAATGAAATGTTCCATTAATTACCAATGTTTATCGCTACGTAACCAACGAAGATCTTGACGATTATTTCGAAATCAAATAGATTTAGGAACTGATCCAAGATCTGGCTTTAAAACATGAAATAAGGTTGCTAAATAACAGCAACGTAGAAGCAATGTGTATTAATGCAAGTATAACAGAACAGTAGTAATAAATTAATTTTTAAATTAAGACTCTAGTAAGCGTAGCAAATGTAAGATGTAATTAATAAAAACACACATATATATATATATATATATATATATATATATATATATATATATATATATATATATATATATATATATATATAGTTTATGTCGGTCTAATTTCAACCCAAAGAAAAACGCGAGTGCTCATCGATAATCGACAACTTCCTAGCATTTTTCTCTCGCTTTTAGGGGACAGTAAAAAAATGTTGAAACGCGTCATTTAATATTGCGATTAATAACGGAACTTCATTCAGTCTCCGTCTCGAATACGACCGATCAAACGGCAGTTCCGCAACTTTGCCGGCAAAAGTGTCATTACTGATTAGAATTAATATCCCGCCGAAGAAAATAAACATATTAATTGGGCGAAAATGACTGACGATCGAACTGGAAAATATCATGTTTCAAATAAGCAATCAGCCGAGATCCGATTCGAAATCTGTCGATTACTAAAATGGGTTGAAAACAAAATCGTAAACGTCCCCTTTATCTGATGATATGTACTGGAAGAGAAATAAATTCAACAAATATTTTGATACTAGATGTATACGACATGTGTTGCTATGTCACGTAAAGTAAACAAGTCCTATAATAGAATAGTCTATTATAAATAATGTGTTTACTATTTACAATTAATTTTACTAAAGAAATATAATAAATTCATTATTTTTTACAAACATTTATTGGCCTCTTGGACTTTTGAGTTGAGATCAATATTTGGGGAATTAAATATACTATATTATAAATTAAAGTATAAGTATTATTTATTTAATTATTATTTTAAAAGTCCGTCAGCCTCTTGCGCTATTTAGGGTCGAATTACAGTGTATTTTTAAATAAAGTGTACATAAATGACGTTCAAAAATAATACACTACACAAATTACAATAGAGAAGAATTACAAAAGGTGTATCAATCCAGCGGCTGTTAAATAATTTAAAAGCATATCCAAATACTTGGGTTGGACCAGTTGTTTTAATGATCTTGGCAATCTGAGCTGCTGTCTGAGTACCTCAAACTTTTTACACGCCAGAAGGATGTGCTTGACGCTCTATTGTGTTTGGCATTCGTCACATTGTGGGGGATCTCTTCCTTTTAACAGATGCTCATGCGTTAGTCTGCTATGCCCTATTCGCAGCCGAGCAAGGATGCTCAAATGGAACCTGTTGAGATTGTTAATATTAGGAGATTGCTGAAAAACCTCCTTGTTTTCCCACAACTTGTTATTTTGTATAGAGTTTTTATATGTGTTTTAGCGTCTTCCTTGCTGAATAGAACGCTCAGTTTGATTGACTCTTCCTTTCTGCTTGCCAGATAGTCGGCTCTTTCGTTACCGGGAATTCCCCTATGAGAGGGAACCCAAAGATAATTTATTCTTACTCCCCTCCACTCCAGTGCTGTATGTAGCTCTCGGATAGCTATTACTAGAGGGTGACTGCATTTACTGAAATCAGACTGTCTAAAGAACTCATTGAGTCTGATACCACAAGTATTGGTGCGCCCACCGACAGTCCATCCAGGGCACATAAGGACTTACAAATGGCCAAATGCTCCGCGGAAAAAATGCTAGTAAATGTAGGAAGCCAAAAGTGCTCTTCCAACAGTCTTGCAGTGTATGCGGCACCAAAGATAAAGTATAAGTAAATGTAAGTCTTAAAGTTTGTTTCTATCATGCTACTCAATTGTAATACGGTACGAGCAACAAATTAGATTTGTTCTGTTGGTAATTTGATTTTTTGTATATGTCACAAAAGTAGTCAGTTGGTAGTAGTTAAGATAATATTGTAAATAAATAAATAGTTTAAGGTAGGTATTAAGCTAAATTATGTGTATATAGTAGAAGATAAAATACAATATAGTAGATAGGTTAAATAAGGTTTTCTTCTTTTTTATTTAGATATTACAACGATTATTATGTATATATTATCTTCTAAAACGTTTTTTTTTGTGGTAAAAATCTAAGTTTGATTATATTTTTACATTTTAGTGAATTCCTTATTTATTTTTTGAAGTCGGTTTTTAGTGTTGTATACTTACGCAATAAATTACGCAGTTATTATAATAAATATATATTATAATAAAGTATTACAATGGATAGACCAAAAAAAGGCGCAGTCTGTATGAGGAAAAATAGGAGTAAGGAAACATGATTGAAAATAAGGAACGCTTCAGGCTCCGGGTTCCGCTACCTAACCTAGGTGATTTGACAAATGTTCTAACGAAACTACAACAACTAAAAGTTCTTGTCCCTGCTGGTAATCGATCTCGAAAGCAAACTGAACGGCTTTTGCACTGAATATAATAACTTGGCTAGATGCTGAGTTCCTTTTTCACTGCCTTAGGAAAATCAACCATCAACGATTCAGCACCGAAGATGGTGAACGCAGTGGACGCCTAGAAGAGGTGGTTACCGACGAAAACATTTAAAAAATGCACAAAATGATTTTCAATTGCCGTAAATTGAAATTGAATGAAACAGCAGATACTCTTAAAGATTATTCTACTATTATATAGCGTTATTGGACCGTTTCAAAGACAAAATCGCCGAAAAACGGCCGTATTTGAAGAAAAGGAAAGTGCTGCTTCACCAAGCTAATGCATAGTATCACAAGTCAGTGAAAATGATGGCAAAAATCCATGAAGTGGGCTTCCAATTGCTTCCTCATCCACCGAATTCTCCAGATCTGCCCCCCAGCGACTACTTCCTATTCTCAGATCTCAAAAGAATACTCGCTGTGAAGAAATTAAGAGGTGATCGCCGAAAGTGAGGCCTATTTTGAAGCAAAGGACAAATCGTACTACAAAAATGGTATCGAACAGTTGGTTGCTATAATCACCCTTGAAGGGAATTATGTTGAATAAAATAAAACTAATTTTGCTAAAAAAATGTGTTTTACTATGGTAGGCCGCCGGCTTTTCAATTGACCTGTTATACAGCCAAACATAGAACCCCTTGCTTTTTTGAAGTTGGTTAAAAGTGTCCACGAATCCTTGTATTAATAATTCGTTATTTTTTGTTTATTTTTGCATGATAAACAAAACGATTCCACGTCCTGCAGATGCATTATTGCTTAAAGCGGAATGTTGTCTAGGACTCGTCGCCTGAACGTTCACAGTTGACGCTGAAAACCAGGATGCAAATGAAGCAACAATTCTAACGCGTGCAAATTATACGGTATAAATTATTTTTGCAGTGAGCAGCGAGAGGAATCGAATTTGTCGAAGAGAAACACACACACACCGGCATACATACGCGACTCGAAGCGATTTAATACCAAGCGAGAAGGCGGTTACCAATATTATTAGCGCCGAACAAGGGGCGTCAGCCTGACGAATATTTCAGCGTTTATAAATTCCATATTTGCATAGCGAACTGAATATTCAGGACGTATCGTTAAGTACGAACACACATCCCGCCGAAATATACTCGAATTATTTAATAACGAGACGTACGTACTGGCTCGGTTCGTATCACGTACTAAGGCGGAGCGCGTTTCTTTTGTTTTTCCGTGGCCGCTTCTAGCTTTGACCGAAACAAGGTCGGTCAATATTAGAATAACATGATCTGGGCTTTATTAGTTCCTCCATGATCGCTAAAAATTCACCGCATTCTTCGGCCTCTTGCCGTCCCACGCTATTACAACAGACTCTCGATACGGTATACACTCAATAATTACTATCTATATATCGATATATAAATCGGCTCCTTTTTTGAGGTAAATTGGGGCACCTGGAGATATAAAATTTGGCATGGTTAAAGCTTATATCGAAGAAGAATTTTTAGACCTAAAATATTTGTGTAATACGCGCTGCAAATAAATAACAGGTCAATTGAAAGGTCCCCGGCCTGACACATAGATGGCGCTAATGGAATTAAATCCATATGTTTTATAGTTAGCCCTAACCCTTAAAAGATGCGTGTATAAATTTCACAGCTGTCGGATTATTAATTTATGAATTATAGTATTTTGAGTGAAGTAACTTTTGTTACTGTGAAAAAATGGATAAAAAGGAATTTAACATTATGCATGATAATAAAATATTGCGTTTTGAAAGGAAAAAATACAGTTGAAGCAAAAATTTGGCTTGGTGCCGAGTTTCCGGACACTGCCCCAGGAAAATCTACCATCAGGTATTGGTATGCTTAATGCTAATTGGTAAGTTTAGACGTGGTGAAATGAGCACCGAAGACAGTGAACGCAATGGACGCCCAAAGGAGGTTGTTACCGACGGAAACATTCGGATTAGGAGCTGTGTTTGAAGATGATCAAGCGTAATAAACTCGAGTTCTTGCGTCGATATGTGACAATGGATGAAATATGACTCCATTATTTTACTTCGAAGTCCAATCGACAGTCATTTGAGTGGAGTGTACACGATGAACCCTCTCCAAAGTGTGTGAAAATGCAACAGTCGGCTGGTAAGGTTATGGCGTCGGTATTTTGGGATTTGCATGGATTAATTTTCATTGGCTATCATGAAAAAGGAGGGACCATCAACAGAGACTGTTACATAGTGTTATTGGACCGTGTGGCGAACGAAATCGCAGAAAAAGAAAGTGCTGCTCCATCAAGACAATGCACCGTGTCACAAGTCAGTGAAAACGATGGCAAAAATCCATGAAAGAGCTTCGAATTGCTTTCTCATCTATCGTATTCTCCAGATCTGGCCCCTAGGGAGTATTTTCTGTTCTTAGATCTCAAAATAATGCTCACTGGGAAGAAATTTTCGTCGAATCAAGAGGTGATCGCCGAAACTGAAGCCTGAGGTAAAGGACAAATCGAAATATAAAAATGGTATCGAAAAGTTGGAGGGTCGCTATAATCAGTGTATCTCCATTGAAGGGTATGTAACACCAAATATGTTGGACAATACTGGCACCATGGAATCACTGCCAAAATAAAGCTAGTTTAAAATACAAGTTTTCAAGTTTTCGATCTAATTCTGTGTTAGTAGGAGAATTTCTGTCGCTTACCATTTTATAAAGGGAACATATTTAACTTAAAGAATTACTATTGATTTTCGACCACTGGACCATCACTAATCCATATAAATCGCCAACAATCAATTTTTATTGACGCCCTCAACTATCCCCGCCTTCACCTCCACGTCATCTCATTAAAGTTCGATGCCGATCGTTTAGCTTTTGCGCCTTTGATCTACTTTGAATCGGAAATGTACGAGAAAGGCGAAGCCGGAGCCGCCAGTAAAGAAGGGCATCGTATAGCCGAAAAACCGAAAAAATAAAAATTAGGAATGCTATCACTTTAATGTGGGGTAGGAGAGGGATCTTTCGAACGGCAGCGCCCGAGACGGCTTTGATAAGGATCGCAACTCTTCTCAAAAATTGCTTTTCAAAGCAAAAATTGTGCATACAAGTGCTCGTCGCGATGACGCCGGATAATCCGCTCCCTCTCTCCGTTTTTTCTCTCCTTTTTCCGCGTTGTTCACGTCGATTATTCACCGTCTGGCAAGACGCTTTCAAATCGTCTTTGTTTAATTATTTACGTTCCATCGATCACTTTAAAAGTGCAACGCGGTTACCCGATAGTTTCGCTTTAATTGAAATAGTTCATGTAAAATGGGATTATGTCAATTTTGATGTCATAATTTGAAAAACAATCAAGAAGGTTCTACGGTCTTACTTTGGAATGTTTGACTCACAATTCCAATGGTTATATAATCAACAAATACCTTTTGTACCATAATAGTTGTATAGGAGTATTATACGTATTATCTATTTTCTCCTTCTCCATATATAGATACATTCCACTTTTTTTTCTGCCTCTGTTAAGTATTTTTACTTCGACCAGGGTTTTTCTGTTCTTCTGAAGTATTCCTCTTATATCCTCAACATAGGTCCTCTTGATTCTCTCTGATTTCTTCCCCCCCAGTCATTGCTTTCCATATTCTCTTTACTTGTATTAGCACATAGAGGAAACTCTATGTGTTGCAAGTGTACCCACCAACTCAGGTGTCTCCATTTCTACCTATACTCTTGCAATAATTCAATATGGATATCTTCGCTGATTTATTTAATTCTTATCCTGTCCACCATTGTTATACCCGAACCTTTTCTAATATTTCATTCTGCTACTGGTATCTTATATTTATCTCTCTTTGACAGTACCCCCATCTACGTTGATCTTTAGTACTATTTTTACACCCCCAAGTTGGATATTAGTTACTTCTGATTCTCTCCTAACAATGATTTTCGTTTTGCTTTTATTTGCAATCATTTCATAATCTGTTCGTATTATATTTTATGTCTAGGTGTTCTGATCAGTCAGCTATTACTACCACATTTTTTTCAAACGCTCCCACCAAGACTTATATTTATTCCATATTTTAAATTCTATATTTTGGATATTGAAAACGAATTTCTATATACGGCAAAATAGCTTGTCCTACTTTAACTGTTCTTAATTTGTTTTAGTTATTGCAGTTAAAAAATGGTGTAGAAAATAACTAAACTGAGCGAAGAAGACGTTGCTTCAAAAAAAGAACTAGAGAAACTATTGTAAAAGGAATAGTCCGGTATATTATGACAGATTTAAATATAATATAATATATAATATCAATTATTTTAATTTCAAACGTTTTTGGTAAATCAAAATCAAACACTTGGTGCCTTACCTTCCCTCTGGTTCCATTTTAAAACAATATCAAAAAAAGAAAACGACAGCATTGTATAATACCTCCATATTCAAGACTTATAAGTTTAGACTTTTTTAGACTTTGTTATTACACCACGTCATCCACAATAGAAACAAAAGGCTTGTGAACCTTTAACGTTTTAAATAATAGCAGAAATATCAGACAATGACGAAAAGAACCCAACATCTACAGTCTACATAATGGTATATAGAACTTGCGAGTGATTACAATTGATTTATACATCGAAAAATTTTTCTTTAGCTGTTGTTAATCGCGAAAATATTGTTGCTGTTTAAAAGATGGTGAAAGATAGTAATCGATCTGAACAAATCAAATAGTAACTAAAAAAGCAATTTTAAAAGGAATAGCTAGGTGTATTAGTGTGAACTATTTCTCCATTCTTATCAATTCTCAATACGTGTACTTTGACTGAATAATGAATAAGAAGAAACGTGATGGGTTTAAATTTAATATGTCATATAAAATTAATTATTATAACAACAAAGGGTTTTTCGTAAATTAGACACTTTAATGGGATAAATTTGGTGCCTGACCATATTAAAACCACATCAGAAAAACGACGTCCTTGTACCTTGTTAAACACAGTTTGCACTCTAGTATAACACCATTCTATACATAGAGAAACAAAAGGCTATTGGGATCCTGAGGCTTCAAATAAAACCAATTACATCAGTAAAAGACAAAAAATAAAATAATTTTTTAAGCATTCAATGCTTGCGTAAATCCATTAAATGTTATTCTAACATCAGCATATATAGCAACAAGTTGTAAAATATGAAGCAAAAATGTTTGAATTTGTGAAGGATTAGCGAAAATGTGAATCATATGTTTTTACATAAAACACTTACCACAGTCTGTTAATGTATTTTGAAGACATTACCTGAAAATAACAAAAAAAAACAATTAATATAAATGTAAATTTATTAGCACGTACATGTTAATTAGCAACAATAAAGTATTAAAACGGCATAGCCGACACAAGCTGCCAACTTAAGCGGTCGAAAATGAAAACCCTACATAACTTTGTAATAAATATTTTCCATTTTAATATATTCGCTTTGTTGTCTTCGTATTCACCATTTTTACTAAAAACATAATAATCTTATTGTAAAGTGTTTGTTTATGGTCTCTTAAAACAGCTGTACAGAATTTTACAAGTTACAAGTTAGCCATGATGTTTTAATATAGATGTTTTAAAATTAACTGGTGGCTCAACACATTATTATAAAAGAAGTATTTTGTATGTTAGGTATTGATATTATTTTGTCCATCCCATGTTGAAATATATTCTCTTGATTGTATTTATAAAATATGAACGCTTGCAAACAAAAATAAAAGAAACCAATTCAACATATCCGAATAAAGTAATAAAGTGAAAATTCCAATCGAGCGACTGGTGAACCAGAAAAAAGGGGAGGAAAGAAACGGCGAATTAGTAAACGAGTAATGTGGAGTTTCCGATGGAAACTTATTGAAAATTAATGTAGATTTTCTACGCTGTCAGAAAGCCATGCGGACCTTTCCGGACGGTTGATTGACGTTTGAAATTAAAGAATTTTAATCTTGCATCGTCGAGAACGCCAAACGAAAATCAATCCGCCTCTCTCCTAGAGAATTTCGATGGCGATGGGGAAAATTGCGCCCTTTTCTAGTGCTATCGAGGGTAGGTGCTTGAATGGTAAGTGGTAATATTGCAAAATAATCAGAAAAGTTCATACAGGATGAATCAGGGATAGTTAATATAGATGTATTATATTATACTATATTATACATACATACATACATATATACATATATATATATATATATATATTTGTATAGTTTAGACGTGTAATTTGTTAGATTATTTATGGGAAAAAAATTAGAACTTGAGACTGATAGAGGAGGAAACTTTGAAACTCTGAAAAGACTGATAGAGTGGTGTTGGGGAAGGCCGGTTCAAGTTCTTCTAGCCTCGGTAGTTGAAGCGCCATCCGAAACACTCGGCAACGAGCCGATGGGATATCATTTTTGCTGGACATGTGTGTTCTGTTTCCTCGGCGCCTTCCTGGTTTGGCATAGTTTCACCAGATATTCGATACAATGCGATATTTCATGTTGTCGCAAGTCATTATTTCTTTCCCATATCACAAATATTACAAAAACTAGTTTAATGGTCTAACAAGTCGTAACTTAAAATTAATGATTTTCTTAAATATGAATAAATATAACTACGTCAACCGCTAACGTTTTAGCATATGTAAGTTTATGAAATAGGATTATTTTAGAAGTTTTCTTTCCTATATATATATATATATATATCATCTACAAAAATACAAATCTAAAATAAGTTGGTTTAACTTGTTCTGAACGCGTCGTTCAATGTTTTTGTAGTCGCATGTAAAATAGAAAATTCTCGTAGATTATATTCAGGCGTCGTCTCTTCCTTCTGGCATTTGCTTTCCGATGGCTCGCACCCCGAATACCAAAAACGACAGGCGCTGAACAACTCGAATTCATTACCCCGCTTTATGTACGTATTTTGGACGGATACGTTTTATTGTGGCCCGAAATTTCGATGACGCTTACTTTTATTTGCACTATTACCTAAATGTGTTATTGTATTTTCATTATTATATTAAGAAATTCAAATTTGACAAGCAAAATACTTTAAGTTAAATCTCACCGCAAAAAGACTTAAATAAAATAGCTCACATTCCAAATAATACTTATAGTTTAAAGATAATTAATATAAGAACAGTTTTGTCAAATCGTTAAATTAGAGCCAAAAGTACTATCTATTCACCGAGAATATAACTAAAAACATTTTAAAACTTTATTCTTTCTAATTATTTTATATCTTTATTAATACATTATTATATTACTAGTCGTTGCCGACTAATTTATAACTTGTCTCTATACTGACTTAAAACTAGACTTATCACTACATAGTATAAAACAAAGTCGCCTTTTCTGTCCCTATATCCCTATGTGCGCTTAAATCTTTAAAACTACGCAACGGATTTTGATGCGGTTTTTTTCAATAAATAGAGTGATTCAAGAGGAAGGTTTATATGTATAATACATGCATAATATACTAAGGCAACATTGCTAATTTTAGAGGTTTCTAACGTGATGTCGTAAATTAACCTATTTTTTAGGCTTATTTAGCAATTAGCAAAAACGCTGCCTAACCCTACGAGTTAGATCAAATTAATGTACCACAGTATTGTACACCATAAAAAGGTCTACAAAAAAGTCCAGGATGGTATATGTTTATCTTTTAGGGATAACCCACATTAACCATTTTTATTGTTTACTTTTTACGTGAGAAAATGGCTTATTTACGAAGCTATTTTAAGCAATACGGCATTAATCCTTATCGAATTAAGTACCTTAAATACAGTGTGCAATTAATATAGATCAATATGGTTCCTTACAGCATGTAAATTAAACAAATATTTTCGGAGATATTACAAATTTAAAATTTGCGTTTGAAAATGTGTAATGTAATAAAAATTGTATGAATTTAGATATTCCAAAGATAGCAGCAAATCTTCATAGTAAGTATAGGGGAAGAGGAATTGTTTTACTCCAAATTTAATGCGTGCAGGCCAAGGGCAGTAATGAATGAACCAAAAATACTGGATCGATTTTAATCATGTTTTCATTGAGTGACATAGGCATATATATTTTATGCCCGTGCAAAGTCGGAGCGGGCCGCTATGTTTTTATATACAACGTTCATATTTTTTCTGTAGTGTATTTAATTTAGTATCAGCATTGCACCCGTGTGAAGCCGGGGCGGGTCGCTAGTCTCGAATAAAATAAAAGTGGATCGTCTTTGGTCTTGACTAAACTTTTCAATACTTTTACCATTTGGTATACTTCACTACACAGCTTTGGTTTTCTCGATCTGCGTTAATAAGGATTTTCTTAATGTCTTGCTGCAAATCTCTTAACTTCATTTATGATAGTTGATATCCGAAGGTCTCACCCTAAGTAATTTTATTTTAATATGAATTATTTTCTTTTATTTTTGATATGACCCTTCCAACGAAATTTATTATTAGTATTAGTTTTTTTGTTATAAAAGCATAACATTTTGAAGGTACAAGCTGATATATAATCGAATTATTAGGCTAATATATCAGTTAATTATGAAGTGCTGTTTTTTCAATATCTGGTCTATTTCCCAGATGTAGCTCCTCCTAACTTCTGACTCTTCTTTTGTTAAAAGAGATTGCTATCAAAGGAAGAGTTATTATACGTTAGACTTCAGTTTAATTACTGTAAATTAAAGCACTAAACAACTAAACAACTAAGTTTTTTAGATTAAATATTAAAAAAATATCATTAAATATTACGAAAATATATCTATATGTATGTTGATCTGCTATATTACATAACAGTTTTACTAAAATAGTTTTACTCTATTTCATATAGAGAACTTGTAAATATCAAAAAAACTGATTGTTTTCTATAATGATCTTCAAAATGACGCAAGTTAAAAAGACAAGGCAAGAAGAATCTGAGGGTAGTTCAATACTAAATTATTTAAAATGTTTTTAGACCTTATATATAATGAATAATGAATATTCTACACAACCTACAAAATGTTAATAAAAATACTAACGAAATAAGTGTAATTGCTCACGGGACCGTTAAAATCTAGCAGTTGACAGTCTCATTAAATAATTTCATAAATAATTTTATCTCTTCTGATATTTTCTGGCCTAATAAGATGTAACATTTAATTGGCCAAACAACGAAAGCGAGATATTCTGGTCAGAAGAACTTCGCCAGGCCATGTAAAACAAAAGGGCGTTGTTTTATGAAGGGTTAATGCGGGACCCTCGTCAAGTCCTGCGAAGTAGATTAACAATGCGGTCCAGATGCCATTTATGCAAGTCGAAAATTGGCAGATTAATTTCGATGATTAATTAGTAAAATGCCAACGCTGGATTTTATTCGACTCTTCGCCGGATTGGTTCATTAATATACCGTTTGTTATCATTCGGCTTCGGTTACATTACGTAGGCTTAACAGAACTGTAACAGATCGAGATATATTATATAAAGCTACTTGAACTATTTTATAAGGTTTAAAATATAGGAAAACTATTAACATTTTTGTTTATAACTAAATCTCAAATAGTTACCAGGATAATAATCCCCCAACATGAAAATCTTCAACAAAAACCTTCGAAGGTTGGCCAACATGTATACCAATCAGGGCTGCTGATGTCAACTGATGCTGTTACTGATTCCGCACAAATTTCTCTCAAGATTCTTTAAAAAACTAAAAAAATCACAACCTTTTAAATAATATTTATTTTTTATATTCTCATAATATTAAATAAAGTAGACTGTTTTGAGTTACACTTACACTTGCTATACTTTTTTCCATATTTATCGTTTTGCATTTTGCTTGGTGGGTTAAACTTGACACCGCCGCCCAATTTCTTAATTCCTGCAGTGTCTACAGTATTTTTATTTAGTGGCTTGCGATACTGTCTTTAATTTTTTAAGAACACTAAATATTCGCTCGACTGATGCTTTCGTCTATGGTAATATGAAAACGACAAGTCTCCTACAGTACTTATAAAGCAAAATGTCGTCACTCGTTATCTAATTTTTGTGCTATTACAGATTTATGAAGCACCGGAAGTCACTTCAGCACTAGTACCAATGATTTAATTTGTAGCTGCTTCTGACAAATCTACAGTAAATTTAAGAAACATAAATATTAATATGAAATCAAATCGCTTGCCTGACCTCAATAGTATATAAAATTCTTGGCATGTTCTATAGAAATCTGTAATAGCAACACGAGCTACATTTCCATCTTTGTTAAAATTCTCCCTACTTTCTATAGCGTCTAATCCAATGTATAATTTGTTTAAACCTAGAACATGTGTTAAATTGGTGAAATCAACATTTAAAATATTAATGCAGGACCTAACGTAGTTTTATTCGTATTCGTATTTTCATCAAGTAAGCAAAAAAAAACCCGCATAATGCCAGTCACCAATAAATCCTCTCAACGTGGGATTTCTAGAGATGATTTTGTTAAAAAAATAGCAAAATGTAAAATTCGTATTGTTAGTTCATTAAAAATCTCTTCTGATCTTTAACAAAAAATACTATTTGCATATTATACATATATATATATATATATATATATATAGCAATATTAAACAGCTATTATATATAATAATAGCAATATTAAACATTCGGCTTCCTAAAAACCAATTGGTAAAATAACTATTACATTTTATATTTAATTCTGACATTAAACACATTTTCTGGTAATCATAATTTGGGAGGTCATGATACCCATTTCCTTTATACATTTAGTGACTTCCTTGAATTTACTGAACAATATTGTTATTGTAGCAAAATATAGTAATGGTAAGCATTTCCTTAACAAGCTTAGTAATTTCCTTGAATTTATTAAACAATTCTATCCTGGTAAAAAAATTTAACAAATTTAAATACAGGAATTTCTAAAAACCAATTGGTAAAATAATTATTACACTTATATTTTTTTTCCGATGTCAAATATACTTTCTGGGAATAATAATTTGGAAGGCCAATGAAACATTTGACTTCGTAAAAACGATTTTTTGAAATAATTATTACGTTTTATATTTATTCCTGATTGTAACCCATTTTCTGAAAATCATAATTTTGGAGGTTTTGATAACTATTTCTTTGACTAATTTAGTGATTTCTTTGTAGAAATTAGCAATATTAGATATTTGGCTTACTAAAAACCAATTGCTAAAATAATCATCACGTTATATATTTTTTTGACATTAGAAATATTTTCTGGAAATCATAAATTCGGTGGTTTTTCTTTAACAAATTTAGTAATTTCCTTGAATTTCGTTAAACAATCCTATACCGGTAAAAAAATCAAGAATAAACGAAAAAGTTGATATAACATTTATAAAACAATATACAACTTAAGTTAACACTAATTGGTGTTGAAATCCAATTAGAATCATTCTCTCCGTTGATTCAATGCAGGGGTGGGTCATCAATTTGTTTTGATTTAAATTCCATTGAGTAAGGGCTTCGAACCCTGTACTATACCCGACACGAAAACAATTATTCTCGAAATTAATCTTCGAAATTAACTAAACAAGCAACGCGATATCCGTTTTTGGGATTTTGATGAGGGTTGGACCATGGGGGCAAGCGGAATGTGTTGAACATCTTCAGTCCCACTTAAACTAGGGTTGTTTAGGATATCAGCATTTGGATAGCGATATTTAGAATTATTATACAGAAGCATTAATAAAAAATTAGATATTTTAAAAATAAATACTTGTCACCTTGGCCTCGAAGATTTTGCGAAAATGAACAAAAAAACGCAAGTTTCCTTTGCTAAATTTATGGTGAAATATAGATTGTGTAGTTATAGTATTAGGATGTGATTAATATTAAAACTTTGAGTTCTTTTTGTTTTTTAGAAATCCTGTTGAGGAATCAAAGAGCTCTACAGCTAAGCTACAACGTACATATGACCTGTCTATACTCATTAATTATATAATGATATTAATTATATTAATTGAATTGTTGATATTCAATATTAAAATATTCATTGTTGATATGATTAAGTCAATGTTTCTCAACCCGATTAATTTTTTTACAAAAATTCGTGAACAAAGTAAAATACTTTTTCAATACGAAAAACATATATAAAATAAACACTTTAACGAAATGATGTGATGTATGATTTATCTTGTGATGTCTGCCTACTGGCATTATATATGTTGAAACTCGTGTTGAGTTATGTTACGAGAATGGATGATAGATACGACAATCAATGGCTTTTAATGTACCAAAGCTGTGACGCGAACCAACAAGCCATATAAAGTTTGAATCTACTAATAAAGACAATATTGCTGATAAAAAAAGGAACAGTGAAATACCCGAATCTTCAATCTACTATTCGATGTATTCTACAGTCAGACTTTATCAGCGACAGTGAAATTTACAGCCATGAATATATAAGGGTATCTTCTAAACAAGCCTAATGAATGAATGAATTAAGAAAGGAGTTTCTATGCTTTTGCATATCGAAGACATTCCATGAGGAAACAATGAAGGTATTTTTTAAGGCAGTAATTTTAAAGACAAATTGATGCTTGTGTTTTTATATATTGATCAATAAATTATATTTGTTACATTATATATTGTTTTATTTTCTATTTTTCCTTTTAAAATTAAATGTTTATAAAAGATTAAATAACTTAGAGAAAATATACAAACCTTACTACTTTTCAAGTATTCGAACAATTTATAAGAACTATATATTTGGTTTGTTATTGTAGTGTTTACATATTGATAAATAATTAAATATTGTTTTATTTTCTCTTTTTTCTTTCCAAAATAATTTTTAAATGAAAGATGTTTATAAAAACTTATTTATAGGAAAAGAAAATGTACCAAAATCATTTAACTTGTGTCTCAACGGACATATAAGGCTATTTTGTAAGGTCGAGATATTTTTTCAATTTATACTATGTTCTTCAAATGTACGTATAATTTTGAACAACCGGCAACGCAAATTCTAATTATTGGCAAAGACTTTCTTTCAGACACATTCTTTGCAGAAATAACTTTTATTTTATCAACTGATAATACAGAGTATAGAATATTGGATACAATAGCAATGTTATCAATATTTATCAATTCCAAATTTATCAGATAGGAGTAACCGGATTAAAATCCAGGAGACAAAAAGCAACAACGATTTTCGTCATCGCAGAATATTTTCCAGACCTAAAACAATTTAACGTGAAAGAAGCTAATCGAAATTTTTTGTTACTTCCCCAAGCGCCGAGTAGATCGGTATCTGTACCGTCAATTTTATCGACGCCAACAGGCCAGGCAGCGAACGGACGCCTTCTAGCCGTAGGCTTTTCCATTTCGTTTCTGGGGAAAATATAGGATCGAGTCAAATTCCAGAACGGTACGTCGGGGACAAAGGTCAGTCCAGAAACCGGAACGGATGTGTCAGGATAATTTGTTGCCTTTCAGCCTTTGGACAGAAATCCCGAAATATATGGAGGGGTGGCGGACGACGACTGCAACCTTCTGACCATCAGATAAACTACGCCAGCAACAAAACCGAATGTATATTTTATTGTTTATTCCTCAAAAAAAGGAAAAACAGAATAACAAAATGTATTGAAATATCAGATCTGTAAATTAATTTTGAAAGATTTACAACAGATGGTGTTACTGTGTATTAAATCGCATCAGGTATATTTGTAACCAACTTAACGATGGGTATCGATGTGGTAAATCCCGTAAAACTCCCGTATATATTAGGTCTATAAATTGATCTAATATATACCGCTAAATCTATCCGTCCAACAAAAGATCCCATGCACGTGATAGATGACTTCGAATATATTGCCAATTGCAGTTTGTAACTCATATTATCCTAGCTAAAATAGATAGAATGTTGTCGGATGCGCCAGAATATATAACCAAATCAACCTATAAAATTCTATTTAGGTCTAGTGCCCATTTATGAACCACATGATAATATCGCATCCATGCAATGTGTGAAAAATTCTTCAAACCTTTACAGTGAGACGTTTTGCTTGTTTTGATAAATTTCTAGCTGCTGCTTTATATTTGTGATTGCTCTGATTGAAAATGTCAGTCATTAAATAGTCAGGAACTGATAGTATCTCAAAGTATCACTTACTATGGACAGGATAAAGATAATAGGGAGAGATAAGTACTATATACTATTACATATTAAGTTATTGCAGTTTTAGTGGAAGTATTTTTACCATGTTGCAGCTGCAGTTAACATTAATATAATCATTGTGGCTGTAATTTCTCAAAAAAAAATTTAAAAAAACAACATAACGTTGAATTAACCTATTAAGTCCCTATCACTCAATCTTCGATCCAATCAAATTGATATATATGGCAAATAATTATTACAATGAACATTCAGGTCGAGAAGGATATACAAGGAAGAAACTACTTGGATATGTGGACAAAAGCATTATCCAAAATAACACCTTTAACCTGATAAACCTGGTAAATTATGAAATCGTGAACAAGTATTAACTAGATTGCAAACTATTAATCTAGTGAATGACTTGAACAGCGAGTCGGATAATGAAAGTGACAGTGAATGAATGATACTTTCGGAATGTAGGCTTATGACCCAATGATGAAAATTACCTAGACAGGGACGAAAACAGAAAAAAAAACTAAATGTGAGTATATATTTAATATAGGGTAATTGTGGAAATTCGTATTGTAGAATGTGTGAGATTTGTGTGCCTATATATGTATATAATTGTTCAGAATATACATGAGCAATTATGAAGGGAGAATGGGTACTAACTATTTTGCAGATCATATTTAAAATTAGTTATGGGGATATAATGATTAATTCACAAGATATAGAGGAATCGGTAGAATTTTTCCAAGCAAAATGTACGCAGATAGTAACAGTAAAAAAAGTAAGGTAATGAGAACTAAATTTGTAAAATGGATCCATTGAATTGATCACTCCTAAATCATGTGCAACCTAAGTGTTAAATTTCTCAAGGGACCCTGTCTTACGTAAATCAAAATTATTTTACGGTAATAGTTTAATTGTGTAAAATTGTCGTGAAATGAAACCTGACGGTATACCTTGATGTTATTATTAATTTTGTTGACTTTAATGCTAGATTTATATCTATAATATTGAATAAACAAATTTTCTTTCAAAAACATGACTGTTTGACTTCGTTATAATAGAGCATTGTTTAATTAGATTAAAAAAAAGTAATTTGTAAATCTATCAGTGTAGAAAATATTTATTCAGGGTGTCAGAGATATGTTAGTTAAATTGTTAAAAAATTCTAATATTCTTTGATCATTCTTTGATCACGTTTTATTGTTGGTGCTTGGCTTCTAATTTATTTAGTACATTGGAAATATAATTGTCTATTGGTCAGAAGAAAAGGACCAGAGACAATATGCTTTCAAAGGAGGCGTAACATACACAATGCAAATCAAGAGATTGTAGCACAGTATTCAGCCTTCAAGAGTCCACACTGTCTTTCCTGGTCTCGATACTGTTCACAAATATAAAAGAACAGTGAAAAACCTAGTCAAGGAAGCGCATAGTTGATGCCACTATACAGTATGAAGATTGTCATCATTAACCATTTCTTATACCCACCTATTCTCTTATAAATTAATTTTATTTGAAATAAAGCAGTTTTAATTCTTTCTAATCAGTTCTTCATATTTACATTCGTGAGCCGAACCGAAATTACTTTTTCCCCAACCTAATACTAGAAAGTCCTAACCTTGGTATTTCATAAATAAACCAGAAATGTCTTATTACCTTAATAAAAGCGAATTCTGATCCGTAGGAAGAACATTTCACAAATGAAAAGGTGTAAAAACCTCAATTGTATTGCACGAAACTTCGAACAATTTATTATCATTAACTCGTCTGAGGATGTGTCCTGAGGGAGTCCGGAATGATCGACCGGGGAATTCTTCGACCTGACGCCATCGCCCAAAGAACCAACTCGTAATTGCTAAACCTCATAACTGCAATGAATAATCATTATTCTTAAAACAGAACGGGATGTAGTGCACACATTGTTGGAAAGGGTCGCCATAACTCCTGATTTAAAAAGTTCTCTTTCGCCTCTCGTCTGGATAATTAGAAAAATTTAGTTTGTTTCCGGATACCCGGCGAGGTTTTTTTCCTTCCAAGACCTCACCTCCTGCGGCTGGAAAATTTAACCCGAAACTTCATAAGTTTCGCGGTGATATTTCTTGAGAAAATTGCAGGTTTTTTCCTGTTGGTCGGCGTAATTAGAATTTAACTCGAGCCTAAGGGATGTCTTATTACAACGAGAGCGCTTTTTTAGAGTAGAGATTTGAATAAAATTGTTTTAAATTACTACATACTTAGGCGGCGGTGAAACACGGCCGGCGGTTAAATAAAACAAAAGAGAAAGTGTGTTCATAATAAAACGAAATTACATATAAAAAGCGTCAAAAGCTTTAAAAAACCTAAAATATAACAAGACTTTGAAGAAAACGTAACTTCGCCTTTTATTTCGTATTTCGCGTTACTTCTCATTCATATAAATTTTAAGTAGACAATAATAAACAAAATAATAGGAACACCTGGTATAAACGCTATATTAAATTATAAATAAGTGTTGAGCTACCCTTTGCTCTTAAACCAACCGCCATTCTTCTATGAATAGTGTCTGAACAGCTTCCAATGGAATGTTACTCCATTATTCCACCAAAACATCCATCAATTGCCTTAATTATGTTGGAGATAGAAACCTACCCCCCACTTTGTGCTACAAAACTCTCAACAAATCATGTTGAGGTCTGGAAATAGTGTTGGTCAGTGTAGATGTTTCTCCTGATGTTCCTCAAACCAAGACTGAACCATTTTGGTTGTCTGTTTGAACGGATTATCATCTTGTAATATGGCATTGTTTGGCAGAAATAGGCTAATGATAGTAAGAACTTCATGATTGAGAATGTGGTATATTCATTCGTAGTAAAACGACCAATGATGTGAACAAGAGAAGAGCAACTGAATAACACAATATTCTCTCCCAAACTTTAACGGAACTTTTCCTAATTCTAATAATATTTATATTAAAATTTTGTTATACATCAATGAATATAATAATTAAAAGTCAAAATTAATGCTGAAACATAACGACGTTTTGTCATTGCGTGAATTCACTGTACGTGAATTCCCTATATGTGAATTTGATAAGCTTCTCTTCAATATGTTATTAACTATTTTGATTAAAGTAGCCTTTTCTTCAGTGACACACTATATCTCAAAAAGAACACCTAACGAAACAAGTAATTTTAATTAAAAGAAAACATGAACAATTACCAAATTAGCGAAGAACAATTTATCAAGCACAAAAACATTTAATTGCCAACATCTGAATGTGGCAGTTATAGACGCCTACCTCTTAAGACTTAATAAACAACCATTTCCAAATCAATTTATCGATTTCCATCCGATGACAAGTGAAGATTAATTGATGGCAGGGAAATTCCATTTCAATTTCCGACGTTTCTTTCATTTTCCTTACTGGTTTAGCGCTTTTTGCGATCTGTTTTTATCATGACGAGAAGCCCTATATAGAGGCCCAGGCGTGATCGATTTTTTTCCTTTCGCTGCCCGATTTCAATATACGCATTTTCTCAATTACATTTTAAATTTGCGAATACAATAACGGGTTGAAATATACTCATTTTAATCAAATTTCGTACATTGCTTTTAATAAAAAATAACAAAAAACAATAAAAGTAATATTAGGTGTATTTCTTGAGAAAAATTGGAGAAATATCTTCGGCTTAGCGAAAATTTTGCCTCTCTTTTGAAGGAAACCAGGGCACCTGGAGGTGTGAAGTTTGGTACGATTAAAGAAAAAGATGTCGATGAAGAAATTTTTTAAATAAATAATACGCTAAAATCAAGTAAACATAAGTAACCGTCAGATCGGTGACACAAAATATATAAACAAATATTATAGGCTCTGGGAGGTTCGCTGCTAGAACTTATATACGATGAGGCGGGAAAAAGTACGCTATGGATGGGCAGTATTTTGAATATATTGTACCGATTATTTCAATAATATAATCATCAATAAATCATTATAGTCTCTTATTCTAATTAATTATAATCTAGTCTAATTATATAACCTGGATTAACCCATAGCTTTTGCATCTGGGATTGTCAAAATTCAGTTTGAAATGTTTCCAGATCAGAATCTGTGTACACTGAATAACCCAAAAATATTAAATGAAAAACTGTTATTTTATGTCGAGAAATGCCAAAACTATGCATTTTAACAGTTGGGTTAGTTTTTCAAAAGCTGCTTGAATTTATAGTTCGCATTTTTTTCCAATAGATATCTGATAATAAAATGAGAAAAACTTAAAAGAGTTAATTTAAATATTTTTTTAATTGATTATATTATAACTGAACGTACCTATATGGGTTATATATTATAATATTTTTTCAATTGGTTATATTATAGATTTTTGCTATTATTTTATTCTCATATGCTTGTATTTTCATTCGAATAATGCTGTTTTGCTTTATGTATTAGCTGTTGGAATTAAGTTGTACCATTTTACAAATAGTGACATAGCGAACATTAGTAAAATTCACTCTTTTGGTGTAATCATCATCATGAATCTATCTCCGGTATTCGGAGAATCTACATATCAGTTAATATGTTGCTATTAGTGCCACTAGACAAACATTGGGATGAATTCGTGCACCATTAATTGAAATAACAGGTCTAAACAATTTCAATCCATATTTTTGGATTTGCTCCTTCACTGTCAATATATCTACTCTTCAGTTGTTAACTTGGTAGCTGAGCATGCAAAAATAATCAGGAAAAAATAGGATTTCTTCAGATTGTCTCAAATTTGTTAGCTTGTCTTGTTAGCTATAAAATATAAATTAGTTGGAGGTTTCATCTATATATTCTACAAAAATTATTTCTGAACTGTCCATTACATTTTATACATACCTATTGTTAACGATAATTTAATTTAAAGTATACAAAATTATCATATGCATAAATAAAAGTATGTCATAAAATTATAAATTATGAAGAAGTTTTTTAAAACCCTTTAAAAACTGAACGTACCTATATGGGTTATATATTATATTTTTTCAATTGGTTATATTATAGATTTTTGCTATTATTTTATTCTCATATGCTTGTATTTTCATTCGAATAATGCTGTTTTGCTTTATGTATTAGCTGTTGGAATTAAGTTGTACCATTTTACAAATAGTGACATAGCGAACATTAGTAAAATTCACTCTTTTGGTGTAATCATCATCATGAATCTATCTCCGGTATTCGGAGAATCTACATATCAGTTAATATGTTGCTATTAGTGCCACTAGACAAACATTGGGATGAATTCGTGCACCATTAATTGAAATAACAGGTCTAAACAATTTCAATCCATATTTTTGGATTTGCTCCTTCACTGTCAATATATCTACTCTTCAGTTGTTAACTTGGTAGCTGAGCATGCAAAAATAATCAGGAAAAAATAGGATTTCTTTAGATTGTCTCAAATTTGTTAGCTTGTCTTGTTAGCTATAAAATATAAATTAGTTGGAGGTTTCATCTATATATTCTACAAAAATTATTTCTGAACTGTCCATTACATTTTATACATACCTATTGTTAACGATAATTTAATTTAAAGTATACAAAATTATCATATGCATAAATAAAAGTATGTCATAAAATTATAAATTATGAAGAAGTTTTTTAAAACCCTTTAAAAACTGAACGTACCTATATGAGTTATATATTATAATATTTTTTCAATTGGTTATATTATAGATTTTTGCTATTATTTTATTCTCATATGCTTGTATTTTCATTCGAATAATGCTGTTTTGCTTTATGTATTAGCTGTTGGAATTAAGTTGTACCATTTTACAAATAGTGACATAGCGAACATTAGTAAAATTCACTCTTTTGGTGTAATCATCATCATGAATCTATCTCCCGTATTCGGAGAATCTACATATCAGTTAATATGTTGCTATTAGTGCCACTAGACAAACATTGGGATGAATTCGTGCACCATTAATTGAAATAACAGGTCTAAACAATTTCAATCCATATTTTTGGATTTGCTCCTTTACTGTGAATAGATTATTGCATCTAAAACGTATAACTTAATTTCTAATATTAGCATAATTCATTTCAGTATAATTTTCTTCATGAAATGTAAAGTAGTTTGATAGAAAAAATTGCTCTATGAAAACGTGTTACAAACAATTCAACTAATGGGCTCAATTTTATTTTATATTCTTTAAATATTATACAACAAAACATAACAACATGTCCACTGTTTAACAATATACATCTCAAGATTTATATCCTATTCAATCCATCGGACGGTCCTATTCATATTCCTCTTGGTTGTAATCGATTCGATAATACATAAGCCTCTTGCCGAGGGCTATCAACTATTTGTTTGAAATAGAAACGTCTCGTTATCTGATCGGAAACGACAGAATATCCATTCACGGAACTAGACAAAGTGATATCTCCAGTGCCGAACTTTCTTGCTGGATATATCTCGATTCAGATAGCCCTAACGAATCCTGGATGTGTCTTAAGATTTTACAATCCTTTTGAAGTTCGGTATCGCTACAGAGACAAATGGTATGCCAGTTTGATATGGGACCAGACGTAATTGTCTTAGGTTTAGAGTATTATATAAGATTTGTCTATTTTAAATGTTGATATTTTAATATAACGGTCACATAGCTTCATAAAATGGAAATTTTCCTAACATTATAAACACAAATAACATTATAAATTTTATAAATCCTTTAAAATTAATTTGTGGAATGAAGATAAAAAATACAATGTAGAAGGTAATCTACAGTGATATACATAGACGTATTTCTACTCTTCAGTTGTTAACTTGGTAGTTGAGAATGGAAATCTATACATGGAAAAATAATATTTCTTTAGATTGTCTTAGATTTGTTAGCTTGTCTTGTGAGCTACATAATTTATATACAATTAGTTGAAGGTTACAACGATATGTTTCAGAGTGATTATTTCTGAACAGTCTATTATATTTTATACATACCTATTGTTAGCGATAATTTAATTTAAAGTATATAAAAATTATTATAGGCATACTTAAAAGTACCTCATAAAGTTATAAATTATGAAGAAGTTTTTTTAAAACCCATTAAAAACTGAACGTTACCTCCATGAATTATATATTCGAAACAGTAGAATTTTATTTTACCCAAAAGGTATTCTAAATGATAGTGTATTAATATTTATTACGTTAGCCTAAAAATAACATATTTTTTCTTGATATTTTGAATAAAAGATCTGTACTAAGGTCAAAAAAACTAAAAATTAAAAAAATATATTAAATTTGTTTAAAACTAAATTTAGTATATTTTTCATATAGGCATAATTTTTGCTCAATCTCAACAACATACATTTTCTATTGTTTTAGTTATATTATCGAAGTTTTAATAATATCTAGAATAGCCCTTATTTTAGCATAGAAAATTCGATTCGAAACAATCGATGTTTTCTTCACATTATCAAAGCTTAAGCCTTTAAGAATGTTCTCTTAAAAGAATTCTTCAAAATTTAAATTACTGTTTTAATGAAGTGGTATCTAAACTAGCTCGTAACTTTAGATGATATTCTAGTCTAGAAATTTGAAAAATTATTTTTTTCATAATTTTTAAAGCTTAGCCCTTTAAGAACTTTTCATTAGCAAAATTTCATAATTAGAAATCCTAAGTACATTGAACACACCACTATTGTCTTTACATTATTTTTACAGATATATTTATTATTATATTAAATAATAATAATTTTTTGTTTGGTACTGCCAACAATTACCATTATAGTTCACAAACTATAGTTTATCTAGCGACAATTTATAGTTTCTTTCTCTAATCTTACACTCCTTCAGTCACGCACTATCACACAAATTCTCAGGGTTTAGTCCTCTTCAGTCTGCAAGTAGAGCGTCGTCCACTCAGTAGTTGAAGCGTCTCTGAATTCTCATAGAGGTGTAGTCAGATTTCGTGCTTTCCAACCAACCTTTTGATTTCTTCCTTGACTGTAGGAATTTCCAGGTGACGATGCTAATCTGTATTTCCTACATACTTGGGTGCGTCCACTGCGTTACACTATACCTTATTCTAGAACACTTTAAACTTATTCATATTGCTGTCCTGGATAGAGCACTACAGCTCTATATCAAATAGCCACTTTTGAACACTTGTAGATTGTATCTTGTTTTGACTTGGCATTTTGGATTTTCTTCTAAGGAACCAATACAGCTGCTTACATTTTAATTTGAGTTCGGCTAATTTCTTTATGACATATTTTTTCAATTATAATTTAACATACAGTGTTATGCCCAGATATTTAGCACTATTTACATATGGAACTATAGCACCATTCAATTTCAAGACTGGTGGGTTGTTAAAAAGAACACACTTTAGCTGATTTAATTTTATTCTCCATTATTTGGCCACACTATTAGTTTATCGCTATCTGCCTGTAGTTTCTTTATGGATGCTTATTGGTTTTTGTTAACAGTGTTGTATTATCCCAAATCGAATTTTGGTATGTCACTGACATACCAGGGCACTGCCTTGTGGCACCCCTACTTGTATTTCTTTTAGTACAGAATATTCTTCTTGTTGTTTCATTTAGGCGAGTCTATTGGATCTATATGATATAAATAACTCTACAACAGATATATTAATGTCTGGAAAATATCTGCTCCAACTCGAACAATGATCGTCGTAAAAGCCTCCCCTGCAAAGTTAACGCAAATATAAATAAATAATTACTATGCACTAATACCACTTAACCGTAAAACTATGGAACAGATTGTTTATTCAGCCTTTTGCCGGCCATAAAAGCCAAACTTTCCGACAGCGTGCTCCATAATTTACGGGGATCGACCGACGGACTTTCTTGGAAAATAATTGTCCACTTAGGCCCAGTCTACACTAAGAACATGGAAGTCAGAGAACAGATGTGGTTTCAGCGATAAGTCGAATGGGGACCCCATAGAACAGATCATTATTACGTATATTTAGTTGAATATTAGTTTATTTGATAGAATTGTTGTTTTAATAATATTACTAAGCTCAAATTTTTGTACCTTTAAGGTTTCGGACTTAAAAATTTAGCTATTAATAACATTTTGCTGAGGAGTGTTAATTTTAATTGACAAACCACTACAACTTTTGAGTCTCATACAAAGTTTTGTTTTTTTTTCCTTTATAGCATGTTCCTTTATAACATCCTCAAATATTTTGGAACTGGAAGATACTCTATTTCTTGAATGTGAACTCGGCATGTGTAAACTTCACAGCATTAAATTTTCCTTGCCATTTCTAAATGTTGTTGATAGCCCTTTACTTACTTTTTCTCAATACTGTTACTGGTAGAGAGTAGTATAGTATCATCAGCAAATGTGGCCATTGTTACTCCTTCACATTTACGGATCCTACTAGTAAGTATTAGATAAGATATTATAAAATAATTATAAGATATTACTAGTGTAGAAACAATAAAAAGTCTAAGGACACTACCTCGTGGTATACCCGCATAGATGTCACTTCAAATATGAATATTCGTTAGAGTATCTTATTCTGTACTGATGACTCAAAATATGGGATTTGAGAATCTGAATCAAATATCTTTGTTTGGCAACTTGAATTCGAGGCCATCGACTTCCATATCTTATCAAAGGCTTGGGACACATCTAGAAATATGCCTGAACAATGTTTTCTTAAAAGTCTTACCATGATTAATTATAATTAACATACATTGGAAGCATCACGTTAGACAAAAAGCAAAACACATTAGAACTAAATTAAAATAACTATACTGGTTAGTCGGAAGATACTCTCAACTTGATCTAAAATCAAAGAGGTTGATCTATAATACAATTATAAAGCCAATTTGGACCTTTGGGGTGCAAATGTGGGGTTGCGCTAAAAATTCAAATCAACCAGTTATACAGCGCTGTCAAAACAACGTTCTTCGATTGATTACCAATGCCTATTGCTATGTAACCAACGAAGAACTGCACGATGACCTGGAAATGAAATGGATTTGCGAAGTTATCCAAGATTTCGCCTTGAAACACGAAAGAAGATTACTAAATCATACTAACGTGGAAGCAATACAACTGCTGGACAGCGCGAAGGATTGAAGGAGATTGAAGCGAACAAAACCATAGGAACTCATATAAACTATATACATTTAATGTAAACTATATCTATAAGTTAATAATTAATAAATAATTATAATTTTATAACTGAGGAATACATACTGGTGTATTTTCTCGCACTCGTCTTGCTTGTTAATTAATCCAAGTACATAGGAAAAGTTGTAATAAAATAATTGTAAATTAAGATTGTACTAAGCGTATGTAATAAAGATATTATAAAAAAAATTAACATAGGAAACTGAAGTGAAATAATATCCGTAATACGATGCACCAGATCTGTGTGTTTTTTTCTAAACCGAAATTGGAGAGCCGGTTTGATTATCTGATTTTCTCCAATAATTTATATATGATTGATGGAAGTTATATTGGTCGATATGATGTTTTATCATTGAGCGATTTTCGCGCCTAAGGATCATAACAATTTGCACAATTTTCAACTACAAAGGCACATATAATGGTAGTGTAATGTCGAATATATGAGGAAGTTTTATTTCGTCCTTTCTTGACAGATGTTTAAGTACTTAGCCAGTTATTAGATCATATCCTCGAACATTTCTGATATCGAAACTTTTCTGAATTCCTTTTAAACAATTTCTTTTCGAGATATTGGTTTTTTAATTTAATATGTTCAAGTAATCTCTCAGCAAAGTGATATTGAGAAGTATCTGTAAATAATTCCACCCCTTGCTTATTTTGGATACTCCAATTTTTTTATATTTATCATGTGTTAAGACCTGCTTTGATGCCAAATTTTATTGTCAATATTTATTTATAATATAATTTTTATGTCAATAATCAATTGTGCTTTCGTATCCAGTTGTTTAGTTCCTTTCAGCAGAACATACAATTTAAAATTTTTTATCCAGCATACATCTGACTATTTGTTTGCTAGTGCTGGTAATAATAATAACATATTTATTATTATGTCACGTATCGTCAAAATAATACGAAACTAATTAGAAGATAGGTCATAAGTGTCTTCAATATTTATGTAATTCGATGATATATTTTTAATTACGAAGAAGTGAATTAGATCTCATGTTTATTGTTCACATCTCATGGCCAGTATTGATGTTAATACAACTGATAAATTAAAAATATTCTAAATGCAATTAAAGAATAAACTAAATATTTCTTAATCACTTGTGTACTCTGCATGTTCAATGCTACAGCACCAACCCGACCATTAATCCTATTAGGACTAAATTTAGCTCGGTATCGGAACTTGATCTTGAGGCCTTCCTGAACAAGCACAGCAAACATGTCTTTGTCTTAACGCCAGTCGATTCGAATCCCACTTGACCGCAAACGTCGCTTTAATCGGAAATTCCTAATCAGGAGGACATGAACGGTTGCCGAACGTGGCGCCCTCACACGGTGGTTTGTCGAATTAAGCACAGGCATTGTCCCGTTCCCATTCCCCGATTATAAATCGCTAAGGCACGTACGATGAGTTTACAAGAGGTGCTGTCATCGCCACTTAAATAAACTTTTGAACTATTGAATAGAACATTATTAGCTATATTCTTAAACCTTATTTAAATTTAACCAATTTCTTATGGCAATATGCTGATTATTGATAGAGATACTGTCTGTAAGTAAAGAAATAACAAAAACATATTTTATTACTTAGGCGATTATATAAATGTGCTTGACTTATATAACAGTCAGGCATAATTTAAGCCAAACCTCTTTTTCTAGAGCATAGTTTTTTGATCTTCGCCCAGCCAATTGACTGAAACTCCAAAACAAAAAGACCATAACTTTGCCAGCTGAGGTTTGAACTTTTGGTCGTCTTGGACATATTTCTACCACAACTATGCACTCAGCTGAAGATATTCCTCCATATTTCAGGAATTTTTCCATATCAACCCAAAAACTCCTCTTTATCTCACTTAAGTAGCTCCAAATATCAATTAAATGAAGAAAGAGCAGTAACATAACAACTTTTGGATTAGCACTTGCGAGCAGCATAATAGACAGTCGTGTTTACCTGTGGTAATGAAATTTCGGCATTTTTGAAATAACTTCTGTCATTCACAGGACCTAGAACTATAGTTCAAATCCATAAAGTCGTTTAAACCTGTTTAATATCTGCTGAACATGGTTAACAATAGACATTCCAAAGACTTTATTTCCTAATAATTTATTACTCATAAATTAATTCTAATTTGTAATAATTAAAATATGATAATACCGCTGGAGTGGCTAAGTCATAAAGAACTATCAGAGAATGAGACTATAAGAGAATAACACTGTTTATCAGAAAATTGTACGAAAAATAAGAGGTTGACAGTGTCCGAGTCTAGAACAACCGCATCTTATTGTTAGCAACGATACGATACGATCACCAAAAGCCAAAGAAAGAAAAGAAAAGCTAAGAAAAATATTAATATAAATATTAATGAATAAATTGATAAGAGAAAATCTATTATGAAAAAACTTTTAGTAAAAATATCTAAAGAGGAGAAATCAAGAATTTAATAATTTAGAGCATCATTTATAATAGTTTTGGTAGATTTCTCACATATTCACATATTCTAGAATGTTTCCTTTAATACATAATTTCGTAAAATATGATAGCCATTTCCTTTTCCAAATTTTTCGTTTCATTTCCTGGAACTTATTGTATAACCTAGTTAGTATTAAACAATATTTTTTCTTCAATCAATCGCTTTCGAGACAAAAGCCAACCAAGAAGTCTATTCGGTAACTTCTGAGAAAATCAGTCATTACATTTCATATTATCTACTTTAAATTTCCATCTAATATAAGTTCAAAAAGTTGTTAAATGGTGTTGGTAAAATGTTACACTGTAGCTGATGGAATCCGGTAACTACTACGTAGAGTTTAGGCAAAAATTTTAATAACCCTAAATTTGGGAAACCTACAGACTATAATAACGAGACTATAAGCAATAACATTAGTAATGTTGCGCTATTAAACGTTCCAAATTGTCCCCTAAATTTCGCTAATATTCTTAGTTTACACGCACATTGTTACGAGACTGTGCTCGGATTTTAGTTCGTTGGAGTTTACACGATTACGTATATGTAGAATACCACCCTGGCGCTTAACTTTTATTGGTTTCACAGCACGTAAGATATCTATTTTAACGCCTTTTACAGCTAGAGCATAGTGCTAGGATACATAATCAAACACAAGAATAAAAATTAAATAACAGGTCAATTGAAAAGTTCCCGGCCTGACACTAGATGGCGCTACTAGCTAACTAACCCTCCAAAAATGCGTGTATAAATGTGACAACTATCGGATAATTAGTCTGTGAACTATAGTATTTTGTGTCAAGCAACTTTTGTTATTATGAAAAAAATGTGGCTAAAAAGAATGACCGTAAATTGAAATTGAATGAAATAGCAAATACTCTAAAGGCATCAACCTAATGTGTACCTCAAATCATTCACGAATATTTGGGTATGAGAAAGCTTTATGCAAAGTGGGTGCCGCGCAAGCTCACTTTTGACCAAAAGCAACGACGAGATGATGATTCGGAGTAGTATTTGAAGATGATCAAGAGTAATAAAAGCGAGTTTTTGCGTCGCTATGTGACAATGGATGAAACATGGGTTCATCTTTTCACTCCGAAGTCCAATCGACAGTCATCCGAGTGAACTGCCCACGATGAACCCACTCCAAAGCGTGGAAAAATGCAACAGTTGGCTGGCAAGTTTATGGTGTCAGTATTTTGGCGTACAACGACTATTACATAGCATTAATGGACCGATTGAAGGATGAAATGGCCGAAAAACGGCCGTATTTGAGGAAAAAGAAAGTGCTGCTTCACTTATAGAATGCACCGTGTCCCAAGTCAGTGAAAACGATGGAAAAATTCTTCATCCACCGAATTCTCCAGATCTGGCCCCCAGCGACTATTTCCTGCTCTCAGATCTGAAAAGAATAGCCACTGGGAAGAAATTGAAACAAGGGACAAATCGTATTACAAAAATAGTATCAAAAAGTGAATTATGTTGAATTAAAAGAAAAATTTTGCCAAAAAAATATGTTTTACTATGGCAGGCGGGGGACTTTTCAATTGACCTGTTATATGTCCATTATTGCTAGTTTGACCTTATTTTGGAAAGTGAATAATCAACACTATATAACAAAATTAATGCATATTCCTTGAAAGAGTACGCGCTATCCAGATTCTTTGTAGTAAAGCCCAATTTCTATTTTATATTTATTCTTTTTCAATGATTTCTTTCTTATTAATCTCTTATTTCAATCACTAACATTGCTCTCTTTTAGTCCATTTACCGCAAATTCAGTTTTTGTATGAAACTTGTAACCCCTTTTTGTTTTTTGCTCATGTTTTCATGTTTCCTTTCCTCCTCTTTTTCCTCTCATTCTTTCTATACTTTTCTTCAATTCCTCTCATTTCTTTTATTTCTGTATTTCGCTCTACATCTCTTCCGACCACTCTCGCTCAATGATGAATATATTTTCATCGGTTTTCAATTAGACATGGCTTTAGCAATATTCCGATCTATCTTGTTTTTCTAAAATATTCTTTTTTAAATGTCTTTAATAATCCTTCTTAATATTAAGTCTATCTCTCTCTCTCTCTCTCTAATAAAATAGAAAGAATAAAATATTATCTATTTAATTGTATATACGAGTATATAGAGTAGAGTATAAGAATATAATAATTCTTTCCCAGAATCATTCCAGAATTATATCTGCAAAAACAAATTAAAACCTCTAAAATATCTAGAAAAATTCACGTAAGTATGCTAAATTATTGTTTGTAAGCTATTAAAAATGCACACGAAAGTGGTTTAACATCTGCACATTTGTTTCGTAAATTTAAATTTAAAGCTAGAGTTTCGAAAACTAAAAAAGTGTACTGCGTTTTCGGAGATTGCCATTGTGCAGGAGATAGATGGTCCTCATCTGGGATTTATGAAAACAGAAATAATGTATTATTTTGTAACTGTAGCAGCATTCTTCTGTTGAATTTAAAAATAGACTTGTAGTTATCATAAATAAACTGTACAAATATATTTGATTAATTTATATGATACCAATTTCTCAGTGAAAGCTTTCTTAAAGTGAAAAAATGATCGGGATACATGAAATCTGCGATACCTACTACAGTCTATTAGAAATAAGGGTAAACTCACGTCATCAGATGTTTAACGTATTGCCTATTTCAATTTATAAATTCTTTTTAATATCAGACAATAGTTTTCTTATCATTTTATTCTAATTAGAAATAGATGCAATGCTATTTGATAACTTCCAACATGCACTCAAAACAACAGGAATGAGAATGCAGTGAATCTGGTTTGAACTAGAAAGATGTACACAGGTAATGACAGAACAAATTAAGTAGGAACGCAGTGATAGAATTGTAAAATGGATATAAAAATTTTAATTAGGTGGATTAGGCTTACAAGTGATACCACTACTTAAAAACGCGACTAGATTTCTACGTCATGGGTGGTGTGGAAAAAAGTTCAATGTAAATATAATAAAACGCAACCCAAACCTACAAATTATTATGACTGTATAGTTAATTGTAGTTTTAAGTCCTTCAATGATATACGCTTTAGATGTAGTTTATTGACGACTTGATGTTTTGTGAGCAATCGAAAATACTGATTATGTGCGTTTTTATTTCATAAAGTCACCAAACGATGATTTTTTTATCCTTCGACAAAATATTTTTATGACGGTTATAAATCCGAAAATTGAGTAATAAAACATTTTGAATATAAAAATGATTTACTTTTATGTTTTCAATCAAACAGTTCTATCACTGAATATACATAGTTCCAATATCGATTTGCTCGTTTAACAAAAACCTGTTATTTATAAAAATAGCAGACTTTAAAATGTATATCAATAAAAGGTTAAAATTGAACAACTATTAAAATATTAAGTCTTCGTATATTCATGAAAAGGTTTAAACATAAGAGTCAGGCACCATAGCATAATAAAACAGTATTTAAAGCCAAGGTATCTTACCTTGGAAAAGTTCACGATTTCAATGTGAAAGCTTGAAACTAACGTCTAACTAGTAATACTTCCATACTTATTACGTATTCGGTGAGTTTAAAAGAAATGCATGAAAACATGAAACTAATTTTAAACTTGATCAAGTACAAAGAATACAACCGGAAAGTTTGTGATGATTTAAAAGCTGCTGCTATATTGCTTGGACTACAAAAAGGTTTCACGAAATATTGTGGAACAATATAGACACCAAGAACTACTATCAAGATTATCAAAAAGAATTTCGTTTTTGTAAACTTTGTAGTAAGGGAAACGTTAGATATGAACCTCTTATTCCAAAAGAAAATGTGATTCTTCCACCTTTATATATACAACTTCATATTTCATGGACAACTTCAAGTAATTTTTAGGCAATATTAATGCAGAAAATGCTGATGAGTTTTTACTGAATGACCTGTTAACAAAAATTTTAAACGATGGTGGTGCATAATGTGTTAAAAAATACATTTTTGTATTCTCATTTCGATTTGTCCCTCCTAATTTTGGATTGGTGAGTGACGAACAAGGTGAACGCTTTCACTAGCATATAAAATAGGTAGAAGAGCATTACTAAGAAATATGAAATGCTACAGTGTTAGCAGAATACTGCTGGTATACAATGAAAAATTATTCTATTGTTCACATGAGTAAAAATTAAAATCTCGTTATTTTCTTTCGGAATATATGAACTATTTTGATTCATTGTCTATTTGAAAATATATATTACTATATTTTTTATAAAATTAATAATATCAATAAATGAATATGATTTAAAATTTTCAAATTATTTATAGTACTTTAGTTTACCATAACTTATCTTAAAATGGTACGTGTTATAGAAATCTGTTTAAGTGTTAAATAGGTACAATTTGACAAAAAAAAACTGTTTTATTTAACATTAGTATGACAATAATGATAAAGTATGGCATAAGGGATTTCAGGTCAAATTAAAGAAACTTCTCCCTTATCCGCCTTACCAGCTACTAAACTCAATAAACATAACGAATTACATGCAATATACTCAGGAGTTCCGCAAGATAGTATACTGAGTCCAGTACTATAGCTTCTGTACACAGCAGATCTACCTACAACAAAAATAACCACTGGGAACATACGCAGACGACACGGCAGTCTTAGTCTGTGCATGACATGCCAGCCATAGCATCATCAAACCTACAATCACACCTAAATCAAATACAAATGTGACTGAAAAGATGGCGTATAATAGCCAACAAAAAATCCAGTCCTATAACGTTTACGCTGCGTAGAAGAATATGCCCATCAGTCTATATCAACAATTGTCAACTCACACAAGCAGAGGATGCTAAATATCTTGAAAGAAACGCATACTCGCCAGACGGAAACAATTTAGACTTAAACTCTACCAAATGTATTGGCTTATCGGGCGCAAATCCAAGTTACCATTAAATAACCAGATAGTAATGTATAAATCTATACTCAAGCTTAATTGGTCATATAGAATCCAACTATGGGGCACAACTAGCAAGTCTAATATATCCGTCATACAACGGTTCCAAAATAAAGTGTTGCGTGCCATTGTTATTGCTCCGTACTATGTTTCAAATGAAGTGATACAACGCGATATTCCTCTAGAACCAATCACGGGTGTAATTCAATGTGTTTGTGTTAAGTGCTTCGGAAGACTGTCACTGCATCACATTGTACTCGCTCAATCAGCTAAATATGCCAAGTGACAGTGATGTGCGTAGACTAAAACATCGAATACCATCCGATCTGATTATTAGACATAACAGGTCAATTGGAAAGGCCCCGGCCTACCATAGTAAAACTTTTTTTTTGGCAAATTATTTTTATTCAACTTAATTCCCTTCAAGGATGATACTCTGATTATAGCGACCCTCCAACTTTTCGATGCCATTTTTATAGTACGATTTGTCGTTTGCTTCAAAATAAGCCTCAGTTTCGGTGATCACCTCTTCATTCGACGAAAATTTCTTCCCAGCGAGCATTCTTTTGAAATCTGAGAACAGGAAATAGTCGCTGGGGTGAAGAGGCAATTCAAAATCCAATCATGGATTTTTGCCATCGTTTTCACTGACTTGTGACACGGTGCATTGTCTTGGTGAAGCAGCACTTTCTTTTTCTTCAAATGCGGACGTTTTTTGGCGATTTTGTCCTTCAAACGGTCCAACAACGTTATGTAATAGTCGTTGATGGTGATCCTTCCTTTTTTAAGGTAGTCAATGAATATTATTCCATGCGCATCCCAAAATACAGATGCTTGATCATCTTCAAACACTGCTCCGAATCATCAACTCGTGATTGTTTTTGGTTATAAGTTAGATCGCGCGGCACGCACTTTGCACAGAGCTTTCTCATACCCAAATATTTATGAATGATATGATGTACACGTTCAGTTGATACCTTTAGAGTGTCTGCTATTTCATACAATTTCAATTTACGGTTATTCAAAATTATTTTGTGAAATTCTTAATGTTTTCGTCGGTAACAACCTCTTTTGGGCGTCCACTGCGTTCACCGTCTTCTAGCTAAACTCGGTATCAAGCCAAGTTTTTGCTTCAACTGTATTTTTTCCCTTAAAAAAGCAAAATTTTAAACCGCGAAATTCCTTTTTATCAATTTTTTTCACAATAACAAAAGTTGTTCCACACATATTGCTATAATTCACAAACTAATGATCCGACAACTGTCAAATTGATACACGCATCTTTTGAGGGCTAGGACTAACTAAAAAACATATAGATTTAATTCTAGTAGCGCCATCTATGTGTCATAGGTCGGAGACTTTTCGATTCACCTGTTATATAGAATTTAGAATAAGCTTTAAAATAAGACTAATTATTTTCTACTTGTCATGTATATAATATAAACAGAACAAATACTTATTGCCCTATGGTCAGATTGTTGAGCAACTAAAAGCAATAATAATTAAAAAATAATGTTACAGAACAAAAAACTGGCCACACAATGTAATCGAAATCTAACCAAAGAGAGTAATGTGGCACATGCAAAGCAATCGCCTACGATAATAATGAGATCGACGAAGGAGCATCTTCGTTTTTGCAGGTATCTCAGCATCCTGCAGACTTAACGGCGACGGAAAAGCGAACGTCTCAACGTCGCGGTTCAATTACAGTCCCAGAAAGCGACAGATGTCGTCCGTCGCAGCTTTTGTTGCTAACGCAATATTAGCGAGAAGGAACATGTTTGGGCGTCTGGGACGTTTTCGGGCGTGTAACGGCCTTAATAAAAAGTTTCCTTGCCGCGCGCGTTTCCGGCTTATTGAAACCCATCTCAAAGTGGAATATAATATTACGAGATTAGATCTAATGGCGGATGGGGTTTAATTAGATGGCGGACTAATTAGTTGGTTCGTGTTCCGACAAAAATTAATTTAGATTTACAGGAATTTACGAAATGAAACTGTTACTGCAGGGTGCTATCTTCGGCGACGTTAGGGCGACGACCGTCCTAGGATATTTATAAATTCTATTGTGTCTTGAATTTTAATTGATAACAATTTACTTTCACAATTTGTTTCGCCTTTATAACAGGTCAATTGAAAAGTCCCCGGTCCACCATAGTAAAACACATTTTTGGCAAAATTAATTATTTCTATTCAACATAATTCCCTTCAAGGGTGATACACTGATTATAGCAACCCTCCAACTTTTCGATACCATTTTTGTAGTACGATTTGTCCTTTGCTTCCAAATAGGCCTCAGTCTCGACGATCACCTATTCATTCGACGAAAATTTGTTCCCAGCGAGCATTATTTTGCGATCTGAGAACAGGAAATAGCCGCTGGGGACCAGATTTGGAGAATACGGTGGATGAGGAAGAAATTCGAAGCCCAATTTATTAATTTTTGCCATCGTTTTCACTGACTTGTGACACGGTGCATTGTCTTGGTCAAGCAGCACTTTCCTTTTCTTCAAATGCGGCCGTTTTTAGGCGATTTCATCCTTACGTCAAACGGTCCAATAACGCTATGTAATAGTCGCTGTTGATGGTCCTTCCTTTTTCAAGGTAGTTAATGAAAATCATTCCATGCGCTTCCCAAAATACAGACGCCATAACCTTGCCAACCGACTGTTACGCTTTCCCACGATTTGGAACGGTGTTCATTGTGTGCAGTCCACTCGGATTACTGTCAATTGGACTTCGGAGTGAAATAATGGAGCCATATTTCATCCATTGCCACTTGACCATCTTTAAACACTGCTCCAAATTATCAACTCGTCGTTGTTTTTGACCAAAAGTGAACTCGCGCGGCACCCACTTTGCACAGAGCTTTCTCATACCTAAATATTCGTGAATGATATGATATATATGTTCAGTTGCTATCTTTAAATTGTCCATTTCATTAAATTTCAATTTACGGTCATTCAAAATCATTTTGCGCCCGCTGCGTTCACCGTCTTCGGTGCTCATCTCGCCACGTTTAAACTTAGCATACCAATCCTTGATGGTGGATTTTTCTGAGGCATTTTCCGGAAACTCGGCATCAAGCCAAGTTTTAGCGTCAACTGTATTTTTCCCTCCAAAAAGCAATGTCTTCTCAACACGCAAAATTCCTTTTTATCCATTTTTTTCACAATAACAAAAGTTGCTTCCCTCAAAATGCTATAATTCACAAACTAATGGTCCGATGTCAACTAAAAAACATACGGATTTAATTCTAGTGGGGCCCTCTATATATCAGGCCGGAGACTTTTCAATTGACCTGTTATGTAAACCAAAGACTGTATAAAAATTATCGCACTGCCATCCGATTAAGCGTAATTTTTTTTATAATTTTTATATTCTGTTAAATAGGTATGAGTTACATAAATGATATCTATTAAAACCAATCTGATATATATGCTAGATAGGTGTTTTTAATTATTCTTCATCTTCCAGGTTTTCTACTTGATTAGTAGATTTAATAGCAACTGTATCAATTCACCACATATATTGTAAGATGCTAAGAGTTCTTGATAATTTAAAAAAGTAAATATCTTGATATTAAGCAAGGAAATCAAAAATTATCACAAATTTTGTCCTGCCAGGTTATACGTAGATATAATTAGAACAATACCCCTTTTAACTTTTGCAACGGTCCCTCTCAAGAATAGCAAGATGCTAGCTTTCATTTATTCTAATATGTGTCGATTTAAACTAATTTTAAAACCAGCCTGATTAAACCAGATATTTAAACAAATTTTATTCAAAAGGTGCTATAAACTTCACACCAAATCTTATTTCATTTTTCCCCCAGACTTTTTATAATTTTTCTATAATAATAACGCATAAGATAGCGATGATATATATAGTAATAGACACCGCGGTTATAAAAAACATTTAAAATCAATTAATAATCCTATGAACTACACCTAACAGGAATTCAGCTACCATAGATTTAGAAATGCCAAAGAAAAAATTAATTAATATTCGATATTTATTAAAGATTATTAATGACATAAGCGTATAATAAATTAACGTGTCTCTGATACAGATATATAGCTAATCCTCGCTTTTTTTCTTGGACATAATTTAGACATATTAGATGCTTGTTGACATTTATGGATTAAATATAGAATACTGTTATAAATAAATATAATAATGTTAACGCTTTATTTAGAGTAATAAATACAAAAATATTTTAATCAAAACTTTCTCTATTTTTCGAGTTTTATCATCACACAAGCATCCAATATCAGCCACAAGAAACCTCCACACTTCATCTTAACAAAGTCGAATTGTGGTTGAAAACAGGGCGTATCAGAGCAAACGAGACAAAATATACCCATGTGACATTCACCCTTTGTAGAAGAACTTGTCCCTCAGTAAAAATAAATAACTGTAAATTCCTGCAAGCAGACAAAGTTAAATATCTGATAATATACTTTGATTGTCGTTTAACATGGAAAAAACATATGGTGACAAAACGCAAGCAGCTTGGGCTTTAACTAATTCAAATGTATTGGCTGATAGGGCGTATATCTAAATTATCCTTAGATAACAAGGATTTGCTGTATAAGTTAATACTTAGGCCCATTTGGACCTATGGTATTTAACTGTGGGTACTACTAGCAGATCTAACATAGATATCCTCCAGAGGTTCCAGAATAAAGTATTGCGAGTCATCGTCGACTCCCCATATTACGTCTCCAATGAGCTTTTAGGGTAAAAATGATGTGGCTCGGTGAATGGAGGTAAAACGAAATGAAACAGTGGTGTTTACATGATGTGACCGTTATTTATTGGCAATATAAAAAAATGTGAAAATACAAATAATAAAACGGATGGCAGCGGAGTTACCTGAAGACGAGGCTTGGGCAGTCGATGGTGGCACGTCTTAACCAAACGAGGGTTGAGCACTGAATGACCGAAATACCCTTCAATAATATCCCAGATAAACGTCTCGGGGTTGCCGCCAGCTATTCGGTGTCGGGTTCCAATTGGCACCCCGCCCGTGTTCAACATCTGGGATTATATTTCTGGGTATTTTGTAGACCGTTATTCCACGATGTAAAATTCGACATGCCTCAACTCGCTACAATACTCCCCTGAGAGAATTTTACATAAAATTACTTCAACAAAAATACAAAAATGTTTGCAAAAAATATCAAATACAAAAAAAAACATATACCAAACAAAATGTGCTGTGTAAAATGGGCTTTGAAAAAATATGATAGTTCGAAACGGTTGTGGTTGGTACGGTTGCGATCTGGTACGGCTGTTGATATCTTCCGGTCCTACAGATACCGTTGCATCATCGTCGCTTTGGCACTTGAATGTGGTCCATCGACGACGTTGAAAACAAGCTATTCTTCAGACAGGGCTCCCGTAATCGACTCTGTGGGAGGATCGATTGTTCGACGACGTGGTAGCTTATTTTCTTTGACGACGAGACGTTAGCAATTCTGGTACTTCGGCGAAGACATAACGAGTCTACGGTGACTGCAATCGGTACCTAGCTTCTGGAGCTGCTCTGTGACTAATCCGTAGTCACATACGTTAGGTTAATTCAGAAAAAACAAATAACGACGGTATCCGACCGAAGCTGCCCAAAGCCTTTCAAATCAAAATATCTGCCAGTATGACGGAGACGGCGAGCGAAGGAAGACATTATGATTTAAACATAGCGCCGAAAGAAATGTTTAGCCGAGACGCTGATGATTAAGCAGTGATGCAAAAATATTCCAAAAGATTGTGAAATAAAAATTTTGACAAAAAAAAAATTTAAAAATTAATTGGAAATAATGAAATTAATCGGAATAAAATGAAAATGAATCTTGAAGGTAAAATTGAAAAGGAATCGAATTAAAAATATTTAAAATTTTGAAACAAAAAAATATAACGGTCACGTAAAATACACCATTTTCTACGTACCCTCCATTCACGAGTCCAAACCCAATTTTGCGAAAGATCACGTCGGGGTCACCACTTTAGTGTAAAAATGATGTGGCTCGGTGAATGGAGGTAAAACGAAATGAAACAGTGGTGTTTACATTATGTGACCGTTATTTATTGGCAATATAAAAAAATGTGAAAATACAAATAATAAAACGGATGGCAGCGGAGTTACCTGAAGACGAGGCTTGGGCAGTCGATGGTGGCACGTCTTAACCAAACGAGGGTTGAGCACTGAATGACCGAAATACCCTTCAATAATATCCCAGATAAACGTCTCGGGGTTGCCGCCAGCTATTCGGTGTCGCGTTCCAATTGGCACCCCGCCCGTGTTCAACATCTGGGATTATATTTCTGGGTATTTTGTAGACCGTTATTCCACGATGTAAAATTCGACATGCCTCAATTCGCTACAAGCTAATTCAGCACGATATCCCCTTAGAACCTATAACGAGTGTGATTCGAAGTGTTAATGCGAGGTACTCTGAAGGACTGTTAGTTCATCCCAATGCACTCGCCAAACAGTTAAATGTACGCGATGACAATGAAGCGCGTAGGCTCAAACGTAAACCAACTGATTAACAGACTCAGAGTGGAACAATAGAATAATAATAGATCTAGAATAAGTTAGAATAGTATTTAGAACAAGTTAGGATAGAGTTTAGAATAAGTTATAGTGGTATCTAGAATAAGATTTAGATTATAAGTTTGTACAGCAGATCACATACTGAAGCGATGGCCTACATGTCACTAGAGTTTATTGTATAACGGGAATCATATTATATTTATACATACATATTATGTTATGTTATATTATATCAATTCTAAGAGGTTAATAAAAAAAAACTAATAGCGTCTTCTCTTGTTGAATGTACCAGACTTGTTTGTATATACAATATATTTTATGTTTTATAATATATTGTAACTAATAGATTTTTTAAAATTATCGAAATATTCGTAGAAAAAATTCAAAGTAGTTTTGACACATTTTCTTTGTCGAAACAAACAAAGTTTCACGTAATATATGTTCTTCCTTTAACAGTTATAGACTGGTCCTTTGAATAAGTACACAAAAAGTTGCTGGTAACACTAATTAACGAAGTTACGTTAAAACGCGCCTTAAAATAGACAGTAACGCCTTGTCTGAGTACTCATAATGGATTTACATTCGACATTGCCGACCCTTTTGTCTGCGTTACCGGCTTCGCCCCTATTCAATTCGCCAAAATTGTTCATTGTTAGGGGCACAATCTTCCGAATGTCTTAGCTACAACATACAATAAAATTACATATATTTCGTATACAATTTCGTAGAAGTAGACTAAAACTTTTCGGAATTATACAATACTTTTTAAATTAAACATGAGGATTATTTTTATAAATGTCCTCAAATTATCCACATAAATTATTCTATAATATTCTTATGTATATCTATTCGCAAAAGCTATTCGTGAATAAAATTTCGTCAAAATTAGTAGTAATATGTAAGGGTTTTCAGTGGAAAAAGATTTTTACCTATTTTAAAATTGCAATTCATGACAGAAAACTCACGATTATAATATGAGGTCAGTATAGAGTCAGTAAACAATGAAGTTAAATTCTAAAGCATCAACATGAATTATTTTGTGTGTTCATTAAGATTTCTAAAGTGTATACGTACTACTGGATTCCGTATCTGTGAGGTTTGTAGTGAACAACTTTTTTTTTTATTAACTACATGTTACATTTGATATGGATAGGACAATCTTAATTTACAAATTAATTTTTTACTACTGTTCTGTTACACTTGTATAGATTATTTTTATAAATGTCCTCAAATTATCCACATAAATTATTCTATAATATTCTTATGTATATCTATTCGCCAAAGCTATTCGTGAATACAATTTCATCAAAATTAGTAGTAATATGTAAGGGTTTTCAGTGGAAAAAGATTTTTACCTATTTTAAAATTGCAATTCATGACAGAAAACTCACGATTATAATATGAGGTCAGTATAGAGTCAGTAAACAATGAAGTTAAATTCTAAAGCATCAACATTAATTATTTTGTGTGTTCATTAAGATTTCTAAAGTGTATACGTACTACTAGATTCCGTATCTGTGAGGTTTGTAGTGAACAACTTTTTTTTTTATTAACTACATATTACATTTGATATGGATAGGACAATCTTAATTTACAAATTAATTTTTTACTACTGTTCTGTTACACTTGCATAGATTATTTTTATAAATGTCCTCAAATTATCCACATAAATTATTCTATAATATTCTTATGTATATCTATTCGCCAAAGCTATTCGTGAATACAATTTCATCAAAATTAGTAGTAATATGTAAGGGTTTTCAGTGGAAAAAGATTTTTACCTATTTTAAAATTGCAATTCATGACAGAAAACTCACGATTATAATATGAGGTCAGTATAGAGTCAGTAAACAATGAAGTTAAATTCTAAAGCATCAACATGAATTATTTTGTGTGTTCATTAAGATTTCTAAAGTGTATACGTACTACTGGATTCCGTATCTGTGAGGTTTGTAGTGAACAACTTTTTTTTTATTAACTACATGTTACATTTGATATGCATAGGACAATCTTAATTTACAAATTAATTTATTACTACTGTTCTGTTATACTTGTATAGATTATTTTTATAAATGTCCTCAAATTACCCACATAAATTATTCTATAATATTCTTATGTATATCTATTCGCCAAAGCTATTCGTGAATACAATTTCGTCAAAATTAGTAGTAATATGTAAGGGTTTTCAGTGGAAAAAGGTTTTTACCAGTTTTAAAATTATAATTCATGACAGAAAACACACGATTAAAATATGAGGTCAGTATAGAGTCAGTAAATAAAAAAGTTAAATTCTAATGCATCAACATGAATTATTTTGTGTGTTCATTAAGATTTCTAAAGTGTATAGGTACTACTGGATTCCGTATCTTTGAGGTTTGTAGTGAACAATTTTTTTTCTATTTACTACATGTTACATTTGATATGCATAGGACAATCTTAATTTACAAATTAATTTATTACTACTGTTCTGTTATACTTGTATAAATTATTTTTATAAATGTCCTCAAATTATCCACATAAATTATTCTATAATATTCTTATGTATATCTATTCGCCAAAGCTATTCGTGAATACAATTTCGTCAAAATTAGTAGTAATATGTAAGGGTTTTCAGTGGAAAAAGGTTTTTACCAGTTTTAAAATTACAATTCATGACAGAAAACACACGATTAAAATATGAGGTCAGTATAGAGTCAGTAAACAATGAAGTTAAATTCTAAAGCATCAACATTAATTATTTGGGTGTTAATTAAGATTTTTAAAGTGTATACGTACTACTGGATTCCGTATCTGTGAGGTTTGTAGTGAACAACTTTTTTTTTATTAACTACATGTTACATTTGATATTCATAGTACAATCTTAATTTACAAATTAATTTACTACTACTCTTCTGTTATACTTGCATAGATTATTTTTATAAATGTCCTCAAATTATCCACATAAATTATCCTATAATATTCTTATGTATTTCTATTCGCAAAAGCTTTCGTGAATACAATTTCGTCAAAATTAGCAGAAATATGTAAGGGTTTTCAGTGAAAAAAGATTTCTACCTATTTTAAAATTGTAATTCATGATAGAAAATTAATGATTATAATATGAGGTCAGTATAGAGTCAGTAAACAATGAAGTTAATTTCTAAAGCATCAACATTAATTATTTTGTGTGTTAATTAAGCTTTCTAAAGTGTATACCTACTATTGGATGATACAGATGTGAGGTTTGTAGTGAACAATTTTTTTTTATTAACTACATGTTACATTTGATATGCATAGTACAATTTTAATTTAAAAATTAATTTATTACTACTGTTCTGTTGTAATTGCAATAATACACAAGCAAGCCGAGTACGAGATTAATACATCAGTGTTTATTTTCCAAACTAAAATAAATCTAAACTATTTAAAATAAAATTAAGAATACACTTATACACTAAACAAGTTCGTGTGATTTGTTTCGCTTCAATCTTCTGATTTCCTGCGAGTTTTCCAATACTTCAGAGTTGCTCTGATTTAGCAGCCTTATTTCCTATTTTAAGGCGAAATCCTGGATCATTTTAAGTATCCATTTGATTTCGAGGTCATCGTGTAGGCTCTTGATACAATGCGATCAAAAGCGAAGGAAATATGATGGATAATTTATCTCACTCTAGTAGGCCATCAGCGTTTCCAGCTGAACATAAAAAGAAGAAAATGGCGACTTAAAATAGCGTTTTACGTTTCATCCATATAGTCGCTGATCTTTCTGTCTTACAAATCAATTCAAACTATTTTATGCTATTTAGGCTTGAATGGCATTTTTTGAGAGATTCAATCATGTTAAAGATGAAGAAGATTTCACAAGTGAATACCTCACATTTATAAAACAGATTTTATTTGATGATAAACAAGTGAGCTGGCGTCAGTTCAACAAATCACTTCAAAACAAAATGAGATTCGAACATATTCAAACGAGAACACATCAAAATCAATCAAAAGTTAAAGTACTGTTGATCCTTCTTTGATTATCACTCTACTTCCACTCGGAGTACATCGTAGGCACATTATCTGGGTGTTGTGATGCTTTAAAACAGAAAATTTGTGGAGAAAAGCTAGATTTGTTCGATACATGTAATATTCTGTGTTCTATCGACTAATTGTTCTTACTGTATCGACAAAATGTTTTACTGTTTTAGACATTCTGAAGAAATAATAACACTTAATAAATAAGAGCCCTTCTAAATACCACAGAGTCCTTTCAATCATTTCAATCTCGTTAATTCACAAAAACAATAAATTCCTAGATTTGGTTTCGAAATGGTTACAGATAACTTCCGAAGAAGCTCTGTAATGTAAGGAGGTGAACAATTACACAGTCTCGGTACTTGGGGGAGTATCTATCAACCAATAGGCTGCTCTTGGTGCCACTGGACTTCGAATGTGCTTTAATATTAACGCTTTTAAAACGGTATCAAGCTTTAGACCGCAACAGTTTTCAGAATCAGTTTGGAAGAATATCGAAGTCTTGACATATAGTTGATATTTGAACCTGGTGAATTAATATGTTTTATTATGGTTGTATGTATAGTCATCTGCTCATTTGTTTATTAGTAACAGAGTTTAAACTGCACCTGTAAATGTTTTTAAATGACATATATATTATATATGATAGAAGTAGTATATATTACAATGAATTAAATTTGGCCTGTAAATTAGTTTTAAAGGATTTCTTTTAATTTGAAGCCTTATTGTGAAAAATCGGTAATATATATTTTATTCAAAGTACTGTCCATAGATAGCAGCTACTTTTTGCCATCTTTCGGAAAATTTACGAATTCCTTCTCGAAAGAACGATGTATCTTTTGAAGGTATCCATGAATGGATAGATTTTTTGGTATCTTCATAATAAGGGTACGCTACTCAGACAGGTCACGACGCATATGTCGGAACAAGTAGTAATTAGAAGGAGCAAGGTCTGGGGAATACGACGGGCGGTGTAGCACTTCCCTTTTTGATGTTCCTCTCCTGTCAAACGCATCACTTGTAGTGGATAGCAGTCTCCAACGATGCCTTCCACGTCAATATCACCATTTTACAACGTCCAAACCAGTATTCACATATTGGAATCGATACAGCACGGTTACCATAATCTTGACAACATTCGATGATATTTAAGCGTCATTTTCTTTAAATTGGAGTAAAAAGTAAAAGTTCCGGCAAATGCGATTCACTGGGTACCGATTCAAAAATTCTCAATGCACTGAAAGCATTTTTTGTTCGAATTTCAATGAAATAACACATACTGTAACAGAGGTTTCGACATGAACTTGATTATAAACGTACCTGATGCGATTTAATATCCAGTTAACACTGTCTGCTGTCAATCCTTTAAAGTTAATTTATAGACCTAATAGATAATTCGATTATGGAAAAAAAAACATAATTAATCTCAAATATTCCAAATGAGGTTCGATTATTAGCAATTATAATTTTGCAATGGCATTTTTTAAATGACATCACGCCATATCCACGCCATTTTTATAACTAACCTCCGTATCTACGCCGAAGACTTTTCAATAAATATAAATCAAACATTATAGTCCAATAAGTCAAAAAAGAGCCTGTTGAATTTCGAGGACAAAGATCATAAAAAGCTCGTCAAAAGTGCTCGGCGTTTTTATCTGATGCCGTAAAAAGGGCCTTATTTACCGTTTTTTCCTCCCGGTCCGGGGATAAATTGTTCCCTGTGCATTTTCGGACGGTGTAGATAAAGAAAAATGGCGAGCTTCATTTGGCCCGATACCGTTTTATGTTGATTTAACATTTCGGAAGCGGGTTTTAACAGCTAAACTTCCATAATAAGGCGCGTCTCAAGATCATATATCCATGATCATAATTTCGTTCGAAATTTTTTTAACAAAAATAGCTTATAACTCATCATCTTTTTTTTGTTCATACAACATAATTTACAAAAATTTTAAATAACACGTAAGAGAGAGAGAGAGAGAGAGAGAGGAGTGCTTGTTGGGAGATGTCTTGCTCTATAATCTGAACAGGCTAAAAAAATATACGTTACGAAAACATGGTCATGTCATTATGGAATGCACAAACTAGTTAATACTGATTCCAAACATATATTCTATTTGCAAGGTTTTCGAAAAATATAATCTTTAAGGCAATAACAATGTACAATTAGAAAGTAAGTCATGAGTTGTCAGATTAGATTTTGTTTTTATTATGAAGATGTTTAATAACAGGTCAATTGAGAAGTTCCCGGCCTGACACACAGATGGCGCTACTAGAATTAAATCCTTTATTAAATTAAGAAATTTAATAAATTAAATGTTTTTTAGTTAGGCCTAATACTCAAAAGATGTCTGTATTAATTTGAGATCTGTCAGATTATTAGTTTGTCAATTATAGCATTTTGAGTGAAGCAACTTTTGTTATTGTGAAAAAAATGGATAAAAAGGAATTTCGCGTGTTGATAAAATATTGCTTTTTGAACGCAAAAAATACAGTTGAACCAAAAACTTGGCTTGACAAACAACTATCAAGAATTGGTAGGGTAAGTTTAGACGTGGTGAAGTGAGCACCGAAGTCGGTGAACGCAGTGGACGCTCTAAAGAGGTTTTTACCGACGAAAACATAAAAAAAAACACAAAATGATTTTGAATGGCCGTAAATTGAAATTGAATTAAATAGTAGACACTTTAAAGATATCAACTGAACGTGTATATAATATCATTCACGAATATTTGGGTATGAGAAAGCTCTGTGCAAAGTGCGTGCCGCGCGAGCTAGCTTTTGATCAAAAACAATGACGAGTTGATTATTCGGAGCAGTGTTTGAAGATGATCAAGCATCTGTATTTTGGGATGCGCATGGAATAATTTTCATTGGCCACTTTGAAAAAGGAAGGACCATCAACAGCGACTACTACATATCGTTATTGGACCGTTTGAAGGACGAACGCTTTTGAAGAAAAAGAAAGCGCTGCTTCACCAAGACAATGCACCGTGTCACAAGTCGGTGAAAATGATGGCAAAAATCCATGAATTGGGCTTCGAATTACTTTTTCATCCCAGCGACTATTTCCTGTTCTCAGATCTCAAAAGAATGCTAGCTGAGAAGAAATGTTCGTCAAATGAAGAGGTGATCGCCCAAACTGAGGCCTATTTTGAAACAAAGGACAAATCGTACTACAAAAATGGTATCGAAAAGTTGGAAGGTCGCTATAATCTATATCACCCTTTAAGGGAAATATATATAATTTTGTCAAAAAAATGTTTTTTACTATGGTAGGCCTGGGACCTTTCAATTGACCTAACTGCTAAACGTTAATGTGTTTAAATAAAAAATTTTACTAAAATTATATTTTTTTAAATTTTCCTCCATAATAAACGTGTAGGTGTGGGCGCCCTCAGATGGTTAAGATGTATATGCCTTGGCTACACCTATTTACATTGAATTGGGATGGCAAAACAATATGGTTAGTGTATTTTGATACTTAATTTTAAAGGCACTGTCGGTACTTTGTTATAAAAAATATGAATGTTTATTATATTATTTATTAAAAATATGAACATATATTGTAAAAACCCGTGGCCGACACCCCTACATAGGATATGGTATACTATGCCTCTTCATTTTATACTGTTACCTTTCAAACGCCCTATAGTATGACTAGATATATGTATCCTTCAAGACCCTTGTTATTAAAAATCGATATTATCTTTTTTCTCAGCCTTATTTTATCCACATAGATATTAGACTGTGTGACACAATTTTTCTAACATAAATAAGATTACGTATTTTGAATTCCTTATTCTACTGTTAGAAACACTGTTACTTTTCTACTGACATGGTTGTCTAACGTATCACGTACCTTAGTAATCGTGTGAATACTACATACGCTTAGAACCTGAATTACTCCACATTAGCAATTTTTTTTGTGGGATAGTAGAGACTTCAAAAACCACTATGAAGTTAAAGATTGGCTAAAAAACAACTGACTTTGTGGTAAATCAAACGTTAAGTATGAACCTCTTATTCCACAAGAAAATGTGTCTTTCACCCTTACATATAAAACATGGTTTAATGAAAACTTATGTCAAGGCAATGGATAAAAATGGTAAAGAATTTTTGTATTTAAAAACTCTTTCCTCTAAATCAAGTAAATCCTAAATTAAAAGAAGGCATTTGTGTTGACCGTTAACAAGAAAACATATGAAAATCAACGAATTCTATGAAAATCTTACCGCGAAAGAGTTACCGTTTTTGTTATTAATAATAATAAAATAATATAACTATAATAGATTAATTCTTGCATACTTGCATTTCGATTTTTCCCTCCTAATCTTGGAATAGTGAGTCACAAAAGGTAAACGGTTTCACCAGGTTATCAAGGAAGATGGAATGCTAAAATGTTAGCAGATTACTGCTGGTTTGTAATGAAAGAGGATTTTATTGTTAGCATTTTGTCATTTTCTTTCAGACTATATGGATCATTGTTTTTAATGACCATTTAAACCTGAGCTATTTTGATTGATTGTCTATTAGCAAATATATAATACTTTTTTTATAAAATATGGTACGTGTATAATTTGACAAAAAGCTGTTTTATTTAATGCTATATGTTAAAACAAAACAAAAATTGTCACAGAGTGTTATAATAATTGGTATGTCTTACTAGCAGTCCTGTCGATATTGTGTGCGAAACGTCGAAGTTTTCACCATTGTTTCTCGCGAACTCCGGACAAATTATACCCGAAAACTTCCGAAGTGGCACCCCGAGTCGAAACCGACAACTAACTCTCCGGAACTCCATAGACAGATAATACAAAATCCGAACCAATGCGGAATATCGATGTCCAGATCCTGTTGCGACCCGCGAAACTTTACTAATTTCATTAACTACTACCTGTCTCTTGAACGAAAACTTTCACACAACGATTACGCATCCGCCTATAAATTTCCCCGTAAGATTAAAACGGTGACGCGGGTTTGGCGAAGGTGATGGGACGGCGGAGGTGGGACCGGAGGGCGAACGGGGTAATTCAGGGTTTGGTCGACCGAAAAGTCTGGTGCCGTTCCCTCTGGAGCACATTAGGACCATCTGGGGAGGTCGAACGATGAAGCTATTAAAGTAAATCTTAGTGCTTTATTGCGGAAAATATAAATATATGTTTTGTTTATTGTGTACATCTTCTTGCTTCGTCCGTTTTGGGTTTAAACATATAATATTGGGTAATAAGTCGCATGTCGCCATTTCTTCAATCATGATTTATAGAAAATGCGAGTGTAAGTTGAATAACAAATGAACACTAATTGTTTTGATTCTAGTTTTCGGCTTGAAATTAGAAAGTAATTATTATACTATAGACACTTTGGGGTTAACATCTATGTCACTGTTTTTAATCCAAAACTTCAATGAATAAAAAATTCAAAAAATAACTTCAATGAATTAAACTAAACCAGCATTTTCCAGGAGGATCCAGGAACTGCAGAGATCCAACATCGATGCCCTGATAGAGCCTCTGTTCACGTCTTTGGGCAAGTCCTCGATAACATCATCGACAGTTTCTACCTTTAGCATTTCTGCAAACTGTCGTTATGAATGTACCAGGAAGCATCGACAATACCACTCAGTACCTTACTTTCGAATTTTCGTATGATTTTTCTATTACTTGGGTTGGTATAACCCCATAGTTGAACACCATAAGTCCACACTAGTTTCAAAACTTGTTAGTAAAGTAATCCCCTACCCAATAATCAGTACCTTTTTATTGTAGCTTAAGTTCCTTATATTTTTTCTTATCATATTATTTAACTCTATATAACACAAATTAACTAAATTAACTCAATATGGACTCTATACTTGCTGACTTGTACTTGATTCTTTTGTTGATGAAATTGATATGCACTGGTTTATTATTGTTAAATTTCTTGCACCATTTTCCTGTCATTCGCCAATGTAACAGCAATATTATCACCTAATTTAGGCAAGTCCCTAGTGTATAGCAAATAAAGGACTGAACCAATACGCTCCCTTGTGACACACCTGCTTGTATTTTTCTCGTCAGAGTTGGCAACTCCTTGTTTGATTCTGAAGTATGTTTGAACATTAATCCCAGAGTACTGGAGAGAGTACCTCGTGACAAGCTTCGAAATATTGAGCAACATTTAAAAATACTGCAGAACAAACTTTATTTTTTTCTAATAATTCTTCTATGACATTGGTGATTCTGTGAACCTGATCAATAGTGGAACATTGTTTTCTGAAACCAAATTGATGATCCGGAATAAGATGCTTTTCTTGCTAAATAGCTAAATATGGAATACAAAATGCCAGAAAAGTACTCACAACTTGACTAAAGATAGATTTGTATGTCCATAGTATAGAGAGGCAATAAACCATGAACTCAACTATTAACCAAGAACACCCAAAACAAAGTTCTTAGATAAATTAGCATGCTTATCGCTATACAGCCAATGAAGACCTGCATTATAACATGAAGACCACCCTAGACCATCAATTCCACGAAGTTATTCAAGTTTTCGCACTAAAACATGAAAGTGTAGTGTACTAGTTACTTTTAACTTTAGATTAAGTACTCTAAATTAATGTCAGTTGCTGGTGAATTGTTCCAAATACAATTAAAAAATATTCATTAAATAATTTGTAGCGATTTTGAGGCACGTCGAATTTTACGTCTTAAAATATCGGCCTACAAAATGCTCAGAAAATATAATCCCAGATGTAGAACACGTGCGGGGTAGGGCGACGGAGACGGGGAAGCAGCGACGACCACTAAATGATAACTGAGATTTGGCAGCTCCGAGACATTTATCTGGGAAATTATTGAAGGGTATTTTAGATGATTCAGTTACTGACCATCGTTCAGTTCAGACGATTGTATTTTCTTAATATTTGATAACGTCTTTAAATAACGGTCATATCATGTAAAAACTATCGGTGTTTATTTTCATCCTCCATTTACCGAGCCATATTATTCACCAAAAATTCATAACTAGAATTGTACTAAGAGCATCTAATAAAATATGCTTCTTTATTGAATACTTATAGGCTTCTGAAATACACCTTCACTATGGCCCACATGCAACCACTAATTCCTTGCCAACATAAAAGCATAACACCCATTTATAACTGGCCTGAGAGCCCTATACGGCAATGACAGTCATTAACCAAATTTTTGCTGCTTCTTCGTGCCTTAGTGAAGCATTGTTGTCGTCCGGAACTGCCTATTCGTTTGTTTAGGTAAATAAGCAATACATTCACAGACCACAGAAAACATACCACGCATCATGTTACCGCGCTAACGCTCAAGAGTGAATTTATAATTTCTCATTTGTTTATTTAACGGATAAATGGGATTTGTTCGAAGTTCGCGCCTTTCGTTTGTTTTAGCTCTCGCTATACGAGATCTATAAGAGTAGTTTAAAGAGATAAGTTAAGTTTAAGAAGATTATTAATAATATTGAAGTTGTGGCAATGTCAATGGCTCTAATCCTGATAACTGATATAAAATCAATATTAATCAATTGACCTTTGATCCAAGGTTTCAGATTTCAGATTAAAAGGATTATCAGGATTATTTTTGTACTAAACTGTATTTTGCTCAAGCAAACTGACTGAGTCTAAACTACAAATAAACATTTGTTATACTTATATATATTTAAAATACCTTTTTCGAACAGAATAACCTGTGGCAGACTCAATGGCTCTGACTATTTAAGATATCTATCTTATGTTTATACAAGCTATATTCTACTGATTTATTCATATTGTTTCCATGAATATAATGATTACTGAATGCAATTTTTTTTACCATGCCCCATTTACCCGATATAAATTTTCAATCATAACGAAAAAGAAAATGTAAAGACCAAATAAACTATTTGTAAAAACCAAACCTACTTATCTTTTCTTTGAGCAGAGTTATAGGTAATCAAAATGGTAGCGGGTCTTTTGCCCCACGTTGTACTTACGAGTCATACTTTGAAAAGACTCTAAGAATAGATCCTGATGGATAATGAGATAATTCAAAGGTTCAATAATAAGAGATTTCTCAATAATAGCATCTTAACTGCAACTACAGCATATTTTCTATACTTACAATATTATCAATTGAATAATCAATAAATGTCTTATGTAGTATAGAATGACTTAGGCTATAATTTTTAAGGGTACTTTAAGGTGACTCTATGGGGTATAATATAAACCAAACTTAACACGAAACACTTCACCAAAAACGGTACAAGGTATTTAGTCTCTCTCCATTTTATTTTAATAATCCTCTGGTTTTAGGAAATTCAATAGCAAAAAAGAAAAGGCAGATGGAGGGGTTCCATACTCTATCGATTTCCATATGTTAGTGTTGGTTTTGAGCTCTTAAAAGTGGTAGTTTTGACACCAAAAGCAAATAAAGTTCTGGTTAGTAAAAAAAACGAGTATTTGAAGAAATCATTAATAGGGATCACTATCGAATACGAGCAAAGACACAGTAATGTTAATCATTGCTATGACAACTCTCAACATGTTGCAAAATCGGTGAAAATATACTTGGAAACGTTAAAATAGGAAGTGTCTCACCATCCGCCGTATTCTCCAGACCTTGGTCCTTTTGATTAATATTTGTCTCAACATATGAGTCTTGGCTTGTTTGAGAAGCCCTTCATTTCTGATGAAGATACCAAAAATGGGTCGATTTGTGGATAGTTTTAGAAGATACATCGTTCTTTTGAATAAAATACAATATACTGTTTTTTCACAATAAAGCTTCAAATAAAAAACTTCCTTTAGAACTTACAGTTTTGAATTAACGTTTAATTAAATTTAACTATTATTGTATAAAGGCAAATCAACAAAACAAATATAACTGAGAAATACAGGAACGCGGCGAAACTTTTAAAGCGTCGAGTTGTGTTTGTTTTTCAGGCCCTTTACATCCGACAAATATAAATAATGGTGTACCCCGTTCTGCAGGGACATGAAAAGCAAAGCATGTCCCTTTTTTCAGTCTATAAATAATTGATTTCTATCGGGACCCAATTCGAAATAATAAAAACGAAATATATTCTCTACGTCGCTATTGACATATACATAAAAACCGGGACATGTTCATTCAAGTATACAAGTCGAATTTGTTGAATTCAAAATGTATAGAAATTGATACCCGCGGCTGCCTAGGAGCCTTTTTTCTAACAGATTTTTTGCTTGATTCCTACGTCGGCTGGTATGTTGCTGCTGATGTTTTATGTCTCTATATATAAATCCTGTTTTGAATGAGTTTAGGTAAAACCCTATATAATCCTTGCAGAAATATTTTAAAATATTATCAAAAATAAGATAAGATCTTAAAAAATGTAACATTTGCGAAAAATATAAGTTTATTTGTTGAAAACATATATTGTAAAGTTTACAGATTTTTAAATATAATAGACTACAAAAGACTATTTCTATTTTCAGTATAAAGTTGGGCGAAAAGTACTTTCATATTTCTTTAAGATATATCTTTAAATTACCTTATACTTACTCAATAAAGCCATAATGCAGATTGTTTGAAAAATCCATAGATATTCTTAGATAAGAAACCCAGTACTCTTAACTCAACGAAAATGTACTTATTATTGCATATGTATTGTAATTATCATGTACTGTTTTTGATGATGAGGGCTGAAGTGAATATCACTGATCAGATTGGTTTTCTCGCTTTTGTTCTTAAAATTTCAATGTTAAAGATGTATAACGCACTCTTCGGCTAAGCTTTGAAAAAATCCATGAAATTAATAAATATAGACTATTCAAAATAACAGTGTAAGTAACACGTATAATTAAGACGTTTAATGTATTGCCTCTCGCGATTTGTAAATTAGTTTTAGAAGTAGACAGTATCTTCTTTATCATTTTATTCTAGTTAAAAAGAGATGTTTTGCGAAATTATACAATATTTTACCTATAATATCTACAGGTTATAAACCGGCAAACGTTGTTTTAACGCTTTGCTTGTTTTGATAAATTTCCAATCACTGCCTATTATTACTCTGATTGAAAATTCCGAAGCCGGACAGAACAAGTTGCGTCTCCAATAAGTTACTTTGAACAGGAACGAAATAATGGAGGCCCCCTCTTGTCAGAAACTTCGTTAGAGAGGTAATCATTTTCACTGTAAAGTATTAAGTTGCTGCGGTTTTTATTGAACATATTTTTAGCGTGTTGCAACTACACTGAATATTAAAATGGACACGGCCACTAAAATATCACAAAATATGAAAATATAATGTTGGATTCGCCGAAAAAAAAGTCCTCATACGCAGCAGACGATGAATCAAGATCAGTTTGCTAGCTCAGTTAGAAATCATATAATATGTAAAACAGTGAGTAGTTTTTTCAGAAGAAACTCTTAGTCTCGAAATTATCCCTAGAAATCTTAGAGATGTGGCTCTTTGAGGGATGTAGGACATCTCTTCATACACTGATGGGTAATAGAGGATTTAAATGTATAATAAACCACGAAGAGGTCTACTGGAATTTCTAGATATTGCTCTTAAAATAACATAATTTTAAAAAGCATATAATAAAATGAAGGAAGACTTATTATTTCAATTTGTGTATTTAGATAAGACTTGTAAACATGTAAGAAAAATTTATTAAGTTTTATTAGTCGTAAGATTTAATAATAATTCATTCATGGTGGAAACAGGAATTATTAGTCATAAGTCATAATCATATTTTATTTTTTTATTTTATAGAGGACGAAAAATATTCCAAAACATTTTCAGTTGGATCTCAACAGAAATATTAGGTTGTGAATTCAAGATAATTAATTCAATTTATATTATATTCTTCAAATATACGTATAATTTTCAACAACTGGCAACGCAAAGCTAAATTCTAATACACATGCCAGGATTCTGCAGAACTAGACTCTAGTGACACAATCGATGTTGTGTAGATAAGATTCTAGCGCTACGCTAGATGATTGTTGATTTTAATGATTATCGATCTTGGATACTTGGGAAAGTTTAACATGAATCCTTTCAAGCAAAATGATATGAAGGAACCATATGAATCCATTAAAAAGGGTACAAACCGAATAATTAAAAAGTAACGTGTTAATAATTTGTTTTGAATCTTTAGTAGAACTTGATATAAAGGCACTGAACGTAATAATACTTTATATTACAATAATTATGAATAACAAAGGTCACCTTAACGTGTCTCATCCCGCGTCGACAAAACAGGAAACTGCCGAATATTAACTGAAAATTTCGCTTTATTTAACCAGTCGAACACGCGGAAATGATGACGAATCCCCCCCGAGCGGAACGATTTCCCCAAAATTCTCACTTATTAACAGTGAATTTCTATCCGAAACGATTTGAGGGGGAGGGGGAGCTGCCAGGCAGACAAAGACAAAGCAGTAACGAGTTCAGCTCGCTTCGTACTCCATTTGTGCCCCGCAGGAGGACCGACCGACGTCGAACACCCCCAGCCAACCATCCACCCCTTCCTTCGTATCCCCCAACCCCTTCTTTTCTGTTTATTTATGCTCTTAATTTTGTTTAAAGGTTATTTATGTAATAACTTGACAAAAGCATATTTTATGCCTGAGAATTGTCGGGAAGTGGCGGGAGGCGAGGGGGAGGGAGGGGGTTGTTGTTAGAAGATGAATCCCGGGAGGTTCCCCTAATTGGTTTTTGTTTTATTTCGTTGTTATTTATAAAATATTACCTTGAGTGTCTTCGGTGTTGTCTGTATTGTATTATCAGTTCATTACGCATTATTCGTAAGGGTAATAAATAAGTATTAAGGCAGTAATCTACTTACAAGCAATATATAAGCTATATAACCCTATAAATCAGTGGCTTGTTAATGCCATAAATAAATTCATAATTAATTAACATAATATATAATGTCATAATATAACTATTATTGATATAGCTTAATTTTTAGATTGTAACAGTCTCAACTTTCGAAGCTATATAGAAAGACTACCAAAACAAGCGTTCGCACGATGCGAATTTTACTCTTGATTGCAATATGTCCTTTCTTTCACTTGTGCCATCTTAGAAAAACTAGTTACTTCAGCAGTAGATGCCTATTTCCTATTCTTAGATGACCTTACAATGAAAGTACGTGAGATTTGGGTTATAATACTCTGGATATAATAAATGTAAGTTGGTTGAAAGTGTCCATCAAAACTTCATCATACGTCGGTTATTTTAAACATGAATCCTCATGTCACACCATAAACAACAAAACATTGTTTAAAATATTAAAGTTGTTCAAGAGAAATAAAAGTTATTTCTTATATTATGTTGGTACGAGTATTTGATAATGGATGTGAATCTTCCAGTACACACTTGAATTTAAAATATCGCCAACTAAATATAGTATATCCAAAAATAACAGTAAATTCACGTCGAATGTATTGTTTATTGCAGTTTGTAAATTCGCTTTAATATCAGATGTAAGTTATTCCTTCACACAAAGTTACGAAACATTTTTTTACTGATTTAAATGATGTAGAGATAACCCACCAAGAGGTTCTAATTGAATTTCAGACATTACTTTTAAAACAATACAATTTTAAAATAATATAATAATATTAGTGAAGATTGGCTATTTCAATTTCTCTATCCGTACCAGATCTGGATATTTCAAAAACTTGGCAAAACGCCAAAATAATAAGATACAACAAAAATTGATAGAAAAAGGTAAAAGGAATAAAAGATATGGATGAGATATATAGAAAAAGAAGTTGACAGATAGTGGAATCGTGAACACATGGTAGATAGACTGGAAGTTAATAGTTTAGTTATTGATTTGAATAGTCATTTAGAAGGTATTAGTACAATACTGACAACAATTAGGACAGGGCGATGAGAGTGGAAACAACTAATGGTAATTATATAATTGATATAGAAAATCGTATTGTCACTGAGTATTAAAGATGTGAATGTGCATAAAAATGTGTGTTATTATACAGAATATTGAAAATATACATGAGAATTTGGTTAGAATATATGAGGAGATAATTAATATTGCTTTGCTGATATGACAAGTACATTAGGGAGAATTCAGTGATTAACTAAGCGATAAATGTGGAAAAACTAAGGAAAAAATCATAATATCTATACAAAATATCTATACAAATACAACAAAAACAAGAACTAACCAACACACTTCGAAAACCTGTCTTGCACAACGAAATCAGCACTTCTGAATTTTCAAAACCACGCTTCACGTATATTAAGGTTAGAGCATGCTGAGCGTAAGCTTCTGCCAGCAAACTATGACTTTAATCGGCTTTTCTCTTTTGATTAGATACGAAAGGTAATGCGTGCTACAAATTCACTTTTTCTATGAATACGTTACTTTCGCAACATGTCTAGCTTTGAAAATTGATGTCAGTAGAATAAAGTCTAGCGTCATATGTTAGAAAAAACCGGTAATGACTCTCCGGTATACCTGGCAGATAAGGTTAACCTACTTTGTGAAGTTCTTGAACAACCTACTCTGTATTTTGAACGTTAAAACTACAAAAATTGTGCATTACTTACCCATAAATATCCCAACATCTCTCATAGAATAGATAAAACTGCTTCATTACAGAGGAACAGAAAAACAGCAATTAGTAAAATAACTACAATCTTTCATCGTAGACGGGAATATATATTTCAAAATACGGCTCACGATTTATCTTGTCTAATTGCAGTTAGTTCAGCAACCAAGCCGGCCTCTCCCCCGCCCTGCCGTCGCCCACGTCGACTTGAACCGGCGGGGAAGGGTGACGGACCCCCCGAGAGGTGGTTAATTGCTCAGGGGTGCGTAAAATTTACTGTTTCCCCCGTTCAAGTATTAGTTTATTCTTTCTTACCGGATTGGTACCGCTCTTTAGTTCCAGATTAATTTCGTAAACAGGCTTACGGGAAGAAATTACATTTGCATAAGGCTCCCTAAATAGTCTATTAATGGATTTTTATTCATTTTGTATATAAAGACCGTGGTACTTAATCATAAAGGATTCTTGAGACTAAATTACCAATTACCAATTACCTAAATTATTAATAAGAAAGTGATGTTCCAGCTTAGTATCATAACGAATCGACATTTAAACAGGAACATTTTTTATATAACGGGCAAGAAATAGCCTTTTAATAGATTTTTATACATATACTATATAATGTTGTAGTACTTAACCATAAAGGATTCGGGATATTTCATCTGAAACCAAAATTCTAGCTCTTCGTTTATTAAGAGTCGGTATTTAAAAAGGATTTACATTTGCATAAGGCTCCCTAAATAGTCTATTAATGCATTTTTATTCATTTTGTATATAAAGACCGTGGTACTTAATCATAAAGGATTCTTGAGACTAAATTACCAATTACTAATTACCTAAAGTATTAATAAGAAAGTGAAGTTCCAGCTTAGTATCATAACGAATCGACATTTAAACAGGAACATTTTTTATATAACGGGCAAGAAATAGCCTTTTAATAGATTTTTATACATTTACTATATAATGTTATAGTACTTAACCATAAAGGATTCGCGATATTTCATCTGAAACCAAAATTCTAGCTCTTCGTTTATTAAGAGTCGGTATTTAAAAAGGAATGACATTTGCATAAGGCTCCCTAAATAGTCTATTAATGGATTTTTATTAATTTTGTATATAAAGACCTTGGTACTTAATCATAAAGGATTCTTGAGACTAAATTACCAATTACCAATTACCTAAATTATTAATAAGAAAGTGAAGTTCCAGCTTAGTATCATAACGAATCGACATTTAAACAGGAACATTTTTTATATAACGGGCAAGAAATAGCCTTTTAATAGATTTTTATACATATACTATATAATGTTGTAGTACTTAACGATAAAGGATTCGCGATATTTCATCTGAAACCAAAATTCTAGCTCTTCGTTTATTAAGAGTCGGTATTTAAAAAGGAATTACATTTGCATAAGGCTCCCTAAATAGTCGTTAAATAGATTTTTAATCATTTGGTATATAAACGCTGTTGTACTTAATCGTAAAGGATTTGTGGGACTAAAATTTCAGAGTAATTTTATAAAAAGTCGGCATTTAAAATGGAATTATTTACAAAAGGCTTCTGAAATTCAATAGATTCTTGCACATTTCGCATATAAACGGTACGGTACCTAATTATGAAGGATTCGTGGAACCAATATGAAACTGAAGTTCCAGTTTAGTCTCATAAATAACCGGCATTTAAGAAGGAACTACAATTATATAAGGTGCAAGAAATAGCCCTTTAATTGATTAATATACATTTAGTTTTACAAACGTGATTGTACTTAATCAAAAAGATTAAATATCTGAAACCAAAATTCCACCTTAATATCATAAGAAATCGGAATTTAGAAAGGAATTACATTTGAATAAGGCTTTCCAAAAGGTGCTTTAGTGGAGCTTTATTCACTTGGCATATATACGTTGTGGTATTTAATCATTGAACTTTACTATATGTTACATTATAAGACCATTCTGATTATATAATATTTTTTAACTTTAATCATAAACTTTTATTATAATTTTTATCCTTTGTCATTTAGATTATTTTCGGATATATAAAAAAACTCTGTGACTTCACGAACTATTATATCGGTTGAAAATATTCTTGACATTTTCTTATGCATTAGTAATATGTCCTTTATTAACAAACATTATTTTATCCAAAAAGAAAATGATTAGATATTGTTCTTTATGTTAATAGGGATGAAACTGTAAAGAGGCTAAAATACCTTTTGTCTTTCATGTAGTCTGGGGTCTGTTATTACTGCAACTCGATGAATACCCGCATATTTCCTGCTTCGCATACTGTTTCGACTCCCAATAAAATACAATACGGAAGATGTTCTTTAGAATTGTTGAAGTGTGTATAATAAGAACAATAAAACATATTGGAAAGAATATAGAACACGTATTGAAATAAAATGCCTAATAAGTAAACCATTTTAAGTGCCTTTTACCAAATTATTTGTTATAGAAATTATTCTGAAAGATCATTTACCAATACATCTTAAAAAATGCTGACTATAAAAATAACTATATTAGAAATAACAAATAATAACTGCCGGCTTGGTGGCGCAGTAGTAAAGGCGATGGGACGGTCCTCCTACTGTTGCGATAGCCGTGGGACATGGTCGTAAATTTATGTTTGTGATTGCTTAATATTTGTGAATGTTCTAGGCAAGAGTGTAAAATCCGATAAGGAAAATAATCCCAGTCACGCCAGTAACTAGGCTGGGTAAGACCGGATGTCTTCTGGGATGATTTCTAAAGTTGGTCACTCGCCAGTCGGTAGGCTTAATGCTGAGGACCGTGGTTGGGAGCCCACGTAAAACTTTAGACCCAGTCCAGATAAACCCATAGTTAGTAAAACGAGACTTAAATATATATATATATATATATATATATATATATATATATATATATATATATATATATATATATATATATATATATATATATAATTCTCATGTCATAATGTTCGTTCCTATACTCTTCCGAAACGGCCTGACCGATTCTTATGAAATTTTTTATGCATATTTAGCATATTCTCTTTGTGGTTTAGTTTTGAGCACACTATGTTTTCACACGTTTTACAAATTTCACACCATCACGTAAACCATGAAGTTTGTTTGTATTAGCTAAAGACGGGCTAACAAAAAATATTGTCCACGCTGTAGCATTAAAAGGTTAATATTATGTAATGAATTAATAATATAAAAAATTATTAGTTAAAATAAATTATAATAAATTTAAAAAAATAATGTTTAGTCTTTTGTTGTTATTATATTCCCTCACGTGCACTACGTGCTCACTGTAGAACTTCGCTCTATAACTGCATATAATCTTAAAATCCAAAACTTCAAATGTATGTGTACCAAGAGTTCTAATGAAAAATGTGTATGTGCTAAAGTTTTGTCGCGGGGTGTATCGATCGTACCGCATACTTTTCAGCCAATTTAGGCAACTAAAACGTATTATTACAGTGTTAGGGTGCCGGCGGATTCGGATATCATAATTTAAATATCAACCTTCCAAGAACGAACTCCCCAATTACCATATTACTGTGGAGCGCGATGTGTACCAAAAACCAGCTCATTTTCATTTCGAAATTTAATCCAAAAACAGAAATTGATAGGAACCCCGCGCCACCAACCGCCGACCGAAAACCCACCCCCGCCCCGTCTGTTATAAATATTCAAAATGCTAATACCAGTCTATTTGTAAATTCAATTTCCAACTTTGAACCAGCCCCCCCACACTGTCACCCCCCACGTCCCGCACTTCGATCATATTTAATTAAAATTTGTCGAATTTGCTACCCATTTTTTTACGTATGGCGGGAATCTAGTGGCCGTATAATGGTCAGAGTTCGGAAAGGTTTTTGATATTGTTGAAGTCTGACTAGTTTAAACATTTTCATAATTAGGCTTAATAAATATTTAATTTATAATTTTGTTATTAGGTGATTGTATGTAACAGGTCTATTGAGAAGTCCCCCTACCATAGTAAAACACATTTTTTGGCAAAATTAGTTTTTTTATTCAACATAATTCCCATCAAGGGTTATACACTGATTATAGCGACCCTCCAACTTTTAGATACCATTTTTGTATTACGATTTATCCTTTGCTTCAAAATAGGCCTCAGTTTCGGCGATCACCTCTTCATTCGACGAACATTTCTTCCCAGCGAGTATTCCTTTGAGATATGAGATCAGGAAATAGTCACTGGGGGTTAGATCTAGAGAATATGGTGGATGGATGGATTTTTACCATCGTTTTCACTGACCTGTGACACGGTGTATTGTCTTGGTGAAGTAGCACTTTCTTTTTTACAAATGCGGCCGTTTTTCGTCGATTTCGTCTTTCAAACCGTGCAATAAAGCTATGTAATAGTTGCTGGTGATAGTCTTTCATTTTTCAAGGTAGTCAATGAAAATTATTCCATGCGCATCCCAAAATAAAGACGCCATAACCTTGCCAGCCGATTGTGTGCAGTCCACTGGGATGACCGTTGATTGGACTTCGGAGTGAAATGATGGGACCATGCTTCATCCATTGTCACATATTGACCCAAAAAATCGGCTTAAACGCTGCTCCGAATAATCAACTCGTTATTGGTCTTGGTCAAAAGTGAGGCGCGGCACCCACTATGCGTAGAGCTTTCTCATACCCAAATATTCGCGAATGATATGATGTACACGTTCAGTTGATATCGTTAGAGTGACTGCTATTCATTCAAACACACGAAATTCCTTTTTATCCATTTTTTTCAGCATAACAAAAGTTCCTTCACTCAAAATACTATAATTCACAAACTAATGATCCGACAGCTATCAAATTTTTACACATATCTTTTTAGAGTTAGGGCTAACTAAAAAACATTAGGATTTAATTCTAGTGACGCCATCTGTGCCAGGCCAGGGACTTTAAATTGACGTGTTAAAATTTCGGATCAACGTACAGAACTGACTCTGGACGTGAATTTTCTTCAACCCTTTTGCACGAAACTTAAAAAAGCCCACATAAAAATATTAAAAAGAGTGTTAGAAAAACTTGCATCCCGGCCTTACTTTTTCAAAGTCTTTAAAACCTTCAAAGAATCCCATTGACCTAAAAAATAATGAACCTCCTCCAATTTCGGGCATTTAATTAACACCGTCCGCACGGCCACCCCTCGCTCACCGCCTCCCCGCGGGGAAAAAAGCCGGAAATCTAAAGAAATATCGTCTCTCGGCGAATTATAAATTAAAAGCATCGACAAGAACCGCTAGTGCTGAAGTTCTTTACTGCTACTCTTCAAAGTTAGAACAAGTGTTTCGGCCTTTTTAATATCGGTTAAGAAATTTCAGTGGGGGGGGGGGGATGATGCCGTACCGTGCCGGTTTAATCAAAAACTTTTTTTCTCGTTCTTTCTGGCGCGTCCGCCTGCGCTATCGGAATTTTAAATCGGTCCCCCAGGATATTTGCATAGATTTTCCCGGGGGATACCAGCCGTAACACGGCCATATGTATTCGCAGGGTCTCTTTAGGAGAGTTGTCCTTGTTAAGGACCTAAAAGGCAAATTTAATATTTTTGTTGCTACACAGTTCTCCCTGCCTGTTTAGGTTGGTTATCTGGCTTTTTTTTCGATGCACTGCTCGTTGTCTCGAGATATTGTACGAATTTTAGCTAACTCAACACGTAATAGACGTTATTTTGCAGGAAAATAGGAGTCGACAGTTGCGTTGGATGAAACACATTAAATAAAATTCTGCTCTAACCTATTTTATGCCATAGATGCGATCAAAATTGATAAAACTTAAGTTATATTGTTAACAGAAATGTTATAACAATTCATCTCATTGTCATGTCATACATCAACTTATTAAAGTATAGTTAACAGGTCAATTGAAAAGCGCCGACCTACCATAGTAAAACACATTTTTTTGGCAAAATTTTTTTTTATTCAACATAATTCCCTTCAAGGATGATACACTTATATTATTGATACATTATAGCGACCCTCCAACTTTTCGATACAAAATAGGCCTCTGTTTCGTCGATATTTCTTCCCAGCGAGCAGTTTTGTGAGATAATAACGCTATGTAATAGTCGCCGTTGATGGCCAATCCTTTTTCAAGGTAGTCAATGAAAATTAATCCATGCGCGTCCCAAAATACAGACGACATAACCTTGCCAGCCGATTGAGCGTTTTCCCACGCTTTGGAGCGGGTTCATCGTGTGCAGTCCACTCGGATGACTGTAGATTGGACTTCGAAGTGAAATGATGGAGCCATGTTTCATCCATTATCACATATCGACGCAAAAACTTCAAACACTGCTCCGAATCATCAACTCGTCGTTGTTTTTGGTCAAAGGTGAGCTATACGCATTCAGTTGGTATCTTTAGAGTGTCTCCTATTTCATTCAATTTAAATTTATGGTCATTCAAAATCATTGTGTGGATTGTTTCAATGTTTTCGTCTGTAACAACCTCTTTTGGGTATCCACTGCGTTCACCGTCTTCTGTGCTCATTTCACCACGTCTAAACTTAACATGCCAACCGTTGATTGTTGATTTTCCTCGGGCAGTGTCCGGAAACTCGGCACCAAGCCAAGTTTTTGCTTAAACTCAATTTTTTACCTTCAAAAAGCAATATTTTATTAACACGCGAAATTATTTTTTATCAATTTTTTTCACAATAACAAAAGTTGCTTCATTCAAAATGCGATAAAGTCACAAACTAATGCTCCGACAGCTGTCAAATTTATACACGCATCTTTTGAGGGTTAGGGCTAACTAAAAAAAACATATGGATTTAATTCCAGTAGTGCCATCTATGTGTCAGGCCGGGGACTTTTCTATTGACCTGTTAGATTGCTGAAAGAATTAAAGTATTTATCTGCCATTTGGTGCCTTGACTTTGTATATCAGTCGATGAGAGCTTTTCAAAGTTTACCAACGTCTTGTTTTCGAAATAAGCTCATTTTAATCCTAATGGACACGTAAATACACAGAAATTACTGGATCTTTATGGACGAGTTTAATTAACGGAGATCAAATACATTTATAATTAGTAAATATTAACGCAATTAGATATTTAAAAGCGGTTTTCGGTCGACTTTACGCCGTACATCACCTGAATTACAAGCAGAGGCCCGTTTAAAACTAAACCTAGTTACGCCATTGGCCTCCTAACTGACCGGCAATTAAATCCTTCTACGTCCAGCCCTACCCAGTGGAAAACAGACTCCAACAAATAAACTTTCTCGGTTGAACTATTAGAGGGGCCGCCTTATCAACGTGTTTGGACAAAACAAACTGTTCATTTGTTCAAATAAACGTTCGGTCCGAATTAGCATTCTGCGCAGTCATACGCCTTTTTCTTGTACATTTTCCCCGAATATTTTTGACCCAATTTCGTAATCACCCAATACACATCCGGCCATTAGGCTTTTGGTTGGTGATTTTTATTAATTATTGCCCGATGATCTGTATAATGGATATTTTCTTTTGTTTGATAATTGTTATGCTCATTTCATATTGCTATATTTTTCAGCAAGTCCTAGTAAAACTACAAAATCGACAAATCGAATGCGTTTTCATATTTCGTCTTTAATAAGAACATTACCAAAATGTTTTGATTCATCATCTAAGTTATATAACCGATTTAGCTTTTTCAACCTCTGTTTCCTCTCAGACCTCAAAATTGCATCTTGTGTTACAGCAGATACTAGGTGCTCTGTATAACAATTCAGTTGAAAAGTTCCCAGCCTAACACATAGATGGCGCTACTAGAATTATATCCATATGTTTTTCAGTTAGTCCTAACCCTCACAAGATGCGTGAATAAATTTGACAGCTGTCGGATCATTTGCGAATTATAGCATTTTGAGTGAAGCAAGTGGGTGCCACGCGAGCTCACTTTTGACCAAAAACAACGACGAGTTGATGATTCGGAGGAGTGTTTGAAGATTATTGAGCGTAATAAACCTGAGTTTTTGCGTCGATATGTGATAATGGATGAAACATGGCTCCACCATTTCACTCTGAAGTCCAATCGACAGTCATCCGAGTGGACTGCACAAGATGGACTCGCTCCAAAGCGTGGGAAAATGCAACAGTCGGCTGGCAAGGTTATGGCGTCTGTATTTTTGATATACGCATGGAATAATTTTCATTGACTACCTTGAAAAAAAAGTACCATCAAAAGCGACTATTACATAGCGTTATTGGACCATTTGAAGGACAAAATCGCATCACTAAGACAATGCAGCGTGTCACCAGTCAGTGAAGACGATGGCAAATGAAGCAAAGGCCACCCTTGAAGGGAATTATGTTGAATAAAAAAACTAATTTTGCCAAAAAATATGTTTTACTATGGTAGGCCATGGACTTTTCAATCGACTTGTTATTTTGATCAGTTTTTTGCTTCCTCTACAGTTGCATTAGATAATTATTATCTGCTATTGCTGATATTTTTGCGTTCAATTTATATATATCCGCAGTAAAACGCCTTTAAACAGTTAACTTATCAAGTGCTACACTGTCTGGAAGTTCTTTGAAAGTTTGAGCTAGATTTTCTTGATACAATGCTGACATTTCATTGTCTTCAAACTTGTATGCTTCTCCAGGCCGCTTTTTATTACTTCCATCAAAATCACTACTATGCCGTTAAACAAAAACCCACCATTGGGATATGACGAAGCAGCATCACCATAAGTTCCTAAAACTTGCTTGATGCAAAAAGCTTGATGGGCTTCGACAGACAGCAGACGACAAACAGATTTTTTCAAATCAAACAACAAATATAATGAATTTCAGAGTTTATTATATATCACCATATGTATTATTAACTTGGCTATAAAACGATATAATAGTATATGAGTAACTACCATCACAAATCAATATTACAGTAATAAAATGCATTTACACGGAATGTTAAATATACGAACTAAAGAAAATAGGTCAGTTAACGTTAAGTTCCTATATATTTCCTTTTTCCTATATAAAATCCAGTCAATAAAAATCCCTTCCATGTGTAAGAACATTTCTAGTGATGTACTAGAGCTAATATTATAGTATTAATATTTTTTTATTAAAAAATAATCTCTTTTAATGGTCTCGTAAAAGTTTCTTTTTATTTTTCTTTTTTGTAGTATTTTTATTGGGTTGACTGATTAAAGTCTCAACAATTAGTGATTATAAGTTTAGGAAGCTAGCGAAATCGTCCAGGATCACTTTGCTTATAATTTATATATTTTATAAGAATAAAATTGAGATTTTCTCGGTTCTATATTGGCCAATTTTGTTACATAAAGACCTTTATGCTAAACCTCGTGGAAGGTTTGAGCTGTAGGAAAACCACAGGGCCTAATGAAACAATTTGAAAGTTTTGGCTAATGAGTAAAAACACTATTTTGGGCCATGCGTGAAAGTTCTTAACTATAAACTTCTTGTAGTTAATATGACAGACAAATTCAACACTCTTGGTAGTTTCTGCAAAACCACTTTGAATGTTTCCTGAAAACTCAAGTAATCTGAGAGAAAAAAGCAAGATCAACTATTTCATCGGGACAGAAAAGAGATACGGAAACGATGTAACATCAACATAATGTGATATCGCATAATAAAGGGGCAATTATTAATATTAATTTTATTTTATTATTAAGTGTTACCTCTTGTGATCATTTAAGTTTTATCATTAAAAAATAATATAAAAAGGTTAATATATATAGAATCAAATATACTTTGAGAATTATTTGAAAACATTAAAATATATATTGAGGGTAATGGGAATAGCTCTTATAAACCCATTTAATTATTTTTAATCGCCATTTGTATCGACAGAACCATCAGCCTTATTAGAGCTAACATCATTAAAAAAAACTAAACAAAGCAAATGAAAGAACTATAAAAACCTATTTAAAAACAATACCAATTTATCAGATGATTATGTTATGTTTGTAATTTTTGAATTAGCCAATAAATAGCTTTAGTTAATTAAAAGTAAGTGTGAAGAATGTTAAAAGTATATGATATTTTGTTACAAATTCTTATTCTAATTAGCATTGTCATTTTGACTCTTGTTAACCCTTTAGTGCTTTTTTCATGATTAAGATAATTACACATTATTTATCACACACAATTTGATATATTTTTTAAATTTCTTTGTTGACAACAACTATATTAAAGAATGATTAACCATTTAGTAAAAATTTATTGAAGTTTCCCATATTTATACACTCATATTTGTTAGCTTTCAACTAGCCCACTACTAGATTATTTACTATCAGAACCGAACTAGAAGAATCTTAAAAGTATGTGATATTTTGTAACAAATCCTTATTCTGATTGTGACTCTTGTTAACCCTTATTGTAGTTCTTATTGCCCCGCCCTGTTGGAGAATGGAAGCTTTTTTCATGATTAAAAATAATCACGCATCTTTATTTGATATATTTTTAAATTTCATTGTTGATAGAATTATAATTGGTTACTTATACTATATTCCTTGATAATAAACACCAACAACTATAACAAAAAGTGATTTAAAGAGTAAAAATTTATTGAACATCCCCATATTTATACCCCTCATGTTTATTAGCTTTCAACTAGCCCACTATTTTTTTACTATCCGAATCAATTTTGAAACTCAATAAAAATTTAATTTTAAAATATCCTAATATCAGTATAATCGCTTCTCAGAAATAACTATGAATGAAAAACAAAAAGGTCTCCATTCGAATAACTTTTATTTAGATATTTACAACATTAAGACTAAAACATAATTGTTCTCAAATCTGTTATGCTTTGTTTGACTGCTCTCGTTCAATAGTAATAAAACATTGGAAAAATAACTTGTATTAAAACCGAAACAACAGCAACTCATAAAACGAAAATGGAAGTACATCAAAAAACGTAAAAAGCAAGAACTCTTCCCTGGTAAGTAATTCCTCCGTGGCGACATTTGGCATTCTGTTTGACGTTGGCCATCAAAGGAATATACACGTTCATCAAAAATAATGATGCCGGTGTAACAGTAAAAAAAATCCACACCCACCAAACGGTCGGAGACTTTCGAAATTACCTCTTTGATATTACTGTTTCTCCTCGGGGGCACACAACGTTAATTAGTTGGAGGTTTTTCGGTGTTATTTAACAAGTTGCAGTTCTATTCTAAATTGAAAAGTTTTTTTAAGCCGTACTTTGTATACAACATATATATGTATACATGTAATCTACACTTGTTAATGAATTCCCCCATTAAATTCAATTAAATCAATCTTCAGCCACACAGAGTTTATTAATTTTTAAGTTTTACGATGAAATGTGTATTTTTAAAAACTATGTGGCTATCTTTTTATGTTGCATATCTCAGAAACTGTTAATCCTACAGCATTCATTTCACTCCAAAATAAATATGTTTTGAAAGTTTTATACATATCTGAGCGATACAAAAATGTAGCACTTTTTACATATATTCGAGTTTCGAGATTTTTCAGAACTGGAATATATGTAGGAAGTTAGTTATTAGATTAGTTCAGTTCTGAAAAATTGCGTTTTTTTGGTCGTCGTCAAGTGTTTAGCTGTCATTTTCGTTCAATTAATCACAGGTTAGTGAAAATTACAGCGCTTATAAAGAATTTTTCGCTGAATTGTATGGTATGGTCCTATAATAATTTATGTACAGCCTTTTGTTTTTAAGTTATACATTGAGGAATCCATGCTAAATTTTTTCATCCATCAGATGGAGATAAAATTCTCAAAAATATATGTATTTTGAGGTGAACGTAATGAAAATCCATGTAGGATTATATTGCTGTAGGATTTATAATTTCTTAGATATGGAACATAAACAGATATCCACATGGTTTTTAAAAATACAGTTCTCAATGAATAACTTAAAAACGAAAGGTTGTACATAAATTATTATAGGACCATACAAATTCTTTATAAGTACTGTAATTTTCACCAACGTGTGATTATTTGAACGAAAATGACAGAAAACGCTCGAAGTTGAGGAAAAAACGAAATTTTTCAGGACTAGTATATATGTAAAAAGTGTTAAGATATATATAAAACTCTCAAAATATATTTATTTTGGGATGAAATAAATTGAAAATCTATGTTAAATTGCTGTAGTATTAACAGTTTCTGAGATATGGAACATAAAAAGATATCCACATGATTTTTAAAAATAGAGTTCTCAATGTATAACTTAAAAACAAAAGGCTGTACATAAGGCTAAAATATCATATACTAGCAGGATTTTATTAACGAAATATAATGAATATGAATATGAATATATATCCTGCCATAATATGAATATATATATATATATATATATATATATATATATATATATATATATATATATATATATATATATATAGGGTAAAAGTTTAGTACTGCGCCAAAGTTCGTTTAAAAAATTTTGATCTTAATCCAATAAGAATAGACCCAATATCAGAAGCATAACGACCATAATGGTATAATGGTTTTTATACTATCTCATACTGTTATCGGACGCAAGGACGAATACTCTCTATACAGTAGATGCAGGAGAGATAAATTGTAGCAAGTTTGAGGATGTTTTTGAAAAATCAGAGTCAGTTGGCCCAGTTCTTCAACGCCGTTTCCAATAGATTATGAAACAAAAGCTCAATATACATCGAGAAAGGCAGCCTAGGAATATTTTTCATCGTTTAAGTTTTTATTTCTTTGCTTGACCAATCTATTAACTTAATACGTTACGGAAACCAAATTGAAGTTCTGAAATAATATTTCTTTCAAGCAAATTAAACGAAGATTTAAAATATCCACGGAACGACGTAGAAGCCAGCCAGTAAAAATAATTAAGTAAATAAAGCGTCTGTTTATTAACGAACTTTTCTGACCCATTGACGTACAGATGTAAAACCGCAATATCTATCTTCCGAAAACCATTAACCCGCTCCAAGAGAAAACAAAAGGAAATATCCTGCCAAATTTATTACGCTCATCCATTTTATGCATCTCATTAAGTCTTCCACATATACAAGATAATAAATGTGAAATGTCCTTGTTTTATGAACACTTAAAAGGTAACTTATATGCACTTAAAAGCATGTCAGCCCGGGTCATAAACAAGTCAGATGGGAATGCTACCGCGTAATTAATCCTGCAGTCTAATCGTGCATGATTCCTTATTCGCATTTAATCAAATTACTGTTGCGATACACGTCGAGTAAAATAAAATTGATCGCGTAAGCAATATTTTAATACCAACAAGACGGAACAAGAGTTGTTTTCAAAATCAACCAGTTTGAAGCTGTATTACTATGGTAATAAATATTGTTAATTTATTTTATTAAACTATTTGATTAAGGCACTCGTAACTATTCTGATACCATAAGTTCTGAACCTGAGAAAATGAGAATGATTCCTAACTTTATTTGATGCCCTGACCTTAGATCTTAAATCCGTGTGGCTAGATTGTTTCTAGTTTCCGAGTTCACGCATGGTGGCAGCACTGCGCTCTTATTACGAGAATATGATATGCAGAAGGAAATTTTCGGATTAGTACGTGCGTACAATCGGATATATTGCTCTCTATTTTCTAACTACAGTATGTAAAATCAGCCATTTTGAAACTTACTGTTGTTCGAGTGAATACAAAAAATAATCTAGAATATTTAGATTTTGTGATGCATTAGCAAGTCTACAACAATAATAATTAAATTATTGTATTACTCTTAGTGTCGTAACATACATTAGTTTTAAAATATGGAAGAACAAAGTATAAGTACGGAATGTAAGGTTACATTTTTAAAAGGTTACATTTTTAAAAGTTAAAATATCAAAATAGCTTTAATATTGTTTATAGTGCGAGTATTAACTGTAACACTTGTAATAAAACACTTTCAAGAACATCAAATAGAACTCAACATATCGGAGAATGAAACAAACAAGAAAAAGAATATAATTTTTATAAAAGAGCATAGTAGTCATTGAAGCAAATATAAGTCATTGTTTGATAAAAATTTGCTGTGAGATCGCTGACTGGCATTAGAAATCAATGGCAAGTGTAAATCCCATTATATCAAGTCTTTATGTAAATATGATATATCGACTTTATGTAAAAATGCTTCAATATGATGTGTTTATGTAAATATGCTGCATGGACTTGATGCTCATGGTCTTTTAGTTTTCCAGGGTACTCAAGTCCACAACCCGTGTATACTTGGGATATAGATTTTTTAAACCTCTTAAAAAATGGGCAACGAAATCGATTTATCTGGCGCAAAATACTGTTTTATTGGTATTTAAAAGTGTGTACTAGTCCGAAAAAAAGAAATAACTGAATTCACATTAAAAAAACAAGATAAATTATTGCTGCAGAACTTTGCACCACTGTTAATGTACATAATGCAAATGAATACGTCCGAACCTAACTGGAAATTATTATACCATTAAAATAAGTTAAAATGGATTCCTGCGAACGCCTCCTGACTACTGAATATCTATGAATAAATGAATCTAATTTCGAGTCGCAACTAACTTACTTTACTTGCTTTAGAAACTATTTGACATTTTACATAATTCCGTTGTTTGTCTAAAGCAAGTAAAGTAAGAATATATATATATATATATATATAGGCCTATAAGATAATTTTAAAGGATTTTTTTTATTTGCAATTTTGTTGTGAAAAATTGTTCTAATATTTTTGGATTCGATCTATCTTTTGGTATCTTCATAAAAAGTAAAGCGCTGCTCAGATAGGTACTATATGGTATATGTCAGTAATCAGACGTAGCAGGGTTTGGAGAATACTGCCGGTAGGGTAACACTTCCCATTTTAATATTTCCAAGTATGTTTTCTTAGATTTGGCAACATGTGGTCGAGTGTTGTTATGATGAAGAATAACATTGTTGTGTCTTTGCTCGTATTCCAGCCATTTTACTAGTAATGTTCGGCTCCGGCTTAAACGTATCAATTGCATTAGATAGTGATCCCCATTGTTGGCTTCATCATCTTCATCAAATAATTACGACAGATATAAACTATAATTGATAACTTTGAGTCAAACATTAATCGCAAAATATCGTTATATGGGTAAAAATGATTGACAAGTGATTTTATAATGTGAAAATATTTAAAGAACCTTGCTGCATTTACCAAACATAAATTCTTCCGACTACCACTTGTCACTGAATGATGGAAACTATACTGCATTAATATACACTATACCAATTTCACCAGATAATGCTTCAAAACCTCAAAAAAGCTCTCAAAACTTTCGAATAAAAACACTGAATTATGTAAAATATGAAACAGTTTTTGAAGCCAGCGTAATAAATTAAGTGGGACAGAAAATAAAATTAATTTATTCATAGATATGCAGTAGTCAGAAGACGCTTGAAGAATCCACCTTAACTTATTTTAATGGTATAATAATTTCCATTCAGGTTCAGAACGAATTCATTTGCATTACGTACACTACGCCTTTAACAGTGAAAGTTCGCAGCAACAATTTATTGCAGATTTTTGTTGTTGTTGCTTAATACAATTGCGGTTGCGTAAATGAAAGGAAACAACTATGGAAGTCAAAACACCGGAATAATTCTCGCAATAAATGTGCGAATATTCCTCTTTAAAAAACCATAAAACAACAATTAAAGTAATGATACATATTAGTCTAAGTGTAATATTTAATACGATAATGAGTTTAGTGACTTTTCAAGGAAACGCTGTACCGAAGGAAACAAGAATTAAACGTAAAAGGTAAATATGCTATCTAACGAAAGAAAATTATATTAGTATTATATATAGTAGTTAATTAGGTAAATTAGGCCTCCAGAGGATATCAGTACATAAAAAACGCGCCTACATCTTTAACTCATAGGTGGTATGAAAAAGAGTTCGATGTAAATATAATAAAAGACAACCCTTGGACAACCCAAGGACAACAGAGCCAGAATGTCAAAAATCTGTCGAATGAAACTAGTAGAAATACAACAGCAACTAAAAGTACACGACTGAAACCGTCGTCAGTAAATTGTAACCAAATATGTCGAACCAAAACTAGCGACTAAAACAGACGATAGTAAAAAGTAGTCAATTACTAAACAGTCGATAGTTTCCAACTAACCAGAATTATCTAAAACTCAGAGTTCACGCGGCAACATTGCGGCGTTTTCGACGTCATCAATTCGGATAACGTGAGTTCACTGTTTTATTGAACGGACTATAAATCGATAGGCGACCCGACAGTGTCCTGTTTATTGTTTTGATTTGATTGTTTAATTTAAAAACAAACGGATTAAGAAATTGTAATAACACTTAAAAATACATTCGTTTTAGTCTAGACATTTCACTATCGAAAAACCAACGGCTATCTCACGTTTACCTATGCATAAACATACGGAGCAGGAATAAAAACCGACGCCATATCCAGAAACATAAATTTCCACCGTCTAAGTCGAAAGAAAAACCGGGAAAATTGGGAAACACCTTAGATTAAACGCGGGGGATCGATTTATACGACGTAGTAGCAGTTGAAGAAGACCCCCCCGAATTACTTTACATTCTTTGCTTGCCTTTTTCCTGCTTCCTTTTTTTTCCCTCTTCTCTCTTTCTTTTAACAGTAAACTGAACAAGAACGTCGAAGTTGATTCAACTCCGAATCGGAATTTATTTGCCAAATTCTTTCTCGTTGTTCGAGACTTTTTACCTTACTTTGGAAATATTTCGTGAAATTCTTTTCTTCCTGTTTTATTACATATACATTGTTTCGGTTTTTTTTCGTTCTTATAAATACGAGGTATTTTATATAAGATTTCTTAACATCAAATGTAGGTATGATATTAAAATTTATTTCTCTAATTTATCAAAAACAACTTGTTTTCAACCAATACTACTGTTAGTGCCGCAGGACTTCGAAAACTCTTCACTAAATCTCGCCACAGTTCGTGATCGACCGCAGCTGTTCTGGTATATTGGTTGATTTCTATAATCTCAATCCATATTTTTTCGAAGCTTTTAGCTGTATCTTCCATCCAAAATATTATTTTCACAACAGAAGTTTATGAGGAACTTTTATTCGGCAGACAAGTCCAAACGAAGATTATAACTTCGTTTCTAAATATATTCCTCCAATGTGTACTGATTATCGCATCTTAAGCGAACTTCTTGAAACATTAAGAACTTGTTCACAGATGTCAGACTGTAACAGTGTACATGATACAGCCATACGAAAGAATTGGCAAGACAAGCGTTCGAAAGAGGCTGAGTTTAGTGCTGATTATAATACTTCCCCTCTTCCTCAGACACCATCACCATTCAGTTTATTCAGTCATGTTTATACAGTCATAACCTTATATTGAATCCTCACTGATAGACTTCACTTCAAACTATGTGACATATCGTCGAAGTGTGAACAAGGAAAAAATCAATGCGCTGAAAATGTCTGAATTTATACAAAATTAATGGTTTTTGCAGGAAGTTCCACTTTTTAACTCAAGGAAAAAGCTGGAAAGAAGGAAAAGGAGGCTGATGGTCATAAAATGCTGTATGAAGCTTATGGTAATCGTTCTCCATCTATATCAACATGTAGATACGTGTTTCGACGTTGTAAAAGTGCTAATTTTGACACCGAAGACAAAGAACATTCTGGACTAATAAAATATTTCCAAAACGAAGATCTGAAGACATACCCGATGACGGTTCGTTTAAAATACCAGAAAAACGTGCAGAATTACTGGCAGTAATGCAAGAAAGAATTTTAAATCACTTGAAGAACATAAGAATGACCCAAAAACTCGAATATTTTGTGCCTTATAAATTTAAGCCAAGAAACATTGAAAAACTTTGGTCATGTATAAAATGAAATTTAAATGGTAAAATCATAAAAATTTCGTAGATTGTATTATTACTGGTGATGAAAAGTGGATCTACTACGGAATCCAAAGCGAAAAAGATGGGGCCGCTTGATCACGCATCAACATCATCGGTAAAGCCGAATGTAAGCTAATACCCTGTATTTGTTGGGATTAGTATATTATTATGAGCTGTTAAAACTTAATGAAAACATGAAAATAGGTCGCAATCGACTATAATTAATGCGTTTGAGCCGAGCACTATGCAAAAACACTTATGTCCGTCAAATTAAAGCCCAAAGACACAACAATATTATTCTTCAGCATGAAAACGTTCGACCATACCTTGTAGAAGCAGTGAAATATACTTGGAAATATCAAAATGAGAATACTACATAAAAATGTGAATGGTATGACAATTCTGCATTTATAATTTGTGATACTGTTTGGTACCTGTTGTTACTTTAATAACAGAAAAAAAGGCGAGTTAACATGATTAGCTGCTGGGAAATAGCTGTTAAAATAAAATCATCAAGATTCTCATTGCCAGAATAATGAATCTACAAGTTGTCTAATTCGACTTCAACGATAGGAATTAGCAAATCATAATTCCTACTTATTTGTAAATATTCTCTGAATATAATGTAGTTATAAACTTCTCACGAAACTAGAAGAATCATAGTTGATCTACCACATCACCAACCAATTGTAAATACTAGTATTTTTTAACATATATATTACTGGACGAAATTTATGTGACTTTATTTAAATTTTAAGAAAGATGCAAAAAAAACAAAAAAACTTTTCTCCACCCATTATTGCTTATTATTCAGTAATGTGTCTTATTTTATTAAGGGTTATATATTGTTTAATTTTATTTCCTCGAGGTATTCTCGTGAGAAAACTGGTACACCGAAATGTTCAAAGACCGTTTTAAAGAGCCCCGCGTTTTATTGGGGGGGATATAAAGGAGAGGCGAAGGGGCAAAAAACAAGCACAAGGAGCGACGTATCAAGCATTCAAATCAGCCAGCGAGTTGTTTATTTTCGGAAAACGTGCCATATAGCGCAAATTTTAATGAATTATTCTCCAAATGGGAATAATTTTTGGTCGTATATTTGAGTTTGGACGTTGTTTTAAATAGTTTCCGTAGTTCGGCTTGTTTTAATTCCCACTCGTTCGCCATGAAGCTAGAATTTATATAGCCCTGCGGTGGCAATTTTTACTGCGGAAGATCGAGCTGCAGGAGCGAGCGACGTTCTAACGTTCGCTTCTTTCTTTAACCGCCACGAATGAGCTACTGCTAATTTAAAATGACACACGGGAGGCGAAAAATTATTATTTAAAATCAAGACTATCAATCGTGTCAAGAACTACTCGATTTTATTGAAACTAGAGGGCTTATCACAGGTCAATTGAAAAGTCCCCGACCTGACACATAGATGGCGCTACTAGAATTAAATCTATATGTTTTTTAGTTAGCCTAAACCCTCATAAGATGGACGGACCATAAACAGTGACTATTACATAGCGTCACTGGACCGTTTCAAGGACGAAATCGCCGAAAAACAACCGCATTTGAAGAAAAAGAAAGTGCCGCTTCACCAAGACAATGCACCTTGTCGCAAGTCAGTGAAAACGATGGCAAAAATCCATGAATTGGGCTTCGAATTGCTTCCTCATCCATCGTATTCTTTTGATCTGCCCCCAGCGACTATTTCCTGTTCTCAGATCCCAAAAGAATGTTCGCTGGGAAGAAATTTTCGTCGAATGAAGAGGTGATCGCCGAAACTGAGGCCTGTTTTGAAGCAAAGGACAAATCGTGCTACAAAAATGGTATCGAAAAGTTGGAGGGTCGCTATAATCAATGTATCATCCTAGAACTAATTTTGCCAAAAGAATGTGTTTTACTATGGTAGGCCGGGGACTTTTCAATTGATCTGTTAAATTAAGGATTTACAACAGATGGTATTATTATGTATTAAACAACTTCATTTTGCAGCCTAACTGACTTCACTTTTGACTATCTGTCATTTCGTCGAAGTGCGAACAAATTTTGTTTCAGTTCAGATTTACTTCATTTACTTCAATTTAAAGAAAAGGCGGCTGAAGGTTATCGAATGTTCTGTGAAGTTTATGGCAACCATGCTCCATCCACTCCACCACATGAATCTTGGTTTGGATGTTTTAAAATTGGTGATTTTGAAACCGAATACAAAGATAACACAGAACGCAGTCTTTTTGCATTGTATTATTACTGGTGATGTTAACGTGAAGAAAACAATTTATTCCGATTAATCAAAGCGAAAAAAAAACTGGCCATGCATCAACATCAACACAAAGATGTAGATCGATGGTTCCAAGGTAGTTCTCTGCATTTGGAAGAATTAGCTTGGTGTGATGTACTATATCTTAAGTTGCTAAAACCTAATGAAATATACTTGGAACCATTAAAATCGAAAGTCCTACCCCACCAGCCATATTCTTCATCTTCGGGGAGCTTCATTCTTCTGATTACTACTGGTTTCGACATATGAGTATCATCTGTCTAAGCAGCATCTATATCATTTTTAAATACGTCCTTTATTCGATCATAAGAGAAAAATAATTAATTTAATACACCACGGTCGAATTTCGATCATTCGAAAGCGATCAGTCGTCATTATCTGTCCTTTTAAAGCCAACCACAATATTAGGAATATCGGAAATGACATTTCTCCCAGCCCATTATACAGAAATATAAAATATTCTTATTAATACACCAATAAATTCATCACATCTTTTTGATGGGGGGTCGGTTTTTTCGTTTCCGATGAATTTTCGATATTTACGAGCTTGCTATTTTATTACCGGCCCTTTTATATCGTTCTTTCCAATTTTCAGATGTAAGGCAATATCTATAATAGTCCCAAACAGAAAATAGCCGCCCTCGCATTCCATTCGATATAGGCCCCACGTCAGTTTATTAGCCATACTCTGGTTTTTTTATGGATTTTGTTTCCGAATAGTTTCTATTATTGCGTAATGAAACGTTCTGATTTTTATTGTAAACACTCTTCTCGATTTATTTCAATCGGTACGAACTTAAGAGCCCTCGGTTCTACGATCAATTACGAACGTTTATTTGAATACTAAGTAGGTAATAAACAATGTGTTTGCTTAAAAAAAATATTCTTAAGATAACTCCAAAAATTCACTAATGCCAATACATATTTTTTCAATCTTTAAAGACTTCCTCGTAGAAGTAGCAGTCATGTCTTGGTGAACCTCTATTATTAAGAATTATACAGTAATCACTCATCACCAACATTGAAAATTTTCGATAGGCATGCCCTTCGTTATTTTATTTTCAAAAATCATCTTCTACAATACCCGCTCAAACAAAGCGCCTCATTCTTGCGGATACCTACAGTTCGTTGGATCGCTTCCTTGAACAGAAGCAGTCATCTCTTACTCTCGAACTCCTTAATTCTCGTAAATTCCTCTTGCTGTTTGGTTATCTGCTGACGCTACTATAGATTCCCTCTCATGCTGTGATACTAGGGAATGAACAAGCAGATGCCACAGCGAAATCTGCCATCTAATCTCGACTCTATATCAAGAACGTATGCATTCGCGCTCACCTCTGTCCTTTCATCAAAATATTTAGCTCAGAGACAGCAAAAATAAAAAATAAAGTATTAGAAAATGGATCAAATTAACTATTTAAAATCAAAAGTAGCTTTCCCCCTACTCGTTCCCATGCAGTGAAACTGAACCGGCTGACACTTGATTGGGATACTGCAATTTCTAACATGGCTGCTTGATGTTTCCAAGCTCTCCAGCAAACTGTGAATGTTGTGACCATTGCCTTGTTTTTCTTTCATTAAAATAATGAAGAAACAGGAACACTCTGATGGGATCTCTACAAGAGATTGATATACGGAATTAAATCTTACCACCATAGTTGAAAAATGAGCCATTCCCCTAACTACTAATAATTTTCATTTATCTTGTATTATCAAAAACCAGACATACGATTTAGTAAGTTATTTTAATTCATTTCATAATTCTTTTCACCATTCGGAACAATTTTACATCCTTATTTTATTGTACTTTAGTTACAACTATATTTTGCTAATATCTGCAATACTTTATCCTAAAGCAAGATTTCAAATATGCTTAGATGTATAGGAATGATATTGAATTAATTGATATAAATAGTAATAATTAAAAACAAGATTACATCAAATAACAATTAATATTTATGTAAAATAAAATATTATAGAACAAATCGTTATATCAATATATAAATAGAAAACCGCTCCGATTACGAATCTAATTAAATCCAAAATCCAATTAAAGACACGAACTTTGCATTATAACTTTTTCGCCTTATCTTTATAGCCAATGATTTAGAAAATATAATCTAGAATAAAGCTCAGTGACGATAACGATCAATATATAAATTATTTTTGCGAATACTGTAACTAAAACATTATTTTATCAGCAACTATATATAAATATATAAATAGGAATATTAAGTAAGCATTTAAAGAGGTCACTTTTACTAACATCACCATAAATAATTTATGACAACATTTATAGAATCATATAAAGCAAATATGAAATGACTAATTTATGATGACAATGAAAAAACTAAACCATAACTAATTTAATTTTAACTAATTTTAATATAATTTAAATTTAACTAAACTAATTTTATATTAATTATTATTAAGATGTTAGAGAGTACTTCATAGCTTCAGTTTTCTAAACAAAATGTTTATTTAAACTAAAATAGAAAAAAAAAATATTGAAAATCATTCCTATTAAAAATTTTTAGAACCGATTGGTTTACTCATACGTAGTCTTGCAAGCAATACATTGAATTCTTAAAGTCCTATAACCCAACGTGTATGTTTGGAATTAAACAAGAACAAGCTTATTCAATGGAAAATGTTACAGGTGATACTTAGCATTGTAGACAATAGCGAAGAAGCAACTAGAAAACTGCAAAACGCAAGTAAAACTACAAATAAGTAGATTCAGATTAAAGTTATCTACAATCAATAATTACAGCAACAACGCAAAGTACCATGGAATTAATTTTGACGAAAAACTTCGTTGAAAAAAAGCATATAAAAAAAAGAACTAATACTACAAATTTAAAAAATTAACGGTTATTTGAAAGGAAATCTAAATAATCAGTACATAATAAGTTGTTGTAGTTGTAGAAGCACATACTAAAACCTATGAGAATGGGGATTGGGAAGGGATGTTCAGTGATGTGTAACAACTAATACCAACAAAATACAATAACAAGACAATCCTGATGTTTTAAAAGTACATCTTAACTCTTAATCCTCGGAAGAGTTTTAATATAAACAGTATTAGTGTTTTGTACGAAAATAGAAATCTCAATTTCACTGAATATGGGTGTGAAGCATAATAAACCTTGAGTCGCCAGGGACTGAATATAGCTCTCTAGAGTGCAGAGCTCAAATTTCTATATTAAAGGTGCATCATGTCTTTATAAATTATGAAAAGAAAAAAAATTTATATTAAAGAATATTTAGCAGTTGTATCAATTTTCTTTCCGCAATAATTAAAAGAATATTGCGGAAAATGTTCTCAACATCAACCCCTTTCTCATACATTATAGTAAATAATGAGCACTACCTCTTCATTCTAGAACAACAGCGAATAGTGTAGGAAAAACATTGAAGATGACTTCTGTTATCGCTCAATATTATGAGGAAATTAAAGTTTTTAGAGATTTAATGATAAAAAGATCATTTAACAATTATTTCTATGTTATGAATTAAATATGATCTATTTTATTATAAAGATAGTAAAATTTTGGAAATATTATTTGCTGCCGTTATTTACAAAATGAACGGAGATATTGCATGAGTTTATTTGTTGACATAAAGTTACCTATTGATAAATACAAGTTACATACAAAAGCAATACTTATTCTTAAATGTTAAAATGGCTCTTATCCTCTCCTTCGCATCGAGTGCATTGAAATTAAATATGTTTAGAAGACCATCATTGTTACATTTCCGTACGTTTTGGAATATCCCTAGTTGATGGTAGATAATTAACAATTATATGGCGTCCTGTTCGAGAGATGTACGCATACACTTCATCAGCCTGGCGTGGAGAGTTCACACCTCGAAAGGGAAACATCCCCTGAGAAGGTCCTGCAGGAACAAGAATAATCATATGTGGGATTTGGGACGCATATAGACAATATATGGCAGTGGAAAAGCAACTGGCTTACTTAATATTTCATGTTTTATTATGAAATTCATTTGTAACGTGTATATTTGTACGTACAGAAGGTCCCATCTAATGCATACCATTACATATTTAGGCGTTATTACATTCTGTGAAATTACCTAAACTGTATTTACAACTTTAAACTTTTAAACTCTATACACAAACCTATCAATTATAAATATATTAAGTATTTAAAAATATATTGTATTTGTTACTTATATAGCACGGAAAATACAGTATGATATGTACATATTGTTTGTTGAGTTAATTTGAAAATGTTTTTAAATGATCAAGAACATAATTCATCAATTAATGATCTAATAAGTTAACTAATGATACTGGTGAATAAAAAAGCATCTAGAATTGCTTTACAGAAAAGGTGCTGCCTTCTAACATAGCATTGCTAGTCCACATCTATGGAAGCGCTTCTAAAATTGGGACAGATTAACCGGACAGTTTTGATGTGTCCAGTATATAGTCTTAATTTTACTCCGTCAGACTACCATTTGCCTAGCATCTGTCCTAGCAAACTCTTTTCATGACCAGAAGCTAACTTCAAAACAGACTTGTGAAAGTCGCTTGGTTCAGTTTTTCGTTTAGAAATCCCAGAAGCTCTACAATGACAAAATTATAGTTTGTTGCTTAGTAGAATCGATTATGTACAATATTAGTTTCAATAATTCAATAATATTATCATTAAGAAAATTTGTATATATACGCACATCTATATCCATATTTGAAGACGTAAATTATCTCGGTTAAAAATGTTTTGAGTTGTAAACTCCGATTTAGCGGCGGTCCTGCGAAAAATCCCTGCGAGCCAGACCGGAAGTTTAAATGGCTCGAGCAGGAAATAATGTCGTTTACGAAATTCACCCTCCGGCCGCCGCAAGGTAGATGCATCTTTCATTTTTCCTGATAGCGCCACAAAAACTCATAAAAATAATAGAAGCTATAAAATACGTTTGATAAAAGGCCGTGGATCGACTTTTGATTCCTCGGAGCGCCACTACGCGATATAATTCGATGAATTGTTGCATATAATGATGCACACGTTATTTTTCAAGCGCGAAGAACACGGAAAATGTTCTATGTACGCCTTTTCTTTAATGATATCGTAGAATGATTACAGACGACGAAAAGTGATTCACCAGTGGAAAAGACCATAGTTGAAAACCATAAAAGCTTCAAAAGTAGTTGCAGAATCCGCCCTAATGCCAAATAACTAATCGTAAATCACAATATTTTCTTGTAACATAACTGGGATACACTAACTTTAGAAAAGCAATGAAAACTCTTAGTAAACATTGTAACAAAAATATAAATAAATTTGTCCTGTTTAAGAATTTATAAATGTACGTAAAACGACTTCAATATTACCAACAAAAGTGTTTTTACGTCCAATAACGTTATAACGATTTAATAAAAAAAATGTATATATGTTAAACAAATCTTCCGGATACATTTTATGCTACGACCATTTGCGAAATTGAAGCGTTCGAAGTCAGTATCGATGGCCAGGTTGTTTTTATTAAATTTAAAATAGGTACATCTGTCGCAAGGGGGTCCAAAACATTCGTAGCGTACATATTTATGGCGCTTTTATTGACCATTCTACTTTACGTCCTCGTAAAATTTGAATTTTTCTCTTTCGGAGCATCGCTCCCCGGGAAGTACAGTCTGGATATGATGGAAACAATGAAGCACAATGAATATTACGCATTTACACTAAATAAACTTGATAATATGAATTTCCTATTATTAGTACCGTCAATTCAGCAAAATCACTATAAAATGCATTTAATTATAACATCAGTTATAAATAAAAATAATAATTTGTTTTATCGGGCGGAAATTGCAGACATCCTATGTGGCAGCATTTAGAACTAAAATTAATTCCAATTTAGCTAACTTCATAAAAGGAATAAAACTAGAAAATTAACAATTTATAATAACTTAAATTAAACCAGTTATTGTAATACAAAATATACAATAAAAATTATCAATAATTAAATTACTCTACGAATTTAACTCTAATGAAATGTTAACTATTGTAACTTACACATTTTGAATAATAACTTAAAATGAAATAAGAGGTAGTACCACTAATGAAACGTTCATGGTGAAAGGACAGCTAGTTAGATTTTGCTATAGAGAGTACCGCTTTCAGAACGAAAGAACTCATAGTTATATTATGTTGGAGGCAATACCTCTGATGGAAAATTAAGAGAGGAATTATCTATGGTAAAAGGAAACAAGAGGCAGTACCTCTGGTCAAATTTTCAAAGCGGACGGACACTACTTAAATTATGCTAGGGAGTACCCCTGGTGGAAGTTTCAGGACTGGAATATCGCTGGTAAAATAAAATAAGAGGCAGTACCTCTGATCAAATTTTCAGATCGGAAAGATCCTTAGTTAAATTATGTTAGAGAGAGTACATCTGGTGGAAGTTGCAGAGCAGGAGTACCCCTGGTATAATAAGTGGCAGTACCTGTGATCAGATTTTCAGGGCAGGTGAACCACCATTTAAATTATGTTAGATGGAATATATCTGGTTTCAGTTTCAGAACGGGAGTACCTCTGGTAAAAAAGTACCCCATTAAAAAAGAACAGGTGCACACATTATAGAAATAATTTTTCAAATAAATTAATATTCAATTTTAAAACATATTTGAATGTAGATTAATTATAGAAAATTTTTGCTATTTACTGTAACATAATTTTCTTTTAATATGCTGTACTGTACTATTATGAATATTTGATTTGTAGGCAAGTTTCTTTTCAGATTTTTAGATCTTGTGGTATCACTAATAAATTTGATTTTAATCAAATTTGTTTTTAAAATTTTTCAGTGCTAATATTATTAATAATAACAAAGATATTTTTTACAATTTATGAGGAATGGTGCAAGAACGCTCAAATTCTCCTAGATACGGCCCTGTATAACAACCATATACTCATAAGTCAGCATAAATGACTTCATTAAAATATTAATGAAGATATTTCAAACGTTGAATGACCTTATATTTTCTTGCACCAATAAACAAAAGCCTTTAATTTAGTTAAAACGGGCTGAATGTGCCTTATATACCTAATAAATAACATAAACTTACCCAAAAGGCTTGAGTCAATATTGTATAATTACCTGAAACAAACAAAATTATTTAATGCTAACGCCTCTTAGCCATTTGACGAAATTAGAATAAATATAAGGATTAATGCAAATGGATTTAATTCTAAAAAAAACTTGTTATTGAATATGTTTTCTGTTTTCCTCCAACATATTGAATAATATCGTTAAATTTTACCTTAACTATTTGAAAACTATTAATTTATCTTATATTATAACGACAAATTCACTCTTGTTTTATGTATCTGTTGAAAGTACCAATATTAATATTTACAGCTAACTATTAATTTGTTTGTTTGTTGTATGTTGCCAATTTCGAGGCCCATTTAAAGCGTTAGGATTTAGGCTCGTGAAGGGTTGATCTTCGTATGCAAACATCTACTTGAGCATATATTTATGTTTAGTTTGTACATAAACCCTATAATTTACAAGAGTATTCGCTATTGTAAGAAGTAAATATTATATATAGGAATGACAGTACTTTAACTTAATAGTGAATAGACCCGTATACGTTCAAAATGAATATAATTTTCTTTAATTTCCGTCGAAATCATATCGTAGGAGAAATTAATTTAATTTCATTTTAATTTTAAATGATCGGGGGAATTATTCTGCTAGAACACATCTCTTCAATTTAATTGTTTTTAAAACAATTGAAATGTACCAACATATTCAAAGGAAATGTATAAAAAGGCAATTCTCACAATACCATCATCAGAAATCAGTCACTGGAAAACTGAACAACTATATGGCTGAAAGAAGCAGTGGCCTCTCCATGGACCTACCACATGCTCTAAATAAAATAAAATCGATCTTTTCACAATTTATGGTAATATTATAACCCTTTTTTTAGCAGAAATACAGTTATTACATTTACAGCTGCACGGGCTTTTCTCTTCAATGCCTGGCAATTCTTCGTATATTATCTCCGATGCTTCACAAATAACGTTATTCATATTATTACTTTGAACTTAAATGAATAATATTATACTCAAAATTATCGATAGCGTCTCTTACCAGTGTGGGAGTTGATAGACGGGCAATACAACAGACAATTATATAATTATTGTTAATTTTCACAATTTATAATAATATGATACACCGTTATTGAAGATACAAAATGATCATTTAAAGGTACATGGGTTTTTGTGTTCGGGTTCTGGTGACTTTTGGTTTATTCCATCTGATGCATCACTAATGATATTATCTATCATTTCTTCATTACAGCTGCCTATGATGGAGATTAAAACTAACCAATCATATCTCTGAAATGGCGATTGTAGCTCCATTCAGTAATTGGACGTTACAAAACAATTTCGGTACCCAGAGATTCTCAGCTTTTGCTACAGCAAAATCAAGATACTATGCATTTTATAGTGCATTTGTCATGACTTTTTCCTATAATATAACATATACACATTTTCCTACAATATAACATCCACAAACATAACAACATTTTGAATCAATTTTGAAACATTGTCATTGTATTTTTTCCACGATCCGAAGCACAATCATAGCAGACTAATAAGTTTCAAACGATGTTTAATGCAACACGAACAGCTGACAGCCGTTATATGAGGACACTGCTGCCACCATGTGTAAACTCTAAAACTAGAATCAATCGTAACCCACGAATCGAAGATCTGCGTTTCGGGTATCAGATAACGTTAAGAATCGCTCTCATCTGCTCGGTTCCAAAAGTTGACCCGAAATTTTAGTAATTATTACAATTCTAACCGCAAATTTTTCTCGATGAAAGGGAATATTTTAGTTAATCACTACATAGTATAAAACAAAGTCGCCTTTTCTGTCCCTATATCCCTATGTGCGCTTAAATCTTTAAAACTACGCAACGGATTTTGATGCGGTTTTTTTCAATAGATAGAGTGATTCAAGAGGAAGGTTTATATGTATAATACATGCATAATATACTAAGGCAACATTGCTAATTTTAGAGGTTTCTAACGTGATGTCGTAAATTAACCTATTTTTTTAGGCTTATTTAGCAATTAGCAAAAACGCTGCCTAACCCTACGAGTTCGATCAAATTAATGTACTACAGTATTGTACACCATAAAAAGGTCTACAAAAAAGTCCGCGATGGTATATGTTTATCTTTTAGGGATAACCCACATTAACCATTTTTATTGTTTACTTTTTACGTGAGGAAATGGCTTATTTACGAAGCTATTTTAAGCAATACGGCATTAATCCTTATCGAATTAAGTACCTTAAATACAGCGTGCAATTAATATAGATCAATATGGTTCCTTACAGCATGTAAATTAAACAAATATTTTCGGAGATATTACAAATTTAAAATTTGCGTTTAAAAATGTGTAATGTAATAAAAATTGTATGAATTTAGATATTCCAAAGTTAGCAGGAAATCTTCATAGTAAGTATAGGGGAAGAGGAATTGTTTTACTCCAAATTTAATGCGTGCAGGCCAAGGGCAGTAATGAATGAACCAAAAATACTGGATCGATTTTAATCATGTTTTCATTGAGTGACATAGGCATATATATTTTATGCCCGTGCAAAGTCGGAGCGGGCCGCTATGTTTTTATATACAACGTTCATATTTTTTCTGTAGTGTATTTAATTTAGTATCAGCATTGCACCCGTGCGAAGTCGGGGCGGGTCGCTAGTAATACATATTTCTTTGGAGTTCTGCAGTAATACAGTGCTTATGCAGCATTTACGGCCACTGTCTAAACAAGTTTACTTCGATATCATTTTAACAGCCTTCCTTTTCCACCCCAGTCGATAAAATAATTCCGTCAACCGCCGATAACCTGGCCAAGTCCCTTACTCCAACCTCTTCGACACGTTCCTGATTCATTTACGACAGCCGAAACTTCCATCCAAGTCCAGAAAACTGTTTATCGGGTTAGAACAACTCCGGAGGAAACAAAGGGGGCAACGTCGGCCGGCCGCGGTTAACTTTCTACCCAACTGCCGGAACTTCCCGGACGTATAAGTGGCTTTCGAGTAACGCAGGTATAAAGGAGAAAGAATAATTTCGTTATTCGGTGTAGATTTCTTCGGTAAAGTTGTCCAGATCAATTGACAATGTGCGCGTTCGGACTCGGGATGGCACCTATGTATTAATCGAGTTCTTTTACTACGGCACGATCAAAAAATAGCGAGATAAATTATTTTCGTCGAGTCAAACTCCCAACAAGAAATATTATTTGAGTATTATGGGTAATTTGCTTGAACCTATTGGTCAGGATTATAGGCTGAATTTCTCACAAAGTCTAGGAGCACTTCTTCAGAAATAAATGTTAACAATTCCTGCCGAATACTGGAAAAATCAATGGCATAAGTGCCTATTGTCATGTATTTTCAACTGTTGAGTTAAGTAATAATGTTTACGTGATAAACCTGTTGTTGTTATTAAATACACTTCACTGTAGTACTCAATCAAATATATAGATCCTTTTAAGTTTGTGTCGTCCGGGAATGTTATAGGAGTTGTAATACTTCGGAATTAATATGAGAGTGGAATGATGATGAATATGAAGTCTCTTTGGAATTATCTTGGTGTCTTGAGTATCAGTGGGTATCTGAAGGTGTCGGTGTAGATAATCATTCCTGTAGTATCTACGTAAATATATGGTACCTCTTATGGTACCTTTTATGTTTCGCAGAACATCACCATAACTACATTCCATAAATCTATATGGCTGCAAAATTCACTTATACAGTTCTAACTAATAAGTCCTATATTTGAAACAGATATAGGTTGGCCGTACACACTTCACGACAATCGTTTAACACACTACATATTTTTCATTACAAAAGTTAATAAAAATAATTTATTTAATTACCACATTGATTAAATCTAGTATGACCAACATGATTTAAGAAAAGATTAGATGATTTTAAGTTGCAGACAATTGGGTAGATGCAGTGTTATGTGTTGGGCTGCTATAAGTTTTGAAAGAAAAACAGAAATAAAATACATCCTGTGAAAATTACTAGTATAATTTATATTAAATTTACGTGCTGCTACTTTCTACAGATAATGTTTCAGAGCACAATATACAAATTATAAAGTAGCCAGCATGTATCCTTTCGAACACTATTGAAAATTATTGAGGTAAGCTAATACATATATATATATATATATATATATATATATATATATATATATGCTGTATGTGCTGTATACTCAAATGATAAATAATTTAAGAATGCTAAACGACTAAAAAATGCTATCCAAGACGAATGGAACAAGTTAGATCAAGATTATATTAAAAACCTATGAAATGTTGACGAAAAGACTGATTGAAATTGTGAAAAATAAAGGAGGATGTACTCATTACTGAAATAAAGATTTAAATTATTGATCAGTTATATTCTTTATCTTTTACCTAACTGTGTTATAGTTTTGTCACTTTCTACGAAGACCGCGCTTTGTGAAGAAGCTATAAGTGAACAATAGCTATTTTTTTGTTATGTTTATATGAATACCATAGTTAACCGTCTCTAATCGTAAAATCTAAAAGCTAAAAATGTATTCTTATTAGGAGTTAGAGTGAAAAATATGTAGTGTGCTGAAGTATTGTCGCGGAGTGTAAATGACCAGTTAAAGGCTTCAAAAGCTTCAAATGTCTGAAATTGCTTTGAATGAATGAAATTTTAAGAAAGAAAATGCAGCTAATAATAGAATAGAAATCAAAAAATAATAGAAAAAAAATTAAAAATTGACAATAATTGAAATATATAAGAGTTTATCCGTGATCTGATGACCTTGACGTATTACTGGAACAATTTTTCAATATCACTCAACCACTAATGACCAGAATAATGTTGTAAAATCTAATAGCCGAACCGTTTTTATAAAGCCGCTGAAATTGATACATTCATACCAAAAATAGGAACAATATGGTTTTGGGTATATTGCTTTTATATGTGTAAGCCTAAAATAAAATTCAGAATCTTCAGATTTAATTTTCAATACTTATTGAGGCTATCTAATTGTTAGTTTTTGCATTTATCATTTAAGATAATGAACAAAGTTATTCTTCATTAAATATATTCACTGTATTGTTAGTACAACAGCAATATTAGTGATATTATGACTAGCAATATTTTTCAAAAAAAAATTGCATGATGATTGCTGCAATAATTTAAGAACATCATGAAATTCTGTATCAAAATATATGTCAAATATTTGTTAAAAACAGTACCATAACGTTCCTCTCGCTTACCATTATCGGCTAAGTGAAGTGAAGCCCGATGTACGCCAACAAGTCAGGAATCGATAGACGAAAAATATGTTGTACGTCTTCTCCATACTTGTTCATCGTCATTCTCGCATTAATCTAAAAACTTCTTATAACTTTTTACCTTTAGAAAGATTGTGTTCGCCATAATATACTCTGCGGACGTGGTCATAAAACTTTTCGCAAGAAGTAAAATAAATTTTCGCCTGGTTTACAAGCTGTCCCTTTTTTATTTTTATCTTTATTGTTTCCCCGAACGCAAGTGAATGAAAATCCGTATATTCGTTACTTAGGCGCGGAGACTTTTCGATTTTACCGTTTCGGAATCGATAAGGTCCATAGTGCATGGTTGCAGCTCTAAGCGACGAAATTATGTTTCGAAAATAGAACTTTTGTTTCAATCGCTGAAACATTAGAAAGGTCTACAATATAAATAACGAAAGAATATAGTAATTAGAGTACTTACAAGAATCAGTGGGCGTCAAGTGGTCGACATTCCACAGTCAATCATTCAATAAATAAAACAAATTGGAAAAAGGTTATTATATTTTATTAAAACTTTTTTAGAAAACTTCCTATTCTAAAATAACTTCCAATTCTGACAGAGTTTAGAAAACAATTTTTTAAAGTTAATTTAATGCATAAAATTGTTGATATCACAATTAAATTGCAAATCATAAATATATCAATTAATATATATTACCAAAATCCGAAGATCTTTAACCAAAGTTAAACAATTTCAATAATAAAAGGCACTAGTTGCACTAATTACCACTGAAAATTATTCATTAATCTAAAGCCAATTGAAATTATTTCATAAAATATTCAATTCTCTATAAAGGAGAAAACATTTATCTTGTTATGTATTATTATCTTGAACATATAGAAGACAGTGTCTTTTAAGTTTACGCTCTTAATATATACTACATATAATGCATTTTTTTTAATTAAAAGCACATGGCACACACATTATTTATTACAACTATTTATTAACTACAACTATAGAGTGATTTTTTCTTCATATTGTTTTAATCTTCAGATCTAAGATTTCAGACCAGATTCAGACTTCTTACAAAATAAAAAAATCATACATAAAACATAATAGTGCCCAAACTTTTTCAAAAGATTATTTTATGGAGTTTTGGCTAAGCATTTAAAGAAAATCAATAACATACAATTATGTGGATTAAGTAAATCACTAAAGTAACCTTTAATCAAAAATTGAAAGAACAAATTGTCATATTATTACACATATGATTATATCTGAATGAAAACTATTAATTTACTTTAAAAATTGTATTAATTAAGTAAAGAAGAAACGACTTGAAGGACGATACAAATCGATAGTGAGGGTTTTTATCTACCTGTTGTCTATTAGAAAACAGACCAAATCCATCTCACTCGTTCACCATCAACCACAGGAATGTACGCGGTCGTTGTCCCTTCTAGACCTCTTACAGTTATTGTAAAATTGTTGAGTATAGAAGCTCTTCTAAATGGCACTGTTTCTGTCCAAATATTACTGATATCCCTCCACGGAATCGTTTTCCAAATTTAAATGGTTTCAGATTTCAGATAGTCCACAGCTAAGAAACTGAACTACTACAATCCACCTGGAACTGCAGACTTTTGTCCAGATTCCAGCAGATTATGTTAATTAACAGCAACTTCAGGACGCGTTTGGTGGCTTTACACCCTGAACTGTGATACGTGTTCCGGGAATCCATGGACTACGGGTGTTTTACAAGGTGTGAATGTTTCTTGGTTGGAATATGTTATAACTAGTGGTCTTTGCGCATCTTCAATCCACCTTTTGTGACCTTACAGCTTCAGCTACTATACTTTCGCCGAATTTCACTTAACTATAATAAGGAATGTTTCAAGTTAATCGTAAAGTGAATAGCCTTATGATCTTACTGGAATCCTACCAATCCTAGAGTTCAGAACACAGAGAACCTATTAAGTCACTTTTAAAATTATTTTATTGAAATAAAGAAGAAACTACTTGTTAAAAGATGATACAAAACGACACTGAGGATTTTCATCTCTTAGAACACAGAAATAGTATTATAAGAAACGTCTTATGCATATAAATTTTAACTATGCCGAACCTTACATTACTTTATGCGCACAATATTCTTAAAAATAAGGGGCAAAAATTGTAGCTTGACATTCTAATATATAAATTATAACACTTTGCTTTATACTCCGTCCATTCTTTATAATTACCCTTCCCTCTACAAAACTAAAAATAACACGTCAAAAATTAACGAAAACAAGGGACATTGAAAATTCAGCCTGGCAAAGAAGAAGGCACGGTATCCATTAAGAGAAGGGCTTGATAAAAACGACATTTGAATACGATGTATACGTCAGCCAGGCAAAAAGCGGCACCATGAAACATTCACTTTGATATATCGTGAACAATATCGTGAAGCTGAATTTATCCCTTGAAAATAATTGAAAACATCCCGTGGGGTAATCTAATTTATTCATTGTATTTTTAAAAATTAATAAAGTACTTTGTATAATGTTTCATATTTTTTGATAATTTGCATTATCATCAAAATATTTTATTAGATGATAAAATGATATAATACTTGTTGATAGACTCATGAATACGTGAATCAGATAAGAAAACTGGACTGCTTGATTAGTCATAACTACATAGATAATTAATATACTTGCTGATTCTATAGACCATGAAGGTAGTCTTCTTCAAAAATGATATCTCTTGGGCTTCAATAGTATTATAGTAATCATATTTAGAGGTTAGAGATTTATTTTTAGTTTAAAATCAGAATATACTAACAAATAAATTCAAGAAAAAGTGCAATACGCTGCATAAATGTTTTATTTTCTATTACTTAAGTATCTCTCCACCTTATCCTCTCAAGTCATCAACCCAACGTCCCTAAACATTAGCAAAAAGCATAAAACAAGAAAAAAACTACAAAAAGGCAGAGCAGCAGCTGGTAAATTGTTCACCAATATTTCTAGCGTGGTCTAAGTCCTTCACAAAACATTGAATTAGGATTTTAAAACTTAACAAAGTGAACTTGAAAATTAATAAACCATCTAGCCAAACGAGACTCTACAAACTCCTACATCCCATAATAATCGTCACTTCAGAATAAGATACGGTGACAAAGATTCAGATTTATTCAAATTTCAGATTCAGAAACCGACCTATACTGAGGAACCAGATGTGTAGTGTTCTTGGGCCGATATTGTTTTTATAGTAATGTCTGATATGGCGTTACTCACTACAAATACCAATATTGAGACTGAGACTGAGAAAAGATTGCAAACAATCAAATGCTACCAAATCTTAAACATATCAATTTCACAAACAAAAAATAGATTACGTGCCAGTGATAATCCTTATGCAAACATAGCAAAATACTGAAGTATGAAGCTGGATGGCAAGCTCGAGCCGGAAAAGCAAGTTAAAAAGAACCAAGCAGAATTTTGTATAAGGCTCAAAAAATATAGTGACTGCTTGAGCGACAATCCAACTTAACACTCAACAATAAACAACGAACAAACAAACTACGAAAAAAAAAACAGATAACAAACAAGAGCAGCATTTCTATCTGAAGAAGTCTTCCAAGCTATCTAAAAGAATACGAAAACCGGCAAGAGATATTTTTTGTGTTATACATCGTTTGAAAGTTGCTTCAAGAAATTATGACTGAAAGTAACCGAAAAAGCATTGATTTATTTTTACACAGCATTAGTTCTGTTGCGTAAAAATATCTACTTAAATAATTTCGTAACCACATTAGTCTGAGTTAGCTCTGCCGAAGATCTACCTATTATCTATCCTCAAAAAACCTTTTCAAATGTATCATTTGGAGTTTGGATAGTTAGAAAAACTGCTTATAATTCTAGAACCAGGCTGGCAATGGTAATTAGTAGTTTTTTTTCAGAGTTGTATTTAGTCCTACTAATTAATTTTAAAGGATTTTCAACAGATAGCGTTACTGTGTATTAAATCGCGTACATTCGTAATCAACGTCATGTTGAAGCCCCATTGACTGGTTTTACCTTTCACTACGTGTCATTTCTTCGAACTGTGAATAAAAACTGTTTTCAGTATGTTAAAAATGTCTGACATTGTATCCAGTAAATGGCATTTGCGGGAAGTTTTACTTCCTACTACAATTTGAAGAAACATTCGACTGAAGGTCATCCAATGCTGTGTTAAACTTATAGCAATCGTGCTGGATCGACATGCAACATGTAAATACTGGTTTCGACGTTTCAAAACTGGCGAATTTGACACTGAAGACAAAGAGTAATCTGAACGACCTGGAGACGAGTATTTGAAGGCACTACTTGATGAAATGTGGATCAATGTCGAGTACTGTACGAAAAACGGCAGGGATACGTAAAAATACACAATAATATTATTCTTCAGCATGATAACGCTCAATCACATGTTACAAAACCGGTGAAAACATACTTGGAAGAATAAAATAGGAAGTACTATTCCACCCGCCACATTCTCCAGGCCTTGCCCCTTTTGATTATTATTTAATCCGACAAATGAGTCACGACCTGTCTAAGCAGCGCTTCACTTTTTATGAACATACCAAAAATAAACTGGTCGATTATGAGTCTCAAAAGATAGTTCTTTCAAGAAGAAATACGTAAATTGTTTGAAAGATAGGAAAAGGTAACAGCTATCTACGGACAATACTTCGAATAAAATAATTTGTACCGATTTTTCACAATTAAGCTTCATATTAAAAAAATATATTTTTAAACCAATTTATAATCCAATAACTCAAACAATAAATGTGGGACCGTAACAGATAAACTGTTTGTTCGATTAATGTCCTCACAGCACGACCACCGACCACCTGAGTCGAGACGAAAGAATATCCATGATCGGAAAAGTCACGATGTCGAAGCATCAGCGAAATCCGGAAGCCGAGCTCTAGTCAAACAGCGACCGAACGTCAAAAGGGACATCTTTCAAAGCACGGGAAATATTTGCGTAAGGAATTGGCATCAGCAATCGTCATCCGAAAACTTTCTTGGGCGAAAATCCGCCGGGCAAATATTGAATCTAATTTTCGATCTTAGAGAATCGGCATAGAAAGGGGGACAAAAATGGATAAAAATGACAAATTCATCTTTGGATTCGATCGGTTTAAATTTACATATAGAAATTGTTGGATGATCTTTAGCATTTTATTCTCTGAAATTATGTCTAGAAAAACTATTTATTTTTAGGTATACAAACAAATATCCGCCGTTTGCAAATAACCTAATATAAAGCGTTGTAAACTACAGAGAAAGGAAAAAATATAGCATATGATTTGGTTATGACGTTTTTATTGTTTATATGCCAGTATCTTCTAGAGAAATACATTTAGCTACTGATATTGTTTCTCGTAGAAAAACGGTTAATCACAATGCTGTTAAAATTACACTGTGTGACAATTTTGTCTGTTCTATAATATTAAACAAAACGGCTTTTTTGTCAAATTGTATTTCCTGAACACAGAAACTTAAACGGATCTTTTGTAACACGTACTATTTTAGTTATAAAATTAAAATATGTTATAAAATTAAAATATAAGTTATAATAAATTAAAATACCATAAATAAATAAAGACAGCATGAAAAATATAAATGATATTTAATTAATCTTATTTTTAATTAATTAAAAAAATATTATTATATATTTACAAATAGACGATGAATCAAAATAGCTCAAGTTTAAGTGGTCAAGAGAAAAAATAAGCCCCATATTCTGAAATAAATTAACAAAATATTAACTTTTCCTCATGTGAACAGTAGAATCCTTTATCATTGTAAACCAGCAGTAATCTACTAACATTTTAGCATTCCATCTTCCTTGATAACGCGCTTTATATCCTGATGAAAGCGTTCACCTTGTTCCTGACTCCCCATTCCAAGATTAGGGGGAAACAGTTGAAACGGGAATGCAAGAAATGTATTGTAAAAAGGTTATGTAATGTGTTATAGGTTACTTTTTCTGTAACGAACACAGTTTAAGAACTCCTAGAACAATATTATTTTCCAGCAGATTTGCGTCTTTTCGTTGTATACTTTTGTACTTCAAAGTAATAGCTCAACATTCTATTATAATTATATATAAAACGACCTCCTCTTTCTAATTTTACTAGCCAATATGTAATTTTAAATCGTAATAAAAATTTAATTAAAAATTTGTCGTAAGATTATGAAATACAAATTCTCCATCTATCAATACAAAAATTATAACTTTTAGATAATATAGTTAGACTTTTTGTGTACAGATATTCTATAATTCGCATATAAAAAATGCTACTATTAAATCTCTTTCACCGTTATTTAAACGTTGACATGACAAAGACGGTTCACCATTTCAGCCAGCTAACCCTGAGTTTCAAGGGAGTTCTTTTTAAAGAGGCAAGGAGATAATCCTTGTTTTGGAATATATTAGGATGCTATTAATTTAAGAGCATTTTTGTTTTACTTGTATTGAAAAATATTAGTTACAATTCAGGGACTATTATTAATTTGACATAAAACTATCGCGGAAAAGAGACAGCAGAAGTCAACACGCACACGATCAACACTATTTCAATAGACAGCAGGAGCTCCACAAAGTGAACATTCAAGGAAGGTTTATTATTGCGAAACACTTTATGGCGTAAGCCGATGCTAAGTTGCAAAAGAAGTGGTGCAACGATCATAAAGCACATGATGATTAGTAGAACGTAGCATGATATATCAAGCGGTTTACCTATAGAGAATACCAAAATGGCTTCCCACAGCATGAGGGAAGTTCTGTTATGATTTGAGTAGCAATATCGTGGTATCCATGTCATCCCATTCATATCATTGGACTGATACTGCGAATTAATATCACGACATCCTCATTGATGAAGTTCTTACTATGACTAGAAAATTTCTGCCAAACAATACCATATTTCAGTATGATAATACGCCCATACACACAGCCAAAAAGTCTTAGTTTCAGGAACATCAAAATATCATCAAATATGTAAAGCTGGCAGTGCCCTGTAGGTTGCTAAGTAAGTGTCGAAGCGCCATTTGTTAGAAAACATAATAAGAAATTTTCGGTACAATTTTAATACCTTATCTTTCAAGGTACATAAACAAAATTATGTTCACAATACCTTTAAAGTTGAGCTGTCAGAAGTCGAAAAAAAAAAACATTACAGTTACAATTCATACTGCAATGATCGATAAGTTATTTTAGAAAATTTCTAATTAGCCTATAGTAACGGCTCCAGGATCTATTCATTCCCGTTAGTAATTGGTCGAATTATATCTGTAAGTCTATATAGCGCCTTTGGCCTATATGTTGACATGTTGCGATTGAGCGAGTATGAAATGCATTTATGATATGTTACGCATAAACGGACAAGCCAATATTCTGGAAATTATCGCTAATACTAATTTTAAGACTTATTGGAATATATTGGTCGGTCAGAGATAATCTAAACCGATCTCTATACTATATAGTTATATTGGGTATTATTGCATTGTGCATTACCATATTATTACAACATAACCAATTTAATGTATATTATAAGGAAGTTATTTATTGTATGAGCATTTAGGACCTGAAAGGCTCAGCTTTGCTCATAATATTTTGAAGGTTTGAAGCATTTTACATTTAAAAACAATTCAAATTACTACCTCTTATTATTAATATTTGTAATAACGTGCCCGGTTAGCAAAACATGGTAAAACATCATCAGTGAAGAAGAATATTGAAAGAAACACAAAGTTAATAGACAGAAACCGACGAGCATTAAAAAGGATCTTCGCCAGGCAATAAAAAATCACCGCGGAAAAAGTGACAGCAACACTAAAAACTCACTTGAGTAACACTGTTTCGATAAAAACTCCATTGATGGATGTAAATCAGCCCCTCAAACACCGGTAGGAAACGTAGGATTTAAATGGAGTAAAGACGTTTAACCACCAAGAGGTCTAAAGGAACTTTCAGGCATTGGTTTTAACATAAAAGAACACAGTTTTTAAAATCACATCATAAAATCAAGGGGGATTTGTTATCTCCATATGTATATCTAGACAAGACTTCACAATTGAGCTACTATTCATGCAAAGAAGCAAAAGTTAGAATAATATCTGATTAGGTTTTGTTATTTGTAATATTTCTAATAATTAATTGTAGATATATTGTTCTTTACACTGGTAACAAGTCCCAGAGCGACTACCATCGAAAAATGAACATGTTTTTGCTCTGATTTGAAAGCCAGCAAGACATATACATGTGACATTACTTAGCAGCAAGAGAAAAAAACAGATATATGCGAAAATTTCACCATGAGCTTGCTACACAACTAAAGCCGCTGTCAAATAGGATCATCTGCCCTCTCTGTGTCCTCAAATTAATGATTTTAGTACAAGAGGTTTGAAGTACAAGAAGTTTCAAGAAGTCAAGAAGCTTAATATACAACTGTATAAGGAGTAATTTTCAAGGTAGGATTTTCTATAAAAGTATAGATTTATTTATTATCTTACGAATTAATTTTAGGTAGGATACGATAAGGCAAGAAGAGTTATGGACAAAAAATTAATTTGAGTCTGTCTATATAAGTATATTTTTTTGTTAAGAATGCTGTAGCGACTTGAGGCATGTCGAATTTTACATCGTGGAATAACGGTCTACAAAATACCCAGAAATATAATCCCAGATGTTGAACACGGGCGGGGTGCCAACTGGAACCCGACAACGAATAGCTGGCGGCAACCCCGAGACGTTTATCTGGGATGTTATTGAAGGGTATTTCGGTCATTCAGTGCTCAACCCTCGTTTGGTTTAGACGTGCCACCATCGACTGCCCAAGCCTCGTCAACAGGTAACTCCACCAGCCATCCGTTTCATTATTTGCATTTTTTATATTGTTTTTATATTGTCAATAAATAACGGTCACATCATGTAAACACCACTGTTTCATTTCGTTTTACCTCCATTCACCGAGCCACATCATTTACCCTAAAATGCTATAAGACTCAATATTGAAGCAAGAACAAATAAGCAAGTAGCTAATATGAATCCCAGAATAATATTCTACAATTGAATTTTGACATGGTAATATGGAATTATACATTTAAGGTAATATCAATTGAAGAAATGTAGGAAAAGATTTCATACCATTAATCCTGAAAAGGTAAGTTATTTGGGAAAGTGTTGTACTTGCTGCAGCTTTATGATTGGTTGATAAGGAAGAGTAAGTAGTCTGGCAAAATATCAAAGAAGAGAAAAGCAGACCTAAGAAGGAATAAAATAAAATTCTTGTAATATATATATATATACATATATATATATATATATATATATATATATATATATATATATATATTTATATATATATATATATATATATATATATATATATATTTATATATATATATATATATATATATATTTATATATATATATATATATATATATATATATATATATATATATATATATATATATATATATTTATATATATATATATATATATATATATATTTATATATATATATATATATATATATATATATATATAAATATATATATATATATATATTTATACATAGAGTTTTTAGGTACTCGAATCTTTGATTTCATTAAGTATGGTGGTGTTTTTTTAGTGGGTAAGCCCTTTTAATATAATAACCTTGGCTTTATTTTACGCCTTGAAGACTAATACTATGCCGATATCAGAAAATTTGGTTATAAATATGACATAGAGTGATCCTCGACGTCGCAAGCAATAATGAGAATATTTAAATACTACGCACTCGGGACGCGCGCACCGATGCAGTATATATTTGCTTATTAATCTAGTTTAAGTGTCTGCTTATTAGGAATGTATGTAAGTCTGTGAAAGGAAAACCCGACATATGTGAAAATTTTATCCCAACATAGATTAAAATAATTCGAGAATAACAAAAATCATCTGTCCTCTTTGTTCACAAGATAAATAAAATTTTAACATCACCATTTCAATTAACTTGATTATTTGTCGAACAGAACATAGTTAAGAAAAATTATTCTTGCTGAAGAACTAATAACTGATATGGTACTGAAGATAGTATATTATTGTATACTATCTTATAATGATGTATTATATATATCAGTGGTGTAATAATTTAAACTTACCAATACTTTGTTGATCATTAAAACTTAATAGAAATTAGATTCACAATTAAATGCCATTTAAAAAAAGTTAATGAATGTTAGCTTATATATAATATGTTTTAATATACAGACATTTATTACTTTAATTAATGTTATGAGAAAACAAGGTTTAGTAACATATCATTTTAAAATGATTCCTTTTATTCTATTATGAAACAAACATGATTGACTTCTCAAAAGGTGAACCAAGCCTTCATAAATGTGAGAAACAATAGTGAGTAGCGTTACAATAGCCCCATTTATTCCATTGGTTAAAAAATCCAGCGGATACATATTTATAGTCCCAATAACACCATTATACAAAGTGGATCCGTTCCCAAATATCTCTGGTCATATTAGTACGACCACCGAGAACGGTAGCTTTAAATATCCCAATAATATAACTAGGGAATATAGAGAGATCAGCAATCTGAACCGTTTTCTCTTTAATAACTTCATAAAAACAATTCAAAGAGGAGCGCGAGAACCGCACACCGGAAGAAGAGAATGGACCAATGGAAAGAAAAAGAAAACCGGGGAGAAAATGGATAAACATTCCCGTCGACGCTCCTGCAAGGGTTTCACGAAAGCTATTGAAAGTTCAAAATCCCTTTTATCGGTCCTGGTGGAAATTTATAGTCGCTTAGAACAGCTAGTTTCAAAATGTATCCGTTTCACGATTGCCAGATTAAGTTTACGAGAATGTTCGCTTGCGAAAGATAATTTCGTTATAGTTGTGATCGCATCAGAATGCGATCTGCAGTCAAATTCTTATTTTCAGGTCGTTAACTAATACGGTCACAGCGAGTATGTCAATATCCTCAATACTTATTGATCATATTTTGATTCATTAATATAATACTTCGTTGCCAATTAACTTAGAGTTCTACACCGTGTCTACAGTGTCTTAAGAATATAGTCTATCCAAAGTAGCGATGAACTTACCTAATCAAGATGAATAATATATTACTTGTTGCAATTTGTAAATTCGTTTTAATACCATATTTTCCATCTCATTTTATTTCGGCAAGGGACAAAAAAGGGACACAACGCTGTTTGTACGAACATATAAACAAGTCAGCCTGTAAAAGTCGTTCGGTTGTCAAATGTCTGCAAAATTCTTTAAAATATTAGTGATAAGAGAGTATAAACCGACAAACGTTGTTTTGGCGCTTTGCTTGTTTTGATAAATTTCAAATCGCCGCTTAATATTTTCGATTACTCTTGTTGAAAAGGCCGATGCCAAATAAATGCTGACTATTTACATAAACAGATTAGACCTTTAATCAATCACTTCGAGCAGAAATGAGAGAATGGAGCCTATTCTTGACAGAAAATGCATCAGAGAGACATTGTATTGATAATATTGTAGTCAGTAGGAATATGTAGCTGTCGACGCAATTACTTGTCCAAACAATCACTACAATTTTTATGGTAGAATTTTCACGGGAAAAGAAAACACCAATTGAATAATAAAGACTTATTTATCTCAAATGTTTGGAGAGAAAACACCTAATACGAACACACCAGTTTAGAGTTATTAACAAGCATTCAACAATTGACCAGGTCCACAGGACAACACATGCTATTGAAAATGCCTACGAAATTAAAAAAATATGCTCAGCCATGTTCTTAGATGTTGTACAAACCTTCGATAAGTTTTGGCATGAAGGCCTTGTGCATAAACTACAAAAAATGTTACCAAAACAACACACCGAACTACTAAAACCGTACATGACAGCCAAAATGATTAGAGTTAAACAAGATGAAGCTTACTCTACAGTAAAAGAAGCTAAAGCAGGTGTACCACAAGGAAGTGTATTGAGGCCAATGCTTTATCTACTCTACACATGTGATATACCACAAATGGATAATATTACGATGGCTACAATTCCTGATGATACTGCAATTAGAGCTGTCGGCGACAATAGTGAAGAAGCCACACGAAAATTACAACAGGCAAGTGACAATATAAATAATTGGACACAAACTTGGAAAATAAAAATTGACGAAAGTAAATCTGTGGATGTTCCCATTGAAGCACCAATAATATTAAATAATACTATCATTCCATATAGCAACAACGCTAAATATCTCGGAATGAATCTTGGTACAAAACTTCGCTAGAAGGAACATATAAAGAAGAAAAGAAAAGAACTGGAATTGAAATACAGGAAAATGTATTGGCTAATTGGAAGAAAATCACAATTATCAGTACATAATAAATTGATATTATATAAGCAAATATTGAAAGCTATATGGACATACGGAGTTCAATTATGGGGATGTTCCGCAAAGAGTAACAAAATACTGAGAATAATTGTGGGCGCATCCAAATACTACAGGACTGACTATCTACATCGAAACCTTCAGATACCCACACTAAGTCAAGAAATCAAGAGAATTGAAAGGGGTCATGCGGAAAGACCCCATTCTCATAAGAATATTGAAGTATTGCAACTTTTGGATACCACCAGAGACACCGGCACAGACACTTTTGGAGACACAGACTCAAAAGAATCAAACCATCTTATCTTGTATAGTGTTGTGTAAAAATGTAATAATTAAATAATAAAAAAAGATTCATATGTGATCGGTCGGAATGTGTGGCTGTCGATGCAATTGTTTGTCCGAACACTCACTACTATTTTTGTGGAAGGAATTCGCAGGGGAACAGAAAATACAGCTGAATAAAAACTTGTTAATGTCTATCTGGATATTATATATTATGTTAGGTTAAGAAAGTACGGAAGCGCTATGAAAGTGGTATTGTTACTATGGGTAGAGAAAAGAGAAAGAGGTGTCATCATGGCAGTATTTTATAGCCGGGAACCGCATGGTACCAATCCACCATCATTGCCAACCTTTGAACTTGATCTAGGTGAATAAATGGTGGGTCGTAAACTAAAGGGTCGTAGCGTTCGCTACATTATTAAGCAGTTAGCAGATCACTTACTGAAGCGATCTTCTACATGTCAGGATAGTTATATTATATAACGGAAATCATATAATAATACTTATTGCCCAAGGGCAGATTGTTGAAGTTCTAATAGACTAATAAAAAAACTGTGATTTCTTTTATTGTCGAAATAAATTATTTAAATCTAATATTCGAACAGGACAATATCTATTGCCTCCACTACTAACATAATAACATGCAACTTGAAATGGACGACCTTAGAAAAACCCGAATTCACTTTTTTCCCAACGTTATACTTAAAAAATAAAACGGAAAAGTTTTGTATCGATCGAATCTCAAGCCGCAGTTTCATATTATCACTTTCGACGCTCCTTTCTACGCCTCTAACGGTTCTGCATTCCTTAAATCCCGAGGGAAATCGAATGAAGGAACCCCGACCGTCCTCCTCCACCCCCTCCCCCATCATGTTCGTTATTCGGTTTCTTTTGCCGTCTCGATGCACCCGGCCTATTGACGACGCCACAACGTCATCGAGGACGCCATCCGATCCCTCGTGTACGAACGGCGAAAATGGGGATGGCGGCGGTCGGCTACGACGGAGGAAAGGTCTCGACATTTGACAGATAGTTGGTGTCGTCTAGAAGTTATTTGACGATCGAAAGGATTTTCGTTTTATTTTCCGATCGCTTGTGCTGTCGCTTGTTTTCTACTTGTAACGCTAAAGGCGAGGGAATTGGTTGCGTCGAAGAGGGTTTGTCCCTGTTTTCTTAACATCACAAATATTAACAGTCGACAACAGTGTCTACTGGGTCTTAAAATTTACACATATATTGATTATTGGTTAAAAATAAATGTAAAAAATTGTTCTAACTAGCAACAGTAGTAACAGCAGAAACAACGTAGTTTGACTGTTAAATTATATGGTTTCAACTAGTAGTGGCTCCTGATAAAATTTTTAAGGTGTTCTTCAATTTTTGGCAAAAAAAAACATATTTACTTTTTCGGTTTCTTCCACCATCGATCCAAATCCATCCACCAACCGTATTCTCTAGATCTGGCCCCACAGCGACTATTTCATGGTTCTCAGATCTTAAAAGAATACTCGCTGGGAAGAAATTTTCGTCGAATGAAGATGTGATCGCCGAACCTGAGTCCTATTTTGAAGCAAAGGACAAATCGTAATACAAAAATGGTATCGAAAAATTGGACGGTCGCCATAATCAGTGCATCACCCTTGAAGGGAATTATGTGGAACAAAAAAACTATTTTTCTCATAAAAATGTGTTTTACAGTGGTAGGCCGGGGATTTTTCAATAAACCTGATAATTCCAATTTATCTCAGTAAAGGCCTTTAATCTATTGCTATACATTTTAAAATCTTTCGGTAGGATGAACCAATTTAAGCTCTTTGAATGTACGTACTACCTCTTCTAAAACGTTTAATAGCAAAGAATCTGGGAGATACGTTGAAGTAATACGTGTACTATCTCTTTTAGCATATTATTAATAATAAAATAGACCTATGAAAAATTTATAGAACATCTTGCCCAAGAGTTAATCTATCGAAAATAAAACAACGAAGCTTATAGCGCCATCTCTGAATGAATGAATGCAGACTTACTAAAAATATTTTTAACTTGAACATTGACGAAAGAAAACCCATCAAGTTCGGATATTCATGAAATAGTAATAAAAATAATTTAAAATAGTGTAATCCCGCTTTACTGAGTGCAAAATGGCGTCCGTAAAAACAATTACGAACGTGCCAAGTCGTAAAACTCGCCCTCAAACTTGAAACTACCTTTAAAACCGCCATTTCCGGCGAGCTAATTACGAAAATTTACGCCGGGAATAGATTTAAAAAAAACGGGCGATTCGCCGCGCTCATCCAGAAAAATCGCTTCCTTCTATCCGTCAGATCAGAAATAAAATCCGGAATGAAACCAACCAGCTTTTATGGTATCTATTTTAAGATGTGTGACATTGTATATGATATTTAAATAGATATATCCTTTTATATTTAACTAAAGAGTGAACAATTAAATAGAATTTAACATTAAACCAAAATCACTGATAGCAAAAAAAATCACGTGGAAAAGGCAGCGAAAGAGTGGCTCTGACAGCCACTTTTTGTATTTTAATGTTTCTTTGAGAGAGCAGTTTGGCAGTAAGTCAGTCACTTTTTAAAAATATTCCTTTTCGGCAAGAATCTAGTAAACCAATATTCATTTAATAAGCTATTTGTTTTTATCCCAATTTACTACGGTTTTAAAATTATAAAGTACTTATTCTACAATGGACACTCTGTAGAACTACATTTTTTTATATGTACTGCAGCTTGAGTTTTTTAACATCAAGGGTCATACCAGGATATTTGAAAGAACTACTGACTACTTGCTGATTTATATATACCAGCTTGTAATTTTCTTGGTGTTTATTTATCTAGAATCATTTTAATGCGTCATTATTCTCTCCTGAATTATATTTCGGCAATAGCTGTCTGTAACTTTCAACTGATTCATGCCATGGAATACAATGTCGTCTGCAAACGCAGCAACAACATTTTCATTGGATGTAGGCAAGTCCAGAATGTACAGTAGATCAAGGACTAATCCTAATACATTTCCCTGTGGCACACTTGCTTGTATAGTATATTTAAAACAATAACAATGCTCGTCATCAATATGTGGCTGTCGAAAGTTGTAAATTCGTTTTGCTTATTATACCCCCTTCCCTATCACTGCATATTTAATCCAATTGAGTTGATATGGGGTATTGCAAACAATTGTTACAATAGACATTCAGGTCGAGAAGGATACTCAAACCAGAACCGTCTGGATTTATGGAAAGAAGCATTATCAACAATAACACCTTCGGTTTGGATAAGCTCGATCAGACATACTGAAGAAGAAATTGACAAAAATTCATTGATTGATTCATTGATTCAATTGATTCAATCTAGTTTTATCAAGAAAGATGTATACAGGTAGTAACAGAACAAACTAAGGAGTAATACAGTAATATCAAAATGACTTAAAAAAAATATTGCATCAAGGGAAACAAGAACTAAGCATAAATCGTATATATAAAATTAATAAATTAATAAAATATATAAAATATGAAACTAAATTACTACATTACTTAGATATATAACTGTTAATAAGGTTGATTAGGCCTTGAGGAAATACCACTACATAAAAAAACGCGCCTAGAACTCTACCTATACTAGTTTGGAAAAAAAGTTCAATGTAAATATAATAAAACAACTCGAATCCTTAATTATTGAGGCTGTATAATTAATTGTAATTTTAAGTTCTTTGAAATTTTTGGTCATTTTATTTAAGTTAGAATTTTGTTACATGTCAAAATCAAAATGTATTAAAACTCATCCATTCAGATCGCCTAGGTTCACTGCTGTTTTCTGATTTATTTATGACTTCTTTCACCTCCTCTACCTCATTGCTTTATTCAGTCAACTAGTATTCAATTGAGATTTGAATCTATCCTTAACAATTTTATTATATTTTGTAGAACCTAGAACTCCGTCTTCAACCAATATTTCGCAATTTATCTATTTATTTTTATGTCTAAGAATTCTAAGAACCTTTTTAAATTCTGGACCACAAAATGTGTTATTCTAACGTGTAAGTATGCTAATTTATAGTAATGTGAAATGGAGCCGACAAAGAGAACCAGAAAGAAAAACACGTCATAGATTCAGGGGAAGCATTCGAAAGTTTTAAATGACTTTGTTAAGGAATACGGCTCTCGGACGTTTTGTCGTTCGGATTTTCATTTTGCGAAGTGGTGGAAAAAGTTCCCCGAAACTGAAACTATTCGAGGAAACTGCGCGCCGAAGTTTTTACGAAATATTTTCCCTGTTTAAATATTGGTCGTAAAAAAGGCGAAATGGGAAAATAACCAAAGTAAAAGTTTCCGAATAGGATAATACACCATAACTTTCTTTTATTACAGTTGACTGGGATCTAATTTGAGTTGTGCAGCGTCATAAACAAGAAATTTCTTTTTACTCTGGGACGCTTCAAATAAGTTATCATACTTTTTCGTTACAATTCATAGATTGTTGTTACACTGTTTCTACTATATTTTAATAAACAGAAATCTAATTACTAACTAATTATAAGGAAAACCAAGACTACAGACATCCTAGACACCTACTACAATTGCAAAGATATATCAAAATTATATGAATAGCAAATCTTTATAAACATAATTATTTACTAGAATTAATTACAAAAATTAAATAAAGACAATATAATATTCTTGATCATCCCTGTAATGTTCATTATCAAGTGATTATTTGAATATGTAATTACACTACCACTCGATTCTGCGTAAAATTCTTTAAAATTCCTGTAATTTTCAATAATCTGCGGTTAATTAAATAAACGTTTGAAAAGATAAACATTGAAAATTGTAAAAGTAGCAAATTCTCACTACATATATAAAAAACTGCTAAATATTTTCGTATAATATTCAGATAAAAAAAACACGACCACTCGATTCAACGTAAAATTCTTTATAATTCGTGCAATTTTCATTAACCGGCGATTAACTAAACCGAAAAATTGAAAAAGAATTGAAATTGGTATAAAGTCGCAAATTTTCACGACTATATATATGGAAAAAGTGCCAAATTTTTTCATCTCTCAGAGAAAGACAAAAATCTCAAAATATACGTATTTTGTGGTAAAAGACACAAAAATCCATGTCATATTGAATTAGGATTAGTAATTTTTAAGATATAGGCCATAAACATAAATCTACATGTTTTTGGAAAACGTACTTTTCATTGTATAACTTAAAAACTAACTACTGTATAGAAATTATGACACTGCCACTCGATTCAGCGTAAAATTCTTCATCATTCATGAAATTTTAATTAACCTGCGATTAACTAATCCAAAATGATGGCAAAAAGATTGAAAATTGTACAAATTCACAAATTTTCACTATATATATGGAAAAAGTACCTAATTTTTTCATCTCTCGGAGAAAGACAAAAATCTCAAAATATATGTATTTTGTGGTAAAAGAAACAAATATCCATGTTATATTGCCTTAGGATCAGTAATTTTTAAGATATACGCCATAAACATAAATCTACATGTTTTTGGAAAACGTACTTTTCATTGTATAACTTAAAAACTAACCATTGTGTAGAAATTATGACACTGCCACTCGATTCAGCGTAAAATTCTTTATCATTCACGAAATTTTAATTAACCTGCGATTAACTAATCCAAAATGATGGCAAAAAGATTGAAAATTGTACAAATTCACAAATTTTCACGACTATATATATGGAAAAAGTACCTAATTTTTTCATCTCTCGGAGAAAGACAAAAATCTAAAAATATATGTATTTTGTGGTAAAAGACACAAATATCCATGTTATATTGCCTTAGGATCAGTAATTTTTAAGATATACGCCATAAACATAAATCTACATGTTTTTGGAAAACGTACTTTTCATTGTATAACTTAAAAACTAACCATTGTGTAGAAATTATGACACTGCCACTCGATTCAGCGTAAAATTCTTTATCATTCACGAAATTTTAATTAACCTGCGATTAACTAATCGAAAATAATAGCAAAAAGATTGAAAATTGTACAAAATCGCAAATTTTCACGACTATATATATGGAAAAAGTGCCAAATTTTTTCATCTCTCGGAGAAAGACAAAAATCTCAAAATATATGTATTTTGTGGTAAAAGACACAAATATCCATGTTATATTGCCTCAGGATTAGTAATTTTTAAGAGATACGACATAAACATAAATCTACATATTTTTGGAAAATGTACTTTTCATTGTATAACTTAAAAACTAACTACTGTATAGAAATTATGACACTGCCACTCGATTCAGCGTAAAATTCTTTATCATTCACGAAATTTTAATTAACCTGCGATTAACTAATCCAAAATGATGGCAAAAAGATTGAAAATTGTACAAATTCACAAATTTTCACGACTATATATATGGAAAAAGTACCTAATTTTTTCACCTCTCGGAGAAAGACAAAAATCTAAAAATATATGTATTTTGTGGTAAAAGACACAAATATCCATGTTACATTGCCTTAGGATCAGTAATTTTTAAGATATACGCCATAAACATAAATCTACATGTTTTTGGAAAACGTACTTTTCATTGTATAACTTAAAAACTAACCATTGTGTAGAAATTATGACACTGCCACTCGATTCAGCGTAAAATTCTTTATCATTCACGAAATTTTAATTAACCTGCGATTAACTAATCCAAAATGATGGCAAAAAGATTGAAAATTGTACAAATTCACAAATTTTCACTATATATATGGAAAAAGTACCTAATTTTTTCATCTCTCGGAGAAAGACAAAAATCTCAAAATATATGTATTTTGTGGTAAAAGAAACAAATATCCATGTTATATTGCCTTAGGATTAGTAATTTTTAAGATATACGCCATAAACATAAATCTACATGTTTATGGAAAACGTACTTTTCATTGTATAAATTAAAAACTAACTATTGTGTAGAAATTATGACACTGCCACTCGATTCAGCGTAAAATTCTTTATCATTCACGAAATTTTAATTAACCTGCGATTAACTAATCCAAAATGATGGCAAAAAGATTGAAAATTGTACAAATTCACAAATTTTCACGACTATATATATGGAAAAAGTACCTAATTTTTTCATCTCTCGGAGAAAGACAAAAATCTAAAAATATATGTATTTTGTGGTAAAAGACACAAATATCCATGTTATATTGCCTTAGGATCAGTAATTTTTAAGATATACGCCATAAACATAAATCTACATGTTTTTGGAAAACGTACTTTTCATTGTATAACTTAAAACTAACTACTGTATAGAAATTATGACACTGCCACTCGATTCAGCGTAAAATTCTTTATCATTCACGAAATTTTAATTAACCTGCGATTAACTAATCGAAAATAATAGCAAAAAGATTGAAAATCGTACAAAATCACAAATTTTCACGACTATATATATGGAAAAAGTACCAAATTTTTTCATCTCTTGGACAATGACAAAAATCTCAAAATATACGTATTTTGTGGTAAAAGACACAAATATCCATGTTATATTGCCTCAGGATTAGTAATTTTTAAGAGATACGACATAAACATAAATCTACATATTTTTGGAAAATGTACTTTTCATTGTATAACTTAAAAACTAACTACTGTATAGAAATTATGACACTGCCACTCGATTCAGCGTAAAATTCTTTATCATTCATGAAATTTTAATTAACCTGCGATTAACTAATCCAAAATAATGGCAGAAAGATTGAAAATCGTACAAAATCGCAAATTTTCACGACTATATATATGGAAAAAGTACCAAATTTTTTCATCTCTTGGACAATGACAAAAATCTCAAAATATATGTATTTTGTGTTAAAAGAAACCAAAATCCATGTTATATTGCCTTAGGATTAGTAATTTTTATAATATACGACATAAACATAAATCTACATATTTGTGGAAAATATAACTTTCATTGTATAACTTAAAAACTAACAGCTATATAGAAATTATGACACTGCCACTCGATTCAGCGTAAAATTCTTGATCGTTCACGAAATTTTAATTAACCTGCGATTAACTAATCCAAAATAATGGCAGAAAGATTGAAAATCGTACAAAATCGCAAATTTTCACGACTATATATATGGAAAAAGTACCAAATTTTTTCATCTCTTGGACAATGACAAAAATCTCAAAATATATGTATTTTGTGTTAAAAGAAACAAAAATCCATGTTATATTGCCTTAGGATCAGTAATTTTTAAGATATACGACATAAACATAAATCTACATATTTTTGGAAAACGTACTTTTCATTGTATAACTTAAAAATTAACTACTGTATAGAAATTATGACACTGCCACTCGATTCAGCGTAAAATACTTTATCATTCATGAAATTTTAATTAACCTGCGATTAACTAATCCAAAATAATGGCAGAAAGATTGAAAATCGTACAAAATCGCAAATTTTCACGACAATATATATGGAAAAAGTACCAAATTTTTTCATCTCTTGGACAATGACAAATATCTCAAAATATATGTATTTTGTGTTAAAAGAAACAAAAATCCATGTTATATTGCCTTAGGATCAGTAATTTTTAAGATATACGCCATAAACATAAATCTACATGTTTTTGGAAAACGTACTTTTCATTGTATAACTTAAAAACTAACCATTGTGTAGAAATTATGACACTGCCACTCGATTCAGCGTAAAATTCTTTATCATTCACGAAATTTTAATTAACCTGCGATTAACTAATCCAAAATGATGGCAAAAAGATTGAAAATTGTACAAATTCACAAATTTTCACGACTAAATATATGGAAAAAGTACCTAATTTTTTCATCTCTCGGAGAAAGACAAAAATCTAAAAATATATGTATTTTGTGGTAAAAGACACAAATATCCATGTTATATTGCCTTAGGATCAGTAATTTTTAAGATATACGCCATAAACATAAATCTACATGTTTTTGGAAAACGTACTTTTCATTGTATAACTTAAAAACTAACCATTGTGTAGAAATTATGACACTGCCACTCGATTCAGCGTAAAATTCTTTATCATTCACGAAATTTTAATTAACCTGCGATTAACTAATCGAAAATAATAGCAAAAAGATTGAAAATTGTACAAAATCGCAAATTTTCACGACTATATATATGGAAAAAGTGCCAAATTTTTTCATCTCTCGGAGAAAGACAAAAATCTCAAAATATATGTATTTTGTGGTAAAAGACACAAATATCCATGTTATATTGCCTCAGGATTAGTAATTTTTAAGAGATACGACATAAACATAAATCTACATATTTTTGGAAAATGTACTTTTCATTGTATAACTTAAAAACTAACTACTGTATAGAAATTATGACACTGCCACTCGATTCAGCGTAAAATTCTTTATCATTCACGAAATTTTAATTAACCTGCGATTAACTAATCCAAAATGATGGCAAAAAGATTGAAAATTGTACAAATTCACAAATTTTCACGACTATATATATGGAAAAAGTACCTAATTTTTTCACCTCTCGGAGAAAGACAAAAATCTAAAAATATATGTATTTTGTGGTAAAAGACACAAATATCCATGTTACATTGCCTTAGGATCAGTAATTTTTAAGATATACGCCATAAACATAAATCTACATGTTTTTGGAAAACGTACTTTTCATTGTATAACTTAAAAACTAACCATTGTGTAGAAATTATGACACTGCCACTCGATTCAGCGTAAAATTCTTTATCATTCACGAAATTTTAATTAACCTGCGATTAACTAATCCAAAATGATGGCAAAAAGATTGAAAATTGTACAAATTCACAAATTTTCACTATATATATGGAAAAAGTACCTAATTTTTTCATCTCCCGGAGAAAGACAAAAATCTCAAAATATATGTATTTTGTGGTAAAAGAAACAAATATCCATGTTATATTGCCTTAGGATTAGTAATTTTTAAGATATACGCCATAAACATAAATCTACATGTTTATGGAAAACGTACTTTTCATTGTATAAATTAAAAACTAACTATTGTGTAGAAATTATGACACTGCCACTCGATTCAGCGTAAAATTCTTTATCATTCACGAAATTTTAATTAACCTGCGATTAACTAATCCAAAATGATGGCAAAAAGATTGAAAATTGTACAAATTCACAAATTTTCACGACTATATATATGGAAAAAGTACCTAATTTTTTCATCTCTCGGAGAAAGACAAAAATCTAAAAATATATGTATTTTGTGGTAAAAGACACAAATATCCATGTTATATTGCCTTAGGATCAGTAATTTTTAAGATATACGCCATAAACATAAATCTACATGTTTTTGGAAAACGTACTTTTCATTGTATAACTTAAAACTAACTACTGTATAGAAATTATGACACTGCCACTCGATTCAGCGTAAAATTCTTTATCATTCACGAAATTTTAATTAACCTGCGATTAACTAATCGAAAATAATAGCAAAAAGATTGAAAATCGTACAAAATCACAAATTTTCACGACTATATATATGGAAAAAGTACCAAATTTTTTCATCTCTTGGACAATGACAAAAATCTCAAAATATACGTATTTTGTGGTAAAAGACACAAATATCCATGTTATATTGCCTCAGGATTAGTAATTTTTAAGAGATACGACATAAACATAAATCTACATATTTTTGGAAAATGTACTTTTCATTGTATAACTTAAAAACTAACTACTGTATAGAAATTATGACACTGCCACTCGATTCAGCGTAAAATTCTTTATCATTCATGAAATTTTAATTAACCTGCGATTAACTAATCCAAAATAATGGCAGAAAGATTGAAAATCGTACAAAATCGCAAATTTTCACGACTATATATATGGAAAAAGTACCAAATTTTTTCATCTCTTGGACAATGACAAAAATCTCAAAATATATGTATTTTGTGTTAAAAGAAACCAAAATCCATGTTATATTGCCTTAGGATTAGTAATTTTTATAATATACGACATAAACATAAATCTACATATTTGTGGAAAATATAACTTTCATTGTATAACTTAAAAACTAACAGCTATATAGAAATTATGACACTGCCACTCGATTCAGCGTAAAATTCTTTATCGTTCACGAAATTTTAATTAACCTGCGATTAACTAATCCAAAATAATGGCAGAAAGATTGAAAATCGTACAAAATCGCAAATTTTCACGACTATATATATGGAAAAAGTACCAAATTTTTTCATCTCTTGGACAATGACAAAAATCTCAAAATATATGTATTTTGTGTTAAAAGAAACAAAAATCCATGTTATATTGCCTTAGGATCAGTAATTTTTAAGATATACGACATAAACATAAATCTACATATTTTTGGAAAACGTACTTTTCATTGTATAACTTAAAAATTAACTACTGTATAGAAATTATGACACTGCCACTCGATTCAGCGTAAAATACTTTATCATTCATGAAATTTTAATTAACCTGCGATTAACTAATCCAAAATAATGGCAGAAAGATTGAAAATCGTACAAAATCGCAAATTTTCACGACTATATATATGGAAAAAGTACCAAATTTTTTCATCTCTTGGACAATGACAAATATCTCAAAATATATGTATTTTGTGTTAAAAGAAACAAAAATCCATGTTATATTGCCTTAGGATCAGTAATTTTTAAGATATACGACATAAACATAAATCTACATATTTTTGGAAAACGTACTTTTCATTGTATAACTTAAAAACTAACTACTGTATAGAAATTATGACACTGCCACTCGATTCAGCGTAAAATATTTTATCATTCATGAAATTTTAATTAACCTGCGATTAACTAATCCAAAATAATGGCAGAAAGATTGAAAATCGTACAAAATCGCAAATTTTCACGACTATATATATGGAAAAAGTACCAAATTTTTTCATCTCTTGGACAATGACAAAAATCTCAAAATATATGTATTTTGTGTTAAAAGAAACCAAAATCCATGTTATATTGCCTTAGGATTAGTAATTTTTATAATATACGACATAAACATAAATCTACATATTTGTAGAAAATATAACTTTCATTGTATAACTTAAAAACTAACAGCTATATAGAAATTATGACACTGCCATTCGATTCAGCGTAAAATTCTTTATCGTTCACGAAATTTTAATTAACCTGCGATTAACTAATCCAAAATAATGGCAGAAAGATTGAAAATCGTACAAAATCGCAAATTTTCACGACTATATATATGGAAAAAGTACCAAATTTTTTCATCTCTTGGACAATGACAAAAATCTCAAAATATACGTATTTTGTGTTAAAAGAAACAGAAATCCATGTTATATTGCCTTAGGATCAGTAATTTTTAAGAGATACGACATAAACATAAATCTACATGTTTTTGGAAAACGTACTTTTCATTGTATAACTTAAAAACTAACTACTGTATAGAAATTATGACACTGCCACTCGATTCAGCGTAAAATTCTTTATCGTTCACGAAATTTTAATTAACCTGCGATTAACTAATCCAAAATAATGGCAGAAAGATTGAAAATCGTACAAAATCGCAAATTTTCACGACTATATATATGGAAAAAGTACCAAATTTTTCATCTCTTGGACAATGACAAAAATCTCAAAATATATGTATTTTGTGTTAAAAGAAACCAAAATCCATGTTATACTGCCTTAGGATTAGTAATTTTTATAATATACGACATAAACATAAATCTACATATTTGTGGAAAATATAACTTTCATTGTATAACTTAAAAACTAACAGCTATATAGAAATTATGACACTGCCACTCGATTCAGCGTAAAATTCTTTATCGTTCACGAAATTTTAATTAACCTGCGATTAACTAATCCAAAATAATGGCAGAAAGATTGAAAATCGTACAAAATCGCAAATTTTCACGACTATATATATGGAAAAAGTACCAAATTTTTTCATCTCTTGGACAATGACAAAAATCTCAAAATATATGTATTTTGTGTTAAAAGAAACAAAAATCCATGTTATATTGCCTTAGGATCAGTAATTTTTAAGATATACGACATAAACATAAATCTACATATTTTTGGAAAACGTACTTTTCATTGTATAACTTAAAAATTAACTACTGTATAGAAATTATGACACTGCCACTCGATTCAGCGTAAAATTCTTTATCATTCATGAAATTTTAATTAACCTGCGATTAACTAATCCAAAATAATGGCAGAAAGATTGAAAATCGTACAAAATCGCAAATTTTCACGACTATATATATGGAAAAAGTACCAAATTTTTTCATCTCTTGGACAATGACAAAAATCTCAAAATATATGTATTTTATGTTAAAAGAAACAAAAATCCATGTTATATTGCCTTAGGATCAGTAATTTTTAAGATATACGACATAAACATAAATCTACATGTTTTTGGAAAACGTACTTTTCATTGTATAACTTAAAAACTAACTATTGTACAGAAATTATGACATTGCCACTCGATTCAGTGTAAAATTCTTTATCATTCATGAAATTTTAATTAACCTGCGATTAACTAATCCAAAATAATGGCAGAAAGATTGAAAATCGTACAAAATCGCAAATTTTCACGACTATATATATGGAAAAAGTGCCAAATTTTTTCATCTCTTGGACAATGACAAAAATCTCAAAATATACATATTTTGTCGTAAAAGACACATATATCCATGTTATATTGCCTTAGGATTAGTAATTTTTAAGATATACGACATAAACATAAATCTACATATTTTTGGAAAATGTACCTTTCATTGTATAACTTAAAAACTAACTATTGTATACAAATTATGACACTGCCACTCGATTCAGCGTAAAATTCTTTATCGTTCATGAAATTTTAATTAACCTGCGATTAACTAATCCAAAATGATGGCAAAAAGATTGAAAATTGTACAAAATCGCAAATTTTCACGACTATATATACGGAAAAAGTACCAATTTTTTTCATCTCTTAGATAAAGACAAAAATCTCAAAATATATGTATTTTGTGGTAAAAGAAACCAAAATCCATGTTATATTGCCTTAGGATTAGTAATTTTTATAATATACGACATAAACATAAATCTACATATTTGTGGAAAATATAACTTTCATTGTATAACTTAAAAACTAACAGCTATATAGAAATTATGACACTGCCACTCGATTCAGCGTAAAATTCTTTATCGTTCACGAAATTTTAATTAACCTGCGATTAACTAATCCAAAATGATGGCAAAAAGATTGAAAATTGTACAAAATCGCAAATTTTCACGACTATATATACGGAAAAAGTACCAATTTTTTTCATCTCTTAGATAAAGACAAAAATCTCAAAATATATGTATTTTGTGGTAAAAGAAACCAAAATCCATGTTATATTGCCTTAGGATTAGTAATTTTTATAATATACGACATAAACATAAATCTACATATTTGTGGAAAATATAACTTTCATTGTATAACTTAAAAACTAACAGCTATATAGAAATTATGACACTGCCACTCGATTCAGCGTAAAATTCTTTATCGTTCACGAAATTTTAATTAACCTGCGATTAACTAATCCAAAATGATGGCAAAAAGATTGAAAATTGTACAAAATCGCAAATTTTCACGACTATATATACGGAAAAAGTACCAATTTTTTTCATCTCTTAGATAAAGACAAAAATCTCAAAATATATGTATTTTGTGGTAAAAGAAACCAAAATCCATGTTATATTGCCTTAGGATTAGTAATTTTTATAATATACGACATAAACATAAATCTACATATTTGTGGAAAATATAACTTTCATTGTATAACTTAAAAACTAACAGCTATATAGAAATTATGACACTGCCACTCGATTCAGCGTAAAATTCTTTATAATTCGTGAAACTTTCATTAACCTGCGATTAGCTAATCCAAAATGATGGCAAAAAGATTGAAAATTGTACAAAATCGCAAATTTTCACGACTATATATACGGAAAAAAGTACCAATTTTTTTTATCTCTTAGATAAAGACAAAAATCTCAAAATATATGTATTTTGTGGTAAAAGAAACCAAAATCCATGTTATATTGCCTTAGGATTAGTAATTTTTATAATATACGACATAAACATAAATCTACATATTTGTGGAAAACATACTTTTCATTGTATAACTTAAAAACTAACGGCTGTATAGAAATTATGACACTGCCACTCGATTCAGCGTAAAATTCTTTATAATTCGTGAAATTTTCATTAACCTGCGATTAACTAAAGCTATCAAATGTTCAAGCCACGACCTTCAAAACATACATGCACGCCATCTACAGCGATTGTCTCCATCATATTTTGTACTACCCTCGTATATATAATAAAAACTAACCACCATTATAAGCGAAATCTACTTCAGAATCCATATCTGCTACTATTATTATTTATCTTGGACATTGTCTTCTGATTTTTTGATATAATATTAGTAGAACCGATACCAGAGGATACGTATTACGGTAAAAATGGTTGGAAACAAAAGGAAAATTCATATATTATTGAAATCCTAAAAACATTCTTGGAGAACAATAAAAAAAAACAATGAATACAAGCTTTCCGGAGATAATCACATGAAACAATTTTTTTTATTTAGCAGAGCAGACATCAAAACGAACCAGATAATTTAAGTCTTTATTATTGTTAATGAAAACCGTGCTTTTTTGTGCTTTTTGCCGTTCAGACCGTGCGGATTCGAAATAAAGAAAACGCCTGTCATATAACTCAGCCTTCCGCGGTGGATGTTAAATGCCCAACGACCAAAAACCAGTGGGAATAGGCAAAACAGGGAAATATTAAAGCTATAAATAACGAAGAGGAGCTTAACTGGGACCGAGCCGTATTCCGATCGGAAGGGTACCATGCATTTTATTCTTTTTGTTCCGTACCGCAAGAAACTAAATTGGTATCGATCGTGGAGAAATTCTGTTTGAGGTTGCAGTTGTCTCGGTGCATTTAAATTCTATTAATAACTGTCAGAAGAATTACGGAGATTCTCTCTAAATTCCCTCTTGAAATACACGTCACGTAATATAGAGTATGAAATCGGCATTAAAGCATATCTTTTAATAAGTCTCCTATCTAATTGAAAAATATGTTTTATGCAAATACCGGGGATGGACAAAATAATGCGAACATTTAAGCATTTAGGTATAATCCAGGTAATATAAAATTCCTTACATTGTTTTAACGAATGTCTTGCTCACTACCTCAATCATGCCGTAGGTGTATTGCTGAAGTGGTATCTGCAGGAGGTTCGACGTTCGACTGTATATTTTTTCAATGTATTTTCGCAGATTTCTCCGTCAATTATGGATCGATTTTCAAAATTCTTTTTTTATTCGAAAGAGTGCACTTTCGAGGAGATCCCATTAGAACCAAGTCAGGATCAGTTGGTGGGAACGGGGGAAAATCAAGGGAAACCCTCAAAATTCAAAGGGCAAGAACAAAGTTTTCACATATTTTTATCTAAAATAATCAGATCAGAATAAAAATCAGATCTAAATCTAAAATAATCAGATCTAAAATAATCAGTCTATAATGTTATTGCTGAGCTGATGTGACGGAAAATCGGAAGTCTTTCGATGCAAAAGCCATTCTTTGCTTTTTAAGTACTAACCATATTATATGACAAGCAGTAGAAATATCGTAGGCAACTGCTTCTAGGGTGTAACGGTTAGAGCGTTCAGCTCTCACGCGGAAGTCATGGGTTCGATTCCCGGGAGGACAACGATTTTTTGTTGTCTAGTTTGGTTAGTCTCAAATCTCTTAGGCTACGTAACGGGCCCCGGGACTTGAAGCCTTCCTTATTTTTAATTATTGTTCCTTTCTATTCCTATTATTCCTCAAACGGGCGGCAAAGGTACAGTGGATCCATTGTAATACTTAATAAAATAATTGCGTAATTTATTGAGTAAATATATAACACGAAAAAATTTAAGCGACTTCAAAAAATAAAAAAAGAACTAATCCAAAAACGATCGCCCGCAATACCCTATTTTTGTATAGATATATAGAGTATAGAGTATAGATAATTTACTTCATAATATATCACTTATTTTTTGATGTTGATAATATACGGAGGTTCGATTTTAGTCGGTCCATTTTTCTGTAGAATTCTGCTGTACGCGCATTAAGACCTTTATACCACAAGAGATTGAATTTTGTTTTCTACTTCTCTATTATGAATTTATCTTTTAGAGTCTTAATTTTGTTGATGTGTTGAGCTCATAAGGTCTGTGGCGATTACATAATTTTTTGTTTATCGTTCCAAATAAAATCGAGGATCTGTATATGGAAAACAATTCACGAGTCAGAATGTCAATCCCCACAGGTAAGCAGAAGCTTTTCTCCTGGCGTCAACAGCTCCCACATATTCCTCTCTCTTTAGTCCGTTCTTATTTTATGAACAAAAAAATGTCACGTATTTCAATTATTGTACTTAGCCAACATTGTAAAACATTTTTCTAAAGAAATTATGTGAACCCTGATTCTAAAAAGCTCCAGAGGTTGTTGAGTCGTTAATTAATAATAACTAAAATATAAAAAAAACATTGTGGTTTCACTGCTTGATAGGCAAATAAATAATAATTTCCTACAGCCTATTGTAACTGCCAATAAAAATTAATCTACTACAGCAATCCAATATCATCAAACTGGAGTACTCAAGGCCATAAATTCTTGCTATGCAAGGGATCAGCAGATGTCCACTAAACTTAATTGAATAAAGTTAATGACTTATTGTTACGTAAATAACAGACGCAAGGACATTCTCTTGAAGAATATAGTCCGAATTAGAAATTCAGTCGCACTTACCTCACTCACCAGGCTAGTACTTTGTGGTTACCACTTGTTCGGGTCGATGCAGCGAAGCTTAGCTAGCACACGGTTTCGAAATGCTGAAGAAATGCAAAAATGGATGTACGATTAAATCGCTGCCATACCAACACCGTTCTTTCGACACAATGCCATAATGATGCTGTACAGATTGAATATTTCCCAATACATGCTTTTTAATGCTATATACTTATCAGAATACATAACCGAGCAACCAACTTATAAATATAGCTCACTTATTATCTATTTTACCCCAAAATAACTTCTAATTGAAAATATATTCTTATCAACCCCACATTCACAAATAATAAATGAGGCACAAACATTAAATTACACGGATATTAACTAAGGGGTCTAATTGAACCGCAGCCAACAAGTGGTTGCTTCTGAGTAGCACTAATTGAAATTAACCATATCAAAAACCATATCTGTACCAAACTGAGTTCCTGACTCCCTTTCAGTTAGCAGGATTCCTCCACGCCGACCATGATAAACATCCCCGGTTATTAATTATTTAACGGTGACGCATTATCTGGTCCCGTATCTGAATGGCGGAATGTCGAGACTTCCTAGCTGACGACTCTTTCCATTAACTGATGAACGTTTAAACCGATAAAACTACCATAATATATTTCCTGAATATTCTAGCGCGTAATGCGCCCGATATGATCTTGTCAATTATTAACGAGTGATTTGGCGAAGGCACGGGCGGCGCACTCCGTAATAATTCAGCTTCTCTTTTATGGCAGATTGAGATGCCTCCGGGGTCGACACGTACCAGGACCGTCCAATAAATACTGTTAGAAATCGTGCTTCTTATCTCTCTTGTTTTAATAGCTCCGTTTCCTTCTTATTTTAATATTTGTTTAAAATATAAATAATTGGCTTGTAGCCCAATATGCAGACCGCCTCATGTACATATGGTTGCATATAATAGATGTCTAATCGTCTATCTAACATAGTAGTGAACTTACGTCATCAAGATGTATAATGTATTGCCTGTTGCAGTTTGTAAATTTGTTTTCATACCCACTTTATTCTAGCTAAAAAGATGTAACTTAACCATCCTGTAAAATCGTTCGGTTGTCAAATGTCTGCAAAATTCTTCAAAACATTACTGATAAGAGGTTACAAACCGCCAAAAGTTATATTGGCACTTTGCTTGTTTTATTGAATTTGAATTATATATGTATATATTATATATGTATATATGTATATATGTATATATTATATATTATATATGTATATATGTATATATGTATATATGTATATATTATATATGTATATATGTATATATTATATATGTATATATGTCTATATCTATTAGGAAACGTAAAAACAGTGCGTAGTTTTTTCAATATAAAAATAATTTAATATAATTATTTCATTATTTCAGAGATAATTGTTAGTGTGGAAAGCATAGCACGTAGAATAGATATAACTCTAAGAGGTCTACTGCAACTTCCAGGCATTGCTCTTAAAACAATACAGTTTTTAAAATATATATTTTAAAACGGAACATTAGGCCAGCCTTGGTCAACAAAAAGAAAGTAAAGACAACAAAAATAGTGTTCTTCATGTTAGAAACAGCAATCCAACAAAAATATCCCAACAAGTAGTCGGCAAAGGCTGTAATTAAGGAATGGCTTGCGTAATATAAATTAAATTGATATTTTGAAAATACCATGTTAAAGAAGTACTATTATTAAGTATTTTAAATTATTATTCAGAAATTATACTTAAGAAAATACAATTCCTTCTGCCGTGTATGTTATTGGGCAAAACTGTAGTTTTTCAAAATTATGCCTGGGAATCTAAGAGCAAAAATAAAACAAATATATTTCAAATAATGAAATAGTCATCACAGTCGATAAGTGACGAGCTGTCATTTTGACAACTTTTAATTGAATGGTTTTATATTACCGACAACTAAAACAAAACTACCGTATACGAGATGAGGTTTCATTGTAAAATTGAATCAATAAAAAAATTATAACTAATTAATTACTATTATTAATATAATATACTATTAGTATACAAATTACAACTTAATACTCTAAAATTCTTCGACACAACAGACTCTCAATGACTTGAATATATGCACAGGAGTCAATCAACGTTCACCCAAAATCCAACGAAAAAAAAACATTAAGCACGTTAACGATAAATTCTGATTAAGAATTAAGTAGGTGAAATGTCTTCTACGTCATCAATCTTGATTTAGGTCGATCGTTTGGCGAGACAACCTTCCACTAAATATCTCATAAGGTTCTATTTAGTTGTGTTGAAGAATCAGGAAATATACCGTCCTAAATAATTAGTGTATTGAATATATTTACCTATTAAAATATAATATTATTCAATAAATTCGTGATTATCAACTATAATCATCAAGTCTAATCATATATCAACAAATATATATATATATATATATATATATATATATATATATATATATATATATATATATATGTATATATATATTGATATATGATTATATCTAAAATGGATTTATAGCTTCAAAAATAACTTTCAGAAGAGTTACTCCTAAAGGTAGAGGGAATTAAATGTGGAAAATAAGCTGGACGTATCGACAACTCGTAATTTAATTCACATAATTTTGACGATCGTTTTCAGAGCTACGTAAGTAACTATATTTTTCAAGTTCCGGATTATGCAGTATTTCTCGGTCAACAAAGATGCGTTTGGCCTAGCGTTATTGTAATGGAAGACACCTTTCCTAATAACCAATTCTGTTTTATTATCACACCTTCCTTGACACCAATACGAGTTTTGCAACCATTTGTGAGATATGTTCGAGCTTCAAACATGTATTTTTTCGCACGTTATTATTATAGATAAACCAGTTTCCATCGCTTATAAGCATCAGTTCAAAAAATCTTCTCCATTTTCAAAGCACTATAACATTTGACAGAGTAAACGAATTGCATTACTTTTATATCCAAAAATGTGACTGAGATGTATTTGAGAATGTGCCTTATACACTTAGTTATAGTGGTGACGAATAGATGGGGTTCCTCAAACTTCAACAACCTCATATATAAACCTAAATTTTGAAATAAATTGATAAATTTAACGTCAAAACGTTACATTAATTAATCTCTATTCATAACGTATTTATATATAAGCTAGAAAGTAATAAATAATCTCCTCAATGGGATCTATTAATAAATCAACTTAATCTATATATTCGAAATGAAATTCGTTCTATATTACAAAATACATTAATCCAATATAGTTCATATATTTAATTAAACATAAACTTATATGGTCTGTAATGGACTAACAATTTTAATTAATAAAATGATTTTTTTTGCTAATCCATTTTAGTTAAATGTTAGTACAGTATAAATTAACATTAATTGTATTAAGTTTAATTTTGTAACAAACAGTGTAGATGCCGCTTTACCAAAAATAGTAATAGAGCAAGTTGGCTTAGTTAGAGCAGTGATCAAGGCGAAAGGACGGTTCTTCTATTCTTGCAATAATCGCGTGCTTAAATCCTACTGGCGAATGGTTGTAAATTTATGCTTGTTACTTTTTATAGTTGTGATTGTGCATAAGAGTGGCAAATTCAGCCAGGAAAATGATGCAATCGCACCAGTAACCAGGCTGGATAAGACAGGATGTCTTCTGGGATAATAACTAAGTTGCTGCTCGCCGGTCAGTAGCCTTAATGGCGAAGACACTGGGTCGGAACCCACGTTAAAGAGTAGGTCCAGTCCAGATAAACCCTAGTGGGTAAAAAAGAAGCTCATTTGTGTTCTAGCTAGTGAGCTAATTGTTTTTCGATCAATTTAATATAAATTATACTATTAGTTTTCCCGAAAATGAATTGTATTTCTGTCTTCCCTCAAAACCTATTTAAACTCAACACATAACACATCCTCTACCCAACTGTCTCTGACTTAAAATTATCTGATCACCTCTTAAGTCATGATAATATAGTCCATAAATTAATTTTAAAGGAGTTACAACAGATGATGTTACTGTGTATTAAATCGTATCGGATATCGAAAGCTGTGTGAAGCTGATGGTAACCATGCTCCATGGATTTCAATATGTATGTTCAATTGATTTTGATGCTCTGAAAATGGTGCTTTTATCACCGAAGACAAAAAGCGTTATGAACAGCGAAAAAAAAATGAAGAAGAGGATTTGAAGCCATTACTCGATGAATCCATCAATGGTGGGAATCATTATTGATTAAAACTGATGTGTTTGAGCTGAAAAAAACAAATGCGAGCAAAGACACAACAATGTTACTCTTCAACATGACATTGCTCGATCATCCATTGCAAAATCAGTGAAAGCATACATGAAACATTGAAATGAGAAGTACTACCCCATCCGCCGTATTCTGTACTCCTTTCTCCTTCTAATTACTACTTGTTTTGACAAAAAATTGGTCGATTCGTGGATAACCCCAAAAGTTATTTCGAGATGAAATTGTCTGAAAGATGGGAAAAATAGCAGCTATCGATGGAATGGTACAGATTTTTCTTGCAATAAAGCTTGTAATAAAAATATTTCAAACTAATTTATATGCAATTGTCAATATCATTCTTAATTCTCCTATTCCATTGCTTCGAACATTACCATTTATTTTAATTATTATTCGATTTCTTGATCCAAACTGATATTTGTTCGTGTAATGCATAATATATTAAGACAGCTTATTCTTAATAGACGAAGTCGTAATATCTAGTAATACTTATTTAATGAAGCCTTGCTACAGTGCGGTGGGAAGGTAATAATCTAAGAAATAGTTCCTGAATACACTTGCTATATCATCGGCAACAAAGTCAATACTCATTTTCTTTTCATAGATTCTAAGCACATCAAAATGTTTACACGGCATATATTTTATTGTACGCGATGCACACAAACCTTACACACTCTACAAGTATCCTCGCACATTTAATTAAAATCTATATTTCATATTCAATACCTACAAATAGTGCCTACAAAAGTGATTTAAGTTGTTTCTTCTTAATATTGGCACGAATTTTAGAATCCAAAATAAAGCTAAAAATGAATGTTTATTAGAGTTTAGAGTTGAAATAAAAAATCTGTAAAGGGCGTAAGTGACATAAGTTATATTTTGTTAGCTTGTTGAATGGCGATACAAAGCGACACCGAGGGTTTTTATCTACTAGACTCCTCAACAGACCCCTCCGTTGCACTCGCTCGCCATTAAAGTAGTTTAAAACCAGAAGCAGGTAGTCACAGCCGAGGATAGTCAGTACACAATCGTTATTCCATCTGGACAATGTATAGTTATTATAAAAATTGTTTTCGAGTAACCGATTATACCTTCGTCGGCCGGTTTGCTTTTGAAGATCTTAAATTTTCTTCGATGCACCTTTTGTGACTTTACAGCTTCAGCTGCGATACTTTTGCCTGAACTCCATTTAAGTACACCAAGAAACGCTTCCAGTAACTTCGGGACGATTGCCAATCCAACGTTAACCTGTCTTATTTTCTTCGCAATTAATATGATTCCGATTAATTCATTGAATTCAAATGAGAACATTGATCATGATCATGAAAATATATATATATATATAATCAAATAACACCTTTCGTACCAGAGTGGTGTAGCTGAACTCCCCTACTACTCTGTCATTCTTCAAATGTCACTATTATTAAATATTCGTACCACTAAACTCTCTGGTAAACTTCATAACAACCAACGACCAATGTATTTCTGAAAAGTGACCTCTAGATGTGCGAGCTCGTCAAAACCGGAACTATTTATCGGTGGTGTCGATCGGTTCGCCATCATAAAAACGATCCGAAGATTGCCATTCCGCAGGTTACCCGTTCGTTCCTGCAACGGAGTCTCCGCTTGATTTGTTCGGCGATCGGCTCATACGCTGGAAGTTATTAGGAATGGGAGTCGCGGGTCCTATTGCGATACATCGACGTGGATAATGTCGTCAGCCGATTCGACTTTTAAATAAACGGCTCAATTGTCGGGAAATATGGAACACGGTCGGCGGGATTGAATCCGTTGTTATTTGCGATCGCGCGGTTTCGATTTTCCTGCGATATTATACGATGTTGATAAAAACGGAACCAATCGTTTTCTATCAGGTTTTTAAATTTATTTCCAAAGTGTTTGCAACAGACGATGTTACTGTGTATTAAATCGCTTCGGTACACTTCATGTTGAGCCTGACTGACTGTCTTCACTTTTCAATATGTATCATTTCGTCGAAGCATGAACAAACATTTGCGTGAGGTTATATTTGTTTACTTCAATCAGAAGGAAACGGCGTTTGAAGGTCATCAAAGTGTGAGGCTTCCGACAACCATACTTCGTTGATTTTAACATATGAATACCGGTTTTGACGTTTTACAAGTGATGATCTTGACACAGAAACTTTTGAAGACGATGATTTGAAAGCAATACCTGATGATGATTCATAAAAAAAGCAAGAAAAATATGCAGAATTGTTAGGAGCTACCCAACAAGCTATTACCAATCACTTTAAAAACATGGAAATTTGTTCAAGAGACTGTATATTTTGTGCTGTATAAGTTAAAGCCAAGAGACATTAAATAATGGATCCATTACAATACTCCCAAGGGAAACCAAGGGAGACCACCTTATCATGCATCAGCATCAGCGGCAAAGACCATTTTCCAAATTAATGTTCTCTATTTGGTGAACTTGAGATGGTGTGGTATACCATGAGCTGTTATCGACTGGTATTTCGACCACAATTGGTTTGAGTCGAGGACTGACACATGTTGCAAAACCGGTAAAACCCTACTTGAAAAGCTCATTACACCCGGCTTATTCTGCAGACCTTTCTCCTTCTGATTACTATTTGTTCTCACATATGAAATATATAATATATATTTATATATATATATATATATATATATATATATATATATATATATATATATATATATATATATATATATATATATATATATATATATATATATATATATAATATATATTTATATATATATATATAATATATATTTATATATATATATATATATATATATATATATATATATATATATATATATATATATATATATATATATATATATAATATATATTTATATATATATATATAATATATATTTATATATATATATATATATATATATATATATATATATATATATATATATATATATATATATATATATATATATATATATATATATATATATATATATATAATATATATATATATATATATATATATATATATATATATATATGACATATAATATGAGTCCTGAGCTATCTAGCAGCGCTTCAATTATTTTGCTAAGTTGTCTGAAAGATGGGAAAAAGTAGCGATTATCGATGGACAATACCTAACTAATACCAATACTAACCTAAATAATAACTGATTAAAGTTATTATTTAGGTTAGTATTTATTGGGAAATGTTATCAGGAAAATCACTTGAAAAAGGTTCTCTAAGAATAAAGCCAAAGAAAACGTGTACTAGTGCCACATTTATTTAAAAATTTGAATATCACTGTTGATTGTGATTGTTCAAAAACCTATTTGATGAGAAGCGGTATATTTATGAGGTGATTTCACACATTTCTATTTATAATTTGGAGGTATATATGTATTATTTTCTTCGAAAAATATTTTGTGATAAAATAAAACAGAAAGTATCAGCATTCATTTGTCCTGTCCAATAACTCTTAAAACATATTTGAGAGTTTTAAACAGGTGACACTACTACCCTTTATCAAGAAGTTGGAAAAAATGATGGAACAATCTCTTATGTACCAATGATGAAGATGACGTTAAACGTCAATAAGGGCAGCCTAAAATTACAAATTAATTTCCTTCTAAGAGAAAAGTAATCACCACTGTAGAAATATTCGTTTAGTTTATGATTATATGGAAGAAAGATATATATATATATATATATATATATATATATATATATATATATATATATATATATATATATCAAGAGCTTTATTTTTCAAGGTATAGCAATAAATTTCTACCATAATGTTCTATTTATAATTTAGAGGTATATATGTATTATTTTGTACGAAAAATATTTTATGATAAAATAAAACAGAAAGTATCAGCATTCATTTGTCCTGTCCAATAACTCTTAAAACATATTTGAGACTTTTAAACAGGTGACACTAGTACACTTGATCAAGGAGTTGGAAAAAATGATGGAACAATTTCTTATGTACCAATGATGAAGATGACGTTAAACGTCAATAAGGGCAGCCTAAAATTACAAATTAATTTCCTTCTAAGAGAAAAGTAATCACCACTGTAGAAATATTCGTTTAGTTTATAATTATATGGAAGAAAGATATATATATATATATATATATATATATATATATATATATATATATATATATATATATAATCTAAACATTTCGAAAATGTTATATACACTTGATTAGTTATACACTATAAAGGCCGAAATATATTTTTTGTCTTGACATTTAAAAACAATATTTTTAGTATAAGAGGTATTCCAATGTGTTATACATTTCCAATAAAGCGATAACGCTATACTAAACGCTGTGGAATGTTAGTTACTTTCATGAAAATTAACTACGCAGACTGGAGAGTAGATTCTACCATCTGGTATACGATAATTCACTTCACTAGCTCGTGGTTTTCGAATACGTACTTGTTCAAAACACCCTATATATCCTGAATTACTCGTAATGATTCGCACTCAATATCAATAAACAATTTAGAAGATTATTGAGAAAAGATCATTAAATATATATATATATATATAAATAATATTGAGTGAATACTTATCTATTTCATCCAGCAAGGTTTACTTGTGAAGCACTAACCTGAAATAATAAAAATAATATTAATCACCATACATTATATAGTTTAAAGTGTTAACGAAAAAATTTCATCACAGTGATTATTGACATTATGGTTTGACAAAAATAATTCATAATAATACTTGAGCTTTTTGCAGTCGCTGTTACTGGTAACAGTGTCGTATCATCAAGGAGTTATGCTATATAATAATGTTGTGGATAGATTATACTGATGTATAGAAGATGAAACACCAGACCAATACGCTTTCTTGTGGTACACTAGCTCTTATCAGTTTGAGATCAGAGTATTTTGATTCACGTTTAAATACTGATATACTTCCTGTTATTATTTCCCCTCCGCGATAAGAAAACTGATTTTATCTCAATATAAATTCTATATTTATCTCCGTTACTTACTGCATTATAGGCTCTACTATTTGTTCCTTCATTTGTTCAATTTATATTGTTTTTTTCTTCGTGGTTGTGTTTGGTGTTTAATTAATAATATTGTTCTTTTATTATTATACTCTTATATTTTTATTTTTTTTTAATTGAGCTTTTATCATTGTAGAATTTTATAACCTTTTGAATATTTCCCTCCATTTCATATATTTTCTCTTCTTCACTTTATGTTTACTTCACTTGCTCAATAAGAAATACTAGGCTTTGGAATTAGTTTTAAAGGATTATTTTTTAATTTCAAACTTTATTGTGAAAAATCTGTACAAAGTACTTTATTCAAAGTATTATCCATCGATAGCCGCTATTTTTCCCCATGTTTCAGGAAATTGACGAATTCCATCTTGAATGTTTTAATGTTTTTAGTAGTTTTGCAACATATGGTCGAGCTTTGTCGTACTGAAGAATAACATAACTAATCTTAACTGGTATTCGAGCCATCTTTTGCACAGTGCTCAGATCAAACGTATCAATTTTAGTCGATAGAGATCCCCTTTAATAATTTTATTCAAAACCCTGTAAAACAATTTTTTTGGCTGTCCAAAACGTTCGTTGCCCTCGGTATCAAAATCACAACTTTTAAAATGTCAAAACCAGTATTCATATGTTGATATCAATGGAGCATGGTTGCCGTAAGCTTCACACGGCTTTCGGTATAATATTTCCGAGTAAATAAAGTTCGAGTAGTAATTCAAGTACAAAGTCAGGCATTTTCAACCGACCGAAAACCTTTTTGTTCCCACTTTTTTTATGTAGCCCAGATAACCTGCTGGAACCAATTGGTTTTTTGCTGATGTCGCTTCGGTTTCGGGATATTTGGCTCTGTGGGTGACAGAGACCCTGGAAGACGAACATGTTCGTGAAGCTTTTTACTTTTTCCTTTTTTTTCGATTGGAACACTTGAAATAGTGCAAGTTGTCTCTTGGAGACGTACTAGTACCACACCTGTGCTCCAAAAAAGCAGGCTAAACAAATTTTATAGGGTTGCTTTCTGGAGGTTTGGATGTTTACTTTTTTCTAACGCAATGCATATAGGAAGCTACACACATCATTGCCTTTGCAGATACCGTGTTGGATTTGTGCGGACCATTGGAATCTGCGGCCGAATTGAGACCGATGCATGACGCGTTCAGGAGCCAGTGGATAGGAACTATGTCGATTTAGGAACAGGGAACTCCTTCCGATGATGGACCAGAATAGTTTTACTCGGGTAAATCTGTAGTAACCAGAACTTGTACCATGCAATTGCCTGGTTGAATTAGGCTTGGAGACGCTTAGAAATGGCAAATGTCAAACTTGGTCAAAAGCTTTGGAAACATCTAGAAATATGGCTCCAGCTCTAGGACATTTACTGAGAGCCTGATGAATGATGAATGTTGGAAGCAACGCGGGTAGCTTGATGATGGCTTGAGTGTCTGGCACGGAAACCGAATTGTTCCTTGGGAATTATGTGGTTTGCGCCAGCAAAACTGTTAATTTCTCAAATCGAAGCAATAAAAATATCTTATTCACACTTCGACGAAATGACACATACTGTAAAGTGAAGCCTGAAGCCTTAACATGAAGTTAGTTTGAAATGTATGAAACGAAAAACAAATACTGATACAAAAACACTGTAATAAAAAAACCCGTTATATCGCTGTATCCAAGCCATTAAACATATTTTTTATTAAATAAGACGTTCGGGGATAAGATATCGTACCCCGTCCGAAGACACGAATAAATCATAACTAATTAAAGCACAAAAGTACGAAATTTGACAGTCCTGCGTTCCATCAGTCCGGATGATTAATAACGTTATAAACGCGGCGCCCCGTTCACGGGGTAGTCGAACGTTAAGGGTTGCGCGCCTGTCGTGCCCTGGTCACATAACAATTAAAAAGCATCGAGTTTAAGGGCGAAAGTTGCCCGGCCCGCCCGGCCATTTGATTAATGTAATTTCCTTGTAACACATTAGTCTGAATTGGGCACTTGCGACATTACTCGAAATTAACTAAACGTGGAGTATGATGTAGAGGGCATAATGAAGAATTACTGTTTTACCTTTCGTTACTGCTAATTTAATGGGCCGTTGTAATTACCGTTTTTGAAGCTGTTAATGATCAAAGGTGCGTAAAAACATCTTCCTACGTTACCAGTCATTGCCTTAGGGGATTTTAATATGGTTAATAAATGGGGATTGTTCATTTGCTATAAGTAACTATTGGAGTTCGGCCACGGACACGAGAGATATATACGGGGGTTAATTTACGAGAGGGGATTAAATATAAATGATAATTTTGTAAAATAAATTTATTGAACAACGGTAACAGGGCAATTGAAAAGTCTCCAGCCTGACACATAGATGGCGCTACTATAATTAATTCCATATATTGATTAGTTATAGTTAGCACTAACCTTCAAAAGATGCGTGTATAAATTAGACAGCTGTCGAATCATTAGTTTGTGAATTATAGCATTTTGTGTCAAGCAACTTTTGTAATTGTGAAAAAAATGGATGAAAAGGAATTTCGCGTGTTGATAAAATATTGGTTTTTGAAGGGAAAAAATACAGTTGAAGGAGAAGAAACTGGATTAATGCCGAGTTTCCGGATACTTAGACGTGGTGAAATGAGTACCGAAGATGGTGAATGCAGTGGGCGCCTAAAAGAGATTGTTACCGACGAAACCATTTAAAAAATCCACAAAATAATTTTGAATTACGGTAAATTGAAATTGAATAAAATATCAGACACTCTAAAGATATCAACTGAACGTTTACACCATATGATTCACGAATATTTGGGTATGAGAAAGCTGTGTGCAAAGTGGGTGCCGCGCGAGCTCACTTTTGACCAAAAACAACGATGAGTTGATGATTCAGTGTTTAAAGATGATCAAGCGTAATAAGCCCGTTTTTTGCGTTGATATGTGGCAATGGATTAGACATGGCTCCATCATTTCACTCCGAAGTCCAATCGACAGTCATCCGAGTGGACTGCACACGATGAACCCGCTCCAAAGCGTGCGAAAATACAGTCGGTTGACAAGATTATGGCGTCTGTATTTTGGGATGCGCGTGGAATAAATTTCATTGACTACCTTGAAAAAGGAAGAACCATCAACACCGACTATTACATAGCGTTATTGGACCGTTTGAAGGACGAAATGAATTGAGCTTCGAATTGCTTCCTTATCCACTGTATTCTCCAGATCTAGACCCCAACAACTATTTCCTGTTCTCAGATCTCAAAAGAATACTCGCTGGGAAGAAATTTTCATCGAATGAGGCCTATTTTGACGCAAAGGACAAATCGTACTACAAAAATGGTATCGAAAAGTTGGAGAGTTGACCTGTTATACACAAACTGAATATTTAACATTTTTCAGTATAGTCACCTCCGTGCTCTACATAATTTTGCCACTGATTAATTATTTCAAGGGCGCAAACAAAAAATAATCATAAGGTCATAAAAGGTGAAGAATTGAAAGTGAAAGAATGAATTAAGTGATTGAATTAAATGAAAATTTTCGATGGTTTAACGCCTTCATTAGTTAAAAACTTTATGATGATTCGTTGTGCAGTAGACGAAGGTTCCTCGCGTTCAGTCATGGCTGTACCGCGTACAGATCCAAGCATAGCTGCTACCAACACCGGTTTCCTCCCTCCTCATAACATAAACCAAAGAACACTCGAGCATCGATCCTCTAGATCGGAATTACGTTTAAATTCAGTACCCGCCGTACAATAATTAAGTGTGGGCAAGTTTAATTAACCATACAGATAAGTTGTATTTCAACAACTGCTTGCAAGCCAGTTGCAAACATTTTGACATAAATGAATTGCATTTAACAGATGACAATAAAAAGAGCTAAATAATTGAAACTAAAAATAGATAACCGTTTCATTTTTAAAAAAATTCTTTATTAAGATTATAATAGCGGCCACCAAAGACATTCCAATATGAAATATTTAAAAAAAAATTCGAGTTCAAAAATTAAATAAATAACTCACTAAAAAATTTAAAAATTATTAAACTTAGATTTTTAACAAAAAAAGTTTTAAAATAAGGTATGTATATAATAATCGCTGTAATAACTAAGTAAAAATAAACAAAAACCTTATTTAACCTATCTACTACACGTATTTTAAACATATTTATCAAAAGAGTACCTAAACCTATTTATTTATTTGCAATATTATTTTAACTACTACTAACTAATCAGTTTGAAATCGGTCTGAGCAACAAATTAGGTTTGCTTTGTTCATAATTTAATTGTGTATATATGACAAATTCCACTATATACATACAATTTAGCTTAATACCTACCTAAACCTATTTATCTATTTACAATATTATTTTAACTACTACTAACTGATCAGTTTGAAATCGGTATGAGCAACAAATTAGGTTTGCTTTGTTCATAATTTAATTGTGTATATATGACAAATTCTACTATATACATACAATTTAGCTTAATACCTACCTAAACCTATTTATCTATTTACAATATTATTTTAACTACTACTAACTGGTTAGTTTGAAATCGGTATGAGCAACAAATTAGGTTTGTTTTGTTCATAATTTAATTGTGTATATATGACAAATTCTACTATATACATACAATTTAGCTTAATACCTACCTAAACCTATTTATCTATTTACAATATTATTTTAACTACTACTAACTGATCAGTTTGAAATCGGTATGAGCAACAAATTAGGTTTGCTTTGTTCATAATTTAATTGTGTATATATGACAAATTCTACTATATACATACAATTTAGCTTAATACCTACCTAAACCTATTTATCTATTTACAATATTATTTTAACTACTACTAACTGGTTAGTTTGAAATCGGTATGAGCAACAAATTAGGTTTGTTTTGTTCATAATTTAATTGTGCGTATATGACAAAAAATTATATTATTATTTTTGTTGTTGTTCGGGCTCGGCACCCAAACTGATTAGATGATATTCGCCTGATTTATCTCCACTAGACCTCTGGCTTAAACTCAAGAATTGTGAGAAAAAACTTTGGTGTAAATTCAATATTCCTCAGAGGAAATATTTTGATGGAGACGAAATAAATTCGAATTTTTCGTATCACCATGATATAAGCAGTAACAATAATAATAATAATAATAATAATAATAACATAATAGTATATATAAAAATAGTAAACTGATAATCTATTAAATTTCAGTATTTTTTTATATTTTCAACATATTGTGGACGTATTAACTTTTTCATAAAAATTCTACTGGTTGCAACTTTATCGCAATATATTGCTTCATACGCTGCACTGGAACGAAATGGGGGTAAATTTAAACAGTTTGAAATTCTCTGTTTGCCCTATTTCCGAATATATTTGCCAATAAATTGTTTATTTTATGAAAATGTTACATTTTGCTCTCAAAAAAAAGTTACAATATTTATGAAATACTGCACAATAACTATATTAATATAATTTATTCCGCAAATATGATGATTAATAAATAACATTAAAATTAATATGTAATTATTATACCAATTACATTTTTTTTTAAATTTTCGCATATGTTCAGCATTTTGAAACCGTGTGAAAGTCAGGCCATGCTGCATCGATCTGGATAAGTCGTATGTCTGGTGAGTACGCTGATTGCAGTAAAACTTGCTGTCCGAATATATCCTTCACAACTCTAGCGATATGTGGCGAAGAAAATGGGTTACTTCTACATAACGTTATCTGATCTTGCTTTAAACAGTGTGTCATCTAATGTGTGCAATTGATGTCGGTAGGCATCTGCGATTGCAAGCAAGCAGCAGTTTCATTTGGGTTCAGCAACTCATAACTCGCTTGCTAACTTGCACACTAAACCTTCCTAATCCGACAATAAAATCAGGACTTTACGGCTATGAATATTTTGCTTCAGTATTGTCGTGGATAAATCTTCCGGACTTATCCATAAGCGTTTGGGCTTGAAACTGCCGTAGTAAACCGACTCTTCATCACAAACAGAAAAAGAGCCAGTCATCCCACTAACAGATAAATCCGACAAATGCATTGAAACCAAAAAAAAACCAAGTACCATAAAAGTATTTGTCGTGACGTAATTACCTTTATTAATTTCAAGTTTGTGAAAATTATAATGTTTCTTCTTTTGTATAGTTTAGCGATGTAATTTATTAGACCATTTAACTATTTCTTGTAACATTTGTGACATGGGAAAAGAATTTGACTTGAGATAATATAAAATATCGCATAGTATCGTATCGTATGTCTGGTGAAACTAGGCCCAGATAAGAAAGTCCACCGAGCAAACAGAAAACAAGTGTCTAGCAAAAAGCATGTCTCATTGGCTCGTTGTCGACTCTTCTGGATAATGAGGGTTCGGGTATCGAGGCTAGATGAAGCGTGTCAGAAATTAGACCTAGTAGAAGACACCTTATGGTAGCTATAACTATAAACTTCTAGTTATTAACTTAAAGTTACTAGCTGGAAGAGAAATTCTTAATGAATCGAGATACAGAACTTGAACTTGAACTTCTTCTTGAACCAGCCTTTTCAATCACCACCAAGAACCCGATGGAGGAACTTCAGCGATAAAAAACGATGCATCGATGACGAGAATCAAAATTAGCAAAATAAGTAGAAAAAATTAGAAGAACTAAGAACAGAACGTCAGAATTAGAGGATTATCAGATTAGAAGAATGCAGCGAAGACAGAATTAGCGAGAATAACGGAATAACGGAGTAAAATAGTTACAGAAGTAGCTAAAGAACATGAATTAAGAAACAATCAAGAGAGTCAAGATTTAATCAAAATTAAGAAGAATTAAGAAAAAGGTATAAAGAATGAAAGTCAAGAATCAAGAACAGTAGAATTTTTATATGCCGTGTGTATTATTAGTTGGGTCAGATGATGGAAACAGTATTATCAGAAGAATCCCATCCATCCAGAAGTAATTTCCATCCAATTCATAATTCTTTTCACCCCATTACGTACTGATTTAACATCTTTAATTGACAGATAGGTGGCGCTACTAGAATTAAATCCATATGTTTTTGAGTTAGCCCTAAGCCTCAAAAGAGGGGTGTATAAATTTGACAGCTGTCGGATCATTAGTTTGTGAATTATAGCATTTTGAGTGAAGCAACTCTTGTTATTGTGAAAAAAATTGATAAAAAGGAACGACGAGTTGACTCGGAGCAGTGTTTGAAGATGATCAAGCGTAATAAACCCGAGTTTTTGCATCGATATGTGACAATGGATGAAACATAGCTCCATCATTTCATTCCGAAGTCCAATCGACGCCATCCGAGTGGACTGCACACGATGAACACGCTCCAAAGCGTGGGAAAACGCAACAGACAGCAGGCAAGGTTATGGCGCCTGTATTTTGTGATGCACATGGATTAATTTTCATTAACTACCTTGAAAAAGGAAGGACCGGCAATAGCGACTATTACATAGCGTTATTGTACTTCACCAAAACAATGCACCGTGTCAAAAATCCATGAATTGGGCTTCGAATTGCTTCCTCATCCACCGTATTCCCCAGATCTGGCCCCCAGTGACTATTTCCTGTTCCCATATCTCAAAAGAATGCTCGCTGGGAAGAAATGTTCGTCGAATAAAGAGGTGAAATTGAGGCCTATTTTGAAGCAAAGGGCAAATCGTACAACAAAAATGGTATCGAAAAGTTGGATGGTCGCTATAATCAGTATATCACCTTTGAAGGGAATTATGTTGAATAAAAAAAAAAATTTGCCAAAAAAATGTGTGTTTACCAGGGTAGGTCGGGGACTTTTGAATTGTTGAAAAAATGTTAGGATTTCCAAAAAATGTATTAAAACGATTTAAAACTGAAACCTCGTAAAATCACTAAGTAAATAACAACATAAAGAACCTGAATCCACCAGCACCTGATTCTAATTCATAAACGTGTTTCTTAAAACGCATTTCTTGTTAATGTGACCCTGTTGTTGCCTCATTATCCCACTGGCATAACAGGTGCAAAAAAACATGGCGGAAATGATACTTGGAAAATTGGTATTCCACCATAAAGTGGCATCTAGATAGGGGAGTCATAATCGTTAATAAAATCTAAACAGTGTCAGGCGTATAACTACCGCTACTGGAGGCCTGAGTTACACCTTTTCATCGCAAATTGCCACGGAATTGTTATTATAATGCCGCAGCCATGATATTCACTGTAAAAGCGATTACTTTGTTGAATGGGTGAATCAGTGAATTTAGCTTAGGATACGCTGTCGTTTCTTAATCATTTAATTCATCTTCGCCGTACAACAGTTTATTTTTTTAGTTTTTAGTTACGTTTAGAAATTTCTGTTCTTTTAATATAGATACTCTAAATTCCTGTTAGTTTACGTACATTTTTCTTCTTTATATTTGCTTCTTTAATTAAACACAAGTACAAATATGCATTGATTTTACAAGTTTATAAAACTACACATGATTTCATTCATCATTTCATTAAAAGATTAGATAATCATGTATTTTCTTCTATTTTCATGTTTTTTTTAACTTTTATTATATATATTGGGACTAGATATTTTAAGAATGCGAGAGGTAGGTATTATCAAGGAAGGATCAAAAAATATAAAAGCAGTATAAATGAAATACCTCGACAAAATCAGGGGTATAATAAAAATGGGAAGGATAAGAGATAAATATATCAGAAAATACCTCAATATTGAATTACTGGAGTGACTGGGTTTAGATTTTATTAACCATTATGACTTCCCTATCTAGAGACATAGAAAGGAGACAACTCAGTTGGTGGGGACACTTCCAGCGTATTAATAGTACATATGGGAAAGGCCAGAAGGCACCCTAAGAGAAAATGGGCTGAATGCCATCGGTACCAATCACTATTAACTATTTTACCAGGTTTCAAAAGCTCGTAATACACCACGCCAGTCCGGTCCCACCAAACACAGAGGTTCATCTTTCGAGTAAAACGCTTGGCTTTGACAGGTGATAACTATGATTTTTGTGCTTAAAATTTTCAATATAAATCAATTTTTCATCGCCCGTCACTCTTCAATGCACAAATGATTTTTCGATTTTGCATTTGCATAACCATCTTCTCATCTCTTGGACTTTCCCCATTGCTCATAACCGATCGCTAGTCGTTTCTTGACCCACATTTAACGTTTCTGCTAATAGTTCTTTGAATTTGGGTTAGGTTTTCAACCAATAATTTTTGCAGTTTCTCATTTTCAATTTTTTTCGGTTTATCAGAATTTTCTTTGTCTTGCACACCAAAATTACCACTTTGGAATTTTTAAAACCACGTCTCACTTATTTTTAGGGTTAGAGCATACTCACCGTAAGTGTAACAGTGATGTAAATGAAAAACCGCAAATTCACCAGAGTAGAGTATGTGAAACTTAAAGAATAGAGAATGAGGTGCTAACATATTGTCATATGGTGCTTATATCCTCAAAGAAGCAACAATTCAAAAACATATTTTTAGGATAATATTTAAGCAAATATTATCTAATAACTATATTAGTCCAATATTATTAGGATACTACTCTAATAATATGATACAATAAACAGACATCTTTATCAGCAGAATCAATACTTTATTGTACGTTATAATATTTCCTCTACGACCGTTACAGACACGAACCTTGAAACGTTTTATTACATAATACTGAAAATAAAATACGGTAATTAGTTTACGGCGGCTTAAACCCGTTAATTAAAAGCATATTTATCACGGCACGGAACTGATTCGAAAGAGGAAAATATACTGGTCCGGTAATTTCTTAATAACCATTTTGAGAAATGATATTCATTGCTTTTCTTAAGAACTGCTATTGTACTAAATGGGTGGATATGTGTCCATGTGGAATAGGGAATACGCGAAAGATAACTGTCATTATTTTAATGATTGTGAAAGACTGATGCCCATATTAAGTTGGAAATATTAAATAAACGAAATGTTTAATTGTGTTTTATGTACTTTAGATTTTTTAGAAATAAGCCTGAAAATGTCACATAACAGATAAGATGGATGAATAATATGGCGACATAGTGTAACGTTTTCCTCCCTAACACAGCATATTCAATCAAATCGAATTATTATGGGACCTTATTACTCTTAGCGGATCCAGAATCTGCCCAATAGGCAATAAGTATTTCTTATGTTTATATTCTATATATTCATGGCATGTAGAAAATCGCTTCATTAAGTGACTTGTATAAAATACTATCTTAATTAGTTAGTCTTATTCAAAAGATTATTCTAAAGTCTATATATGTCCAATAATCAGACCAGATGGTATTAAACGTTTTAATCTATGCACTTCACTATAACGTCGCATATTTGCTGATTAGCGAGTACATTGGGATGCACTGACACTCTTTCAAAGTACTTCACACAAACACTTTGATTACACTCATTATAGGTTATAGAGGAATAGCGCGTTGTATAACACCATTTGAAACATAGTACGGAGCATCAACAATGGCAACGCAACACTTTATTTTGGAACCGCTGAATGATGGATATATTAGATTTGCTAATAAGAAATAGGCTTCAGTATAGACTCATACAGCAATACTTTATTATTTAATAATAATTTGGATTTGCACCCGACGAGCTAATACATTTGATATAATTAAAGTCCAAGTTGCTTTTGTTGTTTGTTTAGCGAGTATGTCCTTCTTCCAGCTTAGGCGTCGGTCTGAATTTTTTCATTGGCTCTAATGCGCCATGTCTTCAACTACAGTTGTATTTGCTCCAGGTGAGTTTGTATGTTCACGCTGTGGATGGATCTTCATGAGATGCTAGAATAGCTGTGTCGTCTCCGTACGTTGCCACAGTAGCTATTTTTGTGGTGGGCAGATCGGCGTTCATTGCCTTGTTTTACAGTAAAATATCTATCAGTGAGATACGATTGTTATAGGATGTGATAAAGAATTATTACAGTAGACAGGCAGGCCGAAAAACAGGCAAGAACTGTTTAGCATTGACAACTGGTGGAATTGTGAACTAATGTTAGATTGGAAAATAACTGAATATGACAGTTAATGAATGAAATTTTCTGAATATGGATGGGAGTTGAAACAACTTAAGGTGTGTATATAATTAATATAGGATTAGATATAGGACTAAATATAGGTTTTTTTTTATGACTCTTCGTGAGTCCACAATCTGCCCTATTGGCAATAAGTATTTCTTCTGTTTATATTATATATACATGGCATGTAGAAAATCACTTCATTAAGCAATATTCTGTATAAAATATTAAAATATAGGATGAAAATAGTATCGTAGAGTATTAAAGATTTATGTTTATAGATATGTGTGTAATTGTTCAGAATATATATGAACATTTGGTTAAAATGTACAAGAAGAGAATGAATACTGTCTTGTCGATATGGCAAATTCATTAGAAAGAATGTAGCGATTAAATCTAATTTTACTAAGAAAAAGGTACACAGGTAGTAAGAGAAGAAACTAAGGAGAAATACAGTGATATCAGAATGACTTATGACTGACAGATATGACAATAAAACACAGCAACGACGGAAACAGAACTAAACAAAAAGGTAAATATGTTCTCTAATGAAGGTAAAGTACATTACTTGAATGTACAGTTATTATTCAGGTGGATTAAGCCTAAATATTAAGGTGGTTTAGAAAAGAGTTTAATGTAAATACAATAAACTCTATTCTAGAAACTATTGTGGCTTTGAAATCGAAATAATATTTTCTAAATAACATCATCCTAGTAAATGTATCCACACCGTGCCAAAATTTTTCATTGATAAGTACTAAAAAAACCATGCACTTCCTCCCTGGGCCACTTATGCACCTGGTGATGGGAAGAGGGCGGGCGGGGAAGATGGGGGACGCGCTCGCTGCAGACGGTCGACGTACAAAAGCGAATACAGCGGTGGGGAACAAAGAGCGGCGACCGAAAACGATACGTCGGCCAACGCAGGAGGCCGGTCGCAAAAAATAAGACCGACAAAAACAAAAGACAAACGTACCTAATTGTATGGCGCGGTCATCGGTTTAGTTTCGGCATCCGGCCTATTAGATTGGGGAGGCTCCGAGCAATTAACCATAACAAAACCATATTAAATTGACCAAAGAGTTAAAGTAAATTAGAAAATAAATAACTGGGCTCGATTAATCATAGATTAAATATTAAATTAGTATTGTTGTTCAGTAAGAGATGTCATTATTAAGCTCACAAATGGTTATATTAACGAGAGAATATATGTATAACCTCTAACAGTATTCTCAGTCAGTCTCAGTCAGTATTCAACAGTCTAGTTCTGGAGAATCCTGATATGCACACAAGGATCTAAATTTGAAAAGTTCCCAGTTATTGAAAACTATACGTATATTTCAAGAATATAATATATTTAGATTAAATTATGTTTATTTAACAATTTAACCTAATATTTCTGTTAATATATTCTTTTAACATTCCATGTTGTCTTTAATTTATTATAATTAACATAAAATCTTCTTTCTTTAAAACAGGGTAGGTACCTAGAAACCAAGATTGTGCCTTATAACACACATACTGTATTTTTTACCTCATTATGTAAGCTCGCTTTTATATTTTGTATCTGTAATTTAATTGGTTTGCTTAGTGAATATTATATAAATCTTTATCAGTCAAAAATTGATTAAGTTACCTCGGGTTTCATCCAATATAGAATCCATTTTAATTTTAGTACAAATTTAGAAGTAGTTTTACCAAAATAGTAACCCCCAACCTTAAAAATCTTCAAGCGAGCCGAACTTCAATGTTTCTTGTCCAATTTTAATGCTGTGGATTGACTATATGATCAACAAGTTGTGATTTTATTGAAATATACTGACATAGAGGATAACGGGTCATATTAATCTATAATTTTACATTCGCAGAGTCAACTATGCCTAAAATATAAATAATTCGGTATAGAGTTAAATCCAATTTGCAAAATTAACCTGGATATAATACAACTTGTTTACAACTGTTTAGATTAAAAGTGTTATTATAATAGTTTTTTGGCAATATTTACAAATCGATGATTTACCAATTACTGCCTACCATTTGTAATCAAAATACGAATTGTTGCTTAATAACAAATAAATTTTCTGATTTACTAAATTTATTATAAAACAAGAATAGAGACAGAGCTCATTCAGCAATCGTGTTAACATTAAGTGAAAATATAATAAAACGAACTGCTGGAGCCACCTTACTAATATAATTACTGATTGAGAAAGCTTTCAGTGTAGCCCTAAGTGAACATCAGTCTCAATATAACTGACGAATTAGAAGAAGTTGAATAATTCGTTAGGTTTATTCAAAGAACATCATACAAAAACGCCCAAGTGAATATAAACTATTAAATATGTTAATATAACTATCCAATAGGCATACAAGAACAAGTAAATGATAAAAGAAAAGCAAGAGGAAGGTGGCAAGAAACTCGAGATCCTACAGACTAGACCATATTTGACAATATAACAAAAAATTTTAGATTAAATATCCAAAATCAGAAAAAGAATCAATGAACATGTATCTACAATAAGGATATAGACTAGAGACAATAAATATAAAGGGTCGCTCTTAATAATAACTAGCGACCCGCCCCGGCTTCGCACGGGTGCAATGCTGATACTAAATTAAATACACTACAGAAAAAATATGAACGTTGTATATAAAAACATAGCGGCCCGCTCCGACTTTGCACGGGCATAAAATATATATGCCTATGTCACTCAATGAAAACATGATTAAAATCGATCCAGTATTTTTGGTTCATTCATTACTGCCCTTGGCCTGCACGCATTAAATTTGGAGTAAAACAATTCCTCTTCCCCTATACTTACTATGAAGATTTCCTGCTATCTTTGGAATATCCAAATTCATACAATTTTTATTACATTACACATTTTTAAACGCAAATTTTAAATTTGTAATATCTCCGAAAATATTTGTTTAATTTACATGCTGTAAATGCGGAACCATATTGATCTATATTAATTGCACACTGTATTTAAGGTACTTAATTCGATAAGGATTAATGCCGTATTGCTTAAAATAGCTTCGTAAATAAGCCATTTTCTACGTAAAAAGTAAACAATAAAAATGGTTAATGTGGGTTATCCCTAAAAGATAAACATATACCATCCCGGACTTTTTTGTAGACCTTTTTATGGTGTACAATACTGTAGTACATTAATTTGATCTAACTCGTAGGGTTAGGCAGCGTTTTTGCTAATTGCTAAATAAGCCTAAAAAATAGGTTAATTTACGACATCACGTTAGAAACCTCTAAAATTAGCAATGTTGCCTTAGTATATTATGCATGTATTATACATATAAACCTTCCTCTTGAATCACTCTATCTATTGAAAAAAACCGCATCAAAATCCGTTGCGTAGTTTTAAAGATTTAAGCGCACATAGGTATATAGGGACAGAAAAGGCGACTTTGTTTTATACTATGTAGTGATGAAAAATAATCAAACTTAGATTTTTCACACCCAAAAAAAAACGTTTTACAATAAAATATGTACATAATAACCGTTGTAATAACTAAATAAAAATTGTAATAACTAAAAAAAAAACTTATTTAACCCATCTACTACACATATTTTATATTCTACTATATACACACAATTTAGCTTAATACCTACCTAAATCTATTTATTTACAATATTGTTTTAACTACTACCAACTGATCAGTTTGAAGTCGGTACGAGCAACAAATTATATTTGTTTTGTTCGTAAACTAAGTTTTTGTGTATATATCTCAAAATTATATTATTATTTTTTTATTGCTTGGACTGGTTTGGGATAATACTGTTTCCGTCATCGGACCGAACTGATGATTATACGCACGATATATAAGAACTCTACTGTGCTGGAGTCCTGACTTCCATTCTTGATACTTTTTCATTGTCTCTCTCCTCCTTTTTTGAAGTCGGTTAATCAATTAATGATATAATCTCACCCAAGGCAGATACATTCACCTCAAAATAAATAATAAAAAAGCTAAGAGTAAACATGAACCTAAAGAAATCACTGATTCGATCAAATCACTGGAAAATTATTAAAATAATTGTGTGGCTTAGTCTCAGCGTCTTTAAAAATGCATCACTTAATTATTTCTTGAATATTGTAGTAAAAGCAGCGTTAAAACCACTCATATTGATAAATATCTAAATATTAAATCCAACCAAATTCTATAACCAACATAACAAATAGTTTTACATTAAATACCGTATAGTTGTTAAATAATTAAGGTGAATCCGAAAGTAACTGTGTGGGTGCAAGTTGATATGCGGTTTTGTAGTTATTTCTGTGTTGGCCAAACATGTAACTGGCCAATGTGGAAGTTTTAATACCACCGAAAGCGAGTTGGTAATTTCCAATTTAATGGAAAACCTTGTTTAAATTGGTCGTCGTATTTTGGACCAGACCGTCTGTTTGTTTTTGTTGGGTTCGTTTAATGTTCATTAGGATTGTGGCCGAAGTTAGTTAGTGAGGCAATTGTACTTTTCGTTATATTTTTGTTATAAATAAATACTGGCGAAGTAGATACTTTATTTTTATAAATATATTGTTGAAGTGAGAACTTTTATAACTTCTGAACAACAATACCCAAATTCCAGGAATACAAGGACTGGGGAATACTTTCCAAAACGTTGGTAGCTCTTACCTTAAATGGTCCAAGGAGCCAATGTTCATAAACTCGAAACTAGAAACTCATGGTACCGAGTGTCGCAATCTTCGAAAATCAGTCAGAAATAAATAGGTAAGTCGTAAAAGTTCCAACAAGAATAAAATATGAGAAAATTTGTTGAAGATAGTAACTAGAGCTATGATATAGAGCAGAGTTCAGATATCTTGATAATCCAAGTAACGATTATTTTAATGCCAAACTTATAAGTATTACATTACTTTATTTTTATAAATATCTTGTTGAAGTGAGAACTTTTATAACTTCTGAACAACAATACCCAAATTCCAGGAATACAAGGACTGGGGAATACTTTCCAAAACTTTGGTAGCTCTTACCTTAAATGGTCCAAGGAGCCAATGTTCATAAACTCGAAACTAGAAACTCATGGTACCGAGTGTCGCAATCTTCGAAAATCAGTCAGAAATAAATAGGAAAATCGCAAAAGTTCCAACAAGAATAAAATATGAGAAAATTTGTTGAAGATAGTAACTAGAGCTATGATATAGAGCAGAGTTCAGATATCTTGATAATCCAAGTAACGATTCTTTTAATTCCAAACTTATAAGTATTACATTACTTTATTTTTATAAATATCTTGTTGAAGTGAGAACTTTTATAACTTCTGAACAACAATACCCAAATTCCAGGAATACAAGGACTGGGGAATACTTTCCAAAACTTTGGTAGCTCTTACCTTAAATGGTCCAAGGAGCCAATGTTCATAAACTCGAAACTAGAAACTCATGGTACCGAGTGTCGGGACCTTCCAAAATCAGTCAGAAATATATAGGAAAGTCGCGAAAGTTCCAACAAGAATAAAAAATAAGAAGAATTTTTGAAAATAGTAACTAGAGCAATGATATAGAGCAGAGTTCAGATATCTTGATAATCCAAGTAACCACTCTTTTAATGCCAAAGTTATAGATATTACAAGAGAAAAAAAGGAAATGATAAAATAAAGAAATAACGTACTTTTAATATATTTAGTAGCATTAGCAAACCTATAATGAAGTTGACTATCAACTGTTTTTATCGACTATTTCCTATTATCAAATAAAATAAAATATTAAATCATTTGAAGTATATTACAAATACGTAATTAATAAATCTAAAAAACAGAAAATACTAGACATATACCAAATTTCATAAGAATAAATTGTTTAATTTATTATTCTCTAACACGTAAATTGAAAAAAATCTCAGGCATAACATCAATATTATCATAAAAACAGCATTTTATCTGTTATATTCCAATATTTAATACTTTCGTAATATTTGTTGAATCTATTATATTAGATATTTAACTCAGACATAAATGCATAAATATTTGTCTAAATTGATTATGTAATTTGATCATGTTGTTGTGACATTATCGTATATATTAATACAAGAATGGTATGTTCTTAAATTATCTGTAAGATAAATTATTGTATATCTTATAACATTAAATTCTATAAAAACCAAAGAATTTTAATTATTATCAATTAATTATGACGAATTATTGGCAATATTCTCCTTTCTTCTTAATCGCCTTTAATTCAATCGCATTAACTGTTAATAGTAGAGATATTCATAATTTGGTTAATATCAGGTAACCTAAAGCTCTATCGATGGAAACAACAAAAATACCAAATAGTTAACAAATCGTTATTGAAAACTCACAGTTAATATGTTTCATTAATATAAATGTAGGAGTATTATTTTCAATTCACTTAATAGTGAATGAAAGTGAAAAGTGAATGCGTTTGAATTGAAAGAATATTCTAATATTCCATCTAAACTTAGTTGGTATTTAAGAATGTAATATCTTGGAACTACTCCTCTATATACTTCTTAAAACAAGCACTACTTGGAAAAAATGCTAACAGTACAGAAATAATATATAAATTAATATGAAGACTGAAGCTGCTGCGGTTTCTAATGGAAGTATGTTTAGCATACTGCAGATGCATTCTGACTAAAATATCTTAAATAATTAAGAACAATAAAACATTGGATTCACCTAAAAGAACCAGTCCCCCCCATACGAAGCGAGTGACGAATCAAGATCACCTTGATGTGCTCTATCAGAGATCCAATTTATGAGATACAAATACAAAAATAGTGAGTATTTTCTTCAATATATATATATATATATATATATATATATATATATATATATAAATTCCAGGAATACAAGGACTGATGAATACTTTCCAAAACTTTGGTAGCTCTTACCTTAAATGGTCCAATGTTCATAAACTCGAAACTAGAAACTCATGGTACCGAGTGTCGCAACCTTGGAAAATAAGACAGAAATAAATAGGAAAGTAGCGAAAGTTCCAACAACAATAAAATATAAGAAGAATTTTTGAAGATAGTAACTAGAGCTATGATATAGAGCAGAGTTCAGATATCTTGATAATCCAAGTAACGATTCTTTTAATGCCAAAGTTATAGATATTACAAGAGAAAAAAAGGAAATGATAAAATAAGGAAATAACGTACTTTTAATATATTTAGTAGCATTAGCAAACCTATAATGAAGTTGACTATCAACTGTTTTTATCGACTATTTCCTATTATCAAAGAAAATAAAATATTAAATCATTTGAAGTATATTACAAATACGTAATTAATAAATCTAAAAAACAGAAAATACTAGACATATACCAAATTTCATAAGAATAAATAGTTTAATTTATTATTCTCTAACACGTAAATCGAAAAAAATCTCAGGCATAACACCAATATTATCATAAAAACAGCATTTTATCTGTTATATTCCAATATTTAATACTTTCGTAATATTTGTTGAATCTATTATATTAGATATTTGACTCAGACGTAAATGCATAAATATTTGTCTAAATCGATTATGTAGTTTGATCATGTTGTTGTGACATTACCGTATATATTAATACAAGAATGGTATGTTCTTAAATTATCTGTAAGATAAATTATTGTATATTTTATAACACTAAATTCTATAAAAACCAAAGAATTTTAATTATTATCAATTAATTATGACGAATTATTGGCAATATTCTCCTTTCTTCTTAATCGCCTTTAATTCAATCGCATTAACTGTTAATAGTAGAGATATTCATAGTTTGATCAATTTCAAGTAACTCACCTAAAGCTCTATCGATGGAAACAACAAAAATACCAAATAGTTAACAAATCGTTATTGAAAACTCGCAGTTAATATGTTTCATTAATATAAATGTAGGAGTATTATTTTCACTACACTTAACAGTGAATGAAAGTGAAAATTGAATGCGTTTGAATTGAAAGAATATTCTAATATTCCATCTAAATTTAGTTGGTATTTAAGAATGTAATATCTTGGAACTACTCCTCTATATACTTCTTAAAACAAGCACTACTTGGAAAAAATGCTAACAGTACAGAAATAATATATAAATGAATATGAAGACTGAAGCTGCTGCGGTTTCTAATGGAAGTATGTTTAGCATACTGCAGATGCATTCTGACTAAAATATCTTAAATAATTAAGAACAATAAAACATTGGATTCACCTAAAAGAACCAGTCCCCATACGAAGCGAGTGACGAATCAAAATCACCTTGATGTGCTCTATCAGAGATCCAATTTATGAGATATACAAAAATAGTGAGTATGTTCTTCAATATAAATATAATATAATACAATTATTTCAGAGGAAACTGCTAATCTGGAAGGTATCCATAGAAAACTTATATTTGATAACATTATTTCAGTTTCATTATTTTATTTATATTCGAATTTTGAAAAAATGAAAGTTGATGCGACAACATTGCGATGTTTTGACGTCATACATTTAGAGGACGTGAGTTTACTGTTTTATTGAACGATGACGCTATACTTCTATTAAAATAAATCCCTCAAAATTCACGGGACTTCTGGAAACGCCGCAATTCCTATCCTGACCTTTGTTAGAACACAGGTTATAAAAAACCCGCACACGAAAGTTGCATTTCGCAAAAAGTAAACTCAGTTCAAGTGGTCGATAATTTCCTTTATTTCTCAATCGTCGGACGGTCGAAATTTATTGAAAAACTTTTCTTCGTCGTTACAACGCGCACCTACCTCCAGACTGAAATCCTTCCGCCATAAATCTCACGGCTCCGGCAGCGACAACGTAAAATTTCCAACTTTCGGAATCCTCCACACCGGCGACAGATTCTTTCTGTTTTTCTTTCCGTCGTCCTCTCCTTTTTCTTTCCCTCCTGGTCAGAGCCGGCAACCTCACCACACCTCCCCACCACTACACTCCATCGAACCGTCTTCCCCTACCCCCGTCCTGTCGGTCTCGTTCTTTTCGTTTGTTGTTTTCGTTGGCGATCGAAAATGGCCAGCGATATCTGTTGCTACAGTTGCTTCGATGTCGGACAAACACGCTAGGCAGCTATATGGAAGTTTTAATGGAGTTGCCAACGAGTGTGTAATTTCCAATTTAACGGGAGGCTTTGTTTAAGCTCGTCCCCATCTGCAGCGGATTCTTGTGTGTTTTGCCACTTTTTCTCACATTGAGGTTCACGGTAAAATCAGCGCGAACACGAACCTGGACTTGTTTGTCATTATGTTGAAATGAAATTGAATTCTTTTTTAAATTCCTTCGTAGAAACAAAGGTTTTCTTTTAAAAATATATTTGTTACGTAATCCGGCCCAGACCATCTGTTACTGTCACTTAAATTATCTCAATGGTGAACGAATGAGATGGAGAGATGGAAGGCAGGCTGACGTTGGATTGGCAATCGTTCCGCAGTTACTCGAAGAGTTCCTCGGTGTAGTTAAGTGGAGTTCAGGCACAAGTATCGCAGCTGAAGCTCTAAGGTCATAGGAGGTGGCCTGAAGGTGCTCAACGACCACTAGCCATTAAAGCATTCCATAGACTATTTTCTCAGACAAATTGGCGAGCAAAAATACAATACTCAAAAACATTTTTTGTAACAATTTTGTACAAATGTTTCTAATATAAGCTGTCCAGAAGGAATAACAACTTTATATGTCCCTGTCGTCGTATTCTTTAGGAGGAAGGTGTTATATAATACGGCTCAGACTATCCGGTCATTTGGTTTAAAACTATCTGAATGGTGAACGAGAGAGATGGAGGGATCTGTTTTCTATAGATAATAGATAAGAACCTTCAGTGTCGTTTTGTATCGCCGTTTAACCAGCCTCTTCTTTCTGTTAAATAACATTAACGTCTTGCCAGTAAAATATTAGTTTCAATAATAGTCCAACAGGTAATGCCACCGAAAGCGAAGTGAAGTTACTGTGAACCAACATAGTTTACTGGAATTTGAACAGAAGCTTGTACTGTATATATAATCTGAACGGCCACCAAATGCGAATTACAGAAGATTAGTTTCTTAGCCATAGACTATTGTAGTCTGGAATCATCAAAGCTGAGAAACCATTTTATAGAAGAATACCATGGAATTTTTAGTAGAAACAGTGCATTTCGAAAATCCTTAAAGGCAAACTGATAGACAAAGGTACAGGCGATACTCAAACATAATTTTACAACAACTATAACCAATGCAGATGGAATATTGACCACGTACATCCTTGTGGCTGCTGTGTATCGATTCTCATGTTTTTCTCAAAAAGGGAGACAAAATGTTCGCTAAGCCACGATTAATATATAGAAGAAGTTCGTATGGATAGGTTCGCTTTAATCTTCTGATATCCTGCGCGTTGTCCAGTACTTTTATTGCTTCCACGTTAGTATGATTTAGTTCTATCGTGTTTTGAGGCAAAATCTTGGATAACTTCGTAAATCCATTTGATTTCCAGGTTATCGTGTACTTCTTCGCTAGTTACGTAGCGATAGGCATATTTGCACCGCATAGATCTAAATTGGCTTCATCATTGTCTGATAAATCAATCTCTTTGATTTTAGATCAAGTTGATAGTATCTTCCGACCAACCAGTATAGTTGTTTTATATTGGTTCTAATGTGTTTTGCCTTTTGTCTAACATGATGTTCTCGAAAAAATGATAACACTTTTAGGAAACTCTAAACCAATAAATAAAAAGATAATGGAAATTCGAAGTTTTTGATTTAGATGTCAAACAACTCATTCATTAAAAGGGCGATTAAAAATTTAATACGATTTGATAAAATTACTTCTAAAATCTACAAATAATACGTTGAAATGTTGTTATTAGGACCTCGTTAAGCACGAATAAGCTTAACCGAATAAAATGTCCGGCCGACGTGTAACCGAATATTTCGTTGGCCATACAACGAAACCAATAATGAATGATTCCTGATGAGGCAATGAAACCCACTTAAACAATATATGTCGGTCTATAATTTCGAAAAATAATACCCGTGCGGTCATGAATGCGGTGTCCGATTACCAGATGGTATTAAAATGTCGGAAAAAAACTAAAAAAAAGCTTGCATTTTAAGCAAGAGACGGATTACATAAAATTACGGGTGGTTTCACGTTATATATCCCAAACAGGACGAGTTTGAAAATATTTTCCATAATAAAGAGATATTAAACGTAAAAATAAAATATCTGCTTATATCTATATCGAAATAAAAACATTTAATATTTAAAAATCAACATAAAAAATAACGATTAGCAGCGATTTGTATATTAGATTGCGAATAATTCGTTTTTCCGAAGTAGGTACAGCTTCCAACTGTCAAAATAACTATTTTCACTAGGTTTTAGCTATACTAAAACTATGACTCAAAATTCTTTAATAAAATGTTCTTGGCACGCGCATATTACAAGTAATTAATCACTGGTCTAGTAATTCTTCCTTAAGAACAGTATCTTGAAATACAAATCTATGATTCCAGATCCAAACTTAAATAGCATTCGATAGATTTACTCCCACAGGTTCACTCATAAGTTTAAAATACGGAAAATTTTTCATGTATAGCTTAACAATACTAATTCAAAGAGTGTTGGTCACTTCAACCACTGAATAAGTCTACTGTTGTCAAGCAGCTGTAGTACATTAACGTTGTTAAGTTCATGAAATCCGGGTCGGTGGTTTTTCGCAAACCATCATTGGTAACCTTAGGTCTTCGTAGATGCTTTCATTTCCAATATACCTTGCGGCGTTCAACTACGAACAACTTTATTTTAATAAATTTGGATCTTGTTGATTTTGATTCATCAGATTGATCACACTAGTTTCAAAATTTGTGTATGAATTAACAATCTGTTGTCAAAGTAACCCTCAATTTTTTTGTGACTTTTAATATGCTCTTAAAAATTAGGACCGTCAATAAAAAAATAATTGCGAAATACCCTTAATCTGAGTCAATTTAATAATCTTCCGTATGGTATTCGACCTTTTCCGGCAATTTACCAGCTCATATTACACCCTATAAGATATAAATTCTAGAGTCTGTCTAAAATTCTCGAGAAATTCTACCACTGATCCAAATATATATTTCAATGGGGATGACGAATAGCATGAAATTAAAAATAATCATACTAAATTGAATAACTAGTCGTTATGAATGTTATGAAAGTCTTTATCTTTCTGTAGGTATTTTGTGGCTCATATTATAATGTTGATAATAAATTACTATGAATGTTGAAATAAAAACAAAAAGGTTATTTCTTTTTTAATTTTATTTTACTATAGATACAAAAAGAATTAAGATGTTCGTACTCGAAACAGTTGAAGATTTAAAAAAAAAAGGATGTTGAATGTGGTCGAAGAACCACCGTGCCAGAAGTACAATGAAGAAAACGAAAATGATCGACCTACAAGTTCAGCCTTTTGAGATGAATAGCGTCAAGCAAATGATGCATAATACTTATATAATATTTCCTGAATTTAATGAACATCCAAAATATGTATGTTTATTATTTTATGTGTTATATATTTTTTGTAATATGTGTTATTAGTTTTTAATCAGAGATGTAGAACAGTATGAGATACTAATAGAAGAGTACTGGGTACGTAATTCAGATTATCAGCCTATACGTTTATGTATATTATGTCTTCATTCTTCATTATTATATAGATAATTGAAAAGAAAGGAATGAATGGAGTATTATCAAAATTAATATTTTTTCTTTCAAAATAAATAAATAATGAATAAACATCAATTTCCATTTACCATTTTCAAAAAGATATCAGGCATCAACTTCTTTGACATCCATGGGGACATTGGCAAACATTTGTTGAGTTTCTCCAGGCCCTGACTATGATCTTTTCGCACATTATTGCCGTACATGATTAAATTTTCATATATTGTAATCATTCATTTCAAAAATAGCTTGATTTCATTTCGTTTATGCAACAATATATAAATGGAAAGTAGGTCCATTCAATGTTAGAATGTTATTTTGTGTGGAAGCCTCTTTTGATATCCAGTAGCAGTAGCGTTGTTCTTGAGGAGTTTTGTTGGTGTTGCGAGAGGTAATGTGTGAGTCTACTTCGAGATTTCAGTGCGGCATATCATGAACTTTGACTTTCGCTTCCGCTGACATTAACACTACATAATTTGTTATTAGCGCTGCAATTTCCATTTCGGGATTTATTTTCTGAAACTGAGTGTTCTATGTTGAATTATGGCGCTATACTATGGCTTCATAGAATTAATATTACTAGAGATATACGACTTTCAGTTTATTTTTTAGGAAGAACCGAAAATTCATTTTTCTCACTCTGATATGTTTAAGTCATTTTAAATAGTTTTAATGTTTTAAAAAATATATATCTAATTTATATTTATATTAAATATTTCTGTCTAATGCTGTTTATCTGTTGAGTTATGTGAAAGATAATAAAGCTAATAAAATTAACATTCCGTCAATATTGTCCTAACAAAAATAATTATTAGGGTCTATAAAAAAAAGGTAATAAAAATGTCCTCAAAACCAACTATGAGACGTGACAATGAAAAAAAAATGTGTCTGTGAACCTACAAAGCGTCAGCTTTTTTGCCTCGCCAAATCGCCGTGTCCTGATCGTGTACCTTTCTCTCTGTGTATGTGCTTGTAATTTAACAGCAGACCTTAGATAAAAAAGGTCTTTCTATTGGAGATCGTCGGGCATTTTCGCATTTTTCCTTGTAATTGGACAAATTCCGATGTTACAATCGTATTAGGAGGTATTCCTGCTGATGCCGTTCCATTCAGACCAATTCTCGACCCGCCCGATTGGTAACAAACGTTTCGAGTCCCTAGAATCAACTCAGGAATCTCCTTTATCCGGAGGGAAATCGGCCAAATTCAAACAAAAAGTTTCTCTAAAAAATCGGTAAATCTCCAAGTTTCATTTTAAAAAAATTCAACAGACAACAATATTAATCGGTTAGGTTTTAGTTTTCGACATTTTAATGACGGTAATAAATCACGTGGTGAGATGTGTTAGATGTTTTTTTTTTCTAAAACATAACAAGCAAGTTCAACCCAAAAATTCAGACTGATTTTATCTCATTCGCCTTTAGGAAATTGTGAACAGGATGGATCTTTAGATACTTTATATTATTTACTAACTGGAGATGTATTACCAAGAGTTGAGAAATCCATCTTAACCTTGTGCCCTAGTAAATATTTCAGGTTTTTTAGTCAACCTTATGCTTTTAATTTTGCAGATTATATCTATTCTTATATTATTTCGTTGGTCAGTGAAACGTAACGTCAGAACTGCTGCGTGGCGCCCTTCCTTGGCAAGCTTTATAAAAGAACCAATCAAATGTCTTCACAGCAAAATATTTTGCCTATAGATGCCTATAATGGAGAATAAAACTGAACAAACAAATTACTTTAATGAGCGATTATAACCACATTTAGATATTGGACGTACCGAACCTAAATAGTAAAATATGTCTATAGTAGAAAGTCTGATTAAAAAGAAGCAAAACTTTTTAGAACTTGAGAATTAAGATAAACCTTCAATTGTCGGTTTTCTCATAGGGTTTATTAAAGAGAGTGACCTTGAAATGTCTCAACATGGTCGTCTAATACACATAGATAAGTCTTTGAACAATATGTGTAATTTTATAAAAATTAATTACATCTTATATTATGCTTAATACAATCATAATTTACAAATTAATATATTACTAGTGCTCTGTAGTACTTTCATTAATACACAAGCAAGGCGAGTACGGGATTAATACATCAGTATGTACTTCCCAAATTAAAATAAAAATGTATAAAAAAGTAATAAAAAAAGAAATAAAAATAAAAATAATCTACTGAAGCTAAAGTTAAGAACACTATACTTAAACACTAAACAAGTTCGTGTTAATCTTCTGATTTCCTGCGTCTTGCCCTGTAGCAGTATTGCTTGATTTATTGATTTAGCAACCTTATTTTACTTTTAAGGCAAAATCTTAGATCAGTTCGCGTATCCATTTGATTTCGAGGACATTGTGTAGCTCCTCGTTGGTTACGTAGCGATAAGCATTGGTTGTTAATCGTAGAACTTTGTTTTAGTTTCCTTGGATTACTAGTTGGTGTTTTAGCGCAACCCCATATTTGCACACCATTGCATGCTTCAGTCTTAAATAGGCATTGGTTATATATATCGACAAGACTTTTTGTGGCAGCTATTTTAATAACTTTTTAGGATTGAGGTTCTTGTGAATTTCTGTGACAACTTCCATTAAAAAAACAGATTTACAGCTATATCGGTCTGACAAACACGATTTATCTCTATTGTAGATTCTATATCATTCGATTGGAATACGTTGGCAAAATGTCCTGCGAATAATTCAACTTTTTCGTCATTGCGTCGAACCTATTCATTTAGATCATTTTTAATAGACGGTACTCTCATTCACTTACATATTTCTCGAACGAACCCTGTTCATATTCTTTAATCTTTTCATTTGTTGCTAGTAATTCTATTAAATATTGTTTTGTCTGCAGCATTCCTGGTTCTGTGCCATACTTTTCTAGCTTTTCCTCTTTCTTTTATCATTTCTCTAATTCCAAGAGGGTATATTTGTATATATAAAAATAAAATAACACTAAAACTTAACACTTCACCGAATAACGCAACACAAGACAGTACGCCCTCAAAAAAACAAAATTGTTCCAGCTGGTAAGTATTTCAGCTACTATTTTAGCTTGATAATCTTGTTTTGTTTCCGTTTTGGATTGTTCTACTCTTCTCTAATTCTTATCCAGTATATTACTACCAACATTTTTTTCTCGTTTAATTTAATTCAATTAGAAATCGACTGATACAATTGAAAGACCGTGTAATATGGTAAAGAGTTCCTTAAACTGCGCTGTTGTTCGTCGATACTATCGGGAAGACAACAACGCCGAGGAGAACGCTAACGAAGGCTTCTTTTACGGTGCAGTTAGCCGTAATGTGGCGCGACTGTCTTCACGGTATGGCACACATGTCTCAAATGAGACGGTAAAGGGCGGAATCCTCCCCGTCCCATCATCCAGATAAAAACCGGCAATTTCGCCAATTTCCTTTATTCCGACTGGGGCATCGAAAATTGCCGAGAACGAGCTTTCGGTTGCGATTTCGCGATTGCCGAGACCCTTCCAGCTTAAGAACTTTATTGGCTCCTTTTCTGTCGTCTTCCTCTCGCACTGTTAAAACAGTTTACGTTCCTTTTAAAATTTTTAACAAAATATATAACAGGTCAATTGAAAAGTCCCCGACCTACCATAGTAAAACATATTTTTTTGGCAAAGTTTGTTTTTTTATTCAACATAATTCCCTTCAAGGGCGATACACTCATTATAGCGACCCTCCAACTTTTCGATACCATTTTTGTAGTACGATTTGTCCTTTGCTTCAAAATAGGCCTCAGTTTCGGCGTTCACCTCTTCATTCGACGAAAATGTCTTCTCAGCGAGCATTCTTTTGAGATCTGAGAATAGAAAATAGTCGGTGGGTGCCAGATCTGGATAATACGGTGTATTATCTTGGCGAAACAGTATTTCTTTTTCTTCAAATGCGGCCGTTTTTCGGCGATTTCGTTCTTCAAATGGTCCAACAACGCTATGTAATGGTCGTTATCGTCGATGGTCGTCGTAGTAATTCATTGATGGTCCTTCCTTTTTCAAGGTAGTCAATGAAAATAATTCCATGCGCATCTCAAAATACAGACGCCATAAACTTGCCAGCTGACTGTTGACTTTTCCCACGCTTTGGAGCGCGTTCATGGTGTGCAATCTACTCGAATGACTCGAATGAGCCATGTTTCATCCATTGTCACATATCGATGCAAAAACCCGGGTTTATTACGCTTAATCATCTTCAAATACTGCTCCGAATCATCAACTCGTAGTTTTTGGTCAAAAGTGAGCTTGCGCGGCATCCACTTTGCACAGAGCTTTTTCATACATTCACCCAAGTATTCATGAATGATCTGATGTACACGTTCAGTTGATATCTTTAGAATCATGTCTTCTATTTCATTCAGTTTAAATTTACAGTCATTGAAAATCATTTTGTGGATTTTTTAAAATATTTTCGTCGATAACAACCTCTTTTGCATATCAATCCTTGATGGTTGATTTTCCTGGGGCTGTGTCCGGAAACTCGGCATCAAGCCAATTGTTTGCTTCAACTGTATTTTTTCCCTTCAAAAAGCAATATTTTCACATGCGAAATTCCTTTTTACCCATTTTTTTTTCACAATAACAAAAGTTGCTTCACTCAAAATGCTATAATTCACAAACTAATGATCCGACAGTTGTCAAATTTATACACACATCTTTTGAGGGTTAAGGCTAACTAAAAACATATGTATTTAATTCTAGTAGCGCTATCTAAGTGTCAAGCCGGGGATTTTTCAATTGACCTGTTAAGTATTCAGAATATACAGCTTTGCAGATATGGCAAATGCATTAGAGAAAATTAAATCTAGTTTTACTTAGAAAAATGCACACAGGCAGAATATAACAGAAGAAACTAAGGAGAGATACATTGATAGTAAAATAATATGGGAAGGAAATGAAGAAAATAAGAACTAAACATAAAATATATGTTTCTTCATTAGAAAGTCTATTCTCCATAATGCGTCTGTCATATCTGTAAAACAACTACTGATATTTCTCTCTTGGTAATTATCAGGAAAGTTTTGCTCTGTCTTTTTCATACATTTCATATATTTAGTTCTTAATAAATCAACATCAAGATTGTCTTGATTAGTTACTCGCTTCACATGTAGACACTTTCTCTTTAGTGAATCTAACATTATATTGTTCTTCACTTTTGGACGGTAAACATATTTTCAGAAAAAAAAACCAATAACTTAATATTTAGTAATGTCAAGATTTGCCTCTCTAACACATTTTACTGTCAAAAATAGATTTCTGTTCGAAGTAACTAATATAAGTCTGCTTCTGACTAACTATTTATTGTATTAGGCATTTCCGTTCAGAGTAATTACAAACATTAAGTAGCGATTTGAATTTAATTTGAAACTAATCGTTATCACTAATGTTTAGAAGAATTTCGCAGACATTTGGCAACCAGGCGAATGTTATAAGCTGATCCGGTTACATATTCGGACGAGTCAGATAACGTTGTATCTCTTTATAAGCAGAATAAAATTAAAATAAACCATACAGTCTGGTATTAAAACGAATTTAAAAACTGCAATAACCGAAACATTCGTGCTGGCGTGAGTTCATTTTTAATTTGGTTGGATTATATGTAGTTCGGCGCTTTCAGCACCGTAAAAGGCATGAAAAAGAACAACCTGAAGATGATGAATGATACCTTCGATATAAGAATTATTTCGTTGATTCAATATTTGAATTAATATCGGAAATACACCAAACGAGAAAACCAGAACAAGGAGCGATAACGTAGACGTCTCCGTGGGAAAGCAAAAAAGAGAAATGAGAAATGTAAACTGCGTAATGCAACAAAAATGATAAAAGCAAAAGCGGCATTGTTTTTGGGTAATGGATCCGGGTAATTTAGTCTTTCCAAGTGGAAAGGCGTAATGGAGTGACCCAATTCGGCTTTGGTGGGGTCGCCGCGGCCTGAAAAGAGGGCCCCGAGTGATTGGAGAGGTTTAAATCGTATACTGTACGAGTGGCACGACCGGCTGGGGGTGGAGAGGGAGGCCGTGAGGGTGTGCTGCTTTTGAAATCCGGCCGACAAACAAAACAATCGTCATAACATGTTTTTCTGATCGAGTGACATGTATTCAATCGAGCCGTTTCTATTCATCAATCTCGCGGCATAGTACCCGGTTAAAAATCGTTCGAAAACGACCTTGGGAATTCAATAAAAGTGACTTATGTAGGATTTTAAACGATTAATATCCCCCTCCTATGATTTCAATATAGATTTTAAATATAATCTCGAGCCCTGGCTTCTTTATTTAATTTAGACAATGAATAGACAATATATGGTCTGTTTAAACTAACGGTAAACTCACCTCATACCGATGTCGAACGTGTTGCCTATCGCAAACGAATATTCGTTTTAAAATCGAATAGTATTTTTTCTTCTCATTTTATTCTAGTTATAAAGAGTTATAAGAGACAATGTTGTTGTAACCGAATCAGCCTATGAGTTTTCCTTGGTTGTCAAATATTTGCAAAATTCTTCAAAACATTGGTGATGATAATTAACTAACGCTGTTTAATATTTGTGATTACTCTGGTTGAGAATGCCGAAGCCAATAAACAGTCAGTCAGAAACAGATTATGTATGTAATAAGTTACTTGGAACAGGAACAAGATGATTGGGGCCCCCTCTTGTCAGTAAACTACGATAGGGAGGTAAGTATTAATACATATATGTATGTATGTATGTATGTATATATATATATTTATATATATATATATATATATATATATATATATATATATATATATATATATATACTATAGCGCTGAATATTAGGACAGCTACTGTGACTAAAAATACTCTAAAAATTTTAAACAACATAGTGTTAAAATACGAATAAATATCACCTTGATGTTAACTCTATTAGAAATTTATGAAACGTAAAAGTAGAATTAATTCAGACGAAACTGTTAGTCTGAAAAGTATTCATAGAAAGTTTAGAGAGATAAAAGTAAGATACGTAAAGATAGCCCTTGAAGCGGTCTAACGGAACTTCCAGACACTGCTTTTAAATTCCAAAAGGATGCAATTTTTAAAAGCATAGAATAAAATTAAGGAAGATTTGTTTTTCAATTTGTATATCGACGAGGCATGGATATTTGAAAATGGAACATTGGGTCATTCTTGGCAAGGCCTTAATAAAAATTGCGTAAAGAGAACAAAAGTTGATTGAAAAAAGTATCGTTAGATATACATGTTTAACAATACATTGGAGATATCCAATTTATTCGTACAAAGAATGGGAATGGTCTTATTCCTGGAGCAATTAGTGTTTGCTTCCAAATCCAACGGCCAGTAACATGGAGAAATAAACCATAACATGTGTTCGCCCTAGTTCAAAAATGAACCGTTAAAGAAGTAAAGAGTGAATAATTTTAAATTTGTTAATCTGAATATGTAATTTAAATGTTTAATTGTTTTATGTGCATTTTAGAAATAATAAATCTGGATAAATGGAAAGTAACATTGCCTACAGAAGAATAAATCGAAAAATGGCGGAATCGTGAACAAATGTTAGTTTGGAAACCAACAGTTCAGTTATTGACTTCAATAGTGACTCAGAAAGTGATAGTGACTAAATAAAACTTTTGAGATATGGGAATATGATCTACAGCTGATAAATACCAAAACAGAGCGATGATAACTAAAGATTCGCACAAAATTCATTTAATATCAAGGGGGAGAAATTTTAAAACAAAAACTCGATACATGTATCAAATTATTTCTGCTGATTATCCTTCAACCCAAAATTCACTTGATGTCCGGGAGAGGAAAGGGGAGACATCCCAAAACAAAAGCTCGATATTCTCCTTCGAAAACCCTAGGTTTTTAATGTCGATATTTTACATTACAATTTAAACCTCGATATTCTCATTTACAACTATCGATAATTCTTTGAAAATTATATCGACAAATATCGACACAAAAAATATAGATATATAGCACAATATTAAAATTAAAAACTTACATTATAGCCAGTTTAGAGTCAAACAAGGAACGAACTGGAATTAATACACATGGATACACAATTCATGGCAAATATTCATTAAATGGAAAAAATCACAATTCTCAATACATAATAATTTTCTATTATAAAACCTATATTGAAAAGGGCCCCGGCCTACCATAGTAAAACACATTTTTTTGGGAAAATTAGTTTTTTCTATTCAACATAACTCCCTTCAAGGGCGATACACTGACTATAGCGACCCTCCAACTTTTCGATACCATTTTTGTAGTACGATTTGTCCTTTGCTTCAAAATAGGCCTCAGCTTCGTTGATCACCTCTTCATTCGAGGAAAATTTCTTCCCAGCCAACATTTCTTTGAGATCTGAGTACAGGAAATAGTCGTTGGGGGCAGATCTGGAGAATACGGTGGATGAGGAAGCAATTCGAAGCCCTATACATGGATTTTTGATACGATGCATTGTCTTGGTGAAGCAGCACTTTCTTTTTCTTCAAATGCGGCCGTTTTTCGGCGATTTCGTCCTTCGAACGGCCCAATAACGCTATGTAATAGTCTCTGTTGATGGTACTTCCTTTTTCTAGGTAGTTAATGTAAATTATTCCATGCGAATCCCAAAATACAGACGCCAAGACCTTTTTCGTCTTCAAATGCGACCGTTTTTCGACGATTTGGTCCTTCAAACGGTCCAATAGCGCTATGTAATAGCCACTGTTGATGGTCTTTCCTTTTTTAATATAACGAGAGTCAATAACAATTATTTCAAGCGCATTCCAAAATAGAGATGCCATAACCTTGACAGCCGACTCTTGCTCTTTCGCACGCTTTAGAACGGGTTCATCGTCTGCAGTCCACTCGGATCACTGTCGATTGGACTCCGGAGTGAAATGATCAGGTTTATTACTCTTGATCATCTTCAAATACTGCTCCGAATCATCAACTCGTCATTGTTTTTGGTCAAAAGTGAGCTCGCGCGGCATCCACTTTGCACAGAACTTTCTCATACCCAAATATTCGTGTTTCAGTTTCAATTTACGGTCATTCAAAATCATTTTGTGGATTTTTAAAATGTGTTCGTCGGTCACAGCCTCTTTTGGGCGTCCACTGCTTTCAGCGGTGCTCATTTCACCACGTCTAAACTTAGCTTACCAATCTTTGATGGTTGATTTTTCTGGGCCAGTGTCCGGAAACTCGGCATCAAGCCACGTTTTTGCTTCACCTGTATTTTCTCCCTTCAAAAATCAATATTTTATCAACACGCGAAATTCTTTTTTATCCATTTTTTTCACAATAACAAAATTTGCTTCACTCAAAATGCTATAATTCACAAACTAATCATCTGACAGCTATCAAATTAACACATGCATCTTTTGAGGGTTAGGGCTAACTAAAAAACATATGGATTTAACTCTAGTAGCGCCATCTATTTGTCAGGCCGGGGACTTTTCAATTAATCTGTTACAAACAAGTGTTGAAAGCTATATCGACATTCGGAATTAAATTAAGGAGACATTCCGCGAAAAGTAATATAAATACAATACAATATTTCCAGGAAAAGGTCCTCAGAAGTATAGTAGGTGTATCCAGATATTACAGGACTGATTATTTATACCGAGATCTTCAGATACCGACAGCCACTCAGCAAATCAAGCGAATTGCAAGGGGACATGAGAATAGACTCCATCTCATGTGAGTATCGAAATAACACAACTCTTTAATAACACCAGAACAGGATACAGACTCAAAAGTATGAAAACATTTGATACCGTGTAGTATATTGTAGTGATAATAACAGTGATAAAAACAGCAGCGTTAATACATAAACATTATTATACTAGAGATTAAGATAGGAAAATTTCAAAAGAAACATAAATAACTTAATGAATTACGTTTCAATTTCCATAACCGGTCGATCACTAACACATTAAAAACCGCCGATGAAGAAGATCAATACGAACAGAAGCTAGACTAGCGGAATAATCCTCCTGAAGTTTTTCTAACCTGCCCGAAATCCGCATAATTCCGGAACCGGACAAGATCTACGACCGCCAGCGGCAAAAAGATGCGAATTTGAAAGTTTCGGTCCACTTTCGGGCGCATAAATTCGAATTTGTCGCTATTGTCCGCGATAAATCTGACACGGACTGCGATATGATGAAACTGCCGTCCCCATTACTCGTGAGACATCGATGGGGATGGTCGCATATCGCATTGCGGAGACGAATTAGAATATTCCCCCCGTTAATGTCCGAGCATCAGCAGGAATTCTTGATATATTGCGATCACTTAGCCCATAATGCGGAACTATTGCGGGATTGTCGTGCGATCGCTCATATTTAAATGGTGCTCGCCAAGCGCGTATCAGGATTTGATCAAATTAAACATGACTCCAATGTATTTTTGTATTTACACGTCTTTAAGGCTCTTTAAGGAGATATTCTAGTCTATAAATTAGAATAAATCAATAGTTTTCATATATATTCGTTTTATATCAGACGGTGACTACGATACTAAACAAACACATTGAAGACCGGGACTGATTATAACCAAGGCTGAAGAATTGTTAAAAACTATTCGGGCATATGGTTGTGAAACTATTTCGATAGGTAAACCCACATATAACAGGTCAATTGAAATGTCCCCGGCCTGACACATAGATGGCGCTACTAGAATTAAATCCAAACGTTTTTTACTTAGCCCTAACTCTCAAAAGATGCGTGTATAAATTTGACAGCTGTCGGATCATTAGTTTGTGAATTATAGCATTTTGAGTGAAGCAACTTTTGTTATTGTGAAAAAAATGGATTAAAAAGAATTACGCATGCTGATAAAATAATGATTTTTGAAGGGAAAAATTCAGTTGAATACAGTGATGTTGAGTTTCCGGACACTGCTCCTGGAAAATCGACCATCAAGGATTGGTATGCTAAGTTTAGACGTAGTGAAATGAGCACTGAAGACGGTGAACGCAGTGGACGTCCTAAAGAGGTTGTTACCGATGTACATTGAAATTGAATGAAATAGCAGACACTCTAAAGATATTAATTACGTGTACATCAAAGTGTGGGAAAATCTAACAGTCGACTGGCAAGGTCTTGGAGTCTGTATTTTGGGATTCTCATGGAATAATTTTCATTAACTACCTTGGAAAAGGAAGGACCATCAACAGAGACTATTACATGGCATTATTGGACCGTTCGAAGGATGAAATCGCCGAAAAACGGCCGCATTTGAAGAAAAAGAAAGTGCTGCTTCATTAGGATAATACACAGTGTCAAAAATCCATGAATTGGGCTTCGAATTGCTTCCTCATCTACCGTAGTTTCCAGATCTGGCCCCAACGACTATTTTCTGTTCTCAGATCACAAAAGTATGCTCGCTAAGAAGAAATTTTCGTCGAATTAAGGGGTGATCACCGAAACTGAGGCCTATTTTGAAGCAAAGGACAAATCGTACTACAAAAATCGTACTACGAAAATGGCATCGAAAAGTTGGAGGGTCGTTATAATCTATCATCAATTATGTTGAATAAAACAAAACTAATTTCGCCAAAAAAATGTGTTTTACTATGGTAGCCCGGGGACTTTTCAATTGACCTATTAGGACAATGGATCGAAATAACGTGGCAGACCTGCTAGTTAATATAACAATCGATTAGATAGGTTTTGGAGTCGTATCCGAAGAAAAAATTAACTTAGAAGACCGGATACAATCCGAAGAAGAAAACTACCCTAAAAGTAATAAATCCTAAAATGAAGGAATAAATGAACAAAAAAAAGAAAGACATGCCATAACTCCAGGGCATATTGCAGGAGTTAAAAATTATACCCTGGGTAAATTTCGGTGGACATGCTAACAATGCTAGTGCCGAGTATTCGTTATGGAGAGCTACCAGAAACTTAAAAGGACAAAGAGATGGCCCAGGGATAATTAGGTCCAATAAAACCATAGGACATATTCTTGTAGCGAGCTTTAAAAATAAAAAAAAGCGATTCTTCCAAATGAATTCAAGAAATTCTAAACAATAAGGCAAAAAGGCAATCGCACTAGATTAGTTAAGAGTAGAGAGTAGAACTGGTATGGCCACTGTTATGAAATCCAATCTTCGTTTTGAATACCACCCAAATACCCCTTGGCATCAATATGGGGATCGTAATCCTGAGTGGCTCTTCGTCTAGTTTTGACCACGACCCTTTTCACATTTTATTTACCTACTTCGTTCTACTTTAATTCACTTCGTGTCACCAGTAATCATTAATTTTAAAAATGACTTATTCTCATGCCCTTCATCAAGTGTCTCACCCTTAATTCATTCAACATAAATACTTACAGATACTACTTCTGATAGATATATATATATAATATATATATATATATATATATATATATATATACTAAAATAAGTTCATAAATTTATAACTTATAATGTTATTTCCAGTTTAATACAGAAAATATATCAAATTCGGTCTTTTCATCTTTAACAAATCACCATAGTCACCATTTTATTATACGAACGGCATTTTCCAAGGAAGGCGACCATTAAACAGGTCAGCTTTTAAAATCCCATAATTTTTCAAATACACCGCCAATGAAAGTTACATTACGTATACAAGTCAAGTTACGTATACACTATTTTTCGTTATCCGCTCCATCCTAAAATGCCCCATATGTCGAAATAATGAGAAAATACTACTATAGTGGTTACCACTGAAAATATTTACAATTATCTCTAATATAGATGCTACAGTAATGGATGAGCAGTCACAGAACTCAATCATATTACTGTGCATAACTGAGAAAAACTTGTTCTTAACTTCTTTTCAACATTTGTGCCAAATTTCATTTGGCGAGGCATTTTCTTGAGGTCAGCAAGAAGCCTCTAATGACCGAAAGCCAAATCTAAAGAATACAATAGATGAGGAAACAATGAAATGAAGTTAATTGAACTTAACCATACTGACTTCTGACACGATACATTATTATACTGTTTTTTCTTCGCCCAATTGGCCGGATAATTTCATATATATTCTTCAGGCCTCTCGAGGCGAACTTAGAGATTAATTGCAACTAGATGATAATCTTCTTCCGACAAATATATTATAATGCATACCTTAATTAATAATATTTTCCCCGTCAAAAAAAAATCTCACTTTTTTAATCATATTTAATTAATTTGAACAAACCAAAAGGAAGAAAAATGGCTATCATATTCCAAACTGTTTCAACACCAGGGTTTCATTGCTTGTCAGTCAAGAAAGAAGAGTTTTCTATACCGTATTCTGAATTACGATAAAAAGTGCATTAACCAGTTAATTCAGTTGTGGAGTTAGCAACAGTGTTATGTTACGAACGATACAAAGTTAATAACCATTTAAGAGAAAAAATTAACAAAATTTTCTTCCAAGCCATCAATTTTGCTTCCGTAATAAACACGGAACAACAGAACAAATACATAGATTAGTCAACCAAATTAACAAATCCTTAAACGTTAAAAAATATTCCTCCGCTGCATTTGTCTATATTTCTCAGGCCTTCGACAAGATGAGGCACACTGGACTGCATGTTAAATTGAAAAAGCTTTTGCACCATCCGCACTTTGAACTGCTGAAATCATACCTCACAGACAGATATTTTATTGTCACACGGGGTGACGAATACACTGACCCACACCCAACATATTCGGGTGTTCCGCAGGGCAGTGTTTTGGGCCATTATTATATTTATTCTATACAGCTAACCTACCAACCTCAAGAAACACTACTGTTGCAACATATGCTGACATATGATACAGCGGTTTTATCATCACACGAGGATCCAAAATCAGCCACAAGAAACTTCCAACTTCATCTTAACAAAGTCGCATTGTGGTTGAAAACGTGGCGTATCAAAGCAAATGAGACAAAATCTACCCATATGACATTTAGCCTTTTTAGAAGAACATATCTCTTAGTAAAATTGAATAATTATGAACTTCCGCAAGCAGATAAGGTTAAATATCTGGGAATGCATTTTGATCGACGTTTGACAAGGAAAAAAGAATGCGCTTTGTTACACGCAAACAGCTTCAGCTTAAACATGACCAAACGTACTGGCTGATGGGCTAAATTATCATCAGATAACAAGGTTTTGCTGTATAAGTCAATACTTAGGCCTATTTGGACCCATGTTATTGAACAGTGGGGTACTACTAGAAAATCTAACATAGATATGCTGCAGAGGTTCCAGAATAAAGTGTCGCGAGTCATCGTCGATGCCCGATATTATGTGTCCAATAAACTGATTCAGCGCGATATCCCCTTAGAACCCATAACGAGTGTGATTCGTGTTAGTGAAAAGTACTCTCAAAGAATATTAGTGCATCCCAATGCACTCGCCAAACAGTTAAATGTGCGCGATGACAGTGAGTTCGTAGACTCAAACACAAACTACCATACGAACTGATTAATTGACACAACGAGTGAGATTTAATAATATCTATAAAAAGTTAGAATAGTCTTTAGAATAGAAGTTAGGATAGACTTTAAAATAAGTCAGAATAGTATTTAGAATAAGATTTAGATTATAAGTTGTACAGCAGATCACTTACTGAAGTGATTTTCTACATGTTAGGATGGTTATATTATATAATGGAAATCACATAATAATATTTATAGCACACAGGCAAATTGTTGACGGTCTAAGGGATTAATAAAAAAAAGATCGAAACTTTCAATACAAAATCTACTTTCATTTGCTACGATGGTATTTTTTAAAATCAATTTCCCAAACTACCCTCCTCCGCAACAGAGTAGACTTACAAATACAATTTCTATTCATAAGTGGTTAACATAAAAACCCCTGCAAAATAGGTTACGATACCACATAAATACGCAAACTTAAGGACAGTGAAAAAGGGATTTCTTAGAATTTCTCGCCATTATTGTCAATATTTTATTCTTTATGGCCTATACCGAACATTACTGTTCTATAATATGTCAAAGATATGCTATACAGATTTATAGTTGAGTTATATAATGGCGTTATGGTGAAGTACATCATTCAGTCCATACCATTCTTAAGTAGGTTATTTTACGACCATTTTATATGCTATTTTTATATAGGTCGTCTCAGTATAGATTTAGTACAACAGATCAGATTCAGGTTCAATAACTCATAGAAGATATAAAGTATAGTGTGTTCAGTCAAAAAAATTAACAGAAACGGGAACCACATTTTTTGAAAACTAGTAAAAATTCTATAAAATGTATTTTACTGTCACTAAAACCAACATAAAACTCTTTATAATCCCTATTATTTTCATTAACCCATGATTAGTTTAATGAAAATGGCAGCAAAAAAAATATAAAAAAGGCAAAAAACACTAATTTTCGTTACTATATATGTTACGAATGAAAAGTGCCAATTTTTTTACCTTCCGGATAATCTCGAAGTATTTTAGAGTGAAAGAAAAGAAAATCCACGGACAATTATTTTAGAACTTGTAATTTTTATGATAATTGATTTTTTATGTGAGAAAACAGCGATTAAGTCTTTTTCAAAATATACTTTTAACTGCATAAACTGAAAACTAAGAATTGTATAACGATTGTTATACTACCATTAGATTCAACGTAAAATTCTTCATACTTTTTATAATTTTAACTCTTCTGTAATTATATCAACAGAAATGACAGCAAAAAGCTTGAAAACTTGAAAAAAAGAAATTTTCCCGACTGTATATAACGAAAAGTACAAACATTGTTAACCTCCCGGATAAAGACAAAAGTCCCAAAATACATCTAATTTGATTAAACGAAAATCCATATTAAATTGTCTTGAAGTTTGTCCTTTTAAAGCTATATGACATAAACATAAATGAACTCATTTCTTGAAAATATACATTCGCTAAATAACTTAAAAACTAAAAGCTGTCTTAACTCTCATTTCTCAATAAATTCGATTCAGCGTAAAAATCTTTATCATCCCTGCAATTTTCATTAACTTGCTATTGCATGAAGTGAAGTGACAGAAAAAACTTAAAAATGGTGTAAAACTGCGAATTTTCATCACAATATACATGGAAAATGACCAAAAAAAATACAATGCGGATAAAGAAAAAAGTCTCAAAATATATGTGTTTTTGGACGAAAATAACTAAAATATATGTTAAATTGTCCTATAAGGAATACTTTTTAAGATATATAACATAAACATAAACCAAATAATTTTTTGAAAATATACTTTTCACTGTATAATTTGAAAATTATAAACTATATATGAATAATTGTACTACCGTTCAAATCAGCGTGAAATTATTTATAATCCTAGCAACTTTCATTAACTTGTTATTGCATCAACTGAAATGACAGAAAAAAAAACTTGAAAATGGTGTAAAACTGCGAATTTTCATGACTATATTATACACATGGAAAAGTGCTAAACATTTTTACATTGCTGAAAAAGACAGAAGTCTCAAAATATATGTATTCTGGGGTGAAAATAACGAAAATGTATGTTAAATTATCCTATAATTTATACTTTCTTATGTTATATAAGTTATATGGCATAAACATAAAAGAAACAATTTTTGAAAATATACTTTTTACCGTATAACTTGAAAATTAAAAACTGTATACTTAATTATTATACTACCATTCGATTCAGCATATAATTCAATATAATCCCTGTAACTTTCATCAACTTCCTTTTGAACGGATATAACAGAATAAAAAATGAAAATGGTGTAAAATGGCCAATTTTCATAACTACATGTATAATATAATTATGTATAATAACAAAATACATGTATTTTGTTGTGAAAATAACTAACATCCATATTAAATTGTCCTACAATATGTACTTTTTAAGTTATATTACACAAACAGAAATCAAATAATGTGTTGAAACTCTTGACTGTACAACTTGAAAATTAAAAACTGTATAAAAATTAATATACTACTATTCGATTCAGCATAAAATTGTGTATAATTCCTGCAGCTTTCATTAACTTGCTATTACTTAAACGATAATTATAGAAAAAATTAAAATGGTGTAAAATTGCGAATTTTCATGACAATATACTTGGAAAAATTGGTAAATTTCTTCATCTCTCGGATAAAGAAAAAAGTCTCAAAATACATAACATAGTAGCATGGTAAAATAGCCGCAAAATAAACAGAAAAAAAATTAAAAATATCTTTAAACTGTCCCAATGGACACATTTTCATTCAATTATTCATTTAATTTGTTTGGCAATATAATATCCAAGATATAAACATATGAAATCACCCTATATTACTGTAGTTTCTCTTCTTACCACAAGAAATAAACGAAAATATCTTAACAATAATATTGAACAGAACTATAGAACAGAAATAAAACCGTAAGACTCCTAAGAATCTCGGCCCGCATATTTATAATTTCGCTATGGTATCTGATACATTCCATCTTTTTCCAACTCCGCGAGACTTCATACTTTATTAAAGTTTCGAGGAGGCTCTTTAATTCTGGCGGATTTGAAGGAATTTAATTGTTTCGTCTGAAGTGGTCAGATAAAATATAAATTCCGCGATTTAAATGCGAAACGCCAATGGGATTTTCGCTTAACTTCGCGTCTTCGACGAGCCAATGGGATATTGTATTTTATTTTACGGCTTCCGGTTTCGTCTCGTTGGTTTTGTTTTGGCGTCTAAAGTGTATTAATAATGTTGAAACTGTACACAAACTGGTCTCAGTTTATTGAATGATTGCGGACAGAAACTTTTTTACACTTTCTACATCTATACATAGTATAAAACAAAGTCGCCTTTTCTGTCCCTATATCCCTATGTGCGCTTAAATCTTTAAAACTACGCAACGGATTTTGATGCGGTTTTTTTCAATAGATAGGGTGATTCAAGAGGAAGATTTATATGTATAATACATGCATAATATACTAAGACAACATTGCTAATTTTAGAGGTTTCTGACGTGATGTCGTAAATTAACCTATTTTTTTAGGCTTATTTAGCAATTAGCAAAAACGCTGCCTAACCCTACGAGTTAGATCAAATTAATGTACTACAGTATTGTACACCATAAAAAGGTCTACAAAAAAGTCCGCGATGGTATATGTTTATCTCTTAGGGATAACCCACATTAACCATTTTTATTGTTTACTTTTTACGTGAGAAAATGGCGTATTTACGAAGCTATTTTAAGCAATACGGCATTAATCCTTATCGAATTAAGTACCTTAAATACAGTGTGCAATTAATATAGATCAATATGGTTCCTTACAGCATGTAAATTAAACAAATATTTTCGGAGATATTACAAATTTAAAATTTGCGTTTAAAAATGTGTAATGTAATAAAAATTGTATGAATTTAGATATTCCAAAGATAGCAGGAAATCTTCATAGTAAGTATAGGGGAAGAGGAATTGTTTTACTCCAAATTTAATGCGTGCAGGCCAAGGGCAGTAATGAATGACCCAAAAATACTGGATCGATTTTAATCATGTTTTCATTGAGTGACATAGGCATATATATTTTATGCCCGTGCAAAGTCGGAGCGGGCCGCTATGTTTTTATATACAACGTTCATATTTTTTCTGTAGTGTATTTAATTTAGTATCAGCATTGCACCCGTGCGAAGCCGGGGCGGGTCGCTAGTATTTCTATAATAGGCTAGATTATTATTATAAAAGTTATTTCTGCAAAAAAAATTAATTTGTAAGGAAAATTGACGATTGAATAAGTGATGTATTTATTTTAGTCGCATTGGACTGTTTCTTACAGGTCCAGGTCTTATCTATACATTATTTCCATAATTTTGTGTTATAATTAGACATGTATCGGTAGCGTCAGGATCCCTAATAATCCCTAATTGTATAATTCTCTATCGGTAAGCGGAAATAATGATTAAATCTTGTAAGGCGTGAACTAGTTATACTAGTATATATATATATATATATATATATATATATATATATATATATATATATATGTTATATTATCTATCTATGTTATATATATAATATGTTAAAAATTAATTAAAAAGAGAGGTTAAAATAGCCCTACTGACAGTATAATGATACAATTTTCTGGGGCATAAGATATTGCCTTGGCTCGTCTATTCATATAGAAATATCTGGAATTTAAGTTATAGAGTCAACCCCCGCTATTATAATTATTTAAAGAGCCTTCATGTTCTTCCTCTTCACAATTTCCTAAAGGCCAATGAGATGAAAAAAATTAACTTATGTTAAACGATTCAAATGACTCCTAAAACATACTAGCCGAGGATGTGTATTCCTGAATCCATTAGCTGCATCCAAGAAAAAACTATCTTGGTTCAATAGCCTTAAGCCAATATATTTATATGGATAATTAAACTTTTTTTCTTTAATGAAAAGAACCCCTCAATGTAGTTATTAAATTGATGTCACTTTAATAAATTTGTTGTCACTTGAGCAATAAATTTTACAGCAATATTCCTTGTGTATTGAATAGATTTGCATTCAGGAGCTACTATTTATTTTATTGGAGCTGCAACTATTGATCCAAGAAGAAAAGTATTATACACCAACGGGTGTACAAGAAAAGTACACCCGTTTGCATAGCTTCTTTTGGAAGGGGATTAATTTCTAAAATTAAAAAAATTTAAATTTGATGTTTAAATACATATGAATAAACTTTCCCCAACTTACAACAACAAAACATGATGTAACGAACATAAATTTCTTTGATACTTAGTTCATTCGGTTTGCGATTTTTAACATTATCAACCATTGTTTAATGACATCCAAATACTTCTTCGAGCGAAAACAATTCTGCATTTCTTTACTATCTGTGCGTCCGGATACACAACACTTCCTAGATCAATAATTCACTTTACTTTTTGTACTACCGACTTATATATATTAATGAACTAATAATTTAATGTTTAAACGCACTATTCCTCATGACAGCCATACTAAAAATGGCGCTTAAAGTAAATAAATAACAAACGTACCATAGAAACAAAGTGAGCCAATCAGATTCCGTCGCGGCTTATAGTATAGCGATTAAAGCAAGTAATAAGTTAAAAGTAGCTACTTCTACATGTTGGACGTCGCAAAACACTTCTCCAAAACTTCCTATTAAGTTAAATCTCTATTTCTCTGTGATTATATTTTGCAAAAGTAACACCGTCACTGATTTATACCTCTTTGAAAATGTGCACTTGCAACAAGCATTACTTTTTCTTATTTAATAAAACAAACAAAAGCCGCTAAGTTATGAGCATGCTATAACCTTAGAAACATACGATGAATGATTTCGAAAATTTAAAAGTGTTGATTTGGATGCGCCAGTCAAAGAACGTTCTGGTAGAACCGAAAAAGTCTGAAGATCCGAAACCGAAAGAGTTATTGAATGAAGAGCAAACCCAAACTGAAAAATAATCAGCAGAAGCGTTAAATGTGGCCCAAGAAACGATTAGCGACCGATTACGAGCAATGGGGAAAATTGAAGTAACGCCTTTCCGCAACACCTGATATATTAGTGATATACTTTATCGATCGTTTATCACTTCTGCAATAATGGGTTGACAGTAGCTATATTTTAAGCAGTATACTGATTACACCGCCGATAAATGTCGCTGCGTGCTTAATCCCCGCTAAAAGTACTGATATTTTCATTAAATCGACTGATAAACAATACAAAATAACGGCTAATCAACAGGGTCTCCATTGCCGTACAACATCGTCACGCCGACTAATGATTCTAACTGAAATTTATGCGAAATTCGTCGGATATTAGTGACGCTTTGTGCCCCCACGACATTAATAACACCCTTTTGTACAGTTAAAGTCAATTCGGAACAGAACCGAACAGTAAAATTACCGGCGGATGATTATCACTTATACATAACAGTCAAAGCGTCGCAAACTGTGACAAACGACCGTATCAGTTGCAGATTAATCAAAATTTATGAAAGGGTAGTAGTGGCTGAAAAGGTTATCGACTACAGGTCATATAATACACATGCAATTCCGATTATTTAGATCTAAATCGATGCACTGAATGTTGGCCTAGTTAAAAATGTATCCCTCAAAAATTATTGGATAAATGGTAAATGTAAAACTTTTTAAATTATTCTGTTAAAATTAGTAGTGATGCATAATTAATCAAGTACAAGTAGCAATAAAATTTTTGCACGGAACTCATCATACAAATCTTTAAAAAAATTAATTTATAGAGTTTAGATTCTACGGTTAAAAACAGTTTAGATAGTCAGATTAGATGTAAACATTACAAAGAGACTGCTATTGTATACTCTATCCAAAATATCAGTAAAATGACGTTATAAAGTATTGCCAATAATAATTTCGTTTTAAAACCAGACAATTCAATTTTCATTTTCATTTTATTTTAGTTAAAAACAGATACAATGTTGTTTGATGCGTTCGAACATGTAACCTTTGGTTATCAAATGTCTGCAAAAATTTTCAAAACATTAGTGATAATAAGAAGTTATCAACCAGCAAACGTTGTTTTGGCGCTTTGCTTGTTTTGATAAATTTCAAATCGCTGTTTAATACATTTGATGACTCTGGTCGAAAAGACTGACGCAAATAAATAGTCAACATCGAAGAGGAAAGAGCTAAAGGGGGTCCCTTCTTACCAATAAAATGGGCGTTAGTGAGGTAAGTACTACTGACTAATAAGTTGCTGAGGCTTTTATTGGATATATTTTATTGTATTGCAGCTACACTGAACATTAGTATGGGCACTAAAACTATTAAAATCCCTCAAAAATAGGAAAACAATATAATTTTGGATTCACCGAAAAGAAAATGTCTACATATCATGATATTAGATCTATTGAAGATTAAATTTATGAAATGTATAAAAACTGTGAGAAATTTTCCAATACAAACATAATTTAATACAATTATTTCAGCGATAACTGTTCGTAGAGGAAAGTATCCATAGAAAACTTAGTGATATGAAGCTCTTAGAGGGATATAAGTCATCACTTAAGACACTGTAAACATACTGGAAACATAGGATTTAAAGAATATAAAAATAACCCAAGAAGAGGTCCAATGCAACTTCCAAATATTTCTTTTAAAAGAATACAATTTTTTGAAGTATATAATAGAATAAAGATAAAATACATTACTTGTACAATTATCAATTTGGTGAATTAAGCCAGCCAGGATACCATTGGGGGTTTAGAAAAAAGTTCAATCTAAATTGAATAAGATATTTTAATTTCATTATTTGATGAATGTTGTTATATGTCAAAGCTAAAATAAACTAAAATACGTGAAATGCCAAAGTTAAATGCGCCAACATAGCTACGTTCACTGCTACTTTAGATAGACTATATATACGAAAGGCTGACCATGGTCATAAATGATAAATATATGCAAGCAAATTTGTGAAATTCTAATATAATTTTAATTGCTCTACAGCAACAAGTAGTGCTACATCTCCAGAATTCTGCAGGTACATATATACGTGTAGACTGATATATGAACGTCAGACACCTAGATTTATAATAATAAGTGATTTTTTTACTCATAGGGTATTTAAATCGAATTGCCCAAGTTCTACATCAGAAAGAATAAAAACAGCTTTAAAAAACCCAACCTAAAACTTCAAATAGTTTCCTACCAAATTTAAAAGGTAGTTCAAATAGTTCTGAAAAAATCCGACGGAAAACATTGAACTTATTGAATCTTTCATACAAATCTTCGATCGATTTATGTCATAAAACTCAATAGCATCCCATCTATTCTTTAACATACTGATTCCTTAATAAGTAGTAGTAAGAAAAATCCCCATTGACTTACCACTAAAACAGAAATGGTCAAGATGATTCTACATTGTTTTGCATAAAAAAGAAATGATTTGCAAATAAACCTGATGATGACTACAAAAACTGCAACTTTAAACTTCTAAAGCCCCATCTGTCAGACGACCTAAATAATAAGAATAACTCGAACATATGCAGAAATCTTATAAAAACAATAACATTTTCCGTAATAAAACTAAAATAAACGGTGTCATAAAAAGAGAGAAATCTTTAAAAGTAGAGCACAACATCTCGATTGCAACGATATTGTGCAAACGATTTTTATTGGGAATAAAAAGACGAGACACAAAAGGTGAGAATATGATAATCCGGCTACTTCAAACCCCTTGACGAATGAAACCATATTATTTTGTGCGTATCATATCAAATTAGTACCTTTAATGTTTTATAATATGGAGTACACCACTATATAGTGATGATCCTTCAAACTAAATCGTTTTATGAACACAATCAACAATTCGGTCCATTAATGGCGAGTAATATCGCATTTAAAAATTGTAAAATAAAATAAAACTATTTGTTGTTACTATCCAAAAATTACAAATATAATATTTTATTCTTGCAATTAGTGTGTAATTAGTTTGTTATAATTAGACTGTTTAGTAATTGACTACTTTTTACTATCGACTGTTTCATCCCTTATTTTGGGTTCGACTGATTTTACTACTTTTTACCAGTGAGTGTTTCAGTGAAGTACTTTTTAGTTACTTATTTACTATGGACTGTTTCAGTCATGTACTTTTAGTTACTATTTTTGGTTCTAATAGTTTGATTCGATTGATTTTAAATATTCAGGATCTGTCGTCCTAGCCGCGACCTTGACAAAAATGTACCCAATTTATGCTTACGTAGATTTATTTGTAATATATACAGTTTTATGATTTTTTTGGTAGTTTGCTTGTAAATAACAATATATCGTATATTAATATAGCAGCATTTTGGAACGATATTTTCAAGATTGTTAATGTAATAGGGTAAAAAGATATATTTCTACGATTAGTATCTATGGTTAATGTACATCTTCAGTTTTTAGGTTTTGTTTAAGTTCTATTGTATTGTCCATATTTATTATAGTATATTATTTGAAAATAGAAATTAACATATTAAAATACGATAAAACATTTATGGGGGGTATTATTCCATTTCATAAAAAAATTTTGTTAATACGTGAAGGAATATATATATAGAATATATATATATATATATATATATATATATATATATATATATATATATATATATATATATATATATATATCCGTTGGAAAATATAAGCATATATAAAATTAACTGCTCCTAGCAATTATCTCCGTCCTTTTCTCTCTCGCAATTTATACGGAAAGAGTTTACATCTTCGTCTGACATCACGACAACAGTCCAACAGTGCATTTGACTGAAAATAGTAATTTTTGGTATTAACCTTTTTGGTTTCAGGTTTATTCTTATATCATTGCGGTTGCTGATGTGAAAATTTGTGATTTTAAGTTATCAGGACTAGTCGCGACTGGGAGTGTCTATACTTCGGCTAGGCCTTCAGCAAAGAGCTTTTGTTTATTGTCTCTGGTCCACGGTCTGTTGTTCCTCTTATCTACCTCCTCCTCCTCCTCCTCCTCCTCTAGATGGTAGTTTAGAATAATATAGGATCGTAATTAAATTAAGTATTAGTTTAGAAGTTTGTACAGGAGGTTACATATATCGATTACAGAGGCGATCTCTAAAGGCCCTTTTATCATATAAACCCATGAAATACTCATTTCCTAGATAGATTGCAGAATTCTAAGAGAACAATTTTAAAAAATTGATTCTTTAAAAAAATATAGGAAAGTATTGAATCTCTACCATCTACATTCTTGTCATAAAGGAAAAAAATCATACAGCAAAAAGGTTAGCCGAATTTTGTCGAGTCTTCGATGTCGTTCAACTTTTCCAAACAGACTAGGAGAATGCGAGAAGGAAGAGACCGCTGAATGTCCGTGTATCCATCGACGGAATGCACATTGTCTTCGATATTACACACAAACAGCGGCGGAATTTCAGTGAAACGATCCTACAAAGTAAGGTGTAGAATGACAAGAGGACGAGCCTTTTAAAGGGCATAAAGGGTAACCAAAAACACCCCCTACAAGGGCTAGACGACTTGCAATCGATAATAAAGGGGGAGGACACGCCGACCTCAACGTCCCCCCCGCGCTGGTCCCATGTACGTGTCACTTGCTTGATTTTATTTCCGTCGAACTTTCAGTGCTAGAGTTCACAAGTAAGAGATCAAATAATTTATTTAACACTTGGTTGCTCTATAAAGTCATTTCTATATTAATTCATCAAAATAAAGCCATTTAACGTTAATAGGTCTACAGATAACAAGACATGGTGCTGTTTGCGTGTAGGAAAGTTTATATGGGATATGATATACTTTGGCTGGCGACTGAATAAACACTGTTCATAATATTATGCCAAATATACATTATACATTATAAAAAACGCCTTTTATATCACATAATTGTGCAGGTTTGTTATGTTTATTGTATATTCTCTGGTTCCCCCCTGTATAAATTACTTCCATTTTGTTCTGTCTTCTTGTTTCAACCAGAGTTTGTTCTACTTCTGAATACTGCTGGGTCAATATTATTCTTAACATTTCATTGTGTCTATCTTTGTCACACGCTTGACTTGTTTACTTTGACTTATATTTAAATCATGTGAAAAATTTCCTAGCGACATTTCTATTTTTCCATAATTTTATACATGGCTTTTGTTATTTCATCCATTAATATTATATTATAAACAGGGTTGTGCTTAAACTTCCGCCTTGTCTTAGTCCTGCTTGGCTTTTGAGAATTCTTGATTTCATATTCCCTGCAATGTATATTTCTTGAATTATTCCTACACTTTCATTATCTGCACCTCTTTGTTCTAACAGAATCCGCAATGTCTCTCCTCTTACTACATAAAATGCCTTTTCAAAACCAATAAATATATCTGTTTATTGAGATTGAACTTTTTAAACTAATTGTCCTATACTGAATATATGGTATTATACACTTCTTCCCATTATCTACTATTGCTACTAATTATAGACGATTTTCTATGATTTACTCGTATATATTCATGGTTAAACCCAACAATTACTAAAGTAACTCCCTTTTCGGACCTATCGGAAAAATAAGTATTGCTTGCCAATCCTGCGGGATTTCTTCATCTATCTATTATAAAGTTAAACTAATAATTCAATATGGTTGAGGTTTATGAACACCAAAATAATTTCATAAAATAGACAAGGACTCTAAAACGAACCTAATCTGATGCACCATCCTTCCTGTCACAGCAAGATCTTTATCAGTTGATCACTCAGCCATTCCATACACTTGCTTTAATAGGATATGATGATTAGAAGTGTTTTAATTTCAGAGCCCCCGCCCTGAAGATACAAGCAGCTGTAACTATTGGGAAACGCCGCCTAGCTTTACTCAACAAAGGTGACTTCAACCCATAGCATCAACACACTGAATATAGCACTATTAATTACGGATGTTTACAAATTAGAGTCAGCTTTTGGACCCGAGCAGATGAGAACAATTTGGAACGTTATTTGATGTCCTCAACTCTGAATTAAACATCATCTGGAACCTGTTTTTGTGCCGTGAAATACAGAGACAATGTTGAAAAATCGATTCACAGTTTTTTACATTTGTGGATAATACATGTTCGGTAAACATGGAAAAATCATAACAAATGAACACAAATATATGTACTTGCAGTTCTCTGACTTTGCTGTAGTAAACACGGACAAGCCATGGGTACCAAAATTGTATTATAGTGCGTGAAGAACAAAGTTGTACAAGTGGTCATTTGAAATGCATGTGAAAATGGATACTATTTATTTTTTATTAATTATATATAACAGCACATTATAAATATCCTGATATATTATTAGTATATTATTAAGTCAGTTCCTCGCACAGACAGTAATCTACTGCCAATTTGTTCAGGTCCAAGTGCTAAAAATGCCTGAAGAACTTCATCTTCATTACCGGCGAGCAATAAAAGTGATTTCGTGATGGATGAAAAGAATGTAATTTATTAAGAAATATTTGTCAGACTTGATATTCGAAATCTAGTAGCTGACGCAAAGTTTCCAAAATGGTTATCCAAAATGGTTATACAAAGTGTTGTTTACTATCTCGGTAGCCATAAATCACTTGATTACAATCACGTAATCGACAATTTCTTGCAAAATTAATACAAGACTGAAGCTCAAATGTATCTCAAAATACATTTTCTGTACTCATATTTTGATTTTTTCCTACAAAACTTGAGCGGGGAGTAAGAAGAGTGGTTACACCAATACATAGTGACAATCAAAAAGCGATACCAAGGATTTTGTAACGAAGACAGGATGAGGGATTATCAAGCGATACAAAATACTCAGTTGAATATCTATTCATTTTTGATTTATACCTTTTAATTCAATACATGGACATTACTGGTCAAAACTGGTAAAATAATCAATTTATTGGATATTTCAAAAATAACAACCAATTTTAAAAACGAATAGCTGATTTGGAGCCTCCCAATTTACGTTATAAACACCTTTAAGTTAATCAGATTCAAAATCCTCTATACTTATCTTAATAGAAAACGAACATTTTCATATAACCAAAAATTTTAAAAATCGAATTCACATCCGTGACATACGAAATCAACAAACCCCTAACCAATTTGACAGATTTAGTTATCGATACCCGTGTTTCCGCCTCGATAAACTCCGAAAACGATACGAACTCCATATCTGCGAACTCGTCGGGCCCATTACCAACAAGGTCAATGGTGTCGTTCCGGACTAGAAGGACTACCCTTTAAACGAACTATATCCATTATTTTGGTCTACAGGGTAATAATTAGTCGTAGGGTATGTTTGAAATATTTGGACATCTTGTAATTTTAATCCTTTGGTGAATTAGGTTATGTCTGTGACCGTGTGGCGATGTAACGGGATAGAAACTGGATTAAACCATTACTTATTCGTTTTTACGCGTATATAAATATCATTAGAATTATTATAGAGCATATGTTATAGTTTTTGTCCCTGCTGCTATACAATACCATCCAAGCACTATAAATAATGGATTGAGGAGAAAATAATTTCTGGTTCATGAATGTTCTTTAGAATAAATTCGTCCTGAAGTCACATAAACTTCAAAAACCAATCAGTGATATACGTTTGTCGTTTTGATGATGAGCTTTTACCACTTTTCTGGTAAAAGGAGTTTATTACTGCAAGATATCTTGATTTATGAGATTTATGGGTCAGGAAAGGAACCTAATTTTCAGAAGCCTCATTTGAAGTCAGCTTTACACTATCAAGAGAGTTTTGCAGAAGCCAGTACAAGTGATAATCGGACAGGGCAATATTCAGATAATATGGCATTAAAATATCCCAAACAATATAATTTTTTTTCAATTAAGATGTATGTTAACGCTTGTCGTAGTGAAAGACACCTATTTCCTATTGATCAACTCATAGAACCATAGATCAACAATTAGAATCAGCGTCTTTGATGTCAATTCTAACACTGCGTATATAAGCGGCATGTTTATGAAGTTCATAAATAGTTCAAATTTTGGAAATCACGGGTAAAAGCTTCAGCTACAACTAATGCACTATCCGAACGATATCATTTATAATACAATATATTTTCTTAATAATCTTACCCAAATAATTCCGTACTACTAAGCCAATGATCAATGTATGTATAAATTTATACAAACCTGAAACAAAATAAAGTTGTATTAGTAAAAAAAGAATTTAACTAATTAAGAAAGATATTTTTATGACATTTTTAGATTTCCGTTTCTTTTTTCAGTAGAACGATATTTCTCTGCTTACAAAACATAAAAAGTTTTTTACTTTAATCGTAATATACACAGTCTATTCAAAGTTATTTTGTACATACAAACAAATGTAAATTTGTGTGTCAGTGTTGCCGCATCAACTCTGAGTTTTAATTCAGTTTGGCTTTGTCATACAACAAAATTCCAGTATAAATAAAATAATGAAACAAAAATGTTATCAAATATATATACTTTATTTTAACATTATAGTACATATACTGCATATATTATCAAAGGACTTAAAACTACAATTAAGTACACAGTTATAATAGCTTGTAGGTTAGGGTTGTGTTTGATTATATTTACATCAAACTCTTTTCCATATTACCCATGAGGTAGAGCTCTATACTCGTTTTTTATGTAGTGGTATCCCCCTGGAGGCCTGATCCACCTAATTAGCAATTATATATCAAAGTAATGCATTTTACTTTCATTAGAGAGCATATTTACGTTTTTACGTATAATTCTAGTTTCCTTCGATGGTGTGTTTACTTGTCAATTCATTTTGATATCACGGTATTTTTTATTTCTTCTGCTACTATCTGTGTACACCATTCTTTATAAAATAAATCACTGAATTATGTCTAATACATTTACCATTTCTACAAAACAGATAGTATTCATCCTCTCCTCATCCAAGTAAACTTCTAGTCCCTATGAAAGCCAATCACCAATTAACTTAAGCAACTAGTGTTATATAACTTAAACAACAATCTAAAGTAGTGGACCTTATAACATATATAAGGTAAATGAAAGTTAGCCATCTTGACCAACTTATCGAGGTATATATCTCAACTAGCGACCCGCCCCGGCTTCGCACGGGTGCAATGCTGATACTAAATTAAATACACTACAGAAAAAATATGAACGTTGTATATAAAAACATAGCGGCCCGCTCCGACTTTGCACGGGCATAAAATATATATGCCTATGTCACTCAATGAAAACATGATTAAAATCGATCCAGTATTTTTGGTTCATTCATTACTGCCCTTGGCCTGCACGCATTAAATTTGGAGTAAAACAATTCCTCTTCCCCTATACTTACTATGAAGATTTCCTGCTATCTTTGGAATATCTAAATTCATACAATTTTTATTACATTACACATTTTTAAACGCAAATTTTAAATTTGTAATATCTCCGAAAATATTTGTTTAATTTACATGCTGTAAGGAACCATATTGATCTATATTAATTGCACACTGTATTTAAGGTACTTAATAATAATTCGATAAGGATTAATGCCGTATTGCTTAAAATAGCTTCGTAAATAAGCCATTTTCTCACGTAAAAAGTAAACAATAAAAATGGTTAATGTGGGTTATCCCTAAAAGATAAACATATACCATCCCGGACTTTTTTGTAGACCTGTTTATGGTGTACAATACTGTAGTACATTAATTTGATCTAACTCGTAGGGTTAGGCAGCGTTTTTGCTAATTGCTAAATAAGCCTAAAAAAATAGGTTAATTTACGACATCACGTTAGAAACCTCTAAAATTAGCAATGTTGCCTTAGTATATTATGCATGTATTATACATATAGACCTTCCTCTTGAATCACTCTATCTATTGAAAAAAACCGCATCAAAATCCGTTGCGTAGTTTTAAAGATTTAAGCGCACATAGGGATATAGGGACAGAAAAGGCGACTTTGTTTTATACTATGTAGTGATATTGGTAAAAGGCCCTTGACACCACGAAATACGGTTTTGAGTAGGTAGCTTTAAGAGCTTAACTCCTGAAGAAAGAATTGTAAATATGGTTGTTAGTGGCTCCCAATTATTTCCAAGATTTTTGAGTATTCTGAGTTAAAAACTGAACCAAATGCCAAACAAATACTAGTTAGTTAGACGAGGCAACGTCTGAACTGTGAAAAACTTTCCAGCTTATCTCTTTTAATTTTTATTAAAATTAAAAGTAAAATTGAAAATTTAATTTTAATTAAAACCATCTATTAGGAAAAACTACATTACAATTTTCCTAATCTTATATCAAAATAGCATTGATTATTACCAGTTTTAGATTTAATTGTCATTTTTATTCTTTATAAAAAGCACAAGGTGCAAGTTTGACGCAGTTTGGTTGGCGCATTGGTCAAAGCGACAGGACCGTCCTCCCACCGTGTGATAAACGTGGGTTTGAATCCTTCTGGATAATGGTTGTAAATTTATGTTTGTAATTATTTATAAGACAAAAATGCAAGAATTCGATAAAGAAAATCATCTCAGTCATGCCTGTAACCAGGCTAGGTAAGACCGGACGTCTTCTGGATGATCTCTAAGTTAGACCCCGCCATTCGGCAGTCTTTATCCCGAGGACACCGGTTCGGATTCCACGTTAAGTAGCAGGTCTAATCAAAATAAACTCTAGTTGGTAAAAATAATACTTTAAAATATAAAAAGAGACAAAGCAAATATATATGTAAATAAATAAATTAAAATGGAGTACGAATGAATAATAATTGCGAATCTATTTTAGTCCCTCATAATAATCGCCCTTATTTTTGTCATCTCCATAAATATGATCTTTATTTACACGCTTCCGTTAGTTACAGCTCGATCCCCATCGAATGTAAACGTCATAAAACTGGCGTCTGATTAGGTTAAGCCCCAAATAACCCTTCGTCAGACAATGGTGGTTATAAATAGGTAGATAAACAAACGAGGTCTCTGCATTAGGTGCTGTTTGAAGACTAGATAAACGGGACGCGACCGAACACGAGTTAAATAATGGCGCCAAATCAATTCCGAAGACCCTGCCGGAAATGCTGACAAACTAACATTATTATAGTCATTTTTATATATTCCGAATTATTTGTACAAATGTTATATCATCAAAAACATAAGGCAGACGGTTCAGTGAAGTTTCAATAAAATTAAAGAATTACGATTATAATAATTATAAAATGATCAGAGTTATGTTAGTCTAATATTGTCCAATATATCAGATTATTTAAGATTAATAACTAACAAGACAAGTTCATATTTGATAAAAATTGTCGGTTTGTTTCCTTCTCATGTATTTACAAAAAAAAACAGTTCTTAAAATTGTATTCGGGATACAAATTGAAATCTGCCATTTTTTAAACACCTGGAAAACTAGCGAAAGGGAATATAACAAGGCAAAACAATAGGTTTAACTGTAATAAAAACATCATCGGTGCTCATTTCACCACGTCTAGACTTAGCATACCAATCCTTGATGATCGACTTTCCTGGGGCACTGTCCGGAAACTCGGCATCAAGTCAAGTTTTTGCTATATTCAACTGTATGTTCCTTCAAAAAGCAATATTTTATCAGCACGCGAAATTCCTTTTTATCCATTTTTTCACAATAACAAAAGTTACTTCACTCAAAATGCTATAATTCACAAACTAATGATCCGACAGCTGTCCAATTTATACTAGGCCTAACTAAAAAACATGGATTTAATTCTAGTAGCGCCATCTATGTGTCAGATCTGAGACTTTTCAATTGACCTGTTACCAGCGGCAGCTGTAAACTTCGTGGTTGTAATTCTTCGTGGAATATATTCCTAGTCAATACGTTCCAACCGAATGTTGTACCATCCTTGTACCAAAACATCCGCCAATTTATTTAATGATGTTGGTTATGGACATCTACTCCCTACTTTGTCATATAAAACTTCCCATAACGGTTCAGCGATGTTGAGGTCTGGCGATTATGCTGTCCAGGGGAAGTGTTTGGTGATATATCTGGTGCTTTTTACTAAGACTGAATGGTTTTAGCTGTGAGTATGGCCGTATTATCATCTTAGAATATGTCACCGTTTGGCAGTAAAAAACTAACAGCAGCACAACGCGCATGGAATAATTTTCATTGGCTACCTTGAAAAAGGAAGAACTATCAACAGCGACTATTACATAGCGTTGTTGGACCGTTTGAAGGACGAAATTGTCGAAAACGGCCGCGTTTGAAGGAAAAGAAATTGCAGCTTCAACAAGACAATGCGCCATGTCAAAAATCCATGAATTGGGTTTCGAATTGCTTCCTCATCCACCGTATTCTCCAGATCTAGCCCCCAGCGACTATTTGCTGTTCTCGGATCTCAAAAAAATGCTCGCTGGGAAGAAATTTTCGTCGAATGAAGAGGTGATCATCGAAACTCAGGCCTATTTTGAAGCAAAGGACAAATCGTACTACAAAAATGATTACTACAAAAAAACTAATTTTGCCAAAAAAATGTGTTTTACTATGGTAGGCCGAAGACTTTCAATTGACCTGTTATTTTATCTGAACATCTTGCCAGCCGTTAGGAATATCTCCGAGGCAGCATCAATTGTTATAAAATCCTCTAATACACATACATATCTACACAAGATACAATATATCGGCCAATTAAACTTTAAACCCGAGGCAATATGAAAAAAAAAGAATAATCGAATAGGATCCGCGATCTTCCAAACCGATCGATAGCGTATCATCCACTGGCACATCGAATTCCATTCTCAATCTGTCAGAAAGTTGACGGCTCCTTCCTTATACCAGCGGCGATCGGATCCTTTGCACGCATACATATTTCACTATTTCGATATTAAAATTTAAATTGGAACGCCATTTATTGAAAGACTACTGCAGACGAAGGAGGAGGAAAGCCGGGACGGAGCGGCAGCCTGTTGTAGGTCTCGTGGAGGACGCCCGGACCCGCGGCCTGAACATCGGCTTCGACCAGATGGATATCCGATATTGCTTTTTAAATTAAGGCATTTTTTTCCGCTACTCCATTCTTTGGACGAGATTGAGCAGGTCTGCACACATTTTTGTAAGTGTATTAGGTATAACTTCTTGCACGATATTTTAATTATATTTATGTAAAAGCGAATTTTATTTGTTTATCACTCCAGTTAAATTCTTAAAACTAGCGTTGGGAACTATCGACTGAAAACAGTCGAAACAGTCGAAAGTCGCAAAACAGTCGATAGTAAAAAAATAGCTTAAAGAAAACAGTAATTATTATTTTCAGTCAAATGCACGGTTCGACTGTTTTTTTTCCATTCGTGACGTCAGACCAAGATATAAGAATTCTTGTCTGTATAAATTGTGAGATAAGAAAGGACGGAGATAAATTCTTAGAGCAGTTAATTTGAAATGTGTTTATAATATCCAAGGGTAGCATAAGCGAGACAGAGTTATATAAATTCATTCATTCACGTGCTAATTTTAAAAAAGAAAAGGAAAAAAAATGACTAATTTCTATTAACATGTAATAAATAATATAATATTAAAGGGAGTAGGATTACTTTTATACTGAATGTTCTGTGGATTTGTAAAAAGGAATGGAATAATAACGCCACAAATGTTTTATCATGTTTTAATATATTAATTGCTATTTTTAAATAACATAGTATAATAAATATAAATAGTACAATACAACTTAAACAAAACCTAAAAACTAAAAATGTTTAATAACCATAAATATAAATAAAATGTACGCGTATACCTAATCATTGAAAAATCTAATCCATTACGAACCTAAAAATGATTGTAAAATAACGACCAAACCCTTTTTAAATAAAAGTTTTATTTATTTTTGAACAGAAATACTTTTAAATTACTGTTCTGATACAATTCAGGTAGTGTCATTTTATGAGCTTGCCAAAAATCCAATGGGTTTTCTAAACGCCCAATAAATGGCATTTCCAATGGATACTGCTTAATCTGCAAAGTTGCTGCAGTACTTGGAGTAATTATTTCTTTCATTCTAGCCATTTTTTTATTAAAATATCTTCAGTTCTCAATACATTCTTGGTCAATAGTTGTGTCTTGAATTTCGAGTTGCAGAACTATATTTGTACTTTTTTAAGTTAGAATGGAAGATACCTCTTTTGTGATAACATTTTGTATCGTCTCGGCATTATTTGCAATACCAAATCCTGCTTTTTTAAATATAGGATCGCATATTGAATTCATTTCTAAAATTGCCAGTCTTTTATTTATGACATCTAATAGACAATTGTCATTTCTTTCCCCATTTGTTAAAATCCTGGATTTGATGGAATATTGCAGTCCCCTTATTAACGGTATAATTAAAGACATCGTGGGATATCTTTCACTAGATCACTCGGTGGTCATTATTTCAATAGGCTTTAAAAGTTGAACACAAAAATCTTTAAAAGTTGTAATTTTAAAGATATGTAATAATAACAGGAATTCACTAGTTTTTTTAATACACTTTTAACTGTATAACTTAAAATGTGAAAATTGTGAAAGAATGAATATACTACTAGTATATCGATTCAGCGTAAAATTCTCTATAATCCCAGTAATTCTCATTATACTACGATAATTTGAACGAAAATGACACCAAAAAATATGGAAAAGACAAAAAATCGCAAATTTTCATGACTATATACCTGGAAAGAATGCCAAATTTTTGTACCCCTCGGTTAAAGATAAAACTGTTGTGATATATGTATTTTGATTGGAAATAGAGGAAAATCTATGTTAAATTGCTTTAGAAGTTGTAATTTTAAAGATATGTGACAATAGCAGAAATTCACTAGTTTTTTTAAGGCACTTTTCACTGTATAACATAAGTGAGGACTGTGGAAGAATTATTATACTACATTTATGTTTTTGTATAGTATTGGAGGCGATAGGCGCGCAACTCCTTCTTGCGGTGGAACAGAATAGCTTGAGTTTTGCTCGGGGTTATTTGCAGCCGCCAAAATTTGTACCACGCAATCGCCTGGTTCAGTTGGACTTGGAGTCTGTCGCGAAAAGCGTCGGGATTATAGCCATTGGTGAAGAAGTTGGTTTGTGGAGCGGGAAATCAGCCATGTAAAGGTTGAACAGGCCAGAGGCTAGTGGAATACCTTGCGGAGATTTGTTTTCGAGAGGAGACTGCGTTACCGATCCTCACTTGAAAGGAACTACCGTCCAAGTATGAATCTATCAGGGAAATCAGGTCATTCGAAGTATTCGCAATGGCGACAAATTCTAAAATTAAAAAAACGACAATCCCGCCTAGTTCACTTACATTATCGTTCAAACTATTTTAAAAAACATAAACGACCATTTTATATTATTTTATAATAGAAATTCTACTGTAGCATTAAGTTTAGAGAGAACGATATTCAGTATTAGTAACAACAAGGAAATATTCCTCGGTTGCATATCAACGTGCCACACCTCGTCCGACACATAAAATTTAAGAAAAATCGTCGTTCGTACGCCAATTACTCCAAGATATATTCCCCCGTTCCATATTAGATTTCTCGGCGTTCGAGACGGAGCTAGATCCGGCCGGTAGGGCCGGTTCGAGTCTCGTAATTAACGCAACGATCTATTCCCGCATCTGAATCATTCACTAAACGCGCAGTATTTATGACGCGCTCATTATTGCAATCGTTTCCACTCTGATAATTCGAAATATGTCCGCGTGTTTACTTATTTACCGCTGACCTGTCGCCGCGAGCGGCCTTAAATCACCGTTTCGGACGTGGTTCATTAAAATCCCGTAAACGAACAGGCCGTACCGCACTCCCCACCACCGTTATCGCAGCCACCACCAGACAAACGCAGAAAAGTACCTCCGATCACGTGTGGTCTTCTCGTTCGACCACGCAAAGGTCTTTCGTGGGCTTAATTGTTTCTGCAAATTGTGGTCGGGATCGCGGCAGGTAAAACGTATCTGAAATCGACCCTGAGTGACAACGAAAGTCGGTCTGCCATCGCTATAAGTGCTAAATTAGTTTACCTTTCGGATAAAGAGAAAACTCTCGGAGTATATGTATTTTGGTACCCAAAAAACGAAGATCAATTTTAAATTGCTTTAAAACTTATAATTTTTAAGGCAAATTACAAAAATAAAATACCATTATATTTTATTAAATACACTTTTCTTTCTATCACTTAGATACCAAAGATTGTATAAAACTCATTATACTATAGACCGATTAAATCAATATTTTATAATGGTCCATTCAGGTAAAATGATTAGTCAGTTTCTACTATATCTCCAAAAAATACAAATAATTTCGGTTAAGTAAATTTAAGAGAATATATTTATTGAAAAAAAATATACCCCTTCAAAGTAGTAGTTTTAACAGAAAAAACCAAATTAGTACATTTTAACATAATTGTTTTTAATAGGACTATACAATTTTGTATAATGGTATAATTTAAACACTTGCAACAACAACTAAAAATTGTACAAGAATTATATATCAAAATTGCGAAATTTCATATCTATGGAAAAAGTGTCAAATTTTTGTATCCCTCAGATAAAGATAAAACTCTCGAAATATATATTATGCAATAATGTGAAAGAACTTCAAATTTTTAAGACATGTGACATAAATATAAATAGCTGTATTACTTTACGTATTTTATATACCTGTATTACTTAAAAACTGAACGTTGTAAAAAAATTATTATACTACCATACTATTCTAAATATTTTTTTTATAATCGCAGTAATTAAATAATTATCATACTATTTTTGTAAGTTTAACTGTAATTTTCACGATATCTGACAAAAACAGAAATTTGCTAGTTTTTTAAATGCACTTTTTATTGTATAACTTAAAAAGTGAAGACTCTGGAAGAATTATTATACTACCTTTTGATTCAGCGTAAGATTCTCTATAATCCCAGTAATTTAAATTATCCTACGACTATTTGAACGAAAATTATAGCAAAGAATTTGAAAATGCCAAAAAATCGCAAATTTTCATGACTATATATATGGAAAAAAGGCCGAAATATCTTAACTCTCAGATGAAGATGAAACTCTCAAAATATATGTATTTTGGGGTAAAATAAACGAAGATCCATGTTAAATTGCTTCAGAATTTATAACCTTTACGATATGTGTCATAAACGGATATCCACCCATTCTTTAAAAATACATTTTCCATTGCATACCTTAAAAGGTAAAGGCTGTAGAATAATTATTATACAACCATTCGATTCTACATAAAATTCTCTATAATTCCTATAATTTTCATTAACCTACCATTGCTTGAACAGAAATAAGAACAAAAAAACTGAAAATGACAAAAAATCGCAAATTTTCATGACTATATATATGGAAAAAAGGTCAAAATATCTTAACTCTCAGATGAAGATGAAACTCTCAAAATATATGTATTTTGGGGTAAAATAAACGAAGATCCATGTTAAATTGCTTCAGAATTTATAATCTTTACGATATGTACGGATGTACATCATAAACGGATATCCACCCATTCTTTAAAAATACATTTTCCATTGCATACCTTAAAAGGTAAAGGCTGTAGAATAATTATTATACAACCATTCGATTCTACATAAAATTCTCTATAATTCCTATAATTTTCATTAACCTACCATTGCTTGAACAGAAATAAGAACAAAAAAACTGAAAATGACAAAAAATCGCAAATTTTCATGACTATATATATGGAAAAAAGGTCAAAATATCTTAACTCTCAGATGAAGATGAAACTCTCAAAATATATGTATTTTGAGGTAAAATAAACGAAGATCCATGTTAAATTGCTTCAGAATTTATAATCTTTACGATATGTGTCATAAACGGATATCCACCCATTCTTTAAAAATACATTTTCCATTGCATACCTTAAAAGGTAAAGGCTGTAGAATAATTATTATACAACCATTCGATTCTACATAAAATTCTCTATAATTCCTATAATTTTCATTAACCTACCATTGCTTGAACAGAAATAAGAACAAAAAAACTGAAAATGACAAAAAATCGCAAATTTTCATGACTATATATATGGAAAAAAGGTCAAAATATCTTAACTCTCAGATGAAGATGAAACTCTCAAAATATATGTATTTTGAGGTAAAATAAACGAAGATCCATATTAAATTGCTTCAGAATTTATAATCTTTACGATATGTGTCATAAACGAATATCCACCCATTCTTTAAAAATACATTTTCCATTGCATACCTTAAAAGGTAAAGGCTGTAGAATAATTATTATACAACCATTCGATTCTACATAAAATTCTCTATAATTCCTATAATTTTCATTAACCTACCATTGCTTGAACAGAAATAAGAACAAAAAAACTGAAAATGACAAAAAATCGCAAATTTTCATGACTATATATATGGAAAAAAGGTCAAAATATCTTAACTCTCAGATGAAGATGAAACTCTCAAAATATATGTATTTTGAGGTAAAATAAACGAAGATCCATGTTAAATTGCTTCAGAATTTATAATCTTTACGATATGTGTCATAAACGGATATCCACCCATTCTTTAAAAATACATTTTCCATTGCATACCTTAAAAGGTAAAGGCTGTAGAATAATTATTATACAACCATTCGATTCTACATAAAATTCTCTATAATTCCTATAATTTTCATTAACCTACCATTGCTTGAACAGAAATAAGAACAAAAAAACTGAAAATGACAAAAAATCGCAAATTTTCATGACTATATATATGGAAAAAAGGTCAAAATATCTTAACTCTCAGATGAAGATGAAACTCTCAAAATATATGTATTTTGAGGTAAAATAAACGAAGATCCATGTTAAATTGCTTCAGAATTTATAATCTTTACGATATGTGCCATAAACGGATATCCACCCATTCTTTAAAAATATATTTTCCATTGCATAACTTAAAAGGTAAAGGCTGTAGAATAATTATTATACAACCATTCGATTCTACATAATATTCTCTATAATTCCTATAATTTTCATTAACCTACCATTGCTTGAACAGAAATAAGAACAAAAAAACTGAAAATGACAAAAAATCGCAAATTTTCATGACTATATATATGGAAAAAAGGTCAAAATATCTTAACTCTCAGATGAAGATGAAACTCTCAAAATATATGTATTTTGAGGTAAAATAAACGAAGATCCATGTTAAATTGCTTCAGAATTTATAATCTTTACGATATGTGTCATAAACGGATATCCACCCATTCTTTAAAAATACATTTTCCATTGCATACCTTAAAAGGTAAAGGCTGTAGAATAATTATTATACAACCATTCGATTCTACATAAAATTCTCTATAATTCCTATAATTTTCATTAACCTACCATTGCTTGAACAGAAATAAGAACAAAAAAACTGAAAATGACAAAAAATCGCAAATTTTCATGACTATATACATGGAAAAAAGGTCAAAATATCTTAACTCTCAGATGAAGATGAAACTCTCAAAATATATGTATTTTGGGGTAAAATAAACGAAGATCCATGTTAAATTGCTTCAGAATTTATAATCTTTACGATATGTGTCATAAACGGATATCCACCCATTCTTTAAAAATACACTTTCCATTGCATACTTTAAAAGGTAAAGGCTGTAGAATAATTATTATACAACCATTCGATTCTACATAAAATTCTCTATAATTCCTATAATTTTCATTAACCTACCATTGCTTGAACAGAAATAAGAACAAAAAAACTGAAAATGACAAAAAATCGCAAATTTTCATGACTATATATATGGAAAAAAGGTCAAAATATCTTAACTCTCAGATGAAGATGAAACTCTCAAAATATATGTATTTTGGGGTAAAATAAACGAAGATCCATGTTAAATTGCTTCAAAATTTATAATCTTTACGATATGTGTCATAAACGGATATCCACCCATTCTTTAAAAATACATTTTCCATTGCATACCTTAAAAGGTAAAGGCTGTAGAATAATTATTATACAACCATTCGATTCTACATAAAATTCTCTATAATTCCTATAATTTTCATTAACCTACCATTGCTTGAACAGAAATAAGAACAAAAAAACTGAAAATGACAAAAAATCGCAAATTTTCATGACTATATATATGGAAAAAAGGTCAAAATATCTTAACTCTCAGATGAAGATGAAACTCTCAAAATATATGTATTTTGAGGTAAAATAAACGAAGATCCATGTTAAATTGCTTCAGAATTTATAATCTTTACGATATGTGTCATAAACGGATATCCACCCATTCTTTAAAAATACATTTTCCATTGCATACCTTAAAAGGTAAAGGCTGTAGAATAATTATTATACAACCATTCGATTCTACATAAAATTCTCTATAATTCCTATAATTTTCATTAACCTACCATTGCTTGAACAGAAATAAGAACAAAAAAACTGAAAATGACAAAAAATCGCAAATTTTCATGACTAAATATATGGAAAAAAGGTCAAAATATCTTAACTCTCAGATGAAGATGAAACTCTCAAAATATATGTATTTTGGGGTAAAATAAACGAAGATCCATGTTAAATTGCTTCAAAATTTATAATCTTTACGATATGTGTCATAAACGGATATCCACCCATTCTTTAAAAATACATTTTCCATTGCATACCTTAAAAGGTAAAGGCTGTAGAATAATTATTATACAACCATTCGATTCTACATAAAATTCTCTATAATTCCTATAATTTTCATTAACCTACCATTGCTTGAACAGAAATAAGAACAAAAAAACTGAAAATGACAAAAAATCGCAAATTTTCATGACTATATATATGGAAAAAAGGTCAAAATATCTTAACTCTCAGATGAAGATGAAACTCTCAAAATATATGTATTTTGAGGTAAAATAAACGAAGATCCATGTTAAATTGCTTCAGAATTTATAATCTTTACGATATGTGTCATAAACGGATATCCACCCATTCTTTAAAAATACATTTTCCATTGCATACCTTAAAAGGTAAAGGCTGTAGAATAATTATTATACAACCATTCGATTCTACATAAAATTCTCTATAATTCCTATAATTTTCATTAACCTACCATTGCTTGAACAGAAATAAGAACAAAAAAACTGAAAATGACAAAAAATCGCAAATTTTCATGACTATATATATGGAAAAAAGGTCAAAATATCTTAACTCTCAGATGAAGATGAAACTCTCAAAATATATGTATTTTGGGGTAAAATAAACGAAGATCCATGTTAAATTGCTTCAGAATTTATAATCTTTACGATATGTGTCATAAACGGATATCCACCCATTCTTTAAAAATACATTTTCCATTGCATACTTTAAAAGGTAAAGGCTGTAGAATAATTATTATACAACCATTCGATTCTACATAAAATTCTCTATAATTCCTATAATTTTCATTAACCTACCATTGCTTGAACAGAAATAAGAACAAAAAAACTGAAAATGACAAAAAATCGCAAATTTTCATGACTATATATATGGAAAAAAGGTCAAAATATCTTAACTCTCAGATGAAGATGAAACTCTCAAAATATATGTATTTTGGGGTAAAATAAACGAAGATCCATGTTAAATTGCTTCAAAATTTATAATCTTTACGATATGTGTCATAAACGGATATCCACCCATTCTTTAAAAATACATTTTCCATTGCATACCTTAAAAGGTAAAGGCTGTAGAATAATTATTATACAACCATTCGATTCTACATAAAATTCTCTATAATTCCTATAATTTTCATTAACCTACCATTGCTTGAACAGAAATAAGAACAAAAAAACTGAAAATGACAAAAAATCGCAAATTTTCATGACTATATATATGGAAAAAAGGTCAAAATATCTTAACTCTCAGATGAAGATGAAACTCTCAAAATATATGTATTTTGAGGTAAAATAAACGAAGATCCATGTTAAATTGCTTCAGAATTTATAATCTTTACGATATGTGTCATAAACGGATATCCACCCATTCTTTAAAAATACATTTTCCATTGCATACCTTAAAAGGTAAAGGCTGTAGAATAATTATTATACAACCATTCGATTCTACATAAAATTCTCTATAATTCCTATAATTTTCATTAACCTACCATTGCTTGAACAGAAATAAGAACAAAAAAACTGAAAATGACAAAAAATCGCAAATTTTCATGACTAAATATATGGAAAAAAGGTCAAAATATCTTAACTCTCAGATGAAGATGAAACTCTCAAAATATATGTATTTTGGGGTAAAATAAACGAAGATCCATGTTAAATTGCTTCAAAATTTATAATCTTTACGATATGTGTCATAAACGGATATCCACCCATTCTTTAAAAATACATTTTCCATTGCATACCTTAAAAGGTAAAGGCTGTAGAATAATTATTATACAACCATTCGATTCTACATAAAATTCTCTATAATTCCTATAATTTTCATTAACCTACCATTGCTTGAACAGAAATAAGAACAAAAAAACTGAAAATGACAAAAAATCGCAAATTTTCATGACTATATATATGGAAAAAAGGTCAAAATATCTTAACTCTCAGATGAAGATGAAACTCTCAAAATATATGTATTTTGAGGTAAAATAAACGAAGATCCATGTTAAATTGCTTCAGAATTTATAATCTTTACGATATGTGTCATAAACGGATATCCACCCATTCTTTAAAAATACATTTTCCATTGCATACCTTAAAAGGTAAAGGCTGTAGAATAATTATTATACAACCATTCGATTCTACATAAAATTCTCTATAATTCCTATAATTTTCATTAACCTACCATTGCTTGAACAGAAATAAGAACAAAAAAACTGAAAATGACAAAAAATCGCAAATTTTCATGACTATATATATGGAAAAAAGGTCAAAATATCTTAACTCTCAGATGAAGATGAAACTCTCAAAATATATGTATTTTGAGGTAAAATAAACGAAGATCCATGTTAAATTGCTTCAGAATTTATAATCTTTACGATATGTGTCATAAACGGATATCCACCCATTCTTTAAAAATACATTTTCCATTGCATACCTTAAAAGGTAAAGGCTGTAGAATAATTATTATACAACCATTCGATTCTACATAAAATTCTCTATAATTCCTATAATTTTCATTAACCTACCATTGCTTGAACAGAAATAAGAACAAAAAAACTGAAAATGACAAAAAATCGCAAATTTTCATGACTATATATATGGAAAAAAGGTCAAAATATCTTAACTCTCAGATGAAGATGAAACTCTCAAAATATATGTATTTTGAGGTAAAATAAACGAAGATCCATGTTAAATTGCTTCAGAATTTATAATCTTTACGATATGTGTCATAAACGGATATCCACCCATTCTTTAAAAATACATTTTCCATTGCATACCTTAAAAGGTAAAGGCTGTAGAATAATTATTATACAACCATTCGATTCTACATAAAATTCTCTATAATTCCTATAATTTTCATTAACCTACCATTGCTTGAACAGAAATAAGAACAAAAAAACTGAAAATGACAAAAAATCGCAAATTTTCATGACTATATATATGGAAAAAAGGTCAAAATATCTTAACTCTCAGATGAAGATGAAACTCTCAAAATATATGTATTTTGGGGTAAAATAAACGAAGATCCATGTTAAATTGCTTCAGAATTTATAATCTTTACGATATGTGTCATAAACGGATATCCACCCATTCTTTAAAAATACATTTTCCATTGCATACTTTAAAAGGTAAAGGCTGTAGAATAATTATTATACAACCATTCGATTCTACATAAAATTCTCTATAATTCCTATAATTTTCATTAACCTACCATTGCTTGAACAGAAATAAGAACAAAAAAACTGAAAATGACAAAAAATCGCAAATTTTCATGACTATATATATGGAAAAAAGGTCAAAATATCTTAACTCTCAGATGAAGATGAAACTCTCAAAATATATGTATTTTGAGGTAAAATAAACGAAGATCCATGTTAAATTGCTTCAGAATTTATAATCTTTACGATATGTGTCATAAACGGATATCCACCCATTCTTTAAAAATACATTTTCCATTGCATACCTTAAAAGGTAAAGGCTGTAGAATAATTATTATACAACCATTCGATTCTACATAAAATTCTCTATAATTCCTATAATTTTCATTAACCTACCATTGCTTGAACAGAAATAAGAACAAAAAAACTGAAAATGACAAAAAATCGCAAATTTTCATGACTATATATATGGAAAAAAGGTCAAAATATCTTAACTCTCAGATGAAGATGAAACTCTCAAAATATATGTATTTTGAGGTAAAATAAACGAAGATCCATGTTAAATTGCTTCAGAATTTATAATCTTTACGATATGTGTCATAAACGGATATCCACCCATTCTTTAAAAATACATTTTCCATTGCATACCTTAAAAGGTAAAGGCTGTAGAATAATTATTATACAACCATTCGATTCTACATAAAATTCTCTATAATTCCTATAATTTTCATTAACCTACCATTGCTTGAACAGAAATAAGAACAAAAAAACTGAAAATGACAAAAAATCGCAAATTTTCATGACTATATATATGGAAAAAAGGTCAAAATATCTTAACTCTCAGATGAAGATGAAACTCTCAAAATATATGTATTTTGGGGTAAAATAAACGAAGATCCATGTTAAATTGCTTCAGAATTTATAATCTTTACGATATGTGTCATAAACGGATATCCACCCATTCTTTAAAAATACATTTTCCATTGCATACTTTAAAAGGTAAAGGCTGTAGAATAATTATTATACAACCATTCGATTCTACATAAAATTCTCTATAATTCCTATAATTTTCATTAACCTACCATTGCTTGAACAGAAATAAGAACAAAAAAACTGAAAATGACAAAAAATCGCAAATTTTCATGACTATATATATGGAAAAAAGGTCAAAATATCTTAACTCTCAGATGAAGATGAAACTCTCAAAATATATGTATTTTGGGGTAAAATAAACGAAGATCCATGTTAAATTGCTTCAGAATTTATAATCTTTACGATATGTGTCATAAACGGATATCCACCCATTCTTTAAAAATACATTTTCCATTGCATACTTTAAAAGGTAAAGGCTGTAGAATAATTATTATACAACCATTCGATTCTACATAAAATTCTCTATAATTCCTATAATTTTCATTAACCTACCATTGCTTGAACAGAAATAAGAACAAAAAAACTGAAAATGACAAAAAATCGCAAATTTTCATGACTATATATATGGAAAAAAGGTCAAAATATCTTAACTCTCAGATGAAGATGAAACTCTCAAAATATATGTATTTTGAGGTAAAATAAACGAAGATCCATGTTAAATTGCTTCAGAATTTATAATCTTTACGATATGTGTCATAAACGGATATCCACCCATTCTTTAAAAATACATTTTCCATTGCATACCTTAAAAGGTAAAGGCTGTAGAATAATTATTATACAACCATTCGATTCTACATAAAATTCTCTATAATTCCTATAATTTTCATTAACCTACCATTGCTTGAACAGAAATAAGAACAAAAAAACTGAAAATGACAAAAAATCGCAAATTTTCATGACTATATATATGGAAAAAAGGTCAAAATATCTTAACTCTCAGATGAAGATGAAACTCTCAAAATATATGTATTTTGAGGTAAAATAAACGAAGATCCATGTTAAATTGCTTCAGAATTTATAATCTTTACGATATGTGTCATAAACGGATATCCACCCATTCTTTAAAAATACATTTTCCATTGCATACCTTAAAAGGTAAAGGCTGTAGAATAATTATTATACAACCATTCGATTCTACATAAAATTCTCTATAATTCCTATAATTTTCATTAACCTACCATTGCTTGAACAGAAATAAGAACAAAAAAACTGAAAATGACAAAAAATCGCAAATTTTCATGACTATATATATGGAAAAAAGGTCAAAATATCTTAACTCTCAGATGAAGATGAAACTCTCAAAATATATGTATTTTGGGGTAAAATAAACGAAGATCCATGTTAAATTGCTTCAGAATTTATAATCTTTACGATATGTGTCATAAACGGATATCCACCCATTCTTTAAAAATACATTTTCCATTGCATACTTTAAAAGGTAAAGGCTGTAGAATAATTATTATACAACCATTCGATTCTACATAAAATTCTCTATAATTCCTATAATTTTCATTAACCTACCATTGCTTGAACAGAAATAAGAACAAAAAAACTGAAAATGACAAAAAATCGCAAATTTTCATGACTATATATATGGAAAAAAGGTCAAAATATCTTAACTCTCAGATGAAGATGAAACTCTCAAAATATATGTATTTTGGGGTAAAATAAACGAAGATCCATGTTAAATTGCTTCAAAATTTATAATCTTTACGATATGTGTCATAAACGGATATCCACCCATTCTTTAAAAATACATTTTCCATTGCATACCTTAAAAGGTAAAGGCTGTAGAATAATTATTATACAACCATTCGATTCTACATAAAATTCTCTATAATTCCTATAATTTTCATTAACCTACCATTGCTTGAACAGAAATAAGAACAAAAAAACTGAAAATGACAAAAAATCGCAAATTTTCATGACTATATATATGGAAAAAAGGCCAAAATATCTTAACTCTCAGATGAAGATGAAACTCTCAAAATATATGTATTTTGGGGTAAAATAAACGAAGATCCATGTTAAATTGCTTCAGAATTTATAATCTTTACGATATGTGTCATAAACGGATATCCACCCATTCTTTAAAAATACATTTTCCATTGCATACCTTAAAAGGTAAAGGCTGTAGAATAATTATTATACAACCATTCGATTCTACATAAAATTCTCTATAATTCCTATAATTTTCATTAACCTACCATTGCTTGAACAGAAATAAGAACAAAAAAACTGAAAATGACAAAAAATCGCAAATTTTCATGACTATATATATGGAAAAAAGGTCAAAATATCTTAACTCTCAGATGAAGATGAAACTCTCAAAATATATATATTTTGGGGTAAAATAAACGAAGATCCATGTTAAATTGCTTCAAAATTTATAATCTTTACGATATGTGTCATAAACGGATATCCACCCATTCTTTAAAAATACATTTTCCATTGCATACCTTAAAAGGTAAAGGCTGTAGAATAATTATTATACAACCATTCGATTCTACATAAAATTCTCTATAATTCCTATAATTTTCATTAACCTACCATTGCTTGAACAGAAATAAGAACAAAAAAACTGAAAATGACAAAAAATCGCAAATTTTCATGACTATATATATGGAAAAAAGGTCAAAATATCTTAACTCTCAGATGAAGATGAAACTCTCAAAATATATGTATTTTGAGGTAAAATAAACGAAGATCCATGTTAAATTGCTTCAGAATTTATAATCTTTACGATATGTGTCATAAACGGATATCCACCCATTCTTTAAAAATATATTTTCCATTGTATAACTTAAAAAGTAAAGGCTATACAATAATTATTATACAACCATTCGATTCTACGTAAAATTCTCTATAATTCCTATAATTTTCATTAACCTACCATTGCTTGAACAGAAATAAGAACAAAAAAACTGAAAATGACAAAAAATCGCAAATTTTCATGACTATATATATGGAAAAAAGGCCAAAATATCTTAACTCTCAGATGAAGATGAAACTCTCAAAATATATGTATTTTGAGGTAAAATAAACGAAGATCCATGTTAAATTGCTTCAGAATTTATAATCTTTACGATATGTGTCATAAACGGATATCCACCCATTCTTTAAAAATATATCTTCCATTGCATAACTTAAAAGGTAAAGGCTGTAGAATAATTACTATACAACCATTCGATTCTACGTAAAATTCTCTATAATTCCTATAATTTTCATTAACCTACCATTTCTTGAACACAAATAAGAACAAAAAAACTGAAAATGACAAAAAATCGCAAATTTTCATGACTATATATATGGAAAAAAGGTCAAAATATCTTAACTCTCAGATGAAGATGAAACTCTCAAAATATATGTATTTTGAGGTAAAATAAACGAAGATCCATGTTAAATTCCTTCAGAATTTATAATCTTTACGATATGTGTCATAAACGGATATCCACCCATTCTTTAAAAATACATTTTCCATTGCATAACTTAAAAGGTAAAGGCTGTAGAATAATTACTATACAACCACTCGATTCTACATAAAATTCTCTATAATTCCTATAATTTTCATTAACCTACCATTGCTTGAACAGAAATAAGAACAAAAAAACTGAAAATGACAAAAAATCGCAAATTTTCATTACTATATACATGGAAAAAATGCCAAATTCTTGTACTCTGCAGTTTAAGATAAAACTCTTGATATATATGTATTTTGATGGGAAATAAACAAAAAACTATGTTAAATTGCTTTAGAAGTTGTAATTTTAAAGATATGTGACAATAATAGAAATTTAGTAGTTTTTTCAAAATGCACTTTTCATTGTATAACTTAAAAAGTGAAGACTGTGGAAGAATTATTATACTACCATTCGATTCAGCGTAAAATTCTCTATAATCCCAGTAATTCTCATTATGCTTCGATTATTTGAACATAAATGACCGCAACAAATATGAAAATGACAAAAAATCGCAAATTTTCATGACTATATATACATGAGAAAATTGCCCAAATTTTATACCCCTCATATAAAGATAAAACTCTTGTGATATATGTATTTTCAGGGGAGAGGAACGAAAATCTATGTTAAATTGCTTTAGAACTTATTTAAACGAAAGCAACAACAAAAATATGAAAATGGTAAAAAAATCGCAATTTTGAAAGGAAATACATGGAAATACTGCCAAATTTTTGTACCCATCAGATACAGAAAAGTAAAGATAAGATATATAAGATACATAAAACTTGACATATGAGTATTTTGATGTGAGAGAAGCGAAAATCTAGGTGAAATTGCTTTAGAATTTGTAATTTTTAAGACAGGTGGCATAAACGGTCCACTAACTTTTTAAAAATATACTTCTCATTGTATAACTTAAAAACTAATGGTTTTCCTTTGATACGATAGAAGAATATATAGAGAAGGCTCACACCACATTTCAAGTTAATGGTTTCAGTATAACTTAATGATATCTTAAGTTATACTCAACATCAGCCGTCTCGAAAAAAAGTAATTTTGAGCAAAACGCGTTTACAGTTTTGTCTTTAGATATCGCGTCACTAAAACAGCTATATCCCCGATAAGTGTCACCCTTATAAGTGTCATAACTATCAAAAAACATTATTTTCATATTTCTAGAGCTAGAATGCCCCTTAGAATAATACAACCACTCGCAGATAAGATAATATCACAAATATATAACCAATACCATGATATATATCGTTCACGGGCCTTCCCATCGCCCCTCCCTCCGGCTTTCTAGCATTCTACCTTTCAAATTAATGTCCCATTAACAGACCAAGTGATCGAAATTAAATCCTTTGCTGCTAAAACACTAATTATCAAACTATCAAAACCCTTTACGGAACAGCCGCCGCCACTAATTATAATTAAACTCTTCGACCAATAATAGTTTTCAGTTCTGTTGCTACTCCAACCCCTAGGTAACAGGCGGTAAAGCAGAGGACACCGGAGGTTTAAACAAGCTGCGTTCGAATTACTACTTCCAATTATGTCATTGATTTATATCATATTGCAACACTCAGCCGACCGAGAACTTTTATTTTACTTCAATAATTTAATAAAATCATCAGATGATTGATAATTCTCACTATATTCCTGTACGTTTACGGTGGCACAAATAATTATACTCAAAAACCTGGCAAACCTGCAGGTCAAGTCGATTCTTACAGGTCTATTTTGCTGCTATCTGCAATATCAAAACTATTTAAGAAACTCATATTTAAACGTGTTAAAATTTTTGTAATAATAACATATTTCCGAGAATAAGAGGCAGTGGCTCATCAATAAAACAACTGCAACTAATACTAAATAAAATATTGGTTAAGCAGCAACTTAACAAACCAAGTACGGGGTTGAGTTTTCAAGAATGAGCTTCTGGAATTTACAGCAACAATATAACTACCAGTAACAAAAGAGCAGCCTAACACATTCAATGCGTCTGGCGCCACGGTGACGTCCGTCAATTATTTACTGTGGTGCTAAGGACGACTACAACAGCATACCGTTAGACGTTCCAGTATTTCTCCAGCGTTGTAGTAGGTATATTGTACATACTATATATTATAGGTATAGATATATTGTATATATACAGGTACAGGGCGTAACATAAACCAGCAGAAGTAGCGAATGTGGTAATGCCGCAGTGTTCAACTTCCTATCAAAACCTATATCCTATATCCCATGAAAAAAGAGCATAGACCCAAAAATCTTGGCATACTTGGAGATTGCGAAATATTTGATAACCAGGATCATGATCGAGCAACTGAATGAAGAAAACACCGATGAAGAAAAAGAAAACTGACACTCATGTATAACAAACGGATAATTAAATTTACTACAAAGGCTACATCCATTGAAATAAATGTGTAATGCAATTAAAAATACTAATACTCTAAAAATACAAACATTACACATTCATTTCAAAAGAAACTGTTAGCCTGGTAGAGTATCAATAGAAAACTTAGAGATATGTAACTCTTTGAGGGATGTAGAACATACCTTTATAAACTGTTCGGAAACATAGAATTTAAATTGTATAAAGATAACCCCTGAAGAGATCTAATACAATTTTTGTATTTAGATGAGATATAAAATAGCGTAAAGACGAAAGGTAAACGCTAGAATACTATTTGATTAGATTTTGTTAGTCAAAATAATAATTAATTGTAGATATATTGTTTCTCAGGCTGTAAACAGGAATGTCTTTTTCCTGAAGCAGAGTTAGTGTTTTCCTCCATATCCAAGAGCCAGTCTAATCGAGAAATGAACCATAACATCTTTTTGTTGTGGTTTAAAAATAAGCTCATAAAGAACTTGAAGAACCATCGGTTATTGCTATGGACAATGCACCAATGCATAACCGGTGGAAAAGATCTCAACAAATGCATCAATATGCAAATATCGGTAAATAAAAATAAATGAAATGTTTAATTGAGTCTTAGAAAATTTACTTTTATAGAAGAGAGAAGGAATATTAACTTTTTTACGTTTCGAAGATATGGAATAATGCATTTGTCAGAAGAATAATTCAGTGATTAAATCTAATTTTATCAAGAAAGATGTACACAGGTATTAGCAGAAGAAATTAAGGAGAAATACAGTTATTGTTAAACGGTGAAAACTAAAGAACTAAACGTAAAAGGTAAATTTGCCCTCTAATGAAAGTAAAATACACCACAAAGATACCACTACATAAAAACACACCTAGAGTTCTACCTTATAGGTAGTATGGAAAAAGGTGCAATGTAAATTGTAATAAAAAAAACTACCCTAACCTACGAACTATTGCAACTATATATAATTAAATGTAGTTTAAGTTCTTCGATAATATATGCGATATGATTCGAAATCATTTTTGCTTTCATGAACAGAAATAAACAACTAAAAATATACTGACAAGCATCTTTCATGTTAAATGGTGTCCTAAAATAACACTAAAATAATGTCAATAAATAATAAAAAGCGCTATTTTCGTATAATCTAACCTAAATGTATCTGACGTGTATGTTGAAATAAGTCCCAATAAATTTAGAATGAAGAGAAACCCTTGGCAATAATTTATCATTCTCCTATTTTATTACTGACCCGATAAATAAGACCATAATTTAGATTTACCATCGGCCCTGAGCCAGTCGTCCTGTAATTTCTGTTATTAAGCAGATTATAAACTGTTTAGATGGCAATTTGAGCCTGAATTTTGATCAGTCTTAGTTGAGATTTCAGCGGATGACATCGAAGTTATTGGTTCGTTATCGCCAAGCTTCTCTGGCAGTTCGGTCGATTTCTAAACTAGGTTTTTACATCAAATAAAACCGGAAAATATATTGAATTTTAATATATTCCATTATTATCGGGTCTAGTTGAAAAACTGGATCAATTGACACCAGTTCGCTATTATTTGAACGTAGCTTAATGTCATTAAAATACTTCTACAAAGATCGGAACAAATGGTCTGTGGATATTAAACCTATACTCTCAACCACCAGATGTACCGGAAAGTCATTACCGTTTTTTTTTCGGAAAAAACTACATAATTTTCAAAAAAAAAGAGGAAAATGTATTTATCCAAAGTATAGGCCCTTTGATTCTATACATCTTTCAGGCTATTTATGGATGCCATCCCAAAAAAACCGTTTGTCCTTTGAGCAAAATCATTAATTGAGCCATTTCGTCGAACGGGACAAAGTCTGAAGAGTCTGACACCCAAGTGCTTTAAATTCTTCCTTGCCCGGTTTTGCTTTATGGGACGGCGCGCTATCGTACTGCAAAATCACTTTACTTTGTCTTCGAGTCCATTCTGGACGTTTTTCGATCAAATTGATCATTGTTCTCAACTCGTTTTAGAACTTCAACCATCTCTGTTAAGACAATTAATAAAAAGTCCATAAGAAGAACGTAAAGAAAACTTAGCTTCCTTCCTTAGACACTGAAGATGATGATTATTTTTGGCTAGTGTGCAGCGAGATCTAGTCAGACAATCCCCCAAGAGTGTGTACAGTGTTCTAGTTACAGAGAATGGGCTCACATTGAACGAACTTCTGGTGAGAATGGTATTTTTATTTGCATGAACTGTGACAGTGCCTAAATTAATTAACTTTTTTTTCAGTTAGAAGTTAATTTTCAATATTCAAGTTTTGTTTTTATTTCTAAGAGTCCCACAAATTTCGTTATGTTTTAATGTGTAAAGATTTGTACAGTCTATTCAAAGTTATTTTGTACATACAACAGTTAAATTTGTGACATCATAACGTCGCAATGTTACTGCATCAACTCTTTTCAGAGTTTTAGTTCAGTTTGGCTTTGACATACAATAAAATTCTAATATAAATAAAATAATTGAACAAAATGTTATTGTCAATGTTATTAAATATAATTTATTTTAACATTATAGTACATTTAAAAACAACAATTAATTATAGTTTATAGGTTAGAGTTATAACCTCTTATTAATATTGCTTTCAAGAATTTTGCATACGTCTGACAACCGAACTTCTTTGACAGGCTCATTCGTTTACGCGTTCGAACTAATCAGACGGCATTGTGTTTCTTTTTAACTAGAATAAAATGAAAAACAAAATATTGTCCGATTCTAAAACGAATTTATAAATTGCAGGAGGCAATACATTAACCCTTTTGATTGACGTATGTATAAAAAACTTTGAATAGACTATATAATCCGTTGACTTAAGTGAGCCTTTTGACTAATTCATTCATACATTTAGTGTATAACTGATTTGCTATAGCTTTTTAAGAACTCCTTTCTAATTTTTTCTTTGTATCGACTACTACGCTGATTTAAACAAAATCTTGATACAGTGACGTTCTGTCCTACTATATCGCATCGTATTCACATTATCTTGTTTAACCTCTTTATATATAAATTCTTATAGAAAGGGAACTTCCCACAATATACGCCCAACATTGCTCTTGCTAATTACAACTTATAGAAAAGAAGAGAAATAAATCTGATTAATACTAATTTTTAGACCCAATATCATCAAAATTATTTTTATTTGTTAAATATGATATTCTAAAATGCGGTGTTAATGTATGTAAGAAAATTTTAGACATTTTTTAATATAGTATAGACCTTCCAACAAACAACACGTCGATAAATGAATCTTGGAACGCAGTCGATGAGAAAAGTTGGTCTAAATTGTATGTTCACACCTGTTAATTCCACAGACCCATTATCTGTCGTTTAGTTGCTAATGGATCCACGGGGGGTGCGTAAAGTAAGAAGCAATCATCTTTAAAATCGAAGACAATGCTAATTAACGTTCCCTTTGAATGGAACGTTTGCTCAGTCCTTGGTTTCGTGTAATAATACTGGCCTGTCACTACTATTCATCTTTTTTAAATCAGAATTCGGAATATCGACGATTATTTTTCGAATCTTCCAGTCAACTAGTCAAATTAGAGTTATATTGGGTCTATAAATCAGTTAAAGGGTTTTTTGTTAATTGAAACTTTATTGTGAATCGGTACAATGTATTTTATTCAAAGTATTAGTATTCCAGGTATGTCCATCTATAACTTTTCCCCATTTTCTGCCAAGTAATTTACAGATTCCATATCGAAAGAACAATGTATCTTTTGATACTATCCACCAATCAACCCATTTTTAGTATATCCATAAGAAGTGAAGCGCTACTTAGACAGGTCACTGCTCAAATATCGGAACAAGCAGTAATCAGAACGAGCAAGGTCTGGAGAATACAGCCGGTGGTAAAGCACTTTTTCCTCCCATCTTCATATTTCCAAGTACATTTTCACCGGTTGTGCAACTTATGGTCGAACGCTGTCATGCTGAAGGATAACATTGTTGTGTCTTTCTCTGACTATTATTCTGACTGTTTCTCACTAAGTACTCAGTCCAAATGCATCAGTTGTAATCGATACCGATTCCCACTGATGCCTTCATCGAGAGATGGATTCAAATCCTAGTCTTCAATGCCTATCCAGAATGCTCCTTGTCTTCAGTGTCAAAATCACCACTTTTAAAACGTCGAAACCAGTATATACATGTTGAAATTGATGGAGAATGGTTGCTATATATTCGTACAGCATTCGATGATCTCTAGCCGCATTTTTCGTCAAAATGAAATAAAAAAGTGCATAAAAAACTCCCGCAAATGCGTTTTACCAGGTACAAATTTAAACAGTCTCAAAGCACTGGAAACAATTTTTCTTCGCATTTCGAAGAAATTACACATACTGATAAGAGACGCCTATCAGTGAGGGATCAACATGAAGTTGGTTACAAATGTAACCGATGCGATTTAATACATATTAATACCATCTGTTTTAAATCCTTTAAAATTAATTTATAGGCCTTCTATGTTATATATAATCGTTAAAAACATTTATTGCAAAATAAATAATTGGCGAATTGCTAGATTAGATCAGATAAAATATCATGAATACATCTACTGAAGAAGAGAAAAATATATACATGAATAATATATAGAATTGAGCGTAAAGGGTAACCTTGGCAGTTAAGTAATTAGCATTATATTGACACTAGACATAAAAATGTCCAATCCAAATAGAAGATCAGCATTTTGCAAGGTTTCTGGGAAATTACTAGACAGAAACAGAAATCTATGCATATACTTTACGTTAGGTGTCACATTGATGAACTTTAAGAGCCCTAAAAGATTAAAATAATAATAGAGTAGTAAGTCGGATTTACACTAGAATACTAGTTATAAAATGGTATACAGCTTCTAGTGTTTTTAATTAATTCATATATTGAAACCACAAAAACTATTTTCTATCATGAGATAAACGATCCCCATTTAGTTTGCCTGTCCAGAATGCTCTTTATCTTCGATATCAAAATCACCACATCGTAGTATACACAGTAGGATTCACTGGCATTTAATGGAAATGTGTATATATCACCAAAATTTAAAAAAAACATAAAGTTATTTATAAACTTGCGCTATACATAAAGTTGGGATTGATGAAGCAATTTGTAAAAATAACTTCCCAAAGATGGACATTAATTAAAATACATGGTTTCAAAGTTTCTATGTAAGTTTCCTAGAGTAATTTTTGATGACTGATCAAAACGCCAGTTGTTGTTGTTGCCCTCTTTATTCACAAGAGTTCAATGTTCTCACCTATTCATATTGATGCAAACATCTCTTTGATATTCATGATATAAATATTAAGAACTCTGATGAATTTGAAAATTGAAAACATAGGACAAAGGAATACAAGAAAAAGATATTATTTCCCAAACCTTAACTTAACCCTGAAGAAGATGATGAGAACGGTATTCAATAATCAAGTGCTACATATTTACTAACGCAAAACTGGGTGAACATCCGGTCTAAAATCAACCCAACATCTCACCTACATAGTATCGTAGGTACAGCTTATGCAAAACAAAACATTTCTCCAACCAAATCACAGCAGTTACTGAGACCAGATGAAATGCCTCAAACTATATGCTCATACACCGGCCAAAAAATTAGGATATTTATATAAATACAAAACAGCGACCTACAAATTCATCTCCAAATAAATCACGCAGATAGATGCTTTAAATTCACCTGATAACGACATGTAGAAATACCTATTGTCTAGCAAGTGCCATACATAGTTTAGTGACTAATACTGATAATAATTTTACACTTTTAGATAAGGATGTAATTTTCTTTGTGTTTCATTGATCTCATAAAGAATATTTAATTTTATTAAGAGGAACATACGTAAAACCCCAACTTTAGAAATTATCCCAGAAGACATCCGGTCTTACCCAGCCTGGTTACTGGCGTGCCCATTTTGATCCCATTTCCTTGTCGGATTAGGCACTTTTGCCTAAGGAAAACCACAAATGTTAAATAATCAGAAACAGAAATTTACGACCATCGCAATAGTAGGAGGACCGTCCTGTCGCCTTTATCACTGCACCGACCAGTAAGCCGGTTATGCTATTTTCTAAACTTTATTTTAAGTTGGGTCTCAAAAAATCCTGTCTATGAAGAGACCTAGTAATTTAAATATGAAAAATATCGTGTAAATATGTTTTCTAGTTATGTTGGTCAAAATGACGATTCCAGTTAAGAGTTAAGAATGATAGTCATCGAAATGATTTTACCGATACCGTGTGACATTAGAATCTAGAAATATGAACGTATTAGAAGTAATTTTAAAAGTATTCATTTTTATTATGGTAATTTTGTTTTTAATTTAGTTATTTTTAAAACTTAAATACCATAAAATTCATATTTTCGTCGCAATAACTTAAAGCCATTAACGATTTCACAAAAAATCCTCCTCCAATATTTATGAGATATCAAGTATATTACATACGCCATATAACAATAACTTCGGGATTATCAATCCAACAAAAAATTAATAACGTGTTTGCCCGTACCGTATTACTTTTTCTATCTGCAATAAAATCGGGCCATAATAAAACCAAATAACCTGCTTATCGCTTTTATCGGTTATTTAGCACGTACACACATGTGGATGTGACAGATGTCGACGGAGCGCACACACCTACACGCTACCACCGACTGTCGATCTTGATGGAGTGCCACTTCTGTGGCTCACAACTGAAAAATTTAGACCGAAATTCGTACAACAGCGACGAAAAAATGGACGCTCCGGATGGGCGTTTGTTCGAGTAATTGAGATATTTGCATGCGGATGACAGTCGGATGATTACCATGAAATTTCGCGCCAGGAAAAATAGTTTTTTGTTCAACCGTTGTCGCTATTGGACGAATCAGCATCAATTGTCCTTCGGTTATTCTATGGCAGTCAGTTTTTACTTTGTATTATCGGAAAATAAGGTCAGTCTGCCAAGTCAGTAATATCTCTAATTTTTACCTCAACTCCAAAATTTCAAATGCGTATGACCAAAATAAAAAAAAACATGAAGTTATTTTACCAGCGCTATACATAAAGTTGCGATTGATGAAGCAATTTGTAAAAATCACTTCCCAGAGATAGGCATTCATAAAAATATTCAAACATTCTGTGCCCCTCAGAAACAAAGGTATTTTTGTCAGGCCAGATATTAGACGACTTGTGAAGGTCATCCACCTTTCATTTTGAGACAAATTTGTAGGCAATCATAACGACCCTAACTATAAACAAATCGTGAAAAGAAAAATAAACGAATTTGAAGTTTTAGGATGCCATATGAGTCTAAAAGTACATTTTCTTCATCCCTTGCTCGACTAATTTGAGGAAAATGTGCGAGATGTGAGTGACGAGTAAGGTGAACAATTAAAAAGGTGGAGAAAAGTTACCAAGGAACATGGAGTTTCTCACTGATATCAGACTAACTTTGTACGCTTCAGTGAGACCTTTTAGATTTTTCACAAGCGAAAATGTGTAAAGAGGAGCCTCACTGGGAAAAAGAAAATATTGTAGTGTGTGCTTGTGAACGTATATTAGATAAAAAAAGGTATTCGATTGGTAGCTTTATGTGGATCGAGCATCTGTTTCAGCTTTGTTACACCAGCCCAGGTGAAACGCCTTCAAATACTCCAAAACAAGCTCTCCAGGTAAATTCTAAATGCCCCATGGTTCCTCATAAACTCACACTACTCCTACTAGTCCAGACATTCAAACCTAAAGCTATGTTATATCAGCAGCGATCATATGATCATCTGGAAAGGGTAGTTTTAGTAGATACGTCCAGATAGTCCCGCATAACCTGGTGAAATCTGGACAGGTCTCACTGGCTCTCTGTATCAGCAAAGTAAACAAAAATGGGTATGTTAAAAATGGTGAATGTAAAAGTACCATAAGGTTTGATTATAGTGCTTTTATTAAAGACTATTTTCAGTTTTGAACAGACATATTGGGTACGTAAAAGTACGAACATATACATGAAAAAAATACTAAAAATATATCTCGTACCGTTTTAGCCCGATTATCGAAAAAAACTAACCATAAAATGTCATAGTTACTGAACTGTATGAGGGAAGACATATCTACAAATAAGTGTTGTGATGAGAGCTTTTACCAGATCAACAAAAAAAGACTCTGTGTCTTTTTTGTGTACAAGAAAAAGTTCAATAATCAATTGTTCCCATCAATTGGGACGATGAGTAATTATCATTTTTGACACTTACTCTATAGTTGAAAAGATATATACAAATATATTCAAAGATATATCAACATTTTCTCAACAATCTTAAGATGCGAACATAATTTTCTTTCGTCCTTGAAAATTTCCATTTTTTTAATTGTTTAATCGTTTTATCTGATCGATCTCTATCGAATAACATAATATTAGGAAATAATAGATAAATTAGAATATTATGAAATTAGTATTCCCCTATACTCATTATAACACCATTAATCTTAGTATAAAATAATTTGCAAATATTCGAAAATGAGGTCAGTCTGGCAACGTCCGATGTTGACCAATTTCTCATTGTTCGCGCGCAACTGTCAAAGGTAGACGGCAGAAAGCCGAGTGACCATCTTTGGTATCTCGAGAGAAGTACCAGAAATACCAGACAAGTTTTTTTTTGTTATGAACTAGTGTGTTACAAGAGCCGTATAAAATATCGAATAGGAGAATGTTAAGCATTCGTAGAAGAAATCGCTTAATTTCTCACATGAATTGAGATGTTGGTAATTATCATTCTATTTCAATTATTGTTTTTTTTTATAAAATATATATGTGTGTATTTAAATTGGGTAAACAAATAGTAATAAAAAACATTCAAAAACTTTTTGTAGCAAAACGACTAGTGACGCAACGATATATCAGGTAATGAATAACACAAGGTTTTGGACGCGAACAACCAAAGGTAAATTAAAGGCCCGTTTTTAAAAATTGGTTCCAGTTTTCGAAATATTCAATAAACTCATTACTTTACTACTCTTGACCATTGACGGCCATTTAATGATGATGAATGAAATAATGAATTAAAATGCATAATTCAGAAATGAACAGAGGTTGAACTGGGTACTTTATACTTCTTAGGATCTATTTCACGCAGTAGGATTCGACAATAATCGCTTATCATGCCTTCGTCCTCAAATCCTTGGTATCGCCTTTCAATTTTCGCTATATCTTGATGTTGCGGCTCTTCTTACTCGTCGTTCGTGTTGCCCAAGTGTTGAAGCAGAAAATCAAGATGTCATAGAACAAATATTACTACAGTTATGTGGCTTTAAAGCCATCCCCTAGGAAAAACCAAAATAATCCCCTCCCCCCCAAACTTAAATTATATTCATAATTCAACGCTAATTAAATTAAAATTGCCTGAAATATTTCTTAATTTATATGGGCAATTAAAAGTCAAAAACAACAAAGTTTCGCCATCAATTATGTATATAAATAAGAAAATAGAATGATTTTAAGGTATATACAGAACAATCAAAGCGCGAACAAAAGTTCGTCGAAAGTCAAACAAGCAAGTTCTGTTTGTCTCTAAATCCTAAATAATGGAGACAAAATTTACTGGGTTTAAAAAAAAACCGAAAAGCTTAATTGTTCATTTATATCTTTATCTCAGAACACCACTTATATTTATATCACCCAATTTGTCATTTTTTTCGCGCCAATTAAGCCAAAGAGGGATGTTATGTTTTTTATCTTGTTAATTAGATACTATAACGAGAAGACTGATTACCTGGATAACTTCACCATCTTATTATTAGGTGTTTGCATGTATTTTAACCGGCTGTTAACTGTTAAATTCCATGGTTTAGATGGTTCTCTACATAAAATAACACATTTTCCTTTAATGAATTATTCAGTATATTTAGTCTATTTAAAATAACAGTGAACTCACGTCATCAAGATATTTAGTGTATTAACTAACGCAATTTGTAAACTCGTTTTAGAATCAGACAATATTTTCCTTCTCATTTTATTCTAGTTACAAAGAAACATAATGCTGTATAATACGTTCGAACATATAACCGAATCTTTGTAAGATGATGAAGTCGTCCGGTTGTCAAACGTTTACAAAATTCTTCAAGATATTAATTGTAATAACTACAGGTTATAAACGGTCAAACTCAGTTTTAATGTTTACTAAAACCTAATTGATAGGTACTGTAGAAAAAAGTTTAATGTAAATGTAATAAAACCCGACCCTTATCTACAAACTACTATAACTCTATAATTAATTGTAGTTTTCAGTCCTTCGATAATATATGCATTAGATATATTATGATGTTAAAATACATTATATTTTTGTTTAATTATTTTATTTAGATTAGAATTTTGTTGTAAGCCAAAATTAATTAAAACTCAGAGTTGATGCGGCAATATTGCGACGTTTTGACGTCACGAATTCAAATGACATGAGTTCACAGTTGTATTGAATGGACTATACGTCTCTAAACATGAAAGGTTCAAATAACATTTTCGACATCGAAGAAATCTGTTGCCGAAGCCCATCGTCGCTTTTAGAAACTTATGATGATTTTGCTCCATCGTAACTCAACCGTAGCTTTTGATTTCAATGATTCAAAAGTGGTTATTTTGACGTAACTGTCAAAAAACGCCAAGAACAACTTAATGGTAATGAAATGTAAGACTTACTGAACGAAAACATAGCTGAAATTACCAAAGAGCTTTGAAAGTACGTAGCAGTTGATGAATGAACTATATTCGGACGATTAAATGCAATGGGAAATATCCAAAGGTAGGAAACACGTCATTTCGAATCGTTTCAACATAGCGGTTTCATTGATGGTTGTGCTGGTGATCAAAAATGGATCTCCTACGGCAATCCAAAATGCAAAAAGTCTTGGCTTAGCCCAGAGGAGCCACCCACATCGATACCGAAGCGGAACATTCATAGCTATAAAAATGAGCCGTTAAAACCAAATGGAACTGCCATTTAAGATGTCAATCAACGTCAAATGAATAAATTGAAGGGTGTATTAGCCTTACACTTGTTTTATAGCTCCTTGTTGATTCTGTATTTTATGTTGTATAACATTCACATGTTGATATCGATAGATAATATAATTACAACAAACTTCATACAGCATTCAAAGACTTTTATCCGCCATTTTCTTTAAATTGAAGTAAAAAACGAACACTTCCTGCCAAGTATGACTTATTAGATACAAATTAAGACATTTTCAATACACTGAAAAAAATTCACACTGAAAAGTGGACCCCGTCAAGAGAAATCGACATAATGTTGGTTACGAATGTGCCCGATAAGATTTAATACATAGTAACACCATCTGCTGTAAATCCTTTAAAATTAACCTATAGGCCGAACATTAGGAAAAAGAAACCAATAGATTTAAATTGTACATATGTAATATAATTTGAGGTCTTAAAATTACTGCACTCACAATACGCTGCTGTCAACGACCGTTTATCGATCATCAGGATTTCGAAAAAAGAACGGGAAAAACAACACGGCGAATAAAAAAATGCGCTCCAAGATATAAGGGCGTTAATACCGAAACCCTACGTACACATGCTCAGACGTATTTGTTTACGCTTAATGGGATATAAGACGTCTAGATAAATGGAAAAACCACACTGGGAACATTTGTTTTGTTGCTGCAGTTTTTCTTTTATCTAATAAAGCGAAACGATCGAGTCCTATTAGCGCCCTTTCATTTGCAGAAACTCGGTGGAGATACGCTGAAGGGGGTGAGCTGCGAAGCAAAACGATACGAATGCCGGTTGACGTGAATAGTTTTAAAAATTACGACTCGTTTGCAAATTGGATTATTTTGAAATAGAAAGAAATTCGTGTTTAAATAATAGCCTGAAAAGTCCTGGGCCTAACACATAAGTGGCGTTAGTTTTATTGCATTCACCGGTAACTCGATTAATACTAACCTTATTGTGCTAAAAGTAACACTATCTTTGCTATTTTCAAAACAATGGATCAAAAAAAATTTCGTGTTTTAATTTTACACTGCTCCTTGAAAAAAAAACAGTTCAAGCGAAGCAATGGCTTGAAAAGTATTATAAGGACTCCACTCCTTCAGAAACAATGTTGGTTTGCTGACTTCGAACGTGGTCGTAGAGACACCGATGATGCAGAACGCAATGGACGTCCAAATTAATTAGTAACGCCAGAAAACATTAAAAAAATCCACAAAATCGTTTTAAATGATCGAATAGTGTAGTTGCGTGAATTAGCTAACATCGTAAAGATATCAAAATAATATGTTGGTTTTATATTGCATGAGCATTTGACTATGAAAAAGCTCTGTTCAAAGTTGGGCGCCGTGTTTGCTCAAAAACAAGAACGTGTTGATGATTCTGAGCAGTGTTTGGCCTTGTTTAAACGTAACAAACCGAAATTGCGTCGATATGTGATAATGGATGAAAAATGGAACCATCACTTCACTCCAGAATCAAAACGTCATCTGAGTGGACCTCGTCCAAAGCACCCGAAAGCACAGCAATCGACTGGAAATGTTATGGGCTCAGTATTTTGGGATGTGCGTTGGGAAATACCATCAGTGAAGTGAAGTTATATAGCGTTATTGTAGCGTTTGAATAATTTGGCTCCCAGTGACTACTGGCTGTTGGCAGACCTCAAAAAAATGCCCACTGGTAAGAAATGTGGCCCGAATGAAGAGGTTATCGCTGAAATTTAGGCCTATTTTGGGGTAAAAATAAATCGTAAAAAGACCATCGTAAATGATGGTGTGCCTCTTGATGGAGATTACTTTGATGAATAAAGCCAATTCTGAACAAAAAAAAACGCCTTTTCTTTGTTACACGCGGAACTTTTCAGTCCATGTGTTAATTAGGTCCTGTAACACAAGAGAAGCTTATTAAATAACCATCCTCTCTGGATCCACAATATCACTGCTACGTCATTTTCAATTATATCATTCAAAGGAAGGTGAACGTCTTGAACGTCACTGTATATAAAATGAGATTAAACAGAAATTTACATTCAATAATTAAGAAAAGTTTCTTCTTTCTGGAAAGTTAATATTCTTATTGGCATACTTGGGTTTTCGGTATGGGTATAAAAAATTTGATCGAGAATCTTTATGGTATTTTTTGGATTCGAAAATTTAATTAAAATTCAAATACTGTTTTATTACAATGTATAAATTATTCCAATTTTAATCCCATATCAACCTGCCTTCTTTTCTTGATAATTAATTTGATTCCGATTAATTGAATAAACTATAAAGAGAACACCCTTATGATGGATTTTGTAAATATAGAAAACGAAAAAAACCGTATCACTCGTCACGCTATTCAACCACTCGTACCATATATATCACATATATCATATATATCATATATATCATATATATCATATATATCATATATATCATATATATCATATATATCATATATATCATATATATCATATATATCATATATATCATATATATCATATATATCATATATATCATATATATCATATATATCATATATATCATATATATCATATATATTTTCATCACCTTACTACTGTCAGTAAGTTCCTTTATTCTTTTCAAAAGTATTACTTGGAATCTTTCTATGCCATGCTATCATAATAATATTGTAAATCAATATTTTTGATTCGTAGTATAATCTTAGTTACTGTGATCATTCTCATTTTAAATAATAACTCTAAAGTATATGGATACATCATCTGTGCTACATAAGGTATCCTTAATAACTGTGAAAATCCCCTTTTATTTAAATATACTTACAGAAAAAGTGGCATTAGAAACAAATGTGCAATTTACAGTTATTAACGCGAATATTCTCATATTTGACAAGCCTCTAACAATGTCGCCTAACCACTACAGCCTCGGTCTGGTTATTCGAGTAGTTAAATAAAACAGTTATATAAGGCTAGGTGTTATAGTCATGCACCGAACATTCCGATTCGGACAATAATAAGCTCGAGATATTGTTTGGTTTACGTGCTAGCGAGTTAACCGAAACTTGATACGAACAATTTCAAACTGGACAAATATTATATATGCGTGCTTGAGCATATTCTGTCGAGAGTAGCGAAAACAATCAAATCTATTATGTATTTCTTGGATTTAATTAACTGCAGTATATATATGTTACCGTTGGGAACTTTTGACTGAAATTGACTATTGGCTCTTTAGTAAGTAACTACTTTTTACTATCGACTGTTTCAGTCGACTCTTGTCAGTCGCTATTTTCGGTCCGACTGATTTTATTACTATTTACTATCGACTTTTTCAGTCGTGTACTCTTAGTTACCATTTTTGGTTCTACTAGTTTCATTCGACTGATTTTTAACGTTCTGGCTCTGTCGTCCTAGCCGCGACCTTGACAAAAATATACCCGATATATGCTTACATAGATTTATATGTAATATATATAGTTTTATTATTTTTTTGGTAGTTTGCTTGAAAATAACAATATATTGTATATTAATATAGCACCTTTTTGGATCGATATTTTTCAAGATTGTTAATGTAATGTGGTAAAAAGATTAAAATTGTGAATGATACATAGTAAAACACTTTAGACTGTTTTTATGACAATAATAGGTAATATTTCGATTACTCTCTCGATTTTTGTTAAAAATATTTCCGTTCAATAACAAATAAGGCATTTGCTTTATTTAAAAAAGCTCTATAATTATATTATAAGTATTAATATATATTATATTATATGTTTAATTTTTATTTGGTATTTATGGTTATTGTAGATCTTTAGTTTTTAGGTTTTGTTTAAGCTCTATTGTATTGTTCTATATTTATTATATTACAATATTTAATTAAAAATAGCAATTACCACATTAAAGTACAATAAAATATTTGTGGTGCATTATCCCATTCCATAGATAAATTCCATTCCTTTTTACATATACACAGAACATTCAAATATAAAAGTAATTCTAGTTCCTTTAAAACGAAATTGTATGTTAATAGTATTTAGTAATTATTCCTTTCTTTTTTTTAATTTAGTACGTGAAGGAATATATACATCTCCGTCTCGCTTATGCTACCGTTGGAAAATATAAGCACAATAAAAAAATATTGCCCCAAGTAATTATCTCTGTTATTTCCTCTCTCCCAATATATACAGGAAAAGGTTCGTACATATTCGTCTGATATCATGAATTGAACAAAACAGTCGAACCGTGTATTTGACTGACATAGTAATCACTATTTTCAGTAGCCAGTTTTTTACTATCGACTATTTCGACTGTTTTCAGTCGATAGTTCCCAACGCTAATTTTAATTAACCGTACATTTCAAGTTTTATTAACGCCATTCAACAACTGCGTGTAATCGAGACTAATTCTCATTTTCCCCACAACCCACAAAAAAAAACAAAAAAAGAGCGAAAGCTCACAAACCATAAACATAAAGCTGTTCAGAAAGCGCATAATTTCGACAATTCCTGTATATCATCCGACGATAAAAATCGTGCACGTAAATTGGGCGAGTGTCCAGCGGTCATTCTCTGCCATTGCCATCCGGTTATTGCTGCGCGAGCTTCCGCGCCCATTCATCATTTTTCTAATTTTGCTCTTCAGCGCTTTTTTCGAAACAAACGACAGAACGATGATGAAAGACCGTATGGGGGTAGGGGTGGGGAGAGAAGGCTCGCAAGGGGTAGCGTATGGACTGGCACACGATTCATATAACTAAACATGAAGAATTATAACATCGAAAATAAAAGAAATATTCGGAAAATCTTTATGAGATCTTAAGATCAAAATAGCAGGTAAATTGAAAAGTCTCCGGCTTACTATAGTAAAACACTTTTTTTTTGGCAAAATTAGTTTTTTTATTCAACATAAGTCCCTTCAAGGATGATACACTGATTATAGCGACCCTCCGACTTTTCGATACCATTTTTGTCGCTGGGGGCCAGATCTGGAGAGTACGGTGGAACGGTGGATGAGGAACCAATTGGAAGACCAATTCATGGATTTTTGCCTTCACTTTGACTGACTTGTTAGACGGTGCATTGTCTTGATGCAGCACTTTCTTTTTCTTCAAATGCGGCTGTTTTTCAGTGATTTCATCCTTCAAACGGTCGAATAACGCTATGTGATAGTCGCTGTCGATGATCCTTCCTTTTTCAAGGTAGTCAATGAAAATTATTTCATGCGCATCCCAAAATATAGACGCCATAACCTTGCCAGCCGACTGTTACTTTCTCCCACGATTTGGAGCGGGTTCATCATGTGCAGTATACTCGGATGACTGTCGATTGGACTTCGCAGTGAAATGATAGAGCCATGTTTCGGGTTTATTACGCTTGATCATCTTCAATCACTGCTTCGAGTCATCAACTCGTCGTTGTTTTTGGTCTAAAGTGAGCTCGCGTGGCTCCCACTAGATGGCTGAATAATATGGCCCCAGAGTATTACGGCTTCCTCCCTATCACCTAAACACTAGATGGCAAACTGAAGTGGAAAGAAATTATATTTTTGAAAGACCAAAATAATCTCAAAACGAAACAAATGCCTGTAAATTCTGTTACAAGAACTATGACTTAATATAGAAAATAGTAGTTAATGATGGACAACTATCTGAATATAGTACCTAAATTTCGCAGAATAAGGCTCGGAATTTACCAAAAAAAACTTTTACATGTATAAAGCAGAGCTGGGCAAAATACATGTTTTGTTTTAAGTAAAATACAAATTACAAAATACTATCTCGCATGTATTCAAAATAAATTGTGTATTTGAAATATATAATACAAAATACAGTATTTCGACATTTCTGTTTAAAATATGAAGTAGTACAGTAAAACAAGAGTTTGCTTTTATAAATGTTAAATATTTAAATGTACTATTAGACAAACAGTCTCTTGTTGAGAGGATAAATAAAAACTATTAAAGAAAATAATCTCTTTACAGGTCTTGATGAACAAAAATTTGTATTATGTAGTATGACCGTATGTTTTATAATTGGATGGTGTTAAATGATAATCTGCCTTTTGTTTTTAATATTTAGAAAGCTGACTCAACTCCATTTTTGATGTATGTGGTTTATATGTATTCCTGTTCGTAAAAACAATAAAATAATCATCTTATTTAGGTATGTTATATAGGTCACCATATTCTCTACGAAAGCTATCCAGCGTTATTTTCTGCAAAACACACCCGTTAATAAGATCACTAAATATATTTTGACGGCAAAAGTTTTTGAAATACTAACTACAAAGGACTTTAATGTTATATATTTGAAAATGCAATTACTAGTTAGATATTTAGGAGGTAATTTAATTATATGAAATTTAAATACTGCCCATCCCTGACTGCATATATTATTTAAAAAAAATCGTATTATTCATCACGTCAGTATCTAGGACTCTAATCAAATTTCGACGAAAACTAACATGGAATGCTAGTAGGTTTGAGCGATGTAAAATATTAATTTAAATCAAAACATAATCAATATATAATTTGGCATTAATCATCAAACGTTCGTATAATTTCTGGCCGCAAGTATAATCTCTCCCTATCTCTCTCTCTCTCGTGCAAACTACCGAGAAATTTTACGGCGTTTTTGATATCGTTCCGATGGAATAGTGGAAATTGAGCAGCGGAAGCTCCTGCTTGGAGATAATAAGATATCGGGCGAGCAGGAAAGGATAGCGCCATCACAGCAATTGCAGAGGATGGCAGAATTTCGAGCTCCCGATAGAGTAAGGACTTTGAAGTGTATCCTGTTTTAAACAGTCGATTCCATTTAGGATCTACGACGTATCTTTGAAATGTTACTCGAAATTTTAAACCTGTTACATTCACGGATCCTGCCACAATCGATCGCTTACAAAAACGACATTTCAAATGGTAACAGGTCAGGACGAACAATTAAGATGAGGAAACAATGAACAACTTTTAAATAAACATCTAATGTTGCAAATAAAGGGTCTATCGAAAATAAATTATCTTTTATTTCGCCAGTTTTCACCAATACGCTCACAGTCCTTCCAATAAAACGGCCAATGCACGTCATAGATGACGTCGAATATACTGTCAAATCTAATTTGGAATAAAATATTTTTAGCAAAAAAATTGACCCGACCTCGAAACATAAATAAGGAACTCACTAAAATGTAAAAAATAATCAAACTGAGATTTTTAAGACAAAAAAAGTTTTAAAATAAAATATGTACATAATAATCGTTGTAACTACCAAATAAAAATAAACAAAATACTTATTTAACCTCTCTACTACAGGTATATTATATTCTACTATATACACACAATTTAGCTTAATATCTAAGCCTAACTAAACCTATGTATCTATTTACAATATTATTTTAACTACTACCAACCGATCATTTTGAAGTAAGTGCGGAGTAACAAATTAGATTTGTTTTGTTCGTAATTTAATTTTGTGTATATGTCACAAAATTATATAATTATCTTTGTATTGTCTAAGAAGAAAGTTTAGGAGAAATATATTAGGAGCAATTGCTACCCTATTGAGACAGTTGCCTACAACGTTTCTACGACGTCTCATATGGTATGGTTGGTGCTTCAAAAACAAACTGACTGACTTTTACAGTGAAATATGTGAACATTTTGTACTTGTCTGTGAAATTTGAACGTTTCCCTCGATTTCCTCCCTTCGCCCCAATTGATCGTGATTTAGTTCCAATGGCACCACCTCGGAAGCGCTCTCTCTCTTCTCTTCTCTTTCTTTTCGAATAAAAAAAGAATTTTGAAAATTGGCCCACAATTGACGGAGAAATCGACGACCACACATTAAAAAATATATATACAGCCGAACATAGGACCTCCTCCTTTTTCTAAGTTGGTTAAAAATCAAACTTTTTCTTCTTATTTTACCTTAGTTAAAAAGAGACAGTATACTGTGTGATGCGTCAGAACATGTAACCGAATCAGTTTAAAAAATTCCATTTGTGTTGGTACTGGTCGATATTGTTGTCAAATATCTACAAAATTCTTTAAAACGAAAACTCAAAAAAGTTAATGCGATAACAATGCTATGTGGTGATGTCATTTTTTATGTCGTGCATTGGCTGTTCTATTGGATAGGCTATGTAGAGCAGCACACATTACATTGAGCACCTTATAACACTAAGCAATTATATTATTGCTCTGGTATAGAACACATTTTCGGTTTCCGTGCCTAACACTCAAGCCTCCATCAAGCTTATAACTGGAGCCATCTTTCTAGATATATCCAAATCCTTCGACCAAGTGTGGCACAACGGTCTAACCTTCAAAGCAACACAACCAGGCCTACCCGGTGACCTAATTGCTGTAATCCACTCATACTTGGGAGATAGGTCCTTTCAAGTAAAGATTGGCGATGTAGTCTCTTCTCGGAAATAAACCTCTACAGAGACCAGATATGGTACAGATACGTCTACAAGAAACAACTTGCACTACTCCAAGTGTTCAATCCCAAAAAGTCAGTCCTTGCGTTACTCAATGGCCCTTGCGTCATGAAGAACGCGAATACCCATCTAGAATCAGGAATCCCATTCGTGAAAAGCTCCACGAACATGCTCAGTGTGAGGTTCTGCGTTGGCGCCTTACAACATGAAAATAAGTTGATCAAATCATTTGATACAGAGGTCTGTGTCGCCACCCAAACCTGAACCCAAAGCGACATCAGCAAAAGACCACTTGGTTCTAGCTGGTCATCCTAAAAAAGAAAAATAAATGCAACGTCGTCAGCTGACAACTGTTATAACAGCACGGTGCTGCCTCCATGTACTAACTCAAAAACTAGAAACAATCTTGACATACGGATTGGAGATTTAAGTTCAAGGCATCAAATAACGTTATTAATGGTTATAGTTAAGAATCGATTCGTAGTTAAGATCGAGTAGATGCGATTTAATGATTTGCTTAATTCATCTGGCTCAACTCTTTTGGAATTTAACATTATTAATAAAATATTACACCTGGTACAATATCGTCAGCTTCTACCCACTCGGTTTTTGTTCGTTTTTTTCCTCTTTAATATACGGCGGTCATCGATTTCGGCTTAATAGGGGGCATGGGGTGGTCAAAATAAGGGGCTGGATTACCGCCAGCCAGTCAGATTGCCAAAGCTCTTTAGAGCAACCCCTTCTTTTCAATGTAATAGACAATCCGATCGTTCGATTTCCACGGGGATAATTTTATCAAAATTTTGCTACATTGCAGCTCTTGATTTTAGTATTAAATTCGAGTCGGTAGATGTCTGTGATGTACGCAAACGTTGGCAGCATTAATTTTATGGTTTCAAGTCAGATTGTAGATAATATCTCTATAATAATATTGAAAATCCAAGTCATACCAGTGCTTTTATTTTCGCAAATCTGTTTTGCAAAATTCTTTTATAATGGGTAGAAAATAGAAAAGTCTACACATGAAGACAGCATTGGTTATTTACCCATTCAATATTTCTTGCTGATTGAAAATGGAAATTCAGAAACTAGTGATCGCTCTCTAGTCGAAATTCAACCATAATTTAAGTTATAATATATAACTCATAGCAGAGTAAATGGAATAATTTACAAATTATATGTTAATAAAACTTGTCTTCATAATATTTACAACATAAGGTCAGAAATGTATTTGATATATAACATTAATTAAAATAAAAATGTCTGTTTATTAAAAGTTATTAAAATACTCACTACTCTTTTTCTACAAGACATTTAATTAAATCTAATTTTCAATAAGTTTGAATAATCTGATAAGTTACAAATTACTACACTACTGAATACTATAACAAAGTGCCATAAGCTAGATTAGTTTCAGAACAGTAACAACTCCAAAGCACCAAATATAAATATAGTCTAGATTTTTCAAAACTTGGTTCTATAAAGTAAATAATGAATATAATTGATTCAAAGTTCAAACAATAAAATATCATATAGTCATATATCTTATTACATTAATAGTTAAACACCTCAGTATTCATCAATGCTTTTAAACTTTTACAAATTTACTGTACATAATTCATAAATTCGTCCATTTTTCCTATGCATTCAATACATCTATATTATGTAGTTTAATTTACGTAGTTATGTATTTATGTATTACATAATTATGTAGTTACATTTAGTAGTTTAATTATGTAGTTTAGTTTATATATTTCTCACTTAAAATGTATATAGCAAAGACAATAAATACACCAGGCTGATTAAAACAATAATTTCTTTACCTAAATTTTTGAATAAAATTGCATCGATCTTTGGTTTTTTATTCCACTATTCGATATCACCCTTGCAGATAGGTCATATTTAAATTGCCTTTTATATCTTTCGTTTATCTACTGCTTTCTGTAATTTCGAGTGTTGATAAAATATTGCTTTTGGAAGGGAAAAAGAGTTGTTGTTGTTGAAAAATAGAATTGAAACAAAAACTTGGCTTGATGCCAAGTTTCCGGATACTGCCCCAGGAAAATCAACCATCAAGGATTGGTATGCTAAGTTTAGAGGTGGTGAACTGAGCACCGAAGACAGTGGACGCCCAAAAGAGACGCACAAAATGATTTTGAATGACCGTAAATTGAAACTGAATGAAATAGCAGACATTCAGATATCAACTGAACGTGTACATCATATCATTCACGAATATTTGGGTATGAGAAAGCTCTGTGCAAAATGGGTGCCGCGAGCTCACTTTTGACCAAAAGCAAAGACGAGTTGATGATTCGGAGCAGTGTTCCATCATTTCACTTCGAAGTCCAATTGACAGTCATTCGAGTGGACTGCACACGATGAATCCGCTCCAAAGCGTGGGAAAACGCAACAGTCGGCTGGCAAGGTTATGGCGTCTGTATTTTGGGATGCGCATGGAATAACTTTCATTGACTACCTTGAAAAAGGAAGGACAATCAACAGCGACTATTATATAGCGTTATTGGACCGTTTGAAGGACGAAATCGCTGAAAAACGGCCGCCTTTGAAGAAAAAGAAAGTGCTGCTTCACCCAGATAATGCACTGTGTCACAAGTCAGTGAAAACGATGGCAGTGAAGGCAAAAATCCATGAATTGGTCTTCGAATTACTTCCTCATCCACCGTATTCTCCAGATCTGTCCCCCAGCGTCTATTTCCTGTTCTCAAATCTCAAAGGAATGCTCGCTGGGAAGACATTTTCGTCGAATGAAGAGGTGATCGCCGAAACTGAGACTTATTTTGAAGCAAAGGACAAATCGCACTACAAAAATGGTATCGAAAAGTTGGAGGGTCGCTAGAATCAGTGTATCACTATTGAACGGAATTATGTTGAATAAAAAAACTAATTTGGCCAAAAAAATGTGTTTTACTATGGTAGGCATATTGACTGATAAATGTGATAATTTTGATAACATTGACGTTGATCACATAGTTAAATATTGATCATTTAATAAACAAAACATCTTAATTATATACCACAATAGTTATGGTAGCAAATGTCATATGTGGCTATAGCGCTATCTCACCACATGTCGTATGTCATTTCATAAGATGATTCTAACTAATATGAGTGCATCTACCTGTCGACCGATATACAATTCATCGTAACAGAATTTAATTGACCACACGTGAAATGTCAAGACAATGAAGGGGTCGTATATCCTCTATATCAGAAAACGATTTAGATGTTATGGAATTGTTTCAATTGAATTTAAGTGCAAAAAATTAGCTAATTAAATAAATAAGCTAAATAATCATTACAAATTATATCTTGTATATTTTTAACATATTTTTTTAATATAAAAATTGTAATTGCTAAATAGGTATAAGATTTATAAGATGGTTATTAGTTATTATTTTATATATGTAACATTAGCTGCTTGTACTTTGATAGTGTTTCACTTTAAAATAGCATTTTCCATCTTGGTTGGCGCAGTGGCAAAGGCAACAGGACTTTTGCTATAGTCTCGGGTTAGTCTATATATAGTCTATGGTTGTAAATTTATGTTTGTGACTATTTATTACTATTAAAATATTTTAAATCAATCAAAATAGTTTCATCATTGTCTACAACTTTTTCCCATCTTTCTTACATGGTGACTTGGTAATAGAAATTTTCAATGTTCAAAAATCCTCAAGACTAAATTTAGAACAATATATGTAAAATATAATTAATTATGTCACAAAACAGAAAAGCTTTATTAAAAGAATAAAATTAACGAGAAAATTTCCTCAGTATTTAAACCTTAATAAACAATAATTTAACGAGTTGTATACGAATATTTTTGCTAAGACCTCTTGCAAAAATTAACTTTCTCTGACCTTTTATCCACACACAAACTCAAGTGAACAATTTAAATATTCATTTTACTTTAACTTCTTTCAAAAATAATACCTGAACTTAACAAATAATATTCTAAATAGATGATCAACAAACAATCTATTATAAACACGACAATTAATTAAAATTAACACGTTAATACAGCTTTAAGTACACAGAAAATACAACTCTAAACAAACGATGTAATTCTCTGGGAACTGGGAAATAACTACATCATAGACCGAAATGCTTTTATATAGATCCATTCATTGGATTCACCGTCGTATTGTTTATTTTCGGAAATGAAAACAAACAACAAGAATTATAACAGGGAAATGGCACAGAAACCAGAAGGTGTTATATTGAATTGTTTACATTTGTTTATTTAAATCCGAGAACATAAAGTTTGGACGTTTGATTTACGACAAAGGTAAAGTGTAGCTGCGAACCATCTGCAAACCGTTAATATTTGGTGATATCCATTGGATATGATGAGAGACGACAGTAAAAGACCTCGCCATCCATGCCTATACGAGTTTCTATTGGCTAGGACTGCACATGCGCACTTGTTCTAATCTAACCTGACAGTTTTCACAGCTCGCGTCCTTTTCTACCACGCCCTCCGTACCACAGTCTTAGTTGTGGTTAGATGTCATTTTTAGGTTAATTTTGTATTTACATTTTGTTGAGGTAATATAATTATTTCATAGGCAAAATTAGCAGCAGATAATGCGAAAATAAGTATATAAGGCATGAATTATTAGTAAAATATTATCATTTTATAAAACAAATTTTGTAGATTGTTATGGAACAAAGGACATATTTATATATTAAATAATTATCATAATTATAAGAGGCAAACAAAATTAAATATGTTCAGAATAATTCTGACAAAAAATTATTCGTTTAATACTAAATTTCTTTTAATAAACTTATTTTCCAATGGATTTTTACATACGCATTTTAACTAATCTGATGCCAAGGCATGTAAAAAAAGAAAAATATATGTTTTTATTTACCAGCGTTATGTACCAAAAATCTACACTTCCAACATGTCAACCTTTTATCTGTGGGTGTTATGAAATTATCCCAACTTATATTTCTTGGTGAGGTTATCACCATGTATACAGGAGAGTGGGTACACGTAAACCAATATTAATACATTTTTATTTTAATTTCGTAATTTGTTGACAGGTCTTAAAAATACGTACGTGTTTCATAATAAAAATATGATTTTGTATTTTAGTACTTCATTAGTTTTATTTTATAAACTGCATTATTGCAATATTTTTCAAAAACATTAGGGAAACCACAGTCGTCGTCATCATCAAGCCCTAGCCAGCAACCGCAATCAATACCCTGCTGTTGGTGCTTCCATCCAAAATGTGGATTTGACCTCATCCTTCACTCGACTCACAAATGTAACCTACGTTTATAGATTTGTTTAGTACTATCTAGGAAAGAAACTCGTTAAATCTCGCATTTCAAAGATTTCGGATACCAATAAGTTCGGAAATTATTTAAGTATTTAGTCAATAACTTTATAGTTATCCAACATCCGACGAAGTAATCCAGCATAGATCATTCATCATCATCAACAACATCAATTTTTAGCACTAAATACTTAAGTGCATTATTTTATTTCTGTTATTTGAAAATATATTGTGTACTAATAGAAATAATTAATTTAAATTATAATATGGCATAAATTATAACGAACAAATGTTTATTTCAAAATAAATAATTTTAATTTATACATCGAATCCTTTTAATATATTAATAATTATTTATATAAATAATTATTGTATCATAAACTGATTTATATAAACTATAATATATACCAGGTGTACCGGAAAGTCATTGCCTAACAGATGTAGTTAGGCTTAAATATTTTATTCTACTGAAATCAAGCTTCAAAGCTATATATATTATATTTTGCGAAAGTAACACCCTCATAGACTTCTAGCTCTTTGAAAATGTCAAGTTTCGTACCTAAAAACGTGCATTTGCCACACGCATTACTGTTCTTATTTTATCAAAAGAACAAAGTTGCTGAAAGTCATTGTTTGCTAATAGAAACTTAGCTTGAACTTGGCTTAATCTCAAAAACATGTGAGGCGTGGTCTCAAGTTTGAAGTTCTCTCAAGACAAAGTCTGAAGATGCGAAACAGCAAGAGTCATTCGATGAAGACCCAACCTGAACTCAAAAGCAATTGGTAGAAGCTTTAAATGTGACCTAAGAAAGGATTAGCGATCGATAACCAGAAATGTGGTAGATCCGAAGGATAGGTGCCACATCAATTGAATGATAAATGGGAAATCGAAAAATCGTTTGTGAAATGTTGAACAAAGGTATGGTCGGATCAATGTAGTGGCGACAAAACATATAGAAACATAAAGCAAAACCGGTCAAAAAAGCTTTAAAAGCACGTCGCACCCGCCGTACTCTCCAGACTTTTCCCCGTCTGACTATGAACTTTTCGCTCGAAGAAGTTAGAATATGGCTCGATGAATGGTTTTGATCAAAGGACAAACGTTTTTAAAGGTTGTGATTCAAAAATTGCCTGAAGGATGGACAAGAAGAATAGAATAAAATGTACGTGCGGTAATAACGTTCCTGTATACCTGGTATACGAATATTTACTACATTTTAACGGTATAAATGAGTTGAATATACTATAATTTGATTATTCTTGTAAACAAATGAGAAATGCTTTGTCAAATTGATTTAATATGTAGCACAAATAATTCAGTTAAAATTCAATGATTGTGACAATAATGACACGGGTAGAAATCTACAGTAACTGTTTTATTCTGTTTTAACAGCTTGTAAAACACTACACCTTAGTGATCACACCATATGCACATGAAAGCTTTAAGGCCATGAATATTATGCTTCGGTATCGATGATATGACTGTCCTAGTCTAAGCCTTGACATTTGACCATCACAATACGCCACAAAAACAGTATTTCAACAGTTCGAAATGGCATTATCAGTCATTTCCTTCCTTTTGAATCTTTCCCACTGCATATAAACAACTAGAAATAGATTTTGATCAACTTCCGATATAGTTGAAGGTTCCTTGAGAGTTTAAGCTAGGTTTTCGTCCTATAAATGGTATTATTCGTTATCTACGAATTGTTTTTTGGCTCTCCAAATCTCTAATCTTCTACCAATGAAGCAGTAGAATAAACAGATACACTAAGAATAATTTTAAACTTTTAAATAAGATTTTAGATAAGATTTAAATAAGAGAAGATTAAGATCATAACCGTATTATGACCACTATTATAACAATATAATAAGACCTGGTACATCTGATCATGATAAATGATAAAAAGGTAGAACAAATTGAATTTATATTTCTACGGCAATTAATAAAATGGCGAGCCCTTGGGGAAATACCCATCTTGGTTCTGAATCTAATTACCGAGTTAAAAAAAATAATAATATCGCTCGCCGTTTTAATTGGCGCGAAAAAAAAAAGACAAATTGGCCGACAGCAACATAAAAAGTGTGCGGAGATGAAGACGCGAAAGAAAAACTAAGCTAAGTCCTGTAAATTTAATCCTAATTATTTAGAGTTTAGGAACAAAGTTGATTATTTAATATCGGAAAAATCTGGTTTTAAGCTTCCAATAAGGGATGAGGTGGTGAAGAAGGTGCGTTGTTTTGAAGCATGGGGTAAATTTTGCGCAACAAAACTAATTTAACTATTCTTACCAAGTAGGATTAATTTATTATCCGAAAAGAATGAGCAAAAAATGAATAAAAAGCTTTAAAAATTTAGAAGTTTAAAGAGTAATGATAATTTTTGAACAAATCATATTTTTTTAATATTCCACTTAAAAGTAAACAACATACCAGATGCGTTCAAAAAGTAAACGCTGTTTTTATTGTAGAATTCAAGCCAAATGAAAGCATGATGGGGGAAGGCTATCAATTGAAATGTGACAATGTAATATTGCATCATTATAAGTAGCAAAATGCATCCAATATAAAGGGATAATAAGCTATATATCATAGTCATGTATACATAGTATAAATGAATACGTCTCGATCAGACAACAAAGACAAATTGTCGTTATAGAATTGAAAATGCTAGCAACTAATTTCGCAATATGAGATCCGTGAAAATATACATGAAAATTCTTAAATGGAGAGCCCTATCTCTCCCGCCATATTAACCAGATATTGCTCCTTCCAGCATCGTCTTATTCCTGTAGGTGACTTACCAACACCAGTTTTAACGAAGAAATTAAACATGATATCGTCTCAAAAAACACGATATCTATGGAAATATTTAAACGGAAAGCCTTAAAACTTGTTTGTACATTATGTATATCACATTGTAAATTATTTGAAAATTCCATTGTGCTTTATAACCATGTTTATTTCGAACGAGGCTAATTTTTGTTATATAAGCCATCCATTACCATTTACTACGTCCATGGCATATTATAATTTATACCCCTCTAATTTATTACCAAGGGTTTCTGTATGCAGTCAAGCACAACATGTGTCAACATGTATGTAAATATTGTATGATTATATGTTTCAGCTATAATAGATGTCCAACACGTATGTCCTATTCGTGGCGAAAAAAACTGAAATGTATCAATTTATACTAATAAATATTCTTGTATCTTAAAAATATTGGACTGAAAATAAAATATTTTAAAATAATGGGTTGAGTAACAATGAATTTCAATTTTTCATTAATTAGTTTCAAACTTTAATCAATAATTTATATACAAAACTCTATCTAGCTACTAAAATCGTATCTCACTGACAGACATTTTACTGTAAATCAAGGCGATGAACATACCGAATTAAATCCCATATATTCAGGAGTTCCGCAAGGTAGTGTACTGGGTCCAGTACTGTATCTTCTGTATACGGCTGATCTGCCCACCACAAAAATAACTACTGTGGCAACATATGCAGACGATACAGCAATCTTAGCATCCCATGAAGATCCAGTCACAGCATCAATAAACCTACAAACCCACCTGGAGCAAATACAATTATGGTTGAAGACATGGCGCATTAAAGCCAATGAATCAAAATCGACACATATAACGTTTACCCTGCTTAGAAGAACACGTCTACCAGTGAATATCAATCATCGTCAACTCTCCCAAGCAGAGCATGTTAAATATCTTGGTATGCATTTAGATCGACGCCTAACCTGGAAGAAGCACATACTTTCTAAACGGAAACATCTGGGACTAAAATTATATGAAATGTATTGGCTCATTGGGCGCAAATCCAAGTTATCATTAGATAACATGGTATTGCTGTATGAGTCTATACTGACGCCCATTTGGACATACGGAATTCAACTATGGGGTACCGCTAGCAAATCAAATATATCCATCATTCAACGGTTCCAAAATAAGGTGTTGGGTACCATTGTTGATACTCCGTACTATATTTCATATAAAGTGATACAACGCGATATTCCTCTAGAACCTATAACGAGTGTAATTCAACGTGTTTGTGTGAAGTACTTCGAAAGAGTGTCAGTGCATCCCAATGTACTCGCTAATCAGCTAAATATGCGACGTGATAGTGAAGTGCGTAGACCAAAACGTTTAACACCACCTGATCTGATTACTGGACATATGTAAATTTTAGAATAAGCTTTAGAATAAGACTAATTAATTAAGATAATATTTTATACAGAAGATTGCTTAAGGAAGTGATTTTCTACATGCCATGTATATATAATATAGACAGAAGATATACTTATTGCCAATAGGGCAGATTGTGGACTCACGAAGAGTAATAAAAAAAAATATACAAAACTGTATCATCGATCGCTGATCATTTTGCAACTTTCTGATAGAAAAATAATTTTTACTGGATTTATGTTATCTTTTTTTCTTTCTCTCGATGAATGTTAAAACTTCTTTCATTCAAATTTCAACGAGTAATAATATTCCTAATAATAAAATATCGGTATTAACGATAAATAAAAGTATTATTGTAATTAAAAAGGGTGCGATGGTTAAATAGTTTATAAAGATTCACTGAGAAAATACAATATAAAAATTTAGTAGTCATTACTCCATTATTTTTTACAGTCAAATCAAATATATAAAATATAAAAATACAGTTTCATCATACAAAATTAAACTGTTTGAATAAAATTACAGTAATTATACATTTCCGTTTCTTTCTTATAGTTGAAAAAAAAAGTAAACTCATATTGGAATAAAATAGAAATAAACCAATTACTTTTATTATATTATGTAATGTTTCTGAAAATTAAAATGCGATTAAATATATTCCTCTTTTTCGCACTACCACTTGCCAATTTAGAATTAACTGATCTGTACAGTACAGAGAATCAAACAATTATCTCCATCCTTTCTCAAAGTTAGCACGGTAAAGAATTCGTACATCTCCCTCTATTATCCCGGTTAGAAAAACAGAAGAAGCCTGCATCTGACTGAAATAGTAATTAGTTGTTCGACTGTTTTGCAACTATTGACTATTTCGACTGCTTTTAGTCGATAGTTTCCAACGCTAGTTAAAATCATTAATCGTCCTAAAATATAATAATTCAACTGGAAACTCACCTGAGTTGAATATGGTTGTAAACTCAGCTTGACTCCATCCTGCATCAGTTTCTCCTTCAGCAACACCTTCAGCTGTAACCTGGGAATCTTCACCAACTCAGCTTTCCCCTCCTCGTACTCGTCTATATATTTCCCAACCTCCTCGATAGGAGGCGGTGCACTGGGCATCTTGTCCGCTGACGTCCTGGAGGAGGTACTGTTCCGATCCGCATCGCTGTTAGCCGCGGACGTTACGAGAAAACCCGGTGGCACCGAGGGCTCTTCCTCCAAATTAGTCTTTTCCGCCTCCTCCAGGCTGAAATATACGCTGGCGGCACCTTCCTCGCGCAAAGTCCTGACACTGTGAAGCAGACGGGTACGATGGGACTGGTTGAACACGCCGATAGCATCGAGATCTGGATCGCCGATTTGCTTGCAGATCTCCAGGTCGTCGTACCCGTTATCTATGAAACTTTCAGCGTACTGACCCAAGCGCAACGATTTCAACCATTCGGCGACAATGTTTGTAGCCATACTACACGATGACAGTTGATGGACGATCGAAACACACACACTTAACTTAAATTGCACCAGGTATCAATACGTTTTTACCGACAGTCAACACCTGCACACCTGAAAAAATGGATAAAACGATTTAGTGTTAATGGTAATGGCTTAAAGAACAGGCAACAGTAAATATTTAGCTGAGCGACATATTTAATTTTCTCCATTCATCTGAATGTAGCATACCCCATAATTGTTATTAACAACAACACTAAAAAGAACTATGGCTTTAATAATATAATATTTCCTCTTCTGAAGATCATTAAAGTTAATAAAACTTCTCAGGATTGTAGATAAAAAAACGAAAAATATGTGGTCATATTTCAAGTACATCTGTTATCTCCGTTCATCTGAAAATGATCTGGATTAAATTAATTTTATTTATTATCTCCAGTCAATCGAGAAATTCTTTAATTTGTAACTCTACAGCATTATTGTATCTTTACTTTAGATAAAAGAACAACTTTCCATTTAGAAAAATTGCCATGAAAATTATTCGGCATTGTATTCACCAAATAATTATCTACAGTTAATATAAATATCATAGTTGTCGATTATAAATACCCCAGATATATTATATAACATTCCATAGAGATTTTATTTCATATAAAACAAGACATTACTTGTTACATACATAGTCGTTTACGTTATAGATATTTTAAGACAAGACTTGATATAAAAAGTACAAAAAAAAACTAAAAATATGTGAGTAAACTCAGAAATAATTGTTATCTCCATTCTGTTAAATGTAAAATGTACCACAATTGTTAAGAACAATATTAAAAAGAACAATAATATTTCCTATTAAGTAACAAATTGTATATTTAACATTAATTCATTCATGAGTCGAAAGAATATAGTAAAATTTCCTCATCTGAAGATCATTAAAATTAATAAAATATTTTAATAGTTAAATTTAATTAAGAAAAGAAACTTCATATTTCATTAGCGATAAAACGTTGGAAGCTAATCAGATTTTAAAACAAAATATGAGATATTTCAATCCATTTTAATCCAAACTGGAATACATTGTAGGGGTCACACAAACAGGACGAGACCAGCCTGCCAAGAACTGTCATCAAGACACGACTGAAATGGAAATGAACTGGTCTACATTAATTTTAGTTATTATCTCCGGTCAATCCAGCAGTATCTCATAAAAGTGTTTGCCAAAATTGGCATGAAAATTATTTAGCATCGTATTCATCAAATATTTATCTACAGTTAATATAAATATCAAAGTTCCCGATCATAAATATCCCACATATATTAAATGACATTCAATATAGCTTTTATTTCATATAAAACAAGTCATTACTTGTCACATACATAGTTGTTTACGTTATAGATATTTTAAGACAGGACTTGATATAAAAAGTACAAAAAAAAACTAAAAATAGGTGAGTAAACTCAGAAATAATTCTGTTATTTCTATTGTTCTGAAGGCAAAATGTCCCACAATTGTTAAGAGCAATATTAAAAAGAATAATAATATTACCCATTATCTAACAGGTTGTATATTTAACACTAATTCATTCATGCGTGCAAAGAATATAGTAAAATTTCCTCATCTGAAGATCATAAAAAATTAATAAAATATTTTAATAGTTAAACTTAATTAAGAAAAGAAACTTCATATTTCATTAGCGATAAAACGTTGGAGGCTAATCAGATTTTAAGACGAAATATGAGATATCTTAATCCATTTTAGTCCATACATAGTAAGGGTCATACAAAGAGGACGAGACCAGCTTGCCAAGAACTGTCATCAACACACCTGTCACGACTAAAATGGAAATAAACTGATCTACATTAATTTAGTTATTATCTCCAGTCAATCCAGCAGTATCTCATAAAAGTGTTTGCCAAAATTGGCATGAAAATTATTTAGCATCGTATTCATCAAATATTTATCTACAGTTAATATAAATATCAAAGTTCCCGATCATAAATATCCCACATATATTAAATGACATTCAATATAGCTTTTATTTCATATAAAACAAGTCATTACTTGTCACATACATAGTTGTTTACGTTATAGATATTTTAAGACAGGACTTGATATAAAAAGTACAAAAAAAAAACTAAAAATAGGTGAGTAAACTCAGAAATAATTCTGTTATTTCTATTGTTCTGAATGCAAAATGTCCCACAATTGTTAAGATCAATATTAAAAAGAATAATAATATTACCCATTATCTAACAGGTTGTATATTTAACACTAATTCATTCATGCGTGCAAAGAATATAGTAAAATTTCCTCATCTGAAGATCATAAAAAATTAATAAAATATTTTAATAGTTAAACTTAGTTAAGAAAAGAAACTTCATATTTCATTAGCGATAAAACGTTGGAAGATAATCAGATTTTAAAACGAAATATGAGATATTTTAATCCATTTTAGTCCATATATAGTAAGGGTCATACAAAGAGGACGAGACCAGCTTGCCAAGAACTGTCATCAACACACCTGTCACGACTAAAATGGAAATAAACTGATCTACATTAATTTTAGTTATTATCTCCAGTCAATCCAGCAGTATCTCATAAAAGTGTTTGCCAAAATTGGCATGAAAATTATTTAGCATCGTATTCACTAAATATTTATCTTCAGTTAATATAAATATCACAGTTCCTGATCATAAATATCCCAGATATATTAAATGACATTCAGCACAGGTCTTATTTTATATAAAACAAGACATTACTTGTCGCGTACATACCCGTTTACGTTATAGACATTTTAAGGCAGGATTGTTGATAAAAAAAACAAACAAAAAAACGAAAAATATGTGATTAAATTCAGAAGTAATATATCTACATTCATTATTCATACGCGGCGATAGCTATAAACGAAATGCCATGAATTCAATTCAGTTCGTAGGAATTTTAAAATGCACCGCAAGAAAAAAAGTGGTATTAACAGTTGCCGGGTTGCCGTTCGCATAAAAACATATTGTACGTTTAAAATGATCGGATGAACGTAGTAAATACTATAACTAATTTACAATAATTAACTGTCAGATTCTTTATACTGGTAACTGATTATTTAAATGAAATTTTTTTGGAAACACTTTCAAAAATATTAGAAACAGTTTTGTATGAATTGATGTTTATATAAAGACACTAAACTATATATAGATAGAAAGGAATTGCATGTACTTGAAGCAAGGTTGCTTGGGTACCTATAAAACAAGTATGTTGGCTAAGGAATTGAACAAAGTTGAAATGGAAATTACTGAGTTTAAAATGTCTCCAATAATTCATATATATATATATATATATATATATATATATATATATATATATATATATATATATATATATATATAACAAAATTTGATAACATTATCAAAAAAAATAGGAATAGTTTCTTATAAATTGAAGTTTATACGAAAGACATTAAACTTAAGATAGACAGCAACTGCATGTATTTGAAGCTAGGTCATTTTGGCATGCATGACAGAGGTATGTTGACCAAAGAACTGGAGAAAGCTGAAATTGACATTACTGAGTTTAAAATGTCTCCAATCATTTATATTAAAAATATATATATTTGTATACCGGTAAGCGCTAATATAAATGAAAAGTTTTTGATAACATTATCAAAGAATTAGAAATAGTTTCTTATGAATTGAAGTTTATATGACAAGCAAGGTCGTTTGGGCATGCATATCAGAAATATGTTGACCAAGGAATTGAACTACTATACATAAATACGTCTGAAACAAAGCTAAAATGAAAATTACTGGATTTAACATTTGTCCAATAATTTATGTTCAAATATTGTTGATATTTAATCAGGTTAATTAATCAATTTGAACAAAGTTACAAAACTGCTTTTCTTGATTGGTGAAATAGTAATGAAACCAGTATGCGTTTGTTCTTAAAAATAACCAACTACGATATTAGATACGGTTGTTTTTTACTGTTGCTGTTACTCCAAACCATTCCCCGGATCGTTGAACTTCTAACGAAGGCAGAACGTACGGAAAAAAACGGCCAAATCGCTTAATCCATTCACTAGCCATCCCTCCCCGGCCGATAGTCACCTGAAACTCGGCGAAAACAAGTCGAAATATTGTTTCTGTTCGATGGTAGGCGCGCGAACTCAAAAACGAACTGAAAACTAAAAGGGAAAAGGGAACTGGTCAATCCACTGGTGATAATGTCGATGGCGCGACGCAACTGAATCCAGCGTATCAATATTTGCGGCGATGTTTATACAAATAAAACATTGTTTCACGTATATCTTTGGGTATCGGTCGACGGCGTGACGTATACGACGGCGCTCGCAACGACGGCGTCGTCAGGACTGACGAGATTCCAAACGGAATGGTCAGAAACCGGCTTGAGAACCAGCGAGAGACATGCAAGCCGCGATATCGGCGCGATGTTGCCATGTTTTCACAACGTCGAATAGTTTCCCGATATTTTTTCATCTATTCGCAAACGGGTAACATTTTTATCACTTAAATAATTTTTAATTAATTATATCTTACACTAGATATGCTTAGAACAATCTTAATTTACAAATTCATGTATTACCACTTTTCGAAATTAATATAAAACTAAACTAGTTAGGCAAAAACTTTTTATTTATTTTTTAAACCTCCTTTTTACCAACGAGGGTTTATCTGGACTGGACCTACGGTTTAACAAGGGTTCCGGAACCCGGTCCTCGGTATTAGACTATCGACTGCCGAGTGACCAGCTTGGAAATCATCCCAGAAGGAATCCGATCTTACCCAGCCTGGTTACTGGCGTGGCTCTAACTTAGTCTCTGGTATAATAATGTTTAGGTATTAACACTGCTGTTAAGTGCATCCCACTACACTACATTACACTACACAAGATCAAGTGGTTTGATTTTTTGGAATTTGTGTCCTGTTCTGGTGGTATCCAAGAGTTTCCAAGACTCGTATCTCCTTAATCCTCATATCTCCTTACGATTCTCTTGATTTTCTGAGTGACAATCGATATCTGAAGGTCTCGGTGTAAGTAATCAGTCTTGTAGTATTAAGGTGCACCTACAATACTTCTCAGGACTTTGTTCTGGAACACTTGTATTATATTTATATTACTTTTTGCGGAATATACCAAAATTCCTATGTTCGTATAGGTTTCATTACTTGCTGGTATAATAACAACTTATTTTGTAGTGATAATTGTGATTTTCTTGCAATTAACCAATGCAGTTTCCTATATTTTAACTTCACTTCTTTCCTTTTCACTTTTTATATATTCCTTCCAGCAAAGTTTTACATCAAGATCCAAATCCGAGATAGTTAGCGTTATTATTATACGGAGTATTATTTATTGTCATTGGTGCTTGTGTGGTCTGATTATACGTGAACTTTCAGATTTGGGATCGTTAATTTTTCTTTTCCATTTTTTGGTATTTTGGTATAATTATTTATATTGTCATTTGCCTGTCGTATAGCTCCTTCGTTATTATGTCCGATAGCAAGCAACGCAATATCATCAGCAAATTTCAATGAGTAGGTAAAAAATTGACCCCAATATACTCCCCTGTGGTACACCTGTTTAGCTTCTTTAATGGTAGAGTAGTACAGTAATTCAATTTTACAGTACAGTACACTAAAGTAAATCTGACTCTTATGTAAGTTTCTAGTAGTTCAGTGTTTTTTGCGGGTACATCTAAGATATAGCTCCTTACCTTTTTACCTTCACTGGCTTTCTCAATTACATCTGTCATTCAATTCAATTGTTTGTTGATAAACTTATAATGATTCCGTAGGTATAACGTTGTTTCTCTCTATATGCTAAAATTAAGAATACCACTTATAACACTTCAATTGAAAATTCCACGGCCTACCATAGATAAACAAATTTTTTGGCAATTTTTTTTTATTCAACATAATATCCTTCAAGAATGATACACTGATTATAGCGATCCGACTTTGTAGTACGATTTGTCCTTTGCTTCAAAATAGGCCTGAGTTTCAGAGCATTCTTTTGAGATCTGAGCACAGGAAATAGTCGCCGGGGGCCATACCTGGAGAATTCGGTGGATGAATGGATTTTTTCGTTTTCACTGACTTGTGACACGGTGCATTGTCTTGGTGAAGCAGCACTTTTATTTTCTTCAAATACGACCGTTTTTCGGCGATTTCGCCCTTCAAACGGTCGATAATCAGTATGAACCATAAAAGGATTTCGAACAATCGAAGAAAAATAAACCTTTCATCTAAAATCTAGCAGACGGGTGGTCTCTCTTTATTTACCTAGTTTTAAATAATTCATGTATTCACTAGAAACGTATCTAAAGCACGAATGACTGAGGAAGCTACCATTTATGACTTTAAAAATCAACCAATTAAAAAAATTCAACAGTACCAAACTTAGTCAAAAGACGCTCAACATTGTTGTCATGAAATTTGACGCATAATAGTTCATTATTCTTGTCAGGGCGATGATTGGAATGATCTCAAAATTTCATTTTTATTTCTTGTTTTGTATGTTTTAGATTTCCTTGTAGCGCCGAAGGAAATGAATCTATTTAGTCCAAACATGCTTCATTGTTCTCAAGAATTTTTCTTCATTTTCTAGATAGGACCGTGAAGCTTCTGTAGTTTCTGGTTAAAAATCATGTAATTTTCCTTCTTAACTTAATTTGTCTGAAGGAGTTTTGCTTTTGTTTACTTAATCAACTTGCTGTAATTTCTATAACTATTCATTAAAAGAATTGGAAGAAATAGTATTCAACCCGAATAATTTCTCCTCCAGCACTTGTGAATGCTCACCTTTATAGGTTTGTAACAATAATCGTTTTCCGGATTCTGATTTTTTTTGTATAAATGATAATGCTAATCAAATTTTTAATTAACTAATTCATAAAATAATAAACAAGTCCTTGTGCAATTTACGTACTATGACATTTAATTTTTTATAAAACATTATATTTTTAATAATTTTCAGTTTATTTAATTGGCTATCATGGTTTATCTGATAACTTTCCGTTTAAAGATCCTTTACTGATCTAAAATAAATCAAGAACAATTTTAATAATAATATTATATTTTAGTTACAAAGTACAAAGTTACCTAGTCTTACAAAGCCGATATATTGAGCAAAATTTTTCTTAGTAAACTCTTACATTTTTATAAACCTGATTGATAGGTGCATTAAATATTTTGTTGTTATTCAGCTTAAAAACTGTAAATATTAAAATCATTATTTTAAATTTTTTAATAAAAAATTATTTAAACAAAATATTTAACAACAACCATTAAATCATACTTATAAATAATTGGGCAAATTCAAAATCAGAAACTAAATATCAAATACAACTAAAATTGTTACAATCCGGCAACGTGCCAAGGCGATGGTATGAAAGCATTGTTGCCACATTCTTGTAGGGGTTGCAATTCAGCAGGTGTAAGGAAGAAGAAGCATAAATATCGGAACTGCAATTAGGGGCGGTATTTATACAGGGACAGCGTTAAAATTGCCGTTAAACTACGTCGAAATAACGATGCTGAGTTCCGATCGCCGTGTTTTTTTTTGTCAGCGACAAAAGAAACACCGTTCGACGTGAGCTGTTGTTATCGGACGGATGACAAACCACAAATCAGCACTCTAGATTAACTAAATGTTTATTGTTGACGCACCAGTAAGGTTTCTGTGGAAATACGGTTGGGAAATGATTCTTACTAAATCGCGAACTGACATTATGGTGATTGCATATAAACTGATAAATACTTTGTTATCGAAATAAAAATTATTATTCAATTCATTCGGTTCTCATCTTGTTAATGTTTTTATTTTAATAGTTTTTTAAATAAGACAACAATTTGTAGTCAAGCTGTGTACAAATGTCCGGCAAGTCAAGAAAAAAAGAGCGAAAAAAAGCATCCGAAACTGACGATTTGTCATTTGCTTCAAAATAGGCCTCAGTTTTGGCGATCACCTGTTCATTTGACGAAAATTTCTTTCCAGGGAGCGTTCTTTCGAGATCTGAGAATAGGAAATAGTCGCTGGGGGCCAGATCTGAAGAATACGGTGGATGAGAAAGCAATTCCAAGCAAAGCCCAATTGTTGGATTTTTGCCATCGTTTTCACTGACTTGTGACACAGTGCATTGTCTTGGTGAAACAGCACTTTCTTTTCCTTTTTTCTTTTTTCGGCGATTTCGTCCTTCAAACTGTCCAAGAACATGCTATGTAACAGTCGCTGTTGATGGTCCTTCCTTTTTCAAGGTAGTCAATGAAAATGATTCCATGCGCATCCTAAAATACAGACACCATAAGCTTACCAGCCGACTGTTGCCTTTTCCCACGCTTTGGAGCGGGTTCATCGTGCGCAGTCCACTCGAATGACTGTCGTTTGGACTTCAGAATGAAATAATGGAGCCACGTTTCATCCATTGTCACATATCGATGCAAAAACTCGGGTTTATTAGACTTGATCATCTTCAAACACTGCTCCGAATCATCAACTCGTCCTTGTTTTTGGTTAAAAGCGAGCTCGTGCGGTATTGTTATCTATTTATATCTATAATTCACAAACTAATGATCCGACAGCTGTCAAATTTATACACGCATCTCTTGAGGGTTAACAAAAAAACATATGGATTTAATAGTAGCGCCGTCTATGTGTCAGGCCGGGGACTTTTCAATTGATCTGTTAAGTTTATTTGAATTTTTATTGACGATTGTATTTTATATACCACGAAATAAACTTATTTCTTACAATAAGAAGAACGTTCTAAAACATATAAGGTCGGGTAAAAATAATTTCGGTTTGCTCTAATAAATAGATTTAAAGACTTATATCTCCAATAATACTTATATATTGAAGCCATACTATAGCGCGTTTGAAAGGTAAATGCTTTTAGGTTGAAGATAGAGATAGTATAATTCCTCTACTAAGTCAAAAGTTATTGAGGTTTGAAAATGAAAGTTATTTGGCTTCCAAGATAGAAAAATGAAGCACCAGTTCATGGAGAATACGTGGTGTTTATGATGATTATTGTTTAAGGAAACGCTTGTGAAATTGTGAATATAATGCCAGGTGTGTTGGAAAGTCATTCGTAAGAAAATACAAAACGGTATTAAACCACTGCCATTTGACCGATACCGCTTACTCTCATAACCTTTGGCATGAGTTACAAAAGGCCGCTTATTAAAGGTCGACGATACTCCAAACTTGCCGAAAAAGCGATATTACACGATTTAAACAACTTCACCGACGGACAACACATAATTCTGAATGAACAATTTGGTTTCTGTGCCAAATATTGAAGCCTTCATCAAGCTGCCCGTGTCACAGCAACAATCCACCAAGCATTAAGAAAATGTCGAAAAACTGGAGCCATCTCCTTAGATATCTCCAAAGCTTTCCATCAAGTATGGCACCACGGTCTAATATCCAAAGCGAAACAGCTTGGTCTACCGAATGACCTAATCTCCCTGATAGATTCATACTTGGACGGTAGGTCCTTTCAATAGGTGACGCAGTCTCTTCTCGGAAACAGATTTCCGCAGGAGTTCCGCAAGGTGCTCCACTAGCCCCAGCCCTATTCAACTTCTACATGTCTGATTTCCCACTCCACAAACATTCCCTCACAGCATTTTATGCAGCTGATACCACTTTTTCACACCCGGTTATAGTCCCGACAATATTCGCGACACACTTCAAGTCCAACTGAACCAGGCGATTGCGCGGTACAAACTGATAAAGTACCTATTCCCTGGCTCCATAAAGTTTCATACCTCGGTCTCCAGTTCGACCGCAGATCCTAAAGATCAGCTCAAATACAGCAAGCTATTTACAAAGGCTATGGCGTGTACATCTTACTATTTGCAACATCAGCAAAAGACCATTTGGTTCTAGCTGGTCATCATGGAACAAGAAAGAAAAAAGACGTCGACGATCCATTTCTCGGTACTGTCTTATAAAATTCACATCTCTCTTATAATAATAATAATAGTCCTCTTCATATTTGCGTGTTTATTGTATAATTCATTGCCTTTTTTTATTATTATTTTTATTATTCAAATAATTGTTATAATATACGTTTTAAATCCGCTCCACTATTTATTTTTCAATCTAAATATCTAACAATATAGTTTCATAGAGTATTTCTTAGAGTTTCAAGAGTGTCTTGTTGACGTAGTTGATATATAAATGTTATTATAATCACCATTGTAGTACCTTGTATATTGCCAAGATAGTGACTATTATAATGTTTTGTTGAATCTTTGTATATTATTTGCCAATAAATAAAATTACTTTTTACAAAACAGAAGTGGGTTTATATTCAAAATACAGCCAAAATAATTTTGTGTTTATGTATTGTTATGTTTCAAATAAAGTGATACAACGTGAAATACCTTTAGAACCAATAAGGACTGTAATTCAACGTGTTTGTGTGAAGTACATCGAAAGTGTGTCAGTGCATCTCAATGTACTCGATAATCAACTAAATATGCCTAGTGACAGTGAAGTGCGTAGACTAAAACGTCTAACACCATCCGATCTGATTATTGGACATATATAGACTTTAGAATAAGACTAATTAATTAAAATAGTATTTTATAAAGGAGATCGCTTAATGAGGTGATTTTCTACATGCCATGTATATATAATATATAACGTTCTTGGTAGATTGTAAAACTACTAAATGTAATTAAAAAAATAAAATGTATTGTTATTCGATTATACTACCAGTGAGTTGCGAAAGAAGAAGGTTTAAGGAAGATGATGCTGAAAGTGTTAGTTAATAATTGGCGATTATGGAAGTACATTTACTGCAACTATTTTAGGACGATATATATATATATATATATATATATATATATATATATATATATATATATATATATATATATATATATATATATATATATATATATATATATATATGTATAGTTTCTATTTGATTGATTTGTGGTAAATCACTACCATATATCATCAGACCATGAAAAACATGGTTAGACTATAAAAAATGTTAATGAACGTTTCTAATTAAAATTGAAATTCTCTCTAATCTTTTGAACTTTCATTTTAATACTTTTAAGGTATTTCCTCTATAAAAACCGAATGTTTTATGACCAGATAATACGTGTATAGGTTATTTAGTCATCATTATCACCATTTCCAATGTTGTATTTAATTTACTTTCAAATTAAATAGTCTTGTCGTAACAATAGTTGTATTAAGTAGCATGGAGTTTAAATTATTCTCGTTTAGTAAGAGTAATAACTTTTTCCACCGTGTAATACTATGCGTGTTTTCAGTTTTATTGTCTTATTAAGAAACATTATGAAGGAATTCAATTATTTCAGACTGTGAAGAGACAAGCTTTTTTATTAGGTATACGACTTAATATTCAGAGATGTTTCCTTGGAACCTCAAATCGTTTTATATTTAAAATAGAAATAACTTGTAGTTTTTCAAAATGATTATATCTTACTGGAACCACACTCTAACGGCACAAATCTAGCATTTATTTAAATATTATATATACTTTCTGCAAAAAGTAATTTAAACTCCATTAATGCTTATATCTCAAAAACTATACACTTTATATAAAAACAGATAGTTGCCACGTTTTTTTCGTGCCATAATTCATGAAATACGAAAGTTTTAGCCCATTTGCTGACCTCAATTTTTTTGACGTTTTTTCCATATATATACTCAGGAAAAATCGCGGTTTTTGGCCATTTTCGTATTTTTCGTTCTAACTCTATTTTGAACCAAACTATATTCATGAAAATACCAACACCGGTGTAAAATTAGCTGCTCAATAAGATACTAGCTAAATTTTTGGTGATATTTCAAGAGTTCCGGAATTACATCAAAATGATACTTTCTGCAAAAAGTAATTTAAACTCCATTATTGCTTATATCTCAAAAACTATACACTTTATATAAAAACAGATGGTTGCCACGTTTTCTTAGTGCCATAATTCATGAAATACGAAAGTTTTAGCCCATTTGCTGACCTCAATTTTTTTGACGTTTTTTCCATATATATACTCAGGAAAAATCGCGATTTTTGGCCATTTTCGTACTTTTCGTTCTAACTCTATTTTGAACCAAACTATACTCATGAAAACATCAACACCAGTGTAAAATTAGCTGCTCAATAAGATACTAGCTAAATTTTTGGTATTATTTCAAATGTTCCGGAATTACATCAAAATGATATTTTCTGCAAAAAATAATTTAATCTCCATTATTTCTCATATGTCAAAGACTACTAACTTTATACAAGAAGAGACAGTTTCCTCGATTATTTTGTCGCATTATTCATGTAATATGAAATTTTTAATCCGTTTGGTGGCCTAAATTTTATTGGCGATTTTTAGCTATTTTCAGACTATTCGTTATAACTCTTGTTATATAAGAATTATATTTTTTAACAAAGTTACATTTCTCTCTACTTGCACAACATTTCTCAATAATAATATGTAGTAATGATCTACCTATTCCTTTCAATTCCAACTTTCCTTCCAAATCACTTCTATAGTCACAGATATTAGTATTGTTATTATTAACTGGCCGAAAGTCGCGTAAAATTCCGATTCAGATAACCAATATCATATACATATCATATACGGCGCTGGATCAAATGCAGTGAAATCTCCATTTATATATCGGCCTTGCTTTAGTCCATTTTAGACGGGCACTGGGGTATTCGATTGCTGCGCAGGTGTCATTAATTACAAAAAGAATTCGCGTATGCTAATTGGGATTTTCTTTTTGGTAAGTGATATTTGGTAGTGAAAATATATTAGAATTTTTGGGAGATTATATAATTATTTCTAGGGTGCTTCTTTAGTTTTTCTTTGGAAGCTTTGCAGCACTGCAGCGGTTATACACCAGCCTCTACTACCACTAAACTATATTAAGAAACACTTTTAGTAATTACGGAACGATTGCCAATCCAATGTTAACCTGTTTACTTTTCTTTATAAGTAACTTGTTTTCTGTAAATTTTCATTTCAGCGATTTTTATACTCAATATAACTTACGATAACGATATATTTCCTTTATTCATAACACTTTCAAATTCGAATTCTCCCACTAGACACATTGTATTATTAGCCACACCAAAAAAAACTAGAAACGGATAAAGTAAGATCATTAATAAAAATTCCCACGTCACACCCAGAGGAAATGAATAAAATAATCTTTATCGAGCTTGTAAAAACAGTAGATGGAGCCCATTCATCTCGAAAGGATAGCGCTATCAGCGAGAGCGCTAAAAATGGAAAAAAATCGGTACCCAATTTTCGATCCTATCGTATATAACGCGAGACGACTCCTTGCTGGACGTTTTTTTTTCTCTTCTCTTCCAGGGAACAATGTGTTTGGAACAGGAAAGGACCCAAATTAATCCGTTCATGGCTGCACCGCCAAAGAGACCGAATGGAAAATAAAGAGAAATTGGGCCGGGTCTGTCGGACCGTGCGGTTCTTTGTTCCAGCTGGCGAGACTTCATACGCACACGGTGAATAATTTTACAAGTACACATTTCGTGTACGCCGCCATCGTCTGCACGCTGTCCCAGGCTGCGATTACGTTTAGTTTAGTTTTACATTTTTTATCGTTTTTTTTTGTCACTTGATAGTTATCTTAACTTTATTATAAAATTGAGTAATACATATAGTTTAACCCAGTGTCTACACCTAGTAAAATTTTTAAAGGGTTCTACAATTTTTGCAAAAAAACTTGTCCATTAACCGACATTTGATGTCGGTTAATTGGAAGGGATTGGACAAAGGATTGGACGGAGGAGGCTCTATGTTCGACTGTCAATTATGGACCGATTTTCAAAATTATTTTTTTATTCGAAAGAGTGCCCTTCCGAGATGGTCTCATTAGAATCAAGTCAGGATCTGATAGTAGAATCTGGAGAAATCGAGGGAAAGTCATGTGCAAGGTTTTCCCATATTTTTTATCTAAAATAATCAGATATTTGGGTATAATGCTGTAGCGACCGCTATGACCCTTTAGGCCACCACGCATTCACCTACACCAAGTTCAAAGGTTGGCAACGCTGGTGGATTGGTACCATACGGTTCCCAGCTATAAAAGACCACCACGACGACGTCTCGCTCTCTTTTCTTTTCTCTACCCCTTGTAACAGTACCACTTCCACAGCGCTACCGTATTTCCTTTATCTAACCTAATATCCTGTCTATTCTCCAGTCGACCACATGTGTCATTTAATATCGCAATAAACAAGTATGAGTGAATTCCTTCTCAGAAATAGTAGTGAGTGTTCGGACAAACAATCGCATCGACAGTCACACATTCCGACCGACCGACCAGACGAATATTCCTACAATGCCATTGCTCAACTGATGTGACGGAAGACCAGAAGTCGTTCTGTGCAAAAGTCGTTCAGTTTGCCTTTTAAGCATTAACAATATCATATATAAAGATGGAGGAAACTGTTTCCATGATGGTAGTGGTTAGAGAGTTCGGTCTACAAGCGCAGGTCGATTCCCGGCAAGGGCAACCACTTTTTATTGTTCTAGTTTGGTTAGAACATTTGTCAAATTACCTAGACTAGGTTGCGGGCCCCGAGACATGAAGCATTCGTCATCTCCAATCATTGTTTCTTTATTCCTATTTTTCCTCATACGTGCTACAACTTTACTTAGCCTACCTATTGCAATGCTTAATAAAATAACTGCATAATTTATTGAGTAAATATCTAACACTAAAAAAGTTTTAAAATAAAATATGTAATAATAGTCGTTGTAATAACTAAATAACAATAGACAAGAACCTTCTTTAACATATATACTACAGGAATTTTATATTATATTATATACACACAATTTAGCTTAATACCTACCTAAACCTATTTATCTATTTACAATATTATTTTAACTACAATCAACTGATAAGTCGGTGCCTACATAATACAAAAAGAAAATATAATTATGTGATATTACGAACAAACTAAATCTAATGTTTTGCTCGTACCGACTTCAAAGTTATCAGTTGGTACTAGTTAAAATAATATTGTAAATAGATAAATAGGTTTAGGGGGATATTAAGCTAAATTGTGCGTATATATAGTTATTAGATTATTATGTACATATTTTATTTTAAAACGTTTTTTTTTGGGTGTCAAAAATTTTTGTTCGATTATTTCTTAACTTTTAGCGAGTTATTTATTTTTTGAAGTCGGTTCATTCTTTTTTAGATATTTTATTTATACAAAATGTTTATTTGTCATATACATTACTTTAGGTTTTTATAAGCATTGTCCCCCTCCTTTGTACATCAGATCCCGTGTTAAAAATTAAAAATCACAGTTGTATAGTGGAGAAATGACGATGAAATCATCTAAAACGACAAAGAAATACACATTCAATTTATTCGATGGATATCGATGAATATCGATATATTATATTTATTTTGTTGACAAATAGAATTTGAGAAAATTAAGAACCAAAAACAAACATGTTATGTCCGCTCTAGAAATTATTTATTAATAATTAATTTTTTTTTGATATATTTCAAAGTCTCCTTTTACCAAATATGGGTTTATCTGGACTGGGTCTAAAGTTTAACGTGGGCTCCGAACCCCGGTCCTCAGCATTAAGCCTACCGACTGGCGAGTGACCAACTTTAGAAATGATCCCAGAAGACATCCGGTCTTACCCAGCCTGGTTACTGGCGTGACCGGAATCATTTTCCTTGTCGGACTCTTGCCTAGAACATTCACAAACATAAATTTACGACCATGCCCCAGCAGGATTCGAACCCGCGGCTATCGCAACAGTAGGAGGGCCGTCCCATCGCCTTTACCACTGCGCCACCAAGCCGGCTTATTAATTAAATTAAAAAGAAGTATCGATAATGTTCTTTGATGTATAGTTTAAAATATCGAAACCGATATATCGATATTTTTACCTTTAGTCTACATCCCTACTATTGATAACTACTGGGCCCCACCAGCTGGTTGTATAATGCACCTTGCTGAACTTATTTGTCCGTTGTTTGCCATTGACATTAAAAGCGCCACTTTTAAATCATTGGAAGCAAAATCGACAATTGGTATATGATGCATTAGCACCATCGCAAGTTTCTAAAAGTGTTTGATGAGCTTCGGCAGTAAATTTCTTCACACAACAAAAGTAATTGTTAGCGTCAAGCCGCTTATGATATTACAAATCCTATGGATTACGTCATCTTAGATGACGTTATTTGATATATCAGTGACAGAATGTTTATATTAACCCCAAACCTAATTAGTGCTGAATTAGTGTTTATGTTATTGGGATTATTCAACTAGCATTGGGAACTATCGACTGAAAACGACTATCGTTTCAGTCGCTATTTTTAGTTCGACTGATCTTACTACTTTTTACTGGTGACTGTTTTCAGTCGCTATTTTCGGTCCGATTGATTTTATTACTATTTACTATCGACTGTTTCAGTCGCGTACTTTTAGTTACTATTTTTGGTTCTACTAGTTTCATTCGACATCGACTTTTAACGTTCTGGCTCTGTCGTCCTAGCCGCGACCTTGACAAAAATGTACCCAAATTATGCTTACTATATGTAATATACTTATTTATGTAATATATATAGTTTTATGATTTTTTTGCTAGTTTGCATGTAAATAACAATATATTGTATATTAATATAGCAGCATTTTGGAACGATATTATTCAATATTGTTATTGTAATAGGGTAAAAAGATTAAAATTGTGAATGATAAATGGTAAAATACTTTTGACTGCTTTTATGGGAGTTATAGGTAATAAATCGATTACTCTCTCGATTTTTGTTAATATTTCCGTTCAATAATAAATAAAGCATGTACTTTATTTAAAAAAGCTCTAGTAGTTATTGTGCGATCATTTTTAAATATGTCATAGATTAGTTTTTTTTATAATTAGGTATATGTTTATGTTAATTTTTATTTAGTATTTATGATTATTGTACGTCTTTAGTTTTTAGGTTTTGTTTAAATTCTATTATATTGTCTATATTTATTATAGCAATATACATATTAAAATACGATAAAGCATTTGTGGGGTATTATTCCATTCCGTAGAAAAATTCCATTCCTTTTTATAAATCCACAGAACATTCGAGTATAGAAGTAATTCTACTTCGTTTAAAATGAAATTATTAATTGCATGTTAATAGTATTCAGTAATTATCTTTTTACTTTTATTTTTTAAAGTTAGTACGTGAAGGAATATGTACATCTCCGTCTTGCTTATACTACCGTTGGAAAACATAAGCACATATAAAATTAACTGGTCCAAGCAATTATCTCCGTCCTTTCCTCTCTCACAATTTATACAGAAAAGGATTCGTACATCTTCGTCTGACATAACGAATTGAAAAAAAAAACAGTTGAACCGTACGTTTGACTAAATATAGTAATTACTAATACTACTATTATTATTTTCAGTCTCTACTTTTTTGACTATCGACTGTTTTCAGTCGAACTCCAACCAAGAATCTAACATTAGAAATGGGATAAAGATCCCCGTGCTTTTTTAAGTTAATATAAATTAATTGGACATTTTCTCCAATCTCTAACGGAGAATCTTAGAGTAATGAATGTCGAAAATGCAATTTTGAAGGTTGCATTATTAACTGACAGAAATTGTAACATATATAACTTAATAGTTAGATTAGGTTATTTAACGGTTGTTTATAATGTTTATCTTATGCATGTTCTTGTTATGACATTTCTAATGCTTATTTAAGCGTACCTGTCAAAGAACAAGTTTAAAATCTGACATATAAAGCTCGCGTTTAATAAACCGTATTTATTTCCATTTCAACGGACAGAAAACATTTAGACTAGTTTCGTTTTAATTTACGGATAGTTCTTGCATTCGACTAGGAAATAAGCAAGCTCCGTCCTCTTGGGCCAGACATTAAAACAAAATTACCACTCGCATTTGCATAAATATTATGTCCTGATTAAACTCCACTAAGTTGAATGTTAATTATCCGCAGGAATGGAACGGGAATTCCTTCGAATAACGAGCAAGAAAAACAACAACAAGGAAATATATACGGTGGCTAATAAAAGAAAAATGACTCATCTAAGCATAAAATACACTTTACTGATTTATCACTCTTTAATTATAAGTCAATTTAATGAACAATTAATTGTCAACACCTATCTTAGTACTAGTATGAATGAAGTTTTACTACGAAACTTAATTTATTTGCATTTTTATTCTCACTTTTCATCTGGGGACTTTCTTGAAAAAAAAATATCACTCCTCACTATTCGATGCGCCATTTATATAAAATTTGTAGTTTTCTTTTTGAATAAATTCTAGCACCTAATGGCAAATAGTTCTAATAGTCAGAATACCTCTTGCACCAAGTTCGTCGTAAACACCGATCCAACGAAATGGTCTCTCTTGGAATGATCGGTAAATATGAAGTGATGATCCCGGTATTTTTCTTCCCTTATCTGCGCCAAAAAGGTTACGAATAATATGCGAGTTCATCTCACTCTTGGAGAGTCTTTTCATATATAGAGGCAGGGCTATAGGTCAGTTTCCCACCCGGGTATCCATTTCAATTCGCAGGTAAAATATATTAACTTCTCCTTAAAAATTTTTATGACCGTCTGAATCCCCAAATTTGAAGTAATTTGACACCCATTTTTTGTCAAACTTTTTAACAATCAATTAATTAATAAAATTTATTAACTATCAAACTTGATCAATATCCAAGTACCCGGGTACCCACTAAGATTAATGTATATGAACGACGGGTTTATACACACTTCAGAGACTGCTTATTAAAGTATTTAGTTAATTTGACTTTTAAATTGATAATACACAATATAGTTAGTAATTTTTTTATTTAAACAATAATTCTTATTATAAACAATAACAAAAATAGTAAGAAATACCTAACTCCGTTTTGTTTTATTTTATTAATATCGTTTTCCATTCTTTTACCATTTATTTATTTACATTATTTTATATATATATATATATATATATATATATATATATATATATATATATGATACAGTGCCATATAAAAATTGACATACATTAAATTATTTTGTACATCCTTCACATGTCGTGGTTGTACAATGTTCGTCACAAATAGGGTTCTCACATATCCAACATATTTTTCTAGTTTTCGACGTTTTTTAAATTCACTTTGGAGACATTCATAGCATACACCAGTAATCTTTTTCCTCCCAGTTGAATCGAGCTGCGTCTGAGGTGTCAATGATACAGATGATGTTCGCTGATGCGCATTCGGATTGATAGCTCGACTAAGAAGAGATTCAATCGCCTCTTTCGCTGAGAAATGCCTCATAATTTATGCATTATTCGAACGACTTTCAACGAATGGAGTACATAGCTCTCTGCCCAATTGCCGATAAAATAATCGTTGTTCATACGATTTTTTAACAATCATTTTATTATTGTCACAATACAGAATATATGATGCAAGGCAGGCAATATCGAGAATATAGTAAAAAAATGCTAGAGGCCACCTTTGAGTTGATCTTTTTGTAGTATATCTACCAAGAATTTTATCCATCGTGTCTGCTCAAGCTTTAGACCGGTTATAAAATATAATTTTGGGTTTTTTCTTTGCACTACCACTAATTTTAGCTTCATGATGCATTGATGATAGCATAATTACTACCTTGTTTTTTTTTGGTACATAACTACATATGGTAACTTTTTCATGAAAGCCAAACGTAGTGGATAATTCTTCTCGCGTTTTTGATACAGCCATTGCTGGTGGAATGTTCAAGGTGCCAACAATAATCAAGTTCCAAGATAGTAAAAATTTTGCCAGTGTAAGAGTAGTGAAGAAATTATCCATTGTAATTTTTCTACCGGATCCTCTATACGGTGCCACCAAGTCTTTAACAACTCTTTCACCAACGTTTTTTTCACGACCATCTTTCGATGTTATAGTGTAAAGCTGTCCAGTAAGTGGATATGAATTTTCAGCATCAGATATCCACCATATTTTATTTCATATTTAGCTGGCTTTGACGGAATCTTCTGAGTGAATCTAGTTCGACCTCGGTATGGATAAAGTTGCTCGTCAATTGTCAGGTATTCTGTGCTGTTAATCGTAATCCCCAATTTATTGTTGGAATATCAGCACTCTAAAGCAGATAGAGTAGTGGCCTCCAGATACCCTGAGAAACTTAACTGTTTCCTGCCGAAATAAGCGCTGAGAATGCCTCTTCAGGCGAGTATTTAACATTTTTTTCAAAAAGATATAACCCCGGTAGCTGACAACAGTTTAGCAATAGCAATTTACTCATCTTCTAGATTAATCCTTAGTGCCATACCCGATCGAAAACTTGTGAAACGTCCAACAATACTGCAGGGCAGTATTTATTTTCTTCAAATGACTTTACAATAACCGCTGTTACTCTGTGCACTTGGTGGATTATCGAATGATGATTCCGAAATCTAAACTGGAAATCTGGTATTTTCATAAATTGTTTAATTCGTTTTAACAGCAGATTATAAAATAATTTTTATATTGCAAGTTGTAGAAATTAGTTTAGGCGTCTATGTATTTGTGTGTTTGGTATAAATTTATGTCAAGTTTATTTATGTTAGATTTATTTACGACATCGATTATCAATCCTCTAATAGCTTAAAAATGATTTGAGGAAGCAGGGCTATTTGAGAGCGCGAGCAAGAGCCAGACGGAATACGTTAAAATTTGAGACTTTTCGAAGGCATTCAATGATGTAAATTAACTGAGAACTATATTGACCTTGAACATATTGTGGGAAAGATGAATCTCAGGGAATGGGTGGGTGTACTTTCACCAATGGAAGGAAATCATCATTGGATATGTTTTTCCCTTCCTAGAAATATCTACTAACCAGAAGGATAGTTTTACCGGATAATTTTCGCGGTGCAAGGAACCCAATGGAGGAGCAATAGAGGAAAAAATGCGATGTATCCGTCTAACTAAACACAATCTTCGTAGACGAGTTTACATACAATCTTCACATAGTTAAACACGAGTTTACACACAGTCTTCACAAATCTTACAGTCTTTGAATATCCATCTATTCCTTGCAGTGTAAGTTTTAGTGTAAATAAAGTATTTTTAACTTTGCCATTTTTTTTCCTTTATAATCGGAACGCAGGTAGCACAGATATAAGCGTGTAGTTTTAATTTTGAAAAATGATCTTAATGCATGTTCTTAAAGGGTTAAACTTTGAATTTTCTAGACTAGAATGCCCCCTTAACCAATAACTAAACTGCCGTAAACTGTTAATACTTAAATGTATTCCTACAACTTCTTTAAATCCCCGAAAATATTATCTGAGGTCAACATAAAAATCACAAACAGAGGTTGTTACCGACGCAAACATTAAAAAATCCACAAAATGATTTTGAATGACCGTAAATTGAAATTGAATGAAATATCAACTGAACGTGTACGTCATATCATTCACGTATATTTGGGTATGAGATAGCTCTGTTCAAAGTGTGTGCCGCGGGAGTTCACTTTTGACCAAAAACAACGACAACACAAGTTAATGATTTGGAGCAGTGTTTGAAGATAATCCAGCTTAATAAACCCGAGTTTTTGCGTCGATATGTGATAATGGATGAAACATGACTCCATCATTCCACTCCGAAGTTTAATCGACAGTCATCTGAGTGGACTGCAAAACGCAACAGTCGGTTGGCAAGGTTATGGCGTCTGTATTTTGGAATGCGCATGGATCAATTTTCATTGATTACCTTGAAAAAGGAAGGACCATCAACAGCGACTATTAGCAAGCACCAAAACGATGCACCGTGTCACAAGTCAGTGAAAACGATGGTAAAAATGCATGAATTGGGCTTCAAATTGCTTCCTCATCCACCGTATTCTCCAGATCTATCCCCAGCAACTGTTTCCTGTTCTCAAATCTCAAAAGAATGCTCGCTGGAAAGAAATGTCCGTCGAATGAAGAGGTGATCGGCGAAACCGAGACCTGTTTGCAAGCAAAAGAAAAATCGTACTCCAAAAATGGTATCGAAAAGTTGAAGGGTCGCTATAATCAGTGTATCACCCTTGAAAGGAATTATGTTGAATAAAAATAATAAAAAAAATGTGTTTTACTATGGTAGGCCGAGGACTTTTCAATTCACCTGTTAGTACCATGAGGAACTCTAGTCGAATTAAATTTAAGTGTTGATAATGCCTGAATGAATATATAACTCCAGTAGTTGACCATATTTCAACGGTAGATATTTACTCATCTTGTAGATAAGTAGACTCGGTCGAAAGCATTGTGAGATGTCCAGCAATATTGTGGGGCAGTATTTCTTTCCTTCGGATGGTTTTTCAATAACCACTATTAGTCTATGCACGTGGTCGGTCGTTGAGTGGTGATTGCGAATTCCAAACTCGAATTTTGGTATTTTTATAAATGGTTGGATACGTTTTAACAGCAGTTTCTCAAGTAATTTTGATATCGCACGTAGTAGCTAAATAAGCCTGTGTTTACAAGCACATCCGTAAAGTTTTAAGCTTTGAACATATTTCTTTTTTTTTCAAATTTGTATACTAGAATAGGTGGTAATTAACCAGTATATTAACAAACAATTAATGCCTAAGTGTATACCTACAGCTACTTCAAATCCCGGAAAAGTTATCTGATATCAGTACGGGAAAATACCGCTTTCGTCAAAATGTGACGCGATATCGGGACCCCGTTGTAATGCCAGAAAAAATTTGCTCTTATCACCGTAAACTTCCAATCAGTCAATAGGAGAGCCCTTGTTTAGAAATACGGCAATATCGTCGCGTAAAAACGAGGCAAGAGCGGTCTACATCTTCCGGCAACGCTTTATACACTGTCGCATAGGAATCTCCAGAAAATATTTTTCAAGAGATGTCGTGACTTTTTTACGATATTAACTCGCGCGAGGAACGTGTCGGGAAGGCCTTAAACCCAAATCGGCCGGCGTATTTTTTCTCGTCTCTCTAGATTTTAAGTCTGTCGGAAGGCTTTCTTTTTTGTCGTCGTTTCGCAAGTTCCGTGTTCTCTGTTTTTTTTTCTTTTCGTCTTCTTTAGCTCCACTCGAAAAGGAAAATTTCGTGCCGGTGTTTGCAAACATTTGTTTTTGTGAGCGATGAAAGGAATAAGTTCAGTCGGGAATACATAAATACCTGTTTTATTTCTCATTTTTAGGTTTTCGGAACGATAAAGTTAGAGTTTTAGTAGAACCATTATCATGATTTGGACATGCTTGTCAAATGAGAGGTAACTGAATTTCTCACAGACATCTTTTTTTTGTTATATTTTGGTTTACTAGAACTATTTCTGAAAACAAATCACATAGATATAGTTCACTTATCGGAAACTCATTTTTCTAAAAAATAATACATTAAAATACGGAGTTATGATGCCTCATGATTGTTTACGATGCATATCCATAATAATCCATGAAAATCCATAAATTGAACTTCGAAATGCTTCCTCATTCACCGTATTATCCAGATCTGGCCCCCCGCGACTATTTCCTATTCTCAGATCTCAAAAGAATGCTCGCCGGGAAGAAATGTTTGTCAAATGAACAGGCGATCGCCGAAACTGAAACCTATTTTGAAGCAAAGAACAAATCGTACTACAAAAGTGATATCGAAACGTTGGAGAGTCGCTATAATCAGTGTATCACACTTGAAGGGACTTATGTTGAATAAAAAAATAATTTTACCACAAAACGTGTTTTACTATGGTAGGCCAAGGACGTTTTAATTGACCTGTTATACAGCGTTTCCAATAAAACAAGATTAAGAAAGAAGAAATACAATTGTCGATCAAGATACAAAACAACACAACAACAATACAGAGAGCCGGCTTGATGGTCAGTTTTCAAAGCAACCGAACGGTCCTCTTACTATTGTGCTAGTTGCGGGTTCGAATCCTACTGGGGCATAGATTTACTTTATGATCTTGATCATAATTTTAAATCTCTTTATCGTCAACAGTGGAAAATCAGGCAAGGAATAACCATTGAAATCACGCCAGTAACCAGGCTAGGTAACCGGATGTCTTCTAGGATAGTCTTTAAATTGGTCACTGGTCAGTCCGTAGGCTTAATGCTGAGGACCGTGGTTCGAAACCTACATTAAATAGTAGGTCCAGTCCAGATAAACCCTCGTCGGTAAAAAGGAGACTTTAATATATGTAAAAATACGATACAAAGATTTAATTTTAAAATTAGGGCTCAGGTCTATTATTGAATGGGATTTATGATTTTAAACACACAGCCTGAGGTTCGAGATTAATAACACCTGAAAAAAGAAATGAGTTTCTCATAGTAAGTAATACAACAAATTGTAATTATCATTCAGGGCGCGCACCCACTTAGTGGCCAACCCAAGCAGTATAGTGCTAAAGATTCTGATTTCTCTTTCTCTGTTTGAGTTTCTCTTGCAGCAGACCGAATTTGTTAATTTATATTTTGGGTCTGCTTCAAAATTAAGTAGACCTCAAGAAACACTACTGTTGCAACATATGCTGACGATACAGCGATTTTATCATCACACGAGGATCCAATATCAGCCACAAGAAGCCTCCGACTTCATCTTAACAAAGTCGAATTGTGGTTGAAAACGTGGCGTATCAAAGTAAATGAGACAAAATCTTCCCATGTGACATTCACCCTTTGTAGAAGAACAGGTCCCTCAGTAAAATTCAATAATCATGAACTTCCGCAAGCAGACAACGTTAAATATCTGGGAATGCATTGAACATGGAATAGACATGGAAAAGATATATAGTGACAAAACGCAAACAGCTTGGACTTAAACTAAACCAAATAAATTGGCTGATAAACAATGTTTTGCCATATAAGTCAATACTTAGGTCCATTTGGACCTCTGGTATTAAACTATGGGGTACTACTAGAAAATCTAACATAGATATCCTCTAGAGGTTCCAGAATACAGCGTTGCGAGTCATCGTCGATGCCCCATATTACGTGTCCTAAAAACTGATTTAGTTTTAGAACCATAACGAGTATGATTCGAAATGTTAGTGCTTTCCAATGCACTCGCCAAACAGTTAAATGTGCGCGATGACACTGAAGAGCAAAGTACCATACCAACTGAGTAATAGACACATATAGTGAGATTTAATAATCTCTAGAATAAGATATAATAGACTTTAAAATAAGTTAGAATAGTATCGAGACTAATATTTAGATTATAAGTTGTAAATTGAATTCATATAATAATACTTATTGCCTACGGGTAGATTGATGACATTCTAAGAGATTAATAAACAAATAAATAAAAAAATATTGTTAATTCATTTTGCTTCATTCCCTTTTTCTACGTCCTTGGGTTTTTCTTTTCTCTTATCCTCTATCTACAATAATCACCAATCATACTGATGTTCCTTCACCTCTGATGTTGTTTCACCACCTCTGAACCAGTTTCTCCTGCTCTTCACTCAAATAAACTAAACTTTTAGAGAATAAAAATAGTATTAATCATTGCTTCAAAGTTAGAATTCAACATTAATTTACGCCTTGAAGGTGCTTTGCAGTTTCCAAAAATATGTCTTTTAAACCATGCCATTGTATATAACGTGAATACACGTTTCACTCACTTCGAATTTCCAAAATTCTCTTAAACAAACTCCCTAATGACAGAATTATATCACACGACCGACTGTTTTCGTCTCCAGGTCAAAGGAGGGAATTTAGAAAATGGTGAGGTCGTTGACAGGTCAGAGGGAAGGAAAACTTTCGCAAAACGACCCTCTGGAGATTGCGTTCAAGAATCTCGAGATTATGGTGGAAGGGCGCGCCTCTTGTCGGCTTATTCCAAAAACTTAAAAGCCAACGTCCAAGGGGACCCTTTCTACATCTACCGACAGTTTAGCGTATGTTCCCTTCCTTAACTAAAATACAAGATATTTAAAAACATTTTAACACTTCAAATATTCTTGTCAACAACAAAATATACTTCGCCATATGTCAAGAAAAAGAATTTTATTCCCTAAACCTTTTTGAAAAATATAAAAAAAACAATATTTAAAATAGTTGAGCATAGTATTTTATAAATAAATAATAATTTTAAGATACTTCCTAATTAGTACTTCTTTGAGTATCAAATCTAAATTAAAAATTCGTTCAACTTCATTAATATTTATTTAGTAACTCTCAGGCAGGGTTCTATAAAATAATGATGATTAGTATGCTGTGCTTCATTAGATGTCGCCAGTAAGAAGAAAATAATTAGCAGGAAATTTAAAACAATGATCTGGAAAGGAATCTTTATTTACGTGTTTAAGCCAATAGCCAATAGAGGACGCCCCACGAACATTTCTAGCAATTTTTGCGACTCTGCAGGCAACCAAACATTTACTAGATATTGACAATATGCAGTACATACAAAAAAAGTACGGTTTTGATAGTATAGAGGTTCTCCTTTCCTTATATTTCAAATATTATCACCTTAACTAACATAAATAATAATACAATCACGTAAATACAAATATATTGCCAACAAATATAATTATGATTCTTTAGGGAATCAAAAATATTCCGTAGATAGGAATCTGTAAGGTTCATATCTGCCTGTTAAATAGGCAGTCAGTAGAGGGCGACTGACTGAAGTCTATTTTTGTGACTTTAAATAAATACTGGTCTTTTATTTTGATAAAAAAATCATAAACAGTCAAATTTTTGATTCAGAACTTTTTTCTATCATAGTTATTATAGATTCAATGAAAACGCTATAGGTCATACGACTAACTATAAAATTTCATATTATATTACTACACATAAAACCTTTCTTAGTTTAATTTAAATATTTAACTATGATGACTCATATGTTTGATTTCTACAAGCTTCACGCACTATTTAACAGGCCTAGGTATTGGGCGTTGTATAGCCTGGTCCTTATCCCATTATTTAGTGTTCTATATATAAAAAACCAATTTGGGATTTGATGAATAAGTGTTTTTTATTTCAGACGTTAACAAACAGTTATACTTTGTTTTATTTAATTTTGTTAAAGTGACGCATATACGTCGACATTGTGCTTAATTTACCGATAAAATCGGAACAAAGTATAAAATCAAGAGACCAAATAGAACTAAAGTAAAATCTAGTTTGTGGATATTATCAATATCCAGATATTGACAAATAACTTCTTCATTTAATTTTTCATTACTGCCTGATGTCCCAGTGTTAAAATAAGCAGACTGAAGCAACATAAGTATTGTTCCACACTCTCAAAACCACAATCTATATTAAATTTATTTACCTGAAAGGAAATATATTTTTAAAATTGTGGTTATAACTATCAATGTAAAGGTATGTGAAAGGAAAACAAATGTATTTTCAAAAAATAACAATATATTACACATATACAATATTATTGCTTTTACAAAATTGTTTATTGAAAAGTTCCACTTGAACGTAACACATTATAAATTAAATATTTATATAAATTATACACAATTAATACTGCCAGAATGTTTACACTAATGGGTTATTATTACTGATTTTTTTAATTATATTGATGCTAATTATGGATATTTTTTTGACTAGCACACTGAAACTAAATAGGATGATGCTGGTAACACAACATCCTCGTACCAGATTCTGTAAACAAAAAAAAAACAAGCACGACTATTTCCATTTTATCTGTTGAATAGTGAGATTTTTTAACTGAGTTTTCTTAATTCCTCTAGTAGTATTATAAAAGAACTTCAATAATTCCCAGCTCAATATGAGCCAAAGATATGATTCGTTAACAAACTACTTTTATAAGCGTCTGCTTTCTAGTATAAAGTATAAAGAAAGAAAATAATTGATATTTTAGGTTCTTTAGCTAACTTAGGACAGTCTACGGAAGAAGTGTGCTCTCCCTCCGAGGGGATATGCACAGTTTCTTCTGGCTATTTACAAAGAAAATCTAAAGCTATTTGTGTCAAAAAATTTCTTTAGATGGATTTCCATAATACATAGAAACCGATATTCAGTCTCATTTCGAACTAATTTGTAGGCCCCTGAATGGTTATTCCTAATTTTAAATTGCAAAAAATGTACATTTTTTAACAAATCCTTTAAATTAGTGATTCCGAATACTGTCAAAATGCTGATTAGAATAGCGTGAAAAGATTCGACGACGGTTTTCCCGTTAAGAAAACTCGTTTTCCACGCTACTGCCGAGATATGTTGTTTCGATTCGTAGTTCTTATGGCAATTTCAGCTGGAGCTATCTCGATATTCGCCCTTATAACGTCTAGTAGACGTAGATCTGTTTCAGCTGGGGTTTGAGCTCCGCTGGTATGGTGTAGATTTCGGTGGGCGGCTTCTTCTTGACCAGGCGGCGCCACTTGCCGCCCAGGTTTTTCCTGAAGCCGCGGACGAAACCAGGTCTTTCGGCATTGGCTTGTACAATGTTCTTCTGCAACAATACAACGGCTACAATTAATAGAGGGAACGGGTTCAATGTGTTATTCTCATTCTTAAGAAATGCATACAATCTTATTCAAACTACGCCACTGTATCTGACGGGGGGTTATTGATCCGAGCCCAACCAGGGGTTATGAATAGAAGAGAACCTGTGTTGTAACTTTATGAGAGCGGGCATATGGCACGGCGGGCTTTACCCGTCGTTATTTCAATTTCTAAGGACGTTTCTCTCGACTTCGTTCGGTTCTCTACCTGACGAAAGACTCGTATGTCAGTTCCGACAACATATGACCTAACGGTAACTTTTTAAGGTGAAGATACGTTCCCATGAGACTTTCTCTGGGGGCATTTTCGCCGGACACACAAAAAATGTGTACAAAAAGCAAATTCTCGGTAACAATCTTTTGTCGAACGAACAGAAAATTATAAACCCAAAATAGACATGATAATAGTGAGAATGAAACCAGTACTAATAATAAAGGATGCTAATCTGCGACCTCGTTTATTATATACACTGGTAGCGATGGTGTAATGCTAGTTCCTTGAACATTCAGCCTACCAGCATGTGTATATACGGTTTCAAAAGCCACGTTTTGTTCACGTGTTCAGAGAGAGAGAGAGAGAGAGACTGAGAAAGAGAACGTTGAAACAGCTGATTAAGTCACTTTTTTTCAACGTTCTAACGAAAAAAACTTCAATGTATTAGCACGACCATCCAGTGTTCTTAGCGATCAGGTTTTTATCGATGGAAAAAGGTCATGGGCGTAGGCAAACTGTAGAATATTAAAAATATTTTGTAATAAGTGTCTCACTACAGTTAATTTCTGACAGAATTGCAATGTTTCGTGATAGCATAAAAAGTTAGACCTTACTTGGTCAAACTAAGTTTTTATTCAGGTTTTGTTGAAAAAATCAGATCTCAAAATGAGTTTGACTGAACAAAACTATTCGTGAAGTCTCAGTTTCGCAAGTAACGCGACTTGGACTGGAACAATGGGGTCAGTGTAAAAGGCATTCACTTAATTATCACGAAGAAAAACAATTTCAGCCGGTAATAGAAACCATTGTTTGTAAAATGAATCAGCGAAGACTTTTATAAACAGCGAAGTGAAAACGCATAAGGAGGCAACTTGCTAAAACTCTGACCTTTTTGAAATCTAGCACGATATTCCAATGTGACGAAACGAAATTTGCAATCTAGGTCAATCTATCCTCCATCTGAACGGTCTTCGCGTTTATTTATTTATTTACCTCACCGATGACTAATTGATTCGATAATTGTTGTTCCTAAATAGATTAATAAACGCCGCCTTGGACCAAAAATAAAACAAGCTGATACTAATATTAGAAATCGCTCTGAAAAATTATTAAACAAAATCTGGATTATTTTTAGATCGGATTTTTTTGATGATTTTATATTAAAAGTTGTTTGGTCGAGTCCGGACAAGGTCACAGGCAATGTTTCTCTAGCCTGGATGGTAGAGGGATGGGAAAAATATACGTTGGTGTAACATTGATAGTGACTGAATAGGGTGTGTGAAAAGCAGGATGTTATTTTTGGGCAAGGAGTCGAGAGAACCTTGGTGGTTACCCTGAGACCGAAAAACGACGAGAACGACCGAAGTTATCAGTGGCGGAATGGATGGAACCGAATTTCCGATAAAAAAACGGCTTTCGAGTGGTGATTACAAGGATTTTCAAATGTGAGAAAGTCGGAATCCGTCCATTCAAGGTTTTTTCGACGGCTCTACTTTCATTCGGCGCGTTTTGGTCAACGTAAAGTTTCGCGTGATGTAAATGTTGGTGTTACTCAACGAGCGCGGGGAAAGTTGGGTGAATGCAGGAAGCGGAGAGACCTACCTGTTCGTTATTGTACAAATTGCGTTCGATGGGTGGAGGAAACTGCCATAAAAACTGCCCCCTGTACGTCAGGGGGTCGTTGCTTTCCGCCCTCTGCAACTGTCCGGGATTGACGGCAGCGTTGGATCCGTTGCTGGCGACGGTCGGTTGGAGTACCACGGTGGTCGTGGCCTCGGTCACTGGATGCACCGTGTTGGAATGCTCCTCCCTTTTCCTCAGTTTGCTGCGAACAAGCCGAATAGCGATCATTGTACCATTCGAACCCACCATCTTAGAATAGCCGCGGTTCGATTCTGAGCCGATTAAGATAGCGATTTTGACTTGCGAACGAGAGAGATTCCCTTAAACTCTACTTAAATATATCACAGATTCACAGAAAGTCTTTGGTAACTTTGCAGCGTGTGCGGTACAGACAGAGTCGCGCACTTGTTGACTAGAAACGGTTTATCGAGGACTTTAGTTTAGCGGGACTAGAAGTCGTCGAACTTTTGTCGAAAAATTGCCAACGAGATAGCCAAACGAAAACTCCTGGCCATACTATAGAATTCCGCACGATTTGCTTTCGCTAGACGACGCGAGAAAACAGTTCGAGTACGACACCCTCGTTCCGAATTTATAGCGCGAGCTGTGATGACGACGGCTACAAGATCGCACAGTGCGGTAAGCGGCGCATAATGATTTCATGGCCTACTCGGCTAAAGTCGCCGCGGCAGTTGGAGGGGCGGCCGGTTTCACACAGTGCGACGTTGTCGTTATACGTACGCTTTCATCTTCAGACGGACAGCGGAATCGATATGTGTTTGGTACAGTTTCTTCAAGCGTTCGCTACCTACGTAAACATTCATTAAATCATCGAGTATATAGCGTAGTGTCGGGCATAATGGAAACATTGTTTTCAATAAGGGATATTTCATTCGATTATTTCAGGTATATGCAACCCCCATTGCATAATATATAAAATATATTCCTTAAATGTATTTAACATGTTTTTAGAAACCTTGGAAAAGAAGGGCTTAAGTTATATTAAAATACGTGATTAACAACAGATAAATAACATAGACTAAAATAAAATGTAATTCAAGAAAAACAGATGGCAAGGGATGGAAATTCAGGTCTGTCAATCATTTAGCACGATGCCAAATGTAACTTCTCGATTGAGTATCAATTTTAATTGTTTAAAAATTCATAATATATAAAAACTGCCATTGCATAATATATAAAATATATTCCTTAATTGCATTGTACCATATTTTTTAGAAGAATTTGATAACTTTGAAAGAAAGGGCTTATATTATTTTAAATTATATTAAAATATATAATTGAGAGACGCTTTAATAGCAGATAAGTAACATAAAATCAGCGGTTAAGATGAAACTTAGAAAGACAGAAGACGATGGGGTGTTATTCTCGGCTATCGATCAAATAGTACGATGCCAAATGTATTTTTTCGATTCAGTATCAATTTTAATTGTTTTGTAAAATATTAATAGAATCAAATATAAAGTAAAATAAAATAATAATATTAATAATCATATAATTTGCGCAACATAATTTGGAGCTATCAGATATGTTCTCCTCTCTGAAGTAACTATGGCAAATGATGGATTGTATTCAGGAATATTTTCAAAATAATTTCCTGACACCTCGATGATTCATTTGGTTTTTTCATGCAGCTATTTAAAATATTTATCCTGATTTAAGGTAGATATGTTAGTAACTCTTTTAGATAGGATGACTACCTTGTCACTGATATTGGTTCTACTCCTTACATCATTAACAGTCTTGTGAACATTTTGTAGATTGTTGTGTTAGTTTTTTTGATGTATTTATCTATTATTTGGTGGACTTTCATAACAATTGATAATTAATAAACGCTCAATTAATATTAACTGTTAATTAAAAAAGAAGGAATTGTTCTGGAATAGTGTGTTTATTTTTCTTTTATATTAGTACATGTAGAAAGAATATTACACATCTATTAAATTTTTTAATAGTTTTAGGAAAATTTACCTAAAACTATTTTGGTCTTACAGATTCTTCTATACTATGTTTTTCGAATGGATATTTATTTTGGAAATGTATTTATAACAACACACAACTGTTAACAGGCCTGACTATCAAAACTGTACATTCGAAAACAAGGGTGATTATTTTAAGGTGGTGGTGGTGGTGAGTGAGACGTCTAGACAGTTTGGTTAATGATCGAATTGTTAAAAATTAGCGTTGGGAACTATCGACTGAAAACGACTGTTTAGTAATAGACTACTTTTCACTATCGACTGTTTCAGTCAACTACTTTCAGTCGCCAATTTCGATTCCACTGATTTGACTACTTTTTACTATTGACTATTTTAGTCGTGTGCTTTCAGTTATTGTTTTCGAACATACTAGTTTCATTCGACTGATTTTGAGTGTTCTGGCTTTAACATGCTAGCCGTGATGTTGTAAATAATGTCCGGAATTTATTTTTTGTATAGATTTATATGTAATATGTATGCTTTTTTCATATATATTTTAAGGTCTCCTTTTAACCAACGAGGGCTTATCTGTACTGGACCTACAGTTTAACGAGGGCTCCGAACTACGGTCCTCGGCATCCCAGAAATCATCCAGTCTTACCCAGCTTGTATACTGTCGTAACTGGGATCATTTTTCTTGTCGGATTTTACACTCTTGCTTAGGATAAACACAAATCACAAATATTAAACAATCACAAACATAAATTTACGACCACGCCCCAGCAGGATTCGAACTCGCAACTATCGCAACAGTAGGTGGACCGTCCTGTCGCCTTTACCACTGCGCCAACCAAGCCTCAGTGTCGCTTTGTATCGTCGTTCAACAAGTCTTCTTCCCATAAAATAAAATATTTTCTAAAGTAAACTAAAAGTTTTATTATTTTAAACCCCTTCATATTTCATCACTTATCTATAACCTAGAACATCCTCCTTAACTATAACTTTGTACCTTATATAGTTAAAACTAACATATACAGGGTAGATTTCGATAGTAAGTTATGCATGTTTTCACGAAATAAGTAATAATACCAAAGCCCACAGACTGTACATTAAAAGGTTTTCTTGGTGACGTAAAATTTTAATAAAATATAGACAGATGACATTTGCGTGCTTGACATATGTACGTCACTAGTCCCGGGCTTTTTTTTTAAAGACAATACAGAGCTGACGTCCTCTAGGACACAGTAGAAATAACATTTGTTAATACTATTATACTCGATGGTCGTGTACGTAGTGAATGTTTTGACGTCAAGCAAAAACATTCGCGCCATTACAATTGCCGAGTAAAAAATAAAACAATCCCGCCTATGATTCGCGGTAATTGCCGATGGATCTGGGTTTTTTAAGCGCCGGTTTTACCAACATCTTTCGCGTTATGTCACGTTTGCGGCGCTGACATTTCTACACAAGTTCGAAAAAGCCCGATAATCGCCATTCGAAAACGGTTTATCGGAAGGCGACGTTGCCGCATCTAACCGAAATTCCTCATTAACTACCACAACTTGGTCTGATTCAAAAGTGAAAAAGCTTACAATGAGTGGGTAAATATTTGTTCGTTTAGAATTTCGAGGAAAAAAGTTTATTGATTTAGAGTTTTCTGATATTCGTTGATGATTACGTATGTAAGTAATGTACAAGGTAATCTATAACACCGGTCTATAAAAACACAAAAATTTCTGTCGGTAAAATTAATGTCGGTCTTTACGGGCTGTCGCTGTCGAAAAAGAAGTAAGAGGGCGGGGGCAGTGTTTCTAGTATCGCTAATATATGTACAGCAGTTCAAAATGGCTTCGAGAGTTTGTAAGCGAGACGTTGACTTCGTTTTGGTATATTTGTGGCGAATTTATTAAAGTAGGATGAAAAAAGTACGATTTAAGTACACATTTAACCATTTGAGAAGCTTACTTGGGCTTGGAAGAAAAATTGTGCTCCACACGTCTTTTATTGTATGAAACCATTCATTAAATTATGTGTTACGTCTGATTGTAGGCAATAAAGTTTGGTGCAAATAATTTGGAGGGAACCAGGTGGCCATCACACAGATTGTTATTTTTGCATTGTAAATCCGTTTAAAGGTAAAAATTCAAAGAAAATATCTTATCCTGCTCCAATATCCCATACAGAAAAAAAATCTGTACCTTCTCCTCTGTATAGGAAACTTTTCGGTTAATTAGTTATGAAAATGAACTTTTTATGATATATAGTACTGTAATATTAAAGTGAAATATTGACGTCAGTTGATTCGATTTTATTCAAATTAAATCAAACATGACAAGTAATCCGAAACATTCAAGGTTTTATTTAGTTTTTGCATTGGTAGTGTATGACTAATCAATAGTATTCTTTGAACGAGTATAAATAGAAAAAATATATTCGCTTTTACATGAACACTCCAAATTATAAGTACATTATGTACTTAGTGTTATTACCTCGGTTGAATTGGTAATATTAATCTACGAAAAAGATTGACGTATAGATGCTTAGAATACTGCTCTTATCGTATAATGTCATTTATTGTACGATTTAGTCAGTAATCATTTTATTTTATCAATTGAATTCAAATGATTTCGATAATTTTAATACGTATCAAGTATTTGATATAGAAATTGTTAGTTATAGGTGAGATAATAAGTTATAGTTAAAAATTCAAAAGATTCATTTGTAATTTAAAGTAAAACAAAAGTTTTTATTATTTTGAACTCTTTTAAACTCTATTGTTTTTAAAACTCCTCACAAACAGAGAAAACAACAATATTTTGTGAAACCTCCCTGTTTTTGGAACTTTTTTCCATAAAGTAACAATAAATAATAAGAACAGTTTAAATAATCAAGAATCGATTCTTGATTTTAAAAATACCAGAAAATTTCGTATTAATGGATGCATTTTAAATAACGAAAACAGTCAAATGGGACAAAGACGGCCTTCTTACAAGTTTTAGACTAGTTTACTGAATATTTTGGGAATATCAAGAAATCTGTTATTTCGGTGAACTAACCAATTATCACATTGGAATGAGCGCGAAGCATGATTTATTAGGCGATATCGTGAATCATATTAGTTTGTTGAAAATCACACTTAACATATTGAGACACAATAAAAACATGCCGCTATTACTCAAGGAATAAATAATTATATAATGAGAGCATTTATTAGCAATGCTTTGTTATATTATCGATGAATAATTTCCAGTGTAACGTTTGTAGTGTTTACTGTGTGCCATGATGCATATGTTGGTTTTGTAAATATATACTTAATCTCTGACATACTTTCTGATACTGATTCAATACATTTATCATTCTAATCTTCAAAGGCATAGTAATATATGGTAATTAATGAAAAATAAATTATTTCAAATTAAGGTTGAGATATTCCAGTTGCATAAAATATATTTATGTTCTAATACATGGGCTGAAAAGTCCCGGACGTAATCAAAGAAAACGTTTGTTCAAAATTGGCTTTATTCATCAACCTAATCTCCATCAAGAGCCACGCAATCATTCGAGGGCCGCTCTAACGTTTCAATGCCGCTTTTGTAGAACGGTTTATCTTTTGCCTCAAAATGGGCCTGTCACCAATTGCTCAACTCATATGTCCACTCAAATGACGATTGTTTTGATGCCGGAGTAAAGTGATGGATCCTTGTTTCATCCATTGTCACATGTCGATGCAAAATTTCCTGTATGTTACTTTTAAATATGGCCAAACACTGCTCAGAATCATCAACACGTTCTTGCTTTTGATCAACAGTGAGCAAAAGCGCCACCCACTTTGAACAGAACTTTCTCATAATCAAATACTCATGCAATATAAAACCAACTTTTGATATCTTTACGATACTCGCTCCTACAACTATACTTTTTTTTAAAGGATTTTGTGGATTTTTTAAATGTTTTCTGGTGTTACCACCTCATTTGGACGTCCACTGTGTTCTGCATCATCGATGTCTTTACGACCACGCTTGAAATCAGAACACCAACGTTTTATTGCTTTTCAAGCTTCATTGCTTCGCTTGAACGGTATTTTTTCTCATCAAGAAGCAGTGTAAAATTAAAACACGAAATAGTTTTTGATCCATTATTTCGAAAATAAAAAAGTAATGTCACTTTTAGCACAACAGCTTACTTTTGTAGGTTAGTATTAAGTGAAAAAGCGGTGAATGCAATAAAACTAGCGCCATCTATGCGCCAGGTCCGGGACCCTTCGGCCCATGTGTTAATATACGTTCTAACTCTTATATCTGTAGCTCTACTCACGGTACATCTTATGAAATATAGTAAGTAATAATTGATGTTTTGCCTATTTATTAATTGTATTTTATATCAGATAATTTTAAATTAATACAGCACTGGAACAAAAAAGCTGTTTGAATATTTTCGATCCATTTCTATGTATTTTGATGTGGTGAAAACGTTAATAATATAGACAAATATTTCAGGACGCCAGGAACGTGTGTGTTACAGCAATGGTGTATTTTCATAGATTCTGCAAAAAGAAACTGGTTTTATTAGAAAAGTGACAAAAAATCCCGGAACATATATATATATATATATATATATATATATATATATATATATATATATATATATATATATACCTGATAAGTGATTAAAATTTATATGAACAACTACATTTTAACAAACACCAAAACAAAGAATAGAGAAATAATTAATATTCCTTAATAGTAATAAAATTGTAAGACAAAAAGCGGAAACCAATAAGAAAGAGTATTTAAACGCTTACTGTTGATTTTGCATTTGAACGTTACGAAATTATACAGGAACACCATTCGAGTTGGTTACGAGCTCTTCCGCTATTCCACCGGAAAACAAAAGATTAATTAATTCATAAACAATATAAAATCAAAGGTCTCCATTAGTTATTCAGCCACAGAACAAATAAATCGTCGCGCAACCTTGCCGATTGACCCTCAAATTGAATAAGAACGAACGGTATTAACGGTTAACAGTACGAAAAGGGCCATTCATCCGGAAACCATTTGTTAGTCGAAATATTAATAAATCTTAAAGGAATCATTAGTGCTAATATCGAGCAGACTGAAGGCCTTTTATACTGGATAATTATAGTAATTAGTTGTTACAGATTATACTGGCATATACAGTTTTTTGAAACTATCGAGTCTGTAAACGTGTCATTTGTGGCACTAATTAGTTTTCTGGATTTATCAAGAGAAAAAAGCAGATGAAAGTCACTATTTGCTGGAAGAGACTTCTGGTGAGCATGCTTCAATCATAAGAACATGTGAAACGTAGTTAGTAGTCCTGGTAGGTCGAAAACGTTTGAAAATGCGGAATTCGAGGAGTTATTGGATTAGAGAGACGGGCAAAATCTATAGAATCAAATAGCCAATACTTTGAGTAAATACATTTTAACCATTAATTATAAACAACATGTTTTCTTAAGCACAAATAGCGCAAAGGAGTTATCCACATCCCTTATGAATAGTAATTTAATGATATGACTTTTTCAAAAGCTTCTCGTGCTGTAAACCGATTTTTTAATAAATGTGACTGTAGTAATGGGAAAGTTATCTATATTTAACTCATTTATATTATTACATGAATGGATGTACCTAAAGTTTCAAAGATTTTGTTGCCATAATTTGCATGTATATCAAAATATAATCCATTATTTTCCAAATTTTTTTAAGCATGTAATGTACGGTGAACAGAGTTGCTGCACTCAAATCAATTGAAAAGTCCCCGGCTTACCATAGTAAAACACATTTTTTGCCAAAATTAGTTTTTTTTATTCAACATAATTCCCTTCAAGGGTGATACACTGATTATAGCTACACTCCAACTTTTCGATACCATTTTCGTAGTACGATTTGTCCTTTGCTTCAAAATAGGCCTCAGTTTTGGCGATCACGTCTTCATTCGACGAACATTTCTTCCCAGCGAGCGTGCTTTTGAGATTTGAGAACAGGAAATAGTCGCTGGGGCCAAATATGGAAAATACAGTGGATGAGGAAGCAATTCGAAGCCAAACCCATCATTTTCATTGACTTGGGACACGGTGCACTGCCTTGGTGAAGCAGAAGCTTCTTTTTCTTCAAATGCGGCCGTTTTTCGGCGATTTCGTCCTTCAAACGGTCCAATAACGCTATGTAATAGTCGCTGTTGATGGTCCTTCCTTTCTCAAGATAGTCAATAAAAATTATTCCATGCGCATCCCAAAATACAGACGCCATAACCTTGCCAGCCGACTGTTGCGTTTTCCCATGCTTTGCATCGGGTTCATCGTGTGCAGTCCACTCGAATGGTCGTCGATTGGACTTCCGAATGAAATGATGGAGCCATGTTTCATTTATTATCACATATCGACACAAAAACTCGGGATTATTGCGCTTGATCATCTTCAAACACTACTCCGAATCATCAACTTGTCGTTGTTTTTGGTCAGAATTGAGCTCGCGCGGCACCCGCTTTGCACAGAGCTTTCTCATACCCAAATATTCGTGAATGATGTGATGTATACGTTCAGTTGATATCTTTAGAGTGTCGCTATTTCATTCAATTTTAATTTACGGTTAATCATATTCAGCGCTTATGCATCAGCAGCTACTTTAGCAACGTATATAAACGTCTGGAAACCGTTGATTCAACAACAGCTAAGCTACCCGAAATTTCGAAAATAATTTGACTCGTTAACCTTAAGAAGTATCAATAAATTCAAAAAGATTAGTTTTGAAATAGGTACCTACTATCTAATTCAGACGTAAATATATTTTTGTGGCCGTGCTAACAGCATTTTACAAGTAGGCAACATATTTTTGTGGTGAACACGCACACATTGGTATTTTGTTTACGCCGTTCCAAGCCTGGATAAACAGATAGAGCATTGATTATAATTTCATCTTCACTTTTGTCCCGAAATCAGAGTATTAGATCAGTCCAGTGCGTGTCATTTTTTACAACAAACCGTTTATTAGCGTGACTAATTTTTAATAGGGCGACAAATTTTGGTTATAGGTTGTTCGTTAAATCTGATACTAAACATATAGAATTACGTGTGAAAATTAGTAATATTTTTTGTCAAATTCCCATAATAACAATTCAATTATAAAGGTAAAAATAAACGTTTAAATTAGCATTTAATTAAGACCTTGTTGCCATTTATGTAAAATCATATATTATTTTTAAAGCGTTAGTCGTTTGGTATATGTTAATTTATTGATATTCAATTAGGTTATGTATAAATATCTGTGAATTTCAAAGAATTTTCAAAGACGAAAAAAATTTTTAAAAAACCCCTTTTCCATTGTCAAATCTAAAGTTTCTTGACATCGTTTTAATAGGAACAATTTCAGCTTTCTTTTAACTCAAGTTATTTTTAATATGCAATTATTTTTAATGATTTTTTGCGAAAGGATGTCAATGTCTGTTATGTATAATTAGTGGTTTTTGCTTCAAAAGAAATTATATCTTTACAAGAATTACATCGATATGTTTCTTAGCTCTCGACATCGTTTCGAAGAATTGCCTCCTTGATCTTAAAACCGCTGATGAAGTATCTAATACATCTTCTTTAATGTTGAAATTTGGGAATACCCAAGCTTCAGAAATTACAACCATCAACCAAGACTACCAGAGTTTGAGTATCTCAATAGAGAAAATAACACACATCAGATATCTTAAAAAATATCAACACTACATGATTTTAACGTGAATTTTCGTTTATTTCAACTTAAAATACATATGGTCTGAGAGTTTTGGCTTTATTCGAGAGGTAATTATTTTGGAACATTTTCATGTATATACTCGTGAAAAATTGCGATTTTTTGGCCATTTTCATATATTTTACTGTAATTTTCGTTCAAATAGTTACAAGTTAATGAAAACTGCTGGGATTATAGAGAATTTTGTGCTGAATCGAATAGTGGTATAACAATATTTGAACAACCATTTGATTTTAAGATATACAATGAAAACTGTAATTTGTAGAAATCAGTTGGTTTAGCTTTAGGTCAGATATCTTCAAAACTATGAACGGTACAGGATTTTAATGTGAATTTTCGTTTATTTCGACCTAAAATACATATGGTCTGAGAGTTTCAGCTTTATTCGAGAGGTAAATTTTTTTGGAACTTTTTCCATGTATATACTCGTGAAAAATTGCGATTTTTGGCCATTTTCATATATTTTACTGTAATTTTCGTTCAAATAGTTACAAGTTAATGAAAACTGCTGGGATTATAGAGAATTTTGTGTTGAATCGAATAGTGGTATAACAATATTTGAACAACCATTTGATTTTAAGATATACAATGAAAACTGTAATTTGTAGAAATCAGTTGGTTTAGCTTTAGGTCAGATATTTTCAAAACTATGAACGGTACAGGATTTTAATGTGAATTTTCGTTTATTTCGACCTAAAATACATATGGTCTGAGAGTTTCAGCTTTATTCCAGAGGTAAATTTATTTGGAACTTTTTCCATATATATACTCGTGAAAAATTGCGATTTTTGGCCATTTTCATATATTTTACTGTAATTTCCGTTCAAATAGTTACAAGTTAATGAAAACTGCTGGGATTATAGAGAATTTTGTGCTGAATCGAATAGTGGTATAACAATATTTGAACAACCATTTGATTTTAAGATATACAATGAAAACTGTAATTTGTAGAAATCAGTTGGTTTAGCTTTAGGTCAGATATCTTCAAAACTATGAACGGTACAGGATTTTAATGTGAATTTTCGTTTATTTCGACCTAAAATACATATGGTCTGAGAGTTTCAGCTTTATTCGAGAGGTAAATTTTTTTGGAACTTTTTCCATGTATATACTCGTGAAAAATTGCGATTTTTTGCCATTTTCATATGTTTTATTGTAATTTCCGTTCAAATAGTTACAAGTTAATGAAAAGTGCTGGGTTTGTAGAGAATTTTGTGCTGAATCGAATAGTGGTATAGCAATATTTGAACGACCATTTGATTTTATGATATAACTGTATTTCGGATAAATCAATGGGTTTAGGTTTAAGTCAGATGTCTTCAAAACTATGACTGCTACAGGATATTAATGTGAATTTTTGTTTATTTTGCACTAAAATACATATAGTCTGATAGTTTCAGCTTTATTTGAGAGGTAATTTTTTTTGACATTTTTTCCATGTATATGGAAAATGGCGATTTTAATTTTTTTTTACAGCCACTTCTGCTGAACTAATTCTATATTAATGAAAACTGCAAGGATCTATAAAGAATTTTACGTTAGAGGATAGTATAACAATATTTATACAAACTTTACTTTTTAAACTTCATAGTGAAAAATGTAATTTAAATATTTAGGTAAGATTTTCAAATTGCATTTAGGAAAGAGTGAAAAATCCATGTAAAATTGATGTCACCCGATAACGATATGAACTTAAACCATTAAATATTACTAGAACTATTTGATAATAATTAAAACTCACTATAATTTATGTTTGAGATTATTTTCGTATATTAGAAAACATTTTATATATTTAGCTAATTTGTTTTAGATTCGAAAACTAAACATTGTCGTCAGTTGAATGTCACTTAGAACGGGTAAGGAAGCAGGGAATGATTTATTACCGAGAAGCGACAAGCAGTGTCAAAAAAAATCAGCCTTTACGGAATTTTAGCGCATTTAATGTGACCTGGCACGTGAAAGAGACCTCATTATTTACGGATGACAAATCAATACCACTCGGGACCGAAAAAAGGTTGGCAAAGAACCTAAAGCCACCGCCTTATTTACTTGAAACGTACCGTCGGGTAACGAGTCTCATTTTTTTTGCACCTGCACATACATCTCGAAAATATGTGGACGTTAAACGACCTCACACAAACAAAAACACACACGCACACACGTGAAAACGCGTCGCATATTTTCCATATTTCACCGTCTTGCGGTCCAGAGGTCGAATGTCACATGATCGCGAAAAAAAAATTGTCCCGTCTCTAGAAAAACCCAAACAGAAAGTCGGCTGTTTTTCTGACGGTGAAAATAGATTTTTTGGCAATGATATGGAGTAGCGATTTTCCAGACCGATTGCATAAGCGAAACTCGTCTCGACGCTCTAAATATGGCACCCAGTGGGCTGAAAATGTCGTAGTTCTTATCGAGACAAAACTTGTATCCTACAATGGTACCACATATTATCGATCTTATCGGGACAACATTGCAATTCCTTCTAGAGCCTGCACACTATTTAAACAGGAACATATAGTCAAGTGGTATGGTATGTATTAGTATATGTAATGCATAGTATTCTGGCGAATGGTATTTTAGGGTAAATGATATGGCTTGGTGAATGGAGGTAAAACGAAATGAAACCGTGGTATTTACATTATGTAAATGAATGGAAATACTCTTCAATAACATCCCAGATAAACGTCTCGGGGTTGCCAGCTATTCGTTATCGAGTTCTAGTTGGCGCTGCTGGCACCCCGCCCGTGTTCAACATCTGGGATTATATTTCTGGGTATTTTGTAGGCCGTTATTCGACTATGTAAAATTCGACACGCCTCAATGTCGAGTATTATACAGTATTATACATTTTCTAAATGATTTTTATGCTATAATATAACTTATTCCTGTTACTACTATTCGTTTCTTGAAAATCGTTTGAGTATAGCGAGAGTGGTGTTTTTAAGTGTCACCCAAACCTGTTTCTCACGAAATTTTGAGCTCAATTGAATCAAAACCGTTAACTGTGAACATTCCACGCAAAAATGACTTCCTTTCATACTTTTGAAACAACATTTTAGTGACGATTTTTCATTAACTCATGTGGCACCCATCTTTTGGATCCTTCTCATCACTTGCAATCGTTCACAAAGTGCTACTCACCGCTCATTAAACTTTTTTGCTAATTATTTTTTAATTTGAGTTGGATCTTCTTCCACTAACTCATGAAATTCCGCATGTTCAATGTTCTAAGTTTAACAGAAACATATTCTTCATATTCTTTTGGCTGCAGCATGCTCACCGTACTTTTTTTCTTTTGATGAAACAAAAAAAGTTAAATGTGGTGCAAATGCTCATTTTGAGTTACAAAACGTGACATTTTCAAAACTTTATAAATCTATATATAAATCTATTATCGAAGAACTGGATCAAATGGATTTGCGAAGTTATCCAAGATTTTGCTTCGAAACACGAAAAAAGATTACTAAATCATACTAATGTGGAAGCGATACAACTGCTGGACAGCGCGCAGGGTATCAGGAGATTGAAGCGAACCAAACCATACAAACTTATATAAAGTGATACCTTTAGTGTAAACTATAGCTAAAAGTTATTAAAATTTTATTATTGAGGAATACATATTGATGTATTTTCTCGCACTCATCTTGCTTGTGAATTAATCCAAGTACAAATGAAAAGTAGTAATAAATTAATGTATCATTAAGATTGTACTAAGCGTATCTAATAAAGATTTTATATAAAAAACGTATCAATTCCTAGCAATGCATACTTATCGCTAATGCTGTCTGATACAAAAACCGGAAAATAATTACCTGGTAAACATAATTCATTGTTTTATCAATTTAAAGCTAAAGAGAACAATTCACGTTACTCTTAAGCCTCTTATTTTACTTCAGGTTCATGATGGCAAACCCAAGCTTTACCAAAGTGAAAAAGCGATATACAAAATATTTTAAAAGCGTTTTTAAGGTAAAGTTTATTTTTTCCCTAAATTATAAATTAGTTATTTTTAAATGATAGATTTATTTTAGTTTTAGAGTCTTACATAGATTCTAAAAATATTCCCAAAAACTCTATTGTATCGGAAATAGACTCGGTGCAAATTTGCAATGTCAAACATGAGACAAATATTGTCATGATGCCAGTTTGCTTTTTTGTTGTATTTCCGTTCAACATTGTTGCCTCTACCTATATATAGAGTCGCACATATTAGTTGAGGGTTAAAATGTCTTGTAAATATTCTTTCATGGGCCAAATAAATTGGTTTCATTTAGAAATAGAATCAATACATTTCTGTATTATCAGGTCTTGATCAGGTCAATATACTTGTACAGATCGATAAATGAAATCCTAAATGTATATTAGAGTGATGAATAAGTTGAAATAAAAAAAATGACTTGTAATTGCATGATCCTTGTGCTTTGATCAACTTATAGCATAAATTTGCAATAGGTGCGAAGATTCGGAAGTCATATGGTGCTAAATTTGGCGAATAAGCTGGATGTTGAAACAATCTGTATTCTCATTGTATAATAAACTGGACCTTCATAGGAGATTTTCCCATGCAATTGATTAAACTGATGAAGCTCTGGTTATGTTCGATGAAAAGCCAATCTTTAATTTTGAGGTGGAAAGATATTTGGTGCTATTAGAAAAAAAAACCTAATACATCCACTAATGTGTTTCTCTACCATATGAATAACTAAAGCGATTCTGTTGCTTTGAAATTAATTGCGACAATGTTAGAACACACTTATTTAGAGACTTATTGTAAAGTTAGAGTAAAAACTGGAAAACATTGGCTGGGAAGTTTTGGATATAACTACCGTATAACCCTAACTTTGTCCTTTCTGACTGTTATTTTTCTCTTCTCTGCAAAATTGTCTTAATAGTGTAAACTGAATTTAAAAGAGGCTTGTAAAAATAACTCGGTTCAGTTTTTAGCCCAGAAATCTCTGACGATCTAAAGTAAAACATGATGTCAACTTGTTCGTTTTAAAAACTTTAAGACAATGTTTAAAAAAAGAAAGTATTTAATGTTAAAAATTTCATTGAAAAATCGAAGAATTTATAAAATATTATTGCCAGCAAAAAAAAATCAAGTTAGCTTCACAATATAATAATTACAGTGGTCCAAATATGTCAAACAACGACTCATAATTTTTCGGGACAAAATTCAAATACTTTCTTTGCATTAATTTTGTTCCCCTGTAAAGTCATTCCTTCTACATCACCGTATTTAGTTATTAAGTCAAATAGCAAAATATCCCCGGTAGTATCCGACCAAATACAATTTGCAAAACAACACCGCAGGACCCGGCCTTTTCTCTTTTCGGATTTTTTGTTTGTGTCGCCGATCAGTTCTGCTGGCCCCGTTGCGTAGGCCACGATCTGTGATTTCTCATTTATGGCCAGCGGATTGTTATGCAACGGCGTTGTCTGGTTTTGTTTACGTTTTTACGAATATCTAGAGGAAAAAACCTGACCTGTCTTAAATATCGTAACGTTGCGGGAGACCGGAAATCTTTCGGCTCGTGTGGGATGGCCCGAGCACGATAATGTATATATATTCGTAAAACGGAATCGATCACAAGTGGTTTGGGTTTTTAGGCCTTAATTAAGCAACAGTAGGTTGGAGAAATAGTAAATTAGGTCTTTCCTAATAGATGATTTTAAAATTAAATATATCTACTGTAATATTTATTCAATTAAGCCATACTATAACGCGTTTGAAAGATACTGATTGAAGCATTTCATAAATTGGATGCAGAGTAATAAAAGAATACACGTCACTTACAAGGGATAGTTAAAAATTATTTATTCTAAGTAATGGTCATTTGATTCTATACATTATCCCCATCTGCCAGGCATTATGGATGCCATTCCAAAATAACAGTTACTCCTTTGAGAAATCAGAAAGAAATCAGAAAAGTTCTGGAGAATACGGTGGATGTGATAAAACTTGCAAAGTCACCATATCATGCCTTTGAATGCATTGTGGACGTTTTTCAATCAATGTTCAGTAAGTAATCAAGGAAATTATTTGTTCTGGTTACAATCAATATTAACTTTTTATCCAGGTTCCAACAGTTCATAATATACAACATCAACCTGGTCCCAGACGACACAGAGAATGATCTTACGACCAAAGCGTAGAAAAATATTTGGCCTTGTAGTCTATGGGACAGCTTTGCTCGATGATAACCATATTTTTTTTTCGCGGAATTTTCGAACTAAATCAATTTTTAACGACCCTTTATTATTCGATGCAAAAATGACTTCCTTTCATATTTTTGATCAACATTTTACTGACGATTTTTCGATTTTTTAATTTCCTGTCATTGACTTCAAGTGGAATCCATCTTTATAACTTTTGGATATTTCCCATCACTTAGAATCGTACACACATTGCGACTTTGCTGTAATCCGTTTTTTCTGCTGTAGCGAATTGAGGCATGTCGAATTTTACATCGTGGAATAACGGTCTACAAAATACCCAGAAATATAATCCCAGATGTTGAACACGGGCGGGGTGCCAACTGGAACCCGACAACGAATAGCTGGCGGCAACCCCGAGACGTTTATCTGGGATATTACTGAAGGGTATTTCGGTCATTCAGTGCTCAACCCTTGTTTGGTTTAGACGTGCCACCATCGACTGCCCAAGCCTCGTCTTCAGGTAACTCCGCTGCCATCCGTTTGATTATTTGTGTTTTCACATTTTTTTTATATTGCCAATAAATAACGGACACATTATGTAAACACCACTGTTTCATTTCATTTTACCTCCATTCACCGAGCCACATCATTTTTTACCCTAAACTGCTAATGGTTTTTGGGTAATAACAGGACGTTTTGCTTTTGTCTTAAACGTTAAAATAAACATTCATATTCATGCTAACCGTGAGGCTTTACTAGCAAACGATAAATTTCACTGGCTTTTCACACGCTTTCAGACACAACGCTGCTATATTGGAGGAAGCTATTTTTTGTAGTTTTGAGGTTAACGATAGCCGTATAAAATGACATATGTATCAATCATAACAGTGCACACTTACGGCTAGTGAAATTTGTTACAAAAATCGGAAAATAATAACCGACACGCCCGGTAATTATCATTATCAATTAAGATGAATCCAATTTGAAATCGAGAATCCCGATCTCAACACAATTATTCGAATTATATTTAATTAGAACCTATATTTATTACAGTATAATAATATATCAATTTAACATTTCTTCGGCTTTGGTGAAAGTATCGAGAACCGAGTAATTTCATTTCTTTTTGTCGTTATATAACGATCTGCAAACTATTCATTAAATATTTCATTATATTTTGTTGATAGCGTAAACAAAGTGCTTATTTCACTTCTCTATTATGTTTTAAAACAAATCCCTTTTGGATATTAATAATGCTAATTTATATGAAGACTGTTGTTGCCGACTGGTACATTCCACTGTTATGATCAATTAAAGTGAAAAATGATGATTATTTGACTTTAATTGATATAAAATTAGTTGTCGGGGAATTCTTTAAAATTTAGAAATTACTGGGCTCGAGTATTCCAAGTATTCTTTTACTTTAAAAATGCATTAGTTGAGAACAATTTGTATATTATATATTAATCAAAATAGTTCCCATTAGTTTCTACAACTCTTTCCCAGCTTTCTGTCAAGTGAAGGTACTATGTCAAAAGAGATGTTGGTTTGGCAGAGAACAAATCGAACCATTCTTAATCGATCCAAATCGATTCAGTCAATCAATCAGTTACTATTTTACTTGTCATGCAACAGGATCATTTTGCGTCAATTACTCGCTTTGCTGTTTTTCTTTGCAAAAATAAGCAGTTCTATTTATTGAATTGACGTTGGTAGATATCTGCATGAATAATTCCGTTGAATTTTAACATCGCTTAACATATTATACCTTGCTGATCCTATGATATGTACAAGGCTTTATGGCAAGGGGAATATTCTGCTTCCATGTCGGTGTTGATGGCTCTTCTGAGCTAACCCATACCTTTTTGCCTTTGAAATTGTCATTTATTGTTTTTATTGTACTAGCGATGAAAGGTAGATACACCTTTCATCGCTAGTACACCACAGAAAAATCTTGTTTTTTATACGGCAAGGAATGAAACGATACTATTTAAACTGTTGTCTCTTTACATCTTTCTCTTTCTGGTCCCTTTGTATGTTAACACCTGGAAATAGTCAATTAATCAACTGCTAAGTTGTCTGAAAGTTCTTTGAGAATTCGAGATGACTGAACTTGGCAGTACATTTCTTGAAGAAATAGAGGTATTTTTTTGATAACATCTTTATTAGATATGCTTAGTATAATCTTAATTATAAATTAATTTATTACTACATTTCATTTGTACTTGACGAGTGCGAGATAAATACATGAATATGTATCCCTCAATTATAAAATTTTAATAACTTAAGCTATAGTTTACACTAAAGGTATACACTTTACTAGTTTCCTGTGCGTTGTCCAGTAGTTGTATTGCTTCCACGTTAGCATGATTTAATCTTCCTTGGTGTTTTAATGCGAAATCTTGGATAACTTTGCAAATCCATTTGATTTCCAGGTCATCGTGCAGTTCTTCGTTGGTTACGTAGCGATAGGCATTGATAATTAATCGAATAATTTTGTTTTGACACCGTTGGATGACTAGTTGATTTGAATTTTTAGTACAGTCCCATAGTTGAACCCCATAGGTCCAAATTGGCTTTATAATTGTATTATAGATCAACTTCTTTGATTTTAGATCAAGTTCAGAATATCTTCCGACTAACAGTATAGTTGTTTTATTATGGTTCTAATGTATTTTGCTTTATGTTTAACATGATGTTAAATAGAAGTAATGAATATTAAAAATGCAATTTTGTGCGTTCTATCAATAGCGTTTATATTCACTGAAGAATCGAACAATACTAAATGAAAAACTCTAATTTTATACACAAAAATGTCAAAATCATCGAATTTAACAGTTAGGTTAAGTTATTTAACAGTATTGTACATTTGGAATATAATACATTTATATCTTGCATTTGCCTCAATGTGTTATCAGGACAAAATTTCAGCATTCAGTATTTTGAATGAATGTATTAGTTACTTTAATTTTAAAAAAAAATGTTATTTGCTGTAACTGTTTTAATATTTCGTTGCAAAAACCGTTTTTATTTCTACGAATCAGTAACATAAGCGTATAGCAACAGTAGTCTGGACCATTTAATTCGAAGCCATATGCGTAATTCGTATTTTTACTGGATTACATCTAATTTCCGCGAAAGAGAATTAAAACGAACGCTCATTTACTCTAACAGGAACATTCGATCATCTGCTGGCTGGTTTTATAATTTATCGCTAATGGCGATGAGTCCTAAACAGGCTCAATGCTAACACATACGTAATCGACAACCATTACGAACTAATAGAAACTTCCTTTGAAGACGCGAATTCAAGTGACATAAACATGGCGGTGGATAATTTTAAACTTTTGTACCGGAAATTAACAAACAGATGTGATTAACTCCTAACAATATATATGTTCTGATGAATACTATCTGAATACTAAAAAACTATTTAATGGTTTTCAATGATTCTGCATTTGTTTCGCAAAGGAGTGATATTATTTTTCCTTTAATATTTAATATAAATAAGTTGTTATTTTAGAATTAATTGAAACTACTTTAAACTACTACGAAAACTAATATTCATTTATTCTTGGATCATGTTACAGTCATTTCGAGGACATTGTTTTCAGACAAAACTAGAAAAATGTTGGTAAAAGTACATTTTATCCTCCTTATATCCTACTGATATCACATAATTCCCCTTGGTTACTTTGAAGAGGACCAAAACCTAAGTATTTCTTGAATATATTCTAAGGTCATAGCTGAAAGAACATTAAACCCATTAATTTTGAAATGGAATACCCACTGTTTGGCCCAGGAATAGCTCATTAAGTAAATATGATTATTAAATATCATTTATCATTAAGTTATGCTGTCCGAAGGTTTTTCTCAAACTGTAAATGTTCATTTATCGAAGCTATTACTTGAAACTTAATGGAAATCTTTAAATATACCTCTGTATTTGGAAATAAAATTGATTTTGGATATTTTTTCAAATAGCTGCCATTTTGTCATAATACACCATATCTAGATCTACTATTTAACATGGGCTCCGAACCACGGTCTTCGGTATTAAGCCTAACGACTTGCCGGTGGCCCACTCAGAGATTATCCCAGAAGACGTCCGGTCTTACCCAGCCATGTTACTGGCTTAACCGAGGTGGTTCTTCATTATCGGCTTTTACATTATTGCTAACTATTTTCCAAGATAAAGTATCATTATGGAAACTTGGAATATGTTGAATACTCGAAATAATACTGGTCATTATATTTCATTATTTTCTTTTAATATGACGTGTGGCTCGTAACCGACAAGCCCGAAAGACCACAAGCAATTAACGCACAAAGATAATTTCAAAAAAAAAACATAGAAAATGATGTAATTTAATACTATGTTAACGTATTATTATTGTGAATTAAATACATTTACATAAACTATTACAATCAACAATACGTATTCAATAAATGTAGCAAATTATTGAAACCGTATAGTATTTACTAAATAAAGCAACGAATATATGTGTTTTCGTTACATCTAAGTATAGAATATTACAAAATATTGATAATTATTCGTAATATCCGAAGCCGAACGTGTTGTCTCCGACAGAGCATATTAAACTGAACTTGGTCCCATAACATTACTGTATTCATCTGGGCTCGATGATATTTGCTCAGTAAATATTTTTTGATAGTAATAGTGATACATACTTATCATTACACTATGTTCAATAAACTAATAATGTAATATACCGAATAATAAAATAATGTTGCCAATATAAGATTATTCTTATGTGCGCTTCTTATATGTTATTCTCTTCATATTCTTTTAGTATGCCACAGGACAGCATCAAAAGTCAGCGAAAATAGACCCTACCTTAAGTCCTGCCTACCTGGAAGCAGTGTTGTGATAACTTGAACCAGTGCTGGATAGAATAGATTGCAATAGAAAACCGTGAAGAAGGCCAGTATAGAACCAACTTCAAGGTCAAATTATATGAGATTAACAAAAGGAAACCTTTCTTTTCGATAAGATAAACAATTAACTATTTTAAAGTGTATGTGTATAAACGTATGATTGAATCTTTGAACTTTTGACTATTATATACTAAGTTTCAGCCTACTTTTATTGTTCCATTCAAAAAAATTTAAATCTAAAAAGTATGAATCAATATTTTGACCAAAACAAGCGATCGATCTTCAATTTCTCAATTATTAGTTTGACGTCAATCCAAGTTTTGCAGTCGTTCTTATGATTCATATTGTATTGATTTCGTTTTTTTTATCCGTCAGTCTTATCAATTTTTTAATTCCATACTATTAATAGCGGATAAAATATGAGTATTTCTTGTTTGCTTTAGTCAAATTTACGTCTGTTAGTAGAGGATTAAAAGCACAATCATAAGAGAAGGATTTCTTTTCCCGTTTTTAATTAGTTTTTGAGGTAGACTATTCTGATAATACAACGTAACCTTCCTAGTCCTAGACCTTCAACTAGTTTAAAAGTTACAATGATTTTAGGAAAACAACTTTTGTCATACTTAAAGAGAATGCGCAGTCGCCGAAAAGTATTGCCAAATTGAACGAATTGCTCTTCGAACTGCTTTGCCATCCACCGTACAATCCAGATCTGACCCCCCAGTGACTATTAGCTGTCGAAGTTGAAGCCTATTATAAAAACAAAGGTATATTATAATTTGGAAATGGTAAACAAAAATACCAGGAAGAGAGAATAGAAGTCAACGAAAGTATATATCAAGGCATATTGAATTAACGTATAACCAAACTGTTCATACACCAATAAATATGAATAAAACTATTATCACATACAGTAAAAATTCTAAAAACTTTTGCTTCAGTTTTAACGCAAAACTTCGTTGGAAGGAGTACATTAAAATGATTAGTAGTACTATGAACTACACAAGATGAACTGGCTCCAAAACGTGGGAAAACGCAATAGTTGGCTGGCAAGGTTATGGCGTCTGTATTTCGGGATGCGCATGGAATAATTTTCATTGACTACTTTGAAAAAGGAAGGACCATCAACAGCGACTATTACATAGCATTATTGGATCGTTTGAAAGACGAAACCGCCGAAAAACGGCCGCATTTGAACAAAAAGAATGTGATGCTTCACCATGACACTGCACCGTGTCACAAGTCAGTGAAAACCATGACAAAAATCCATTAATCTTCCAAGGCTTCGAATTGCATCCTCATCCACCGTATTCTCCGGATTTGGCCACCAGCGACTATTTCCTGTTCTCGGATCTCAAAAGAATGCTCGCTGAGAAGAAATTTTCGTCGAATGACGAGGTGATCGCCGAAACTGACGCCTATTTTGAAGCAAAGGACAAATAGTACTACAAAAATGGTATCGAAAAGTTGGAGGGTCGCTATAATCTTGATATCTTGAAGGGGATTATGTTGAACAAAAAAATGTGCTCTACTATGGTAGGCCGCGGACTTTTCAATTGACCTGTTATGTAGTGACGCATATTAAATGGCAAAAATACTAAGTGTTACTAACATTTATTTTATTTTATTAAAGACTAAGAAAGGATCAATGAATCTTCCAATATAAGTACCTAGTTTTAAGTCACTATGGAGGAAAATTATAAGTTATGCCAAGTACTGGGTTACTATAATTTTAAACTTTATATTTTTTAATTAATCTGAGACTAAATATGCAAGAAGTTTTTTTTTTGGTTAGGAAAACCCTAGGGTATTACCAAAATACCGTTTTAACTTGAACATAAGAAAACTACTATACCACAAGGGAAGAACAAACATGTTGTCTACTTATTCTTAAACTATTTATCAGTAATTTTTCAACGAGATTTTTATAACTACAATATGAGATCTTTATGAGAATACATAACACATTAAAATGATCTATTAATATATATAATTAGGAGATTAACTGATGGAATTTATAAATAGAATAATTTCCATTAAAATTCACTAGCGATTAACCGAATTAATTTTAATACTCGGCATACTATCGAATTAATTATAAATGATGTTTGGAAATCTTTATTTTTAAGAATATCTCATGAATATATCCAGCTAATCTATATCTCTTATAATTCAGGTAGTGACGTCAATGGTCTCATTTTATATTTTGGCACGAAACCTATTATAAGAATGTTGCTATTGTTGCTAATGTATCTATTTACATCAAAATTTATAGCAGCTTGTGGTACGGAATGTTATATTTTAGGGTGTTTTATTAATATTAATTGGTTCATTATAATATGTCAATCAGGATTCATTACCAAATCATTTATAACGGTTTGAAAATTACTGTGTATTGTGTGTTACTGTGTATTAAATCGCATTGGGTACATATGTAACCAACTTCATGTTGAAACCTCACTAACAAGCTTCACTTTTCAATATGTCATTTTGTCGAAGTATGAATAAAACGCTTTTTAGGGTGTTGAAAGCGTCTGAATTTGTACACAGCAAATCGCATTGGCGGAAAGCTTTTTTACTTAAAATAGAAAAATATGACTGAAGATGCGATTGCGATGATTTTAACAAACTGAATGAATACTGATTTCAACGTTTTAACATAAGATAAACAGCGTTCTGAATAGCCAACAAAATTTGACGATCATGAGGATGTATAAGACGATATTATTGAGATCCAAAGCATTTTAAACAGAATGTGAAGGAAAGCAGCAAAACAAGAATTTTGAAAGTATCTTTTCCCAGGCTTAACATAATTCAAAAACCTAAAAATATATTTTTTTGGAAAAAATGGATAGAAAAAGACGATGACTAACGAAGCGGTAATCTTAATAGAAAAAAAGAAACTTATACAATTTTTTTACTGTTTAACATTTACTATCAATATATTCCCATTAATATTAAACAATTATTTTTAGAATCAAATATATGTATATCGCCATTTAATAAATGTAAAATCCCAACAACATTTTGCATATTAATAAGATATTTGTTACGAAAATAACTCTGATGAGCAGAAAAATCAAAAGTTGTTTTTCACACAGCCGTACTTTATGGGTCAACGTTATGAGGATTATTTTCAATAATCGAGCGAAAGAATCTAAAATATAATACGGCATGGAAAAACAAGTGTTATCTGTAATACTATCGTCAATTTCTTGAGTAGTTGTTCGGTATATTCGGGTGGAGACAGGATACTTAAAAACATTCGAAAATATTTACCTAAAGACGTTGTACGTAAAGAGTATTTTTACATACCTGAAATTTGCACCTAATGAAATAGTAATTGTCAATAATAAAGCACTTAGCGATAAGTTTTGAATATAAAAAAGCAGTAAATTTATTTCCAAAGAAAGCTATTAGGTGCCTGCATGTATTTTGATCGTCGATATCTGGAATGGCGAAAATAAGTTGTCTCGCATTTCTTGTTTGATTGAAAAAATTTTGCTGTTGAAGCCCATTAAACAATCTTGGAATGGACGGTGGGGTGGTGATTTTGATGTCCACGAACCTCGAGGACCACAAATGCTTGAAGACAATGAACAGCAAGGCTTATTGGATCAACAGTGTATAGGGACTGGTGATGAAACTGGAAGTACTACGGCTATTCCAAGAGTAAAAAGTCGTGAGTTAGTACAGGAAACCCATCTATATCGATACAGAGGCTTAATATTCATGGCCATAAAGTTTTGTCTTGCATATGGCGATATTAACAAGGTGTAGTATAATACGAGCTGCTAAAACCGAATGAAACTATTACTGCAGATATGAGAAGCAATAAATAGCACACCATAGGTTTCGTTTAAATACAGAAATAAAAAATTGGATAGATAGTCTAAACATTATCAATAAATATATCAGACATTGCCCTGGCAAATGATGCTTTAAAATGCAATAGTCTTTGAACTATAACACTTTTCAACCCAACATACTCGATTTTTGAATTACTGATACACAAATGATTCATTAAAACTATCTGAACCCCACTCATAACAGATTAGGCTCTTATCGATCACCTTACGATCTTCTGCACTTGACCTTGAATTAAAATATCGAATTTATTTCGTAAGTTATAGTATAATATCGATAATCAAACACGTTATAAATCATCTGTGAGAGTAACTGCAAAATTTGCATTGTGTCAATATTTAATCACTTATACACGTGAATAGCATGTGAGAATGTTTATTTTTTACTATATTACATAACAGATTAGGTTAGAAAAAAGGATAATTTCTGTATTTCCTACTAAATGGACTTTAAAGTCGTATATCTTTAGTAATACTTATTCAATGAGGCCATACTATAGCGCGTTTGAAAGGTAACACTCTATAGAACATTAGAGATATAAAGGCAGACTCATTCTTTTACTCAATCCAAAGTTATCGCACTTCGGAGTTTCATTTTAGTTTCCGAAGCTTCGATGTTAGAGATGAAGAAATCGATGAAATTCTTTAAAATATCGAGGTACATATCGAACGACATATTTTATTTCGCTACTTGTTAGAGAACTAAATATTGGTCTTAAAATATTTGGTGACCTTTTAGATAAGATTTTATACATGGGTTTTGCATGAAACAAGCAAACAAGAAAATAAATTGCTGGTAATATCAGATAATACTTCTATTTCAAGTGATAATTTCATCAATTTGATTTTGAGGTTTGTGAGTGAATTTACAACTTTATAAGATGAAATACGTCCAAAAATTGGAATAATACATTTTCTAAAGATATGTCAAAGTAAAATATGATGGGGCATATATAAATACAGTAAAATATTCTGAGTATCACAGTGTGTGTCTTAAAAGTACCAAGTGTACCGGAAGTCATTACGGGCTTTTCTAACACATGTCGCTAAGCTTATGTATACAATGTTATGATTCGACATATATGTTATTTTATTCTACTGACATCAAGCATCAAACAAATAGGTGTTATATTTGGCGAAACTAACACCGTTATAGATTTATACCTCTTTGAAGATGTCAAGTTTCGTATCTGAAAACGTACATTTGCGGCACGGATTACATTTCCTATATAATCAAAAGAAGAAAACCGCTAGATGTCATCGTTTGCTGGTAGAAACTTACGGTAAACATGCTCTAACTTTAAAAACATGCAAGAAAAGTAGTGGTTTCGATGTGGAAGATAAAGAACCCGGTGAAACAGTTAATAGTGATCGCTACCGACAACAAATGATCAATTTGAATCATGCATTGATCGGAAAACGTCCAGAATGGAACCAAACACACGGTAAAGTGATTTTGCAGCACGATAACGTGCCGTCTCATGAAGCAAAACCGGTCAAGGAAGCGTTGAAAGCGCTTCGATGGGACGCGCTATTTCACCCTCCATACTCTCCAGACTTTGCCCCGTCCGACCATCAACTTTTCGCATCAATGGAACACGCGCTTGCAGAGTAGCACTTCATCAATTTCGAAGAAGTTAGAAAATGATTCGATTAATGGTTTTGCTCAAAAGACAAATAGTTATTTTGGGATGACATCCATAAATTGCATGAAATATAGGCAAAATATATAGAATCAAATGGCTAACACTTTGATTAAATACATTTTTCCTTTTTTTTTGAAAACTATGCAATGTTTTTTAATAACCAATAATGACTTTCCGGTACACCTGATAATACTCGCAGAAAGAAAAGTAGAAGGAATCTTGTAGAAAGTTTACCGCATATACTATTAATTACTAATTCTAAAATTGAATTACAGGAAAAATATGAAAATAAATTAAAAATTAAAAACTACAACTAACCTTTCAGCATTTTTAACTCTCTTATGTTTCGCGATGATCTTACACAATTTCTTCAATTGCTTAAGAAGAACCACGTCAGCTTCTAGGGACATTTTTGAGAATGAAATAACTGCCGGACCGTTTTTTTGATTCAACAACGCCGTATGAATACTAACCGCGTAAAAATCGCGCTGGTCTTTTATAGTTATAGTATTGTTGCTAATTACTTTATTTACCTTTGAGAGATGTACATCAGCTAACATTTTATCTACAAGTGGAATGGTACTAATATCAAAAAAGAGAATACTCTAATTTTAAAAACATATACTTTAAAGGAATGTGACCACAAAGGATGTCTGGCCTGGGTTAATTAACTTAGATATATAATCCGTCTGTTAATTGTTCCATTTGTTATCGATAATCGACCAATGTCCAAAAAAAGTGGCTTTAATTTTAAAAATGACTTTGAATGAATAAGAACATGTAATTGAAAAAGCCCAAGAAAGTAAAAATTTATATTCAGATGTATTATTAGATGTCGTACAAGCATTAGATAAAATATGGCTTTAGATAGTTGTTTATAAAGTATCAATACAGAAAATACACGCTACGCAACAAAACACTGAATCTATTAAAATCTTACAATACAGGTCGGAATGTGTAGAGTCAAACAAAAAGGTTACTCTGCAATAAAATAATCTAAAGCTTCTTGGGACTAATTATTTACCTACTCTACAAATTTCCTCGATTATAAATCATTATCGCTATATAAGGAAGATCTGTCATATAACTTGAAATTAAATGGATCTACGAAGATTTCGCCCTACAATCTTAAACAGGTCTACTAAATCAGACACACTGTAATCAATCAATGTGTATAATCAATCTACTAGTTGCTCCATTCAATGTCAATGATCAACAATCATACAGTTATAGTTATAGAAAACAATATTTCAGACTGTTTACTACAATATTCGGCCTGAGTTCATTCATTGAAATCATATGCTAAACAAAAATTACTCTTATTCCGGACGTGTCACATTTCAAGTTTAATTCGCGACAATTCCAACAATAACAATAAAATAATTTTCGACATTGAAATAATAAAATGAAAAACAAACAATTCATCATACGAAAACGACATTAGGTTCAATGTCGATGGCGTAGAAGGTGAAACGACAGTTTATTTAACTCTTGTTTACCGTTGTTTTGTTCCTAACGCAGCTAGGTTGAACTAGATCGGGTAAATGTTTACAAAATATGGGAGAAATTACGCATCTCCCACAAAATGTAGGGTATTTCGTAGAACTGATGATAAAACTACCAGTGTTGTTTTGCTTTTGTTCCACGCAGGGTTATTATTATTTACGGAAATATATATATATATATATATATATATATATATATATATATATCTTATCTCTACAATAAAAGAAAAAATTCACAAAAAAACATGTTCACAGAAAAACATGAAACTTGGTTACATGTTTATAAAACCCCAGAAACTCTTCTGCTACTACATGGATAACATATCGTTTGCAAACTGAAGAGAACCAAATGTGAATTAATAATGATAACGAAGAAATTAATGTTTGGTCTAGGAGACCAGTTTAAATATAGTATTAAATTAAAAAAGCACAATTAGTGATTAGATTGAAATCAGATTTGTGTCGGTAGTTTCGTTGGTACTATCTATTTAACATGTTCATAAATCTCTAGAGAAAGACTAAATATTAATCTCTAATAAGAATCTCAATCTGTCTTTAGTCTCATAGAAGTTTGTACAAAACAAAAACAAAATGATGCCAAATATTGTTAGTCAAACAAAACATTTAAAAAAATAATAAACAGACTTTTTGTTTATTTTACTAATATTTAATTTTTTCGAGAAAAGCTATTAAAAATAAATTTCATTAACGTTTCCAAACGTACTATAATATGTAGATATAATTAGTCATTGGTTAAATACTAAATATTATTAGAAATCATTCTAGAAAACGCAATATGCATTATCTATTTCGGTATATAGAAAGTTTACGATGTATATTTAATATAGAAAAGCCAATAAAAACCCTTGTTAATATGCGTTTTCAATATTTAAAAAAATCATCACCACATTTTTTACTATATTTTGATATGTTTGGGGTCCCCTTTTGCAATTATGGTTTATCTGGACTGGAGCTATTGCTTCATCTCCGTGATTTTGGAGATATTAAAAGTATAGAACAATCAAAACCATTAAAACTCAATATGTAGTTAGATTCAATCCGAATGGTGGCTTTTACATTCTTAACAATATCTCTATTTAGCAATATTATCATAGATTATAGATTTAGCATAAACCTATCGTGATATGATAACACAGATTAAAAAACAAAGGAAAGAAAGACACAAGTTACCACTAAAGTTTGAAGAAAGTATATTAAAAGAAAATATATTTAAATTTATTATATTTATTAAAAAATATCGAATAAAAATTACATCTATTTATCTATTTTTATCATCAATGATATCTTGACATCTACACTATACTAACAATGACAAATTATTACTAACAATCAAACATAAATACTTTTAAAATTTTTTGAATAAACATATGTGAATATACTACATATTAACGGAATAATCTTGATTAAAACACAGACTAATGAGTGACATAAATAGAAATAGTTTATAAAATAAGAACGGTCGCTTGATTAAAATAAAAACTTCCTTGCAATATTCCTAGACGTCTCACAGACCAGAGCCCTTGAAGGACTGACACTTAAGATGAACAAATTGTTGACAACAAACTATTACCAATTTCTGGTGTTTTATCTTTTCAAAAGAAAATTTAGTATTAAATGAAAAAGCATTTTCAAAATTCGAACCTATATCGGCTGGAGATCTATAGGTTAGTGACTTGAAATAAATGTACCTGAAGTTTTACAATGATATAACTATTTTACAGGTGTTTCCGAAAATGTCCGTTCAATTTCCGCGAACTTAATAAACAACCTTGTACATTCTTAAGTTATTTTTGTTGAATATTAATTAAAAATCATTGATATCTAATTAGAAACGCATTTATATTTACGGCATGTCGTTCGAACGTGCAATATTGAGTATACCTAATTGGTATTAATAAAACCATAGAGGAAACAATCCTCTCGCAAATAAATATATCGTTTTCCGATTTTCCGCGGAACGTAAAACGTAAATTTTCTCCATATCCACAACGAAAATAATTTCAGGAACCATTTTATGAACACGGACCGGCAATAACAATCGCGTAAATATTTTTACCTTGCTAGTTAGCCGTAATGTTTTTATAAAGACGAACTTATTTTTATGCGGTTTTATTTTTCCGGAACCTGGAAAGACGTTAACTTCGGCGTTCTGGAAATCAACAAGACCGTTACTCACCAAGTGGGAACATGGTTTACTCTATCATAGTCATAACGGCGTGGGTTTATTATCAACATTGTACTGAGAATAATAAAAAAAAATCTTCTTTAACCGACATCAAAAAAGGAGGAGGTTCTATGTTCGGCTGTATATATATTTTTAATGCATGTTCGCTGATTTCTCTGTCAATTATAGACCGATTTTCAAAACTCTCACTGTTTTTTTAATGTATGTTCGCCGCTTTCACCGTCAATTGTGGATCGATTTTCAAAATTCTTTTTTACTCGGAAAAAATGCACTTTAGAGGTGCTCTCATTGGAACCTAGTTAGGATTTGATGGGGGTAAAAGGGAAAATCGAGGGAAAACCTCAAATTTCAATAGCACGTACAGTGTTTTTACAGATGCTTAGAACATTTGTCAAATCACCTCGGCTAGGTAGCGAACCCCGGGACTTGAAATACCTGCGTGACTTCAAAAAATAAATAAGGAGCTCACTAAAAATTAAAAAATAATCACAATTAAATTTTTAACACAAGAAAAAACATTTTAACATAAAATATGTACATAATAATCGTTGTAATAACTAAATTAAAATAAAAAAACCTTATTTAAACTATCTACTACACGTATTTTATATTATACTATATACACACAATTTAGTTTAATACTTATCTAAACCTATTTACCTATTACAATGCTATTTTAACTACTACCAACTGATCACTTTGAACTCTGTGCCGAGCCCAAATAATACAAAAATGTTAAGATAATTTTGTGACATATACAGAAGATTAAATTACAAACAAAACAAATCTAATATGTTGCTCGGTACTGACTTCAAACTGATCAGTTGGTAGTAAGTAAGGATAAATAGGTTTAACATACGTAGGTATTAAGCTAAATTATGTGTATATAGTAGAATATAAAAATACGTGTAGTAGAAGGATTAAAAACGTTTTTGGTTTATTTTTATTTAGTTATTACAACGATTATTATGTACATATTTTATTTTAAAACGTTTATTTTGTATTAAAAATCTAAGTTTGATTATTTTTTACTTTTTAGTGAGTTCCTTCGATTTATGTTTTTGTTAAAATATTTTATTAAACGAATTTCAAAATATATCTACGATGAGGTAAAAATATTCTAATTAAAAGTAAATAGTGATGTTTATCAAAAGATATGGCCTATGTTATGTGACCGCTCGAATTCATGAAGAGAGAAGCATCTGATAAATATTATGTCACTATTTCAAAAATGGTGCCTATTGTGAGTTGTGCGAGTTTAAGAAACTTGATGCATGTGATAAAGCAATGTCAAGAATTATAAAATTTATTGCAGGATATAAATCTGTAGCCATATTAATTTCATCTGCATCCTCAGAGGATAAAGATAAAGGTGAATTAGAATTATGGAAACACCACAAATCTTTTGCTCACTCAGAAATAAAATGAAAAAAAAAAAGAATTGTATTCTTAAACTAAAACAAATGTATTGACTGCTAGGGTGTAAATCCAAATTATCATTATATAACAAGGTTTTGCTGTATAAGTCAATACATTTGGACCTATGGTATTGAACTGTGGGGTACTACTAGCAAATCTAACATAGATATCCTCCATATTACGTCTCCAACAAACTTATTCAGATGTGTTAGTGTGAAGTACTCTGAAAGACTATTAGTACATCCCACTGCACTCGCCAAACAGTTAAATGTGCGCAATGACAGTGTAGTGCGTAGGCTTAATCAACTACCATACGAACTAATTAAAACACACAGAATGAGATTTAGTAATCTCTAGAATAAGTTAGGATAGACTTTAAAATAATTTAGAATAGTATCTAGAATAAGATTTATATTATAAGTTGTACCCCAGCTAACTTACTGAAGCGATCCTCTGCGTGTCAGGATAGTTATATTATTTAACGGAAATCATCACTACATAGTATAAAACAAAGTCGCCTTTTCTGTCCCTATATCCCTATGTGCGCTTAAATCTTTAAAACTACGCAACGGATTTTGATGCGGTTTTTTTCTATAGATAGAGTGATTCAAGAGGAAGGTTTATAAGTATAATACATGCATAATATACTAAGGCAACATTGCTAATTTTAGAGGTTTCTAACGTGATGTCGTAAATTAACCTATTTTTTTAGGCTTATTTAGCAATTAGCAAAAACGCTGCCTAACCCTACGAGTTAGATCAAATTAATGTACTACAGTATTGTACACCATAAAAAGGTCTACAAAAAAGTCCGCGATGGTATATGTTTATCTTTTAGGGATAACCCACATTAACCATTTTTATTGTTTACTTTTTACGTGAGAAAATGGCTTATTTACGAAACTATTTTAAGCAATACGGCATTAATCCTTATCGAATTAAGTACCTTAAATACAGTGTGCAATTAATATAGATCAATATGGTTCCTTACAGCATGTAAATTAAACAAATATTTTCGGAGATATTACAAATTTAAAATTTGCGTTTAAAAATGTGTAATGTAATAAAAATTGTATGAATTTAGATATTCCAAAGATAGCAGGAAATCTTCATAGTAAGTATAGGGGAAGAGGAATTGTTTTACTCCAAATTTAATGCGTGCAGGCCAAGGGCAGTAATGAATGAACCAAAAATACTGGATCGATTTTAATCATGTTTTCATTGAGTGACATAGGCATATATATTTTATGCCCGTGCAAAGTCGGAGCGGGCCGCTATGTTTTTATATACAACGTTCATATTTTTTCTGTAGTGTATTTAATTTAGTATCAGCATTGCACCCGTGCGAAGCCGGGGCGGGTCGCTAGTATATAATAATCATATAATTATTGCCCACGGGCAGATTGTTGAAGCTCTAAGAGATTAATAAAAAGAGATTCTATTCAGCAAAACAGCTAACTTTTCTTTATGTAATGACTTCTCCTTCAACCACTTGGTATGTAAACTGAAAAACTGAGTGATTTTGGTTATAAGTAAACCATTGTGTGGCTGATAACTTGTCGAGTTGAGTTGCGATTAAAATAATCAGCTGAGTAAATATAATAATAAGCTATTATTCATTTATAGTCGTCATTTATTGTGCTCATATTTATTGTTTTGTGGAATTCTGTCATTAGTTGATAGAGTGATCGTTGCACTAACAACACATATGATAGATTTCCTTTTGTATGGTATGACTAAGTGAGAGAGACGAAAGTTACAACTCGAGAGACTACTCATTTGTTGTTGATATTAATAAACAATTGTGTTAAAATAAAACAATCGACATAATTGGGTAAAACATATTAAAGAATGCATCTCTACACCTAATATAAAAAAAACTCAGTACTGTGATCGTCACCTTATAACCTAATGGTACTACAATTAAAAATAGACGTGCCATAAATTCATGACAATCTGCCTTTTAGTCTTAAAATTATAGTTTTAGTGAAATAACTTTTTTTATTCTTAAACCCATTGGTAATATGTTGATGAAAACAATAGTCAAATTTAATGAATGACTTTGCTAATATTAATTTGTAATTCGAAAAAAATTGTTGAGATATAGTTTTTCCGCATCTATTTCTTCATTGTAAGACGTATTTAATGTTCAATTGTTGAACTCGTTCAAATAATACTGTTACTTAATTATATAGAGTAAAGTTATTTTTAGTACTATTTAGAAATATCTTTATCTAATCATTATATGGTATTACATGGCCTGGGTAACGATTTGTCAGAATTAATTGTGAAGTCGCCAACTATATATAAAAATGCATATCATCAACAAGTCATATACAGATAATGTACAAGTTATTTTATACAGCTCAAAAAACTAATGAAAATAAACAGACTGAAATATGAATAGTTCCAGCATCCACTATATCGGCCAGCTATAAATCTTCTGAGCCTCTAGCTGTCTTCACTTATCAAGAATATATATATATATATATATATATATATATATATATATATATATATATATATATATATATATATATGCAGAATAACAACGAGGCATCGAATAAGGCAATGAAAACCGTGAAAATTAGGAAAAATTTTCATTTAAGTACATAGATAATACATCTTAATTTATAAAATTATGTTTTACTATCGAGCTATGGATTTTATCAATGTAGTGGCAGTATACTGATTATAGAAATTATTTGAATTTTTTACAGAGGATATTTTCCACAAACTAATCGAAATTATTATGAACTCTCTTCACAAAAAGAACAACAACAATTCCATCAATTATCTATAACGTAATGTTGTAGAAATGATTTTGTTGAATCATGATGAGTGACCGTGAATTCTGTGACCTTGCTGAATCCTGTTTTTTAATTACTTCTGATCAGAAACCAAAAATAATTACGCGCAGTACATTGCCCAGTTCTATATAAAAACCGCATAAATTCTGAATCGACCGAATACTCGATATTTTATTAAACAGTGATTAGATCATACATCAGTGGTGGCTGGTGAATTCCTGCAGTCCTGTAATTCTGCAAAATCACCAAAAAATATGTTATATCATCTCATATCAGTAAAATAGTAATTAAATCGCTTTTTGCTCGCTCGTAGCTAACTTTATTCTGCGATAGTCACGATGACCTTCATGGTCTTTATCAGCTGCAGCAAAAATAATTCGAACCAACCCCAATAATAAATAAAATCGATATTTCAAGTTTGCAAATATAATATTGATACCATTATTAATAGAGCTTCATATATAATAATCTATCAAAAATCAAAAACAACTGGTGTATACAATCATTAATTTAACCGCAAAACCTCTGAGTTCTCATTGAGGTAATCGAAATCTCTCACAGTAAATCGTAATCCTTACTATATACTGGCATTTTGGATTTTCTTATAAGAAGCTGTCTTTATTTTATTTTCAGTTCAATTAATTTCTCCTTAGCATGTCCCTTCTATTTTAATAAGTACGCAGGGTCAGATATCTAAATATTTCGCACTATTCTCATACCGTACAATAACGTTATTTAAGTTTAAGATCGGTAAGTTGTTCAGCATTATTCTCGTTCAGTTTTATTCAGAAAATATAATATTAATTCATAATATCAGGGTGGGAATTGTATATCCGCCACTATTGTATAATTGTATATGATCCTTAAAGATGTAGTTTACTTCTAACATCCCACCTGGTCCATTTTGTTGTCAATTAACTAAGTACTTACTCAAGAAATATTCTAAATACTGTTTAATTTAAACTTAATTAAATTAATTAAACCACACACTAATTTTGATTGAATCGAAGTCTAATATAAACTTAATTGTGAGGAGCTCTAGTAGCTACTAGAGGTATTCTTAATAGACTATTCACACAGAACAGCTATTCTATTCAGTTCTTCTATTCATTAGAGTTCAATAAAAAGGTTGTTCAGAATAAGACAAACCATGTGTTTATGCCTGACTGGGAGACCTTGTGAGTGGGAAGTCTAGGCATAAGTTTATATTAGAATAAGATTGACTTGTCAGTATTGTTTCTGTTAGTTTTTATGATAAAATAAAACAGTTTTAAAGTAAAGTTAATGTTTTTGTTTTTAAACCCAAGCACTTTATATTATATTCATTCAATTGGCCGGAAAGAAGACAGATTGATGGTGAATTGGCAATTGTTCTGCAATTACTCGAAACATTCCTTGGTGTAATTAAATGGAGCTCGGCCAAAAGTATCGCAATTGAAGCTGTAATATCACAAAAGATAGATTAAAGGTGTTCACAGATCCATGGTCATGAAGTATTCCGATTAGGAAACATCCGTGCTTTGAAGAACACCCCTAGGACAAGCATTGTAATTCATTGTGTAAAGCTACGAAATGCCTGAAGTTCCTGTGAACTAACATAGTCCACTGGCATCTGGACAAAAGCTTACAGTTCAGGGTGAACGATCACGAAAGACGGATTGCTATAATTCAGTTAAAACCACTAGCCTAAGAAATCATTCCATGCAGGAGAAAATAATGCAATTAAAGAGATCATCAAGGGGAAAAATCTCAAAACAAAGGATACTTTATTTTATTAACCCTGGTTTTTAATACCGATAATTTGAAACTCATAGTTCAATACTCTATTTCAAAAAAATATTTTAAAATTAAAACTATTTTAAAATATCTGAAAATATGGTCCAAAAAATATATATATATTTCTTTACAAATATCGATATATCAATATATCTACACATATAAATATATCGGTATTATCAGTATCCTTATGCACAAATAATTTTACTATAAAATTAGCTATTATTTATGAAAACAATTCTACAAAGAGCCACCACTGTCATAAACAAACAAAAGCTATAATCGACAAAGATAAGTTGCCACAAGTTGCTTTGTTTCGATTGAATTTTATATCGCGCTTAACCTTTCCACGATTACCGTGCGAGGAAGAACCACTACATCAAAACAACAGTTAAAAACACGTGTTTCCTGTTAAAGCCGTATTATTTTTTTTCGTTCCGTTGATATCATTGACGAATTCCCAGACGACGGAATCAATTCAGTTTCCTATCGGCGATTGGCATTCCGTCGATCAGAGACACCTTTGAAATTTGTAATGTTTGTTTGTTTCGAACACACGTTTCTCTCTCACACGGCGTTTACATGAATATAAAAAGCGAAAACAACTATTTATATGTAGGCGCCAAATATGACATTGAGCTCGAAATTTTCAATGATGTTCCTAGTAATACCAACGCGGGGAATGTTATTAATGGGTTACGGTTACGTAACAACCGTCTTCAGGTGAATGTGGAACGATAAAAATATTTTTAACAGAAAAATTGAACCGACTTAAAAAAATAAATAAGGAACTCATTAAAAATTAAAAAATAATCAAACTTAGATTTTTAACGTTAAAAAAACGTTCTAAAATAAAATATGTAAATAATAATTGTTGTAATATCCAAATAAAAATAAACAAAAACCTTATTTAACCTATCTATTACACGTATTGAAAAAAAATACGTTAAATTCTACTATATACACAGAATTTAGCATAATACCAATCTAAAAGTATTTTTATATACAATATTATTTTAACTGCTATCAACTGTTTGGAGTTTGGAGTTGATGCCGAGCCCACAAAATACAAAAGTAATAATATAATTTTGTGACATACACAAAACTAAATTACGAAAAAAAATTATTGCTGGTATCGACTTCAAACTGCTCAGTTAGTAGTAGTTAAAACAATATTGTAACTAGATAAATAGGTTTAGGTAGGTATTAAGCTAAATTGTGTGTATATAGTAGAATATAAAATACGTGTAGTAGATAGGTTAAATAAGGTTTATTTTAATTTAATTATTACAACGATTATTATTTACATATTTTATTTTAAAAAGGTTTTTTTTGTGTTAAAAGTCCAAGTTTGATTATTTCTAAATTTTTAGTGAGTTCCTTATTTATTTTCCGTTAAAATTTTTTGTAAAATATAATTTGCTTTTCTCTTTTTATTCTCTCTAATTATTTTATTAAGTATTACAATGGGTAGGTCAAGCAAAAGTGCAGCCCGTATGAGGAAAAACAGGAATAAAGAAACAATGCTTGAAAATAAGGAACGCTTCAGGTCCCGGAGTCCGCTACCGTAGCCTAGGACATTTGACAAATGTTATAACAAAACTAGAATAACAACAAAAAGTTGTTGGTCCCGCCGGGAATCGAATCAGCGACTTCCGCGTGTGAGCTGAGCGCTCTAACCACTACACCATAGAAGCACAACATAACCCTGTCGATGCACCGCTATTATTTATCGTGAGTGATCCTGAGTGATGATTAATGGATGCCTGAAGAAGTTGATATCCACACATCTATTTCCAAACCTTATATTTTCGATTGGTTTTGTATATATGGGGTGATCAAGGCAATATAGATATTCTCTGTTTTGTAAAAACGTTTTATTATTTTTATGGTATATTTGGGACAATTGCTATATTGAAATTCCTAAACCAGAGTCAAGTTTCCTTCAGTACCTCCATTCGTTCTTTATCAATTTGAGTATCTTCAGTAGATATTGTATAATGGTATTTTAATATCTTCATAAGATGTTAGTGTTATCACGTTATTTAATATAACTCTTGGATGACAAACAGAAGTACAGACTAAAAAGAATCAAACTATTTGATCTTGTGTAGCGTAGTGTAATGAGATGCATTTAATAGAAAAAAAAACAGTAATGTTAATACATAGATATTATTACACCAGAGACTAAGATAGGGTCCTAATAAATTTAAAAAATCCTCTTTTGTGTATTCTCATCTGACGAAGTTGTAATAGTTATCATACGATGTTTTAGATATGGAGGGAAATAATATTAAAAAACTAAAGTTAATCTATATATATATATATATATATATATTACTATATTATTCCATTTCCGTAAATTTTCTTGGGAACAGTCTTGTATACACTGCGTAAAAACTCTAGCATAACATTTACGGCCAAATGCACTTTACCGACAATACTGCTTCGGATTATAAACAATAACTGCAATTACGAACGTTTAAAACCAGCCCTGACACAATTCTCACAGCGGGGAATCTCGATGGAGAATAGTTTAATGTCGTAATATCCCCATTGTCCCCATTGTAACAAGGCGAACCATTCTAAATTTTGCGCTAAAACTGAGGCCTTATCCGCTAAGGCCTCGTGTTACAAAACTCTATCTCTTTCTCGACATAATTTCAACCAGTACGACAATGAAAGTTTGACGAAACAGTATTAACTAGCAAAATCTTGTTTTATTTATTGCATAGCATTTATATATGGTGCTTTATTATTTAGGGGTAGATTTAAAGTAAAAAAATGGAAGAGTTATTCCTAAATCAGTTGTTTATTTATTTTACCGCAATGTTTTTTACTGCCGTAGTATACTATTTTAACTTTAATTTATAATTAAAAAAGGCATATGGCTCATTAGGCCCCACAGACAAGCTAATATGGCTAAAACAAGGCTTAAAGAAAGCGACTGAAAGAAAGTAACTTAATTAATTTAGCCACTGTCGGAGATCATACAAATATAAACACCATTCACAACTGAAGTGCATTTAGTGTGAGCCCATTATCTGTAATTAGTGTAATAGGTCAATAGAAAAGTCCCCGGCCTACCATAGTAAAACACATTTTGTTGGCAAAATTATTTTTAGGTTTTTTTATTCAACATAATACACTGATTATAGCGATCCTCCAACTTTTCGATACCATTTATGTAGTACGATTTGTCCTTTGCTTCAAAATAGGCCTCAGTTTCGTTGATCGCCTCGTCATTTGACGAAAATTTCTTCCCAGCTGGCATACTTTTGAGAACTAAGAACAGGAAATAGTCGATGGGGGCCAGATCTGGAGAATACGGTGGATGAGGAAGCAATTAGAAGCCCAATTCATGATTTTTTGATACGGTGCATTGTCTTGGTGAAGCAGCAGTTTCTAATTCTTCAAATGCGGCCGTATTCCGCGATTTCGTCCTTCAAACGGTCCAATAACGATATGTAATAGTCGCTGTTGATGGAGCTTCCTTTTTTAAGATAGTCAATGAAAATTATTCCAAGGCATCCCAAAATACATACAGAATGATGGAGCCATGTTTCGTCCATTGTTACAAATCGAGGCAAAAAACCCTTTCGCGCGGTACCCACTTTACACAGAGCTTTCTTATACCAAAATATTCGTGAATGATATGATTGATTCTCATTCAGCTGATATTTTTAAAGGTCTGCTATTTAATTCAGTTTCAAAAACAGTTTGTGGATTTTTTAAATGTTTTCTTCGGTAACAACCTCTTTTGAGCGTCCAATACGTTCACCGCCTTCGGTGATCATTTCACCATGTCTAAACTTAGCATACCAATCCTTGATGGTTGATTTTTTTAGGGCAGTATCCGGAAACTCGGCGTCAAGCCATTTTTGCTTCAACTGTATTTTTTCCCTTCAAAAAGCAATATTTTATCAACACGCGAAATTCCTTTTTATCCATTTTTTTAACAATAACAAAAGTTGCTTCACTTTATCCATTTTCACTCAAAAGATTATAATTCAAAAACCAATGATCCAATAGCTGTTAAATTTATACTCGCATCTTTTGAGGGTCAGAGTTAACTAAAAACATATGGACTTAATTCTAGTAGCGCCATCTATGTGTCAGGCCGGGCACTTTTCAATTAACCTGGTATTGTATCCACTCTTCTTTGGAGGACTGCCTGAATAGAACTCGGCGTACACTAAACAAAACTAAACATCCTCTTCAGTGTTTGAAGCAAGTTGTTTAGTTTATATTCTTCTTATTATTCTTGATGACATTTTTATTAAAGATCTTAACACAGTGATTCTAGGGAACTTATCTATATTCCTGCTAGTATTAGTTTTTTTTTCTAAAGTAGACGCATCTTGCTTGGGGTGTCTCTCAAAACACAGCGAACATGGATTAAGATCATCGAAAACTATCTGAAAAATAGGAGACTGACGTTCTCCGAGGTCACAACAACTGATCCTTGATGATGATGATGATTGCTCCAGTTTAGAATTTGAAATATAAATAGAAACAAATTGAGAAACTTTTATTGATCTAACAACTTTGCGTAACAGTCTACAACATTCTACAAACTCTTAGATATAATAAGTTTCAAGTTTCAAAAACTTAATAAATTAATAGTACAAAGTATGAAAACAATTAGCAAAAAAGTGTTATATATAATGGATATAAAACGAAATGTTTTGAAGTATTAATAGAACAAGATTAATTGGAAAACAGTGACCGACCTCATGATCTTGCGGGGTATAGGTTTAAGTCTTGACGTATATAGCTATATATCTAAAATTAATGTACGAGCAAATGTTTTAAAATGTTGCAAAATATCGTTACCGGCGATATTTAAATCAGCGTAATTTTAACCGTGTTTTAAATAGATTCATTGAGTTTTACTATAATATTGTGAAATTGTATAATAATAAAATAAATGTGATAGTGTATAATCAATGACAGATTGCCAATGCAACTTTTTATTAACATGAGGTTGACACTCGAAGCAATGATTGTAGATACTAACTAGGGTGAATGCAGTCTAAGAAAAATATATCACCAACAGAACCTTGTACTCAAAAGCAAAATTATTTATTACCCATTTTCTCAAAACATCACAAATTAATTATGTATAAACAACGAACAAATAGTATTAAAACCTGAAGATGCATCAAGAACTTAGAATAGAATTCTTAAAATTACATAAAATTACATACAATACAATTACCATTATTAAAATACCATTATAGAACGTTCATTAAATGGTTCCTTCTACTGAAGAGAATTAAACTGGTAAAGAACGAATAGTGATACTGAAGACAACTTGCTTCTGATTTAGAAAATTCAACACGATAACATATCAGTGGATGAAATTATACAAAAAGTTAATAAAAACAAACATGACGATCAACATGATGCTATAAAATCCTCGGCCTATCTGATGTTTGTTGATAATCTTGCTACATTCGCTGATACAAATGTTGAGGTTTTTGCTGTGCCTGTATTTCGCAGTATACAGTATACTGCTTGATATTTAATGAAAAAAGACCAAAGTATTGACAACAGATGGATCGCCTGCCATTGGAAATGTCAAGGGGATCCAATTGGCATAAGTAATAAGTCGAATCGGCCAAGCTACAGAAGCTTTCGTTTCTGTAAGATGTGTGGAAGAACGAAAATATCCGCCTCTTTCAAAGGCCTATTTTGTCAACACTTCTGTATGGTTCTAAGTAATATTGTACATCTTTCTTTCCAAGATAGTATGAGAAATATAGTCATTCGTTTAAAATGCGAGTGTGTGTAGCATTGAGGAACACATTTTGAGACGCAGATTACAAGGGTATGGATATGCCTGTCGAGTGAAAGGTATACGAATTCCATGTTTATGGTGAATTGATACATCTTAGCAATTTACGAAAAATGTAGTACTAATTAGAGTTAAATTTACACTAAAAAACATTTAAAAAAAACTGAAATCGCCAACCCATTATATAAAAACGTCTAATACATTTTTTGTTATTTAGGATTTTCCCAGTCTATCGAAACAAATGAAACGGAATAACGAATAATCAATGACGTGTTTTACGACATTACACGATAATGCTATAAACAATAGTTATGCGTTTCCGTTTAGATAAAAAAACGCCACAATTTTAACCTTAAAATAGAGTTTCGACTAACGTAGTCGCCGATCGACCGCATTGTCGTTGGGATTTTCGAAAATACTTTTACAGGAAGAACCGATCTGATTGTAATTATTCGTTAAACAGTCGTTAATTGCTTAATTATTACAAATTTATTGGGTATTGTCTAATAAAAACTGCAAAAAATCATCATTATTCATAAATTGTTTTTAGCAAGTCATGCTACATGCAAGATAACAATTGAATAGCGAAAACAGTAAAAAACTATATGACAACTAGATATATCTACTACACAGTTAAAGTGTTATATTTTATTTCATTTTGTATGATGTAAATTATGCTAATATAATAGCTTCAATATAGTTAGAATTCTTGAAATACCTTTACAGGAAGGACAGATTAAAGTATAATGCTTCATTAAATACTTGTTAATTACCTACTGATTATACCAAATTAGAGGAAGTGTTAAATTTCAAGAGTATTAACTATCTAATTGAACACGTAAAACAATTAAACTAACAAGCTTATGAGGATATTATTAGATATACAAATAAATCTCTTCGGCGCAACAAAAAATTCGATATCTTATTTTTATGTTACATCTTCAATTGTATCCATACCGATCACACAGGTCTTCAAAAAATGTCTAAGAGCCGTTTAGGTTTTGTGACGTAATATTTATATTTTTGGGCGTGTTGCGTCAGAAAATTACTCCTTTTTGTGATAGGATGACATGTCTCTTGAAAATTTGGGTAACTATGTTAAACGAGTCATTATTACATTAAAATTAAAGAGTAGATACTTTTACAACCGTTAACAATACATATTTTTTATGAGATATAAGTCCACCAGCGCATATTAAAACATTTTCTATTTCCCAGTGAGGTTCTTCTTTGTACTTCGCCTGTGGAAAGAACCTGGAAAATTTCTCTGAAGCGTCCAACAGTGGTCAGATATCATCGAGACGTTTCACTTTTCTTGGTATCTTTATTATTTTATTATATTACTTATATCTTTATTTTTATCTCCGTTGATTTAATCTCCTGGTGAAATCGTTCACTTTGGTCGTCACTTACATCTTCTAAATTTTCCGACATGTACTCGAGATGGGAATGAAGAAAAGTACTTATAGTCGTTATGAATTATGGATCAGTAATCAACCGTCTAATGTCTGGGGGGCCTCCTTGGCGAATATCGCAAGTGACTGTCGATCTGTCCATGAGGAGTCTACCAAAGGATAATTCTAGCTCTAGCAATATCATTACCTAAATCAATCAATATAAAACTGAGCAATATCCTGAACACTTTTTCATATTCTCGGATGGTTCCAAGATCAATAGCTACGTGGGGGCAGCATTTACATCGTCGATGTCAAGTGTATTGACGGCTAAACTGTTTGCCATGTATAAGATGTGCAAGACAACCGATTAATTATCTCCTCCGATTCAATGAGCTCCTTAAAGTGCCTCCAACTATATGGTTAGGGGTGGATATCTACCTTTACAAACGCTAGGAGTGCTTATCCGTGAACTGACCTCTAAATTGGAAAGGAGCGGAAAAACTATCACCTTTATGTGGCTCCTTCTCACTCGGAGATCATTGAAAATGAAAGAGCGGGTTACTTAGCCAAGAAGAAGGGATCACTTACTGTAAATTTCCTCTTCTGGAGTGGAGATATGAAGCACCACTCTACTAGAATCTTTAGACACCTAGACCAACTCAGATGGAATCTAACAGAAAACAACAAGCTTTGTTGCTTGTTGGCCTTAACACCACTAACATCAGCAGACGCAACTTAAGCATATTTTCGCGTCTCAGAAATAGTCACTGCAAACTGACCCATGAGTTTCTCATTAAGGGAAGAAGTCCACCACAGTGCGTCGAATGTGGTTCCTCACTGTCCACCAAAGACATACTAATCGAATGCCGAAGATACAACTCGCAAAGATGGATGGTCAACCTGGGAGAGACGATTTGACCAGCGTCTTAGGCTGGAGAACATGGACAAGCTGATTAATTTTCTAACCTAACAGAACTACTACTAGAAATATAATAGTGTGCATCTATATAATAGCATGCATATTCGTAACAGTCATGTATTCTTGCATCTGTATGCTTTTACATATTTTACTTGTGATCTTGCAACATGTACCCTTTATCCTACACATTTAATTCTTGACTGTATATTCCCACAATGTTCTTATATTGCTCCTTGCATCCTATACTTGTAATAATAACATTATATACTTTAACTGATAACTGATACTGGAAATGTCTTGTATATTGTATAAGTGTAAATAGACCCTAAATAGTCCCGGAGGCTGATGGGTCTAAAATATATAAATAAATAAATAAATAATGGCTGGTCCCATGAAAACACCTTCCTACGCCTTTGCTACCGATAAGTCTGAAAACTATGTATTTGAAGCAATTTCCATTTTAGAGGAGCGATTTTACAAATTGCTTCATCAATCTCAATTTTATGTGAAGGTCCTAATATTTTTTGGAAGTTTTTAAAGTGTACAGAATGACTTAAAAAATCCTGATATCCTGAAACTTATTTCTTTGTCATTTGTCATTGAAACTTATCAACTTTGTAGTTGTGGATTTGTGTTATTTTTGGATCCACATGATAACGTTGACTGAGTAACATAAGAGTGGTTGAAAGTGGCCTCAAAAACAAAAAACATAGTAGAAAATATCTTGCATGGAAACCGTTACCATCCTTTATCTGACCAAAAAGCTCTGGATAATGTTTCAAAGTTACAAAAAAAACCTCGAAACGTATTTGTTCACTCATTATTATGAACTAATTGGACTCAGTTAGACACTCATTAGAGCTGATACGTAAAAGTATTAATTTTTATATATATTTTTAAAATGACCTTCATTTCAAAATGTGTCAGGATATTTGCCACACGACATATACCAATCGAATTATGCAAACAGTAGGAAAAAATACTGGCAAGTTTATCTACGCAATTAAGGTGATTAAATGTACAATTATAGCGTTAATATTATCAGATGTTTATTAAATTAACTGTTTTAGTTATTTTCAAGTGACATAAATTATGACCACAGTTCATTCCGTATGAACTTTAGCATTATGAGAAACATAACGGCAGTAAAAAACAGGAAATTGTAGGAATTGTAGGCATTGCCTCTGTGAAATAAAATCTAAACAAAGACAATATAGTTAAGAGTCTGCAGCATATTAAACAAGGGAACAGGAAGATGAAATTAAAGTCTAATTCTCTTTTAAATATGTGTGGATTATTTGCGGATTATACTAATTTAAGGTGTTATAGCAAGAGATTTGTTTGCAACTTTATTGGCTTCAGGTATGTATTAACCACACAAAGTGTAGAACACACAGAAGGAGGATTTAAATAGATGCAATCGCAGTAATATTCAACTTGCTTTACTGATTGGTCACCAGAGGACCGGTAATATATTAAAGCAAAAAAAAAATTAGTCTTTAGTTATGGTCAATAGGTGTTTATTAATTTCTTTTCGTCTTTACCGATTAAAAAGAAAAATATGGACACGATTATGGTCAGAATTAAAAACCAGGTGGTATATCACCAAAAATAACAAGAAGTTGTTATATTTTGAGACAAAAGTGAGTCTCCCGTCTACCAACTGGGGTTTATCTGCCACTCACCACTCGATATAGGGAACCACTCACCACTCAGCTTTAAGCCCACCAACTTTTATTGACCATCGCAGAAGTCATCAGGTCTCACCCAGCCTGGTTATTGGCGTACCTGGAATGATTTTCCTTGCCTCACAATTATAAACAATCACAAAAAAAATTTGCATTTATGCCCCAGCAGCTCATCCTGTTGCCTTGGCCACTGCGCCAAATATCAGACCAAGAAGTAAGTGCAAATATAATAGTATTTTAAACTAATATTATGGTCGACATCTAATCTAACCAATAGTCTCAAATATTTTATATCAGTAAATGTCGGTATTTTTCAATTAATTAAAATCTGTGAACATTAGAACTCAAGAAGATATTCTAATACTAAATATTTATGTATTGCTTGTTTTGGTTGATTAGAAAATCTAATAGAATTTTAAAATACAAAAATGAAACATTTTACTCACAGGGAATATATAATAAAGAACAATTTAGAAATGGAAATTCTGTTGTGTTATTACATATTGTTAAATTTAGAAATTGTAGTACAAAAATAAAAGTGTATTGTATATTTTCATGTATTTTGGAAATATTGCATTATGGAAAAACAATTTCCACAAGTTTTACATGGACATCAATTGAAAAAAGAACACACAAATCTGCTTTTCCTGTAGTTTTACCATGTAACAAAAGGCCATAAAATATAAATATAGGAAATAAGTTTTCACTTAGAATTTTATCACTATATTAGGATATAAAATATTATTAAAATAATAATAGATAGATTACTTGTTAAATGAAAAGGAACTTTTTTACATAACTATATCCTTAGATTTAGCAAAAGCCTTTGACAAGGTTTGGCATGATGAACTTTATTACTGTAGAGAACTTTAAAATTCATACCTTTTAACCAGAATGCTTAGAGTTAAACAACAGGAAGTCTCCTCAATAAAAGAAACTAAAGCTGTTGTATCACAAGGAAGTGTATCGAGGAGCCACTTCCTCACCTACTTTACATATTCGATCCTACCTTTACATAAGACATAAGTTAATGAACTAGAAAATTACAACAAGCAAGTGACAATGTAAAAAATTAGACTCAGACATGGAGAACAAAACTTGGAGGAAAGCTTAATCAGGGCATATTGAGTTCATACATACACTATTAATAATGATGGTATTACCATCATCGCTTAAACTAATAACACTAAGTATTTTGGGATGATATATTCGTATATAGAATATTATGTTTGTTGTAATGGATTTTTGTTCTATATTCTTCATGCTTCAATTTCTACAACAAAAATCTTACTCCCTTTCGTAACCCTGCTCTTCTATTTATCTTTTCTATTTTTCATTTCGTCTAACCTCACTCATCGACATTTTAACATTATTTCTGTCACAACAAACATCAATTTGATGTGATTCAGTGAAAATATTTCATCATACAATAGTAGCGAGAAGACCTACGCTGGAAATGACTCAAGAGCACGAATCGTTGACCTCGATATAATTAAATTTCGATAAAAACCACCATCATATCAAACAGTTACGCAATATTTATGAAAACTTATAGATTCTGTAACGGTTTTGTGATTATTATTGTTGAGAATTGCGTCCTTGAAACGCTTGACAAACGAAAACGAGCTCTTGGTTTATTATAAGCTTACCTGAAAAACGATCTTCTCGTTCTGGGTCTTTTCCGAATGTGAAACCCGTCTCTTGGATCCATGACCGAGCGTGAGATGGCGTAAGAACTGCGGTGCTGGCACAGAAGGAGCAACTAGGGAAGGCCTCGATGTTTTACACTCGACTGCCAACCACGAAATGAGACATGATCGCAAAAAAACGATTAAATATCGGTTAAACGGCTTATTATTATCAAAATATCGGGTATATGGCAAATATTTCAATAACGGTCTTGTATAAATATTAATCCTTTTTATCTTATATAGAAGTTAATGCTATCAAACAGGTTATTAAAAAATTAGATAGGATTAGGGAGGTATTAATGTCTAATTAATTGTAAGTCAATTATTAGTAAAAGGAATAAATTACAATCAAAAATTCCTCAGTTCATTTAATAAAAATAAATCTAATGAATTATGTGGGTTTAATAATTTAAAATTACTATTAAAAAGACTCTTCTGTCTGTTATAACACACATTTTCACAAACATTTTTCTAAATTACTTAAAAAATCTATATTCAGCCTTATTATGACATATCCCTTGATGGATGGTGTAATAGACATCGATATTTCTCTCAAGTATCAAAATCAATCTGAGGTATTATTTGTTTGGTCATTGTAGTATTTAAATCCTTGAAAATTAAGAATATGTGTTTTTTAAATCTTGGTCCTCTAGGGCGTTCTTTGTCATTAACACCAAAGTCAAAACCTTTAAATAATTCAGCGTCAATAGACATTTCTAAAAGTCATTGATAGGTTTTTGTAGCAGATTTCTTCCAAAAAAATAACAGAATGTGAATGTATCTATACTGCAAATAACTCAATAACACTAATGGACATTTTTTATAGTAATCTATAAAATCTAATAAATTACCACTAATAAACTATTTGTTGTTATTCTAATCTGCTACGGTTTTAAATTATAAAGTACTTATTCTACGATAGACACTTTAGGCTTAACATATATGATCTATTTTTTATGTAGTTATTTTTTTATGTATATAACTTCACTTGACCAAATCAAATTCTTTTACTGTCTTTGATGTTCTAACCGAGCCATCTAAGAGCTGGACAACCTCAACTTTCAACTTGATTTCATTGGATATAGTCCTTGATAACGTTATGGAGAGTTTATACCTTCAAGACATTATGTAAATATGTATGATAATTCTCTTGCTTTAGCTGATACAACCCCAGAGTTGAACACCATAATTCTACACTTGTTGGTAAAGCAATATGTCATTTAAATACATATATAATTGCCAAACTAGAAAAGTGCCTGATGTTTTATTAGTAGATAACTGCAAGAATTTAATTTAAGCATATTTCAATTTTATACTAAAAACTGAACATCGTTTAATACTATCTTAATTATCTGAACACCAGAGTTTAGTTAAAAATCTATTCTAATTACATACTAACAAAAATTATATTTGTATATATAAAAAAATTATATCCCAACTACAAATGTAAAGATATCTGTGATCAGATGAAATCCTCAAAATTCATACAAAATTATAAATAAATAAAACGAGTCAATAGCACAGGTTCATTAAACTTAAAATATGTTGCCTTGGCATTAAAATAATTTCGCTTTTGTTATAAGAGTTTAACAGACACTATTCTTATACTAAAAATGCAAATATTTTCTTGATGGTTCTTACAACAGTTGGATAATGATATTGAAGTTCGGAATTTCGTGATAAGACCAGTCGAATGCATTATTAATAGACGTTATCGAAGGAACATTTTTCAAATAGGTTAGCTATTATTATTATCTAATAATTATCTTATCTGAGACGTTATTTCCACTTAATTAAATCTTATTGTTACTCAGATTTATCACAATTCATTTTTAAACTAAATATTGAAGTCCAAATATAAGCTGACATAAGTACGAATAATAGGTTATTCAATATGTTTACGGAGTGCTAGTTCCTGGTTACCAATAGGACACAAAATTCGATGAGGTTTAACTATTTTAATTTTTTTTAATATCAAAACATTATCATATTGTCTTCTCTGACAGCCATTCGGTCTATAATTTACAAACTTTTTGGAATTTTGAAGTAAGGTTTGAAGAAAGAACACTTCACAACGAAAATAATATATAGGCTGTTCTCTTTTGAATGCATTCATTTAACCGAAAACCAATTGATTATCAAGAAAAGAAAGCAGATTGACTTTGGATTAGCAATCGTTCCGCAGTTGGTTGAAGCATTCCTTGGTGTAGTTAAGTTGGGTTCGGGCAAAAGTATCGCAGCTGAAGCCATAAGGTTACAAAAGATGGATTGAAGATGCTCAACGACCCTTAGTCTATGGATTCTCAGCCTATTAATCACAGGTCAAGGTGTAAGGACACCAAAGACGGGCTCAAGTGCTGTGAATTAACCTAGTCTAGTGGAATTTGGACATGGTTGATGGCCACCAAAAGTGGATTGTAGTAGTTCAGTTTCACCAAAATTTTGAAAACCATTCTTTGGATGGGCACCATAGAAACTTGGGTAAGAACAATGTCATATCGGCGGACAATGGTACAATCGATGCTCAAAAACAATTTTTATAACAACTATAAGCTGTCCAGATGGAATAAAGACAACGTACTTCCCTGTGGCCATTTCTTTATGAAGGAGGTGTTATAGAATATAACGTTAGGGTCCTGACTATCGCGACCATGTATGAAGACTACCAAAATAGCTTTAGTCTGTTTGCTAATATAAAAAATCCTCAGTGTCGCTTTGTATCACCATTTAAAAGTCGCCTCTCGTTTCTTTGAGTAACACAGTTTTTAAAATAAATTAATAGTTTATGCGGTCTAAGTGTCATCGGACCATATCGACATCAAAATCTCGCACACTTAGAATGTGCTTTATTTCTTTTATTTATTGTACAAGTAACTGTTATATCAGTTATTTTGATCTGTGTTACTATTTATTTAAGATGTTAAATTGTTTTATATTGTTTAATTAAATATAATTTTTAATTTGATGGGCTGGGTTTAAAATTAGGCTCACATATTCAAAACAGAATGATTATCGCCAGGTTACATATATTGATACATTTTTTTCTTATAAATTAACTAGTTAAACATGACTTTTTATATAAAAGACCACAGCAAACTGTCGAATGTTGTATTTGAGTGGAATAAAAATATTGACTATATGAATTACCAATATTATTATATATTTATATATTTACTGTTTATAAAGTGTTGACGAACATGACTAGCCTTTTGTTGAGTTTAATCTCCAACAACAGCTAAAATAAGCGCGAAACCAACTGCTATATAAGCGTAATTTTTTGCTATCATGCTAGTGAGACGTGCTTTCTTGATAGATTAGATTATGTCAGACCCGTTATTAATCCCTACTTACTGTAATTTAGTCGTCACATATCGAAAACACGAGATCCAGATGTAACAATACACTTCACAAAAATAACATTTCTCTGACCGTTCCCGTTTGGACGCGATAACGAATTTTCTTTTCATAATTTTCGTGAAAGCAATCGGGTTGAAAGTAAGACGACTTGGACACCGTACTGATGTTAACGATGTTTATCAGATACTATTATCTCGCCTTTGTTTGTACAGTCGTCGTCAAGGACTAAACACTTTTCGAAGTGCTTGTGGATCTTTGTTTTGGAAGAGTTTAATGATATTTTATGAGAAAAAAATCAAATTTTTTCTCGTATTGATGACACGAAGTGAAAATGCTGTAATTTAAGCAAAAGGATTTAGCAAAAATGAACTGATGAATAAAACCAGCAAAAAATATAAATATTGGTCCTCGTTGATACTAATTTTGTCCAATTACTGTTAATATTACATTGTAAAAGTTATTTAATGGGAAATATTGGATACCAGTTATCTTCACTAAAACTTAGCTGTTAGCTTACATTAAAATTTAAGGTTGGCAAGGCTGGTGGATTGGTACCATGCGGTTCCCAGCTATAAAAGACCATAAAGACGACGATGTCTCTTTCTGTTTACCATCTCCATTGCGGTTCCGTACTTCCCTAGCCTAATCTAATATCCTGCCCATCCTCTCATCGAACACATGTAGGATTTAACACGTGAAATAGACAAGTTTTTATTCAGCCGGTGTTTCCTGTTCCCGCGCGAATTCCTTCCACAAAAATAGTACTGAGTGTTCCGATAAACCATCGAGTCGACAGCCACAGACAAGACGAGCATTCCTACAATTGGTGACCCAGAAGTGATCAAAGTGCCTAACAGATAAACCAGCTCAACAGAATCATGTCGAGTGGATTCGAGTCCTCGGCACATTCATGGAAGGATAGCACGGGGAACCCTTCACCGTCATGTGGTCGACGTTATCCCATGAGACTAGCGGACAAAGACCACAGAAGCCCATCATGCATGACATCAACGCATGAACACCATGAAACGGGACACGTAAGGCACCACACTTATAGGTACCCTAAAACAAATCAGAACACCCCAAGACGAACCCCGTCCTGCTACTCCTTCGGTGGCAGCTGACATCGAAAAACACCTGACTAAGATTGGATCCCCATCTCATATGAAGTCGCTGGACGATTGATTGTGTGATTGCGGGTATGCTCAGGAACCTGCACCACATGGAGGTACGTTCCACGGCAGCTCCACTAAGAGGGGAGTGATGTAGCGACCGCTACAACCCTTTAGGCAACCAAATCCCGGCTAAAAATTGCTACCACGACGACGTCCCTTTATCTTTCCTCTTTTCTCTACCTCTTGTAACAGTATCACTTCTATAGCGCTTTCGTACTTCCTTAACCTAACCTAATATCCCATCCACCCTACATCCTTCCACAAAAATAGTATTGAGTGTTCCGATAAACCACCGAGTTGACAGCCACACATTCCGACCGACAAGACGAACATTGCTACATATAATTTGGGTATTTTGTAGGCCGCTATTCTAAGATATAAAATTTCACGTGCCTTAAGGTCGCTACAACTTACATTGCACATGTGATAGATAACAAATTTAATATATTACCATGGTTTCATTTTCTTATGATACTGAAACACTTACTGGTAGACAAACCAAATAACTAGACCTAGACCTGGAAAATACAAGTATAAAAAGTATAACAATACCAAATACAACATCAAGTATATTAGGATAAGACTCAATGTAAAACTTTTATGAAAAAAAATGAATGAAACGTAAGAAAATGTATTGGCTAATTGGAATAATTTCAGTTGTCACTACATAATAGGTTACTATTGTACCAGCTCAAGCTCTAAAACCTATGTGGGCCGAATAAAGCCCTAAAATATATTGCAGATGCATCCAGATACTATAGGAATGTATAGAAATGAACCTTGACACTACAATTCTTGGATAACATTCCAGTAGATCACAGATTCAAAAGAATTACACCATTAGGCAGATTTCAATCTGATTTCACTAAGGCTAAATAGACTTCAATCTATACGTTCTCAACTGAAATCTAATACAAGTTGTTCTTATAATTGGAAAGTCAAACAGGAACTTTAATGAAACTTTTGAAATTAATAGAGCATTGTTCATCATAGCTATTGAAATATATATCAAGGCTGAGTCGACTGACTAGTGCAATTGAAGAGTGTTGTTAATATACCTCTTAATGTTGGAAGTGATCTATAGACAAAAGCTGACTGAATCTAGCTAACGTGTCCACGTAATCGTTAACAATCGTTAACATTCCCTAGTGAAAAGGATTTCATACCAGAAAGAGCTCTTCTTCCAGGAAGTCCAGAGAGGAAAGGGACTAAAGGATAGTTAGAGATTGGGAGATGAGTGGTAGGGGGAAGTATACTGGGACAAATTTATCGAAATAACTTTATTATAATCAATTGTTAATATTATTTTTGTCTTATATTAGTTGAAATATGAATTGGTACACTTTGTTGAAAGTACTGAATTATTTGATGATTGGTCATTGGAGCATCATGCAAATATCAATCAAAAGAAACCATTTGGATTCACCCAACTGCCTGAAAGAACCGTTGTCGTTCAACTTGTGTTTTTGCAAGTGATAATGTCAGAGAAACATATATGTATATTAGTTCTGTTGATTTTTCTCATCCGGCATGTTAAATTTCTTCTCCATTGACGCAGATCTGAATTTGACATGTAACTAGCAGCATTAAGCATCAACGTAAATATTTAATAGTTTGCCGATCCAATCGATCCCGCGTTAATCATATTCATAAACAGCTCGTGGCGATTTTTTCGCCAATAACACGGGGGAAAAATACGAGCCAGACCTGCTCGTGATATGCCTGGAATCGCTGCATGTCTAGGTGTTAATGTTATTTGAAAAAAATGGCAATTAACACTTCGAATTCCTGCTAATATCGCTTCGCAGTTGATATTGGTAGAACAAACTCGAACGACCAAAAGAAAATATACACACACATATACACATTGGAAAAAATGTAAATGGTTTCGATAATTGGTTACCTTCCTGCTGTCTGATGCAATTCACTGGTTATTTTACACTTTTCTCTTTTAGTTTTTTATATATATATATGTTAGCAAAAAACATTTACCTATGTATTTTCTTTCTACTGCTACATTTACATCAATCATTTCTATTATATTGTCTTATAATAAAACATGTTGAATGTTTTAAATTGGTTTAATCATTATTTGACGATATTATAAGACAAACACAATTGTTAAAAGACAAGAACATTATTCAAACTCAGACTCAAACATAGTGCCACCATTTTCTGCCATGCATTTTTTCGCCATTTTGCACCATGTTCGCCGATTTCCCCATCAATTCTAGACCGATTTTCAAAATCCTTTTTTATTCGAAAGAGTGCACTTCCGAGGTGGTTCCATTCGAGCACCAAGCCAGGTCAAGGGCACGTACAAATCACACGATGATTTTTAACTAAAATAATCAAATATTTGTATAGAATGCTATGACTGAGTTGATGTGATGGAAAATCAGAAGTCGTTCAGTGCAAAAGCCATTCAGCTTGATTTTTAAGCAACCAAAGCAGAAAAGGCTTGTAGCAAATAAGACCTCGTAGAAATATAGTAGGCCACTGCTTTTATGATGTAACGATTAGAGAATTCAGCACCTAAACAGAGGTCGCGGGTTCGGTTCCCGGCAGGGACAACGACTTTTTATTCTAGGTTAGTTAGAAAATTGGTCAAATTAACTTGAAACGTTTCTTATTTTCAGTCATTCATTATTCCTATTTTTTCTCATACAGGCTGCACCCTTTACTTTGGTAGTTTGAAGTCGGTGTATGAAATATTCGTGAATGATATGATGTACACGTTCAGTTGATATCTTTAGAGTGTCTGCTATTTCATTCAATTTCAATTTACGATCATTCAAATTCATTTTGTGAATTTTTTTCATGTTTTCGTCGGTAACAACCTCTTTCGGGCGTCCACTGCGTTCACCGTCTTCGGTGATCATTTCACCATGTCTAAACTTAACATACCAATCCTTGATGGTTGATTTTCCAGGGGCAGTATCCTGAAACTCGGCATCAAGCCAAGTTTTTGTTTCAAATGTATTTTTCCCTTCATAAACCAATATTTTATCAACACGCGAAATTCCTTTTTATCCATTTTTTCACAACAACAAAAGTTGTTTTACACAAAATGCTATGATTCACAAACTAATGATCCTACAGCTGTCAAATGTATACACGCATCTTTTGAGGGTCAGGGCTAACTAAAAAACATATGGATTTAATTCTGGTAGCGCCATCTTTGTGTCAGGCCCGGCACTTTTCAATTGACCTGTTATGACTCGTGACCTGTCTTATCAGGATTTCAATTTTTATGAAGATACCAAAAAATAGGTTAATTCGTGGACAGTCTCAAAAGATATATCGGTCTTTAGAGATGGAATCCGTGAATTGCACGAGAGATGGGAAAAAGTAGCGGCTATCGATTGACAATACTCTGAATAAAATACACTATACCGATTTTTCAAAATAAGGGTAAAAATTACAGAAATCCTTTAAAACTAACTCATCGATCTGATACTTTGTAGATCCGGGACTTATTGGAAACTTTTTATAACTTAAGTTTTACAAAAGTTTAATATGTCACAAAACTGTGTAATTGAAAATATAACTTCAAAAAATTAACGTCAAAAAATATATTTATTAAAATCACACTGTACTGTTAAAATCTCACCAACTAACAATAATTTCTGATTGGAAAAACTATTTAATGGATCTATCGTGGGATCGTAAACAAAACGAAATGAGGAAAACCATTATTTCTATTTCGGTGATCGTCAATAGTCGTTATTTTTTATGTTACCATTGTGTGAAAACCGCAAAGAAAATGCTTTTATAACAAGTATGGCGAATGGGACACGTGTAAAATGTTAGAGTTGGTACTTAAACGGGCAAATTTCATTAAAGATTCATATTAACTGTGGAGCCGCATCAAGACAAGCGGTTCGATTTATTATAGTAATTTGTTCCGTCTATAGCGTAGAATTGATTTTAAAAATATTGCCATTAGTATATATGAGGGTATATATAGGGTGTACAAATTTATCGACATTTATTTCATATTATTTTCCAATATATGCTCCAAAATATCAAAATAAAATGAAAGGAGTACGTCAAAAAGAATTTAGCCGAACTCATTGGCTCCTTCGGAGAAAATACAAATGTACAATCTGTTGGTCAAACCAATATGATGGAGCTGTACCTGTATGAAAATTTGCATCGTGACCTGGAATTTCCTACAATCAAAGAAGCAATTAAAGGGTTTGTTTGGAAACACGAAGCCAGGCTACAGGACAACAGTAAAAACCTTCACATCCATGCCTACACTAGTTTTCATCGGCAGGAAGTGTACATGTGCACTTGTTCTAATCTAGCCTGGTTTCCCAACTACGCGTACTTTTCTATATACGCCTCGTAGTTTACCACAGTTGTGGTTAGAAGTCATTTTTAGGTTAATTTTGTATTTACATTTTTTCGAGGTAATATAATTAATTTATAGGCAAAATTAGCTGCAGATAATCCGAAAATATGAGTATAAAGTATTAATTATTAGTAAAATATCATTTTATAACACTAATTTTATAGATTGTCATGGAACAAAGGATACAGTTTTGGCTCTATTTGTTATTATACTCTAAATACAAGTATCTAAAACATAACCATTGTTCTTTTAAATGATTGATTCTTTAAGCCTTTGAAACTACTCCCACCAAGTTGTTTCAGGTAAATCAACCCCGCAATGTGTCTATATAACAATCTATGCAGATCTTTTGAAATGAAAGAAGTGAAATAAAGTTTTTTGAAATTTGAACATAATTTTGTTTGAATTTTAAATTGCACAATTATACATTACTTAATTATTTGTTTCTTCTTTTATCGAACAATATACCTAATATGTGAGAACTATAAATAAAATTATATCAATTTGAAAGTATTGTTCCGTTGGTACACCCTGCCGGATACAAGCGAGCCTGTGCACATGTGTGCGACAAAAATCGATTTCGAAAGGCAACTGAACAAAAAAAAGCAGAAACAGGATACATATGCTATTGTAAAAAGTTCGCAATATGCCTCATGCAACCGTTATAGTTTATTCATTTAATTTATAACAATACTTATATATTGTTATTAAATTGAATTTACTATAGATTTTTGAAAGTATTAATTATTTGATTTTTTAAAATCAAATACAGAAAAATTTAGATGTATTACAGTTCGGTTTCGGAGTTAATAAAGTAAATAAATCACGTTGTTATTTTTTTTGTTAAAATAGTAACATGGTCACTGCAGAACATCTGATCTTTGGACGAAAACTGAACCAAGTGATTTAAATTAGCTCTTTTCTAATTAAGTAATCATCAACATACAATAATCATCAAATAATCAAAATATGACGAAAATAACTAGTATCCTCAAGTGCAAAACGGAATAAGTTTTAACTGCATTTATATTTAGAATGTTACCTTTCAAACATGCTATAGTGTCACTCATTTGAATCTCAATTATTACTGGACATATGCTACTGTAAATCCATCTATTAGGAAAAATAGAATCGCTTTTCGCAAATTTTCTATATTTAAAAAATTACTGTAAAATAGACTTCCTAATACTTTAGTAAAAGGTAACAAAAGAAATATTAAGAGTTTAGTTTATTAAAGAAAATCAACAAAACTCGAGAAACTCAACCAAATCAAGTTATATTCTATTTATAAACACTAACATTATGTAAATTATTTTAAAAAAATAGTAAATTATTTATATCAGTTTATATCCATTGTTGCTAAGTAATAATATGTTATAATTGATTATAATTTCGTTATTTTAACTCCATTAAATAATATTTTTTTAAGTTCGAATTTTATATGCAATAAATAAATCAATATTAAAATAATATATAGTATATCCATCTTGATTCAGTTAATAAATTAATAAGTATTGTGTCGACACTTTATCTTTATGGTAATTTATAACTAAAAACAAACAATTGCGTTAAATTAAATTAAATTTCGTAAATGTTCCATAAATTAAAAAAAAGACAATTTTATCTCAACACTATTTTGCTACCTCTTTTATTTTGTGCAATTTGTTCGGAAAAAAGCTTGAAGCGTATTTAAAATGCTCAGTAATATGATGATTTTGGTTCGAACAAAACAAAACAAGCGAAATCCGGATAACTGAAGTAATGGTCGGACATGGCACATTTGCCGTGCAATTAAGACATCAATTAGACGGTTAAGAAATAGGCGTTCTATTCTAATTAAGACAATTAGTGAATTGCAATTGAGGTCTGTGTACATTTTCCTTTGTAATGAAATGATAACTAAAAACATATCTTTATTGTATTAGCTATAAAGCAGTAAAATAAGAAGGTATAAAAATCACATTGTTCATTAAGAAGTTCCCCAAATTATTAAGTCTTGAGTCCTTTTGGGTTATTACCATTTTTTACCATTTTCAATTTTTCCAGCTCATTATTGGTTCAAATAGTCGCTATAAAATAATGAAAAATACAGCAACTACAAATAATATTGTGTTGAATCGAATAATAGTATAATAATCTTTATACAACCTTTAGTTCTTTGTATTTCCAAAAAGTGGATTTCTGTTTATGTCACATATCTTAAAAATTATAAATCCTAGCGCAATTTAACATGGATTTTCGTTTATTTCACCTCAAAATACATATATACTAAGAGTTTTATCTTATTATTTTAATTTAATTTTGCAATTTTTTCATGTATATATGGCCATATTTTACCACTTTCAATCTCATTGCTGCCATTTCCTTTTAAATAATTACAGATTCATAAAAATTACAGAGATTATAAAGAATTTATGTAGAATTAAGTGGTGATAAAATAAAACTCCTACAGTTCTGAGTTTTTACGTTGTACAATGAAAAGCGTGTTTTCCAAAAATATGTGAATTTCTGGTTTTGTCACATATCTCAAAAAATATAATTCCTAAAGCAATTTAACATGGATTTTCGTTTATTTAACCCCAGATAAAAAAATTTCGCACTTTTTCCATATATATAGTCGTAAAAATTAGCGACTTTTTGCCATTTTCAAGTTTTTTGCCGCCGTTTCCATTCAAATAATCGCAAGTTAATGAAAATTACAAAAATTGTAAAGAATTTTACGTCGAATCGAACGGTAGTATAATTTTTATACAACCTTTAGTTTTGAAGAAGAAATATAATGTGCGAATTTCTATTTATATCACATATCTTAAAAATAATTTGCAGAAAAATATAATATGAATTATCATTTCCTTCACCTAAAATTGCATACTCTTTAATATTATTATGTTTATCCGAGAGATAATGTCACCCTTTTTGTGTACATATAGCTCAATTATAATTGAAATTCGCAACAAATACCATTCAAAAATGTATATCTTGGTACAAAAAAACTTACAAGAAGGATATAAAGGATTAAAGCTCACAAATTTATGAGTTAGTAACTCTAAAACAAAACATATACGATATAAATTATAGATATTAGGAGCCAATGACAATATGTTAAGAAGGCGATCAAAATACGGCGAAATAAGATGTTCCACTGAAAGTTACATCTCAATAGGTACAATTACCTCTGAGTATCACTTGTTTCTGGCTCATAGTGTATATCATAATTAATAATTCTTGAAGAAGAAGAAAAACATTCTCCAGGATTATTTGTTGTGATATTGTAAGAATAATTCTGCTAGAAAATAATCTAAAATCAAACATCACGAATGATATTAATTATAACTCGGTGGTATTAAGGAAATCTCCCGTATAAAAGTACCGATTAAAATCGAAATACAGCCTAAAAAAATCATAGCATTCTTACCTGATAGTCACAGCCAGCAGTATAATTACCACACCCACCAAAAACATGGCGACGCACACGCCACTGATCATGTACAAGCTCTCGTTGGGCCCATCTGAAAGGAGAAACATAAAGTAAATATCTCTCCTTCTCTCATATTTTATTCTTTTAAATCATAATGTAAACTGTCACAAAATAAATGTGAATAAATAATAAAAATAAAATGTTAAAATACTAATTTACTTTTTTAGAGCCTGACATTAAATCGTTTTTTTCACTATTTTTATGTAATATTCTCATTTGCCTTTAAGACACAATGTAAAACAAACGAAAATAAAAAGAAACAAAAGTTTCGTGTCTCGTGAACATTAAAATGGCGTGCATTCTTTCCAAATAATGCTGCTCTAGCCCAGAAATATATGTTATTAAAAGTAAACAACGATAAGCTAAAGGAAATCTCTGTAAATAAGTACAGGAAGGTTGGTTCTTTGCAATTCACACCGCACGATAATAGATCTAAATGTGGAAGAGTATTGCTTAACCAAGATGCTATTCCTAATTGGAATTTCGATAGTTAGGCTTTCACTATGCTTGATATACATAAATGAATTGCACCTTTTCATACCTTTTCAAACGAAGTAATTTTGTTTTTTAAATATCTTGTCGATCGAAATAAATTGAGATATATGAAAACTGATTGTTTTGAAACAAATACGTCGTCAATTTCGGATAGATAGGAACCAAGCAATACAACAACAAAAAGACCGAGAACTAAGTGTATATGTCGTAACAATAAATAGGTGTTGTTTGTTTTGGTGCATGAGAAAAGTTAAAGGACTATTTCACATCTATTTTCATATCAAATGGTGTAGAAATGGAAAATTTTTCATTAATGTACAATGAAGTGGACAAGATGTTTACATATGTTACATTTAACGTCTTAAAGAATAAACATTTTTGCATATTTATATAATCATATTTAGATCTCGTTATTCCAGCTCGTATTCTGAAAAAATAGTGTGCGATAACACGAAGGGAGTATATAGAATTAAGTGTTTCATTTATATAAAAGAGCCTATATAATTATTCCATCAAGTCACAACTCCAGTCATTCTATTAAAATAGTTTTCAAGCAAATTAAAAATTTTCGTTTTAAGCCATAACAGTTTCTTAAGTGAAGTACAATTGCTTTATTATAATATAATAAATCTTTTGCCTAAGGCTGTAGAAAAGGTTCAATTAGACATAGAGGAAGTAGACTGAAAATTCCAGTTTAATAGCTAAAAATCTGCCCATGCTAATTTTGCGTTGCGACTAAATGACAAAAACCTTATTATCACTTGACGGATGCCCGATTCCTCAAGTAGAATCGCTAATTACCTCGGCATACATCTCGATGGTTTAACCTACCATTGGAAACATCATGTTAGACAAAAAGCAGCGTAGATTAGACTCAAAGTCATGCAACTGTATTGGTTAGCCAGAAGATACACTCAACTTGACCCAAAATCAAATAGATTGCTTTATCAATGAATCATAAAGCCAATTTGGACCTAATGGGTACAAATATGGAGTTGCACTAAAACATCAAACCAACTAGTAATCCAATGCATCCAAATGAAAGTTCTATGATTAATTGCCAATGTGTATCGCTAAGTAACCGACGAAGAGCTGCTCGATGACCTTGAAATCAAATGAATATACGAAATGATCCAAGATATCGCTTTAAAAGATAAAATAAGATAGCTAAATTACAGCAACGTGGAAGCAATACAGCTATTGGACAACAGGCAGAAAATCAAGAAGCGAACCAAACCACACGAACTTGTTTAGTGTATAAGTGTATTGTTAACATTAGTTTAAGTAGTTATACATACTGTATTAACTTATAATTATAGGAAATACACACTGTATTAAGCCAACTACAACAGAAATGTAGTAATAATTAATTTAATAAATTAAATTAAGACTGCGCTAAGTATATCCAAGGTAAGATGTAATTAATAAAACAAACTAAATTTTGAGATGTGGGCTTCCCCCTTTGATACCATGTATAAATTAATAAATTAAATATAGTTGTAAAATGTTTTTATTAAATTTAATGTGACTCCTATTAGAAAACATAACCCGTTACTACAAAAAATTGTAATATATTCACATGACCATGACATAGGTTTCCTCCATTACAACCATCCCCGTACGTATCGCAACATAGCAACACGTGTAGATCGAAACAACACACGAACCGAACAAGGACAGCAACACACCGAAAAAAAAGAACGACTACGTGGGTCAATGTCAAAGACTTCAAGCCATGCGGATGGCGAAAATCAATTTCCCATCTATTTTTAATAAACATATTTTCATGTGGCGTACTTTACTTGTTCTCGGAAATTGTTTTATTATCGGTGGAAAAGCGATAGGATGCGGATATTTACGATGTATTTATAGATACATCAATTAGGTTCCAACAGTCTGCTGAACTGATAAAGCGCAGCCGAAAATATATTACGAATTAAATACGGAAAGAAAACCAAACACTTATTGGTACGTACAATTCCTCACAAACCAATCAACGATCATATTATATTAGGTGCTTGAATGTATTTTGATCAGCGATAGCTATTGATGAAAACAATTGGCAAACCACCTAGCCCAAAAGTTAAACTGAATAGTTTGACAGTCCTCTGCATAAAATAACAGTTTTATATTTAGTGTTCCAGTTCTGTAGCTTTTACGCTCCGTAGAAGAACATGTCCACCAGTCTATATAAATAATTGTTAAGTCCTGCAAGCAGAGGATACTAAATATCTTATGCGCCTAAATCGACGCCTAACTTGGAAGAACCACATACTCGTCAAACCGAAACAACTTGGACTTAAACACTACCAAAAGTATTGGCTTATCGGGCGCAAATACAAATATTATTAGATATTATTAGATAACAAGATATTATTGAGCGTATTGCGTCAGTGCATCCCAATGCACTCGCTAAATCATCAGCTAAATATGCGAAGCAATAGTGAAGTGCGTAGACTAAAACATCCAACATCATCCGAGCTGATTATTGAACATATGTCTATATATGATGCGATTCAGAAAGAGACTTTTATACAGGAGATGATTTAATGAAGTGATTTTCTACATGCCATGTTATATAAATATAACAAACTCTTATAGCCCTGTGGGCAGATTGTGGAAAGAGTAATAAAAAATTAGTGTTATTGAGTTACCCAGTGTATATAGCATACATCAGACACTTTTAAATACTTATAGTGATGGTAGTATTTTAATTACTTGTAACTTCTGGTTAATTTAATGTCTCTAAGTATATATAAGAACTCTTATTGCATCCCATCTAAAAGAGAATTAAGAAAAATAAGTTGATTTTAAACCTTCATCTGAAATGGAGCTATATCGGTGTCATTGTACTGCCCTAAATAGCAAAAGAGTTGGTTTGGCAGAACGCATCACAATAAATTAGAGGTAAAACCTTAGAAATAATAAAGACCTGGGGATAACAGGAGCAGCACCAAAGAAGATGATGATTTTATTGTGGATAGAGATAGATCAACCACAGATATTAATAATATAGTTAGAGTTAGACCGTTTCCTAAATGGCAAAAACAAAGAGATTACTATCTTACTAATACTTACAACAATATCCATACGATTTCCATGTTTTTTATCCATTATAAATCGTAGAACAATTTAAGATGAATTCTGGTTTCAAAACATATGTTTTGAGAGATTTATGTTTATGCAAGGGATGAAAAAATGTGCGATTTGTTGCCGTTTTTCAAGCTTTTCGTTGTAATTAATTATTTTGAAAGAAATCACAGCTTAATGAAAACTACATGAGTAACTAAAAATTTAAAGAAGTAATTCTTATAGAATTATTGGTTTTTAAGTTAAACCCAACTTAGTTAGGAGAAGAGCTTGTTTGAAATTGATAATCATTCAGTATTCCTCTTCTTACAACACTCAAAATATCAAGAGGTCTTTGATGATAACCAAAATAAAACAGACAATAAGAAAAACATAATTAAAAAGTCTGATACGACTACGACCTATTAAATAACATTAACAAGAAAATAGTTGGAAAAAAATCCAGAATGTCTCTAATAGCATCGATAAATGTCACTGTGGCATTATAAAAAAACAAATTTATGACCACTCGCCTCTATTAAAAGGTCAGACGTTTGTTAGTCACAAAGCCAGAAAACCATCGCGTAAAAATTACGAATACGAAAACGTTTATTGGAGAACGGTTGGACCCCGTCCAAAATCGAAATAAAAGACGATCTCAATATCGAAGCAGGTGATGCGATCGAACGAGGAGAGGGCTAAATTCGTCCAGACTGTGCGTCTTTTGCCGAGGAAGTCAGTGCAGGAGATTAAACAAACACACCAAGTGATTTACAGGATTTTCCTGTACCATTTCCTCTTGGGAAGAATAACAAACTGGCTGGCTTTGTTCGTACGTCTCGCCCGTTTCGATTTTAATAATCGTAAATCCGGATTTATTAAGACATTTTATTTATACCAGGCGTACCGGAAAGTGTTTACCGGTTTTTTAACAAATGTCGCTAAGCTTAAGTATGTATTGTTATGATTTGACACATATGTCATTTTATTCTACTGTTGTTTATAACACCGTCATAGATTTATAATTCTTTGAAAATGTTAAGTTTCGTGCCATTACTTTACCTATTACTTACTTATTTAATCAAAAGAAAATAGCCGAAAATTCAGAAGTGGTATTTCGTTATGCAAAACAAAGAAAGTTCTGTTAGACCGAAAAAGTTTGAAGATGTGAAACTGCAAGAGTTATTGGATGGAGACTCATCCCAAATCTGAATTAGTTTACGAGTTAAATCAAACCTTTGTTGGTCCTAATAATATATATATATATATATATATATATATATATATATATATATATATATATATATATATATTTATATATATATATATATATATATATATATACATAATTGTGTTCTTCTGCTCTTTCTTTTTTCCGGATAATTTTCAGTTTATATTAGTACTATAAACTACATTTTTCCAACCTATATGAAATTTATGGATTACATCTCCAAAGAACGATCTTTTGAGACTGTGCACGAATCGACCCATTTCTTGTACCTTCATAAGAAGTGAAACTGATGTAGCACTACCAATTTTAATGTTTCCAAGTATGTTTTACTGCTTTTACAACATCTAGTCGAGTGTTATCATGCTGAAGAACATTTTCTTGGAGCCATGGGTACCCGGCTTTCCCTTTGAGGTATGACATGATATTTGTCGCTTTGGATTTTCGTAATGAATCCACTTTTCACCGCCAATAACAATACGATGCAGAAAACCTTTCCGATATTGCTGTTGCACACACCTTCAACATAACAAAAAGGAATTTGGAGCAAAAAATCTGTTTAAATCTTTAAAATCTTTAAAAATTTAAAAATCTTTAAAAAACTTTTTTTTAATTTTAGATTAAATTTACATTATTTTAGATGGCGAATGATTAAAACAGTTATATCTACAAAAATATGTTTTTTTTTAATATATTTTAGTCTCATTTCTAACTCTTTGCTTTTACCAACTATGGGTTTATCTGGACTGGACCTAAAGTTTAACGTGGGCTCCGAACCACGGTCCTCAGCATTAAACCTACCGACTGGCGAGTGTCGGTCTTACCCAGCCTGGTTACTAACGTGACTGGGATCATTTTCCTTGTCGGATTTTACATTCTTGCCTAGGACAATCACAAATTTTAAATAATCACAAACATAAATTTACGACCATGCCCCAGCAGGATTCGAACCCGCGGCTATCGCAAGAGGAGGAGGACCGGTCCCATCGCCTTTACAACTACGCCACCAAACCGGCTCCAAAAATAATTTAAATTTTGAAAAATCCTCTTAACTGCATACTCTTTAAAGATTAACCTTCGAAAATTTTGAAAAAAAAAACGATTTATTTCATATCTCTAGGCTAGAATACCCTCTTAATATTTTTCTGTTTTATATATTTTTCAATATATTTGTACGATTTTGCTTACACCTTTTATTTATAAATTTATTATCGGGAAATTAATTAAAACTATATCTGGTAAATACATTTAGGTTGTTGTTGGTGTTTTCCGAAACAGCTTGATCGTGCCTCTGCTCTTATCATATCCATTATGAGTTATTGCAAGATTTCGACTCATCAATTGCAACGTACTACGATACCCTATGATGATTATGTTTGTTTTTTAAGCATTGAAAACATGCAGGATAATGTTTTCACTAATAACTTTCTAAAACACAATTAAAACATTACTAGGAAGGAAATTTTGCTCATAAGAGATTATAGGATGAATATAACCTTTTATATTTATTACATATTTTTTACCATTATTTATTTTCTAAACCCATCTATAGGAAAGATGGGAAAGTGTAATCGTGTAAAGAAAGAAGCCAAATATTCTCTATTATTTTGGTGTCAACATTTAAATAAACAATAACGTTACAATCTCCCTAAATTTAGTGTTAAAAGCAAATATTGTTGTTATACTGTTACTGAAGAAAAAACTAAAAAATAAATATATAATAAATATTGAATGAAGGCTGCTTCACACCAAAAGTTCTACACATAAAACATTTTATTTAACATTAATACAATCGATTTTATGATGTGGTTTTACAGTCAGCTCGCTTACTAATAGTCTCAACAAAAATTTAGCTCTGGTAATAAAGTACCAATTAAAATCCAGACGAAAACTGAAGTGTTACGAACCGGCATAACTATATTTCCGAACATTAATCCGAAAAATTCACGAATATATGGGATAAACTGTTTTTATAACCGCAGATATCCGCAGGATCAACAAACGCTTCGTACAGATCGCAGGAAATAAACCGATTCTCATTACGATGGCGATGATGAGCGCGATATGTCTGACCGACGAGTCTGTTTGCTTTAGATTATTCTTCAAAGAATCATATATTTTATTTGGCTCGAATGTGTTTGCATCAGATTAGAATTTAATTTACATTGTGATTATATCCAAACTTCCTGTTACTAAAGCACACAATTTATTATCAATATTTTTTTTTCGTATTTGTATGCCATTGTTATTTAATATTAATATTCACTGCCAGCTTCTTACTATATATTATGTTAGGCCTCGAATTTATATTTAAAGGATTTAGAACAGATGGGAGCGTTCTGAACAGATAAACACATTTGAAGGCATTACTCGATGATAGTCCGTGTAAAATGCAAGAAGAATATGCATAATTGTTGTGAGTAACACAAGAAACAATTTCCAGTTGCTTGAAGAACATGGGAAAGATACAAAAGTTTTGATGTTTTGTTCTGTATGAATTGTAGCCAAGAGACATTAAAATGAGTTTGATTAGTGAGACATTTAAAATGAATTTGGTGGGGTCAGCTCGGTGTGAGCTGCAAAATACGAACAAAGACTTAGCAATCTTATTCCTCAGACTGACAATGCTCGATCGCATGGTGCAAAACCGGTTAAAACATACTAGAAAACATTAAAAGGGAAAGTGCTCAATAGTGTTTAGGTACTTGATGCTAAAACTGATAGAAATTCATCGTTCTAGCTTAACGGATACCATCGACTTCAAGGATATTTTAACTAATCAAACCAAGTGTGATTCACATAATCGAACTATTTACATTATGAAACGTGAATTAAATAATGAACGGTATATTAAAAGAAACTATTAATACATATACATATATTTATAACAAACTAAACAAATATTTCAACAGCGATAATTATTTTTTAGTTAGAAGAAAAATAATCTTGAACTTTAGTAATTAGCTTTTGGGATTGTCTTCCAATGGATGCGCCCATAATATACGTAGAACTATATCAAGAATGATATTTCTTTGCTTGCGCATTGCCATTGCATTTCTAACTTCAATGGAGACGTCCCCATCGGCCTCATTGTCCATATCTTCCTCCTACAAGAGTACAAGCAATGTTGGGATTCACCATCGTATATGATTCAGGTAGCAGGTTATTATAGACAGCAATCGAATTTCATATAACTTTTTAGGTATTTTGCTGTTAATTGAAAGCTGCTTTTGCCGCTTTAGACACCTTTGTTATTTTAAAGGTTTTCTGTTTCTTGGACCTCCAAATGTGTTGTAGGTTCTTTGTAAAATCTGTATTGTACGAATATTTGCAAATATGCTCCATATTTTTTTGTCGACTGTATCACTTCCGCACCTTTTGCAAATTTGTCTATGATTTTCACTTTGTCACTTAATTTTAAACATTTTCATTAAGACATAGTCAAAAAACTGTTCACATAATCGAGCGTATACATTGATTACATTATTAACGCTATTAATGTTTTCATTATTGGAAGTCGATGACGACTGAATTAGTATCAAAGAACTAAATTGACAACTAAACATCGAGCGCCACGTTACCAAGAACTGCTTACATAATCGAGCGTAGAAAATTGCTTACATTACCGAACGTCTGATTGCATCCTATAGTGTGTTCCGTGTGTCCGTCGTATGTTTACGTTGCGTCTGATGTGACATATTTTAAAAATTAAATCATGGACTTTCAAATACTTTCAAAAGACTCACACGTTTCTTTTTTGGGATTGTCTTCCAATAGATGCACCCATAATATACGTACTATATCAAGAATGATATTTCTTTGCTTGCGCATCAGTCATTGCATTTCTAACTTCAATGGAGACGTCCCCATCGGCTTCATTGTCCATATCTTTAAAGTTTTTCTGTTTCTTGGGCCAGTAAGTAATAAAGTCATAGTAACAAAGTCCGTTTTAAGCCAGTATGAAACTGAAAGAGAAATAGAGGAAAATATACATAGAGCGGAAAAATCAAGAGGCGAAATACTGATTTGACCATGTCAGAGCAGCTCAAGAGAAACTCTTTTTCAATTCTTCCAAACAATGAGTCACTACAGGCTTTGTAAATATTATCATATGTGAAGCATCTCCAGACTTGTGCTAGGTCGTGATTGACTTTTCATCGCCTGTAATCATACGCCCTAAAAATGGCTTGTTTGCAAGTCGTTGCAGCAGCGACTCACAATTGGAAACTTGGTTCATCAATTATTCACTGTTAATTTATGTGAAACCCAAGCAACGAGCTTCTCTTGGTAGTCAGTTTTATGCAAAAATTGTTTTATAATAGATGTTTACTTTCATAATGATGTGGCCAGATGAAATATATGAGTTCGCTTCAATATTTGAAACAATTTCATCGACTTGAAAATTTGCAGAACTAAAGAGAGCAAACCAATTCCGACACTGAGGTTCACTTGTGCAGTGAACCAGTGCAGGATATTTATCTGTGTGAAAGAAAAAAATATGACCTCTGGAATATCCATTTTCAGTGCTATAACTTTTGGCAAAGTAAACGAATGCCATCTGGAATATCAATTTTAAAAGCGTTATAACTTTTGACAGAATGACTGAACATCTAGAGTGTTTTATGGGCTGTAACATATCAAACGCCCTATAGTAGAGCTTTATAAATCATTATTGAACATTGAGAATGTTGAGATATACAATAGTAGTCCGGTCAGTGAATGAGAAGACCAAGTGTGTACAACGATATGCCGCCTAAATCATCTCTCTTATCTTTTTGGTTCTCGATATGTAAACCCGATTATTTGTAGGAAAAAATGTAATCGACATTTCATCGGACCATGACACATTCTTCCACTCATCAAGTATCCAGATTTTATGTTCACTGCGCCATTTCTTTCGTACTTTCGCATCAGCTTCCATTATGAAGCTTTTCGTAACCATGAATGTTAGCTTTGTGCAGCTCTCGGCGTACTGTTTTTATGAAAGCAAACTGAGCAATACATACGAGTCGTATTATTTACACGGAAGCACTAATTCCAATGTACAATGCATGGTGATCGTATTATTTTATATAACCCCTGTAAACCCCAATATTAAGTATATTATTCAAAAAACATCTAAGAACCTTAATTAAATTATTATTAGTTAAATTCATAAGAAAAGTTATACAGACCACATCCTTTCTGGGAAGCTGTAAAACGTCTGTCTGACCATTCCGTTGGTATTTAACGAAAACTTGACCTTGGTCAACGATAAAGTTTAATATTGTTTTCAAGTTGTGTGTCCGACAATTCAAATATTTAACATTTGGACGGTATGCCTTTGCTAGCAACAGAAATGTTTTGGGCGAGTTTATTTTTAAATACGCTTCGTGTGGGATCTTGTGGTTCCTTTTATGATTATTGGTCAGTAATATAATTGTTGCGAACCATAACAAGTTCTAATTATCAACAGTGCCTATATATGGACACTTAATGTCGTTTTTCAGTTTATATTACATAAAAGTTTTTTTCAAAGTTTTAAATACCTTTGAGTTTGTTAAGTATAATAAAAATACAAATTTTCCAAGGCTTCTAGGTATATAGAGAATAAAATGGTAATGAGTTCCGTATGAAAACAAGCTGTTGGTAAACATTCAAAAGCTCTTAGCATATTTTACGAAGTAAAACCTAAAGTAGAGATATATTGAAGATTTTATTCTTGCACAACTTGCAAACTTTCTTTTGAAACACCTTGTGCTTTGTTCCCAGTTAGTGGATTTGAGTTCAACAACAATCAATTTTTTTTTAAATTAATTATATCTCAAATTATATATATTATTGATATTCTGATTATAATCTTAATTGTTTTGTTGAAGTTGCAAACAAACAAGGCGAGTACGGGATTAAATAGATCAGTATATAATTCCCAAAACTAAAATAAAACTACTTTAGCTAAAGTTAAGAACACGCGTATACACTAACAAGTTCGTTTGGTTAGGTTCGCTTCAATCTTCAGATTTCCTGTCTGTTGTTTAGTAGCTGTATTGCTGTGTCTATGTTGCTGTCATTTGGCAACCTTATTTCATGTCTTATCAAATCCTGGATCACGTATATCTATTTGATTTCGAGGTCATCGTGCAGCTCTTCGTTGGTTACGTAGCGATAAGCATTGACAATTAATCGTAGAACTTTATTTTGAGTACATTACTAGTTGGTTTGATGTATTAGTGCAACCCTATATTTGCATCCCATAGGTCCTTTCATAGAATTGCTTTTATGATTGACTGTCAAACTAATTACTTTGATGTTAGGTCAACGCTGATGCTACCTAAGATTGTAAGAGTACTTGGCCGTCTGAAAAAGAGGTGGATTGGTCTACATCATAGAATAATGAATTTACTTGCTACATAATGACCTTTTCTAATACAGAACACACGAGAATAGCAAAATCGTGAGTGTAAAAAGAGGCAACTTACAAATATCATGAGAAAAGAAGCCATACTGACTGAATAATAACTTATATTAAATAGCATGTAATGAGAAATATATCATTCCCTTAATAAATCTCAAAAATAATTAATATCGACATAGGAATTCGAATAAATTATTAATTTTATTAAGAAAAATAATCATTCCTCGAAAATTCATTTCAAAAAAGTAAATTATGTGTTATATATTTTAAATAGCCTCACTGAAATATGAGTAAAATTAAGCAAATAAAAAGGTTAAAAGATATCTGGCACAGTTACGTTTTAATATCTATCAAATGTGATGAGAAATAGCAAGTCGATTTAGATTATTTCAAATTATTCGGCTTTAATTTTTATTATTCGAATATAAATTTAAGTAAATGTATTGTTATGACGTCATTTTTATGTTAATGTTTAGATTTGTCCTCATTTTCATGCAGATAGAAACCATAAAGTACAACACCATAAAGATCAAGAACTAAATATCCACGTCTGTATCTACGTACGTTATTAATGTGTATGCAAATAATCTATATTAGTTAATTAGTAAATGATGCAATATCTTAAATTTTATAAATTAACAAAGTTATGTACAATAGTCAAACTAAAATTTTCAATCATATTTTAGGTCAACAAATTCTAGTATTTTTATTATTATTTTTTTTAGTAATATTTCTATTATATATGCTAAGTATAATCTTAATTATAAATTAGTTTATTACTACATTTCATTTGTACTTAGATTAATTCACAAGCATGACGAGTGCGAGATAAATACATCGATATGTATTCATCAATTTGATTTCCAGGTCATCGTGCAGTTCTTTGTTGGTTGCATAGCGAGAAGTATTGGTAATTAATCGAAGAATTTTGTTTTGGCAGCGTTGGAAGTCATCCATTTGATTTTAATTTTTAGTGCAACCCCATATTTGCACCTCATTGGTCCAAATTGGCTTTATGATTGACTGATTGTGAATCTACCACACTAACCACTATAGTTGTTTTATTTTGGTCCTAATGTGTTTTGTTTTATGTCTAACATGATCTTATTTTTAGATATATCTAATTTTTTGGAGAATCCTCAACGAAACATTTCAGTACATTCCCATTTACAATTATGTTTTTTCGTTAGTGACAATTCTTTATATAATATTTGTTGTGTTTTGAAATGTTTTATTTGGGTGTGAACAAATATTTAAATTAAATATCTTGTTAAAATATATATTTTTTAATTTCCCATCTGAAATAGTCAAACTTAATGCGCCCTCTTACGACTGTGAACAAACTAAGTGACAATTTGTATCAACTTAGCAACAAAACAATTTTGTTTTCGTAAATGAATTCTCAGTACCTTTTTGACAGAATGTGTAATTATTAATTTACGATGGAGTATGAATAAACACTCGCATAAACTTCTATGGACCATAAATATTTAGAGAATTGGTAATATACATGCACACGTACAACCGTTTTTCCTTTTTAATTTATCTGGATGGAAAAATACGGACGATAAGATAATAAACTGAAAATATCGTATTGATTAAACACATTTCCTAGTCCAGTAAACATATTTATTGATTATTTTCACTTGTGTTTTTGACACTGTTACCTCCCTTTTTACATAATCTTAGCATATCCTGTAGTATGTTTTGATGGGCAGCGTTTTAATATACTTCTAAGGTAATATTTAAAATGTTTTTCGGTATAATGCTCCAGGTATGGAGCCTCTAAGAATTCTTAAAATAAAACGTATTTTAAACCTTTAAAAATGTGTATATCGACATATTTAAAACTTGCATATAATTATGGGTTGTAGAAATAAATTATCAGATTCGTTTTTGTAAATTTGAACCAGGTTTTTATTCAAAGTATTGGTTATAGTTAGATATTATTTTCGCCGTGCTTCAGGCACCTTTTGAGGTAATCGAATAATTGAAACCAATACTTGTCTTCTTCGTAAAATTCGAAACTCGATGCTGTTTCTAATACTGTTGAGAAATGTCCTATCTTATAACATGGTGTTTTTGGTATATTTTAGAGACTCCTTTTTACCAACTAGGGTTTATCTACACTGATTGTAGTTCTGTTACAGTTTATCTTACCCATCTTGGTTACTGGCGTTACTGGTATGATTTTCCTTGTCGGATTTTGCACTCTTGCCTAAGGACAATCACAAATATTAAACAGTCACAAACATAAATTTACGACCATGCTCTAGCAGGATTCGAACGAATTTCCTACGACTGTCACAATAGTAAGAGGTCCTGCCGCTTTGACCACAAACGCGCAAACCAAGGCGATAACATGATGTTTCATAAAAAATATACGAATGTGATATAAGAAATATGTTAAAGAAGACCAAAAAAAAGCAACAACACTAATATTGGACATAAATATTCGTAACTTTCTTGAAAACCTGAAAAATAATAAAGTTAAAATCAAATATATATAATATACCAACGCACTACAATGTTATGCACTTAATGTCTAGTATTATATTACCTATAATGTCTATTATTCTAGATCTATTTTTAAAAGGGCTTTAGTGTATTCAAAAGAACTTTTCCAGAAAATTAATGTGATCTTGAAAGCGTTTCAAAGAATTATTGCCTTCACAAATAGCGCTCAAAAAACGTTCAAACATCAGGCTATGGATGCCCATATTTTGACAAAAACTATTGACATTTTTGGCAGAAGTATCCATATTTTTTGTTTACCAATATTATTTGATATTTTTTCATAAAAATAAATGTTTAAAATTAAATTTTTGGTACTTCCGAGATCTATTAAATACTTTAATTACTTTTTAAAATCCATAAAACCATCTATATTTTTTGCAATAGCCAGAAAATATATCGATATATTAATATTTTACGCTGGAAATTTCAGTTGGCAAACATTCCAGTTTAGTCCTATTCTGAAACACTGGGTAGATAACAAAGTAATTTCAGTTTTTATTTTATGTTTTTCAAAGGTAATTTATTCAAAAAACTTTTGTATCACTATAGGACTATCACTAAGAATTCTGCATGAAAAGCAGAATGTTGGTTTCTACAAATCTCTTTTGAAGCCAGATCCACACTATTAAAAGAATTTTGCAGAGACCAATGATGTGATGTGATGTGGCCAATATTCTCAATGTTCTCGGAATCATTAAATATGTATATGGTAAGGAATCATTAGCTTCCTTGGCATCTACATAAGCATTGCAAGCATTTATCAAGCTTCTCTAGACTTACAAGCAAGAACTGTTATAATACGTGGAAAGAAGCAGTCTACAATAACATTTTCGGTTTGGACAAGGCACACTGAAGAAACTGACAAATGGTGAAATCGTGAACAAGCATTAGACAGATTGGAAATTAATAAATTCGTTATTTGCGTGAATAGTAACTCAGAAAGTGACAGTGACAGAATGAAATTTTATGGATGTTGGAAATTATGGTCCAAGGGTGACAATTACTGAGACAGGGTAACGAGAGGGTACACAACTAAAGATATAGAACTATATTATTATATATTATTATATAGTATAATTAATATAGAACAACTGAAAAAATCGCATTGTAGAGTGTGATAGATTTGTGTGTAATTATTCAGTAAATATATGAGCATTCGGTTACAATATATGAGAAAATAATTAATACTAACTATTTTGCAGTCAGTTATTGCAAATATATTAAGGAGTATGCAGCGATTAATTTTAACAAGAAAAGTATACACAGGTAGTAACAGAGGAATGAAGAAATACAGTGATATCAAAATGACTTGACAAATAAACACTGGAACGCAGAAAACAAAAACTAAATGTCAAAAAGTAAATATGCTCTCAAATGAAAGTAAAATATTACTTAATTTATACTTAAGATTACTTGGGTATACAATTATAATAAGTGAATTAGACTTCCAGGGGATACCGCTACATAAAAAACGCGCTTAAAACTCTACCTCATAGGCGGTGTGAAAAAGAGTTCACTGTTAGTATAATGAAATACAACCCTAACCTTGTCAAAACATAGAGAACGCAGAAAAACACTCTGCCTGGACATCGACTATGGATTAGTGATGATGCAAGCGTTAACCAACAGCCAAAACCCAGAGCAAATAATTAATAAAACCTGCAAGCATTAGATATTGTTTTGATAACTCTTAAGCAGCCATAAACTCGGCCTACTGGAAAATAATTCTAGCAAAATCGCGATTTAGGTAAAATGTTTAATCTAGTCTCAATAAACAAATCTTTAACCATTTTATACAGTCCGCAGTTTATTTTACCTGCTACCTGCTACGTTTGAAATAAACATCTCTTGGTTACGTGTACTGGATAGGCAAAATTTCCCAGATATTAGACGTACATTAAACAATAAATTTCGACGTTTACCGTGTTTTTAATAAAAACCGCAACGTCGAGGATATATCAAGTTAATTTAAAAGATGCGTACCAAATGGATTTTTCTAAAATAAACCGTTATGATTTAGTGTTTTTTATGGAACAGGCAGGGGTATTTATTATGTTTGATTTATAATCTTGAGCTGATGGGATGCGAAAAATTGAAACCAGGATCCTTGCCAACGCACGATAACGTGGACGTCGTTACGCCCAGAGCAGACTTTGTGTCCCCAGACATTTATTTTTACTTTTAAGTAATTGTTTTTTCTGTCTGTGATGGGAGAGGACTTTGTTCAATCGTAATAAATCCGTCGAAATTGCGAAGTATTTTACATTTGCTGTCGACGAGTAGCTAAATGGACGTGTCTGTTGCAAAGAGCCTTTGTATAAACTGTAAGATTTGAACTGTCCTAAAAACCTATTTCGTTGCCAATATATTAGGTGCACTTTAAAATGGTATCAAAATATATTTCATCATTCTGTACAAGTTTTCACCACTTTTCTGACAACGTAGCAATACTGTGTCGAAAGAAACCAGGTGCCAGCCAAGAACAAGCGGTAATCAGAAGGTACTAGTCTCTTCCAGTTCCAGAAAATTAATAAAAATTCAACAAGAAGAATAAGAAGAATGTTTAGAAAACTAAGTTTTCATCAGACACTGAAGAAAATGATTATTTTGTCTAGAGTCCACTAAGTTCTGTACAGGATACACTGAGCTGGTTGAAGAAAATGGCATTAGATATACCTCACATTAAAGGCATATCTAGTGTGAATGATATTTAGGTTTGATGAATGTAACTCTGCCAGTGACTAAATTAAGTTACTTTTTTTCAAGTTTAAGTTTTGGTTTTATCTCTATGAAGAGCCCTACAAATTTTGTTATGTTTTTGTTCCGATATTTGATGTGTTTTAATGTATAAAGGTCTATATAACCCATGGGATAAAGTGATTGCATTAGGTGGTTCAATAGACATCAATTAGGAGGTACAATGAGCCATATTCATTTTTTGATTATAAAGTGAATTTAATCTAGTAAATAAAATACTTGCTGAAATATTTTATCCCAATATGTGGCAAAATAAATAAACAACTTATGTAAGAATAACTCTTATCTATTTTTCCCATTAAATGGACCCTACGCTGATTTGAACAAAATCCCGATCAAGTGACCCAATTGTTAAGTGTTTATTTCTACAAGGAAACTAGTAAAACCGCCTATATCTTTACTTAATCAAACTGCATTCTTTGTTTCGGAATATTTCTTTAAATGTATCTTTGCCGACACCGACCGACTTTCAAAATTATTTTTTTATTCACACTGTGCACTTCCAAGGTGGTCCCATTGGAACTAAGTCAGGATCTGATGGGAGAAGGGGGGAAAATCAATAGAAACCCTCAAAATAATCAGATGTGTGTGTATGTTATTGCTGAGCTGATCCGAAAATCGGCAGTGGTTCAGTGCAAAAGCCATTCAGTTTGCTTTTGAAGCACTAACTATAGCATATAAGATTTCGTAGAAATATAGTAAACAACTGTTTATATAGTGTAATGGTTAACGAGTTCAGCTACCAGATGGAGATAGTGGGTTCAATTCCCAGCGGGGGCAATAACTTTTTGTTCTAGTTTACTTAGAACATTTGTCAAATCACCTAGGCTAGGTAGCGGACCCCGGGGTCCGAAGCGCTCCTTATTTTCAATCATTGTTTCTTGTTATAATTGTACCGATTGTAATATTTAATAAAATAACTGCGTAATTTATTGAGTAAATATCTAATACTAAAATGAGAAAAATAAAATATATTAAATGAAAAAATTAAACCGACTTCAAAAAATAAATAAGGAACTCACTAAAAAGTGAAAAATAATGAAACCTAGATTCCTAAGAGAAAAGAAAACGTTTTAAAATCAAATAAACAAAAACCTTATTTAACCTATCCACTACACGTATTTTATATTCTACTATATACACACAATTTAGCTTAATACCTACATAATTATATTTATCTATTTGCAATATTATTTTAACTACTACTAACTGATCAGTTTGAAGTCAGTGTCGAGCCCAAACAATACAGATATTATAATATAATTTTGTGAACATAAAATTAAATTAGGAACAAAACAAATCTAATTTGTTACTTGGCACCGACGTGTTCAGTTAGTAGTAGTTAAAATAACATTGTAAATAGATAATAGGTAAGAAGTCGGTTCAGTTATTTTGTTAAAATTATTTTTCTATATCATAGTTGGATCGCCTGAAATTTAAGCATCTAGACAATGTACGCTATTAAAAGAAAAATAACCAGAGCCCACATTTAACTATAATAATCTGGACGCAGGATAGATGACGATCATTTTTATAAAAAGCGCGACAAATATTTATCCGCGCGCGAAAATCAGGAACATTCGCTGGAAAATGTACCGTCTGGGTTTGTCTCCAAATTCGCCTACATAGAAATTGGTTAGTTGGTTTGAATTGGTTTGGACCGCATTGCTCTATCTGAAAATAGCTATTCGTATGAGTATTTTAAAAATTCGTTATTACTATTCCTGCAATTACATCGTCCGTTTTAATTTATGTCTCTGGTATTATGTTGATCGTTGGGAACGATCATTCTGTAATTTACAAACACAATAATTATAGTCGTCAACTGTTGACTGTTTTGTGAATTTTATTTTAAATCCTCAAAATATCCGCAAATTTATGTCATTATAAAACAATTTATTTTCAGTGTTCGAAACCAAACTGATATCAAAACAAACATGACATGTTTACGTATATTGAACAGACCCAAATCTAAATATTAAGCTATGGAAATACATAGGATTTTTGGTTCTACTAATAGATGGTTATCTGTGGTAATACCACTGGCGGCTGTTGCATAAGCGCTGCAGTGCTGCAGAGCTCCCAAAAAAAACTAAAGAAACTCCCAAAAAATAACTAAAAAAACTAAAATATTTTCTATTACTAAACAAAACGCAAATCTCACTAATATTCGTGAATTCTTGTTAAAATAAGTGATAAAAAATATAAAGGACGTGCGAGCCATGGAAGTAACGTGGACCAGTAGAAAACCTACCGTCGGTAGGCTACCAATTCAAGCTATTGGTATTATTTATCTGGGCCACACGATCGTGCTCTGCGAGTTCCTTTAAACACCCGCGCATCACTCCATCTACCATCGTGTCCGTCCAAACAACTTCTGTTACAGTATGCGTGAAGTTTGTCACGTAAAAATAATTGAGAAATTAAACTAATTCTTAAAAATCATATAATGTTGTCAAGGAAAACAACAATCTTATGGCAATTCTTCAAAAAAGCTACCACTGACGTTTCGCTAAAAATCGACGAATCGACAGAACTGAAACAAAATTTGAAGAAAGAAGGAGCCCATTTTCCCTCTCTTCCACCATTCTTTCATATATATGGAAAAGATCATCATCATGATCATTTAGACAAGACTTTTTTTGAGACAAGACCCGTTAGCATCAAGAATTTTTTAGTACAAAAACAAATTATCCAAAATAAATCAGTCTCTTTTTATAGGTGGAATAACTTTTTTTTTGGTATATAAGTATATAAATAAATGTAAATAATTGATAGATATATCACACTAGAGGTAAACAATTTATGAAACGAAGGTTTTTGAACACAAAAACTATTAAGTTACTTTTAAAACTGATTTATTCAAGAAAAGAAGAAGCGACTTGTTGAACGGCGATATAAAGCGAAAATGAGGATTTTTGTCTATTAGAAAACAGACCAAACCCATCTCCCCCGTATCTAGGAGAAGCCAGTAACGTATATTCTGGTCAGCTATACTCATATCTTCCATTATTCTTACAGAATACTATTTTTAAATAAGTCTTAAGGCAATAAGTTATCTTTAAGGTTAAGGCATTCATCTAGATAATTGCCAATATTCAGACACCTAAATTAACCCAATTTTCATCACGTATAGAGACTGGTCTGTATATTAACAAGTTTTTAAAAATGCGGGACGCTTTCGCATGTCATCCTTGTACAGGGACCATTCCTATCTGCTCTGTAGAGTTTCAGTTGTAATATATGTGCACTTTCGAAGCGATTAAAGACAAAATCCAACCATCACGTGATATTGAAGGCAATATTGTATAATAATGTTCCTAAATAAAGCGTTTATTCGCAGTGGAAATATATCCAAAGTGAGATTCTGACATATTTCTTATTAATTGTATAAACTATTCTAAGCGCATATATGCAATAAAACGGTATTTCGCTAGAACACCTACTTGGTTTGAATGGGTGCGTTATTTCTTGCTGTGTGTCTTCAATTTACATTATAATTAATTCATAATATACAAATATATATTCAGTGTACGTTAAAAAGCTATTTATAGTTTATATTAACCAAAATTTTCCGTAATTATATCACCGAAATAGAGACGTACCTGAATAAAATATAAATCGATAATGGTATAGATTTATAATTAGCTGTGGCTTGAATATAATATGATGAGATGATGCGTAGTTTCTTGTTAATTAAATATAAATATTAATAAAGAAAAAGGATTCTGTGAACTACACTATAGCAAATTCCGTGGACAAATTAATTGAATTAATTTGCCGCGTTTTTTTTATTATAAATTTGCTACAGCTACTTTGAGTTTCTAATTGTTGACATTTCGTCAAGTAGGTTAACCTTGCCATAGGATATAATTCAACTTAATGTTTTTAGAACAATTAAGTCAATTGACCATTTCAGTTTTGTAGTGTATCTGTTTGTGACTGCTGACCATTCTCTTATCAATACCAATGTGTATTAGATATATCTCTTAAGGCGTAATTAGTTGTATCGATTCAGGATTTTGTTTTGAATAGATAACTTATAGTTAAAGTACTAAGTTTACTTACTAAAACTATAAGTACTCAAATTCAAATTTCTTTGGCATTCTATGTGGACTATAAGCACACAGATTAAATCCGAACTATTTTCGTTTTCTTCATTTAAATTAGATTCTTACTTAGTTCGAGGTGAATGTTAATAAGTAACGTAACAAGAGCATTTGGTTCTGTTAATTATAGTGTTGGCTGTTTTTGAGATTAATATTGATAGGTTGTATTGATTATTTCTTCAATATTTTTTTGAAGAAGTTTAAACAATGGCCAACATTATTAAGAGATTAAACTATCAAAAATATTTTATATCACATAAGACATTCTGTCCACGTTAGTTTTGCATTGCGGCGAAATAATAAAAATTTAATTATATCATTCAATAGATGCCCTATTCCTCAAGCAGAATCAGCTAAATACCTTGGAATCCATCTTGACGGTAGACTAAATTGGAACCACCACGTTAGACAAAAAGCAAAACACATTAGAAACAAAATAAAACAACTATACTGGTTAGTCGGAAGATACTTTCAATTTGATCTAAAATCAAAGAGGTTGATCTATAAGGCAATTATAAAGCCAATTGGGACTTAAGGAGTGTAAATATTGGGGTGCACTAAAAATTTAAATCAACTAGTCATACAACGCTGTCAAAATAAGGTTCTTCGATTGATTACCAATGCCTATCGCTACGTAACCAACGAAGAACTGCACGATGATCTGGAAATCAAATGGATTTGCGAAGTTATCCGAAATTTCTCCTTGAAACACGAAAGAAGATAACTAAATCATACTAACGTGGAAGCAATACAACTGCTGGACAGCGCGTCGTATACAACGCTGTCAAAACAAGGTTTTTTGATTGATTACCAATACCTATCGCTACGTAGTCAACGAAGAACTGCACAATGATCTTGAAATCAAATGGAATGGACAGCGCGTAGGATGTCAGGAGACAGAAGCGAACAAAACCATACTAACTTATATAAAGTGTATACCTTTAGTGTAAACTATAGCTATAAGTTATTATAATTTTATTATTGAGGAATAATATATTGATGTATTTTCTCGCATTCGTCTTGCTTGTGAATTAATCCAAGTACAAATGAAAAGTAGTAATAAATTAATATATAATTAAGATTGTATTCTAATACAGATGTTATAAAAAATATATCATGTAAGAAATAGTGTCATTAAGATGACCCTCACTTTGGTTTAACCATATACAATATACATTACAATATAGAATATAGAATCTGTATTTTAAAAAATACCTAAGGAACGAAATGGAAAGAATGATTTAATCAACACATATGCACTATACCAAACCTAAATTGTTTATCATTTGACACGCGCTTGAAGTAGTCTAAACTATGCGAATCGGACGCACATGCGGCAAAAGCTTATACGCAATGACATTGATTGTTTTTTTCGCTCTATCCGTACATTCGATGTTTTATAAAAGGACTATTTTTAGGCGCAAACTGGATGGCACCCAGATAAAATTATGTTTGAGACAGACTACGCGTATATCTCGTAAAGTATTTATAGTCTTCCACTCGACAGGATGGGATTCCTCAGGAAGGAGATCCAAGAGACCCACTGCTATTCCTATGAGAGCTATATACAAAATTTTAGAATAAATTTTATCTTGATCGTGAGATCAAATTTAATTACTCACAAACAATTAATCAGTAAGATATTATTAAGTATATTATGATTTAATCATAAAGAATGTTTAATATGATGGCATTATTAAAACTTAAAACTTGAAAAAGAAACGCTTATACATTATTAGGAACTAATTCTACAAGGTACCTGAAATGAAAATCCTGTCAATCAGTAGCCTGGCACTTGGAAATTTAATCCCTATAAAAGTTGACGGCGACTGCAGGTAAAATATACAACGTATTCGGCATCAAACATTCCTCTCTTTTGAATATAGGTCAAGAGTAGGAACTGGTTTAACACAAAAAAAATCCGAGTACTAAGATCATCTAAAATTAGTAAAACCACTAGAAAACCTTTCGAATTAGCCTGTTCATGCCAATCAAAACATATCAATTCGCAAATGCCCTTTAAAAAGTGATTTTTTAATTGATGACAGTCAAATCATTTACTACTATCTTATTTTCGACACATACTTAAGAATATGAAATACAGGCACCAACTCTCTCCCAGAACTCCCTCGTTCACTTAACACACGAGCAATTACCGGCCCTTTTTTTCTCGAAGATGAATCATATAAATTGCATTAAACGTTATTTAAAAAAAAATTATAAAGTGTGTACTTTAATTACTAATAATCGCTAGACAGCTTATACGTCGACTTCGAAAAAGAAGGAGGTTCTATGTTCGACTGTATATATATATATATATATATATATATATATATATATATATATATTTAATGTACGCCGATTTCTCCGTCAATTATGGGCCGATTTTAAAAATTCTTTTTCGGAAGAGTGCACTTCCGAGGTGGACCCATTGGAACCAAGTCAGCATCTGTGAGAGAAAGCGGGAGAAATCGAGGGAAACTATCAAAATTCAAAGGCACGTATAAAGTTTTCATATTTGTGTATAATGTTATTGCTGAGCTAATGTGCCGGAAAATCGGAAGTCGTTCAGTACAAATGCCATTCTTGGTTCTTGAAGCACTAACCATATCATATGAGAACTCGTAGAAATATTGTAAGCAACTGCTTCCATGGTGTAACGGTTAGAGCGTTCAGCTCATACGCGTGATCATATAAGTGATCAGTTAGTGGTAGTTAAAATAATATTGTAAATAGATAAATAAGTTTAGGTGGGTATTAAGCTAAATTGTGTGTATATAGTAGAATATAAAATTCGTGTAGTAGATAGGTTAAATAAGGTTTCTGTTTATTTTTATTTAGTTATTACAACGATTTTTATGTACATATTTTATTTTAGAACGTTCTCTTTTTTGTGTTAAAAATCTAAGTTTGATAATTTTTTAACATACTACTAATGCACATAACTATAATCACCATGATATAACCGCAACAAATTAATTATACTAATCTAAGTTTTAATGATATATGCACTAGAAAACATATTTTATTGTAAATTCTCGATGTATTTTTACCATAACTCCTCATTTGATTATATTTCACCTGAATTATGGAAACAACGCCCACAAAAACCAATTGTTATATTGACATACATTTTTAATACCAATTTGAGACTAAAGCATGTTACACAAGATATTTAAGATGGCACCAATAATGGTAAAACCTGTTGGAGTCATATATTTTCAAAGTTTCGCATGAAGGGATACTCTCAATAAGTTAAGATTGGTTGTAAGAATATATTTTTATCCTATTATTTTAAAAGTAATTTAAACCAATCATTTATTGATGCATATTGTTTATTCCAACCGAATAAACAAAACAAATTTGTATTCATTAGTTAAATTAAACTATGACATGAGGCCTAACTCGCCGTCGTCGTAGACTAAAATACTTAACGACTAATAAATGACCAGCGTTAAGTGAAGAACTTAATCGTGAATAGTTGGATATTTATAGTTGCAGACTAAATAGTACTAGGTCTGTGATATCGAATCTATTTCCAGCAGCTGAAGAAGGGTTTCTAAAATAGTATTTTTAGTTTGCGGTGACACAAATGGAAATTCTGATGAAGACTCGAGCTCTCCTATACAGCCAGTTTCTATTAACTGATTCATCGGTTCGTAAAATTATAATGATAGTCTGGGAGTGAGAAAGTTCACTACAATTTCCTTAAAATTCAACAATTTAATTACAAACACTTGTTTGACTGATACAAACCTGTGATCTCATCAGCAATCACTTTATGACATAAAAAGAAATATAAACAATCATAATTATCGTAACATTTTGATAAATTCAATTTCCTTAAATCGCATACCTTAGTGTTATTTGTTAATCAATAAACATTAAACAAAAATTAATTAATACACAATAATAATAATAATATGTGATTGGATATTATATATCAACTAAAGAAAGACATTATTAAACTAGTTATATTTGTTGAATGTTGTTTGTGTCGATGCTAGTATTTATTTTTTGTTTATTATTTGCCACACTTATTGTACAATACTATATAAAACGTTTTTAAATGTAATTAAAGTATTATTTTTTCCGTCCATACTATTGTTTACTAATAATAATCATGTAGAAGTTAAAAAAATGCATGTTATAATTTAATATATCTTCGAAATGTATCTTTTTGTGTTAATTAATGTTTATAAAATTATGTAATTGTTGCTAGTTGCCACGCTTATTAGAATAGACTAAGCTTGCGTCTGTCATTGTTATTAATTGCTTATTATTTACGAAAACTGAACAATATGGAAAGGTTAAATAGAATAATTTAGAATTTAAACGAAGGTATAATAGGTTGTGAAATTATTTTGCATAAAGTTCAATACACTTATTAAAACCAACGTCCAATTCCATCCTTAACATATCACCTTTTTTATTTTTTATTTATAGTGACTTAAATCTAGGTACTTGCCTAGAAAGACCCTTACTTAGTTTTTCTTACAATAACCCTTACTTTGACTACGCTTTGACTCTTGGAAGACGCATTCAAGTTGTTGTTCGTTGTTAGCAAAGGTAGTACTCATTGTTTTGTGTGTTTGAAAAAATGTTGGAACAATGGTGTAGACAAGATGAATAAATATATACAGTAGAAACGGAGAGAATGATAAGTACTTGAAAAAACATTACAATATTCGAGATATGTACACTCCGTTCCCTCAGATTTGACTGATTGACTCAGATTTGATTTCTTAGATAAAACCTGGAAAGAATTTTGAGATTTACAAGAATAATCTCAACTAAAAAGAAGGACTACAAGGCTGACGCTATATGACGTACCAACCTCCCTCTTTTTAATTGTGTAATTTTTTAGAACATATTTATTAGATACGCTTAGTACAATCTTAATTTACAAATTAATTTATTACTTACAGTTCTGTTGTACTTACATTAGCACACAAGAAAGACGAATGCGAAAAAATACATGAATATGTATTCCTCAATTATAAAATTATAATAACTTATAGCTATAGTTTACACTAAAGGTATAACTTTATATAAGTTCGTATGGTTTGGTTCGCTTCAATCCTGCGCGCTGTCCAGCAGTTGTATTGCTTCCACGTTAGTATGATTTAGTAATCTTCTTTCGTGCTACACGGCGAGATCTTCGTTGGTTACGTAGCGATAGGCATTGGTAATCAATCGAAGAACCTTGTTTTGATAGCATTGGATAACCAGTTGATTTGAATTTTTAGTACAACCCCATATTTGCTCCCCATAGGTCCAAATTGGCTTTATGATTGTCTTATAAATCAACCTCTTTGAATTTAGATCAAGTTGAGAGTATCTTCCGACCAACCAGTATAGTTGACTGCCACTTGTACTTTTTTACTGCCCTAGGCAGAGATTGTGTAAATAACAACAAAATGCAGAGTCCTTATCAATTAGTCACTCAATAAACGAGATTTCAATTAGGAAGCCAACAATTAGCTATATGAGTAATCTCGTAAATACCAAGTCCATAATAGTAAAACAAGCTGACACGCTAAATGTTGAATAAAATAATTTACACGTTAGATACAAAAATGATTTAGGATAATTCCTGTTATTGTACTGATTCATACATATACCATCGACTAATTATTTCCTTGTTTTGTTTCAATTGTTCTAGTCTATGTCTACAGAATTTCTGTCGTAATATCCTACTTAGATCTCAGGTATTAAGTCATATTAAATAATAGCGAAATAAACACTGTTGTCGTCAGAACGCTTGTCGCTACGTCATGTACTTGTTGGTAGTAATACAACTAATTTTGAGTCCATAATAGCGTAGTTAACCAAAACAAAAGACTAACTATTAGAACAGACGTTGGTTTTATAACATATAACTATTATGTGCATTGTTTTAATTATGAAAATGAATGCTTTATTTAAAAAAAAACATATTGAAAAATATTAATCACTGTTCCCGCAACAAGTGGTAATTTCAAAACTAATATTTGGTGATAGAAGACTTTCTCATTATTTGAAAATCACTTTGTGGTGTTTCTAAAAGGTCAATTGGAAAGGCCCGACCTGACACATAGATGTCGCTACTAGAATGAAATCCATATGTTTTTTAGTTAGCCCTAACCCTCAAAACATGCATATATAAATTTGACAGTTGTCGGATCATTAGTTTGCGAATTATAGCATTTTGAGTGAAGCAACTTTTGTTATTGTGAAAAAAATGGATGAAAAGTAATTTCACGTGTTGAATGCTTTTTGAAGGAAAAAATAACAGTCGAAGCAAAAATTTGGCTTGATGTCAAGTTTCCGAGCACTGCCCCATGAAAATCAACCATCAAGGATTGGTATGTTAAGTTTAGACGTGGTGAAATAACCACCGAAGACGTTGAAAGTAGTGGACGCCCAAAAGAGGCTATTACCGAGGAAAACATTTTAAAAATCCACAAAATGATTTTGAATGACCGTAAATTGAATTGAATGAAAGTCCAATCGACAGTCATCCGAGTGGTCTGCACACGATGAACCCGCTCCAAAGCGTGGGAAAACGCAACAGTCGGCTGGCAAGGTTATTACGTCTGTATATTGAGATGCGCATGGAATAATTTCCATTGACTACCTTGAAACAGGAAGAACCATCAACAGCGACCATTACATAGCGTTATTGGACCGTTTGAAGGACGAAATCGTCGAAAAACGGCCGCAATTGGAGAAAAAGAATGTGCTGCTTCACCAAAACAAAAATCCATTAATTAGGCTTCGAATTGCTTCCTTATACACCGTATTTTCCAGATGTGGCCCAGCGACTATTTCCTGTTCTCAGATCTTATCAATATTAAGTTATAATCGCTATAATCAGTGCATCACCCTTGAAGCGAATTATGTTGAATAAAAAAACTAATATTGCCAAAAAAATGTATTTTACTATGCTGGCCGGGGACTTTTCAATTGACCTGTTACTTATATAACAGTATTTTATGTAACTAGCAGTTCAAACATATTTATTGTGCTAATAAACTATATGAAACTCTACTCTGTAATATTCCTGGATATCTCAAAGGCGTTTGATTGGGTATAGCATTTGGGACTGATCCACAACATAAGAAAAGTGTTGCCTTGAAAAAAAAATTTATTAGAATTTTGCATGAAGGCACATTTTCAATATTCAATGTAAAGAAAATCGAAACACACTTGTACAATATAAAATCAATATATTGTTCAAATTGGGCCAAAAGAAATAATTTTCCATGATGGTTTGATGTCAGTGACTGGATAATATAAACGACAGGTAAGGTAAAAAATTGAAGAGATGAAGAAACCAAGGTAATTTTAATTGACTGACTAATGTCATTAAGCACAAACCAATATATATTGTTCATTATGGTCCTATGTTATATCAAGAGCTTTGTACATAATATAATGTTTGGTTGATGAAAAATTCCAGATCCACATTAAACTTGGTTTATTGCGTGTTTAATTACTTAATGGAAACTTTTTAACTGGATGTAAAGGAGGTCGTCGTATATGTTATATCTCAGGTTAACTAATTTTAGAATTAGAAATATAACGAAAATATGACCAAAAATTATTTTGAACTTAGAGTATGTAATAACAGTTTGTGTTATTTTATATTGCATTTTTCAGATATAAAGTTATATATGGGTACGAGGTACATTGATTTTAATCTAAAGATATCTCAATTAACTTTTTATTAATTCCTTACTCGTCTTACTTGTATATTAATGCAAGTACAATAGAACAGTAGCAACAATAGAACAGTAGTAATAAGACCCATTGGCCCTTACTTAGCAGTTTTCAGTGTTTTCACCATTTAGTAAACTTCATTGCATCCTAGTTCAGTGTTACACGAGTTGCAGCAGTTTGATTCAAGACTTTATTCTGAAATACTTGTTTCATGGTGACATTACTCCTCACAGAGCATACCCATAACTAAATTCCATAGGTCCATATAGGTATGGATAATTTAAATTTGCATTATTACGGATAATTTCAATCATGTTTGCACCATTTATCTGATACTTCGAATTCATAAAAGTAGTTTTATGATTGCGAAAATACGAAAGAAAAAAGTTAGGAATATCAAGCTTTTATAAGAGTGACGTCACATACAGAACCCATTACTATTCCAGCGTTTTGAGCTAAAAATAGAAGTGTATTATTTAAAAGGTAATTATCCTTTCAAGATAATTACTTTTTACGGAAATAAAATTTATTTTTGGCATGGTATTTGCGTAAAAACATACGTAGGGTGGTTTGTCCGAATCAGTCCTCGTGCCTTTTCAAAGAAATTCCAGATTCTAAAGATTATTCTGCCATTCCAAAGCGAAAAGAAAATGAACCAATTCGTATTTCGCGTGATTTATAATGCGAAAACAAAAGAACAATCCCGTTGGCGATTTTTTGTTAGTTGCATGGTGTGCGGAAAAAGGTCTAGTGAACCTGCTTGACTAGCTAAAATAATGATTTACCTTCAGTATAGTTTATTATGGACAATGATACCACAGTTTTAGAGCCTTGTTGCCAAGCCATTAACGGACTCATGTTTAACAAAAAACAATTTGTGTTAGATATCAATATTTCCATTTAACACTGCAACTAATTGGCGAGTATTGAGTATAAAACATTTTTAACAAAAAAAATTAAACCAACTTCAAAAAAATAAATAAAGAACTCCCATCACAGATACAAGATACAAAAAATGTAAACGAACATTCATGATATTACATAGATGCACACTATTATATTTCTAGCGGTAGTCATGTTACGGTTAGAAAATTAATCAGCTTGTCCAGGTCCTCCAGCCTAAGACACTGGCGCATCGCTTCTCCAAGGTTGAACAATCGTCTCTGCGAGTTATATCTTCGTCATTCGCTTAGTATGTGTTTAATAGACAGTGAGGAACCACATTCGACGTGTGGTCCTTTAATGAGAAACTCATGGGTCAGTTTGCAGTGACCAATTCTGAGACGCAAAAATAAGCTTAAGTTGCGTTTGCTGATGTCAGTGGTGTTAAGGCCCTGATAATACTCTACTAATATTAATTTTCGCCTCCCAAAGCTTGTTGTTTTCTGTTAGATCCCATCTGAGTTGGTCTAGTTGTCTAAAGATTCTAGTAGAGTTATAACAGGTGCTTCATATCTCTACTCCAGAAGAGGAAATTTTCAGCAAGTGATCCCTTCTTCTTGGCTAAGTAACCCGCTCTTTCATTTTCAATGAACTCCGAGTGATAAGGGAGCCACATAAAGGTGATAGTTTTTCCTTTCCAATTTAGAGGTCAGTTCACGGATAAGCACTCCTTAATCGGTTCTCCTTATTCGATTTTATTAATCGGTTCTCTTGCACATTTTATACATGGCAAACAGTTATCGCCGATGTTAATGCTGCCCCCACGTAGTTATTGCTCTTGTTTCAGTTTTCTATTGATTGACTTGGGTGCTGATATTGCTACAGTCAGAATTATCCTTTGGTAGACTCCTCATGCAGTGACCATTTCTGACGCGAGAATAACCTTAACTTGAGTCTTCTGATGTTAGTAGTGTTAAGGCCCTGATAATACTCTTTTTTCACCTCCCAGGGTTGGTCTAGATATCTAAAGATAGTAGTAGAGTGGTGCTTCATATCTCAACTCCAGAAGAGTAACTTTTTCGTAAGTGATCCTTCCTTTTTCTTGGCTAAGTAATCCGCTCTTTCATATTCAATGATCCCAGAGTGAGAAGGAAGTCATAGGATAAAGGTGATGGTTTTGCAGCTTCTTTCCAATTTAGAGGTTAGTTCACGGCTAAGCACTCTTACCGGGTGTAGAGGTAGAGATGGTTATATCTTTGATTAGTGTTTGAATTTGATATAAATGTATTTGAATGACAAAAAAAAAATCGAAATTGATTTTTTCCGAATTTAATATCTAATATATGATCACTATTGATATATTAGCTGTTTACGTAACAGATTGCTTTGTTTTGTTTCCAGTAACTTCATAAAGAAGAGCTTGAAGATAAAAGGCGCGTTAACCCGACGTAAACAAAGCGCTTTTGCTAATGTGCGATATTATTTAATTTGCCTAATGGCTGTTCCTCGTAAGTACATGATCCAACCACAATATCAGCAAAACGTAAACCGCAAGATTCCGCTAAAATTTCGCATAGTAACCGAACCGATCTATTAACCCACATATTTTACGATTCTTTGCAGTAATCATAGGCCAAATGTACCGAAACATAATCGAAAGCCGATTTTGTCTCGTTCGAAAAACTCGAAATAGTTTTGTGTTACGAACGGTAAAAATACAAAAAAATTAGTTTTCGAACAGAACATTTTATATTTTATCGATGATAATGTTATTAGCAACACTAGTGCGAAATATCGGTATAAAATGTTTGAAATTTTTACTGACCGGAATTCTAACGTAATTATTTCAGAAAATTATGTTTTTTAGTTGTTTTAAGGTGTGATAATCAGTGCATACATTTTTTATAATTTGTTCTATCGCCTTTACTGCCAAGTTAGATATATTAGGTGCGACATCTATTAGTGACAATACGAAGAATAAAGGTAAACAACTGTTAAACAACCTAACCTAAATTAAATTAAACAACCTAACCTAAAATAATTCTTGATTAAGGACATAATAGTGTACTTTTTCAGTGTAGTCAAGACCTCCCAATGACATTTCTCGACTATTGTGTTAATTAAGTGTATACAAATGTTAATTACCAAACGCTCAAAATTGTATTTTTAACATTCATTATTTTTGTTGTTTTATCTGAAGAATGAAGGTGCTGTTCTGTCTTATACCAACTGTGGTATTTAACGATTTAAAAGTGTTCATTCTGATGTCAATGATTAAGAACGGTCTGGAGAACGGAAAAGATCGAAGACAATAAATTACAAGATTTATTGGGCGAAAACCCACCTTAACCTCTAAAAGAACTCTAAATGAAGCTATTGAATTGCATTGGGGATATAAATTAGGGTCAGTTGGGAAGCAGGTATTTTGCTGCGAATTATTCCATACTCTTACAATCATCTAACAACAAAACTAGAAAGTGGATTCTGCTTAGTTCGATGTGAATTCGGATTAAGAATTTAGAGACTTGATTGATGATGAGATCAGATGAATGAAACAACAAATTTTACTGGATATTTTTCGTAACTTACTTATATAATTCGTAAAAGATGTAATACAGACAAACTGAGCAAAATATAAACTACTAATTGTATATATTCGTTAATAGTTCCAAATTATACAGTCATTTGTTTTGATACAGTAGTTGCTCGGTGCCAGAAAGGTAAGAAAACTAGTAATGGTAGTAGCAGGAAGAAAAAAGACAGATTGACATTCACTTGGCAGTTATTCTGCAGTTACTCAAAGCATCCCTTGGTATAGTTAAGTGGAGTTCGAGCAAAAATACCGCAAGTGAAGATGTACGTTTATCAGAAGTGGATTGAAGAACTCATTACACAAACATCGCAGTTGCTTAGAGTTGCTGTCAACTGGCCTATGAGATGACACTTGCAGGTTCTGGATGTACAGCCACCAAAGGCGGATTATAGTTGCTCAGTCATGGACTGTTGGAATTTAGAGGCACCAAAACTTGCCAATAATTCAAAAAGTCACTTTTCGTCATAATAAAAGAGTTTTCAAGTAAAGTAAAAGTTTGTTTTTAAACTTTACACCTTTCATAACTTTTATTATCTATAGGTAGGGTTGGGCAGTATTGGAATTACTTGTAATTAAAATACGTAATTGCTATACAATACATATTTGGTATCTGTAGTTAGTATTTCAAATACATTTGAACCTAAATAATTTTATTATTCACCTAATATTTCACTTCAGACTTTCAACGTCAATTAATACATACTTCTCCCACAATATGGAACTGGCTTTAAAATTATATAGCACAGTTTATGTGGAGCAAACCAAATTAAAAGACTTATTTGATAAGTTGGGAAAGACTAACACTTTTTCAGCCATAGAACTGGAATAGTTGGAGAAATTAATTGAACTATTGAAACCAACTGCTATAACTTAAGATTAGATTTACAGCAACAATTGGTGCTATGGCAAACTTATGCCTACTTTAATGCTTGTTAAAAATATATTAGATTAGCTGGATTGCAATTCCAGGCATATCACAACTAAAAGAGAGCTCAGAAAGAGAATTTGATAAGTTTGTAACTGGAATCTGAAATCAATAGAGCCACAAAATGTATTGGTTGCCAGAAAACATCATAAGAGAGCAGAGGCAAATAATTCAAAATCGAGCAATTCATTCCTTAGAGGCTAATTACAATTAAAGACCTACAAATAGAGTTAGAGTTCAGCTTCCTATGCGATAAAAACCACAAGCTTTTAATCGCACGCTATCCAAATATGTGCTCAAGCGAGTTTGTGCTCATCGAGACCTGTAGAAAGATGGTTTTCTCTAGCAGGTTTTATTCATTCCTCAGCATGAGATTACTTGTCTGATAGTACATTTAAAAAGCTAGTGTTCATGAAAATATACTCTTCTTTTCCTAGTTAATAGGATAGATAGTTCTACTCTATTTGCATAACCTGAGAGCTGATTATATTCTCTAATTTATATTTGAAATAAAAATATTTATGTATCTTGAGTTTTATATTTCAAATAGACAACTTAAAAATATTTTGTATTTTGTATTTTAAATACAATCGAGATGTATTCGTACATTATAATATATTATTGTTTTTGTATTGTTTAGGCTCGGTACCGACTTCAAACTCAGTTAGTATTAGTTAACATAATATTGTAAATAGATAAATAAGTTTAGGTAGGTATTAAGCTAAATTGTGTGTATATGGTAGAATTTAAAATACGTGTAGTAGATCAGCTAAATAAGGTTTTTGATTATTGTTATTTAGTTATAATAATTATTAGATAAATATATTATTACAAAGTGTTTTTTTTTGTTAAAAATCTCTAAGTTTGATTATTTTTTAATTTTTACTGATTTCCTTATTTATTTTTTGAAGTCGATTCAATTTTTTTTTGTTAAAAATATTTTGTTCCTCAAACTGAAGTAAAAATTGAAGTCAAATTCAGATATTATCAACGTACTGAAAATATATTGTTCACTTCTTCGACGAAATGACACAAAATGAAAAGTGAGGCTTCAACATGAAGTTGGATACAAATGTAATCGATGCTCTATAATATAACATAACTATCAGCTAATAAATTACTGTGCAAACATAGATAAAATTTACAAAATTATAAAGTTAAATCGAATTCAAATAGATAAATCAGCGATATATTCGAAACGAAAAAAAAATGCTAATGTTACCTTTGGGTTAGTTAAGAAGCGGTTGGGTCCAGACAGCCTTGAGACCATGATCTACGCTAATACGACATTTCTACCTAGAGCAGTGGTTTCGTTCTAGTCGTCATGCCGACAATAGTCCCATTCCCAAAAAACCGTCGGCAAACGATAAAGGACACAAGCGGTTCAAAAACCCAAGAAAAAACCACCGATAGCCGTACGGTTAGAGTTCGCTTATTAGAAATCTAATTTTAGTAGAAAGGTGTGTGCGCCTGTTTATTTTTAACTAGATAAAAAGAATAATTAGATGTAGTGACGCAGATCGTCGATACAATTTTATTGACTATTTTTATCTACCTTAGCAACCGTCATTTATTTATGACCACTTGATTTGATTCACCTTTACATAATGAATATTTTATTATTTTTATATACTAGGATAAGTTTTGACTATTAAAAACTATAAATAATCACTATATTTGCACCTAGTTGAGATATATTATATTCCATATTAAAATCCAAACAAATACAAATAAGAGTAAAATTTGGTTTTGACAAAAGCGTTTGGGTATAACAATATAATCATGATTTAATAAAATATTATTATTTTTTAATTGTTACACATCGTTACTAATCGCTACCGACTAACCTACAATTTGTTTTAACAATAACTCAAGTATTAGGTGTACAAATTATAAAATGTGAAAGGGTTTAGAAAACTAAAACAATTAATTTACTTTAAAAACCTGTTTTACTTTACGGAAAGAAGACATGATTTTTCGAACGGCGATAAAAAGCAACACTGAGGGTGCTTATCTATAAGAAAACAGACCCACCTGCCTCAGTCGTTCAACATTCAGGTAGTTTTTAAACAGATGGCCGGAATTCAGGACTGTATTACATAAAATATATATTAGAGAACCCGTTGGTCCCTAATTACTATCCAAAGTAACAATGTCCACGTATTAATAATGCTTTACTTTTTTTCCTATTAAATACTCTTCACTACACTATTAAATAAAATATATTGATTATTTCAAATGTATATTTTGCTAGAATGTTATCCAAGAGTTGTAATACTTCGGTATTAACATGAGATATACAATATATAATTTATATAATAAATAATTTAATAGTATTTAATATTACTTTTCGCGAAGTATAGATAATTAAGAGTTTCTTCCAATTAACCAATATGTTACTTGTATTTTAACTCTTATACCTTTCATTTCATTTTAATGTTCTCATAAAATGTGTGTAAAATAGGTACTAGTATCAACACATTTCTTTGGGGTACACCTGTTTTACCTTCTAGCGCAGTAGGCTTCCTCTTGTATGGCCCTAAACATTCTGGCTGAAATTTAAGGGTTTAAGGGTTCAGAGTGTTCTTTTGGTCCCACATGCCAAACCTTGTCGAAAACTTGAGTTGTTTGATATTTGGATGCTACTATTTTTTAAATCCCAAATTGGACGCTTTGAAAACGCACAACTTTTTTATTTATATAAATTTGTTATTACCTCTTACGTCTTATAAACTCTTTTGAGATACCTTGAATATTGTTTTATATCCCTTTCAAAATAGACTTGCATTCTAAAAAATAAATGAAATAAACTCTTCAGATAAGTAGGTCTGTACTTATTAGGTGTCACTTACTACGTAAGCAACACAACACAATACACGAGTGTAGTTGGGTTCGCTGAAATCTTCTGATTTCCTGAGTATTTTCCAATAGCTTTATTGTTTCCACGTTGTTGTGATTTAGTAAGCTGTTTAATGTTTGAGGGCAAAGTTTTGGATAAGTTCATAAATCCATTTGATTCTCAGATCATCGTGCAGATAATTACTCGAAGAACTTTGCTTTTTAACTGCATTGGATTATTAGTTGGTTTGATGTTTTGAGTGCAACCCCATATTTCCACTTTTACTGTTAACTGTTATAAGTCTTAAGATCACAGAATTTTAATATATAATCTTATAAGCTTCGTACTTCTTTACGATCATCTCGATTTTATATTAATACAACTTTACTATATATAATTTTACGAATATATATGGCACTCTATATAGGAAACTTGTTGGCCTAATAAAGAACGGAAAATAATCGTTCAGACAAAAAGTCTTTGTGGGTTAAAAACCCTTACCGCCGTTGGGTACCTCTAAGTTCTGTGACCTCCAAAACAGTATCACCTTGTCCAGGTTCGAAAACCCGGGTCAGATTACCGACGTTGCCGCTTAACCATTTTTTCCCAGATCTCGGGTATCGACGACCTAAAAGCACGAAACAAGGACGTATGGCTTTTTTAAACCGCGGTGTGATCTTTTGTGTATTTTGTTATGCAAGAATTTTAAGTTCGACGTTTTATTTAAGTTAAATAACGATTTCCTCTTGTTTTTAAACATACATATTTTACACTGACTTTTGACGTTTGACTGATCACGACGCATTCACCATTTTCTCACATAGCTTTCATAGCTGAAAAATCGAAATCTGGTGTAACAATAGATTGAAAATGGCAGTAATAAAATGAATCATTCTTACTTAATAAAAAAATTAATGGAAGAGCCAATGACATGACTGATGATGCTTTAACAAATAATGATCGAAAGCAAAGGTAAAATAGCAATTCATGGGAGATAAAATTCAAATATATGTCCATGGTTTATTGAGTATATTTTTTAAATACATTTTGACAAGAAAGATGTACACAGGTAGTAATATAAGAAAAAACAAGGAGAATGACATACATATCGAAATATACCTCATATAAGTTTGATATCTATGGAGCAAGCGGCATCACGGAAACATAAATTGGCACACAGAAAACACAATATATTATTACTTCATCCTTTTTCTAACTTATCGGTAGAAATTAAGAACTGATTCTTCTTTTCAATAGACAACTAAATTATACTTACAGTGAGAAACTGTTAAAATAATTTCTGATAGAAAGAAATGCACATTTGCAATTTCAACCAATTTTAACTTCAGGATAATTAATAGTGATGGATGGAAAAAATGCAAAATTTTGATATCTCTCCGATATAGATAAAACTCTCAAAGTATATGTATTTTGGGGTGAAAGAAGCTAATATCCATGTTAAATTGCCTTAAAATTTATAATTTTTAAGATATGTCACATAAACAGATATTTTCATATTTTTCGAAAATATATTTTTCATTGTATAATTTCAAAACTAAGGGCTTCATAATATTTATTATACTACCATTCGATTCAGCATAAAATTCTTAACAACTCCTGTAATTTTCGTTAACCAGAAAGTATCTGAACGGAAATGGCAGCAATAATCTTGAAAATGGCAAAAATTCGCAAATTTTCATGACTATATACATGGAAAAAATGTAAAATTTTGATATCTCTCCGATAAAGATAAAACTCTCAAAATAGATGTATTTTGGGGTGAAAGAAGCGAATATCCATGTTAAATTGCCGTAAAATTTACAATTTTTAAGATATGTCACATAAACAGATATTTTCATATTTTTCGAAAATATATTTTTCATTGTATAATTTTAAAACTAAGGGTTTCATAATATTTATTATACTACCATTCGATTCAGCATAAAATTCTTAACGACTCCTGTAATTTTCGTTAACCAGAAAATATCTGAACGGAAATGGCAGCAATAATCTTGAAAATGGCAAAAATTCGCAAATTTTCATGACTATATACATGGAAAAAATGTAAAATTTTGATATCTCTCCGATAAAGATAAAACTCTCAAAATATATGTATTTTGGGGTGAAAGAAGCGAATATCCATGTTAAATTGCCTTAAAATTTATAATTTTTAAGATATGTCACATAAACAGATATTTTCATATTTTTCGAAAATATATTTTTCATTGTATAATTTTAAATCCAAATTTTATTATTGATAAACATACCTCACAAGAACGAGTGGAAATAGTGACAATATTTATTGCCACTCTATAATAAATCCAATAATATATATATATATATATATATATATATATATATATATATATATATATATATATATATATATATATATATATATATATATATATATATATATATATATATATATTATAAAATCAAGATTCAATTTGATCGGCGAATTCCCAGCTATTTTATTGTTATTTGCTGTGAATTAATTTTAAAGTGATATATTTCAATCCCATCTACCGAAAAAAAATCTTTTGAATAAATGAAACTTCATATTTCAGCGATTTTAGGCGGGTTTTCACATATTTTGCACAAAATCGTTATTGTTGATTTTTTTGTTTTATTTCACTATCTGTAATTAGCTAGTGTTCTCTTTGTTTGTGTCTAGCAAGCGTTACTCAATTGAGTATGTTCACTGCAAGTTTTACAGCAGATTTTTGTTAACATCTTACTTCGTAGTAAACATATTTCTGCATTAAAATTTTTTCAAAGATGTTTTACCGATAAATTGAGAAAAATGTCATGTTTCCGGACGAATATATGTTATTTATTTCCCATCCGTCGTTATTTTTTCAATATCTCAATATTATTATATCAATTTTGGATAATAATTCGTCATATTTCAGTCATCATTAGCGCCTCTTAATAAAATCTTTCACTTTAATGAAATGATCAACAGTAATACTAACAAGAGAAAAAAACAAACATTCTAAGGAAAATATTTTCTAAAAAACTAGTTAATTATTTGGGTTCTCAAGGATTGTTTACTATTGATAATTGTGAGAGATTAATGATAATTAATGAATATTTAAATCCTGCTAATAATGAACGAGGTAAAATTTAAAAAATCACATAAAAGACTGCTAATTAATTGGTTATGGGCCTCAAGGCTTGTTTTTTTTTTGTTGGTAATTTTGAAGAATTAATAATACAAATTTTAGAACAGCAAACACGGAATACACGGTTACATCATCATTTTGTTAAATCTTCGATAGGTTGTATGAGCATCATGCCATTATGTCTTTGGCGAATAATTAATAATGAAATCATTTTCTTGTCTGATATAAAATACGACTCTGAACAAACACAGAAGAGAGAACTATTTAAAATCATATTGTTTATGATAATATAATTTTTCTCAAGGAGAACCTAAGATGAAATAACATTATTAATAGAAACTCCACAAAGGATCACGGTCAAACAATACAACACGGCCTAAAATATAAATAATTGTGGTCGTAAATTCTAATAATAAGTTCCGTACTCGCATTTCGTAATTTCTGTTTTATTAGCTGCATCGCTTTGTTTGGTTAATGGTTATTATTTAGTATGAGAAATAAATTTGTTTATTGTGGTTTCAGATAAGATATTGCTTTTTAACTTGTGGGACTGTAATATATAAATTATGCGTATGTTATCGAAGAGAATGGTTCACTAAAGCCTTATAAAACTGTTGCATCTTTTTTTAAATCAAGTACCGAACCGTTTTTCTTCGAAAAAAAAAAACATAATTTTCAAGAAAATGGAGAAAAACCGGTTGTCCTTTGAACAAAACCATTCATCGAGCTATTTTCTAACTTCTTCAAAATTGACATAGTGCTGCTCTGCTGAGTCAGTCAGCCAACTTCCCTTTTACCAGAAAAATGGGAAAAAGTCCTAGAAACTAACGGTGAATATGTTGATTAATGTAGATTGAACCAATATTTTTCAATAAGTACCTTCTTCACGTGAGAAAATGATCAGAATACATTCAGGCACTTAATAAAAATTAACGAGAACCAATAATTAACGTTCCATACACGAGAACGCCTCAAATTCGGCATCACCAGTAGCTGCGTGTATGTTACACAGTATAATAATAGTGAACGGCCGTGAACCGAACGATATCTTTGCTAGTAATGGGCTTAGGATCTTGCTGTTTCATAGGTTTACCTTGAATGTGTTAAAATCTACTTAAAACTTAAAACGTAAAGTGAAAGACTTCCTGGTATATCAAATTTTGATGGTCGATAAAAGAAATGTTAAAAGTTATATTTAAATTTAGATCAGATAAAACGGATTGTAATTGTGTGTCGTTTTTTACACGATCTTATTCTCCAACTTTATCCAATCCGTGTTGGGTGGAGAGTTTGAAAAGTGAATGGAGGTCGAAATTAGTGATTAAGAAGAATGATCAAAGAATATTGGGTATTATAAGCGTTATTTTTTCATCTATTATAAATGGATTAAAAATACGAACTAAATAAACTACTACTGGAGACGAAAACTGCCTTCTGAAATCTCAATTTTCAAAGCTTTATAACATTTAACTGAGTTAACGAATTATGCTACTTTTATACCCAGAATAATCTATAAACTGTTACCTTTCAAACACGTCACAGCATGTCTTCATTGAATTGGCATTATCAGAGATATACGCCATTAAAGCCACAGATTAAAATTATCATAGATAGATAAAATCAGGGACTTTTCAACCGATCTGTATAAATTCACAGTAACTGCAAATTAATTTAAAAAATAAATACATATATTTTATTGAGCTTGTATAAAACGTATTTTGTATTAAGTCCAAAGTCAAAATCGATACATACATTTTCATTAAACATGTCCTGAAAATTAAATTACTATAGTTTCAACACGTGTAACGTAATTAATTCCCTTCGCATCCTATTAGCAACGTTTCAGAATTAACTCTACACCCAGTATAGCGGAAATGTTTAATTAAATTTAAAGTTATTTCATTTGGGCTGTTAAATCATTAAAACCAAAAAATCACGTGTGATTTTTTTGTTAGAGACTACTCAATAAACACAATTATTGACAGACCCATATGATTTTTGGAGAATACTAATTGTATCGCACCAACTATTTTGTTTTTGACCTTTATCTTGTAAACAAGAAACTGTGAACTTTTGTTGTTTACAAGATAATGAATAAAAAATTATTATTATTACTGTATGACAATAATTTTAAAAAATACAGTTAAAAAATAAATAAAAATCAGTTTTTTCATCCAATATAGTTTGTTTGAACATTAAATTATATATTATCATAAAATATTTAATCAATATATGGTAAATACTCGAAGATAAACACATATGTATCTAAATATATTTATATAAATATATCCCAGAGATTCTTTTGTTTTTTCCCTAAATATGATAAATATTTATTGATGACTGAAATATGAAAATATGTTAAAAACATTTTGTCTTTAAAATATTTTAGGTGATATTATTGTAGTCAGTATAATTGAATAATAAATCTTGTTAAAATGTAATTTATATAATTGTTCAATTCGCCTGATTTAGCTCCGTGTGAGTTGGAAGTTCAAGTGAGTGTTGGATGAATTAATATACACAGTATTTAGTCAGTCAGTCATTTAGTGTTTCCAGGTAACTTTTATGGATTTAAAAACGTATCATCCAGGTTTATCAATAAGTTATATTTGTTGTGCGTTAGCTTAAATAAAGATCATTTCTTTTGACAAACTTAAACATATCTTCTAGTAGCTATACAACATCTTAAGATGGTTCATCAGTTTGTAATGCAACATATTCGAACTAATTCCTTAGACCATCACATACTTAACAACTTAATTCAAAATGATCTGATATTATGCCTACAGCTAGTGTGAGTGTTATCTATTGTGATAAACGGATAACTGTAAGACAATAAATGAACCAATCCATCCAACACTAAATATACACCAGCGACATATTTCTGAAAAAAAAGGAACGTATTTCCATAACAGACTATTTTGTTTTGGTTCCTGCTAATCTCAAGTTTGCCTTGAAAATGGAATCTGACATAATTAGAATAACCAAAAAACTAGATAGAATATCAATACATTATTGAATTTTACATAATATGGTCAACAATTTTTTTTAGATTTATTCTTATTAGGTAATGAGTTATTTTAGTGATACTGCTTCGAGATAGGTGCAGCTTTTCGATTAGTTAATCACCAATATCAACGTTCAGATTAAGGATACCAAGAATACATATATTATTTTTCAGATATTTTTTCCGGATGATATTTAAAAAAATTGAAGTTTGAGTTTCAAATTACAATATAGGCATTAAAAGCCGAGGATTTTGAAGAGGAGTATCGAACTTTTAATTTGTTTAAATCAAAATAGTGACAAAGATATACAACTAAATTAACACCTTCAGTTGGGAGCAAAAACAGAAGGAAGAGATTTACAAGGGGAGAATATCTTGGGAGCATTCCTGTATCTTGTCTGCACTGGTGATATACAAACAACAAAAGGAACAGAACTTGGAACATTTGGTAATCATTGGCAAAATATATGTCTCTGCCTAAGGCTACAATAAAAGTACAAATAAGAATCAACAAGATCTACAAATAGACTAAAGTTTGGAACATTCATCTTCATAGCCCCGATCTGTCCGATCATCTGTCCATGTTAATTTTGCGTTGTGGCGTAAATGTGTAACTAACTATATCACTTGACGGATGCCCGATTCCTCAAGCAGAATCAGTTAATACCTTGAGATTGATATCGATGATAGACAAAAAGGAGAGCAGATTAGACTCAAACTTCAAAGAAGACACTCTCAACTTGATCTAAAATCAAAGAGTTGGTTTATCAGTCAGTCATAAAGCCAATTTCGACCCATGGGGCGCAAATATGGAGTTGCACTAGAACATCAAACATACGAGTCACCCAACGCAGCCAAAATAAAATTATACGATTAATTACCAATGCTTATCGCTACTAAGCAACGAAGAGCTGCACGATGATCTCGAAATCATATGGATGTACGGAGTGATCCAAGATTTCGCCTTAAAACCTGACATAAGGTTGCTAAACCACAGAAACGTGGAAGTATTATAGCTACTGGACACCACGCAGGAAACCAGAAGATTGAAACAATTGAAAAACTGAAAATAATTCTTAACTTTAGTTTAAGTGGTTTAGTTTTATTTTAATTTGGGAAATACATGCTGATGTATTGATCCCGTACTCGTCTTGCTTGTGTAGAAATGCAAATACAATAGTAGTTATAATTATGAATTAAGCTTGTATCAAGAATATCTAATGTAAGATGTAAATATTGTTAAAAAATCGACAATAAACTTTTATCCTGCACTCAGACAAGCGGGAGACTAAAAAAGCTTTATTTCATCAAATTTAGCTTCTCGCCGACAAATCTCGCTAGATTTGAATTTTATTTGCATCTTTTATTACACTATTTGTGTGGATACTTCAAAATATAGCTACGACAATAAATATTAATATGAAGAAGTCGCAGACTTACGCCGCAGATAACATATGAACATATTTATTCTAAAACCAGACAATGAGTCAAAATTCAAACAACACCGTTTTTATTTAGACTGTCTGCCTTAAACAGGCAAAGGTCAGCATAAACGAAAAAAAAAACAGCAAGAAATCGATGAAATAAACATTTTTTATGTCGTATTTTTAGTCGTTATTAAATGAATATTTGCATAAAAACCGTCGCTTGAATAATAACCAAATGGTATCGTATTTTCCACGACACAGATCGCGATTACCGTGAAGAACCGCCAGAATTTCTACGCGAAATTGTTTTGATCCACCATAGCGTTATGAAAAAAGTGGAAAAAACATACGCAGAAATCGACTCCGCAACAGGCAGCTTAGTTGAAAGTAAAACCGTATTGAAAACCGGTAACAACTGCTAAAATCTAGTTGGCTGGTCCGTTAGCGGTAGCGGCATTTGTTCACAACGGTATATTAGCGGAGAGTAAGTCGTAAGGCAATGTATGGCGTTCTGTGATGGATAAACCCATTTACAATTATTATTTCGAGAAAATTACTAATATCCCATGAAACAATTTATTAACAACACCCAGTATTATAAGAAAATATCGTTCAACATTTCTATCTATCTTTACTAAAAAGACGAAGAAGTAAAAATAATAAAATAACTCAAAACTCATAAAAGAGAAACAAGCTTCTTTTGCTATTATTCAATCTGATGTAAAAGCTTCAGAACTGCTTTATGGTCAATATTTAGTTCCTTAGAGATGCCGTGAGATTAAGTATTTTCAGTGGTTCATCTTTATCAGAGAGATATCTGGAAGGAAAACGAGTAAATCGATCCTGATACTAGTGTTCACTTAAGCACTGCGTTGAATGCTTACTTTTTAAAACCAAAAGAAAATATGACGGAAATGGCCTTAAATATTCATTTTCAAAGCGCAATAACTTTCGACTGAGTACATATTCATAGTAGTCTTCTTTGAATAATGAAGTATTACTAAATATATTGAAACTATCTATTAGGAAAACTCGATTTTATTTATTTCTCGACCTCGTATGTCCTTTGAGTCTGCGTTCAATTTCAGTGTTATCCAAAAGTTGTAGCACTTAGGGTTATAGTTATGTATACCTGTAGTCTTTCTTCATGCCTTGTTGTGAACCTGTTTCTAACTTATTATATGCGTATAATTTATATTTTCTTCCATATAACGAATACATTTCTTGTACCTTAATTCGAATTATTTTTGATATACTTTTTCTAACAAAGTTTTGCATCACGATTCATCCCAATCCCAATTATTCATATATATTGATATATGAACAGTTTGATTGTAGGTAAATTCAATATCCACTCATTTACTCTCGTTAACTTTTATTCTCCATATCTGGGTCCTCTTATTTATACTATTACTTGCATGTTTCAATTTTCTGGTTGATTTTTCAGTATTGTGTCCAATAGCAAATAGTCCAGTGTCATCATAGAGTAGGTAAACAACATGGTCCAAAATACTGCCCTCGGTATATCTGTTCCTGTTTTCTTTATTGTTGAGTAAACTTCTTCTTCTTTAATTTTAAATATACTAGCTAAGATTTAGGAGACAAAAAACAATATTTTGATTTTAATTTTAAGAAATTAAGGCGTGGAGGAAGTAGTTACACTTTAGTATAGGGATTGTTTTTTATATTTCAGTATTTATATGATTACACATTAATTGTGAATAAGATAAGGTTCATTTCTGCACTTTATTATTATTAGCTCTATTTAATTAAAATTAAATATTACATATAAATATAGGTACCAGATAAATGTTACAGCAATGTATACCTAGCAATAATTGCTAGGTATTTTCCAACTTAACATATATGTAGGATTATATTATAATAATTCTAGATATGTTATGTACATCCTTGATTTTGATATTATTCTAATACTTTTTTCCATATTAACCATAATTATAAATAAAGAATGGGTTATTGGGGAGTACCTAGAATATTATAATATTACTAGAAAAACTTGTAAATAAAAATGTGGGTATTATCCATTTTAATTGTTATGTTTGTCTATTTATATGCCCTTGGATAGTAAAAATAACTACATTAAGTGATATGTATTTTTTCAGTATTCGATACATAATATATTAATTCTGATCAAAATGCGAAGTAATAATGTTAAAATTTGTGTAACAACCTAACCTAGCTGTTAAATTCGACGGTTTTGACATTTCTCTATATAAAATAACACTATTCCATTAAGATATTCAATGGACGCACATGCTAATCATGTTCTTTGATATGAAAAAGGGACTGAAGTGACCTTTATCAAAAGCAAACTTTCGGACATCGACTGTTAATGTATAATCTACTTCAAGATGTTTAAATGCAATGGAAAAAAATCTAAAAGAATGAAAAATGGCTACCACATGATTTGAGTGAGAGTTTCAATTGAAACAGTTTCAATATCGCGGATTCACTGTTTCAAAGTCATTTACGAACTGCTAAGACTGAATGAAACTGCAGATGTATATGGACGTAATTGAACATAGTTTATGACGTATTGTTGTCAAAAAAAAACATCAGCAGTACCTCTCTGTTTCAGCTCCAATAAGCAGTTCTACCATACTCCGTGTACTCACCAAACATAGTGCTTTTTGGTCACCACAGTTGTTCACATCACATACTGTGACTTTCTAGGAAAATGTATCGATGCCAAAGTAACGTCAATCTTTTCATACAGTATCGCCATGTTGTCAGAAAAATGTGAAAAAATTGTAGAAAACAATTTTTCTCAGTCAATGCCTTTTTAATGCGAATAAATGATCAGTATACATGCAAGCCTCCTAATATAGTACGGTATCCAAAATAATATTATAGTTATTATTCGAATAACATTTTTTCAAGACACCTCCTGTATTTTTTGTATAACAATTCAAATGAATCTAGGTTTTACCCACAAAAATTATTCTCTCCATATTACCAAGCTTTAACAAAGAATCAGATGTTTTTTTTCTTTATTATTAGGTTCTTATTTAAATTTCTTTTCATAATAAAGGACAGTTTTTTTACGATTAAGTTTCCAACTGAACTAATCATGTCTGGGATCACATCTGCTGCTTTAGTTACGAGAGAACTCACCTAAACTATAGAAGGGACAGGTATATGGTTATTTTTACCTGTAGACAAGCTGATTTAAACCGGGATCCTTTAACATGGACGCAGCTTTTGAAATCATTTTATTTATCGTTGAGGTGGCAGCTGAATAGTTCTATATGGTGGATTTATGTCTTAAGAATAAATATAATAATGATTTTTAACCGTCATGTCGTTTAAGCTTATATTGTTTATTGAACAGTACAGTAATTTTGGGCAGGGAAAAAGTTCGTGGCCTTTTTGTCAATAAAAGTATGTTTCATTCATTACATCTTACATGGGATATGTTTAGTACAATCTTAATTTACAAATTAATTTAATACTACTGTACTATTGCCCTTGAATTAACAGAGAAGTTAGGGAAGTTCGGAATTAATGCATTAATATGTATTTCCCAAATTATAACTATAACTAAACTTACTTAAGCTAAAGTTAAAAATAAACTTATCCACTATACAAGTTCGTGTGGTTTGTTTCGTTTCAATCTTCTGATTTCCTGCGTGCTGTCAAGGAACTGCATTGCTTCCACGTTGCTGCGATTTAGCACACTAATTTTATATTTTTAAGCGAAATCTTGGATCACTTCGTAAATCCATTTGATTTCGAGGCCATCGTCCTTAGTTACGTAGCCTTAGCTAGAGATGTATATTTTGCAATGATAACTGTGTCGTCGGCAAATGTTCCAAGTACTGTTTCTTTTGTTGTTGGGACATATAGCAGATATAGGAGTGGTCCCAAGATACTACCCTGGGGAACTCCAGCCCAAATTGGAAATAGGCAAGTATTGAGAATGCCACTTAGTTATTATGTGGTAGCAATTTGCTCAATTTGTAGATTAATGTTTCAGTAAATTACTTTAAATAATCTATTATACAAACAGAGGCCCGCATATTAGGTGTTAGTTTCAATGACGACTATATCATCCATTATCTTGATGGAAACATAGGAATGGTCGGTCGGAATGTGTAGCTGTCGATGCGATTGTTTGTCCGCACACTCACTACTATTTTGTGGAAGGAATTCGCACGGGAACTGAAAACACTGGTTGAATAAAAACTTGTTTATTTCGATACTGAATGATACATGTGGCCGACGGAATGATGGACAGGATATTAGGTTAGGTAAAAGAAGTACGGTGGCGCTATGGAAGTGGTACTGTTAAAAGGGGGTAGAGAAAAGCAAAGAGAGCGAGACGTCGTCGTGGTGGTCTTTTGCAGCCGGAAACCGCATGGTACCAATACACCAGCGTTGCCAATCTCGTAGTGGCCTAAAGGGTCGTTCTACAGAATAATTCACTTTTTTATTCACCAATTGTGATCATTTTAAATCATATAAAATCTACCCAAAACTGTACAGGAAATTCAAAAAGTCAATAACTTATCAAACTGCCCTCGTATATTAATATTTCAGTCTTACCTGCCTCCAGGAATATTTATTAAAATAAACGATAACGGGTGTTTGTTTGACTACCAACTATCTACGCCTCAAATGTTTCGATATTGACGAAAACATCGATAGCATTTTCATTAAACATCAGCGAACAGGTTACAATTTTCAAATAGAACAATATTGAGGAAAACACAATGTTAGTTTTTCAACCACGCACTGATGCGAATCGTAGTACCTCATAAATAACAAGAAGTTATAAAAAATATCTTTATAGGAAATAGTTTCATTTATTAGGTGCACATAGAGACATTAGCAATAATGTAAAATGTCATTGTAAAATAGGACACCTGTTAACAATAGCTGTTATTTTTTAAAATTTTTGTACCTAATAATCATAATTTGAGAGAATTTTCTTGTGAATTTTATTGTGAAATCGCCAAAAAAATATTTTAACAATGAGGTAAAACGAAAATCTTACTTTCGTTTTAACATCGTTTCGTAGAACCCAGCGGAGATGAAAAACAGGAGACCAACGCGATTGGGAGGCAGTCAAGATACCTAATTACAAATTCAGGTAAATAAAAGTCTAATCCTTTGACGTTCGTGTTTACCACTAACATATGTTCCCGTAAATACCGATAGGGAAAAATATCAAACACGGCGGAGAGAAAAAAACGAACTCAAAAACACCGCCGACAGAAAATCACAACAAGCGCGCGAATAACAACGCATCGAGCTGATTTATTGTTATTTGAAAACTTCAGTTTAGTTACGTCGATAAACAACAATGAACTAGAAAAAGAACTAGAACGATAGAGGAAGTGGAGCTCGCCCACGGGAAAATCGTTTACGGCTGGGAAAAAGGGTGAGTAAGAGGGAGTACGTCAATGCAATGAGTCGGCGATTGAGTAAAAAAATAAACCGACGGCTTCGCGTTAATCGAGAGGTGTGAAATCGGGTATAAACGACGGGGATGGATTAGATTTCCATCATTGACGCATCTGTTATTAGCCTCAAAACACCTGATTCTAACGCGAAACGCGATGTTTTCTACGGTTAAAATTAAAATACTCTTTAATTAGAGCAGCGTAAAATGTTACAGATATTTATCAATGTCGGAATAATTAGGTAAAATGTAATTCAACCGATTATATATGAACACAGACATTCAACAACGTGCTCAGTTAGAAAACTTAGGTCTATCTTATGATAATTATCATACACATTTTTTATTACTCTTAATAGTTCCACAATCTTCCCAGAGGGCAATAAGTAGTTCTTATGTTAATATTATATACCCATGGCATGTCTCACACATCGGCTCAAACAAGAGACTATTTGAGCACTCAAAACATCGAATTGATGGGTCACGTCATCATACAGCCCTGATTTGGCACCCATTGACTACTTTTTATTCCCATCTGTGAAGAATAAACTGCGTGGTCAACGATTTTCATCGCCCGAAGAAGCTGTTAAAGTATTCAAAAATCATGTTTTGAAGATATGGATTCAAGATGTGGTATTCAAGGCTGCTGGTTTAACGAAGAAGGTCCTTCCTCATGCACATTTTAAGCTATTGCAATTTAATTTTATAGATTGACAATTTACTATAAAATAATGGGAACACACTGAACACCATTCAAGATATTAATTAGGCCTATAAATTAATTAAAACCATCTTGATGTAGAAGCCATACTGACGGGCTTCGCTTTTCAGTAACATTTTTGTCAGAGTGTTGAAAATGTAATAATTTATTTTAAACTTAAATGTTAATAATTTACTCTTTAATTAATGATTAAATTTGTATTTATACTGTTCCCTTAATTAAGCAGTTAAAATACCCGAATATGTCACGTATTATGTACACGCAGTGTTTTTTGCTCAGCAATCTCAGAACCCGAAGTAGAAAATGACCATTGAGTAGTATTTGAGATGTATATGAGCAAATTCTCTTTTAAAAAGATGGCAAAAATTGAAATTACGTTTCCAATATCCCAGTATCCCCTATCACACCACTGTTTTGAAAAATAAGTTAGCAATCCATGTAACTAATTTGTCGATATATAATATAAAGGTAAACCTACGAAATTAAATAATTTTCACTCCGCTGTAAAGGGAAGGATCACTTTTGCAAAACCTTCTATACTGGAGAAAGGATCTGAATATACATTTTACCGCACTGTATAAAAAACTGGATCAACTAAATAGGGACTTAATGTCCAATAACAAATTGTGCGAGGTAAAAGAGGAGTTTTACCAAGCTCTCAATTTTTGTAATTTTAGCAGGCGTAAATTGATTATTTTTTCCAGACTCATGAGTTTCTATTTAAAAGAGAAAGTCCACCCATCTGTGATAGATGTAGATCCCCGCTGAGCATCACAAACATCCGGGTTGAATGACAAGGGCACGCCCTGCAAAGATGACTCTATGGCTTGAAGGGATCCATAAAACAAGTTCTACAATTAGAGAACCTTTAACAAATGATGAACCATTTGGATTCCATAGGAGTACTCCAAAACATATAATAGATTATGAATATTATTGCTGTTAACTTATGATTTTTAAACTGTTCAGTCCATATTATTCTCATACTAACATACCGTTTTATCCTTTATATTGTTTGTTCTGTAATATAAAAATATATATAGTGTATGCAGGCTGATGGGCCCTTAATAAATAAAATTTAATATACTCCGAGGTAATCTCAAATAACCTAAAATTTATCGAATAACTAAACCTCCATGTTCACCTTTCTGAGTACCTTTCTCTCTTTCTCGTGTTATAACGAGCATTACTTTAATATCGATCTTAAAAGGTTCACTGATGTAACACGGCCTTGCCAGCAAGACCAACTGACAACTATTTCGATCGTATTTATAAACAGCCTTAACATTTCAACAAGATTGAACTTCTTTGAATAGTTATCTACTGTTATTTCGAAAACATTCTTGGTAAATTTAGTGTTCGCATTTATCAATTTGCATATATATAGTAGGTGAATTTCAAATTAAATTTCATCAAAAAAGTCTCCATAATCTTTTTTCTTTTCGTAATATATAATAATTTTAATTTTTAAACTTGTCATTCTCGTTCATTATTTTTAGCTGAGATAGTATTTATAATAGTTGAGAAAATTTATCTATAGTATATTTTTTATTAATTACTAATACTAATTAATTCTATAACTAACAATGTATTATTCAGTTTTCAAACTCATTATTATTATTATTTAGGAAATGGTAAGTATCATAATATAATGGTGATTTCTATCAAAAATTGAGTATTTGTTGTGAAATAACGGAATTTTCAATGGTCGTTTACATTTTCTTTAATTTTTTAAATCTTTATCTTTTAAATAATAATTAGGAAATCAAAAGTCATCTATTTTGATCAGGCTTATATCATCAGTTTGTTATTATTATTTTATTTATTTTGATAATGATAAATATTATAAAATAATTGTAATCCCGAGTCACTTCTATTTTCCTTCTTTTTCGTAGGATCTGTAGTAGCGTCTGAAGAATGATATAAGAATGAAGAATAATATCTTTATACCAATACAAATAACTAATGATAATAGAATCAAAAGTTCTCATGTTGCAAGATGACTTAATCGTATTTTTCGTCCTACATTCCTACAGTATTTGATTTAAACTTATCAATTTAAATTTACAACTGCATACAGCATTTCATTTTACATGTTGATTTCCTTCGAATGAGGTGAGACTTCTTCTGTTTTCAACATATACTCTACGTAAATACAAAATGTTACACTCAGGTCAGCCTTACATACGAATTAAAATTAGGATTTGATCTGGAGCCTTAAAGAAGACTAAATGATGTCTAAGGTTCGAGATGATATTGATAAGTTTGTGGTAAAACACCAAAACTGGTCAAAACCCACTATGGGATGACAACACGCCTGTTAAATGACTAACAAGACCAAAACCATACAAAATATTGTGGTGATAATGAAAACGTTATCTCTGTGTGTCACAAAATGATGTCATCTTCTGAAAACCAAATTAAAGTTATTAGTTATAAGGTTGCACACAAATGGAAACTGATTCTGTTGAATTTGTCTCTGTTAATTTATGAAATTCAAGTATTCAGCTGCTTTTGGTATCCAGTCTAATGTGAACAGTTCTAAACTGTTGAATGGTTTTTGTAATCAATTGATGAACTTCAGGAATTTCCATTAAATAAACTAATGAAGTTACCTTTATATCTAGAACGTTCCAACGTTTGTTAAAGTATGGCTTCATTGAATAGGCGTCACTACAATAACGCAATATTAAAACGAACTATTTGGAAACTTATTATATATTAGCTAGACTAGACTATATACAGCGGTGTGTAATTAAATAAGCTATATATATCTTTTATGTCAGTAATATTTACGCTTTACACCTATTACACCTAAAATTTCATTTTATTAATGTTCGAACTATATTTAGACAATTTCTAGAGGGTCATATTCTAATTAATCACATGCCAGGGACCTTCAAATAAAACTCTAATTTAGTTAATTACTATCGTTTACGTAAACAGGCTATAACTTTGCTTCGTACAAGATTCGTAGATATTTTTAATTATACCGACGTTACAGGTGTATTATCGATTGTTTAGAAGAACATGCTATATAAAAATACGTTATGGTTATAAAAGAAAATGTAGGAACCTTGATTGTGTACAATAAACAAAAGGCGAACTAGCCTTGTGATTTGTTGCTATATACCGATGACAGTTATAAATTTTGACTTACAATTAACAAAACCAGGAAATGTAAATTGTATAAAAAAAGGTAAATGTATGCTCGAAAAGTAAAATGCACTTAATTACATCTTTGACGTAAGTGAAATGTTGTTGACGCATACGTTTTTATTTTTATATTGAAAGTTGCAGATAACTATTTTATCCTTTCAATTTTTAAATAGGAATTAATGAATTCCGTTATTACCTCTGAAAATCTGACAAGAGAATTAATGAATAGCTAATTTATACTTATATTTGGTGCCCAAAGAGTTTTACTATTTTAATATGAAGAAAAGACAAAAAACGAATCCAGATAGCCGACAAAGTTAAGTAATGAAGTCTTGGGGTGACATCAAATGAAATAGATTTAATGGATGTACAAAAACATTTATATTCACATTTAGTTGGAAATTGATAAAATATTCCAGAAATTTGCAATGAAAATACCATAAATTTTTCTTTTAGGTTATTAGGGCATTGAAATAATTTTCCTTCTTTTGATTATATTTTGTGCAGCCATAAAAAGCAGCTAATGTAACCCTGTATTTGGTTGATTTAACAGTTACTGCTACTTCATAAGAAATCGAATAAGAAAACCAAGGATACTTCTACCATTCGATCTCTAAGTGTAAAAGTTTATTTTATTTCATTTATTAATATATTATTACTAGTTTTTCTCGACTGACCTACCCCTTACTTAATCTCATATAAAATAAGAGTTAAGAGCAATTTTCAGAGTTTATAACAAGTCAATTGAAAAGTCTCCGGCCTGACACATAGATGGTGTTACTAGAATTAAATCCATATGTTTTTTAGTTGTCTGTCGGATCATTTGTTTGTAAATTATAGCATTTTGAGTGAAGTAACTTTTGTTATTGTGAAAAAAATTGATAAAAAGGAATTTCGCGTGTTGATCAAATATTCCTCTTGAGGGGAAACATACAGTTGAAGCAAAGACTTGATGCCGACTCTCCGGACACAGTCTCCGGGCAGATATCTACTGAACCTATCATATCATTCATGAATATTTGGGTATCAGAAAGCTCTGTACGAAGTGGGTGCCGCGCGACCTCACTTTTGACCAAAAACAACGAGTTGATGATTAGGAGCAGTGTTTGAAGACAATGGATGAGACATGGTGAACCCACTCCAAAGCGCGGAAAAACGCAATAGTCGGCTTTCAAGATTATGGCGTCTGTATTTTGGGATGCGCATGGAATAATTTTCATTGACTACCTTGAAAAAGGAAGAACCATCAACAGAGACTATTACGTAACATTACTGGACCGTTTGAAAGGCGAAATCGCAGAAAAATAGCGCATTTGAAGAAAAAGAAAGCGCTGCTTCACCAAGACAATGCACCGTGTCACAAGTCAGTGAAAACGATGGCAAAAATCTATGAATCGGGCTTCAAATTGCTTCCTGATCCACCGTATTCTCTAGATCTGGTCCCCAACGACTATTTCCTGATCTCAGATCTCAAAAGAATGCTCGTTGGGAAGAAATTTGCGCCGAATGAAGAGGTGATCGCCGAAACTGAGGCCTATTTTGAAGCAAAGAACAAATCGTACTACAAATATGGTATCGAAAAGCTGGAGGATCGCTATATAGTCAGTGTATCACCCTTGAAGGGAATTATGTTGAATAAAAAAAACTAATTTGACAAAAAATGTGTTTTACTATGGTAGGCCGGGGACTTTTCAATTGACCTGTTAGTTTGTTTATGTATAGATTTCTATTACCCTTTAGTATATTTCACTACACAATTTTATAAAGTCACACGGTTTGATTCTCTTAACCTGGTCCTAGTACAAGAGTTGCAGCACTTTGGTGTTTATATGCGAGTAGAGTCTTTCTTAACGTCTTGTTGCAAATCTCTTATTCTCCTCTATGACAGTTGGAATCCGAAGGTCACTGTGTAAGTAATTGCTCCTATAATATTTAGATGCAGCTACTATATTTCGCAGGGCTTTATGACATATTTGTATTATGTTTAAAAGCAATATAGAAGATATTAATTAACAAAATATTTTGATTTTTAATTTTGTTTAACACATAAACCTGTGTGCGTGTTTGAACAAAACGTGTAGGTGCAGTTATAGAAAAAAATTAGACCAAGAAAATTGATATAATACCTTGTTTTGATAGTCCAAATATATTTCCTTTATATCTATTTCCCTGGCACTAAGAATAATGGCCTACGTCACAAAGACAACGTTTATTTCAATATTTAAATGAATAACACTAAAATGTGTTAAACGAAATGATTATAAATTAAAACACAAAGCGTGCGAGTATAAATAAAACAAACACATTCTGGCTGTTAGTTCCTCAATTTATAATAATTATCGGCATAGTCTTATGCGAGTGATATGCAATTATAAAAGAATCATTAAACTGTCGTCACCGTAATATAGCGATCAGGGTTATGTTGTTTCGCACCGTGTAGATGTGATATAATTAATTAAATAATACCATTAGCAAAGCAGGAACTCTCCCACTGATTTTTTTTGTTTCTGTCCAAGCCAGTGCCAACCTTGATAGTTTTTATAAATAGTTTCGTTTGATTTAACGAACGTCCTTCAATTTCTTTTCTTATACATTTACAAATCATGTTTGTAATGATATAATGACCAGTGATATAATGTGTATGTATTAGGTTGACAAGAAAATACTTACGGTTTGGGTAGCTGTGTTTTAAAAATTCATGTTTGTTATCAGTCGGGCTTAAAATAAACTGTTGGTTTAGAGATAATTTCGTGAAGGATTCTCGATATATTTTACTTCCTTAGTTTGGCAAAGGGGGAAAAAGCACTTGAACTTGTCATGTTGTTTTGATTTTGGCTTGAATGTTTACATAGATTTAGTATTCAAAATACAACAAACGCCATTAGATACCGAGAATTATTTTGGCAGAGATTTGGCAAAACGACATATATCATTCAAAAGTTCCAAACAATAAGGTAATTAAAAAACAACAATAAAACTGAAGTTATGATTTATTACATCCAAATCTGAATCAGACCGTAAACATTTAGTTAAAGTCAGTTAAAAATATTTAGTACAAAAATGAACAAACGTTAAATCTAAGCCTCGTCAAAATAACCATCATTATTTTTAAATACATGTACACAAATTTTACTAATTATTTTTATACGAAAAGAACAACTCTTTAGATGTCCTAAATAACCTGGGTGAAAAATTTATAATTGTTGGTGATTTCAATGCAAAAAATACAAAGTATGGTTTGGAATGATGACAACCAAAGGCAATGAACTTCATGAAGCAGCTGTGGAGCAAAGATGTCGTTGCATTTCAACTGAAAAAAAAACTTATTGGCGAATTGATCCAGTGAAAACTAAAGACTTGTTAGATTCCTTTATTGTTGGAAACATAGTCATCCAATTATATGGAATTTTGACCTAAGTTGAAATTACACACCAGCGATTCTGATATTGAGTAAAAAAATTGTAAGAAAAGAACAAAAGCCAACCCTGATCCTACAACAGACTGAGAAGGATTTGCTGAAGAATTAAACAACCAAATTCATCTAAATGTACCCCTTAAGATAGCCGAACAATTAAATCGACAAAAAGCGGAAGAATTTGCTGACCATCTAGAGTCTTCCATCTAGAGTATACCTTCTGTCTATATAATTTAAATTTATTGTGACAAAGGATGTTTTAATACACAAAAAATAATTTATGTATGCAGTAACGAATGCTAGTAAATAAGATAAAACACACTTTATGTAAATATATCACCAACGTTATAACTTGGGAATATTAAACATTTCCTAGTTGCTCTAATCTCTAACAAAAACACACCGGCAGGTAGGGAATCGTTTAGTCACAAAAACGAGCCCACTTTTCCCCTCAATTTACGTCGATATGTATAGAAAATATGAACGATTTGTTATCGATAATGGACGATGATAGTTTACACATTGGCGCATGTATATTTTGCTTTGATATATTTTAGTGCACACTCCGTTGCCACAACCTAATGCAATCGCCCTGAAATGACGTCACATTGACGTCAGCCGGTCTCTTTTTAGGTTATTTCCGACCGTTTGATCTATATTGCAAGAACCAACGAGATTTAAATAGATGGACTGACTGGCCGAAAGCGCCTGCCCGAGACTTATACAATGTGATTAAATATTTGCAGTTATTTTAGTGAAGAAAAAAGGTAATTCTAATTTTTGTTTTTCAAGACGGATTTGTTGATATAACAGGTCAGCTGAAATGTCCCCGGCCTACTATAGTAAAACACATTTTTTTTTGTAAAATTAGTTTTTTTTATTCAACATAATACCCTTCAGGGGTGACACACTGATTATAGCGACCCTCCAACTTTTCGATGCCATTTTTTAGTACGATTTGTCCTTTGCTTCAAGATAGGCCTCAGTTTCGCCGATCACCTCTTCATTCGACGAAAATTTCTTCCCAGCGAGCATTCTTTTGAGATCTGAGAACAAGAAATAGTCTGGAGAATACGGTTTCTTTAGTAAAATACAGACGCCATAACCTTGCCAGCGGACTGTTGCATTCTTTCGTCCCACGCTTTGGAGCGTGTTCATTGCGTGCAGTCCACTCGGATAACTGTCGATTGGACTTCGGAGTGATATGATGGAGCCATGTTTCATCCATTGTCACATACCGACGAAACAACTCGGGTTTATTACGCTTCATCTTCGCGTGGCTCATACACCTTCAGTTGATATCATTAGAGTGTCTGCTATTTCATTCAATTTCAATTTACGGTCATTCAAAATCATTTTGTGGATTGTTTAAATGTTTTTGTCGGTAACAACTGGATTTAATTCTAGTAGTGCCATCTATGTGTCAGGCCGGAGACTTTCTAATTGACATGTTAAATTTCAAATGCTGGCCAATGATATACTAAATTTGTTAGTGGAGAACCTTTGAGACATGGGTGAAAAACTATTCTTTTGCAAACGGCTTTGAATTATTAAAAAGCTTTGCGGTGATCGGAACAAATAATAATCGCACAGTGTAAAATTAGAGCGATATGCTGTATGCATCAAAACTTAACAAAACAGAGGCTAAGTAAGGGCCGATGGGTGGGAGTAGTTTAAAGTCACTGTAAAGACAAATTGTAATTTAGTCAGCCACGGCTAATAATATATTTTTTTAGATTAACGTACATTTTGTCTTCACAATAACTTAAATATTGGTGTAATAATATTTATGCAGTAACTTTGATAGTATTCTGCTATCTTCTCTGATCTGTCCTTCTAGCAGACTTCCCACCTCCATCAAATGCTTATTTTACAAGATGTTAATTCGGTCAGTACTCCTCTACGAATCTAATCTAGTCTACTTCAAGTTTGTTACATCCAACCAGGTAAAACGGCTTCAAGTTTTTCAAAATCAGCTCCTCAGGAGAATCTTAAACGCCCCATGGCTTGTCAGAAATAATCAAATTCATAGGAAAACTGACACTCTAGAAATCAAGCACTTTATATCTCAATCATTCCACAAACAACAACTCAGCTCAAGTTCTTTTGAAACGCGCTTGTTCGCGAGCTGGTCGACATGCTGGGAGCTTAGCACCGCGTCACCGCTAACCTCCCCCGTTTTCCAGGCTGAAACGACCTCATCCGTCGCTGCAGTCATAATTTTTCCCCCATACGACAGTATCCAGTCGTGTATTAACTCAAGTTAGCGAATCAATAGAATCGCCGGGTCCTCGTGTCCAATAACGGCTGCCCGATCAGCGGGTGTCAGATTTAATGCACTAGGAGTAGCGATCCACAGGGGTCAACTGTGAGGCGGTTTCAGTTTAGTGTATTGGTAAGCCCAGAGGCAGTCCCACATAACCCGGTCCAACGTTGTCACTCCAATGCAAGTCTCCGCGACCAGGTAAAAAAAGCAGGAATTGGCACCAATACACTTTCTTGATGTACACCTACTTTAGCTTCTTTTATTGTAGAATAGGCTTCCTCTTGCTTGACTCTAAACATTCTGGCTGTAATGTAAGAATTTAATAGTTTAGTTTGTTGTTTCGGTAACATTTTCTGTAGATTATGAATAATACCGTCATGCCATACCTTATCGAACACTTGTGCGACATCTAAGAATATACCTAAACATAGCTTTTCGGTATTAGGTATATTTTCTCTATAAACGAATAATATGTTAATTAATGTAGAAAAGAGTTTAATTTGTGATATTTTCTCCATATTTTTTTCTTAAAACACAAGCAAACATGTACTATTCACGGGTGAGAACTCAGTAATTACTCAGTTATTTTTCACATTTCACATCTTTTAAAGCCGTCTTTACACTAATAAGAAACTTTTGTAGTGACCAGAACAATAATAGTCGCACAAGCTCGGGAAAAGGATACGCATCAAAACATTTCAGCCAATCCATTTCGATGTTTGCGCAGTCACAAAAATGTGTGTTATAGAGCTCTTTATATGATGATGATGATGGTCTGAAGCAGACTAAAATTATAGTGACTAGTAATAACGGTTCTTCAGTTTAACTAAAATGTCCAAGAAAGGAATCTCCGAGTTTTCTTCGTCTCCATGGTAAACTGGGTGTTTGGATGGTGAATTTTGGATTGTGTTAGTAAGTAGTTGAGTTTATTCATGATTCCTAATAGCACCTTGGCTACATATCTAAACAGATCACTGTAAACTGACCCATGAGCTTCTCATTAAAGAAGAAGTCCACCACTGTACGTCGAATGCGGTTCCTCACTGTCAAACAAACAACTCGCAAAGACGGTTGGTCAACCTGGGAGAGACGATGGACCAGTGCCTTAGGCTGGAGAACCTGACCAAGCTGATTAATTTATTTTCTAACAGTACAGGACTATTACTAGAAATATAATAGTGTGGCATCCGTGTAATATGATTTGTTCCTTTGATTTATTTTTAAAATATATCTTTATCACTGTCATGGGTTATGCGACCATTATACTATAGCATACATATATCCATGTATCTGTATGTTTTTACATGTTTTGCTTGTCATCTTGCAACATACTTGTAATAACATTATATACTTAGACTGATACTGTAAATATGTTATATACTGTATATCTGTAAAAAGACCCTAAATAGTCTCGGAGGCTGATGATGATGTCTATAATATACAAATAAATAAATAGATATCGAAACCTAGGAGCTAGACCTTTAGATATTTGGCAAACAATATATGGAGAAGTATTCACTGCAGAATAGCCCAACTAATGTTTTCTTAAATTCTTCAAAATTCACTGGTAGGGAATTGAGGGTTATTAACTAAAACCTGTTCGTTTCGCATATGTACTCTCTATATATACAATATCGTTGAGTATATAGCCTCAAAAACCGTTGAAAATAAATGCCTAACGATTAGGCAAAAGATCCCCAGCGAGAGTTCTGAAGTAAAACATCATTAAACTACAATATGGACTTTTTACTGATATTTACGATGATATATCGGGTTACTTGATACGAGAGTTTCGGTTTTGTTTCTGAAACGTTCAATTTTTATAGCGTTTTTATTTGTTTTCATATTGTCGAGTTGCTTTTATTGAACTCGAACCCATCTGGTCTTTGTTCCTTCCCGAACGTCGTTATAACATTCCTGGAAATTTCGCGAATAATCATCAGCGTTTTACTGTTATGGCACAGTTAAATTGACAAAAACGAGACGTAAGCCATTATCATTTTTACCATGTGTATTCGTATTGAGTATAATCAAAGCAATGATGTACTTAAGTTCACTTACTGGGGTTATAACACTACAATTCAGATTTGAAATTAAAATTAACTAGTAAATAGTAATTTCGGTATTAAACACGCTTTGAAAACACGAAAAAACCGAAATTGTTACGCCTATATATATATATATATATATATATTAGTTTTAAATGATTTTCTTGTTAATTTGAAGTTTTATCGTGAAAAATCGGTAGAATGTATTTTAATTCAAACTATTTTTTCATTCCTCAAACAATATACGGATTCCATCTCGACAGCTCAAACAGGTCACGACTCATTTGTCGGAACAAGTACTAATCAGAAGGAGAAAGGTCTGGATAATACGGCGGGTGGGATAGCACTTCCCATTTTAATGTTTCCAAGTATGGTTTGACTTGTATAGTTGGGTTGGGCATTAGGGATTAATCTGTAAGGTGAGCAAATTGTTACCGAGTAACTATTGTTAATTGCTGGAGTCATATTTATTCGGAAGAAAATTATTTAGAGTATCGCATGAAATGGCATACTCAACATTTAAAAATATCTCGGCTGGAGTTCCACAAGGTAGCGTCTTAGGACCTCTCCTGTATATGCTCTACACTGCTGACATACCAACAACAAAAGAAACACTTCTTGGAACCCTTGCTGACGACAAAATTATTATGGCAAAAGATATATCTCAGTCAGATATAGTGGCAGTCAACAAAATCTACAAATGGACGAAAGATTGGAAAATTCAACTTAATAGCTCCAAATCTGTCCACGTTAATTTTGCATTGCGGTGAAATAATAAAAACTTAATTATATCTCTCAATGGATGCCAGATTCCTCAAGCAGAATCAGCGAGTCGGAAGATACTCTCAACTTGATCTAAAATCAAAGAGGTTGATACATAATAATAATACAATTATAAAACCAATTTGAACCTATGGGGTGCAAATATGGGGTTGCACTAAAAATTTAAATCAACTAGTTACACAACGCTGTCAAAACAAGGTTCTTCGATTGATTACCAATTCATATCGCTATGTAACGAACGATGACCTGGAAATCAAATGGATTTGCGAAGTTATCCAAGATTTCGCCTTGAAACACGAAATAAGATTACTAAATCATACTAACGTGGAAGCAATACAACTGCTGGATAGCGCGCAGGATGTCAGGAGATTGTACTAAGCGTATCCAATAAAGATGTTATAAAAAAAACTTGTATAGTTGTTCTTTTATATTAGAACACTATATTTGAATAAGAATCTCATTATCATAGCACAAACTGTATCCATTGGACATCTGGTCTGCCATTTTTCTTCTATACTATCTGTGTTCAAGGCCATTCCACCTCAAGTAGTAAGCTGAAGATTGCAGGATATGTACGCATGTATAATTATCTCGGCCTTGTATACAACTTAACGAATATTTGTTTGTCTACTGATGAAGAATCTTCGATGTTGCCCAGTGCTTTATACAAATTTTTCCACTTATTTTTGAATCATTATTTACCAAAATATACCTATTAGTCCACTAAATATAAAATCGTTCTCATAAAATCTCATCATCTTCCGATCATTAACCTCACAATTCTAAGAATTGTCTAATAAATGAGGCCCCACAAAGTTTATAATTTAGTCAATTCGCATTACACCTGTTACTTCCATGTATTCAACGCATTTTTTCATCTCTCATATTTATTTTTATTTTAGTATACAGTCTTTATAATTAACAATGGATATTTCAATCCTTTAAATAAAAAAACAAAACAAAAATAGTATGTTTTTCTGTTCACGACCCAATATGTAACAAGAGAGGGCCATATGGTTAAAATATTATTCGGTCTTCATGACAATTATAAAAAATAATATTACAGTGCTTCGAAAGTTCGGCAGTTACATCAAAATATATGGCAAATATTAAAAACATTTCAAGGTATTCAATAAGCTTAGGGTGGAGAAATTATTACTGGATTCCAGAAAATATTTTCATGAAACTGTTATTTTTGTAAACTTAAACTCTGGACTTGATCCTTTTTTGAAAAGCACTTATAAACACAAATAAGCGAAAAATAATAAATAAGATGGCAAATTTAACAGAACCAACTGTTACACAAGACGATCATTCTAATAAAGAAGATTCTGATGACGAAGTGTCTGTAAATGATGAGATTTCAAAAAAAACCACCTCTTATAGTGAAAAGCCTAAATCAAGAGCAAATTATAGACATGATAGTGCACCAGCTGGCTTCCATGAGGATGAATAGTTTGTAATATAGGACTGATGATTTCAGAAAACAAAAATCATGTAAAGTCAAACAAAGCAAAGATGTTCTTAAATTTTAATAATGATATATAAACATGTGTTTCCATGTTCACTTACTTTGGTTACTTATTCTTTTTATCATTATCTAGTTCCGTTTTGAGAGCAACTATAATAAGAATTACTTAACAAATAGGTTCATCTATGATAAATAAGAAGACAAGTTGAGGTTGGATGATAATCGTTCCATAGTTACTTGAATCATTCCATGATGTAGTTAATTGGACAAAATGATGTTGGCGAAAATATGCTGAAGCTGTAGAGTGAATTGAAGTTTCTATGATCGCACGTAGAGAAATTTAGGCAGAAGTTTACAGCTCAGGGTACATGGTCATCAAAGTGGAATCGTATTAGCTCAGTTTCTTTAACTGTCTTTAGGAAATTGAGAGCACCAAAACTCAGGAAAGATTCCTATACAAGCTATACTATGGGCATTTGAGTAAAAACAGTGAAATTCGAAAATTAATCAAAATAAATCTAGGGGACCAAGGAACAGACGATACTCACAAATAATTTTACCACTATTTTAATCAGCCCAGAGGAAAGAATGACCTGGTACATTTCTTTGATCGTTTCTTCTGGAGGAAAATAGCTCTTTCTTAATAAGTAAATAAGATTCCAATATATAGTAAAAATCTTATAACAAAATGGTATTAACCTTATACAAGCCATATAATTTTATAGGTCTATATAACACAACGAGAAACCAAAGAAGAATCTAACAAAAAACTTTAATTCTATAAATAGACCTGCTCCTTTCTTCATCTGCTGCAAATACTTTTTGCCGTCGCAAAAATAAAACAATGTACCGACGAGTTATGACCAGTTAGGCTGAAGCACATTGGCCAAGAAGGTCATCGATCGACGGTTATGTCGAAGAAATATGGCGGTCTCACCACCGACAAGTCGATGCCACCGTTTCTTGTAGATTTATTTTTAACATTCCGAAGGCTAAAAATAACAGCGAGAACTCTTGATTGCCTTTGGTGGATGGAAAATCGCTTCTCTTCTCTTTATTCGTGTTTTGTTTATTTGACGTACCAGAATACGATCATCTCGAAATGAGGTTTTTGATTGCCTATTCTGCTTAATTAGACCGTTTAACTGCTTTACATTTTTCGATTTTTATATTAAACGAGTTAAAAGAAGGTCAAAGTCGTAGAATTAAGTTTAATCATTTTTATGAGGCTTGTTGATGGTGGTAATATTTTAATAGTTTACAATTTTTTGGCTCTGGTTTCCAAATAAGTTTGTTATAAAAGGTGACAAGAGTCTTTGTTAATAACTCAAAATTTTACTATTATTAGATATTTTACTGTTAAATTAATAATATTATGTTGTTCTTTTGATAGATCAGCTAAAATGGCATAATAAACTGTGGTGGATTTAGCAGCAGGCTAAGTGAGCTACAAATACTACTAGTATTTATGGCTTGTAGAAATTGAAAAAAGTAATAAAAATTTTATTTGTTACTATAATTTACTCTCCAAATTCTGACAAATATTGTTCAAGCTCTCAAAAAGCTTAGCATAAGTGTTTAAAGTTTAAGATTAAAATGCTTCTACCAGACAAATATCCAAACATTTTAGATTGGTCAAATAACAGGTCAATTGAAAACTCCTCGGCCTGACACATAGATGGCGCTACTAGAATTAAACCCTATGTTTTTTAGTTAGCACTACAGCTGTCGGATCATTAGTTTGTGCATTTTGCATTTTGAGTGAAGCAACTTTTGTTATTGTGAAAAAAAATGGATAACAAGGAATTTCGCGTGTTGATAAAATATTGCTTTTTGAAGGGAAAAAATACAGTTAAAGCAAAAACTTTGCTTGATGCCGAGTTTCCGGACGCTGCCCCAGAAAAATCAACTATCAAGGATTGGTATGCAAAGTTTAGACGTGGTGAAATGAGCACCGAAGACGGTGAACACAGTGGACGTCCAAAAGAGGTTGTTACCGACGAAAACATTAAACAAATCCACAAAGTAATTTTGAATTACCGTAAATTGAAATTGAATGAAATAGCAGACACTCTAAAGATATCGACTGAACGTGTACATCATATCATTCACGAATATTTGGGTATGAGAAAGCTCTATGAAAGCTGGGCAGCGCGAGCTAACTTTTAATCAAAAACAACGACGAGTTGATGATTCGGAGCATCATTTCAATCCAACCGACAGTCATCCGAGTGGACTGCACATGATGAACCCGCTCCAAAGCGTGGGAAAACGCAACAGTCGGCTGGCAAGTTTATGGCATGTGTATTTTGGGATGCGCATGGAATAATTTTCATTGATTACCTTGAAAAAGAAAGGACCACCAACAGCGACTATTACATAGCGTTATTGGACGGTTTGAAGGACGAAATCGCCGACTTGGGCTTCGAATTATTTCCTCATCCTCCGTATTCTCCATATCTGACCCCAAGCGACTCTTTCCTGTTCTCAGACCTCAAAAGAATGTTTGTTGGGGAGAAATTTTCGTGGAATGAAGAGGTGATCGCCGAAAGTGAGGCCTATTTTGAAGCAAAGAACAAATCGTACTACCAAAATGGCATCGGTTCACACTTGAAGAGAATTATGTAGAATAAAAAAAAACTAATTTCGCCAAAAGAATGAGTTTTACTATGGTAGGCCGGGGATTTTTCAATTGACCTGTTATAACTGATCAAGACTCAAACAAGATACAAACAGGTGAGTCATAGGAAAGTATTGTGGGACCAATCCTTTATCTGCTGTACTCTCGGGACTTGCTTACATTCAATGATTATTTGCAGATGTCTCTGCAATCCTAGCCATTGGAGATAGCATCACTGAATCAACCGAAAAGTTACAGCTAGAAACCAGACTGTTGCTCCATGGTACATTCGTAAAGGCAACCTGCATAGGAACTTGAAACTACAGGAACTTTTTATTTCTCCAGATGGGTAAGGAAGAGGGGAAATATTACCATCACGACTAAAATCCATCTCTTTCGAAAGTTTATATGGACACTATAAAGTCTGACGCCTGCAAGTTTGAAGTAATGTCCAAATGTAATGTTTCTCACCTTTTCTCCTTCTTTATTTGTTTAAGATGTAACAATTCTTGAACAGTTGAGAAACAAATTCAGAGACACTAATTAGAATGGTTTTAATATGTCTGTAGAATGAAATGTGGATAAATTAATCGCATATTTTTGTGGCAAAACCGACCATTTAGATAGAAGACTCAGTGAACAGCTTTAAATATATATGAATCAAAATCATAGAGTGATTTAAAAAATAAAATACTAACATTCTCCGAGTCCAGAACATTGGGTGAAGAATGGTTTGTCCTTCTAGAAGACAGTCTAGATGATTATGATGATTGACACTGTTTATTATCTAATATTTATCTATTTTGTCAGGTTTGCAAAGCTAGCTCATAAAAATGCAGACAATATCGTTACATGAAAAGGTAAAAGTTAAAAAACACATTTGTTAGTAAATGATAAAAAATTAATGCTATTATTACATGTGTTTATTTTAACTCAGGTACGAAATATAACGCCATATTATTATTTTGATTTTTATGGTATGATACAAAGTTCGATATGTGGCATGTCAACAATCTCAACAGTAAAAAACATTTTAAAAAATCGATTTGAGGCCATTTATATGCAAACATCCTTTACATAACTAAATGTTTGGGGACCAAATTATGCCAAATTGTATAAATCAACAAGGATCGCAATAGAATTGTTTACTTTAATAAAAAATTAATTTAATAAAAAAATAAGTATGTCTGATAAATGTATAGGAAACATGTCGATAATAAGTTTTTGTATTTGGATAAAATATGGGAACGAGCAATAAGCCAGTGTCTGTCTAGATCGGCTTGATAGTGGATTTGTATACTATCATTGTGCTCTCATTATGGGTAAATTCCCAATGAGTAAATTGGCAATGACCAATCAGCAGGCTATTTAATTTTGTTTGTATATTTCTCCGTTCTAAACAGCTAGCAGAAAAAAGAAAGGATTAAAACTTATTTTTCGCCTCCACACAGGTCACCCTCAAGCTAGACTGGGCTATATATCTTACTAACTATAAAAGGAAAAAGTTATTTTTAATAATGTATTTATAATTTGTTGACCATTTATAATAGGATTTTTGGCGAGGTATATACCCCTGTAGTTCAAAATCCAGGCATTCATCCATCTCTTCTATCAAGAGATAGCCAGAATTCAAGCATTTACGTCACTAGCTGATGTGAGAATCGATGAGATTATCGATAGATGGCAGCGAGTTTCACATGCCTTAACAAATAACAGGCAAATTGGAAAGTCCCCGGCCTGACACATAGATGGCGCTACTAGAATTAAATCCGTATATTTTTTATTTAGCCCAAACCCTCAAAAGATGCGTGTATAAATTTGACAGCTGTCGTATTATTAGTTTGTGAATTATAGCAGTTTGAGTAAAGCAACTTTTGTTATTGTGAAAAAAATGGATACAAAGAAATTTCGCGTGTTGATAAAATATTGTATTTTGAAGGGAAAAAATACACTTGAAGCAAAAACTTGGCTTGACGCCGATTTTCAGACACTGCCCCAGGAAAAACCACTCAAGGATTGGTATGCTAAGTTTAGACCCTGTGAAATGAGCACGCCCAAAAGAGGTTGTTAGCGACGAAAACATAAAAAAAACCCAGAAAATGATTTTGAATTACCGTAAATTGAAATTGAATAAAACAGTAGACACTCTAAAGATATCAACTGATGTACATCATATCATTCACGAATATTTGGGTATGAGAAATCTTTGTGCTAAGTGGATGATTCGGACCGCGTAATAAACCCGAGATTTTGCATCACTCCATCATTTTACCCCAAAGTCCAATCAACCGGCTCCAAAGCGTGGGAAAACGCAACAGTCGGCTGGCAAGGTTATGGGGTCTGTATTTTGGGATGCGTATGGAATAATTTTTGTTGACTACCTTGAAACAAGAAGGACTATCAACAGCGACTATTACATAGCGTTATTGGACCGTTTGAAGGACGAAATCTCCGAAAAACGGCCGCATTTGAAGAAAAAGAAAATGCTGTTTCACCAAGACAATGCACCGTGTGAAAAATCCATAAATTGGGCTTCAAATTGATTCCTTCAATTGTTCCTATTTCGGCTATGATTCGGATGGCGACTATTTCCTGTTCTCAGATCTCAAAAGAATTCTCGCTGGGAAGAAATTTTCGTCGAATGAAGAGGTGATCGCCGAAACTGAGGCCTATTTTGAAGCAAAGGACATATCGTATTACAAAAATGGTATCGAAAAGTTGGAAATATCTCAGCAGTAACTATATTATGTTACTTTGAGACATATGATGTACCACAGCACCTATAGAGGACTTAGACCATCCATAAATAACCTCACGATTTGAATACTCTGATAGTACTTGAATGATGTGAAATATATTGAATTCCTGATTATCTTAAAATCAATCATTCTTCTATCGAATTATTCTATACGGCAGACAGCAGAAATTCTCGAACAAAACTCGTATTGAAAATTCGTAAACTAAAGCAAATAGCCGTTTAACTAGCGCAATTAAAAAACATTTGACTGACCCGTAGCGGATTATCAATTAACGAATCAAAATGACATCAGTCGAATAAATGAAAACATTATCTAAATTGATCTATTTTGCTCCCATTATGAAATACGACTTGCACAGTTAAGGTTATTATGCATTCCTACTATATTAATTAATGAATTCATATCAGCCAAACATATTTATTACATATTCAGAACAAATAGAATAGGCTGAAAGTATATTAGTTGTTTCAACTCACAACTACATAGTTATAACGTAAAAGGACTTCAATATTACAACATTTTATTGGTTTATACGTTATGTAATTTGAATTATATTAATTAAATCTTATTTTTGTTTTTATTATACCCAAAAATAGAGACTTTTTACCATCCAACTATGGTAAAAAGTCTCTATGAAAATGTAATCTCATTTTTGTGATTTGATTTTATTGACAAAGTGATTTTCACAATGCCTTTTGGAAGCCAGTGACCGGAACAAGGTCTGGAGTGTACGGTGGGTATGTCAAAACTTCTCAGCCAATTTTCTCTCATTTCTTGCCGAGTAGCTGAAGATATTTGTGGTTTAGAATTGATGTAATGGAAGACAGTACCTCTAACTCTAAATTCAGAAGCTAATTTTGATAACAATGCGTTGACTTTCTTCGCATATAACAAAAGCGATTGCTACAGTAAGGTATTATTATAAAATGTTAGTACACTGTGTTCTTAAAATCATCGTTTATAATCTGAAAATGAAGCTATAATAAATTAAGTTATGTTACAGTACAATGTTATAGAGTCATAATAAAGTGTAAATTTTTGGACACAATGATTTATAATATTTTATACATTATTTTGTATATCAACTATTTTATCTTTACAATTTGTCACTTCTTAAACTGATATCTCAGTTCTGTAATTTTATAGTTTTACGTTTTATTATGTTCTTAGAATTCAATAGTTGGTTAGTTTTACCCTAATTCATTTATTTTTGGTTATTTTGTAGATGTAAAACGATAATTTGAAATATAAAATAATATATTGGTTAATTGAAAAAAATATCACTTATCCGTGCATAATTAGTTGCTATTTCATTAGAAAATTCTAAAAGCAGTATGGATCAATGGAATCCAGTTATGGGGATGTTCCGTAAGAAGTAATATAAATAAAATTTTTTAAAAATCCTAAGAGGTATCCTGGATGCATCCAGATACTATTAAATTCAGATACTTATCGCATCTGGTCCTCACAGCTGATGTTTTTAAACTGACTAATATTAATGATTAATTTTTGAATGAACATACAAAAATCATTACTTGGTTTGAGACACAATAAAATGTGTACACAGTGGGTGAGGTATTCGCTATCAATGGAACATAAACACACTAGAAAGCGATTTAAAATTAATATGTGGATCATTTCATCACAACGATTGAATGTCTACCACAGTGATGCTCGACCAAAATAAATAGCCCGGAAACAGTAGGAATCCAGTTCTTCGGTTCTGAGGCGAGCTTGAGTTTAGAAATCGATTAAGAATGTATTAGAGTAAGTGTTTTTTAAAATTTTAGTGAAAAAAAATCACAATTTACAAGATAGTTTTTGAAATAACTAAAAAATAAATAGAGGTTATAGTTAAGGTCATAAATTACTACAATTAGATTGTATTTCCAAGAACTTATTGAACAATCTAGTATTAATATAGAACATATATATGTGTATTGTGGGTTGTATAATTATAATTTAAAAAGATTATTCTGATTTTATCGATTATACCCATCAAGACAGAATACTTTTATCAACAGCACCTTCACCAAACGTTTACACTCTTGTGTGAATCGTTTTATCGGTGTATATTTAACAATAAATAATTTAAAATATTAATATCAATTAATGACCAATTCAACTTTAAGCCTTGTTTGCGATCGGACTTCTGAAATCTGAAAACAATGTCAGTAGGTTAGCAGGACACTAAAAAAAATTAACCAAGGCGATGGCATTCGGTGTGACTAAAGTCTTTCGTAATAATTCGACAGCTGCATATATATATGTCATCGACAAATCGATAATGGCCCTTATCAAGGCAGGTATTAGTCACTAGGGTTTCACAGTCGGTCTAGGGAAAACTACTCAGTGGAAAATATGGAAGTTGCCTTCGGACTTTCATTGTTTAATATTGGCGAACAGATCGGCAACGTTGTATACCTTTCACCGACAAAACGGGTCGGTTGGCGTCAGCTCGACATGAAATCGTTAAAAAACTCTCGTAATTGTTAATGTGCTTCCATGTGTTGTATACAGTCGGCATATCTTAATTCTTTGGCGTCGATTTATTTACGGTACACTAAACTTATTCCAGACTATCTATCTGGTAAAGGGAACATATAAATAACTGTTGGTGAAATTTGGTGATATACGTAACACATCAACTGAAAAATCTATAGTCTAGTTAATAAAAGACATTTCTTTCATCAACATCATAAATTTTCATCAAATCATATTGATTTTTACTACTGCTTCTTTTGACCCAAATATATTTTTACAATGTGGAAGGTTAGTTATTTAAAATTCATGCAATTTCTACAAATCTGTAATTTTATGACCATGTATGGTTTCTTAGTGAAAAACGCTTTTTTCCTATTATATATAGCATTTCTGCTTAAAAATTATATTGGTTAGTCGTCAATCTCGACCAAAAATCACACTGATTTACCAGTTACATAAAGCCTATTGAGATTTATAGGTTAACTTCATCTTAACAAAGTCGAATTCTGATTGTAAACGTAGCGTATCAAAGCAAACAAGACAAAATCTACCCCTGTGACATTCACCCTTTGTAGAACATGTCCCTGAGTAAAATCGAATAAGCATGAACTTCTGCAATCAGTCAACGTTAAATATCTGGGAAGGCATTTCGATCGACGAACATGGAAAAAACATATAGTTACAAAACGCAAACTGTTTGGGTTTAAACTAAATCAAATGTATTGGCTGATAGGGCGTAAATCTAAATTATCATTTGGTAATAAGGCTTTGCTGTATAAGTCAATATTAATGCCCATTTGGACCAATGGCATTGAACTGTGGTGTACTATTAGCAAATCTAAAATAGATATCCTCCAGATGTTCCAGAATAAAGTGTTCCGAGTCATCGTCGATGCCTCCTATAACGTGTCCAATAAGCTGATTCAGCGCGATATCCCCATAGCACCCATAACGAATGTGATTCGGAGTGTTAATGCGAAGTACTCTGAAAGACTATTAGTGCATCCGAATGCCCTCGCCAAACAGTTAAATAAGAGCGATGACAGTGAAGTGCGTAGGCTTAAACGCAAACTGCCATACGAACTGATTAATAGACACATAGAGTGAGATTTAATCATATCTAGAATAAGCTAGAATAGTTTTTAGAATAAGATAGGATAGACTTTAAAATATAGAATAGTATCTAGAATAAGATTTAGATTATAAGTTGTACAGTAGATCACTTACTGCAGTGATCTACTACATGTCAGGATAGTTATATTATATAACTGAAATCATATAATAATACTTATTGGCCACGGGCAAAAATATAGAAGATTAATAAAAAAAAGGAGTTATGTGGTGCAAATATGGAGTTACACTAATCCGCTAGTAGTCCAGCGCTACCAGAACAAATTTCTTTGATTAGTTTTCAATGTTTATGGGTATATAACTAATTAAAAACTACAGGATGACCTCCAAATGAAATGAATCCACGAATTTAGCCAAGATTTCGCCGTAAACATGAATAAACTAAATCACGCCAACGTACCACGAAACAAACCACACTAAATTGTATCAAGTATGCGAGTGTTATTGATGCATTAATCCCACACTCGTTTTTTTTGTGAAATGATTCAAGTATACATAAATTGTTGTAATAAATAAATTTATAATTAAAATTGTACTAAGCATATGTAATAAAGAATGTTATATTGAAAAAATTGTTATACCACACGGGGCAAAAGCCCCGATACCATCTGATTACCTATAACTTTGCTCAAAGAAAAGATAAGTAAGTTTGCTTTTTATGAAAAATTTATTTGGTCTTTACATTTTTTTTTCGTTATGATTGAAAAATTATATCGGCTAAATGGTGACCGCGATTCGCTATACAACTTTCGACTCTTTTTAAGGCACTTTTCATGACATCCTGCAACACCTGAGGCTGAATTTCTTCGATTTCGTGACGAGTATTGTCTTTAAGATGTTGAATGAACTTTTGATTTTAAAAAACCTCATAAGAAAAAGTCTGGTGCTGTCAAATTCGGAGATCTGACTGGCTATGCTTAATCGCCATTTCGCGAAATTAGTCTTCGTGGAAAAACGTCATTCAATAATTGAATTGTTGAACGAGCTATGTGTGCTGTAGCTCCATCTTGCTGAAACCGCATGTCCTCTAGTCCTTGCTCATCCATTTCATGCGCAAGAAAATTTCGAATCATGTCTTGGTACCGTTCAGCAGTAATAGTAGCTGCAACACCTTGGTCATTTCCAAAAAAATAGGGACCAATGATGTTTCCAGCATGAATACCACTCCATTCGTGTTCGATGATTAAAATTCGGATGGATAAAACGTAACTGAGCTAAACGTCACATAACCAAGATGGTAGCGAGACTTTTGCCGCACCTGTTATAAGTTATTATAGTGATATTACTTTCTAACCCAGTTATTGTTCTTTTTCTTTTTCAACAGCTGTATATTTTAACTATTCATTATTTATCAATTATTTTCTATCAAAGAAACCACATCAAATGAAACAAAATAGAAAGTATGAATAATGAACGCGAATCTGTTGTCTTAAATTTCTTTATTATATAATTTGTTCTAAAAAAAATCAGTTATGGCCTCTAATTTATTTTTCCACTTTTCAACAAATATATCATTTTACAAATACACATACCATTTTAACATGAATTTCTCGAATATCTAAATTAATTTTTTTTAAATAATTAAAAACCATATGATATTAACCGTTTAATTTATTCGATTGTTAAAAAATCCTTTTTCCCTGCTCAGGTATACACCATGGTAATCTGTTTCAGAACATAAAGCCACTATGTCCATCTTTTATACTGTATGTTCATTGTTTTTTTTTATCTGTTGCTAAGACTGGAGATGTCGCATCTCTTGTGCTTCACGTGCTATCCTTCTATCCCACTCAGCGTCAATACCATACCAGATCCATAGAGATCCAGTTACATATACCTGTTGCTGATACTGTTTGGAATATTTAATTAGTTCCTTAAAGCCTTCCTCTGTAAACTTTCCAATATTTCAATAATGCTGTTACTAGCTGAGTCCCATAATTGAATGCCCCGTATATCTAGATTGAGTTGATGGGGTGACCTGTTAAAAAATCTTTAACGCGTCAAGTTTAAAACATTTGTAAACAAAGGAAGAACTGACAAATCATGTTGAGCTAGTTATTCAAGCACTTAATCACTAACGTAACTATATTAACTCAGAAAAAAAATTATAAAACTATTTCAATCGTTACAGTGTTTACTATAAGTAATAAAATGTTTTTAACGCAAAAAATCATATAACTTTTAGCAAGCGGATATTTTATATAACCCCATAAAGTTAACGTTTATAATTTAATCATTATTTGGATTATACAGTTTAAAAAATCATTGGAATTTCCCGCAATATTATATTTATAAAAAAACGACTCATCACTAGCAGATTGCATGTTATAACTTAAACAGAAATTTTTAACATAACTTTCGCATTTCTAAGTTAATTTTATTGAAATTAGGTGCATGTATATGTAGAGTGTAAAGTAAATATTTTCTTACTGGATATTAAATATAATTTGAGCATATTAGTATGTTAATTTTGGCGAAAATAAAGGAAAAATAAACTTCATTCACCATGTATATATGTACCCACGCATCAACCCATACTGAGCTAGATTATGGGCCAGCAAATACTAATCAGAGGAGATAATGTTTGATGAATATGGCTGATAGGGCTAAACGTTCCATTGTAACATTTCTAAATGAACTTTTTTACTTATAAAATGTATTCATATAAGAATACTTACTTTAGTTTTTAACTAATTTCCTTTTATTTTAAAGACCTTATACGATATCCCAATAGTTAATTATATAATTATCAATATGAATAATAAATATGTATAATACTATACGTTTCGTCCTCGTCGCTTGCATAAATAAACAGAACTTAAATAAACAGAAAGTATTTGGATTCATCGATTTATAATCAAATTATATTTATAACTTCCTAATAGCACAGTGTTACCAAAATGTTTGTAACAATGAAATCCAACTATGAAAATAATGAGATGTGAAAAGGTAATTAAATTTTTGTTCATCACTCCAAGTGATTTTTAAAGCCACTGACCGGAAAAATTATAATCTAGCAGAACAAGGTCTGGAATATACGGTGGGTGTGTTAAAACTTATTAGTCAATTTCTATCATTTATTGCCGAGTAGCTGAAGATATATGTGGTCTAGCATAGATGTAATGGAAGACAACGCCTCTAACTCTAACTTCAGAGGCTAACTAGAGGGAATGGGAGGGAACTAGGAAGGTCCACTAGCTTTAACATGTTGTGGGAATATTTTGATGAAAGATATTTTTACAAATACGTTGACTTTCTTCAGATATAATAAAATGTAAAGAAAGAGAAATTTATAGAATCATAATGTGTTTAATGTGTTTTTATACACAATGGTTTATAACAGTTTATATATTATTTATCATATCAACTATATTATCTTTAAAATTTTTTACTTTTTAAACTGATATCTCGGTTCTGTAATTGTATTGTTTTACGTTTTATTATATTCTTAGAATTCAACAGTTTGTTAACTTAATTTTATTTAATTCATTACTCACTATCACTATTAACGAAAATTGAAATTCAAATATAAAATAACTAGCGACCCGCCCCGGCTTCGCACGGGTTCAATGCTGATACTGAATTAAATACACTACAGAAAAAATATGAACGTTGTATATAAAAACATAGCGGCCCGCTCCGACTTTGCACGGGCATAAAATATATATGCCTATGTCACTCAATGAAAACGTGATTAAAATCGATCCAGTATTTTTGGTTCATTCATTACTGCCCTTGGCCTGCACGCATTAAATTTGGAGTAAAACAATTCCTCTTCCCCTATACTTACTATGAAGATTTCCTGCTATCTTTGGAATATCTAAATTCATACAATTTTTATTACATTACACATTTTTAAACGCAAATTTTAAATTTGTAATATCTCCGAAAATATTTGTTTAATTTACATGCTGTAAGGAACCATATTGATCTATATTAATTGCACACTGTATTTAAGGTACTTAATTCGATAAGGATTAATGCCGTATTGCTTAAAATAGCTTCGTAAATAAGCCATTTTCTCACGTAAAAAGTAAACAATAAAAATGGTTAATGTGGGTTATCCCTAAAAGATAAACATATACCATCGCGGACTTTTTTGTAGACCTTTTTATGGTGTACAATACTGTAGTACATTAATTTGACCTAACTCGTAGGGTTAGGCAGCGTTTTTGCTAATTGCTAAATAAGCCTAAAAAAATAGGTTAATTTACGACATCACGTTAGAAACCTCTAAAATTAGCAATGTTGCCTTAGTATATTATGCATGTATTATACAGATAAACCTTCCTCTTGAATCACTCTATCTATTGAAAAAAACCGCATCAAAATCCGTTGCGTAGTTTTAAAGATTTAAGCGCACATAGGGATATAGGGACAGAAAAGGCGACTTTGTTTTATACTATGTAGTGATGTATTGATTAAATGATGAAAGAACATAATAAGTTGCTATTATATAAATCAATCCATTTATAAGACCTATGGAATCCAGTTCCGAGGATGTTCCATGAAAAGTAATATAAATAATATTTAAAAAAATCAGAACAAAGTCCTAAGAAGTATCCTAAATGTATCTAGATACTACAGGAATGACTATTTGCACCGATGCCTTCAGATACTGACTGTTGCTCAAAAAATCTTCACTCTCATGTTAATAAATGTCCAAGTATTGCAACTCTAGATTAACATTCTTCATTAACAGTCATTCAACTTCTAATAATTAACATAACTTCCTAATAGCACAGGGTTACGTAAATTTGAAATCGTATTTAATATCAGCTTTTATCAGTCACAAATCTGTCACAACATAACCTTAATTATAAATAACAAAAATAAGAAAATGGCATAGAAAATATAGCTTTTTAATGTTATAATTTTTAGTTTGATAAAATATTAAATACGAATATTATATGCTAATTTTTGTATGCATGTCCTTTTTTTTTGTAAGAATTTTTTGCATATTCTAAGCGAAAATTTTAGTTTGTCTGTCATATTAGCTACGATAAGTTCATTACGAGCATTTCATATTACCCAAATACTTGTTCCACAAGTCCACTAGTGCTTTGAAGTTTAAATAAAGAAAATTGTATGCAATAACTTTGTAAATCCCTTTTGCTGACCAATGATCATAGAGAACTTTTAATACATCCATACAGCCGCAATTATCGGCTTTGTTTTTATATATAAAAATACTAAAATGTTATAAATTAGTAAAAAAACAAGAAGTTTTATTATTTTCCTAGAAATAAGCACACCATATAACACAAAAACGAGTTAAAATTATATAAAAATTGTGCGCCGTATGTAATTGTAAGAACGTATTTTTCAAAATAATAATGAAAATAATAAAACATAAATGAAAGAAAAAAAACTTACCAAGGTGAGAGAGATCCGAAACGTCAGAATCTGAAATAAACAAAAATGAATAAATAAAAAATTGAACAAAAGACAAGGATAAATCAAAAAAATAAAAAAGAAATTAATTAATGGGCTTGCTAAATAAGTTAACAAAAATGGCGATAACCAAAATATAAAACTCCGAGTAATACTCCCAAATCGACAACAGTTTTGATCCAAAGATCGTCAGACCAAAAATAATATTGTTGTTCAATATCAATTATTTTTGCTGTACCAACAAAGAATATAATTTCAGTGTTATATGGCCTTAGAGCTTTATTTCTCGATAATTTTATCTCGCCTTCTCACACAGCTATTGGCTCTTGAACAACGACTACTTTATAAAAAAATCAACTTATATTAATTCGCACTTATCAGAGAGATATTTTAAAATTAAGCAATATCTGTTCTATCTACCAGTGATATCTCAAATGGTGAATATGAATCAGTTATTGCCGCAGGAAATGATTTTGAAAGAGCTGCTAAGAAACTCCAAACCTTCATTGATGTAATTAACACTTGGCGTATCAAGTTATACGACAGTAAGTTTCTACACATACATTTTACCAATAAATAGAAGCAGCATTTAGCTATTAGAATAAATGATACCCAGATCCCTTTCGCTGACTGACCTAAGTATCTGGAAATGACCGTAGAAACCAGATAGTGCTAGAAAGTTCATGCCAACAAAAAACTAAAAGGGTTTAACATCAAACTGAAGAAAAAGTATTGGCTATTTAGAAAAAATTTCAAGCTGTCTACGCAAAACAAACTGCTCCAATATAAGCAAACCTTGAAACCCGTTTGGGCTCATGAGATGCCACTCTGGGGCTCGTCCAACTAGTCCGTCGTTTCCAGAATAAAGCACTAAGGGATATCGTTTATGCACCCTGTTACTGCCGTACCAGAAACATCTATTGGAGCTTTCAAAGGGATGCTGTTTGCAAACCAAAGTTAATCAAAATTTTCAACGCCGAAGCTACTTAGCTCTTAAACAACGCATACTTAGTAAGAAGACTTGAGAAAATGAAGCCTCATGTGCTAGTGCTACTTGTAGTTTTTAGTGTAGTTACTAGACTATAATGGGAATTAGTGAATAAAAATCTAGTACCGATCTTGAGCCATGTCGATTTTTACATCTTATAATAACGGCTTACAAAATACCCAGAAAATATTATCTCAGATGTTGAAGACGCGTGTTTTATAAGAACTGTTTTATTTTGTTTTACCTCCATTCACCGAGCTATATAACTCCTTATAGCTTAGTTTAAGTATCACGTACCAGTTTAAATGAGAACAAAAATGATCATTGATCTGTAAAAAAGATCAGATTATAATGGGATTAAAGGATCTGTAATGGTTGCTTAAAATTAATGATTTTAAAAAATTCTAATATAATTTGGATGGACCAGATAATTCCGGAAATTCCATGAAATGACAACAAGATGGTAACAATGGTAACAAGACGAATGAACTTAATTTTATTATTATTGTATATTCGCCAGTTCTGCAAGGCAGTGTGCTCTGGATACTGGATATGGAAACATCGTATTTGTATTAAAGCAAAAGAAACAAAATCTACCCATGTAACATTCACTCTATACAGAAAAATATACCAGTGAATATCAATTATTGTCAATGGTCCTAAGATGAGACTAGACTAAGATCTAGACCCATGCCTAACCTGGGAAAAGCACATACTTGTTAATGTATTGGCTTATCGGGCGAATATCCAAATTATCATTAGATAATAAGGTACTGCTATATAAATTACCACTTAACATTATTTGGTTATATGGAATACAGCTATAGGGTACTACTAGCAAATCAAATATAATAGACATCATACAACGGTTCCAAAACAATGTGCTACTTGCCATTGTCGATGCTCCGTACTATATCTCTAATGAAGTAATACAACGCGACATACCTCTAGAACCCATAATGAGTGTAATTCATAATGTTTGGGTTAAGTACTTTAAAAGAGCACCCAAAGTACTCGATAATTAGCTAAAGGTTCAACGTGATAGTGAAGTGCGTAGACTAAAACGCTTAACACCATCTGATCTGAAAACATTTAAAAAATCCACAAAATGAATTGAAATTGAATGAAATAGCAGACACTCTAAAGATATTAACTGAACACTTATACATCATATCATTCACGAATATTTGGGTATGAGAAAGCTCTGTGCAAAATGGGTGCATATTTTAACTAGGATAATATTTTACAGGGCAGATTGTTGAACTACTAAGAGTGATAATAATTCTAAAAAAATTGTACACCACTTGGTATTGCAGATATATGTCTGGCTTGATAAAACATTAAACAAAACTTTTCCTTTATTTTTCATTCATTTCATCGGTAATAACAATTTAAGACAAAATTAATGTTTGGTCGTAAAATATATGGCTATTTTCATAAAGTTAAAAAAAATTAGGATCATCAAATAAACTGGAAAAAAACTCAAACGACATCAAATCCAAACTGTACCCAAACACAAAGCAATACAGTCTGTCGTTAATTTCGTCTCGGCTCGATTAGTAAGTAGTAATTTAAAAATACTCTGGGGTTCGCATTGTGTTGGCAAAACGAGCTGCGACATTTTCAAAAACAAACGACAGCTATGACGACAATACCACATGACGTCGCCGAGTGTTCAAGGAGACTGAAAATTGCATTGAAAAGCGGTGTGACATGGATATGAGGCCGAGCGGGTGGTCTGGCGAGGTGGGGGCGGGGAAGTGTTTCAAGTGATCCTTCTGCCAAGTGTTATATTTAGTGGACGACGCGAGGTTTTAATTAACGTTATGTAAAAATGGTCTCTCGGATACAAAAACAATTTCCGTAATAAAATACAATCATGCGACTGTGTTTTATTGTGAACATTGCTGAGACGTAATTACATTTATTTATCGAATTTTGTTTAATTTTAAGTTTACGAGAATTGTAATATTTTTCCTTTCTATAGTTTAGAGGTCTAATTTATTAGATCACTAAACCCGCCGATCACAAGTGACCCGCCCCGGCTTCGCACGGGTGCAATGCTGATACTAAATTAAATACACTACAGAAAAAATATGAACGTTGTATATAAAAACATAGCGGCCCGCTCCGACTTTGCACGGGCATAAAATATATATGCCTATGTCACTCAATGAAAACATGATTAAAATCGATCCAGTATTTTTGGTTCATTCATTACTGCCCTTGGCCTGCACGCATTAAATTTGGAGTAAAACAATTCCTCTTCCCCTATACCTACTATGAAGATTTCCTGCTATCTTTAGAATATCTAAATTCATACAATTTTTATTACATTACACATTTTTAAACGCAAATTTTAAATTTGTAATATCTCCGAAAATATTTGTTTAATTTACATGCTGTAAGGAACCATATTGATCTATATTAATTGCACACTGTATTTAAGGTACTTAATTTGATAAGGATTAATGCCGTATTGCTTAAAATAGCTTCGTAAATAAGCCATTTTCTCACGTAAAAAGTAAACAATAAAAATGGTTAATGTGGGTTATCCCTAAAAGATAAACATATACCATCGCGGACTTTTTTGTAGACCTTTTTATGGTGTACAATACTGTAGTACATTAATTTGATCTACCTCGTAGGGTTAGGCAGCGTTTTTGCTAATTGCTAAATAAGCCTAAAAAAATAGGTAAATTTACGACATCACGTAGATACCTCTACAATTAGCAATGTTGCCTTAGTATATTATGCATGTATTATACATATAAACCTTCCTCTTGAATCACTCTATCTATTGAAAAAAACCGCATCAAAATCCGTTGCGTAGTTTTAAAGATTTAAGCGCACATAGGGATATAGGGACTGAAAAGGCGACTTTGTTTTATACTATGTAGTGATTTAACTATTTTCTGTAACATTTGTGAAATGGAAAAAGAGTTATTGACTTGAGACAATATAAAATATCACATTTTATCGAATGTCTGGTGAAACTAGACCAAGATAAAATAGGCACCGAGCAAACAGAAAACACGTGTCTAGCAAAAAGGATGTCCATCGGCTCCTTGTCGAGTATTATGAATAATGGGGGTTCGAAAATTAGAAATTAGACTTGGTAGAAGACCTCTTATGGTGGCTATAATCATAAACATCAAGAAGGCCCGAGATCGTCGAATTTTCAAGCATTCCTTAACAGTCCGTAAGGCACGTGTTTCTTCGGCAGGAGAAGTTCCTAGCTGTCTTTCCCTTCAAGGAAGGGTTTCTTGAACCAGCCTTCTCAATCACCACCAAGAACTCGACGATGTTTTCAAATTCTTTATATTTTTTGAGCATAACAATTGCCACATTAGATAGTGTTCTTAGAATATATATATATATATATATATATATATATATATATATATATATATATATATATATCATTTAATGATTACAAATCTAACTTGCCACTGTTCAAATTTTAGCTAGAAAGTAGAAGAAATGTAAATGTGAAGACGAACCTGTTCGAACACTTTAGTGAAAGTTAACCAAAACGCCTATAAATTTACTGCTTTCAAAAATCTTTCTATTCTAAAGTGGTCAAATTTATTTTTGTACAGCACCTTTTCTTGCAAAAACCTACATGATACATATATTTAAAAATATCACTTACTATACTATCAATGAATAAAAGGCTTATTTTAACAGGTGACACTGCTTATTGCCTCGCTATCACCAAGATATTTATAACTATTAAATTTTTAAAATAGTCTGGCTGATAATATGAGTAAATATTACATCATCATTCATAACATGTCTTCTATACTTTTTTACAACTAGAATTCAACTGCTAAATATAGAAATTGTATGTATAAATGAGTCCAAAGTAAAGTAAATTAATTATATACAACAAAATGAATAGGAAATTTCATACAATACATATAATACATAATAATTTGTCATGTATAATTAGATTTAGAAAATTGCTTTTTTTAAATATTGCTATGCACATTTTACAGCCATTTTCTAAAACATCAGGATCATCAAATAAACTTGAAAAAAAATCAGGCGACATTAAATCCTAACTGTACTTAAAGTTATGTTAATACAAACTGTTAGTAATTAATTAGGTCAAACTCCATCAGTTAGCAACAATATTTTATAGCTGCAGGCTTTTTAGATTTCAATCAGATGGAAGGAACAGTAAAAGTTATAGCAAGTTTTTTCAAATTTGGTAGGCTATATACAGAACTCAAAGAGTTCCTGGTTCCCTATTTTTATAACAATTAATACTGGTTACATAGAGCTCACTATTACATAGAGAGTATTCATTATCGTGATGTTATATACCCAAATATTACAGTCCCACATCTATGAAAATCAAACCAAAAAAAATTCAGAGTAAAGCAAAATGATATTTATACTGAGCTGAAAGTAGCGAGTCATTTTTACGTTATGTTTAATTACCACACTGCCGCTATAAATAATTTATTACAAATAAAAATGTGAAAAACCAAATCATCTTAAACACTATTACACTCCATAATCTGTAAGCAGCTAGAGCGGCTGACTACAATTCTTCGCTGACTTCTATCATGAGATCAACCATTTGGGTGGTATAATCGGCCCCAAAAACAACATGGATCCAAATCAAAGAAAACAATCTAAAAAATAGAAGACTGACATAATCCGAAGCTAAAACAGTTGAGGCCGATCGCCAAGTTCCCTAAAAACTTTGTTCAAAGAAACAATGTTGATGTTAAGTTGAAATAATTATAAATAATAATACTCTATTTAACTTTTCGATTTTTTATAAATACTCTTAGCAATTTTACAGTTAAAATTAACTGCTATAAAAATATAATATTGGCCAGATTTCATTCAAAATAGATATATTTTAATTCGGACCGAGTTAGCGAAATCGAAAACAAGGTTAGTGTAAACAAATATTGGGAAACTTCTATCACAAGAAAATGACAAACAATATGGAATGATTTATCGGCTTAATTCAATATCGCTACAGCTAAAGCGACGTGTTTTTAATTAAAGGTTTCCTTAGAGTAATAACTAGTTTTATTAGTTAATTTCTAGTCTTAATTAATTGTTTACGGAAAGTAACTTGCCCTCAATATATAGCCATCGCGAGTGTTTTTGTTTATTATTGGTCTATTACTCTCTCCTTTATACATATTGATCAATGAGTGTGTATTTCTATTAGAGGTTTACTAACAACAAACTGGAAAATAAGGTGTTAAAACCTTCAATAGATTCTAGTTGTTTTTTTTGGTTCCAAATTATGAACGTTTAAATTAAATAAAAAATAAAATAAAAACTCTATTTTTTTTTTTAATTCCTAGAAACTGTTTATTCTCATGTTCTTTCTATAAGCTCACCTGAATTGTGCCCATTGCATATTACAATTATCTTTTCTAATCATCAGTTTCGCACTATACAGTCTGTGTTTCTGTTGAATTGAAGGGGCAACTTCTACTTTTAAAATGATTCTACATTTTTTTTGATAACATCTTTATTATATATGCTTACTACAATCTTAATTATAAATTAATTTATTACCTCATTTCATTTGTACTTGGATTAATTTACAAGCAAGACCACGTGATAAACTAAGAACGTGGATCGTTCTTAGTTTATAAGTTATACAATGAAAAGTGTATTTTCAAGAAATTAGTTGATTTCTGTTTATGTTATATATCTTAAGATCTATACCTCCATAGAGTATTTAACATGGATTTTCGTTTATTTCCCCTCAAAATACATATATTTTGAGAGTTTTATCATTATCCAAGAGATAAAACATTTTGGCACTTTTTCCATGTATATAGTCGTGAAAATTTGCGATTTTTGCCATTTTCAAGCATTTTGCTGTCATTTGCATTGAAATAATCACATGTTGATGAAAATTACGGGGATTATACACAATTTAACGCCCAATCGAATGGTGGTATAATAATTCGTAGATCGTTCTTAGTTTATAAGTTATGCAGTGAAAAGTGTATTTTCAAGAAATTAGTTGATTTCTATTTATGTTATATATCTTAAGATCTATACCTCCATAGAGTATTTAACATGGATTTTCGTTTATTTCCCCTCAAAATACATATATTTTGAGAGTTATATCATTATCCAAGAGGTAAAACATTTTGGCACTTTTTCCATGTATATAGTCGTGAAAATTTGCGATTTTTGCCATTTTCAAACATTTTGCTGTCATTTGCGTTGAAATAATCGCATGCTGATGAGAATTACGGGGATTATACAAAATTTAACGCCCAATCGAATGGTGGTATAATAATTCGTAGATCGTTCTTAGTTTATAAGTTATGCAATGAAAAGTGTATTTTCAAGAAATTAGTTGATTTCTGTTTATGTTATGTATCTTAAGATCTATACGCCCATGGAGTATTTAACATGGATTTTCGTTTATTTCCCCTCAAAATACATATATTTTGAGAGTTTTATTATTATTCAAGAAGTAAAACATTTTGGCACTTTTTCCATGTATATAGTCGTGAAAATTTGCGATTTTTGCCATTTTCAAGCATTTTGCTGTCATTTGCATTGAAATAATCACATGTTGATGAAAATTACGGGGATTATACACAATTTAACGCCCAATCGAATGGTGGTATAATAATTCGTAGATCGTTCTTAGTTTATAAGTTATGCAGTGAAAAGTGTATTTTCAAGAAATTAGTTGATTTCTATTTATGTTATATATCTTAAGATCTATACCTCCATAGAGTATTTAACATGGATTTTCGTTTGTTTCCCCCCAAAATACATATATTTTGAGAGTTTTATCATTATCCAAGAGATAAAACATTTTGGCACTTTTTCCATGTATATAGTCGTGAAAATTTGCGATTTTTGCCATTTTCAAACATTTTGCTGTCATTTGCGTTGAAATAATCGCATGCTGATGAGAATTACGGGGATTATACAAAATTTAACGCCCAATCGAATGGTGGTATAATAATTCGTAGATCGTTCTTAGTTTATAAGTTATGCAATGAAAAGTGTATTTTCAAGAAATTAGTTGATTTCTGTTTATGTTATGTATCTTAAGATCTATACGCCCATGGAGTATTTAACATGGATTTTCGTTTATTTCCCCTCAAAATACATATATTTTGAGAGTTTTATTATTATCCAAGAGATAAAACATTTTGGCACTTTTTCCAGTCGTGAAAATTTTGCGATTTTTTGCTTTGAAGACCAGTGCGAGATAAATAAATCAATATGTATTCCTCATTTATAAATTTATAATAACTTAAGCTATAGTTTACACTAAATGTATACACTTTACTGGTTTCCTGTGCGTTGTCCAGTAGTTGTATTGCTTCCACGTTAGCATGATTTAATAATCTTCCTTCGTGTTTTAATGCGAAATCTAGGATAACAAATCCATTTGATTTCCAGGTCATCGTGCAGTTATTCGTTGATTACGTAGCGATATGCATTGATAATTAATCGAAGAATCTTCTTTTGGCAGCGTTGGATGAGTAGTTGATTTAAATTTTTTAGTTGCATATTTGCACCCCATGAGTCCAAATTGGCTTTATGATTGCCCGATTAACCAGTCTAGTTGTTTTATTTTGGTTCTAATGTGTTTCATGATGTTTTCAATTTAATCTACCATCAAGATGTGTGCCGAGGTATTTAGCTGATTCTGCTTGAGGAATCGGGTATCCATTTGGAGATATTAAGTTGAATTTTCCAATCTTTAGTCAAAATGGATTTTGTTGGCTCCCACTTGTACTTTTCTGCTGCCCTAGGCAGACATGTCGTTTGCCCTAATAATTGTGTTATCAGATGATTCCACATGGCAAAAATTGTGGATGCTCTGTATCGAATAAGTGCCTTATTTTCTTCACCTGCTCGATGAAGTTATTTATATATATTTTGGTTTTTAAGATATGCAACAAAAACCCATTCACTTTTTGAAAACACACTTTACATTGTATAGTTTAAAAACAAAAGTTGTATAAAAATTGTTATGTCACCACTGGATTCAACATAAAATTTTTTATAACCCGCGTAATTTTCATTAATTTGCCATCATTCAAGCGGAAATAACAACAAAAAGCGTGAAAACCTCCAAAAATCCTAAATTTTCATGGCTATATTCACGAAAAAAATGCCAAACCTTCAAAAAGCCTCTCAAAATATATGTACTCTGAGGCGAAAAAAAACGAAAAGCCATGTTAAATTATTTTAGGGTATATCATTTTTATTTTTTATCATCATGGTCCTTATATTTTCCACTAACTTGTAATTATTAGAATAGAAATGATAGTAAAATGTTTGAAAAAGTTAAAAATTCACTACTTAAATATGGAAAAAGTGGCAAAATATTTTTACCTCTTGAATCAAACTACAAACTCTCAAAACATATGTATTTAGGAGAGAAAGAATTGAAAATCTAACTTAAATTGTTTTAGGATTTATAGTTTTATTATATTGGACATATACAGATTATTCTTTTTAATATAGGAATTTTCATTGATTTATTATAGTAGGTTATGGAACTATCGAGTAATCAACCTAATAATTTTACAAACTCAAATGACATTTAGTGTGTGACAATGTGTTTTTATGTTTTAAATACCAAGGCATCAACACCAAATGGATTCATATACGTTCATATACACATACAGTCCGATAAATATTAAATCAATATTTATAAAAGATATTTCCATTTTGAAGTTTTCATAAAAAAAATTCAAGCCATCTAACGTAAATTGACAATATAAATATAGAAATGTGCCTTAGCAACGTATAAAAACCATGATGCAAGGTAATTTGTCCAACCTTAGACCGTTACCTTGCAAAAAGCAAATGAACAACTGCATTTAAAAATGTTTTTTATTGTTAGAATTGTGATTGATATCTAAGTAACTTAATAACACACATTTATATTTTCGTCACAAAAAAACTACAATTAATTAAATGGTATGTCGTATGTTGCATAATTCTAACGTTCTAATTATATATACAACGTTTTGCTTATGATACAAAGGTTCAGTTATAATTATTCAAAATAGAGAGATTAATTCACTTTTTGATAAGACACAGTTTTTTCATTATCTTCTTCACTACGTGTTTCCTGTATATAACTGAATTATTCTCTCTATATTTTATTAAATACGCTTATATTACCCGTATTTCCCAAATTTAAATTCAATTAGACTAACTTAAACTTAAACCATGAGTAACACTTATGCACCTTATACAAATTTGTGTGGTTTATTTCGGTTCAATCTACTGTTTCCCTAAGCATTATCTAATGACTTTATTGCTTCCACATTGCTGTGATTTAGTAACCTTATTTCATGTTTTACGACGAAATCTTGCGTCATTTCATGGATTCATTAGATTTTAAGATCAGAACAAGCTCATAGCTGATCATAGCTCTTCACAGCAATAAGCAATGGTAATTAATCGAAGATATTTGTTTCTGCATCGTTGAATTACTGACTTGGGACTGAGTGTAAACCTATATTTGCCTTTCTAAGTCAAAATAGACTTGATTGTTGATTAATATATCAATCTTTTCGATTATTAGAATAGTTAGAGCTATATTTCGAGTAAACAATATAGCTGTTTAATTTTGAACAAGCATAATATCTTCAATACTTCGATTTATTATTTTTTTAGCAAATTAAAACTAATATAAAACGACCAACCATGCCGCTTGTTATAAAATTAAGTGCTAAGTAAAAAAATAAAAAGGATCTCAGTTATTCTCAGATGAGAAATTATTTATAAAAACTAAGGAATATCTAGATAGAAAAGGAAGAGAGCTGAGAAAATAACTAACAAGCTATCTGTTCAAACCAAAAAATAGCGGAAGTGAACAATGATTCTAGGTAAGAAATTGATCATTGATAATGAAGAATGATCGAGAAACAAAGAATAATAGAAAAATATAGGAAAACGTAGATGAAAGGAAATGAGCAGAAAACAAGAGAGAAAATAGAAAGGCCAAAAGAAATAAAACTATAAGAGTAATAAAACTACGAAAAACTACAATAATTAATTTAAAGAACGAACAAGACAACATAACAAAGAACTAATGAACGTTCACGATGGAAGTTTCTATCTTCTATCTTCAAAGGATCTAAAGAGCCTCTCTAGAAGGGCTGATAGCCTTTTATAGTACCCAACTTAGAGACCATCCCAGAAGACTTCAGGTCTATTCTAGCAGAATATTTGCGTGGCTTAGAGTGCTCCTTATCAAATTGTACACTTTTACTTTTTATACCACATAGTGATGTAAGTGTGTTAGCTTCTCTCTCTCTCTCTTCTGTAATTTTCTCGTGAATCTTTATGGTTGTGCATAGCAAAGTAATCCATCTATAATTATAACATAGTCTCTTTTTTCTCCTTATTTTATGTATCCGAACCAATAAGTATTATTTATCAGTCTTGGAGAATTTGTTTCTCTTTCTATACTCTATTGTACATTCGACTAATAATTCAGTAGATTTTTCGCCTAATTTTGTCAGCACATCTATCTAATCTTGACCAAATGAACATATATAAATGTTTTTTTAGTATTTAATTATTGCATTGTTACTAGTCGTTCCCGACTAACCTACAATTTATCTTTATGATAACCTATATCTAGGTACATAACTACGAGAACCCATCGACCCCATAAATAAACTCCGTATGTCCATATAGGTTTCAGTATTTTCTTATATAATAGCAATTTATTATGTACTGATAATTGTGATTTTTTTCCAATTAGTCCATATATTTTCCTACATTTTAATTCCAGTTCTTTGCTTTTCTTCTTTATATGTTCCTTCCAGCGAAGTTTGGCATCAAGATTCATTCCGAGATATTTAGCGTTAATCCTATATGGAAAGAGTATTATTTAATGCTATTGGTGCTTGTAAGGTGAACTGCACATGTACAGCTTTACTTTCGTTAATTTTTATTTTCCAAGGTCACTATATTGTCACTTGCCTGTTATAATGTTCGTGTGGCTTCTTCACTATTGTCTCCAACAGCTATAATCGCAGTATCATCAGCAAATGTAGCCATCGCAATATTCTCCCTCAATACTCCACTTCCTTGTGGTACACCTGCTTTAGCTTCTTTTACTGTAGAGTAAGCTTCTTCTTGTTTAACTCAAAACATTCTGGCTGTAATGTACGATTTTAGTAGTTCCGTGTGTTGTTTTGGTAATATTTTCTGTACTTCATGAACAAGGCCCTCCATGCCTTATTGAAGGCTTGTGCTACATCTAAAAATATGGCTGAGCATACTTTTATAGTTTCGTAGGTTTTTTTCAATAACATCTGTTATTCTGTGAACCTGGTCAATTGTTGAACGCTTGTTAATAACCCCAAACGGGCATATAAATATATGATACGTATATTGTTAAAATATTATTTTCTAAAATTTTATTAGAATGGATAATATCGCAGATCTATTGTAGAAATTGTTTCGTGGAGGTCAAGTACGGCAGCTCGAAATGTCAATTGATGTCGATTAAACCGCTGTAAATTTCACTATTGAAATTGATTATACAATAAAAAAAGTTGGCGTGCATATGTGTGGGGTAAAGACTGGCGCGGTGGCGATCGGGGAAAGGGCATCAGGACGGACGAGAAGATTGTCGTGAAGTTCAAAATGATAATGTTCCAATTTCGAGATGCTCACACAATTCGTTTTATTGGGTTAATAAACGGGCTAACAGTCATTAACATTCGTTTTCTATTAAGCTAATAGACGGTTTTCATTTCATATGGTTTCGTTCTTCATGTTCTCGAATTAATGTAGGACATTAGAGCCATTATCCTATCCATTCGTTAATATAATTCGTACACTTCATAAATAATTCGTAAATACATGTATTTTGGGTCGAACTAAAGACGAAATAACATTCTTAATTGCTTCAGGATTTATATTTTTTAAGAATTCAAGTGTATCCTCATACTTTTGGAAAATTCAGTTTTCATTGTATAACTTAAAGTAACAACTTAGTAAATTGTATAGCTAAAGGTTGTATAAAAATTATTTTATTACCACTTGATTCTACATAAAATTCTTTATAATCTGTATAATTTGCATAAACCTGAGATAATTAGAACGAAAATGAGAGCAAAAAACTTGAAAATGGTAAAAAATCGCAAATTTTCACATACATGGAAAAAGTATCGATTCTTTTCATCTCTCGGATAAAAGTAAAATTCTCAAAATATATGTATTTTGAGATGAAAGAAACAAAAAGCCCTGTTAAATTACTCTAAAATTAATAATTTTCAAGATATACGACATAAACTGAAATCTACATATTTTTGGAAAATACACTTTTCATTGTATAATATAAAATCTGAATGTTGCATCAAAATAATTTTATCACCACTTGATTCAACATAAAATTCTCTATAACTCCTGCAATTTTCACTAATCTGAGATTATTAGAACGAAAATGACAGCAAAAAACTTCAAAATGGTAAAAAATCGCAAATTTTCACATACATGGAAAAAGTATCGATTCTTTTCATCTCTCGGATAAAAGCAAAATTCTCAAAATGTATGTATTTTGGGATGAAAGAAACAAAAATCCATGTTAAATTACTCTAAAATTAATAATTTTTAAGATATACGACCATAAACTGAAATCTACATATTTTTGGAAAATACACTTTTCATTGTATAATATAAAATCTGAATGTTGCATCAAAATAATTTTATCATCACTTGATTCAACATAAAATTCTCTATAACTCCTGCAATTTTCATTAACCTGAGATTATTAGAACGAAAATGACAGCAAAAACTTCAAAATGGTAAAAAATCGCAAATTTTCACGACTACATACATAGAAAAAGTGTGGATTTTTTTCATCTCTCGGATAAAAGCAAAATTCTCAAAATATATGTATATTGGGATGAAAGAAACAAAAATCAATGTTAAATTACTCTAAAAATAATAATTTTTAAGACATACGACATAAACTGAAATCTACATATTTTTGGAAAATACACTTTTCATTGTATAACATAAAATCTAGAGGTTGCATCAAAATAATTTTACCATCACTTGATTCAACATAAAACTCTCTATAACTCCTGCAATTTTCATTAACCTGAGATTATTAGAACGAAAATGACAGCAAAAAACTTCAAAATGGTAAAAAATCGCAAATTTTCACGACTACATACATAGAAAAAGTGTGGATTTTTTTCATCTCTCGGATAAAAGCAAAATTCTCAAAATATATGTATTTTGGGATGAAAGAAACAAAAATCAATGTTAAATTACTCTAAAATTAATAATTTTTAAGATATACGACCATAAACTGAAATCTACATATTTTTGGAAAATACACTTTTCATTGTATAATATAAAATCTGAATGTTGCATCAAAATAATTTTATCACCACTTGATTCAACATAAAATTCTCTATAACTCCTGCAATTTTCATTAACCTGAGATTATTAGAACGAAAATGACAGCAAAAACTTCAAAATGGTAAAAAATCGCAAATTTTCACGACTACATACATAGAAAAAGTGTGGATTTTTTTCATCTCTCGGATAAAAGCAAAATTCTCAAAATATATGTATATTGGGATGAAAGAAACAAAAATCCATGTTAAATTACTCTAAAATTAATAATTTTTAAGATATACGACCATAAACTGAAATCTACATATTTTTGGAAAATACACTTTTCATTGTATAATATAAAATCGAAAGGTTGCATCAAAATAATTTCACCATCACTTGATTCAACATAAAATTCTCTATAACTCCTGCAATTTTCACTAACCTGAGATTATTAGAACGAAAATGACAGCAAAAAACTTCGAAATGGTAAAAAATCGCAAATTTTCACGACTACATACATGGAAAAAGTGTGGATTTTTTTCATCTCTCGGATAAAAGCAAAATTCTCAAAATATATGTATTTTTGGATGAAAGAAACATAAATCAATGTTAAATTACTCTAAAAATAATAATTTTTAAGACATACGACATAAACTGAAATCTACATATTTTTGGAAAATACACTTTTCATTGTATAACATAAAATCTAGAGGTTGCATCAAAATAATTTTACCATCACTTGATTCAACATAAAATTCTCTATAACTCCTGCAATTTTCATTAACCTGAGATTATTAGAACGAAAATGACAGCAAAAAACTTCAAAATGGTAAAAAATCGCAAATTTTCACGACTACATACATAGAAAAAGTGTGGATTTTTTTCATCTCTCGGATAAAAGCAAAATTCTCAAAATATATGTATTTTGGGATGAAAGAAACAAAAATCAATGTTAAATTACTCTAAAAATAATAATTTTTAAGATATACGACATAAACTGAAATCTACATATTTTTGGAAAATACACTTTTCATTGTATAACATAAAATCTAAAGGTTGCATCAAAATAATTTTACCATCACTTGATTCAACATAAAATTCTCTATAACTCCTGCAATTTTCATTAACCTGAGATTATTAGAACGAAAATGACAGCAAAAAACTTCAAAATGGTAAAAAATTGCAAATTTTCACATGGAAAAATGTGGATTTTTTTCATCTCTCGGATAAAAGCAAAATTCTCAAAATATATGTATTTTGGGATGAAAGAAACAAAAATCAATGTTAAATTACTCTAAAAATATTAATTTTTAAGACATACGACATAAACTGAAATCTACATATTTTTGGAAAATACACTTTTCATTGTATAACATAAAATCTAGAGGTTGCATCAAAATAATTTTACCATCACTTGATTTAACATAAAATTCTCTATAACTCCTGCAATTTTCACTAACCTGAGATTATTAGAACGAAAATGACAGCAAAAAACTTCAAAATGGTAAAAAATCGCAAATTTTCACGACTACATACATGGAAAAAGTGTGGATTTTTTTCATCTCTCGGGTAAAAGCAAAATTCTCAAAATATATGTATTTTGGGATGAAAGAAACAAAAATCAATGTTAAATTACTCTAAAAATAATAATTTTTAAGATATACGACCATAAACTGAAATCTACATATTTTTGGAAAATACACTTTTCATTGTATAATATAAAATCTGAATGTTGCATCAAAATAATTTTATCACCACTTGATTCAACATAAAATTCTCTATAACTCCTGCAATTTTCACTAACCTGAGATTATTAGAACGAAAATGACAGCAAAAAACTTCAAAATGGTAAAAAATCGCAAATTTTCACATACATGGAAAAAGTGTGGATTTTTTTCATCTCTCGGATAAAAGCAAAATTCTCAAAATATATGTATTTTGGGATGAAAGAAACAAAAATCAATGTTAAATTACTCTAAAATTAATAATTTTTAAGATATACGACATAAACTGAAATCTACATATTTTTGGAAAATACACTTTTCATTGTATAACATAAAATCTGAATGTTGCATCAAAATAATTTTATCACCACTTGATTCAACATAAAATTCTCTATAACTCCTGCAATTTTCACTAATCTGAGATTATTAGAACGAAAATGACAGCAAAAAACTTCGTAATGGTAAAAAATCGCAAATTTTCACGACTACATATATGGAAAAAGTGTGGATTTTTTTCATCTCTCGGATAAAAGCAAAATTCTCAAAATATATGTATTTTGGGATGAAAGAAACAAAACTCAATGTTAAATTACTCTAAAAATAATAATTTTTAAGATATACGACATAAACTGAAATCTACATATTTTTGGAAAATACACTTTTCATTGTATAACATAAAATCTAAAAGTTGCATCAAAATAATTTTACCATCACTTGATTCAACATAAAATTCTCTATAACTCCTGCAGTTTTCACTAACCTGAGATTATTAGAACGAAAATGAGAGCAAAAAACTTCAAAATAGTAAAAAATCTCAAATTTTCACGACTACATACATGGAAAAAGTGTGGATTTTTTTCATCTCTCGGATAAAAGCAAAATTCTCAAAATATATGTATTTTGGGACGAAAGAAACAAAAATCAATGTTAAATTACTCTAAAAATAATAATTTTTAAGATATACGACATAAACTGAAATCTACATATTTTTGGAAAATACACTTTTCATTGTATAACATTATAAGGAGTGTAATCCAACGTGTTTGTGTGAAGTACTTCGAAAGAGTGTCAGTGCATCCCAATGTACTCGCTAATCAGCTAAATATGCGACGTGATAGTGAAGTGCGTAGACTAAAACGTTTAAAACCACCTGATCTGATTACTGGACATATGTAGAGTTTAGAATAAGCATTAGAATAAGACTAATTAATTAAGATAATATTTTATACAGAAGATTGCTTAATGAAGTGATTTTCTACATGCCATGTACATATAATATAGACATAAGAAATACTTATTGCCAATAGGGCAGATTGTGGACTCACGAAGAGTAATAAAAAAAAAATGTATAACATAAAATCTAAAAGTTGCATCAAAATAATTTTACCATCACTTGATTCAACATAAAATTCTCTGTAACTCTTGCAATATTCACTAACCTGAGATTATTAGAACGAAAATGACAGCAAAAAACTTCGTAATGGTAAAAAATAAACCTGGCATTATTGTATATGTTAAAAATTGCAGTAAAAAAATAGAAAACGTTAAAAATCGCAAATTTTCACGACTATATGGAAAAATTGGCAATTTATTTTATCACTTGGACAAAGATAAAATTATCAAACTATAGGTTTTTTGGAGTAGAATAAACAATAGTCGATGTTAAATGTCGATTGCTTAAGGATTTATACATTTTAAGACATGTGACATAATCAAAAACCTACATGTTTTTGGAAAATATATCTTTCTTTGTATAGCTCAAAAACTAAAGGTTCTATAAAATTTATTATTATTTTTATTATTTTATTTTGCTACCACTTCATACATTCAACATAAGATTGTTTATAACCTTTGTAATTTTCATTAACCAGTGATAATTTAAACAGAAATTACAGTAAACAACTTAAAAATTATCAAACATCGCAAATTTTCGCGACTGTATATCTGGAAAAATTGCCAAGTTCTTTCAGCGCTAAGATAAAGATAACACTCTCAAAATCATATCATATATAGTTTGACGTGAAAGAAACGAAATAAATAAAAATCCACATATTTTTGGAAAATACATTTTTAGTTGAATAACTATAAAGAAAATAGTATAAAAAATTATTTTACTACCACACCATTCAACTTAAAATTCTTTATAATCACTGTAATTTTCATTAATTTGAGACTTTTGGACCAAAATGGGAATAAAAAAAGAGAAAGGCAAACATTTTAGCGAATTTTTATGATTATAAGAATCTGCAAAAAGTCAGTAACCGCTAGGAGCCAGATCTGGACTACACGGTGGATGAAGATTCTTTTTCATCGACTTTTGGCACGGTGTATTATTCATTAAAAGTTGTTCCACAAAAATCAGTGTAATATTTAAAGTAAAACGCAGATTGTAATAAAGTTATGACGCTTACCTTTTGAGGGTTAAGAGTATTAGATTATCTTTAGTAAGATTGGATGTGAGATCACCTATACGTCAAGTATGAGACTTAGTAAGTTATGTGCTGTGTTATTATGAAGAATTGTAGGAGGACTCCTAAACATATATATCATAGATTACTTATGCCGACTAAAGCTAATTATCATATATTGATGAGTAATGTCGTTTTATAATAAGCACGCATATCGATTCCTATCGGAAAAAAAGCCACATAAAAATAAATCAGATACATCATCTATTACAGAAATTATTGCGTAGCCGAATTGTTTGCCAAAATCATCATTAGAAACGGTCTGAAATTTTGGCTAGACATGTCGGTATTCGCCATTTGGACAGACACCAGCAAAAAATCTGTTTTCAGTTGCTCGAGGCGTCAAAAACACTTTGTTCTTCGAAAAATATGATCAATAAAACGAACAACAGCTCAAAACATGTAACAACAAATAAAATCGTACATCATCCAATCGCTAATTGTACACAGATGATGAAGAGAACAAATTAGGATGGAGAATTCAAGACGAAAAAACAAAGGCTACAAACAATAATCTTGAAACAACCTAAATAAGCAGCTTCGTTCGTTAAATTAAAACAGAATACGAACTCCATACAATAACTTTTTAACTAGGTATTAGTACAACTTGTTTATATTTAATCTTTTTAATTCCAATTAATACTCAAATTATCATATTTTAACTTATATCAGTTGTATGTAGTTCCTATGATTTTAACAATAAAATTGTTTAATTAATATTTATAATTCCAAAAAATTCTAACCACAAATTCATCAACATCCTGTGAGTATAATCTGAATACTAAACAGAGATTATCGGTTCTCGCTAATATTACTCCGTTTGATGCTCAAAATGAGTATCTGCCAATATACTTGATATAAAGCTATATGCTTGATATAAAGGACAACATATTTGAATAAATTCATGTAAGGATAAAATAAAAAGCATCAAATTTAAAAATGTATAAACCTGCTGCCATCTCTCGGCGGCCACTGGTAACAATCATTAGCAATACAACTTATAATGTTCTGTAGTAGATGGCGGGACAAATAAAAATAATTTTCAACGGCATTTGTAATCCGCACTATCATTATTTGATAATATTATTTTATAGGGAATCGTTAAGAAAACTTTTATCAACAATTATACCAAATATTATTTGAAAAATATGAAATAAGATTTAAAACAATAGACAAGAAATAACTATATTGACTTAACATAAATTAATGTAGGTGAAATGTTGAATGACATAATAAACCAGAAATACAAGTAAAGATCTAATTAATAGTCTAGAGCTATTAGAATAATTACTAACAACTAACTAGTTCCAGAAGAAATATTCGTTATTAAATTACGACAAAATGGTGGAGGAACGTTATCAGTAATAATTATGATAACCATTTATAATGATGGAATGGCGAAGGCGTTTTGTATCATTGTAACATATATTTTGAAACATATATTAGATGCTCTGTTTTAATTACAGTTGTTTCTTATATAGAAAAAAAAATTATAAAGAAATGGTGAAGTATATTTAAATGAACCTTTTGAAATATATTTTAGGAAACATGTAACCTTCATAAAACCATTAATATAATAAAGAATATAAAATACTTGCGTTTTCAGTAATAGTTTTTAATGTGTTAATGGTATAAATATTATTGGAAATCTTCCAAAAAAAATTAAATATATTAAATTCAAATGGTTTTCATAACCGCATTCAAATAATTATTAAAATTATATTATATGATCGTGTTATTATGGTGAAGTAAGTTTAAAAATAGTATATTTAATATTTAAATACAAAAATATTATTGAACACTCAAAATCAAATTTAAAATAAATAGTGAAAAAATGGTGAAGGAATAAAAAATATGTGTTTTGAAATATATTTTATGATACTTGCAACCTTCACAAAATAATTAAAATAATCTAGAAAATAAAATACTTTTTATTACCATTTGTATAGTTAATCGTAAAAATATTGTTGTAAAACTTATAGAAAAAATTTAAATATGTTAAATTTCAATAACTTTATAATAGCATTCTGATATTATGGTGAAGGAGTTGGTAACAGACATTTTCTCTGCTCTTCTACAATTAATTGTTAAATTTTGAGTTTAAAAGAGTAGTGTACTCACCAGTATCATTCAGAACACCTTGAATGGCATCATCACTGTACCCTTCTTCTGTCGACATAGCTGTAAGGAAAAAAAACCTGTCAATAAGTCTTCACTTTATTTATAAATATAATAACACACCCCTCAATATGCAGTAAACAATAACAAGCTGCGTCTGTTAAGCACAGGCACTTTGAAGTGTCTACCTATGTTGGAAACAAATCAGCAGAAATCAATTGGTTTTTAATTATTATCCTCTGACAAGAGGAGATAAGATAAGCTCCAAACATAGGGATTTTTACTCAAAACTTGTTAATGTATATTTTCGCTAGTAATTAATTTGAAAACGTTATGCGTTTTAAACTTTAAAATGACAAAATGCAAGATAAGATTGGGTCTTCATAATACATAATGCTAAAACAGACTGAAAAGAATGCTCCAGTTGTAAATTAGTTGCAATACAAGATCAAGCTTTGAAAAACAATGTCATCAAAACAAAGATTAATGAAACTAAGACTATAGATTAGCCTATAGATTATTGCTATCAATAATCGGATATCCAAAATAAGCTTTATCACCATTTTTGGTGTAAAACATAACAAGCAAATGATGGGAATCCAGCTTTACACCATGATGTATCATTATAGTTAAATCCTTTTTGTTCAACTCCTTATTGCTGTAATGTCCGATATTTTTCTGAAATCCAATCCATCCATTGAAATGAATGAAGTATATTCATTCAATTCATGATGGCATGTGTGTATTTTAGTGTCACTAACTCATTACTTGAACTATATTCTATTTTTATTATACGATATAATATAATTTCAAAATTTTAACACTTCCTTTAAACTGAAAGCTTTATAAATCAGATTTAGTACTAAAGATAAATAACAGATATAGGTGCAATTAAAGAGGGTAAAAAATTATAAGTTAAAATATATGAAAACAATAAAAAATTGTCAAACCATAACGGTGATGCACACTGGAATCGAAATAATGTCGACCATGTGCGAATTTGGCTCCATTCGGAGACACCTACACAATTTATTTATACTAAATTTTCTATAAAATAAACAGAGCCTGATTCTATATATATTTTATGAACTTTTTTGAACTGTTGCTCTTCGCCAATATCTGTATATTGTTGTTAAAAAACTCGCGTTTGTTATAATTACATTTATATTTGCAATTTCAGTAATAATTAAGATTTTATATGAACTACCAATACACAAAACAAAAATACGTTATTTATTTGGAAAGGTCAGTCAATGAATCAAATCATGTCCACTTTATGACAAGTTAATTTACAATAATTATATGTATATCCTTATAAATCCTTATATATGAAGGGCACTGACGTCCTTAAATATGAGTCATACTGTGGCCATTGAAAGTGTTTTGTTCTTCCTCCTACCAGTCAGTATTAGTGTTCCACGTGACTGATATTGGTACTGATTTCTCCAGAAGTTTTCTACTGAACCTCTAGTAAGTATTGGATTATTAAAATTTATTTCTTTAGAGTTCCTATTCTTATTCTTTCAATAACTAAATATTTCTATATATTTAACAAGAAAAGAATAGGTGGCGGTTATCTCTAGTGTTGTGTAGACGTCCAAATTTTATTGGGGATAAATATACGCCACAAGAATGAGCAGGAATAGTGACAATATTTATTGAGAATAATCGTTCCATTATTGCCACTCAGTGGAAATTGCCTCAAAAATATCTTAATCGTCCAGTGCCTCACAAAAACACAATTTATCGTAGTAGGACCGACAGCAAACAGCCCTCGTTCTGGAAGACAACGGACATCTCGTAACGCTTGCGTGGCTCTGGTGCGCGATAGTGTTGCAGAGTCTCCAGAAACATCAATTCGGAGACGTGGTTCCCAGTTACACATTTCTGCACGCAGTTTAAGGCGAATTTTGAAAACTGATTTGAAAATGTTCCCGTACAAAATTCAATCAGCTCAAAAATTGCTATCGAGAGATCCTAATCAACGAATTGATTGCAGTAATGCAATCTTAAGGCTGTCTAGTGACGTTGAAGATTTGTCGTCCAAATTGATAATGATGATTCATAATGCCCATTTTCTTCTCAATGGCCACGTCAATAAACAGAACAGTCGGTTTTGCGGAATACAGAATCCTCAATTAATTCATAAAACATCATTGCATCCACTAAAAAGAACTGTATGGTGTGGTATTCATGCTGGAAACATCATTGATCCCTATTTTTTTTAAATGACCTAGGTGTTGAAATTTTTGTGTGCCTGAAATGGAAGAGCAAGGTCTAGGGGACATGTGGTTACAGCAAGATAGGGCCGCAGCACACACAGCTCGTTCAACAATTCAATTATTGAATGATATGTTTCCAGGAAGACTAATTTCGCGAAGTCGCCAGATCTCTGGATTTGACAGCACCAGACTTTTTCTTATGGGATTTTTTAAAATCAAAATTTTATGTGAATAAGCTCCAAACGATTTAACATCTTAAAGACAATATTCGTCACGAAACTGAAGAAATTCAGTGTTATATATCGCAGGGTGTCATGAAAAATACTTTAAAAAAAGCCTAAAATTGCGAACGAAAAAAAATGTAAAGACCAGATAAACTTTTTATGAAAACCAAACTTACTTATCTTTTCTTTAAGCAAAGCTATATTGAATCAAAATAGTAGCGGGACTCTTGCCCCACGTTGTAATTAAGCTATCAATTGATAAAATGTTGAGATATTTGCTAAATCCATAAGACAAATTTGTTTAGCAGGCTGGACAAGAAAAGTTACTAGTATCAGTTAACTAGTACACATCGGTCACCCGATATTCAGTAGATTTTCCAATAAATTTCGATTACTTAATAGAAATAGAAAGAAAGTCAATATATATTAATAATAATGAGAATTTTATGCGGTATGTTGACATCCATTCTTTTATTTATCAATGGTTTTTAGTAGCACAATTGTTGTTTAACCAAAATTAACGGCGGTTTTTGTTTTTATGAATAATAATTTTCTTTTTTCCAGCGTATAACTGAATTATGCATAAATGAGTATTTACCCACACAAAAAGAACAGACTGGTTTTCCCTATAAAGGTACTTCTGTGTATCTACCCTGTAATTGGAATTCGCAGCTTGTTTTTCTTCTGATGCTTGGATATTATTGCACAAAATACCTTCAGAATTATATTAAGCAATTACGGTATTACCTTAATCTAAAAATAGGTTGTATTTTATTAAGAGAGGAGATTATTCGGCAAACCAAACTCGTATTTGTTTTATATAATAAAAGTTCTTGGAATAGTCGTTAAAATTGCATTATTGGAATTAAATTTATCTCGAATGGTTTTACACAGTTTACCAAAATCACGATGAATCGTTCCAGGTAATGTAATAAATAGTTTATGTGTAGAAAGTTAATTTAACGCTTATTGTTTGCGGGTAATTCCCGAACTTTGAACCTTATATCAGGTTTTCTGCCTTTGTTACACATTGTAATAAAATATGTGTAAGTGGTTTGTTTTTGACGATATTGATATAGATTTAATATGAAGCTAAATAGAAACGTTTCACTTATTACTACGGTATGTAGTTTTTGATTATAATGTTGTTTTTATGCAGAGAAATTGGAACAATATTTGGTAAATAGGGTGAGTAGTGTTGGGCAACATGTCACCAGACATGTTTATGTTGTAAAATCAGATTTATATCGATAATGACAATTTTGCCAATGATCATGATGCCTTTTTTTTAACTTATATCTAGGTATATAAGTAGGAGGACCCATGAAATAATGTTTATACATGTCAGTGTTGTATTTTTTATTAAATGCACCTCACCACACAAGATCAGATTGTTTGATTATTTTGAGCCTGTATCCTGCTCTGGTGGTATCCAAAACTTGTAATACTCCAATATTATCATGAGAATGGAGTCTTTCCTCGTGCTCTCTTGCAATTCTCTTGATTTCTTGACTGACTGTGGGTATCTGAATGTATTGATCTAGGTAGTCAGTCCTGTAGTATTTGGGTGCGCCCACAAGACTTTTCAGGACTTTGTTCTGAAAAATGTATATTTTGTTTATGTTACTCTTTGCAGAATATCCCCATAATTGAACTCCGTACGTCCATATAGGTTTCAGTATTTGCTTATATAATAGCAATTTATTATGTACTGATAATTGTGATTTTCTTCCAATTAGCCAATATATTTTCCTATATTTCAATTCCAGTTTTTTTTTGTTTTCTTCTATATATGTTCCATTCAACGAAGTTTTGCATCAAGATTCATTTTGAGGTATTTACCCTTTTTACTATATGGAATGATAGTATTATTTAAAGTTATTGCACAGATTTACTTTCGCTAATTTTTATTTTCCAAGTTTGTGTCCAATTATTTATATTGTCATTTATATTTATATTGTAATTTTCGTGTGGCTTCTTCACTATTGTCCTCGAGAGCTATAATTGCAGTATCATCAGCAAATGTAGCCATCGTGATATTCTCCATTTGTGGTATATCACAAGCGTAAAGGCCCCAGTACACTTCCTTGTGGTAGACCTGCTTTCGCTTCTTTTAGATTTAGTTAGATTTTAATAGCCAATTCCGCATCCTTTTTGGTCTTCCAATACGTTTTTAATACCAAACTCACAATACTTAAGCTTTTGAAACCATTGCTGACAGCTTGTTTCCCTTAAGTCAGTTTTACCATCTGCTTCTAAAACAATCCTCCACAATTGTCACTTACTTAGCTCAAAATTCTATCAAAAGAAAAGTCAGAAACATGTGGATCTGACAGAAAATCGCCAACAGTTGAATAAATATCACAATGTTGTTACCAAAAGTCAATGCCGAAGATGTCTAATAGGACGATTTAAATCACACAAGTTCAAAAGCCCATTTTACCCTAAGAGAGTTATTTTAATTCCTAATAGTAGGATTCATATCCAAAATAAGTTTAATAAAAATTAATGGGGATGGATAAGGCCCAACGAAAATCCTTTTCCTTAATTTAACTTCTGATAAATGAATAAATAATCTAGACAAATACAAACTTTCAATTAAATTGAATGAGCCAATCGCAATACTGTACTGTAGAAGAATCCTGCGGGGGCATGGTCTTAAAATTATTTTTGTCATTGTCCAAAAGGCGAGAGTGCAAAATCATACTACTCGCTAGTCGATAGGCTAAACGCCGAGGACCATAGTTCAGAACCCACATTAAGCAAAAGAACCAGATGTTCAGATAAATCCTAGTAAGGAGACTATAAAATATTAGTACCCCTATTAGTATATAGTACCCCTATTTCCATTAGGTAATAATGCAATAAACTTTTTAAACTAGTTTTTGATATTGAAATATTAAAAAGGTGAGAAATTGGTGAATGTTTCTTATTATATTTTGAATCAATACATCAAATAATAACGAAATTAGTTAAAACAACGGAAAAGGTTATTTCATCATTGGCCCGTGCTTTTTATTTAAATTTTGTACATTGTAGAAACTAATTATACAATTTTATTAACTATTCTTACTCAATAAATTCAACACACAACAAATATTTTACGTACACATTTTTATGTAATGTTTATCCAATAAACATAAAACCATTTATAATAAAAGACGACAGTTATTAATATCTTTACATCTGATGAAATGACGAAAAACTTAATCGGGACGGTAGATACAAAGCATATATATTAAAATAAATAAATTTACGGCTGTTTTCATCATTCCTTACTTAATCGCCAAACAATCATTATCAGCGCTCTTTTTACGCACATTATAAGTGTTTTTTTTTTCATTAAGAAGCCACCGAAAAATAGAAAGTCCCAGCTATTCAATTCAATCATATATGGTTGTACGAACAATTAAATGTCACTGAGAGATATATGTAACCGATTTGCAAATGATTATGTAAAAATTTGTCTTTTCAGTCGGTCAAAAAACCACACCTGTATCGCGAAAAGTTCGCCGTTGTTTCGATTAATCATTCTTGAAATCGTTCGCGGCGAACTGGACATATGCTTTTGAGACAGAACTAGTTTAAATATTACAGCAAATTCGCTTTAAGGGGTTATACGTTGATTTCTTGCTGCTATAAATAACGCTAAAATACGAAACCGAGTTGAGAGTAATTTAAATTTTTACGAAATGCGGGAAAATCCGAATAAGTGAATGCAGAATACATAAAGGAATTTACCTGCTCCCAATTCCTGTAAATATTTAAGGTATATTGCGGTATTAATGCAAAAACCGAGTATCTACTTCTCCAGAAATTACATTTTAAGGGGTTATACAGAGTTTTAGATAGCATTAACATTAGATGCTTAGTACAAACCTAATTTACAATTACTTAATTTTTAATGGTTGTTGGTCACAAAAAAAATTGCCTCTCGAATAAAAATAAAAATCTCAAACTACATCCATATTAGGATAAAATAACTAGAAACCTATGTTAAAATTCTTTAGACTTATACTTTTTAAGATATATGATCTAAGCCAATATCCCCTAATTTCTAGGAAATGTATTATATTTTCGTTCTATATGTTAAAATCCATCGGTTGTTTAAACATTGTTATACCACCATTTGATTCAGCACAAAATTCTGTTGTGACAAATGATTGCAAAAAATATAAAAATGACAAAAATCGCAAATTTTCGTGACTATATATATAGAACATTTTTCACCCTTCGGATACTAGTAAAACTATCAGACTATATGTAATTTAGACTGAAATAAACGAAATTACGTGTTAAAATACTTTAGATTTTATAGTTTTTAAGATAAATGAGATAAATTATTAATTCCTCGAAAACAAATTTTTCATTGTATAACTTGAAATCAAATGGTTGTTTAAAAATTGTCATATTACCATCGATCGACCACAAAATTCTTTATAATCCGTTCAATTTTCATCGCCTTCTAATTACCTGTACGAAAATGACAGCAAAAAATATGAAAATGGAAAAAATCGTAAACTTTCACTGCGTTAAAGCGATTTAGACTTTCAACGCAACGTAAAATTGACATAGACTAATATTATAATGTAATATAATAATGCAAGCTTCAATGACGAAGGCCATCTTCATTTAGAAGGTTATGAAAGCAAGAAAAACTGCAGATATAGGATTGTTATTGACACAAAGGAGAAATATAAAACATCTGTGCACTTTCGGCGCATAAATACTTTTCTACAGCTATTTTTGCTTCATTCACAACACTTAAACAATAAAATTTTAACTCTCCTGCTAGAAACACTGTATCACCAAAACTATTCTAGTACTTTCAGATGAGTATCAAAAAGTAGATTCGACCACCGACAATTTTTTAAAATACTGGAGAGGTTTTGCTTTGGTTTTAAGATTTCATCAGCGCGGCATTTGCTATGACATCCAAACATATCTACAATTACTAATAAAGGTTTAGAAATGAAACAATAATAGTAGAGGTAAAGAACTTTGAAACTATGATAAGTTAAGTAAACGAACAAACGATTTTCTAGTAAAAAAATATGTACCTTAAAAACGTCAGGTTTGAGACGAAGATTGAAAGGAAAAACGTAACTTTTTAATATACTAAGAAGTACATATTGGAATATCGCCATATTTTCGTTACATATATAACTGTTATACCAAATATTATATATTTTATAGATCCAGAACTTTTGCATTAACTTAACTCATACAAAATTCAATGGTTAATCAGTAACCCCTGTATATATAAACTTAATATAAAAAAAAAACAGAAAGCCAGTGCAAATTTAAAACATAAATCTTTACAAATGTATCAAGACGACAAATTTATCAGATAAAAATTAGAGCTAAGATACATTTTTCTAAAAAAACTAACACCATTCCCTGTTATTTATCACAGATGTCTGTATAAATTACGGTGTATATTCGCATTATAACTTCAAATATCGCGAATAAATTCTTGCAAGATTCTAGATGAAACTGGTTGCTGCCGTAAAGATATTTATTTTCGGAATATTTAATTAATTAGTCAGTTTATTTTATGGCTTATAGAGCGAATGAATATTATTTTATCCTTTAGGTTTATTTCGTATATACCTTGCAGGCACATAAAGTTTTTGTAATCAATTAAAACGTATAAGAAATTAATTTATTTTTTATCAATTAGTAGAGCTCTCGTAGTGCTATCCACAGTACAGGTACTATCTACTCGTTCTAATACTTATATTTCAAGCTAATTTATTATAAATTATACTAACTTATTTAATTTCCATTCAGTTTCTTTTGGACTTTCGGACTTTCTGGAAAATAGTTTAGAATCATAATATAAGTTTATTGTTTTACTCGCTAATAGAGGTAATCCACAAAAATAAAATCTCTGGTACTTAAATTTACTGCTATAGAAATTGAAGTTAGTTCTTCTTCGTTAATTTCTGAGCAGAAAATTTTTTTGTTTTTTCCATGCTATTCATGATTCAGGAGAATCAACAATGATTATGGTTCCTTTTAGCAAGTATGTACTTCTTTCAAGTTAGGCGTCGATATAGGTGCATACCTAGATATTTAGCATCCTCAGTCTGGGGAAGTTGACAATTACTGATATTCACTCATGGACATATTTACACAGGGCAAAAGACATATGGATGGATTATGTTTCATTTGGTTTGATTTTCTATGTCCTCAGCCAGAGTAGTATTTTATTTAAATGTGTCTGGTGGTTCTTTGATGCTCTTATTGGATTCTCATCTGATAAGAGTGCCATGTCGTTTGAATATGTTACCACACTAGTGATTTTTGTAATGGGTAGATCAGCACAACATCGAAGATCAACGTCCAACCCAGTACACTGTCTTGTGGAACTCCTGAATATTTTGGATGCAATTCATTGTCCATTGCCTTATGGTAAAAGGTCCATATGTGAGATAGGATCTTAGTGACTGAAAATAAGGATGAGGGAGAAGTTTTTTTAACTTAACCTGTAACCCAATATGCCGTACTTTATGAAAGGCCTGAGATGTATCCAGAAATGTAGTCGAAAAAATATATTTTGGCATTTAAGTCTAGAATTATTTGGTTTTTCCAGTCCTTGCGCTCATTATAAAGTTTGATGCTTACTAGCAAACCCAAATTCATGTTGTCGAAAAATATTTCCTTTTTATATTGTATTATTAAGCAGTTTATGAACAATATCTCAATAAATCTTGGATACAACCAGATGGTAAATTTATAGCCGGTAGGAGGTTGAAAGAGAGTAAGTAATCTCAATTTTGTTCAAATATGTATTCACTACAGTCCACGTTTTAGCTGCAGAGATATAAATAAAACATGCATCAGTTTCTGAGAACGTTTCAGTTCACCTACAGTTCAATGAAATCACCTGTTAATTGCTATTTAGATTATTGTTATGGCATCATCAATTACAATATTTACAATGTTATTATCGCATAGCATAATTTCCCTTAGGGAGATTATTCACAATCAGCTTTTATTATTACGATTCGTAATAGAGAAAAACTAGTATAACGTAATGCTCGTTTCAGGGATATGATTAAGGTATAACCCCTTAATAAGTTCGGTTATTCGTGAGTCATTGTTCTAATTTTATGTTCGACGTAATTTATTTGTGTTTATTAAAAGGACACATACATGTTACAGTGACCGGCAATAATATTAATACCCTGATGGATTTATTTATAATGTATTTATTTACTGTTTGTTTTCAATAACAACCTGAAATTATAACTGAAAACAGACTTCTTTCATATTGAAAGAAACCTCATAATATTGAATATCGTGGTCAGTATTATTTTATTACTGAGTATATTAATGTAAATCAACAGACACTATGTAACACACCCTGTATCCTACGAAAGCATCTAAGTTATGAAATATCGGTAATGTTTATTATTTGCCAATTCCATGTTTATGTCAAAATTTTATGAAATTCAGAAAAAAATAGCGAAACACTAATTTTTAATGGAAATCGAAGACTTTTTTTTTTAATTAATTATATCTTACATTAGATATTCTTAGTACAATCTTAATTTACAATTAAATTATTACTACTGTTCTGTTGTACTTGGAGAGTACTTATATACTTAAGCTAAAGTTAAAAAATACACTTATACACTAAACAAGTTCGTGTGGTTGGATTGGCTTCAATCTTCTGATCCATTGCGGGTTGTCCCTCAGCTGTAGGGCTTCCACATCGCTGTGATTTACCAACCAAACAATTTCTTGGATCACTTCGTGTATCCAATTGATTTCGAGGTATTCGTGCAGCTCATCGTCCATTACGTAGCGATAAGCATTGGTAATTAATCGTAAAACTTTGTTTTGGGTGCGAGTAAACTAATAACACAGCATTTGCATATAGAATGTTCTATGGACTGTTACCTTTCAAAAAAATTACATTTTCCCCAAACTTTCGAGTAGAAAAATGCCGACTGGTAATTGTAGTTTAACATAATCCCGAAAAATCTAATGCTTATTGTTATTTCCTTGATTATAATCACATTATTATCATCTGCATTCAGGAATAATTAATAACAATCTTCTAACAATTTATGGATGAGCCAAAAATCAGCAGAACACAGGTTGTAAAATAATCAAATTTACAAGCAAACGTGATCGAAATATTATCAGCATGTAAACTCGTGACTACTACACGACATCGTCTGTTCAAATAAGCATCGTCATATTCGCAAGTCGATCTAGTGATGCTGAAAAACCTGTCATTATTTGATCTTTTGGAACCATGGTTTATTGCCACATATTTGATTAATTCATTCCAAGAAAATGTGTTAAAGTAAACCTAATAACTAATAAAAATCCATTTTATTGTATATTTACTTCAATTCAATAAAATATATAAAGAGAAAATGAAAGATACTATTTAACATTAATAATAAACTTAATTATTAGTAATACATAAACAGATATATTAATAATATGCAACAAGCACCAGTATTCTGTTTCTGCATATGTATCAACTCTAAAATATTTTTAATATGGAATAATAAGAGATTATTCTAGATGAAACTGCGAGAATAAATATTATAGAGCGAATAAATATTATTCTGTCTTTTAAGTTTATTTAATTTTATTTTATGTAGCTTAATTAAAATGTATAGAAACGTAATATATTTTTATCAATTAGTAGAAGTCTCGCAGTGTTATCCACAATACAAATACTATCTAATCGTTTTAATACTTATTTTTCAAGCTAATTTATCATAAATGATTTGTGTTAATGTAAATTGATTCCAGATTAACTTATTTCATTTTCTTTTGTTTCTTCTTCTTCAAGTATTTTACAAATACTTCTTCAAGTATTTTTTAGGCCAAAATGGTTACAATAATTATATGAGTTTATTGTTTTACTCGCTAATGGAGGTAATCCATAAAAACAAAATATCTGGACTCGGTAGCTGGTTTATCCCAAATAGCACATGTAATAATAATAGATAATATTTATAATTTTACGCCAAATACAAATAAAAATGTGTCACCGAAATATAACAGGTCAATTGAAAAGTCCCCGGCGTGACACATAGATGGCGTTACTATAATTAAATACATATGTTTTTTAGTTAGCCCTAACCAAAAAAAAACTCAGCTCAAACTAGCTCAAAAGATGCGTGTATAAATTTGACACCTGCCAGATTATAACATTGAATTATAACATTTTGAGTAAGCAACTTTTATGTGTTGATAAAATATTGCTTTTTGAAGGGAAAAAATACAGTTGAAGCAAAAACTTAGCTTGATGCCGAGTTTCCGGAGACTGCTCCATGAAAATCAACTATCAAGTAGTGGTATGCTAAATTTAGACGTGGTGAAATGAGCACCGAAGACTGTGAACGCAGTGGAAGCCCAAAAGAGTTTGATGAAAACCTTAAAAAATCCACAAAATGATTTCGAATGACCGTAAATTGAAATTGAATGAAGTAGCAGACACTCTAGAGATATCAACTGAACGTGTACATCATATCATTCACGAATATTTGAGTATGAAAAACCTCTGTGCAAAGTGGGTGCCGTGCGAGCTGACTTTTGACCAAAAACAACGATGATTTGATGATTCGGAGCACTGTTTGAAGATGATCAAGCGTAATAAACCCCAGTTTTTGAGTTGATTTGTGACAATAGATGAAATATGGCTCCATCTTTTCACTCCGAAGTTCAATTGATAGTCATCCGGGTGGACTGCACATGATGAACCCGCTCCAAAGCGTGGGAAAACGCAACAGTCGGCTGGCAAGATTATGACGTCTGTATTTTTGGATGCAGATGGAATAATTTTCATTGACTACCTTGAAAAAGGAATGACCATCAACAGCGACTATTACGTAGCATTACTGGACCGTTTGAAGGACAAAATCGCCTAAAAACGGCCGCATTTGAAGAAAAAGAAAGTGCTGCTTCACCAAGACAATGCACCATGTTATAAGTCAGTGAAAACGGTGGCAAAAATCCACGAATTGGGCTTCGAATTGCTTCCTCATCCACCGTATTCTCCAGATCTGCCTCTCAATGACTGTTCTTAGATCTTAAAAGAATGCTCGCTGGGAAGAAATTTTCGTCGAATGATGAGGTGATCGCCGAAACTGAAGCCTATTTTGAAGCAAAGGACAAATCGTACTACAAAAATGGTATCGAAAAGTTGGAGGGCCGCTATAATCAGTTTATCACCCTTTAAGGGAATTATGTTGAATAAAAAAAATAATTTTTCAAAAGAAATTTTGCTATGGTAGGCCCGGGACTTTTTAATTGACTTGATATATATTCGCGTAACTTCAGAAGCGCTGCACTAATATGGATAATTCTTTTTTTGTGCCTTATTGTCAGGATAAGAAGACAATAGACAAACCATTAATAGGTACAGTTGACAGAAGTAAACGATTAAAACGAGCTAATTCGAAATATTATCAAAATATTACTGAAGAACATAGAGAAGTTGCTAGAAGATACCGTATAAAGTAATCCTGAAGGAAGAAAAATAATTTTGTTGTTACAATATTTTAAGTATAGGAAATCGGTTGCTATATATTTGGTGCTATGGGAAGTGAAAGGATAAAAAAAGAAATAGTTAAAGCTCCCCTGAACCCTGAACCTTTGATTTATCTCCTTATTCCTCAGGATGTACTCTCTTAAAGATATTTAATTTCAAAACAATCAATCAAAGCTGGAGTTATAACATAATGTATTTAACACCGTAGTGCTTTCATCAAATACATATATTATTTAAGTACTTAATAGATACTTACGATAGTTCTAGCATTGTGTAGGTTCTTTTATTATATTTATATTGAACTACACTCTGTTGACTTTATAAGAATGGAGTCTAAGGGAGAATGATGTTTCATTCAAAACTAATTCATTATCTATAAGTTACAGTTTGATTATACAAAATCCTAAAAACTAACATTTTTCCTACCTGTAACTGAATGTGCCCTTATCTTATATATTAAATAATTGTATCAAAGCGTTAAAAAAAATATGAATAATTGTGCAAATCTATTTGTATAAATTAACAAATGGGAAATTCCAAAAACTGTCAGACCTTGAGAATATATAGAGTACACAAGTATGCATGTACTTGTTTTACAATCAACAATTTAATAGTCTCTTATTATTCCACATTAAGAATTCCTTTTTTAGAATTGACACATATGCAGAAACAGAATTTTGCATGTTTATATGTAAATATTTTAGTTTAATACTGGTACTTGTTGCAAATTATAAACAATTCCGTTTATTTATTACTGACAAATAAAGCTTATGGATCAATTATTAGTGCCTTGGTCAATTATTAGCATTTTAGAAGTGCTCATTTCAGTCTTGATCATGACTAACTGACCTCTAGACAACAACGAACTTGAAAATAATGTTGTTGGATGAGGCCCTCTTGTATCCGACAGCATTGTAGCACAATATATCCAAGATTAAGAATATTATTGGCTATTTTTCTGTACTAAATCAATTTATTAAAAAATCTATAAAAACTAAGTCGTACACCTGCAATTAATTTATAACATTGTTGAACCGAAAAATGTCGAACTAGATAATTCTAAGTATATCAGAAACAGTAGAGCCATTATTAATACTAAATATTATATGAAATAATAATATGAGTTTATTTTTTATTCGCTAATAGAGGTGATCCACAATAACAAAATCTCTGATACTTACATTTACTGGTATAGAAAATGAAGTTAGTTCTTCCTGGTTAATTTCTGAACCGAAAAAATTGTTGTTTTTTCATGCTGTTCGTGATTTAGGAGAATCAACAAGGATTATGTTTCCGTTTAGCAAGTATGTGCTTCTTCCAATTTAGGCGTCGATCTAGATGCATGTTTACCAAGATATTTAGCATCCTCAGTCTGGAGAAGTTGACAATTACTGATATTAATTCATGGGTATGTTTACATAGGATAAAAGTGGCATGGATGGATTATGTTTCATTTGGTTTGATTTTCTATGTCCTCAGCCACAGCAGTATTTTATTGAAATATGTTTGGAGGTTCTTTGATGCTGTTATTGGATTCTCATCTGATATGAGTGCCATGTCGTTTGAATATGTTGCCACACTAGTGATTTTTGTGGTCGGTAGATCAGCTGTGTATCGGAGATACAATGCCGAACCCAGTACACTGTCTTGTGGAACTCCTGAATATTTCGGATGCAATTTGGACCTGTTGATTCCTGTAGAGCCTTGAAAACTTGAAAATAATATTGTTGGATGAAGCTTTCTTATATTCAATAGTAATGTAGCACAATATATCCAAAATTATGCACATTATTGTCTAGTTTTCTATACAAAATCTATAAAAACAAAGTCGCATACCTGTAATTAATTTATAAAATTGTTTAACACGAATGTGTATTAATTGAAACCGGAAAATGTCGAACTAAATGATACTTAGTATATCAGAAATAGTAGAGACATTATTAATACTAAATATTATATAATATTTATGTATTGCTGTTACATTCCTATTGTCAATCTTTAAACATGATACTTTGTTAATTTTTTAGTGGTTTCTCTACCACTATTTATTTATACCATTATAATATAATATAATGGCCTGACGACCAAATTAGTTACAATCATAATATGAGTTTATTTTTTATTCGCTAGTAGAGGTGATCCACAAAAACAAAATCTCTGATACTTAAATTTACTGGTATAGAAATTGAAGTTAGTTCTTCCTGGTTAATTTCTGAACCGAAAAAATTGTTTTTTCATGCTGTTCGTGATTTAGGAGAATCAACAAGGATTATGTTTTCGTTTAGCAAGTATGTGCTTCTTCCAATTTAGGCGTCGATCTAGATGCATGCCAAGATATTTAGCATCCTCAGTCTGGGAAAGTTGACAATTACTGATATTCATTCATGGACATATTTACATAGGATAAAAGTCGCATGGATGGATATTATTTCAGTTGGCTTGATTTTCTATGTTCTCAGCCACAGCAGTATTTTATTTAAATGTGTTTGGAGGTTCTTTGATTCTGTTATTGGATTCTCATCTGATATGAGTGCCATGTCGTTTGAATATGTTGCCACACTAGTGATTTTTGTGGTCTGGAGATCAGCTGTGTATCGGAGATACAATGCCGAACCCAGTACACTGCCTTGTGGAACTCCTGAATATTTCGGATGCAATTTGGACCTGTTGATTCCTGTACAGCCTTGAAAACTTGAAAATAATATTGTTGGATGAAGCTTTCTTATATTCAATAGTAATGTAGCACAATATATCCAAAATTATGCACATTATTGTCTAGTTTTCTATACAAAATCTATAAAAAAATCTATAAAAACAAAGTCGCATACCTGTAATTAATTTATAAAATTGTTTATCACGAATGTGTATTAATTGAAACCGGAAAATGTCGATGATTCTTAGTATATCAGAAATAGTAGCGCTATTATTAATCGTAAATGTTACATAATATTTACGTATTGCTGTTACACTCCAACCTATTGTTAACCTTTAAACGCGATAGCTTGCTCATTTTTTGTGGTTTCTCTACCACTATTTATACCGTCCACTTCAACCATGACATCCATACCATTATAATATAATATAATGGCCACACTGACGATTTTATCGAACAAATAAAAGTTATCGTGAAAAATGACATGGCGATTATATTTCCAGATAACTTCGGGATATACACTGACGCCAAAGTAAGTAACCGATTTCCTGGTTTGAATTTAAATCAGTCTATTCAATACAATGAACGGGTTTTAAACAGTAGCGTTTATATTTTTGTAAATTTCGATGCCAAAAATAAACAAAACAGATTCATTATTAGTTTAAATGTTTATTTTAGATCACATTATTTTCTTTCGTTGAATTAAAACACAACTCAGAACTGTATCAAGTCCAAAATAGATGATACAGAAGGCAAAGAAGAAAACATGGAATAAAAGAGAAAAATCCTTTAATTATGCAGCGACTAACGGTCTACAAAGTACCCAGAAATATAATCCCAGATGTTGAACACGGGCGGGGTGCCAGCAGCGCCAACTAGAACCCGATAACGGATAGCTGGCAACCCCTAGACTTTTATCTGTGATGTTAGTGAAGGGTATTTCCAATGATTCAGTAACCGACCATCGTTTGGTTTAGACGAGATTTTATCTATTTTGTATTTTTCACATTTTTTATATAGCCGATAGCTGTTTCGATTTACCTCCATTCACCGAGCCATATCAGTTTACCCTAAAATTATAAATATATCAAAGACAAGAGTTTGTTTGAGACTATGTTATGTCTCCTATAACATATTTTCAGGAAATGTTTTATGCTCAGGAGCGAACACACGAAAAAATATATCGTCCAATAAGAAAGGAAGGAAAAGGAAAGTGAGGATAACAAAGATATAAAATAGGAGAAACTGCAGCATGTACCGAGAAAATTAAAGAAACATATCAGAAATGTCTTTAAAAATAATGCAAAAAGCATGTGAGATATTATTGGGAATTTACAATAGAGAAGAACAATTGATGGAAAGAAGATCGGTAAATGGCATTAGAAAGAAATAAATCATTAGAATCATTAGAAGAAATAAATTTGGTTCTGCAACATTTTCATATATTGCTCAAGCAAGTTTGGTAGGGGTTTTTAAAGCATTATATTAAAATGCTTCTCCCTGATCAATATCAACTGCTTAATACTTCAGAATCAAACAAGAAAATGCATATTCTAGCTTGAGGATAATACAAGCAGGTCTGCCACAGGGAAATGTATTGCGACCAATCCTTTATCAACTGTACACTCGGTATTTGTCTACATTCAATGAAAATATTGTCACTGCATTTGCAGATAACAACAATGAATCAATCGAAAGCTATTATGGAAATATAAATGAATCAAAATAAATCAGTGCATATTAATTTTACCAACAAAAGAATCAAGCATAGGCCAGTATTTATAAAGCAACAAGTAGTCTCGTATGGAAATACAGCATATAGAAATTATATCGCATGTCCCTTGATGTTAAATTCAGGTGGAAGTCACATGTTAAAGAAAATATGAAGGACTCAAGCCGACATACAAAAAATGTACTGGTTGGATATTAGCTGGGTATATATTCAGCACTGTCAGTATATAATAAGCTTTTGCTTTATCAGCAAGCCTTGAAACCACTGCGAACTTATGATGTTCAACTTTCAGGGAAAGCAATAGAAATATCAAACAAAGATTTCAAAACAAGATACTGCTGCTAGGTATCGTTGATGTTACATGTCGAAATGACATGAATGAATCTGTATAAGGACCTGAAGGTAGAAACTGTCGATAACGTTATAAAGGAGTATGCCCGAAGACACGAACAGAGGCTACATCAGCACATCATAGTTGAGGTTCTTCAGCTCCTAGATAATGATGGCTTAGTCAGAAGATTGAAGAGAGTGAAACCATTTGATCTAGATCTGCGAAATTATAGGTAAAATTCAGTGCCGGAAATGAAAAAACTGTGAATGTATACTTCACAATAGATAATTCTTTTTAAAAAATCAAAATAACTTCATAATATGTCATAATCTCATCATTGATAATCTCATAAAGTTATCTTTAAATAAATTTTAAATAAAATAAAAAATGTGTTTGATACGAAACATGGATAATACCAAAATTCAAAGAGCGGAAAAGAAGTATCTCGGAAATGCGAGAAGAGTGAGAACGGTGAACAAGACGAGAAAAACTGCAATAAAAAAAGAACTCAACATACAATCTTTAGAAAGGAATAGTTCAGTTGGTGGCGCCACTTACGAAGTATGGAAGAAACAAAATAGGTTTAGAGTGTTTTGGAATTTGATTTCAAGAATCAGCTATATTTACACAGACTATTTAGCTCTCTTGAGGTCAGCAATTAATAATGATAGTTATACGCATATGTGAGTAATGATACTAAGAGATCTAGAGACTGCTTGCTTAGCTCGAAGAACTTCAGCAAATATCAATTTTGAAGCAATACTGGCTAGTGCTACAACGACTTTGAACCAATCACTGAACAATCTAGCCAATGGTATTTTAAATCTTAAAAGCCTGATCCTAAACTCAACAGGGTTTTGTTATCGTCCATAAAAAAAAAACAAAATAAAAGGATGCAATGAATCTAAAAGACTATCGTAAATTCTTAGAATCTGATTTAGCACTTCAATGACAACGTCACGTTCACGGCAACACATACTGATTCTTAAAGGTGTCCTATATTCTTGAGATCGGTACTCCAACGCCATATTATTATGCGTAATTCGTCCGGTTCTTGCAAAATTCCCCGTGCGCCTTCAACTGTTTTAGATTTTTTTCGCCTCATGACAAAAACGAATTATTCAAATGACACGTTATTTGTCTACAATTTATTTCGAATAATGTAATTTTTAGCTTTATTGTTTCTTTTAATTTAATTTAAATTGACTGTATTATGGGAAAAATGTTTCATTTTGATTGATGAATTTTAGGCGTTTCTTGTTTTCCAAGAATAAAATATATCGGAATTTTTAGTGACAAGAAGAAAAGTAATACTGGAGGATAACAATTTAAGTCAAGTCTAATCCTGTAAGAATATTTTAATAAGTTTACAAGAGTCACAAGAAAGTTTATTAGATATAAAATTACTTATTTTTTATTAAGTCTTTTCATTTATTTCATTTATTACATATATATAAAAAATCAGTGTATAAATAAAAATAGACAAGTGCAAATTGAAAAATATATAGCTAAGACAATTACGTATATTTTTAATAATATATTTTTAATCGGGTATATCTAGATAGATTTTTCCTTGGCATGTCATCTATATATGGCTGCTCATTAAGTGTTTTCAGTGTTCAAGGAAGTAGTTTAGGTCTGTTACATTTTCCACAGATATTCAAAGAGTTTTATATGGATCATTATTAATAGACAACATTTTAACAACAATTTAAAAACATGTGTAATTTATAAAGACTATTTGGATTTATAAGGTTCAAATATAGCATTGTACTAAAACATCAAACCCATCTATTAATCCAATGCTGCCAAAACGATATTCTTCGATTAATTACCAACGCTTATCTTTACATAACTAATGAAGAACTACACGATGTCCTTGAAATCAAATGTATCTACGAAGCTATCCAAAATTTTGTATTAAAACACGAAATAAAGCTACTAAATCACATCAGCGTGAAAACAATACTGGACAACACCTAAGAAATTTGAAGATTACTTTAGCTTAAGTAGTTTAGTGTTATTTTAATTTTGGAAATACATAGTGATGTATATAGTCCGCAGTTATCTTACTTGTGTATTAATGCAAGTACAACAGATAAGAAATAACAATAGTAATACATTAATTTTGGACTCACTGACATATAGATTACGTCACCTCCAAGACAAGTTTCCCAGCCTAACTTAGTGACTAACAGTACAGTGATTTTATTAATGTATACTGTTATTTTTTTAAAAATTCATAGTGTCTTCAGTCGCTGAAAATGAGGATCAAACTGAACGGATTGTGCCTCGAATTGCTTTTCCACCCACTGAATAATCCAGATCTGGCATCCAGAAACTATAATTCGTTGTTTGTAAACCTCAACTGAACACTTCAGAGAAAGAGGTTTGACTTAAGAGAAGATGTGACTGTCGAGATTTAAGCCTATTTTGAAAACAAAGATGAAAAATAAACAATATAAAAAGAAAAAAAGTATCTTGATAAATAAAGTTGAATTATGCCTAAAATTTGTTGTTTTGTTAGTTAAGCTCGGCAATTATTGCGGATACATGTTGATTTAGTTGATTCACTTTAAAATAATTAAAATAAAATTAAAAGTAAAAACATTTTTTTCTGTCAATAATATTGTTAAATCAAAATTTTAGAAGTCACGTTCCAAAAAAAAAATAAATAACTACGCTGTCAGAAAATTATATTTGGCATCGTGCCAATTTTCATTCGAATTATTATTCGACTATTGGAAACGACGATTAACAGTATAAACTACAAGCATACTGTGCTACACTATCCATATTGAACCTATCAAAATTTAAAAAACGATAAAATATTAATACAACTAAACAGAAACCAGATTGGTATGTCGAAAAATATTTTTATTTAATATTATATTCTTTTATCTATTCAAAGAAAAATAAAGGTATGTTTTTATCGTTTTTATACATGTATCGATTTTTTGCCAACAACCAAGTGCTGTAAAGTAAAGAACCACCAGTACTAGATATACTTATCTTCTTATTCACCAAAACATACAAGCATCAAGTTGTAAAATATTGAAGTATTTATATAGAACACAATTTCATATTTCATCAGAAGAAAAAAAAGATAAAACATGCTATTGGGTAACATCCACATGTGCAAGGTGTCCGAAAATTAAATATATTAAAATTATATCGATATATTAATACTTCAATTTTCAATCTATTTTTTAATTAAGTATATGTTACATTGGATATACTTAATTTACACAGTACAACCTTAATTTACAAATTAATTTATTATTATTCTATTGTAGTTGCTTCGATACACAAGCAAGACGATTACGGAATAAATATATCAATATGTATTTTGAAAATTAAAATAAAATTAAACCACTAAGCTAAAGTTTGCAACACTTGAAATCATTGACAGTAATAGTTAATTTGATGTTTTAGTATAACTGATAAATCAATCTCTTTGATTTTAGATCAAGTTGAGAGTATCTTACGACTAGCCAGTCTAGTTGCTTGGTTCTAAATCTGATCTACTCTGCTTTCTGCCTAACAGGACTAAGTCAACTAAGTCGTTAGAACTAAGTCAACCTGCCAACGTATTTAGCTGATTCTGCATAAGAAATCAAGAACCATTGAACTAATATAATTAGGTTTTTGTCATTTCGCCGCAACGCAAAATTAACATGAGCAGTTTTGGAGCTATTAAGCCATATTTTCCAGTCTTTAGTCCATTTGTAGATCTTGTTGAATACCACTTTTACTTTTTCTACAGCCTTACACAGAAATACATCCAATGATTGTGGGTTTGCTAGCATAAATCTTTGGCACATCCGGCAAAATATCAAATGTATATATTGCATTCATTTTGACACACCCCCTATAAGTTCCATAGGTCCATGTATAAATACTATTCGTTCACCTTTGTATTCGCGGCCTACTGTGAATCATTTTAAATTATTTGTTGACGTGAATTGTGTAACGTTTAAATTATTTAATAAATCGTATACATCTTATTGTTCATTTGTTGAGGTTTCAGGTGCTATAAATACAATTTATTTCACACGAACATATTATCAGCGCTTTTTTATAACAGAGAGAAAAAAACTTGAACAATTGCGGGATGACTCAAGAAAAAAAACGGTCTTTATTTCATCGTTCGATTTCGCTGACTTTATTTAAAAAGCTGAAGATAAAAAAAATGCTTAGGTATTTGCTGGGACTAGCGAAAGCCTTCGATTGTCTGGCATAAGAGACTTATATAAAAACTTCATCAAATGTTACCGAAGCAATACGCTCTAAACTCCTACATCTGAGCCATGATGTTCAGTTAAACAACAAGAAGTTTACTCAACAATGAAATACATAAAATATTTGTAACAAAAACATTGAACCGACTCCAAAACATAAATATAGAACTGGCTAAAAATTAATAAATAATCAAAAATTAGATCTTTAACACAAAAAAAAACGTTTTAAATAAAATATCTACGTAATAATGGTTGTAATACTTAAACAGAAATAAAGAAAAACCTTATTTAACCTATCTAGTAGCTAAAATATTAATGATACTTAAACCAGGAAAAATACCAGAAGATGTGACCTCCTACCGACCTATAAGTTTATTACCAATAATCTCGAAAGTTTTCGAGAAATTATACATAAAAAACTAAACTATATAATTGAAAAAAGAAAAATTATTCCAGAACATCAGTTTGGCTTTCGCAATAAGCATGGGACTATAGAACAAGTGCATAGACTTGTAAACCAAATAAACGCTGACCTAAATGCCAAAAGATATTGTTCGGCTGCTTTCCTAGACATATCTCAGGCTTTTGACAAAGTATGGCATACGGGCTTGCAGGTTAAATTAAAGAAACTTCTCCCTCATCCGGACTATCAGCTACTAAAATCGTATCTCACTGACAGACATTTTATTGCAAATCAAGGCGATGAACATACCGAATTAAATCCCATATATTCAGGAGTTCCGCAAGGTAGTGTACTGGGTCCAGTACTGTATCTTCTGTATACGGCTGATCTGCCCACCACAAAAATAACTACTGTGGCAACATATGCAGACGATACAGCAATCTTAGCATCCCATGAAGATCCAGTCACAGCATCAATAAACCTACAAACCCACCTGGAGCAATTACAATTATGGCTGAAGACATGGCGCATTAAAGCCAATGAATCAAAATCCACGCATATAACGTTTACCCTGCGTAGAAGAACATGTCCACCAGTAAATATCAATCATCGTCAACTCCCCCAAGCAGAGCATGTTAAATATCTTGGTATGCATCTAGATCCACGCCTAACCTGGAAGAAGCACATACTCTCTAAACGGAAACAACTAGGACTAAAATTATATCAAATGTATTGGCTTATTGGGCGCAAATCCAAGTCATCATTAGATAACAAGGTATTGCTGTATGAGTCTATACTCAAGCCCATTTGGACATATGGAATTCAACTATGGGATACCGCTAGCAAATCTAATATATCCATCATTCAACGGTTCCAAAATAAGGTGTTGCGTGCCATTGTTGATGCTCCGTACTATATTTCAAATAAAGTGATACAACGCGATATTCCTCTAGAACCTATAACGAGTGTAATCCAACGTGTTTGTGTGAAGTACTTCGAAAGAGTGTCAGTGCATCCCAATGTACTCGCTAATCAGCTAAATATGCGACGTGATTGTGAAGTGCGTAGACTAAAACGTTTAACACCACCTGATCAGATTACTGGACATATGTAGAGTTTAGAATAAGCATTAGAATAAGACTAATTAATTAAGATAATATTTTATACAGAAGATTGCTTAATGAAGTGATTTTCTACATGCCATGTATATATAATATAAACAGAAGAAATACTTACTGCCAATAGGGCAGTTTGTGGACTCACGAAGAGTAATAATAAAAAAAAATTTACCCGCTAAGATAAGTATATATTAGACTGATAATCATAATAATAATAACAATAAAATCCCAATTCAAAACCATATAAATAATTGGAATCAGTTTGATCCGAATAAAATTGAATTATCTATTATATACATAAAACATATTGCTTAATACACTTGAAAGAATTATCGCTCTCTCGTGATGTAAGATATAGCACCATTTCCATTCGCACACGGTCTTCGGGAATCCCCTTTATTAAACCAGGTTGTTGATCAGACATTTTAAATGGTTTTATGGACATCGAGTGATTCCGTTTAAATGATAAACATACGCAGCGCCAATTAAAGCTGTTTTCTGATTTGATTATAACGAGTACGAACGAAAGTTAATTTTCTAGATTAATTGTCATTTAGGGTCATGTTTATTTTCATATTCAATAAACTAGAGACATAATCCTACCACTATAACCTTCACCCCTTGATTTGTTCCTTATTACCGTTATTCTGATGAAATTCGTATTGACAACGAATCTTTTTTATATAAGATGGGGCAAAAGTCCCGCTACCACTTTGATTGCCTATAACTTTTCTCTAAGAAAAGATAAGTAAGTTTGGCTTTCACAAAAAGTTTATTTGGTGTTTATATTTTATTTTCGTTATGATTGAAAAATTATATCGTCTAAATGGTGACCGCGATTCGCCATACAACTTTCGGCTTCTTTAAGATGCTTTTCATGACATCCTGTAACATTTGATGCTGAATTTCTTGAATTTCGTGACGAATATTGTCTTTAAAATGTTGGATCGTTTGAGGCTTACTCACATACACTTTTGATTTTAAAAATACCATAAGAAAAAGTCTGGTGCTGTTAAATCCGGAGATCTGGCTGACTATGCTAAATCGCCACTTCGCGAAATTAGTCTTCGTGGAAAAACGTCATTCAATAATTGAATTGGTGAACGAGCTGTGTGTGCTGTGGCCCCATCTTGCTGAAACCACATGTCCCCTAGACCTTGCTCTTCCATTTCAAGCACACGAAAATTTGGAATCATGTCTCGGTAACGTTCAGCAGTAACAGTAACCGCAACACCTTGGTCATTTTCAAAAAAATAGGGGCCAATGATGTTTCAACACGAATACCATACCATACAGCGTTTTTTTAGCGGATGCAATGATGTTTCATGAATTAATTGAGGATTCTGTGTTCCCCAAAATTGACTGTTATGTTTATTGATGTGGCCACAGAGAAGAAAATAGGCTTCATGGCTCATTATTAATTTAAACGAAAAATGTGTACAATTTAGACGAAAATATTGTCACTATTTTTGATCGTTCTTGTGGCGTATATTTATCCATAGTAAAATTTGGGCGTCTACACAACACTAATCATTGTTTTGTACAATCAAAATGGTAGCTGGACTTTTGCCCCATCTGCTGAGAAAGAAATGAGAAAAAAAAACTTAAAAGCAGATCAATTATATTACCCGTGACACTATGATTTAGACATGAAAAACAACAAAATTAATTCCTTCATCAAGATCACTAAAAGGGAACGAAAGCAATATTTTGAGGGCATTTTTAAGGACTTTTTGAAAAAGTTAATAGGAGATGGATATGAAACAAGAGATTCATATGAGTGATGCATGTTTGTGCTACTCAGAGTTGCATTGACGGGAGAATAAAGAATCACGGAATCACTAATACTGTGATCATGAATATAATTATTTATTTTAACGTAGATTTTTATGGCGAATAGTTCTGTTTTGATAAGAGGAAGCTTCATAGAACCCATTTTCGATGATATAAAAAGGTTTTTAATGATCAAACCGAATTGTTTCGTAAAAAGCCTTTTCATGGGAAGAATGAAGTTGATATGGAAAGAGAATAATAAATGATATCATTAATATTCAAAGATTCTTCTCACTCAAACCTAATTAACAATTTTACATGTTTTCATACAGTATTGCCCATTGAAATTTGATCCGATATGTTTTCAAATATACTTAGATCCAATGATTAAATATTATGTGGTGTTATATAAGAGTGAATACCAAAAACAGCTCGTTACTTGGATTCTTCCATTAACCGTGAATCTAACGGACTGAGCTTCCATTTGGAAAAATTATCCTATGTATCTTAGTAGATTTTCAAACATACATATAACATTGATTAATGTTTGAAGTTATGAATGAACTCGGTTTAAAAAACATTTAAAAAACGAAATTGTTTTCTCCCTAACCAACAATGTATTATATATAAGACTTTACGTGGTGTAGGCAGCGCTAGCAAAATACACGCTGTGTTTTAATTAAAATACAAATTACAAAATACAATTACTCACTAAGAACTACTCTAGCTCAGCCTATTAGTCAGTAAAAACATTAGTTCCTGTCATGATTCAGGACTTTTAAATATATTATCAGACGAACACCCTATTGTTGAGGAATGAATAAAATCTGCTAAAGAAAACCATCTGTCTACAGATCCTGATGAGAGCAAACTTGTCTTATACTGCATGAACAATGTATTACATGTTTTATAATTGGATAGCGTCCAAGGTCTTTCTTCACAAAAAAAAAAATAATATTATCATCTTTAACAGCACTACTTGTCATTCCCAGGTATTATTTTCTTCTCGAATCTATTTTTCGATCTAATATGGTTCCTACGGATATTAAAGTACGCAGAAGTTTGCTATAATAACAATTGTTGCCCTGCATGTAATCTAAAGATGTAACAATTGTTTTCAATACTTCCAAGTATTCTAGTACTATACCCGAGATAGTACTAGTTTTACCCAACTTATTGAATAGGTCATTTAACTTCTCATAAACCACATTATAAAATCGTAAGAAAATTCTACCTGATGCGACAACTAACTTGAATTATTTATTTTGTAAATTATATAATTGCAGTTGAGAATTGGAATTGGAATTGCAAATTATATTTTTAAGAAGTAGCAGTATTTTTTTATTAGTATTTCAATTGCATATTATTTTTATGTGTGTATTTTTAGTATAACTGCCGTATCGGTAAATATTGCTTGGATATTATATAAATTGTGATTTTTTCGATAAACATTTCACCTGTAAACGGTCCAATTTCGGTCGATTTAATTAGCGGGGAAGAAAAATAAAAACAAAAAGAATCCAATTAGGTTCCAGTCGTTTCGTAGATTAATCGTTTCCTAATTACAGCCGGTATCGGAGTGCTCATGCTAGACTCATTTGTCGAGGCTGATTTTGTTCTTGTGGCATTGACAGTCTATTCAGCGAAACCAATCGATATCGAGAACCTAATTAGGTGGGTTTTAGTTTTCATCGCGTGGTGAACTATTTAATTAGTGTTTTGGGTATAATTGTCTTCATTCTATATACACTGCCGTTCGAAAGTTCGGACACGATAAGATAATTTCAAAACATGACAAAGTTATGATTTATTAAACTCAAATCTCTATCTAACCTTAGGTTAACTATTAGTTAAATATGTTTAGTATAAATAAAATATAAACAATATACACTGTCAAGAAAAATGTGCAGAGTTCAAGCTGAAGTACAAAAATGTACTGGTTATTGGGTAACCCTGTCAACATATAATAAACTATTGCTTTACCAACAAATTTTGAAACCAGTGCGGACTTATAGTGTGAAAATATGAGGTTGTACCAGCCAAAATAATAGTCATATAATACAAAAATTCTAAAACAAGCTATTGTTGATGTTCAATGGTACATTCGTAACGACACTCTACATAAGGACCTGAAGATGTCTATAACGTTATCAAAGGCTATGTCCAAAAACATGAACAGTGGCTCCATTAGCACATCAATGTTAAGATTCTCCAATCCCTAGACAGTAGTGGCTTAGAATATCAGAGAGAGGGAGTAAAACCATTTTATCTAGTTCAGTGAAGTTATGAGTAAAACTCAGTATACATTAAAAATAATAACACAGAAACCCAAAGGGTCTATTGAGAAGTACTTTGTAGTTTTAAAACCGTAGCAAATTAGCCTCAATGACAGTATAGTAGATAAATGACAAAATCTTATTTAAATGAATAAACTTTCAAAAGATCAGACATGATAAGATAATGACAATTGATAAGAAACTAGTGATTTTGTTGTTTGATATATAACCACGGTCTCAAAATTATTAAGCTCTACTACCAACATGTTTATTTAAAGATTTAGTGCAGTATTTTTTATGTCAACTAAAATTGGAGTGTTTTTGAGCCAAACCAAGTTTTTGGAACGGTAGTGTACGCATTTATTTCTTCAGTTGCTCGCAGAAAATATTCAGGTATAAAGTATATCTCAAAAATAAGTTTTTAAACAGTAAGAATAACTTTAATTGAAATGTACAACATAACAAACAAACATAACCAACATTTTATTTCGAATTGACAATTTATTCTTTGTTTAAATGCCATTTTTCGCTTTATACTCTTGGGTAGCCATGAAAAACAATGTCACTAAGGTTAACGTATCAATCTTCAATTGTAATGACATTTGACCACCAGTATAAAAATATTTGGCGGTTCCTTTGATCGGCAACCGGCCTCAGCATAATACATAATAATAAATTTAACATTCTTATTACGTATACAACTAAGACTTAAAAGTGTTAAAATATAATCAAACTTAGATTTTTAACACAAAAAAAATATTTTAAAATAAAATATGAACATCACAATCGTTTTAATTACTAAATATTCTACTATATACACGCAATTTACCTTAATACCTACCTAAACCCATTTATCTATTTACAATATTATTTTAACTACAACCAATTGACTACTTTGAAGTCGGTGCCAAGCCCAAACAATACAAATATAATAATATAATTTTTGTAACATATACAAAAATTAAATTACCAGCAAAACATATAAAAATAATAATTTTACTATATACACGCAATTTTGTGAAGTCGGCGCCCAGCCCAAACAATACAAAAATAATAATATACAAACAATACAGAAAATACAAAACAAATACAAAGAGAGACATATACAAAAAATTAAATTACCAGCAAAATATATATAAATTAATATAACTGTTTGAGTTAGGCACCGACTTCAAAGTAGTCAGTTGGTAGTAGTTAAAATAATATTGTAAATAGATAAATAGGTTTAGGTAGGTATTAAGCTAAATTGTGTGTATATAGTAGAATATAAAATATGTGTAGTAGATATGTTAAATAAGGTTTTTGATTAATTTTATTTAATTATTACAACGATTATTATGTACATAATTTATTTTTAAATGTTTTTTTGTGTTAAAAATGTAAGTTTGATTATTTAAGTCGGTTGAATTTTTTTGTTAAAAATATTTTTCTCTGTTCGATTTGCAATTAATCAACTTTTATTTAAGCTTCTAACATGGAGAAATCTGTAAAAAATGCATATCAACAACCTACAGAGATAAATATTATTACGTGAAACATGTATTAATATGTTAGTCCAATAGGTTGTCTTGACTGGTCTTAAAGTTTAATAACAATAAATTTAGTAAAAAAGACAAAAAAAGTAGTATCTGAAAGTATATGAAGAAAATTATTAACATAGTTAAAGAAAATTTGATTTTATAAAATGAGTGAAATGAATATCAAAAGAAACATTACCCAATCTGTTTTATTCAGCAAACATTGGTTCTTATAATTACAACTTCTTTTGGATGTAGTATGAAATTAAGAAGCACCTCACAGTAAACGAACCAATGTAGAGTCTCAAAAGATGAAAAGTTTACGTTCATTATCTATATATTGTCAGAAACTTTTTCAGAAATAATTTTTCAAATAAAATAGAATATATACAAACAAAACAATCTTTTATTTAATTTTATCTTTTATGTTATTTAGATTTGTTGTTACTTCTGTAAAGGATAAAATACAGCTCAAGCTCGTCGAAAATTGAGTAGAGCTTATATTGACGACTGTCAAGTGAAACCCAATGTTTGAGTTGAATAGAAAAATATAGTATATTGTGAAGCTTCACAAATGCCAACGAGGATATTTAACTTAACCAAGCCATCGCTCCATCAAAAATCTTCCAATAGTCAATAGTAAGACATACTTGACACACCACTCCACATCATTATTCTTCGCGAAAAAAACATTGAGAAATCACTGGAGCTGCTATTCTTAATTATGTAAATCAATAAAATCATCATAATTTTACGCTGATTGTAAAAATAATGTATCACTACAAAGATTAGTGAATATTCAACTACGTATAATTAATAGCCAACAAAGATTATTTTTGAAATTAGGTCTCTGGGCTACTTGTAATTAGATTTTAAAGTCAATAAGTTGATATATCTTGCAGTTACACGCCCGATACTTGAAATATGTTTATTTGAAATTCTAGTCGGCTTGCCAATGGTATTTATCAATTATATGCGTAAACATATTCAGACTAGACGAAAAGTAAGTTGTTTACTTTTTAATCGATACGTATTTAAAACACTTGAAAACATCTAAATGACCTATATATGTATTAAATATTTACTAAATGATATATAGATATTTTTATAACAATTACGTAAACGTATAAAATAAAATTTTGGGAAAACAAAACCAGTTTAAATAATTTTATAGCTTAATCCCGTCACTTTCATAGTCGCAATTTCTTAAGGAACAATACACAACTTGAAATGAAACATGAAAGGGATAGAAATGGAAACAAAAGAAATCATCCAAGAATCCAAATATGTCCAAATTATTTAAAAAAAACTTATATTGAAAAGTATAACACTAGTCTTCTTTCAAATTAGTTTTTTTTCTACTGATTTTTAAAACATAAGATTAAAATGCTTACCAATATTCAATAATTTTAAAACAACATATAACTCACCGCTATTTCAGAGTCAAACAAGAAGAAGTCTATTAAAATATTGTAACTACAGTTGCAGATGACACTGTAAGCCTAACACTGAATCAACCGAAAAATTACAAACAGATATTACAAAAATACAATTCTGAGAATATCGACACATTAATATTAATCAAAATAAATCAGTGCATATTGACTTCACCAACAAAATAATCAATCAATCAGTATATATAAATCAACAAGTTGTTCTGTATGTTAAATGCAAGAAAAAATGTGAAAAACTCATACACACTTCAGCCCTCATACAATCAGTCATACAATAAGCTTTTGCTTTACCAACAAGTCTTGAAATTATGAATTTATGATGTTCAACTCTGCAATCGTTTCAACTAAAGCAATTGAAATATCACATAAAGATTTCAAAACAAGGTACTGCGAGATAATGTTGATGCTCCATGGAACATTGGTAATGATAATATACATAAAGATCTGAAGGTAGAACATAAGGTTTTCAAGGACTATGTCCAAATATATCAACAGAGACAACGTCAGCACATCAGTGTTGATGTTCCCAGGTCCTAGATGACTAAATGACTTAATCCGAAAATTAAAGAGAGTAAAACCATTTGATCTAGCTCAGTGAAGTTATAAGTAAAACTCAGTGGACATTACAAACAGTGACATAGAAAGGGACTATCGTAGAAGTACTTTGTTATTTTAAAACCATATCAAATTAGGATAAAAACGAATAGCTTATTACTGTTAGTTTACTAGATTGCTATAATAAAAAACTTAATAGCCCTAGTATATACAATAAAATATTTCCCAAATAGCTGATGTACCTGCCTCGGACTAGTATTTTATCAAAGAAACCAGACTATATATATATTTCTTTAGATGTAAGGGTCGTCTTTCTCGTAGGGCTTCCATAAAAATCCTATGAGTGGCATAGTTAACATTCTTGAGGGATTCGTTGACCCTTTGTCAACGGCCAAAACCGATGTATTTGCACCAGCGTTCCACAGAAAGGACTAGTTTCAGACGTACCGACAACATCTGTCCCATAAAACACAATAATTACCTCGCCGTTTCTAATTAACATGTTACACAATGGTTAAAATTTATTGGCGAAGAAGATAATATCGTACTCTAGGAAGACGAACAGGTTTTTCGAGTTTTTCAAAATATATCGAACTATTATTATTCAAATTTATATACACTAAATAGCCTTAAAATCACTTACCACCAATGACAAACAAGAGCGATATCTTAGAACAAGAACTTACCTAAAACAAAGAAAAAGTCATTAGTATTATATAAAAATTTAAATAACTTAAAATTAAAAAAAAATAAATACAAAAATTTACCTCTATATATATTTTAGACAAATAATAATAACGTTTGACCGCGGTAACACAAGAAGCGTCAACATCGGAAGCTATCAACCAACTGACCCTATGTGGATCCGTATAGTATACCTGTCTCCATCGTTATCCACTTGCTATCAATGGTAAAAGAATATGATCAAAAATAGTTATTTGATTAAGATAAGCCCCAATATAAAACCGATTCAATTTTTAATATGGGTCTATATTATTTTATTTTTTTATTATTTATTTGTTATTTCAGTCAGTTAAATGTTATTGTGCTATTTAAAGACTGATAACAGTGTTATATGCATTACATATACATTAATATTTATTTAGATATAGTAAACGACACTAAGTTGAATAAACAAACCAATACTGTATTTATTAACACACATTTAATTACAATTTTATTAATCATTCTATATAAGAGGTATATAAACAATTATTCTTATTAATTAGTGTCCTCGAAATCAAATGGACATAAGAAGTGATCCAAGAATTCGCCTTAAAACATGGAATAAGGTTGCTAAATCACAGCAACGCGGAAGCGATACAGCTACTGGACAACACCCAGTATAAGTGTATTCTTAACTTTAGCTTAATTAATGCAAATACAAAAGAACAATAGTAATAAATTAATTTGTGAATTAAGATTGTATTAAGCATATATAAAGTAAAATGTAATTAATAAAACATTTTTAAAAAATTAGTGTATAATTTTCTTGGTCGTCTGCCTTATTCCCCCGATTTAGTATCCCCAGACTTCTCAAAATTATTTCTGAAGATGCTGAGGGGACCTTATTTTATTCAACCGAAATAAGCAGTGGTCCGAAGGTGCAAATTCTGGTGAATATGGCGAATGGGGTAGGGTTTTCCATTTAACCAATTCTATGTAGATTTTCTCGGGATTTGTTCACTTGTTTCACTTGATTTCATTTATAAATTTTTAATGACAAATCCATAACGCACTCACTTGTGACTTTCTACTACGTTTTTAAACCTTGACGCCAAATTCACTATTCTTGAGCTTTCAATATCACTTCCGACATCTTATTTGACTTTTGGTTGGAGTAGATATCGGCTCAAAACTCAATAATAATAATAATAATAATAGACCGACGCTCAATCTAGATGTGATGTTTTAAATAATTTTTGCAGAGAGTTTTTCTAGTCAAATTAACTTGGTGAAAGGAATTAACTTATTTGTACGCCCAATATTATTTGAACAAAATATTTTCGAATCATACATATCAGAAACAAAGACATAACAATGATATGATTCAGCAAAAAATTTCTATATAAATAAAGACAAAAATGGACAAAACCAAAAAGAAATTTATTATCGTCGATTTATTGATTGAAATTAAACCAATTTTACTTAAAATTCTTGGAAAAAAATTAAGAAATTTAGCCAACCAATCACCCTTCGATATAATATGGCCTAATGCTAAAATTGATACATCAAAGAAAGCGTTTTGTATAGATTCAAGAAGGCAATATTTACCTACCAACATTGGGTAAAGAACTGTTGTATTAGACTCTAAAAGCTCAATTTTTTTCTATGATATTCAATAATCTCAAACATTTTTGGCGTCAATTAAGAAATGTGAATTTTCCAATTTGACATATCTCTCTCTTCTGCTCTAACGAAAAACCTATCCTCTAAAGTGCTAATAAATATGACTGAGAGGAATCTAAGTGTAATCACACATTATTACATAGAAGTTTGTGTTAGTGAAAAAGAACCATTTGGTTATTCCATAACAACTTTCTCTCGATTCCCGTATTTTGTCTCTACGACAATGCCGTATTTTGTCTGCTAATAACTATTCGTTATTTTAAGTATACAATCAACAAAATTCCATGCACGTGAAAGACTATTTTATTTGTATTTCATTCATTGTAATAAACAACACATATGACCAACCATATAAAATATGATACACCATGAGATTCACAATGCATTTTCACCTTAATATGTTCAATGGGATCAAATAGCATGATCTTTGTGACGCTTTGACGCTATCCTCAAATAGTTCTTGCAGAAAATACACTGTGGCGTCCGCTGTATGGTAGGCAGAGCCATCCTGCTGAAACTACATACCCACATCAATGTATTTTAATTTGAGCGAAAATAATGCTGGCCATTGATGATAATGACGTGGCCAAAGACTTTCTTGAAAACATATTGTTCAATGACGCCACCAGCGCAAAATCTTGTGTTTGCTGGAGTCATTAAATATAACACAATTCTGCTTGTAAAAGTAAATATTCATACAATAATAAATCTGGTCGCTTATTCTCGCCTGAAATGTATAACTTATTTTATTCTCAATAAAGTTTCATCATAAGCTTTATAATCCAATTATCCAAATTGAAAAGTAATAATGCTGTATGTATGTAATACCATAACGGCCTAAAATTGTATCGATGACAATGTAACTTCGTCATCATCGCATAGACGTAAATATCATTATATATAATTGACGATATTCCACACTTTATATTTAGCAATAATTTAAAGCAATTTAGCGGACCGAACTCTTTATTTTATTAAAGCTAATGGGTCTAATTCAAACCGCTAAAAAAACAATCAGCCCCAGCCCAATACGAAGACCTTTTTGGTCCACTCAGACGTATAAGAAGGAGGTCAGCGGATATGTTGGTTTTTTTATAGATAGCTTTACTTTACAGTGTTAAATGTGTCTCTCTTTTATGTTGCCTTACTTGCTTCTTTATAGTAACTATTCTTATTATAATTACGTACAAACTTTATATAAATAAAACATATAAGAATACTATGGGGTATATATGTATGAGACATTCAATAACTTAAGGAAAATTGCTACAGAAAATCGCCGATTTCTTGTAAACATCTTTAGGGAAGATACTTTATATAATATTATTATTAGTCTTTAAGTTATACAGTGAAAAGTATATTTTTCAAAAATATGTGGATTTCGGTTTATGTAATATATCTTAAAAACTATAAATCCTAAAGTAATTTAACATGGATTTTCGTTTCTTTCGCTCCAAAATACATATATTTTGAGAGTTTTATCAGTAACCCAGAGTTGAAAAAATTCGGCACTTTTTCCATGTATATAGTCGTGAAAATTCGCGATTTTTTGCCGTTTTAAAACTTTTTGCTATCATTTTCGTTCAACTAATCACAAGTTAACAAAAGTTACAGGAATTATAAAGAGTTGTATGCTGAATCAAATGGTAGTAAAATAAGTATTATATACCTTTTGGTTTTTAAGTTATATAGTGAAAAGTGTATTTTTCAAAAATATGTGGATCTCGGTTTATGTAATATATCTTAAAAACCATAAATCCTAAAGTAATTTAACATGGATTTTCGTTTCTTTCGCTCCAAAATACATATATTCTGAGAGTTTTATCAGTGTCCCCGAGTTGAAAAAGTTCGGCACTTTTTCCATGTATATAGTCGTGAAAATTGGCGATTTTTTGCCGTTTTTAAAGTTTTGCTATCATTTTTGTTCAACTACTCACAAGTTAATAAAAGTTACAGGAATTATAAATAATTATATGCTAAATGAAATGGTAGCAAAATAATTATTATACACCTTTTGGTTTTTAAGTTATACAGTGAAAAGTGTATTTTTCAAAAATATGTAGATTTCGGTTTATGTAAGATATCTTAAAAACTATAAATCCCAAAGTAAGTTAACATGGATTTTCGTTTCTATCGCTCCAAAATACATATATTTTGAAAGTTTTATCAGTATCCCAGGGTTGAAAAAATTCGGTACTTTTTCCATGTATATAGTCGTGAAAATTGGCGATTTTTTGCCGTTTTTAAACATTTTGCTATCATTTTCGTTCAACTAATCACAAGTTAACAAAAGTTACAGGAATTATAAAGAATTGTATGCTGAATCAAATGGTAGTAAAATAAGTATTATATACCTTTTGGTTTTTAAGTTATACAGTGAAAAGTGTATTGTTCAAAAATATGTGGATCTCGGTTTATGTAAGATATCTTAAAAACTATAAATCCTAAAGTAATTTAACATGGATTTTCGATTCTATCACTCCAAAATACATATATTTTGAAAGTTTTATCAGTATCCCAGGGTTGAAAAAATTCGGTACCTTTTCCATGTATATAGTCGTGAAAATTGGCGATTTTTTGCCATTTTTAAACATTTTGCTATCATTTTCGTTCAACTAATCACAAGTTAACAAAAGTTACAGGAATTATAAAGAATTGTATGCTGAATCAAATGGCAGTAAAATAAGTATTATATACCTTTTGGTTTTTAAGTTATACAGTGAAAAGTGTATTGTTCAAAAATATGTGGATCTCGGTTTATGTAAGATATCTTAAAAACTATAAATCCTAAAGTAATTTAACATGGATTTTCGATTCTATCACTCCAAAATACATATATTTTGAAAGTTTTATCAGTATTACAGGGTTAAAAAAATTCGGTACTTTTTCCATATATATAGTCGTGAAAATTGGCGATTTTTTGCCGTTTTTAAACTTTTTGCTATCATTTTCGTTCAACTAATCACAAGTTAACAAAAGTTACAGGAATTATAAAGAATTGTATGCTGAATCAAATGGTAGTAAAATAAGTATTATATACCTTTTGGTTTTTAAGTTATACAGTGAAAAGTGTATTGTTCAAAAATATGTGGATCTCGGTTTATGTAAGATATCTTAAAAACTATAAATCCTAAAGTAATTTAACATGGATTTTCGATTCTATTGCTCCAAAATACATATATTTTGAAAGTTTTATCAGTATTACAGGGTTAAAAAAATTCGGTACTTTTTCCATGTATATAGTCGTGAAAATTGGCGATTTTTTGCCGTTTTTAAACTTTTTGCTATCATTTTCGTTCAACTAATCACAAGTTAACAAAAGTTACAGGAATTATAAAGAATTGTATGCTGAATCTAATGGTAGTAAAATAAGTATTATATACCTTTTGGTTTTTAAGTTATACAGTGAAAAGTGTATTGTTCAAAAATATGTGGATCTCGGTTTATGTAAGATATCTTAAAAACTATAAATCCTAAAGTAATTTAACATGGATTTTCGTTTCTTTCGCTCCAAAATACATATATTTTGAGAGTTTTATCAGTAACCCAGAGTTGAAAAAATTCGGCACTTTTTCCATGTATATAGTCGTGAAAATTCGCGATTTTTTGCCGTTTTAAAACTTTTTGCTATCATTTTCGTTCAACTAATCACAAGTTAACAAAAGTTACAGGAATTATAAAGAGTTGTATGCTGAATCAAATGGTAGTAAAATAAGTATTATATACCTTTTGGTTTTTAAGTTATATAGTGAAAAGTGTATTTTTCAAAAATATGTGGATCTCGGTTTATGTAATATATCTTAAAAACCATAAATCCTAAAGTAATTTAACATGGATTTTCGTTTCTTTCGCTCCAAAATACATATATTCTGAGAGTTTTATCAGTGTCCCCGAGTTGAAAAAGTTCGGCACTTTTTCCATGTATATAGTCGTGAAAATTGGCGATTTTTTGCCGTTTTAAAACTTTTTGCTATCATTTTCGTTCAACTAATCACAAGTTAACAAAAGTTACAGGAATTATAAAGAATTATATGCTAAATGAAATGGTAGCAAAATAATTATTATACACCTTTTGGTTTTTAAGTTATACAGTGAAAAGTGTATTTTTCAAAAATATGTAGATTTCGGTTTATGTAAGATATCTTAAAAACTATAAATCCCAAAGTAAGTTAACATGGATTTTCGTTCCTATCGCTCCAAAATACATATATTTTGAAAGTTTTATCAGTATCCCAGGGTTGAAAAAATTCGGTACTTTTTCCATGTATATAGTCGTGAAAATTGGCGATTTTTTGCCGTTTTTAAACATTTTGCTATCATTTTCGTTCAACTAATCACAAGTTAACAAAAGTTACAGGAATTATAAAGAATTGTATGCTGAATCAAATGGTAGTAAAATAAGTATTATATACCTTTTGGTTTTTAAGTTATACAGTGAAAAGTGTATTGTTCAAAAATATGTGGATCTCGGTTTATGTAAGATATCTTAAAAACTATAAATCCTAAAGTAATTTAACATGGATTTTCGATTCTATCACTCCAAAATACATATATTTTGAAAGTTTTATCAGTATCCCAGGGTTGAAAAAATTCGGTACTTTTTCCATGTATATAGTCGTGAAAATTGGCGATTTTTTGCCATTTTTAAACATTTTGCTATCATTTTCGTTCAACTAATCACAAGTTAACAAAAGTTACAGGAATTATAAAGAATTGTATGCTGAATCAAATGGTAGTAAAATAAGTATTATATACCTTTTGGTTTTTAAGTTATACAGTGAAAAGTGTATTGTTCAAAAATATGTGGATCTCGGTTTATGTAAGATATCTTAAAAACTATAAATCCTAAAGTAATTTAACATGGATTTTCGATTCTATCACTCCAAAATACATATATTTTGAAAGTTTTATCAGTATTACAGGGTTAAAAAAATTCGGTACTTTTTCCATATATATAGTCGTGAAAATTGGCGATTTTTTGCCGTTTTTAAACTTTTTGCTATCATTTTCGTTCAACTAATCACAAGTTAACAAAAGTTACAGGAATTATAAAGAATTGTATGCTGAATCAAATGGTAGTAAAATAAGTATTATATACCTTTTGGTTTTTAAGTTATACAGTGAAAAGTGTATTGTTCAAAAATATGTGGATCTCGGTTTATGTAAGATATCTTAAAAACTATAAATCCTAAAGTAATTTAACATGGATTTTCGATTCTATTGCTCCAAAATACATATATTTTGAAAGTTTTATCAGTATTACAGGGTTAAAAAATTCGGTACTTTTTCCATGTATATAGTCGTGAAAATTGGCGATTTTTTGCCGTTTTTAAACTTTTTGCTATCATTTTCGTTCAACTAATCACAAGTTAACAAAAGTTACAGGAATTATAAAGAATTGTATGCTGAATCTAATGGTAGTAAAATAAGTATTATATACCTTTTGGTTTTTAAGTTATACAGTGAAAAGTGTATTGTTCAAAAATATGTGGATCTCGGTTTATGTAAGATATCTTAAAAACTATAAATCCTAAAGTAATTTAACATGGATTTTCGTTTCTTTCGCTCCAAAATACATATATTTTGAGAGTTTTATCAGTAACCCAGAGTTGAAAAAATTCGGCACTTTTTCCATGTATATAGTCGTGAAAATTCGCGATTTTTTGCCGTTTTAAAACTTTTTGCTATCATTTTCGTTCAACTAATCACAAGTTAACAAAAGTTACAGGAATTATAAAGAGTTGTATGCTGAATCAAATGGTAGTAAAATAAGTATTATATACCTTTTGGTTTTTAAGTTATATAGTGAAAAGTGTATTTTTCAAAAATATGTGGATCTCGGTTTATGTAATATATCTTAAAAACCATAAATCCTAAAGTAATTTAACATGGATTTTCGTTTCTTTCGCTCCAAAATACATATATTCTGAGAGTTTTATCAGTGTCCCCGAGTTGAAAAAGTTCGGCACTTTTTCCATGTATATAGTCGTGAAAATTGGCGATTTTTTGCCGTTTTAAAACTTTTTGCTATCATTTTCGTTCAACTAATCACAAGTTAACAAAAGTTACAGGAATTATAAAGAATTATATGCTAAATGAAATGGTAGCAAAATAATTATTATACACCTTTTGGTTTTTAAGTTATACAGTGAAAAGTGTATTTTTCAAAAATATGTAGATTTCGGTTTATGTAAGATATCTTAAAAACTATAAATCCCAAAGTAAGTTAACATGGATTTTCGTTCCTATCGCTCCAAAATACATATATTTTGAAAGTTTTATCAGTATCCCAGGGTTGAAAAAATTCGGTACTTTTTCCATGTATATAGTCGTGAAAATTGGCGATTTTTTGCCGTTTTTAAAGTTTTGCTATCATTTTTGTTCAACTACTCACAAGTTAATAAAAGTTACAGGAATTATAAAGAATTATATGCTAAATGAAATGGTAGCAAAATAATTATTATACACCTTTTGGTTTTTAAGTTATACAGTGAAAAGTGTATTTTTCAAAAATATGTAGATTTCGGTTTATGTAAGATATCTTAAAAACTATAAATCCCAAAGTAAGTTAACATGGATTTTCGTTTCTATCGCTCCAAAATACATATATTTTGAAAGTTTTATCAGTATCCCAGGGTTGAAAAAATTCGGTACTTTTTCCATGTATATAGTCGTGAAAATTGGCGATTTTTTGCCGTTTTTAAACATTTTGCTATCATTTTCGTTCAACTAATCACAAGTTAACAAAAGTTACAGGAATTATAAAGAATTGTATGCTGAATCAAATGGTAGTAAAATAAGTATTATATACCTTTTGGTTTTTAAGTTATACAGTGAAAAGTGTATTGTTCAAAAATATGTGGATCTCGGTTTATGTAAGATATCTTAAAAACTATAAATCCTAAAGTAATTTAACATGGATTTTCGATTCTATTGCTCCAAAATACATATATTTTGAAAGTTTTATCAGTATTACAGGGTTAAAAAAATTCGGTACTTTTTCCATGTATATAGTCGTGAAAATTGGCGATTTTTTGCCGTTTTTAAACTTTTTGCTATCATTTTCGTTCAACTAATCACAAGTTAACAAAAGTTACAGGAATTATAAAGAATTGTATGCTGAATCTAATGGTAGTAAAATAAGTATTATATACCTTTTGGTTTTTAAGTTATACAGTGAAAAGTGTATTGTTCAAAAATATGTGGATCTCGGTTTATGTAAGATATCTTAAAAACTATAAATCCTAAAGTAATTTAACATGGATTTTCGATTCTATCACTCCAAAATACATATATTTTGAAAGTTTTATCAGTATTACAGGGTTAAAAAAATTCGGTACTTTTTCCATGTATATAGTCGTGAAAATTGGCGATTTTTTGCCGTTTTTAAACTTTTTGCTATCATTTTCGTTCAACTAATCACAAGTTAACAAAAGTTACAGGAATTATAAAGAATTGTATGCTGAATCTAATGGTAGTAAAATAAGTATTATATACCTTTTGGTTTTTAAGTTATACAGTGAAAAGTGTATTGTTCAAAAATATGTGGATCTCGGTTTATGTAAGATATCTTAAAAACTATAAATCCTAAAGTAATTTAACATGGATTTTCGATTCTATTGCTCCAAAATACATATATTTTGAAAGTTTTATCAGTATTACAGGGTTAAAAAAATTCGGTACTTTTTCCATGTATATAGTCGTGAAAATTGGCGATTTTTTGCCGTTTTTAAACTTTTTGCTATCATTTTCGTTCAACTAATCACAAGTTAACAAAAGTTACAGGAATTATAAAGAATTGTATGCTGAATCTAATGGTAGTAAAATAAGTATTATATACCTTTTGGTTTTTAAGTTATACAGTGAAAAGTGTATTGTTCAAAAATATGTGGATCTCGGTTTATGTAATATATCTTAAAAACTATAAATCCTAAAGTAATTTAACATGGATTTTCGATTCTATCACTCCAAAATACATATATTTTGAAAGTTTTATCAGTATTACAGGGTTAAAAAAATTCGGTACTTTTTCCATGTATATAGTCGTGAAAATTGGCGATTTTTTGCCGTTTTTAAACTTTTTGCTATCATTTTCGTTCAACTAATCACAAGTTAACAAAAGTTACAGGAATTATAAAGAATTGTATGCTGAATCAAATGGTAGTAAAATAAGTATTATATACCTTTTGGTTTTTAAGTTATACAGTGAAAAGTGTATTTTTCAAAAATATGTGGATCTCGGTTTATGTAAGATATCTTAAAAACTATAAATCCTAAAGTAATTTAACATGGATTTTCGTTTCTATTGCTCCAAAATACATATATTTTGAAAGTTTTATCAGTATTACAGGGTTAAAAAAATTCGGTACTTTTTCCATGTATATAGTCGTGAAAATTGGCGATTTTTTGCCGTTTTTAAACTTTTTGCTATCATTTTCGTTCAACTAATCACAAGTTAACAAAAGTTACAGGAATTATAAAGAATTGTATGCTGAATCTAATGGTAGTAAAATAAGTATTATATACCTTTTGGTTTTTAAGTTATACAGTGAAAAGTGTATTGTTCAAAAATATGTGGATCTCGGTTTATGTAAGATATCTTAAAAACTATAAATCCTAAAGTAATTTAACATGGATTTTCGATTCTATCACTCCAAAATACATATATTTTGAAAGTTTTATCAGTATTACAGGGTTAAAAAAATTCGGTACTTTTTCCATGTATATAGTCGTGAAAATTGGCGATTTTTTGCCGTTTTTAAACTTTTTGCTATCATTTTCGTTCAACTAATCACAAGTTAACAAAAGTTACAGGAATTATAAAGAATTGTATGCTGAATCTAATGGTAGTAAAATAAGTATTATATACCTTTTGGTTTTTAAGCTATACAGTGAAAAGTGTATTGTTCAAAAATATGTGGATCTCGGTTTATGTAAGATATCTTAAAAACTATAAATCCTAAAGTAATTTAACATGGATTTTCGATTCTATCACTCCAAAATACATATATTTTGAAAGTTTTATCAGTATCCCAGGGTTGAAAAAATTCGGTACTTTTTCCATGTATATAGTCGTGAAAATTGGCGATTTTTTGCCATTTTTAAACATTTTGCTATCATTTTCGTTCAACTAATCACAAGTTAACAAAAGTTACAGGAATTATAAAGAATTGTATGCTGAATCAAATGGTAGTAAAATAAGTATTATATACCTTTTGGTTTTTAAGTTATACAGTGAAAAGTGTATTGTTCAAAAATATGTGGATCTCGGTTTATGTAAGATATCTTAAAAACTATAAATCCTAAAGTAATTTAACATGGATTTTCGATTCTATCACTCCAAAATACATATATTTTGAAAGTTTTATCAATATTACAGGGTTAAAAAAATTCGGTACTTTTTCCATATATATAGTCGTGAAAATTGGCGATTTTTTGCCGTTTTTAAACTTTTTGCTATCATTTTCGTTCAACTAATCACAAGTTAACAAAAGTTACAGGAATTATAAAGAATTGTATGCTGAATCAAATGGTAGTAAAATAAGTATTATATACCTTTTGGTTTTTAAGTTATACAGTGAAAAGTGTATTGTTCAAAAATATGTGGATCTCGGTTTATGTAAGATATCTTAAAAACTATAAATCCTAAAGTAATTTAACATGGATTTTCGATTCTATTGCTCCAAAATACATATATTTTGAAAGTTTTATCAGTATTACAGGGTTAAAAAAATTCGGTACTTTTTCCATGTATATAGTCGTGAAAATTGGCGATTTTTTGCCGTTTTTAAACTTTTTGCTATCATTTTCGTTCAACTAATCACAAGTTAACAAAAGTTACAGGAATTATAAAGAATTGTATGCTGAATCTAATGGTAGTAAAATAAGTATTATATACCTTTTGGTTTTTAAGTTATACAGTGAAAAGTGTATTGTTCAAAAATATGTGGATCTCGGTTTATGTAAGATATCTTAAAAACTATAAATCCTAAAGTAATTTAACATGGATTTTCGATTCTATTGCTCCAAAATACATATATTTTGAAAGTTTTATCAGTATTACAGGGTTAAAAAAATTCGGTACTTTTTCCATGTATATAGTCGTGAAAATTGGCGATTTTTTGCCGTTTTTAAACTTTTTGCTATCATTTTCGTTCAACTAATCACAAGTTAACAAAAGTTACAGGAATTATAAAGAATTGTATGCTGAATCTAATGGTAGTAAAATAAGTATTATATACCTTTTGGTTTTTAAGTTATACAGTGAAAAGTGTATTGTTCAAAAATATGTGGATCTCGGTTTATGTAATATATCTTAAAAACTATAAATCCTAAAGTAATTTAACATGGATTTTCGATTCTATCACTCCAAAATACATATATTTTGAAAGTTTTATCAGTATTACAGGGTTAAAAAAATTCGGTACTTTTTCCATGTATATAGTCGTGAAAATTGGCGATTTTTTGCCGTTTTTAAACTTTTTGCTATCATTTTCGTTCAACTAATCACAAGTTAACAAAAGTTACAGGAATTATAAAGAATTGTATGCTGAATCTAATGGTAGTAAAATAAGTATTATATACCTTTTGGTTTTTAAGTTATACAGTGAAAAGTGTATTTTTCAAAAATATGTGGATCTCGGTTTATGTAAGATATCTTAAAAACTATAAATCCTAAAGTAATTTAACATGGATTTTCGTTTCTATTGCTCCAAAATACCTATATTTTGAAAGTTTTATCGGTATCCCAGGATTGAAAAAATTCGATACTTTTTCCATATATATAGTCGTGAAAATTTGCGATTTTTTGCCGTTTTTAAACTTTTTGCTATCATTTTTGTTCAACTAATCACAAGTTAACAAAAGTTACAGGAATTATAAAGAATTGTATGCTGAATCAAATGGTAGTAAAATAAGTATTATATACCTTTTGGTTTTTAAGTTATACAGTGAAAAGTGTATTTTTCAAAAATATGTGGATTTCGGTTTATGTAAAATATCTTAAAAACTATAAATCCTACAGTAATTTAACATGAATTTTCGTTTCTATCCCTCCAAAATACATATATTTTGAAAGTTTTATCAGTATCCCAGGGTTGAAAAAATTCGGTACTTTTTCCATGTATATAGTCGTGAAAATTGGCGATTTTTTGCCATTTTTAAACATTTTGCTATCATTTTCGTTCAACTAATCACAAGTTAACAAAAGTTACAGGAATTATAAAGAATTGTATGCTGAATCAAATGGTAGTAAAATAAGTATTATATACCTTTTGGTTTTTAAGTTATACAGTGAAAAGTGTATTGTTCAAAAATATGTGGATCTCGGTTTATGTAAGATATCTTAAAAACTATAAATCCTAAAGTAATTTAACATGGATTTTCGATTCTATCACTCCAAAATACATATATTTTGAAAGTTTTATCAGTATTACAGGGTTAAAAAAATTCGGTACTTTTTCCATATATATAGTCGTGAAAATTGGCGATTTTTTGCCGTTTTTAAACTTTTTGCTATCATTTTCGTTCAACTAATCACAAGTTAACAAAAGTTACAGGAATTATAAAGAATTGTATGCTGAATCAAATGGTAGTAAAATAAGTATTATATACCTTTTGGTTTTTAAGTTATACAGTGAAAAGTGTATTGTTCAAAAATATGTGGATCTCGGTTTATGTAAGATATCTTAAAAACTATAAATCCTAAAGTAATTTAACATGGATTTTCGATTCTATTGCTCCAAAATACATATATTTTGAAAGTTTTATCAGTATTACAGGGTTAAAAAAATTCGGTACTTTTTCCATGTATATAGTCGTGAAAATTGGCGATTTTTTGCCGTTTTTAAACTTTTTGCTATCATTTTCGTTCAACTAATCACAAGTTAACAAAAGTTACAGGAATTATAAAGAATTGTATGCTGAATCTAATGGTAGTAAAATAAGTATTATATACCTTTTGGTTTTTAAGTTATACAGTGAAAAGTGTATTGTTCAAAAATATGTGGATCTCGGTTTATGTAAGATATCTTAAAAACTATAAATCCTAAAGTAATTTAACATGGATTTTCGATTCTATTGCTCCAAAATACATATATTTTGAAAGTTTTATCAGTATTACAGGGTTAAAAAAATTCGGTACTTTTTCCATGTATATAGTCGTGAAAATTGGCGATTTTTTGCCGTTTTTAAACTTTTTGCTATCATTTTCGTTCAACTAATCACAAGTTAACAAAAGTTACAGGAATTATAAAGAATTGTATGCTGAATCTAATGGTAGTAAAATAAGTATTATATACCTTTTGGTTTTTAAGTTATACAGTGAAAAGTGTATTGTTCAAAAATATGTGGATCTCGGTTTATGTAATATATCTTAAAAACTATAAATCCTAAAGTAATTTAACATGGATTTTCGATTCTATCACTCCAAAATACATATATTTTGAAAGTTTTATCAGTATTACAGGGTTAAAAAAATTCGGTACTTTTTCCATGTATATAGTCGTGAAAATTGGCGATTTTTTGCCGTTTTTAAACTTTTTGCTATCATTTTCGTTCAACTAATCACAAGTTAACAAAAGTTACAGGAATTATAAAGAATTGTATGCTGAATCTAATGGTAGTAAAATAAGTATTATATACCTTTTGGTTTTTAAGTTATACAGTGAAAAGTGTATTGTTCAAAAATATGTGGATCTCGGTTTATGTAAGATATCTTAAAAACTATAAATCCTAAAGTAATTTAACATGGATTTTCGATTCTATCACTCCAAAATACATATATTTTGAAAGTTTTATCAGTATTACAGGGTTAAAAAAATTCGGTACTTTTTCCATGTATATAGTCGTGAAAATTGGCGATTTTTTGCCGTTTTTAAACTTTTTGCTATCATTTTCGTTCAACTAATCACAAGTTAACAAAAGTTACAGGAATTATAAAGAATTGTATGCTGAATCAAATGGTAGTAAAATAAGTATTATATACCTTTTGGTTTTTAAGTTATACAGTGAAAAGTGTATTTTTCAAAAATATGTGGATCTCGGTTTATGTAAGATATCTTAAAAACTATAAATCCTAAAGTAATTTAACATGGATTTTCGTTTCTATTGCTCCAAAATACATATATTTTGAAAGTTTTATCGGTATCTCAGGGTTGAAAAAATTCGATACTTTTTCCATATATATAGTCGTGAAAATTTGCGATTTTTTGCCGTTTTTAAACTTTTTGCTATCATTTTTGTTCAACTAATCACAAGTTAACAAAAGTTACAGGAATTATAAAGAATTGTATGCTGAATCAAATGGTAGTAAAATAAGTATTATATACCTTTTGGTTTTTAAGTTATACAGTGAAAAGTGTATTTTTCAAAAATATGTGGATTTCGGTTTATGTAAAATATCTTAAAAACTATAAATCCTACAGTAATTTAACATGAATTTTCGTTTCTATCCCTCCAAAATACATATATTTTGAAAGTTTTATCAGTATCCCAGGGTTGAAAAAATTCGGTACTTTTTCCATGTATATAGTCGTGAAAATTGGCCATTTTTTGCCGTTTTTAAACTTTTTGCTATCATTTTCGTTCAACTAATCACAAGTTAACAAAAGTTACAGGAATTATAAAGAATTGTATGCTGAATCAAATGGTAGTAAAATAAGTATTATATACCTTTTGGTTTTTAAGTTATACAGTGAAAAGTGTATTTTTCAAAAATATGTGGATCTCGGTTTATGTAAGATATCTTAAAAACTATAAATCCTAAAGTAATATAACATGGATTTTCGTTTCTATTGCTCCAAAATACATATATTTTGAAAGTTTTATCGGTATCCCAGGGTTGAAAAAATTCGATACTTTTTCCATATATATAGTCGTGAAAATTTGCGATTTTTTGCCGTTTTTAAACTTTTTGCTATCATTTTTGTTCAACTAATCACAAGTTAACGAAAGTTACAGGAATTATAAAGAATTGTATGCTGAATCAAATGGTAGTAAAATAATTATTATACACCTTTTGGTTTTTAAGTTATACAGTGAAAAGTGTATTTTTCAAAAATATGTGGATCGGGGTTTATGTAAGATATCTTAAAAACTATTAATCCTAAAGTAATTTAACATGGATTTTCGATTCTATCACTCCAAAATACATATATTTTGAGTTTTATCAGTATCCCAGGGTTGAAAAAATTCGGTACTTTTTCCATGTATATAGTCGTGAAAATTGGCGATTTTTTGCCGTTTTTAAACTTTTTGCTATCATTTTCGTTCAACTAATCACAAGTTAACAAAAGGTACAGGAATTATAAAGAATTGTATGCTGAATCAAATGGTAGTAAAATAAGTATTATATACCTTTTGGTTTTTAAGTTATACAGTGAAAAGTGTATTTTTCAAAAATAAGTGGATCTCGGTTTATGTAAGATATCTCAAAAACTGTAAATCCTAAAGTAATTTAACATGGATTTTCGTTTCTCTCCCTCCAAAATACATATATTTTGAGAGTTCTATCAGTATCCCAGAGTTGAAAAAATTCAGCACTCCTTCCATATATATAGACGTGAAAATTGGCGATTTTTTGTCGTTTTTAAACTTTTTGCTATTATTTTCGTTCAACCAATCAATAAAGAATTGTATTTCAAATTAAGTAGGATTAAAAGAATTTTTATACAACATTTAGTTGTTAAGTTATACAATGAAAAATGAATGTGAGTTTCCGTCTATGTCGCATACCTTAAAGTTTTTTATTGCGCATTCATCTTGCCGGTATAACCTAAGAAAAGTATGCATATTTAATTAAAAATGTAACGACAAATGAAGAAAGTAAATAATGAAATCGGATATTAAAAGAACATATTGATTATGTTGCTGCTGCAGAATAGTTTCAATATAATTATTACAGGGACTCTTATTGTTTACCTCTTAGTAATATAAATACCGCCATATTTGAAATTAAACAAAAATCAACAAAATAGTGAAGTGCGAACATTTTTCAGAACCTGCCCACAAGTTATATAGCACTGAGCACAGTACATCATACGACATCAATAGTTGTTAACCTTGCTGTAAATTTCCGCGACAACAAAAAAATATATGGACTAATAATTAATTTAACTTAATTAAGAGTATAATGAAATATATTAACTAAGAGTATCGCTAGTCAACAATTTACTAATAATGGCTGATGGTAACTTTGTTTTAGGAAATAGAAATGTCAGCTGGAGCAATGGTCCTTCAGTTTTTGGCTATAACACGTCAATTGAAAAATCCCCAGCCTAGCATAGTAAAACACATTTTTTTGCCAAAATTAGTTTTTTTTATTCAACATAATTCCCTTCAAGAGTAATATAGTGATCATAGCGACACTCCAACTTTTCGATATTATTTTTGTAGTACGATTTGTCCTTTGCTTCAAAAAAGGCCTCAGTTTCGGCTATCACCTCTTCATTCGACGAAAATATCTTCCCAGCGTGCATTCTTTTGAGATCTGAGAGCAGGAAATAGTCGCTGCGCGTCAGACCTGGATAATACGGTGGATGAGGAAGCAATTCGAAGCCCAATTCATGAATTTTTGCCATCGTTTTCACTGACTTGTGACACGATGACTGACGTGTCTTGGTGAAGCAGCACTTTCTTTTTCTTCAAATGCGGCCGCTTTTCGGCGATTTCGTCGTTCAAACAGTCCAATAACACTATGTAATAGTCGCTGTTATTGGTCCTTCCTTTTTCAAGGTAGTGAATGAAGATTATTCCATGCGCATCCCAAAATACAGACGCCATAACCTTGCCAGCCGACTGTTGCGTCTTCCCACACTTTGGAGCGGGTTCATCATGTGCAGCAAACTCGAATGATTGTAGATTGGACTTCGGAGTGAAACGATGGAGCCATGTTTCATCCATTGTCACATTGGTTTATTACGATTGATTATTTTAAAACACTACTCCGAATCATCAACTCATCGTTGTTTTTAGTCAGAAGTGAGCTCGCGCGGCACGCACTTTGCACAGAGTACACGTTCAGTTGATATCTTTAGAGTGCCTTCTATTTCATTCAATTTCAATTTACGGTCATTCAAAATCATTTTGTGGATTTTTTTAATGTTTTCGTCGGTAACAACCTCTTTTGGACGTCCACTGCGTTCACCGACTTCGGTGCTCATTTCACCACATCTAAACTTAGCGCATACCAATCCTTGATGGTTGATTTTCCTGGGGCAGTGTCCGGAAACTTGGCATCGAGCCAAGTATTTGCTTCAACTGTATTTTTTTCCTTCAAAAAGCAATATTTTATCAACACGCGAAATTCCTTTTTAGCCATTTATTTCACAATAACAAAAGCTGCTTTACTCAAAATACTAAAATTCACATACTAATGATCCGACAGCTCTCAAATTTATACACGCATCTTTAGAGGCTTAGTGCTAACTAAAAAACATATGGATTTAATTCTGGTAGCGCCATCTATGTGCCAGGCCGGCAACTTTTCAATTGATCTGTTACATTCCTTCACAATATTGATGCAAAATCAGCAAGTGAGACCTTTTCCAATGAACTTGATCTTCCAAATTCCATCAGCAATGGCAATTTAAGGACAATTATTGTTCGATGTTTTTATCTATTGTAAAAATCACCAAATCTCACTATAAATAAACCAAATAGAGATCAAACTCTGCGTCAGTATAGAGTCCAGTTGTGTTAACTGAAAATCATGAATTTATTATACTCTACTGACAGAAGATGGTGCTTTGATTTTATTTTACTTTGATATCAGACGTTAAAAAAATATGTTCTATTTTGATCCATTTTACTATAGATCTCAAACTGTAAACATTGCAATACACGTAATGTAATCAAAATCGACAACAACAAATATAAGTATGCATATTTATGTACGCCATGTAGTCTACGTATGTCATATACGGAACTAGCCAATGCATTTTTCAGTTATCACCGTTCAGCTGTCGAATAATTCGGTATTCCATCTCAGTAGGCAATTGTTTTTGGAATTACGTTTTAATGCGTTAAAAAATTGCGCAATTATACGCTTTCATGCGAGAAAGTGTCATTCGCTCGCTTACGATTTGAATTCAAATGCAGCCGATGACGTACGTATGTAAATATTTTGTTCTTATTGTTACAGAAATAAATAAATATGTTTACTTTTATTGCCGAATTCCCAGGATATCGATAACGAACTGGCTCCAAATTTGTACTTGTTGTTCTTCTGTGTTAAAAACTCATGGGACACAATTAACTAAAGCACCAATGAAAGATATGGAAATCAACAGTACAATAAAAGACGTAAGTTGTTCCTAATCATTTATAGTTCTGTGATATTTTTATTTGTTATCACAATCTATTTAGTTTAGAAACTTTTTAAAAATTAAAGAAGACATTTCTATTGTTACGTAATTAATAATGTTATACTGCATAATAACAACAAATAATATTAAACATAAATATTATATATACCAGATTGTTTAAAAGTTCGTGGATTTTTAAATGAATTTAGTTGTTCTTCTTTAGTCTGCGAACAGACAGTCGTCCATGCCAGGAAACCTTTTAATGTAATTAATTTAATGTGTTGACTGTAAAAATTTCTACATCACGATGCAAATCTTCAAACAGATACAGCTCCACAGCTCTATACCATATAACCATATTGATTTGAACACCTGATTGTAGATTAGTATCTTATTGTGAATTGAATTTTCTTCCAAGTAGCCAATATAGCTGTTTTGAGCTATATTTTGGTTTGTGTCCGGATAATTTCTTTTTGACATGTTCCTTCTGTTTTCACTTGACATCTAGTGTCATGCCTAAATATTTAGCATGTTTAAATATGGTACTATAGCACAATAGTTTCTTGTCTATTAGTTTATCGCTAGCTGCCTATTCTCTTTATGGATGCTTCTTGATTCTTATCCACTGCGTGAAAATAAAACGAAAATTTTTGAAAATTTATTTAAAATCACAATCAAATCATATGAGCAGTTGTTAAAGCTCTCAAAAATAATATGAGTTGAAATCTAATCTTTAACGTGTTTCAAAATCAACAAATCGGTTGGCTATCACTCCTTGGTCTCTCATTTTGATTGAGAATCGCGATGGTAAATGGTAAAATAACGCTATAAATATGTTATGTCATATTTAAATTGGTATTTAGATGTTTTCCCGTTCCTTTAAATATGACTTCCAACCTCGTTTTAAAATAAGTACCCTAGATCATCTACTTAGAAGTTATTTCTGTGAATCGGCAAACTTTGAATACTATATCATATATATTTTCTTTTCGACATCTTTCATCAATATTAGGTATTGTTTTGAATTTCTTTTTTCAGTTCTCTGTAAAGTTTCCGGTATAGTTTTCGTCTCCATCGCTCAATACCCTTTATATACTGATAAAACAGTAGCCTTTGTTCTTCACTCACCTCAGATAAAATTGTTTTCAGGAAAAAAGTCTAGGACGTTGTGCCAGAAGTGGCCTAAGGTCCAGAAAATTGGGAGTTTTATAGTTATGGGCTTTCATATTGCTCAAAAGCAAATATTACATATCCATCTTTAGCCACTGATTTTGTAAATGGTTTTGTTAAGTTTAATATCTACTGGTGATAAAAGAATCTTTTTGAGGTTTATTAAAGTTCTGTAACTTGATACGTTACAGTGTTTCTTATAGGTTTTTTATACCAATGTACATTGCTCTATTGTCTATACTCTACACATATGTAACTAAGGAAAATGTAAACAACTTATGAATATTCACACAGCATACAGTTATAAAAATATGAATGAATAGCTGAATTTTGGATTTAACAGTATGCCAGTTTTAGAGAGAAAATGTTTACTGAAATTATATTTATAGTCTTTTCTTGTTATTGTTACTTTAATTATTAAAACATTTTGAAATTATCAAATTGAATTAAATGTAAACGTGGATTTATAGCACTATTCAACTAACAATACAAATGCACACAAAGGCAATTTGACATCTGTTCGTAATTGAAAATTAGAAAATGATCTTTAATGATGTTCGCCCGATTTGATATTTTCCTGGTAATTCACTTATAATTGGGACAACTTCATAATGATGCCTAATGACGCTGTTTATCATTGTTATTTGTGTCATAATTTAATAATATTTTCGAATAGGTTTCAATAAGTTACAACACGAAAATATTCTTCGAGTTGATTTTCCTTAAACGTTCATAGAAAACCAAAAAAAAAAAAATCCCAATAACAAGACATTGGTTGTTAACCAGTTTATTATTCATATATCACGTTGTTACATGATATTATATTATATTTGTTTTTTATCAGAATTAGCTATTAAGATACATTAGTTTATTAGCATTTGTTTGTTAAAATGTGATTTAATATTTGTGTTAACATTGTGCATATAAATCTTATAGTAGGTTGAATTAATCAGAGTTAATTCAGATAGAATCAGACAATAAAGAATCGTAGAAGAGGTGCTGTAAGATATTTTTGTTGCTTGAAACGGTGTGATTGACTTTCACTTGATGTGATGATGATATAAATGGTATTAAATTTGATAATGGTTTACTAATTCTGTAATACTTGACTTGACACAGTTTTAGAAAATAATCTTTCAGATGGAGCTGACGTAGCAAGGAGGAAGATATTCTTTGTACACTCATATACATGTCACATTACACAATTAAAATAATTCATGAAAGATACATTGTCACACCAAAATGTCAATAAATAGATCAAAATGAACAGAATTAAATACACTTAATGATCTAATAACCTTAGTACAAGGAATGAAAGAGTCCTCAATAGCCCTACTAAGAAAAATTCATCTCAGATATCTTCTGAGTTTGTCCACATATCTACCATATTCGATTATAAATTCATAAGGATTATACAGTCCTTGATAGAATCAAAAGTATCTTATATGAAGTATACCCCAAGAATAATATTAGCAACATTGTTGAGTACTGCTAATAAAAACTGATTAGTAATCTCAATTAAGCCATTATCGTTAAAAGCAAAATTTTATTGATTATATAACAATTATTGAATAACTTAAAGAATACAGTATATCAACAATTCTCTTACCCTGACATAATACACACAAACATCTACAAACATTTTTCAGGCTCATATAAAACAAATTTTTAGGATAATTAAAAACCCATTTACGTACTTGTTTATATTATGACATCAGTCGAAATCTGGTACGTAAATTTACTGGAGAAAGCATCAATTAATTATCGCGCACTCTCGTTCTTCGAACTCGAAGGTCTCGATCAGGTGATCTTGTTCGGGATGCTGCCCGTGTGTGTGTGTGTGTATATATGTGCGTGCATGGTTGTATGGTACAGGTGGTTCAAAAGGAACCGAAGAATGTGAATGAAACAGCTTATAGGTCACGCCACACGAAAAGGTCGATGAAACCAATACTAATTTATCTGAATGGTTTCGGATCGGGATGTCGTTTCTGTTTTTCTGGTTTTCTTGGCGATATCGAACGAGGTACCGTTAGCTTCGAACCTTCAAAGTCGCTGGTGCTTGGATTTAAGATGGACACTAGCACCATCATTCGTAGCATATTTTCCAAGGCAAATTAAGGTTATTTAGAGCAAAACAGTTTAATAGAAGGACATAGAGACTTTACTGCAACACATAACAATTTTTGGTTCAATATAACAACGGATGAGAACATTCACTGATGATGCAATAAAAAACATTCGAGTTTGAAGAGGATTAAAAAGATTTCATTCATTAATTCATAATTATGAACGAGAGTTTGATCTACAGTCACGAGTGAATATACACCTAACTCATCATTTAACATGTACTGACGATTAGATCACTATTAGTAAAAAGAAAGACATATAGTCCTTTCAATAAAACAGTCAATTCAAGTCAAAGATGACCTAGAATATATTGCCAAATGCGGTTTATAAAAAAAATAGAAATCTTCTAGTTAAAACGAGGCAGAACATGTAACCGAATTGTGATTGTGATTCCACAATCTGCCCTATAGACAATAAGTATTTCTAATGTTTATATTATATATACATGTCATGTAGAAAGTAGAAAATCACTTCATTAAGCGATCTCCTGTATAAAATATTATCTTAATTAATTAGTCTTATTCTAAAGCTTATTCTAAAGTCTATATATGTCCAGTAATCAGATCAGGTGGTGTTAAGCGTTTTAGTCTACGCACTTCACTATCACGTCGCATATTTAGCTGGTCGGAGAGTATGTTGGGATGCACTGACACTCTTTCGAAGCACTTCACACAAAGACACTCTACGCTACCACAAAGAATTAAAACCAGTAACTATTACTGATGACAGTTTGTCAAAACAATGTCAGTGTAATCGATTTAATACAAACGTCAGCTCTAAAACAGACGAGATGTCATTTTTAAAATACTACGGTAATATTTTTGATGCATTATGTAATTTACATAATCTACCCAAAAGGAAATACGTATCCAAAGTGTTGGTGAAACTACCACCTTACATATTTCCAAGTTATCGCATTGTAGTTAACCCATACATCATCAAATCGAATCGAAGAACACTGAACCTGCTCGATCACAGCTCCTCATCATCATCTAATGAACTTACCCTGATCACCAGTACCCCAAATAAGAGAATTAGAAAGAAGAAAAAGAAAATCTGCTGCCTACGGTGCAAGGAAAAATTGTCCAGCTCGGAGACAACATTGTTAAGTCAAACTGGGAGCAAAGAAGGATCGGACTCGATGATACCGCCAGCACCGCCATTGCCATCTGGTGACTTCTTGAAATTTGAGGAAGACGAAGTTGTATCCCGTACTCCGCAAAAGAGGCTCACCATTTCTGATATTAAAACAGTCAAGGTTTGGCGTTATTATACCGATTACATGGAGATAAGTAACAGGGAGGTTTTCTTTTTAGCTACGGCCATCGACGGTAGAAATTGAGGTACCAAAAACGCCAGAGGTAAGCGACATGATGGCGATACTCAGACGTAGATTCGCAGCTTTGCATTCATCGATGTTTGAAGACGATAGCTGTAGTAATAGCAGTGGATGTTCATCAGATAATTATCAGAACTCCTGGGCCAATATGCAGAACTATATACCAATAAGAATAGTTTAAAAATGTATTCTACAGTGAAACAATGGAATAAAATGTCTATTAGTCTTTAATTACATTAATATTGTAACAAATTACATATACTCCCAATAACAAAATAAAGCATAGAATCATTAAGAGTGTTCAAGCACTAATGCTCAGTGTTCAAGTTTTTAAATGAGTTTTAAAACTCATTTAAATACCATTTCTTTGTCCATATTTTTTTATTTCTTATTAGAGTGTCGACTCTTACTTTTTTTCTAGTTTTGCTCTTCTTCCATGAGATGTTTGTTGAAATTGTGGATTGTCGATGACGTCGTATTGTTTCTGGAGAAAACTTTCCAAATTGTTTTTGTACAACACTAGAATATTAGTAATTTTTATTGTTTTCCATAGTTCGTTGTGACTCAGTCCTAGCGTATATTTAAATTCATGAGATATACGTCAGCTACACCAATAGCTTGATTAAAATGGCTACGGAAGCTGTTAGTTTCATTTTAAAAGATAATATTATGCCTTGACTTGGTTGTAATTATTTCTGATGCTTGAAGCAAAGCCACCAACTAAAATACAAGTTGTTTCACTATATTTCATGATTTAAAATACATTGTTATAAGTAAAGACTATATTAAATAAACTATTTTTTGAATACTTTTGAGATGTAATAACATTAAATTTAACCATTTCGAAAAAAAATTCTCGAAATAGCCAAGTGATGATGTAGTTATAAGACTATTAAAAAGTTCGAATTGACACTATGGACGATAATATTGAAATTATTATGGCCAAGGAATTTTCTTTAGGTAAAAATTATTTATTCAGATTTTTAATATTGAACAATGAATACAATTATTTATTTTAGACGGTGTTATTCATTGATGATGTTCATTAGGATTCTTCAAATACCGCTTGTTTGACAAACAGTATATTCCTGAAGCGGTTTTCCAAAATATTTTATTCATAGTATAATGGTATATATGTATGTGTAGCTAAAAGACATTCTAATAGAATAGAACCTTCCAATGAACTTCAAGTGAGAAACGAGAATGGACCAGTTTTTGTCATGTATCTGACGCCAAAACTATATTACCGAAAGTTTCTACTTTCGTCAGTCCGATCAAAGAACTCTTAAAACGTATCTGAGGCTTTGAGAAACAGGTGACATTAACAGAATCTGTTTCAAATTTACATTTAACCTGGAATGTTTTAAATCACCAATGATGAAGATAACGATGTTCCCTTAAGTGTAATTAGGGAAGAATTGCAATCGTAATCGCATTTCACTGACGATTTTCCATTTGCCTGTCATCCAATTGATGTGACACCCACCTCCCCATCGTTTGGATTTTCCCCATTCCTCGTAATCGGTTGCTAATCGATTCTTAGGCCACGTTTAACACTTCTATCAATTTTTTCTGAGTTTGGGTTCGGTCTTGATCCAATAACTCTTCATCATCTCTCTCTAACTCTCAATTTCGCATCTTCAAAAACTTTTTTAGGTCTACGAGAACTTTATTCTCGTGCACATCGAAATCACCACTTTTGAATTTTCCAAACCTTGCCTCACATGCTTTTAAGGTTATAGCAAGCTCATTCGGATTTTCCTTTTAATTCTGTGACAGTATTACTTTCGCAAAATATAACATATATACCTTTGAAGCTTGATGTCAGTAGTATAGAATGACATATGTGTCCAATCATAACATTACATACGTAAGCTTAGCAGTATTTGTTAGAAAAAATGGTAAGGACTTTCCAGTAGATGTGGTCCTTGTCAGTGCATCCTTGGATGTTATTAACTTATTAAAACTGATGAATTCCAATACTGTTTGTACTGACCAATGATAATAAGGAGTACAGTATTGCCTTTATTGTTGATTAACAAGTTGATGAGGACTTCAACTCACCCCCTTGAAGTGAGATATGTAGTAACTGACGGTCAAACCAAACCTTAGATTGGACTGAAAAGTATAAGACGCAGATATTTTAGATCTTCATAAATTACGGGAGAGAAAGAAAATGCTAACCACCAATATTTTTCTTCTAACTAAAAAATTTATCGCTGTTGGAATATTTTTTTAGTGTGTTAAACTATATGTATATGTACTACTTGTTTCTTTTAATAAAATAATTATTATTTAAATCGTTTAAATTAGGTTCGTTAATGTACATTTGGATATTTACTAACACCTGGTTTGAATTATTTCACATTAACGAGCGTCTGAAGTCTATAATAGAATTAAAACATATGAATGGCGAAATTAAATTTCTCATTAGTGAATGGCATTACATTAATTTAATTACCATTTTAATACGCACTAATGTTATTGTATTTATTCCTGTATCGAAATACTTGGACGTTAACAACCGATCCTAGAATTCCTTGAATTAAAACAATCACGGATATTGTACGGTATAGCAGTAATAAGCCTTAAATCCTAATCTTATAACGTTGGTTAGGTAAATGTGAGGCAGAACAAATCGATCGACTCCAGACCGTTAAGTTTCGCGAGATATCGACCGTATCAGTGAAGCTTGTCTTAAACCGTATCAAAGTACTTGGAAGCCGTTTAAACTGCATAAATATTCCTCTCTTATAAAACATTTAATCGAAAAAGTATAATATATCAGATTGAAAATAAACTTGCCGCTGAATAATGAAAAAAGTGCACGAAGAATTCCATGAAACTGTAAAGATTGATTTATAATTTGCTGGTAAGACTACAATGTCTCAGGCTCTTGCTAGTTGTATCCTCCTTTTATTCTTGATATTGTTCAATCTTGATACCCATTCTATCGTCTTGACCACTGCGGTTATCGAGCTGACCTTTCAAACATTTGCCCATGTTATATTTATTCTCTATATAGTTATATCCGTTGATATCTCCGAATGTGTATCCCAAAATGTACATTTCTTAATGTCCATCCATGGCCTTTAGTGATTAGAAAGATGTCTTTCTAAGCCTAGTTATTTTAATTTATTAAACATATCTTTCTCAGTCTTGTACAGTAAAATGAATCAATAGACTGAAATAAGTGATGAATAAGAATGAATAACACCGTCTAAAATAAATAATTGCATTCATTGTTGAATATTAAAAATCTGAATAAATAATTTTTACCTAAAGAAAATTCCTTGGCCATGATAATTTCAATATTATCATCGATAGTGTCAATTGGAACTTTTTAATAGTCTATAACTACATCATCGCTTGGCTATTTCGAGAATGTTTTTTTTTCGAAATAGTTCAAATTTAATGTTATTTCGTAACGTTTTTGAACATCTTAAAAATATTCAAAAAATAGTTTATTTAATATAGTCTTTACTTATAACAATGTATTTATAATTACGCTAGGACTGAGTCACAACAAACTATGGAAAACAATAAAAATTACTAATATTCTAGTGTTGTACAAAAACAATTTGGAAATTTTTCTCCAGAAGTAATACGACGTCATCAAAAATCCACAAATTCAACAAACATCTCATGGAAGAAGAGCAGAACTAGAAAAAAAGTAAGAATCGACACTCTAATAAGAAATAAAAAAATAAGGACAAAGAAATGGTAAAGGAACCCAAGGTAATAAATCAGTACATATAAAAACTGAATAGGAAAGGCAAAAATAATTAGAGAAAACAATTTCTGCTAATGAGAAATGAAAGTTCTCAGAATAAGGAGGGTAGTTTAGAGTATTATTGTCCAGCAAAGAATGTAAGAACTTTTGATGTTCGCTAATAATAGCTGCTGTTCTAATATGACATCCCATGGTCAATTAGTGCAAGTATAGGGGTCTAAGTACTAGGGATCAGTAACCCAGCACAAAAATGTCGCATCTACGTTTGAAATAATAAGCTAAACTTGCCATCGTGATTGTGGAAAAGAAGAAATTAAGACTAGATATTACAAAGAGACTTTCAAAAGCAATGCTTAAGCCAATTTCAACTTTTAGACATGTTGTAGAACTTTTGTATAAAAGATTCTTCAGAGACTTCTGTGATCGAACCCACCTTGTGGACCGAAGATACAGCTCCGAGAAAGACATAGATCAAAATTATAGGAATCGATCTGAAAATAGAAGACCAAGACTGACCAAAAACAAAGTAGTTGCAGACGATCGTCAACAGTGGCGAGATTTGTTGAAGTATATTGGAAACATTGCAATAGCAATAGTACTGTTGTGATGATAATTTTGATAGTGTTAAAACATATAAATGTTTAAGTTTAAACAAATTATTACTTGTGCGATATTGTCTATTAGTCTTTGTTAAATTTTCGGTAAATATATAATTCAAATATTCTTTTTTGCTATTTATACCTTTAACTAATAGTTAACTACTAACTCCATGCCAGAGTTATTTTCTCTTCGGCTTTAGATATTGTAGTATAATTTATCTTATAAAAAACACTTAAAAAACAGTCTCTAACAAAGATACTTATATAATTCAATTTTATTCTCAAAATGTTAATACTAAAACAAATATTTTTTAACAAATTTATAAATATAATGAAAAACAGGCCATTCGACTCCACTGTCCCCTATTTGTGAAAAAAATAAATAAAAGTAATCAGTATAAGGGTTAAACAGCTTTTTACACATTCCCAGAATACGAAATGTTGTCGTTGTAAAGGGCACTTTTTCATTAATGAAGTTATTTCGGACAATGCCCAACCCTTGATATATATAGTATATTCGGACGACTGGATGATCGATAACCATGCCTCTGACCTTTCGCTATGACGTAGACGGCAATCACGATGGCTTATATTTTACATTGGTTAGAAGACTATTTTAGGACACGTTTTTCGCCATATTCACAAATATTTACTCGACGCGGCCTCAATATATTTTGGTTAGGCACGAGACTTGTTAAAGAAGACGACACCCATAACGGTCTAGTTCTAATTTTTCTAACATGCGATATGGGATGGGTCTGTTTTTAATTAACTTAACACCACTATTTATAAGCCAATAAATGGAAATCCTGTTACGGTTCCTCTTTTTATATCAATATGGGTTTCTTGCTAGTGGAGACAATAATAACCAGAAAACTGCAGCACACCAGTAATAATATAAATACTGGAAGTCAGACTTAGGGATGTCAACCACCGAGAAAAATATCGATATTTTTTTATAATAGATATTGACGAAGAAAATCTACTTCGGATCTTTTATTCTACATATATTTTAAAGTCTCATTTTTACCAACGAGGGTTTATTTGGACTCGACCTATAGTTTAACGTAGGCTCCGAACCACGGTCGTCGGCATTAAGCCTAGCGACTGACGAGTGACCAACTTAGAAATCATCCCAGAACACATCCGGTCTTACCCAGCCTGGTTACTGGCGTGACTAGGATTATTTTCCTTGGCGGATTTTGCACTCTTGCCCTAGGACAATCACAAATATTAAACAATCACAAACATAAATTTACAACCATGTCCCATCAGGATTCGAACCCGCAATTATCGTAACAGTAGTAGGGCCGCCCTGTCGCCTTTACCGCTGCGCCAGCCAATCCGGCTACTACGGATCTATTACAACAAATTTAAGCGCAAAAAGTTATGGATTAGTCCAAGACAACCATCCACATCAGCACTAAAGCGGAATATTCATAGCTATAAAGATGATTGGATCTCCCATTGCCACGCAGGATAAGCTAGACGAGAAGCAAATAGACGAGAGACGAATAGCAAATATTTTGATTAATATATATTGTATTAATTTTTCTCTGTAAATACGGTTTTTCGTGAAACGCAAAAATTAGTGAAAAATTATTAAAATAGATGTATTCACCAAATACAAACATTGTGGCTTTTTTTAATAACATTCAAAGCTACAAGAAACCATACATTATTGTCACTATTATCGCTACAATTACAGTGTTCATAAGGTAAATGAAAATTAACTAATATTTCTATCGACAACTTAATTTTTATAAATAATTATAAGCAGTGTCTATTCATATATTAAAATATTAAAGGATAGATATTGTAAAAAATAATAATAATGAGTATTAGTGGCAATGATGTCATGGAATGAGTTTGGTTGGAAGGTGTTTTTTTAATAGTGGACAGGTCAACCGAATGCATGCTTTATGTGTTTGTAATTTTAACCTTTGCTTGTCTTCGGAAAAGGTATATGAATAATGCAAGCAAACAGGATGTTGTTGATATGGAGATTCGATTATAAGAAATATATGCCCTTCTAGTGGACTCGGTGACTTTCAAGATGTTTTGAATGCACAATGTCACAAATATAGATTGTAAACAAATATTTTAATAATAGTCTTATTAAGTTCTAATTTTAATTAAGCCATGCTTTGTCGACTTGCACTGATTATAGCGACCCTCCAACTTTCCGAGACCAGTTTTGTAGTACGACTTATCCTTTGCCTCAAAATAGGCCTCAGTCATTCGACGAAAATTTCCTCCCAGCGAGTATTCTTTTGAGATCTGAGAATAGTCGCTGGGGGCCAGATATGGCGAATACGGTGGATGAGGAAGCAATTCGAGGCCCAATTCATGGATTTTTGCCATTGTTTCCACTGACTTGTGACTTGTGGTGCATTGTCTTAATGAAGCATCACTTTCTTTTTCTTCAAATGCGGCGTTTTCTGGAGGTTTCGTCATTTAAACGGTCTAATAACGCTATATAATAGTCGCTGTTGATGGTCCTTCCTTTTTCAAGGTAGTCAATGAAAATTATTCCATGTGCATCCCAAAATACAGACGCCATAACCTTGCCAGCTGACTGCTGCCTTTTCCCACGCTTTGACTCCACTCGGATGACTGTCGATTGGACTTCGCAGTGAAATGATGGAGCCATGTTTCATCCATTGTCGCATATCGACGCAAAAACTCGGGTTTATTACGCTCGATCATCTTAAAACACTGCTCCGAATCATCAACTCGTCATTGTTTTTGGTCAAAAGTGAGCTCATGTGGCACCCACTTTGTATAGTGCTTTCTCGTACCCAAATATTCGTGAATGATATGTATCCGTTCAGTTGATATCTTTAGAGTGTCTGCTATTTCATTCAATTTCAATATATGGTTATTCAAAATCATTTTGTGGATTTCTTAATGCTTTCGTCTTTTGGGCGTCCACTGCATTCACCGTCTTCGGTGCTCATTTCACCACGTCTAAACTTAGCATACCAATCCTTGATGGTTGATTTTCCTGGGGCAGTGTCCGGAAACTCAGCAGCAAGCCAAGTTTTTGCTTCAACTGTATTATTTTCCTTCAAAAAGCAATATTTTATCAACACGCGAAATTCCTTTTAATCCATTTTGTTTTCACAATAACAAAAGTTGCTTAACTCAAAATGCTATAATTAACAAACTAATGATCCGACAGCTGTCAAATTTATACACGCATCTTTTCAGGGTTAGGTCTAACTGAAAAACATATAGATTTAATTCTAGTAGCGCCATCTATGTGTCAGGCCGGGGACTTTTCAATTGACCTGTTGGACAATAACAACGTTTAATGGCGTAAGACACAAAATTTAACAAAGTGTTAGCTGACACTACCACAAAAATAATAATATTACACTCTAGCTTCTAAACTACGTTTTAATATAATGGTGTTTAAATAGTGACCCTCATTGTAAATTTGTGCTGTAGGGAACAAAATTGTCGGATATTCATGTCATTATTTTCATGGTTGGCAGATCCTATGGTATGTTTGCTACTGTTTTAGTATTCTGAAGCGTAACAATTGGTCGCAAAATTAAAATCGCAACTGAATTTGTAGCTGATTTTGTCTATACATTGTATTTGATATATGTTAACAATGCGCCATTCCAACCTTAACTAACATGATATATTTTTTTTATTATTATCCTTAGTGATTTATCAATCTGCTTAATAGGCAATATGTATTTTTCATTATCTTTTTATATACATAGTTTTCTGAAAATTTTTTGAAAATCTGTACTGTCCTCAAACCTTTCTTCTAAGCTATTTTTTTGTCACTGCCATCAATATAACCAGTTCTAAATCGATGAGCAGCATCAACGTACGTTTCTAAAAGTATGATGAGCTTCATCAGCCGATTTCTTCAAATTAAACGATAGAAATATAAAATGCCGAATTTTGGAGATTTCATTATCAGCCTCCGTATAAAATGAAAAACACAATCCAACTAAATCAAAAACTGTTATGTTAAATGAAGAAATGTTAAAATCATCTAATTTTCAGTTTTTCTCAAGATAAACTATCACCTATTGTATATAATTGGATCCTGGAATCTTAATGTTTGACTATATTAGTAACTTCCCATCTTACGTTTCTTCTAATAAGCATATTCTTTTCTGATTTCATTATTCCTTCTCTTAAGCCTCATCGAGTTTTATACATGAATTGTCTGAAATTGAGACACTGTATATTTCTATTGTTAATATAACATTTACCTTTATTCCTATTTTAGAACTAGGCCTCAATATAAAGCTATATAATAGCCTCAACACAATAGACGATAAGAGACTACCGGCTATCAGGAAACCAGCTAGCAGGAAACCTGCTCTAGGAGAGAGTGGAGTTAACCAACCAAGACAAGCACATGAGACCAGTTAAGCTCGCATAACCGGAAGCAAAACTAGAAAAACAAACCTGAAGATGACAAATGGTATTATATTAAAACGTTACTAAAGCATTAAGGATTCTAAAAAAGAAACAAAGTCTCTGGCACAACACATCAAAATTAGTTGGCACAGGATTCATTTTGAAGAAATATATGGGTGGCGAAGAGACTGAAAAACATTCCAACAGTCTCAACACAAGAGACGATACACAACGTCTACCAGCTATCAGGAAAGCAACTCTAGGAGAGAGTGGAGACCAACAGATGACAAATGATATTATGTTAAAACGTTGTTCAAGCATTAAAGATTCTAAAGAAGAAACATAGTGTCTGAATTACTTGGCACAGGACCAGCTATCAGGAAACCTGGCTTAGAACATAGTGAAGTTAAATAACTAAGACAAGCACAGATGACCGCTCCTATAACGAAAAGCAGAATGAGAATAACAAAAAATACCTGAAGATGACGCACGGTCGGTTCTGTCGAAACGTTGTCAAAGCATAAAAGATTCTTCGGAAAATCCAATCATGGTGCAAACTAGGAAAAATAATAATACAACCAGGAAAATACATTTATTGTAATTGTTTACCTCTTGTATAAGTTAGTTGTTTATGTTGGAAATACTCATTGTTTACACTTATGCCTTATGTTTGTGAGATAAGCGTAGAATGTAACGCAGACGCAAATAATAACATGTAATTTCTGTTGACCGTTACCAGGCCACACAGACACCGAAAGCCGGAAAAAATTACTTAATACTGTTTGCTCTTGAAATGTTTTTTACAACGTATTCTGCTTTAAAATAAAATTAATTAATAGCAATTTTTTGCTTAAATGTGTATTAAAAAACCTATCTTTACTGTTTTGTTTTTTACTTTTTATATATACTACACTAAAATAATTTCTTACACTTTTAATTATACCTCTCTCAGATCTTTTAGTTGTTTAAAAGCACATGGCACGTATTTTTTTTAAATTAATTACTTACATTAAATATACTTAGTACAATGTAATTTACAAATTAATTTATTACTACTGTTCTATTGTAGTTGCATTAGAACATAAGCAAGGCGAGTTAAAATAAAACTAAATTACTTAAGCTAAAATTAAGAATACATGTATACAATAAACAAGTCCGTGTGGTTTGTTCCAGTAGCTATATTCCTTCCACGTTGCTATGATTTAGCAACCCTATTTCATGTATTAAGGCATAATTTATTTCCTTATTTCTAATATATCATGGGACGTTAACAATACTGTGAATAACTTTCGTTTGGTAAGTTTGAGTCATGTTAATTGGATTTCTTTGTACAACGTCATAATTGCATACTATAGGTCCACATTGGTTTCAAAATCTGTTTGTATAATAACAGTTTATTGTGGAGTGGATTGTCGTCCTTATCGTTTTAGCTTCATTCAAACTTCTGCTCTTTTTTTAACATGCTCTTTCTAAGCTCGATGGTTGGGTTCTACATGAATTAATAGACAAAATCTAAATCTAAGACATGTTAGAAGTTCTCCAGTGACAGAATTATGGGTTTGCATAAAAGAGGACAAACAAAACTACACATATATTATTATTTAGCGTTTAAAACTGAATTTAGTTCTGATATAAGTGACAATTAAAACTTCGCGAAACACAAATAGGTACATAACTTCGTTGCGAACGTGGTTTCTGTTTAGTAATTAATGGTAAGTTTGTCTTGAATTCTTTTTGTCAAAGGCATCAAATATAATATCAGGCCACAAAATTGTCAGGACAATATTTTAGTGATTTTCATTTTTAACTCAACATGCTTGATTCTCCACATTATAACTAGTTAATCCAATTTAAAAGATGTATATAGCTGGACGTTGCAACTCATACCAAAATAAAATAAAGCGAATATATAATAGAAAATATGGTAGATACCTAGACGACGTGCGAAGAATACCGAACTGTATTTTATTCACGCAAAAATATTAAACACAGAATATAAATATATGTATATGAGAATAAACAAATGACGTTCTATGGGTAATGCAAAATTACCACAAATGATAACAATGTGAAGCACCGGGCATGTTTTATTTAACAAAGGACGTGGCAAGTTGTGGCTTAGAATTCATTTGATTGAACTCAGCTCTATTCGAACATTTCGACATTTCGATTTAGGTATCCAGGTTTAAAATATGCTAAAATACATTAGGTGTTGAAAATACAAAGAGTCGAAACAGTCGATAGTCAAAAAAATAGTGACTGAAAATAATAATTACTTCAGTCAAGTGCACGGTCCAACTTTTTTTCAATGCGATTTCAATGTACGAACCCTTTGCTGTATAAATTGTGAGAGAAGAAAGGACGGAGATAATTGCTTGGAACAGTTAATTTTATATGTGCTTATATTATATGTTAATTGCTATTTTTAAATAATATACTATAATAAATATAGATAATACAATGGAACCTAAATAAAACCTAAAAACTAAAAATGTATAATAACCATAAGTACTAAATAAAAATTAGACATATGCTTAATCATAGAAAAAAGAACTAATCCTTGACATAATTAAAAGTGATCGCACAATAACTACTAGAGCTTTTTTAAATAAAGTAAACGCTTTATTTATTATTGAACGGAAATATTTTTTAACAAAAATCAAGAGAGTAATCATATTTCGATTATTGCCACAAAAACAGTCAAAAGTATTTTACTATTTATCACTCACAATTTTAATCTTTTTACCCTATTGACAAACTTGAAAAATATCATTCCAAATTGCTGTTATATTATTATATGCCACTGTACACGACTGAAACAGTCGATAGTTAATAGTAATAAAATTAGTCGGACCGAAAATAGCAACTGAAGACAGTCACTCAATCAAACCAAATATGGCGACTGAAACAGTCAATAGTAAAAAGTGGTCAATCGACTAAACAGTCGATAGTTTCCAACGCTAGTTGATTATGTGCCTGTGTCAAACTGGATTATCGATATTTATTGATGAAAATGTGAAGTATCAATGTAAAAGAATCTTAAACGTCTAATATTGCTACTAATTTCTATAGTTTTAACATTGACATTGTGATGCTGCTTCACCATATTTGACATTTTGATATATTAATTTAAGTATCCTGGTATGAAGTATCGATGTAAAAAATTGTTAAACAATCCAATATAACTATTCAATTCTATTATTATTATTATATCTTAAAGAACGGTCTGGAGGACGAAAAAGGCTCGGAGACAATAAACTGTAAGACTTATTGAACCAAAACCCAGTTCAAACTCTCGAAGAATATTCAGACAGCTTAGCAGTTGTGGAAAAGATCCAAAAGGACTGAAAATGGTTACCACATGAAATAAAAACATCAAGGTTTTATTGATAGTCAGGCAAAAAAGAAGAGTTTTCTGTGACACGTTGTGATTGATGATGAAAAGTGGATCTACTCCGATCCAGGAGAGTCATCCTGGATTAATCATCAATAATCAATATTCAAGGCCATGAAGTCTTGAGATGGTATGGTGCGATCAGCAACGTGTAGTGCATTATCAGCTGCAAAAGCCGAATTAAAACTATTACTGCAGATATCTACAGATGTCAATTGAATAATCTGTACAACATATTGTCGCAAAAAAGGCCAATGATGGCCAACACGATGAGTATAACAATGATCGGTAATACGTTGAAAAAATTGGGATACACTGTCAAATGGCCTCGCCCAGCGTACTCACTAGACATAGCGCCTCCGGATCACTACTTGTTCAGACATATAAAGCATGGCATGAGCTGAAGAAGATCGAAAATGAATCAATGATTAGATAACTGTCAAACCAACATCGTTATTTTGACACACCATCACCATGTTGCCAGAAAAACGGAAAAAAGACGTAGAATATAATGTAAATTATTTTTATTATTATGAAGTAATAAATGCCCTTTTATTCATTACTATGCTTCACTGATTATTTCTGGTTTAAAAATTCACATCTCTGTCCCATTCTAAATATGATATTGTTTATTCAAATTATTCAAATTTATACGCATCAACTGTCGAATATATTGCTTCTAATGATTATTTATTGAATAAAATCGCCGTAAAATGATGCACGGCAATAACAATCGATGATATTCATCCGATTATATGTTTAAACCACGCCAAACGAACAAAATAACAGTCATTATTTTAACATAATAAGTATCAAATATGTTTCATTTTCGCATTATGTAACTCATTGCGGTTTTATGTATCCGTTTTGTTCGCTACAATACCGATATATCGTCGCATAACAATGGTTTATTGTCGTATTCTTCTAAATCTGTGAAGATGATATATTGTTATAAGGACACGTTTCGGTCATACAATGACCAGCGTATCGATACTTATACAGATAATTTAGTTACCCTTTTGGGATGGTTTACGTACTATTTTTATGGTTTAAATTGCTTGTTGTTTATGGTAGACTGTTTAACATCGATATTTTTTCATTTTATTTGATGCTGATTCATATTTATTAACTATTAAACAAAATCCTATAATACAAATATCAAAAAATGCAGCATTTATATTAAAACATATCCCGGATATTTGGAATGGAAAAGCTCCTATTAAAATGAGTAAAACCAATCATAGATACAAAAAAAAACCTAATCATCATTTGAGTTTTATGAATGAACATTCAAAAATACATTTACTGAGGAGGCATTACAGACATTATTGAAAAAGCCTACGAAGAGAAAAAGTTCTGTCGGTTATATTACTGGACGTAGTACAAAGCCTTCTATAAAGTTGGCATAAGGGACTCAAATATAAACTTCATAAAATGTTACAGAAGCATTAGGTCGAATTTTTTCACTTGAATTCTAAATTGAATTTGTTCTAGAGAAAGCTACAACACGCAAATAATAATATAAACCAGTGGAGCTACATATGGAGAATAAATGTCAACGAGAGTACATTAGTGCATATTGATTTCGCTTACTATCAAACTACTCATACACTAATAAATATTAATAATACTATTATCCAATACAGTAACAATGCTAAATACGAGGGTGGTTCAAATATAATGGAGACAAACGCTGTAGATGGCGCGCAAATTAAAAAGACATTTTCCCTTATATTTAATTAATTTTCACAAGTTTTACTCATTCTTTTTAGTAACTTATTTAAGTATTCGGAGTCCAGTATCCTCAATTAACTTTTCAAGTATTCCCAGAACTGTGCTGAGCTTGATTGATATGGATTCTCTACTTTTCTATGAACTTCGTCCCATGCTAATTCAATAAAAGAGAAGATTAGCGATTATAACGGTCATTTATTTATTTGCAAAATTTCATTGTTCCAGGAATCCTGATATAACATTGACTGTAGATAAGACAGTGACAAATTAAATCCACTACAGAAAGAATCGCATTTTCCTAAGTATTTGCAGGTAGCCTTCACGCTGTCACTACTATGCTTAACAGTCTGCGTTCACCTTTTAATAGGCTCACAAAAAACATCTATTAGAGCAAAAAATCTGATATTAACGCACCAGTTTTTCCGTACAGTTTTTATGTTTTAGTCCACTCCACAGACTAACGCAGGCCAGCACTTAATAAACGTCTTTTTACAGTTGAATTTAAACTGGATTTTCCCCTGTTTTACTTGAAGTAGGGGAACAAACTATATACAACGTGTGGCAAAAGTCCCGCTACCATTTTGATTGCCTATAACTTTGCTCAAAGACAATATAAGTAAATTTGGTTTTCATAAAAAGTTTATTTGGTCTTTTACGTTTTCTTTTCGTTATGATTTCAAAATTATATCGGCTAAAGGGTGACCACGATTTGCTATGAAATTTTAGACTCTTTTTTAATTTTTCATGACATCCTGCAGCATCTAAAACTGAATTTCTTCAATTTCGTGACGAATATTGTCTTTAAGTTGTTAAATCGTTTGGGGCATATTCACATAAACTTTTGATTTTAAAAAAACCCATAAGAAAAAGTCTGGTGCTGTTAAATCCGGAGATCTGGCTGGCAATGCTAACTAACACCTTGGTCATTCTCAAAAAAATAAGGACCAATGATGTTTCCAGCATGAATACCACACCATAGAGTTGTTTTTAGTGGATGCAATGATGTTTCTTGAACTAGTTGAGGATTCTTTGTTGTGAAAAATCTTCAATTTCACCCAGACAGCCCTCAGACACTATTTCTACTCGTTCTTGAGGCATATATTTATCCATAATAAAATTTCGACGTCTACACAACACAATGGTTAAAGCGAAATTGAGCTAAACGTCACATAACCAAGATGGCGCGCATTTAAAACGGTAGCGGGACTTTTGCCCACTATATAAAAAATGGTAAGGAGAGGATTCAATACTCAGCTTTTTATTATCTCAGCATAAATGTATTTATTCAATCTAAAATACCCATAATGCTCAATAAATTGTTGTTGATTTATCACTATTTACTACAAAAAGTATTACTTTGCGGCTGAAACAATATTTTATTAATATATTTCTTGCTTCTGGTTTTATAAACGATCAAAATGTACTTTAATAAATTTATTTCCATTTCTTATTAACATTCCGCGCCGTTTCTTAATTGCTTATTAAAACAATTGTAGTTTCATAATGTTGTGTTTAACAATTAGAGATACAGAGGTGGACACACAGAATTTGATGAAAAGAAAAAATAAACGTGGATTGTCCTAATTTCGAAGTTATACAAAAGCCGCATTTGTGAATTGAAATAATTGATATGTCTTAAAAAAACGAAGAAATGCTCGGATTTATTGTGCAAATTTACTTTATTTTAGTTTGATTTTCAATTTAAGCGAAGAAATATTTCAGTAAGTTGTTCATTGAATCTGTAGTGTGACAATATCTTACATATTGCCTGTTTTAATTACCTACTTCAATCGTGTGCGTGACGCAAGACTGAAATGAGATAAAAGGCGAACAGATTCTCTGCAATGAAATCAAACAATTAACATCACCGCCATTGGCTTCAACAACTTTTATTTAAACACTCATTATTATTGGATCGTTTTCCCCTTTTAGAAGTTAAAAAAGCTAAATATCACGAAAATTAACCTCTGTAATCTGTATTTTTAAAGCACAATAACTCCTGACTCTAGCACCATCGAACCCTACGTTTCTATCTGGAATAATCTATGGAATGTGACCTTCGAAACATGTTACAGTATGGCTTCATCGAATAACTATTCCTAATACGATTTCAAATACCTTAATAAATAGGACAAACGGAAACAACCTTATTTTACAATTTTCAATATGGGTTTTCCCAAATGGAGTAGCTCAAATCACAGTCATTGACATTTAGACTACCTGAGAGTGGGCAACCAGCTTAAATATCATTCCAAAAGACATCAGTTATTATCTAGCCCTGATTACAGACACCACAGAGCTAGAAGTTTCCACTTTGATACTATGTTTATTAAAAAAAATCAATTTTATTGTAAAATATCCCTACGCGGATCACTAAGAATCTGTAGTGTGACAATATCTTACCTATTGCCTGTTTTAATTACCTACTTCGCATGCCGGCCGCAAGACTGAAATGAGATGAAAAATGATCAGTTTCTTTGTAATAAAAACAAACAATTAGCATCACCGTCATTGGGTTCAATATGGGTTTTGCAACCGTTTGACGCTTCTCTGGGCTTCAACTACATCTTACTGCTATTCTGACACTAACTTTTACTTAAGCACTTATTATTATTGGATCGTTTTCCCTTTTCAGAAGTTAAAAAAGCTAAATATCACGAAAATTAACCTCTGTAATCTGTATTTTCTAAGCGCAATAACTCCTGACTCTAGGATCATCGAACCCTATGTTTATATCTGGAATAATCTATGGAATGTGACCTTCGAAACGTGCTACAGTATGGCTTCATTGAATAACTATTCCTAATACGATTTCAAATACCTTAATAAATAGGTCAAACGGAAACAACCATTTTTTACAATTTTCAATATGGTTTTTCCCAAATGGAGTAGCTCAAATGACAGTCATTGACATGAAGACTACCTGAGAGTGAGCGACCAGCTTAAATATCATCCCAAAAGACATCATGTATTATCTAGCCTGGTTACAGACACCACAGAGCTAGAGGTTTCCACTTTGATACTATGTTTATTAAAAAAAATCAATTTTATTGTAAAATATCCCTACGCGGATCACTAAGAATCTGTAGTGTGACAATATCTTACCTATTGCCTGTTTTAATTACCTACTTCGCATGCCGGCCGCAAGACTGAAATGAGATGAAAGATGAACAGTTTCTTTGTAATAAAATCAAACAATTAGCATCACCGTCTTTGGCTTCAATATGGGTTTTGCAACCGTTTGACGCTTCTCCGGGCTTCAACTACATCTTACTGCTATTCTGACACTAACTTTTACTTAAGCACTCATTATTATTGGATCGTTTTCCCCTTTCAGAAGTTAAAAAAGCTAAATATCACGAAAATTAACCTCTGTAATCTGTATTTTCAAAGCGCAATACCTCCTGACTCTAGGATCATCGAACCCTACGTTTATATCTGGAATAATCTATGGAATGTGACCTTCGAAACGTGCTACAGTATGGCTTCATTGAATAACTATTCCTAATACGATTTCAAATACCTTAATAAATAGGACAAATGGAAACAACCATTTTTTACAATTTTCAATATGGTTTTTCCCAAATGGAGTAGCTCAAATAACAGTCATTTACATTAAGACTACCTGAGAGTGAGCGACCAGCTTAAATATCATCCCAAAAGACATCATGTATTATCTAGCCTGGTTACAGACACCACAGAGCTAGAGGTTTCCACTTTGATACTATGTTTATTAAAAAAAATCAATTTTATTGTAAAATATCCCTACGCGGATCACTAAGAATCTGTAGTGTGACAATATCTTACCTATTGCCTGTTTTAATTACCTACTTCGCATGCCGGCCGCAAGACTGAAATGAGATGAAAGATGAACAGTTTCTTTGTAATAAAATCAAACAATTAGCACCACCGTCTTTGGCTTCAATATGGGTTTTGCAACCGTTTGACGCTTCTCCGGGCTTCAACTACATCTTACTGCTATTCTGACACTAACTTTTACTTAAGCACTCATTATTATTGCATCGTTTTCCCTTTACAGAAGTTAAAAAAGCTAAATATCACGAAAATTAACCTCTGTATTCTGTATTTTTAAAGCGCAATAACTCCTGACTCTAGGATCATCGAACCCTACGTTTATATCTGGAATAATCTATGGAATGTGACCTTCGAAATGTGCTACAGTATGGCTTCATTGAATAACTATTCCTAATACGATTTCAAATACCTTAATAAATAGGACAAATGGAAACAACCATTTTTTACAATTTTCAATATGGTTTTTCCCAAATGGAGTAGCTCAAATCACAGTCATTGACATTTAGACTACCTGAGAGTGGGCAACCAGCTTAAATATCATTCCAAAAGACATCAGTTATTATCTAGCCTGATTACAGACACCACAGAGCTAGAAGTTTCCACTTTGATACTATGTTTATTAAAAAAAATCAATTTTATTGTAAAATATCCCTACGCGGATCACTAAGAATCTGTAGTGTGACAATATCTTACCTATTGCCTGTTTTAATTACCTACTTCGCATGCCGGCCGCAAGACTGAAATGAGATGAAAAATGATCAGTTTCTTTGTAATAAAAACAAACAATTAGCATCACCGTCATTGGGTTCAATATGGGTTTTGCAACCGTTTGAAGCTTCTCCGGACTTCAACTACATCTTACTGCTATTCTGACACTAACTTTTACTTAAGCACTCATTATTATTGCATCGTTTTCCCTTTTCAGAAGTTAAAAAAGCTAAATATCACGAAAATTAACCTATGTAATCTGTATTTTCTAAGCGCAATAACTCCTGACTCTAGGATCATCGAACCCTACGTTTATATCTGGAATAATCTATGGAATGTGACCTTCGAAATGTGCTACAGTATGGTTTCATTGAATAACTATTCCTAATACGATTTCAAATACCTTAATAAATAGGTCAAACGGAAACAACCATTTTTTACAATTTTCAATATGGTTTTTCCCAAATGGAGTAGCTCAAATGACAGTCATTGACATGAAGACTACCTGAGAGTGAGCGACCAGCTTAAATATCATCCCAAAAGACATCATGTATTATCTAGCCTGGTTACAGACACCACAGAGCTAGAGGTTTCCACTTTGATACTATGTTTATTAAAAAAAATCAATTTTATTGTAAAATATCCCTACGCGGATCACTAAGAATCTGTAGTGTGACAATATCTCACCTATTGCCTGTTTTAATTACCTACTTCGCATGCCGGTCGCAAGACTGAAATGAGATAAAAGACGAACAGTTTCTTTGTAATAAAATCAAACAATTAGCATCACCGTCATTGGCTTCAATATGGGTTTTGCAACCGTTTGACGCTTCTCCGGGCTTCAACTACATCTTACTGCTATTCTGACACTAACTTTTACTTAAGCACTCATTATTATTAGATCGTTTTCCCCTTTCAGAAGTTAAAAAAGCTAAATATCACGAAAATTAACCTCTGTATTCTGTATTTTTAAAGCGCAATAACTCCTGACTCTAGGATCATCGAACCCTACGTTTATATCAGGAATAATCTATGGAATGTGACCTTCGAAACGTGCTACAGTATGGCTTCATTGAATAACTATTCCTAATACGATTTCAAATACCTTAATAAATAGGGCAAACGGAAACAACCATTTTTTACAATTTTCAATATGGTTTTTCCCAAATGGAGTAGCTCAAATAACAGTCATTGACATTAAGACTAACTGAGAATAAGCGACCAACTTAAATATCATCCCAAAAGACATCAGGTATTATCTAGCATGGTTACAGACACCACAGAGCTATAGAGGTTTCCACTCTGATACTTTGTTTATTAAAAAACTTCAATTTTATTGTAAAATATCCCTACGCTGATCACTAATAACTGTTTGTTGAAGATCGAATTGTGTGTGTCACAATTTTATTACAAATAACCCAACCAACTGCCGAACCTTGAGCGTGATTGATAGAGTTTTGTTTCTAAAGGCTGATTTTCATATCGCTTGAGTTATTCGGATGCAAATTAAGTTTTTTTCTTACAGGTTCGTCCATAACAGGTTTTCTCTTATTGTCATTGCTGATTATAACAGAAAAAAGCGTTAAGTCTTCGCGTTTTGCATACGATTTTAATATCTGACGATTCATTCTATAAGGAGAAAGGACATTTTTAGGATTCGAGTGAGTAATAAACAGTCAACAGCGGAAAGATTTTATAATAAATATTTCGACGCGATTATATTTCATTAGTTTGTTTAGTACGATTTCAATATATCAGTTTGAGTTTAATGGAAAATACTAGGAAAGAAATATAAATAATAATAAGTTATAGGCGATAGTTATAAATTGTTAATAGCATAATGAATCTCTTGATTATTCTTCAAAATACAGAAAAAATCTCAGATTCCATAAAAAGCTTGCTCTTTTGGCAGATATGTAGTAAATAGTTCTCGTATTTTTAAAACTAATTAACGAATTTCTTGTAGAGGTAAAATTGAATTGAAACTATTGAATACCCTCATACTTCATCGTCTGCTCCAACCTCACACAGCCCATAGTTTCCTGTACCTAAACCCCCTAAAAAATTGTCTCAATTGAACCCATCTCAAAGTCGAAATAAAAATGTTGAGGATGACTTAATGAGAGATTGTAAATTAGTGAAGAAAAAGGTAGAGCTTTTGGATTCTCGCGAAAACTGGAGACACAGCTTAAAAGTAGTTTTATAACATGCCTTAAATAAATTTCTAAGTATTCCAGCTGTTCATTCCTTACGTGTGTCAAAATTTTACTGGAAACTTTGAAATATAAAGAGTCTAAGTGACAGTTCATTGGAGATCTTAAGATGGTAGGATCTTTAATGGGACTAACTAAAGGAACTATGTTCAACGATCATAGCCACTAAGAACTAATTTGATGTTGAGGAACAAACTGTTAAATATAGCATAAGTTATGGCTTATAAAACAACTTATTAAAGAGCTCGTTTCCAAAGTTTTCATAATCAATGTAAGAAGATGAAGGCGAATCCAATAAATCCTAGTCCATAAAATGTTAGAAAATTATGGGAATATATCTAAAAGTACATATTCTGCAGGATCATTTAGATAAATTTGAAAACAACATAAATCTTACTACAAACTGGCAGAACCAGTTGATCTTACAGGTCTATTTAGCGGCTACCTACGATATCAAAATTATTTGAGAATCTGCTTTTTAAACGTATTATTAAATCGTTTATAGAAATACTAGATTTCCATTTTGGATTTTGAAATCACCACTTGACATCGACCAAGTGCAGAGAGTAACAGCGGTTGTTGAAATGGCGTTCAAGAAAAGAAATACTGCCCTGCTATATCCCTGGACATCTCACAAGCTTTTGACCGGGTATGACCTTTGAGATCAATCTACAAAATGAGAAAATTGCTGCCGCTGAATTACTGTCCACTGCTGAGGTCACATCTTTTCGAAAGAAAATTTAAAGTCTCACATTCTCCACAGAATAGTGACTTGGTCTTGGTTGTACACTGCTGATATCCCAATAACAAAGGAAACAGTACCTGGAACATTTGCCGATGTCACAGTTATCATGGTAAAAGATACACTGCCTAAGGCTGTAGAAAAAGTACAAGTGTCAGTCAATAAGATGGAGAGAGTTTACAAATGGACTAGAGATTGAAAACTGTCCATGTGAATTTTGTATTGCGGCGAAATGACAAACACCTAAATATATCACTTGATGGATGCCCGATTAAACAAGCAGAATCAGCCAAATACCTCGGCATACATCTCGATAATAGGTCCAATTGGAAATATCATGTTAGACAAAAAGTAGAACCGATTAGACTCAAACTCGAGCAACTGTACTGGTTGGTCGAAAGATCCTCTTAACTTGACCTGAAGTCACAGAGATTAAGAAAGACAAGAACGAAAATATGATGGGGAACTACATTTAGGGTTTAGTAAGAGAAAATACTTACAAACATGAAATAGAAAGAACCAGGCTCACTTTTACCACTATTTTGTAATTTGATATAATGATAAAAGCATTCTCCTGGATACAAACTTTTTAATTCTTCAACTAACTACCGATAAATCTGCATAAAATTCATATTACCTCATCACAGTCAAAATTCGCGTGTGTGTAAATTAGATTAACATTTCACATTGCTTTCCTACCAAAGAAGACCATCCTAAACTCAGGATGGAAGATACTCCCGCACTCTGACATCCATTCATCAGATTTAACTCAATACGACTATCGTTTGTTTTGGTCAATGTATCACTGAGTGGATAAATAATTCAAAATTTAAAATTAACAAAATATCGTAGAAATCAGACAATAGTTCCTTCCAAATACTATGGAAAACATTAATTTTTAAAAATTACCGATAAAATTGTAAAACTTAATTACTAGTATTGATTTCAAAAGATCATCGTCAAAGCCAATTTAATTAACAGTCTCCACGAAACGACCACAACAACTTCCAACGGATTTCATTACATTATATTCGCGTCTTCATTTCAATGACGATGAAGATCATTAATACGAACCCTATCTCGGTCTAACGACAAACTAAAAAACAATACCACTGAAAAAACTGAACTGAAGCCATCACGAGCTATTAAAATAGCAACAACAAAAAATCAAGTTCAAGGTCAACCCGTACTCTTCCTATTCAATGTCCAACGCAATAGTTGTGGCTGACAATAGCGACTACAACAACAGCAACAGCAGCGACGCAACAAAAAAGGAAAAGAAACCACACGCTAGTGTTGGAACACGGTGGCAAAAAACACACTGTCGTTGCCAAAGGAATTGTTCGAACGATAGTTTTCGATTTCCATTTCGAAAAAATCGAAAAATACTCCTCAAGGTCGATTTTATGAAGCGCGAGACAACCGGCCTGCTGTGATTATTTGCGATTTTTAACAATTAATAAATACTACCCATGTTTTTGTATGAGTTGAAATACAATCGGTTTCAACAATTGCAAATGCAGTTCAATTTTTTTTTCTTTATTGTATTATCAAAACAATTAAACGTTTAATTAAATAATTTAATACAGTTTAAGTTGATTTACATTATTTATTAAATCTTTATCAACAAATAACCTGATACTTCAATCTCTACTGTTAATATCTCTACAAAGAACAAAACATCCTTATTTGAGAGTTTAATATGTAATTTCACACATAATTTTTAATTATTTTCAATCGCTTATTGTTTCGCTTTTCTAAAACTAAAATGTAAAGCTAAAAACGTTCGTATAAAAACGGGATCAATGTAATGTTGATGAACAAACTCACCAAAAAATAAACTGTAATGATTTAAATGATAAACCATCAACATCACAAAACTAGTTGAACGAAAGATTGAAATCATGTGAAGAACCGTAAATAAATAATCCGTGAGGCAAAAGTAGATGCAATTCATTGACGGTAACGTCAAAATTTAGAATTTTTCAATTCAATTTGTAAATACAATTTGTAGTGGGTTAAGTGATAAAGCTCTGCAGATGATAAAATATTTGAAAACAACACCTGATATCAATCATGATTACAATATACCTAGCTAATTGTCATGTCACATTATCCATGGTAATTTATTAATATATCAGTTAATTTCGCGTACTAAACAATAAAATTATATATTGACTTTCAAATGAATCATTAAAAAATACACATTAAATAATTTATATTCGTAATATTTAACACTTATAATGAGAATTAATTAAGCTGACGCGTCGGCTAATATAATTCAGTTATTAATAATATTCATAAAACAAAACTAAAAGTTCTTTTTAAATTTATAGATTTTTTTGTTTACGAAAATTCCCCGAATGCGCGAAAAGGTATTTTTATACAGAATTATAAGATATACGTTCAAGATGTTAATCCTCTTAAAATTTATCTAAAAATATAAGGCAAAAAAAAACGCTTTAAATTGAATATAACAAGGTTACTGACCAATGTTTAGCTAATTTCTAGTATCCTCCAAATACTTATTGAATAATATTTCGACACTCAGAAGTCAGACAAACATAGATCAGGCGGATAAGGCCATTGAGATATCTGACGCTCACGATAAACGTTATTAAACGCTCAACAAACGGTCATAATAATATATACTAATAATAAAATAATATAATCTATACTAAAATATTTAAAAAATATTCTATTTTTTATTAATATCATATATATAATAATATGAAATCATATCAATATCAACTAACAGAAATAATAAAAGAAGTGTTTTAATTATTTCGAATAACAAAAACACTGTAGTAATCAAAATATGTTAATAAAAATGTTAAGGAAAAAATCCTAAAGAAACTTATGATCTGCCTGTTAATTAGAATTAGTCGTTTTCACGCACCTGTGTTAAAAATACATTGTATTATTTTGATATTATGTTTAAATTATACCGTTGTAAATATTCACAATATTATTGACCAATCTAATACAATCAAAACAGGGATATTGACGTAGTAACCAACTAGTTTTTTATATACCGATTTGAAAGGATGAAATATTTGTAACTGGCGGTACAAAATTCAGTTGTCAGTTCTTAATCATGTTAATTCATGTGATAAAACAACTGAAGCTGGATGTACTACTTGCCCATACTAAATACAATTAGATTGTAATTTTCAACAATTAACACATTGATGATCCAGGGTTATTGGTCCAATTATAAATTTTACATTAAGATTCTTAGTCACTGACTAAAATCAGAACTAGTACTGAATAGTAAAGCATGTGTTGTATTGATTTTGTGTAAAACCAAGTTGTTTAACAAATCTTTTGTATCCAGTTAACAAAAAAGGCTTAGAGGTGATCTGTAAAAAACATATTTTGTGTTTTAAATATTTGACAAATCCAGATTTTTATTCGAACTGAATCAATTAATATCAGATCATATTGATGAATAAAATGAAAATATAATGAGCAAGTAAAGTTCAATTTACAAAAAATTAAACAATTTTCATTAAAAAAAGTAGTGAAAACTATGAATACAAAGGAAAAACAGGCTTAAATATGATTTAAAGAAACTGGCACTAAGTTTCTGAGCCCTTAACTTTAAATTTATGGAAGTTAACATGACAGACAGTTTGATTGATAGTCTGATTAGCTTTAAAATTTATTTTTTTGCACAATTTACCTTCACATTTTCTTAAAAGCTTCAGAGTGATGTGGGTGAAAATATTCGAAAATATTACTGTTGGTCACTTCACAGATAACCAATATACAGAGAAAAGAGAACGGAAATATTCGTATTATAGTAATTTAATATTATTGTAAGTAAAAATTGCAACAAAGAAAACAGTTTTTAAATAATTTCGAGATATATAATTGATTTCATGTTATGTAGTATTAAATTTGATGGAAACTTATAGAAATATTTAAATATCAGGACTAGTGATTTATATGCTCAATTATAATATCAAAACATATTGAACTGTATCGTTTTTCATTATTTTTTCCAATGTAACAGTATACCCTAACCTAACATATAAAATGTTTTTCAATATATCACGATTTATACACCTCAATACAACGAAATTTAGTTTAAACCATAATCGCAAGGTAAAAAGTAAGCATAATAATTCCGGACCAAGCACAACTTTTTTCGTACAAACGCTGCAGATTTTGCATGGGAAAAGAATGTTTCAAGCTGACGATGCCCAAAAATAAAATGATTTTTATGTATCCGCAGCAGAGATTGTCATACGATAGTTATATTTACTGAAGATAATTTATTATCTTGAGACGGCCCTTCAATTGTTTTTTTAATGTCAGATATTGATGAGAGAGGGGGTTGTTTAATAAAGAATTACTTTTGATAATATGATTGAGATCAAACTTGAAAAAATAGAAATTGTACTTAGCAGATATATTAAATTCTATATTAAAATGTTTTGTCTATTTTGTTGTTATGTGGTGAGAAACTTGAGGATAATCATCAGGTCAAAAATAATTATAACAATTCCTGACCGAGCACAAACTTTTTCCTATAGATACTACCATTTTTCAAATTCCTAGTTGACGACAACTAAAATAATTATAAACCCAAAATCTATAGGAAAAAAAAACGATTTGTTTTCGATGCTGCCTGAAAAAAAGAATGTTTTCAAGCTGACAGATAAAGAAGCTCAAAAATAAAAATATATTTTTATGTATCTGCACCAACGATTGTCAAACGATAGTTATATTAATTGAAAATGATTTATTATTATCGCCATACGGCGCTTCACTCATTTGTCTTGTCATATGTTGACGACAGTGGGTTGTTTAATAAAAAATTACTTTTGATAAGATGATTGTGATCAAACTTAAGAAAACTGAAAGGGTACTCACCACAGTCGTATATTAAAATTGCCTATTTTCAAGAGATATAATCTATGTTATGTTGTAGAAACTTGTGGATAATCAAAAAATACATACTATTTAGGTTTTTATTGGTTTGGGTAATTATTACTGAATATTTTGGCTCATTTATAAATGACAACTGGAAATTTTAACCAATATTACCATAACATTTTATGGAAACTCATGGAAATATTTGAATATCAAGAATAGTGATTTATATACTCAATTATAATATCATAACATATTGAACTAATATAGATTCAATATTCCAGCATTGTTTTTCTTTAATTTCTCCACTGGTACAGTATAACATAACCTAACATTTAAACATTTCTAACAAAATATCCCACTGTTTATTCTTTTCAGTAAAAAGAAACATTAATTATAATCACCACGTCAAAAATAATTATAACAATTCCTGACCGAGCACAAACTTTTTCCTACAGACACTACCATTTTTCAAATTCCAAATTGACTACGACTAAAATAATTATAAACCAAAAATCAACAGGAAAAAAAAGATTTGTTTTCAATACTGCCTGAAAAAAAGAATGTTTTCAAGTTGGCAGATAAAGAAGCTCAAAAACAAAAATATATTTTTATGTATATGCAGCAACGATTGTCAAACGATAGTTATATCAATTGAAAATGATTTATCATTATCTCCATACGGCGCTTCAATCATTTGTCTTGTCAGATGTTGATGACAGAGGGTTGTTTAATAAAAAAATACTTTTGATAAGATGATTGAGATCAAACTTGAGAAAACTGAAAGGGTACTCATCAGAGTCGTATATTAAAATTGCCATTTAGGTTTTTATTGGTTTGTGTAATTATTATTGAATATTTTGGCTCATTTATAAATGACAACTGGAAATTTTAACCTCTATTAATAAGATTTTATGGAAACTCATGGAAATATTTGAATATCAAGAATAGTGATTTACATACCCAATTATAATATCAAAACATATTGAACTGATATAGATTGAATTTTGTAACATTGTGTTTCTTTAATTTGTCCACTGGAACCTTATAACATAACCCAACATTTAAACATTTTTTAAAATATCACATCGTTTATGCTTTTTAGTAAAAATAAACTTAGTTTAATCATAATCACCACGTCAAAAATAATTATAACAATTCCTGACCGAGCACAACTTTTTTCTGCACTACCAGTTTCAATATAATATTATAAAAATATATATATTTTTATAAACTCAAAATTAACAAGGAAACTAGCCGGAACTAAAAAACAGTTTGTTTTGTTTTCGACTTTGCGTGAAAAAAGAATGTTTTAAAGCTGACTGATAACAATGCTCAAAACTAATAGAATATTTTTACAAATTTACGGCAACAATTGTTAGATTTGTTGAAGATAATTTATCATTATCTCAATATGTCGCTTTAGTCGTTTTTGTTATGTACAGAGGCTGATGACAGGGGATTGTTCAGTCAAAAATTAACTTCGTTATCCTAATTTTCAATGGAAGAATAACAATACGTTTATTTTATTGTCGTTGAGAAAATTTTCGCTAAGATGTTTAAGGGTACTCACCCAGATTCCTGTTCGAAATCTGAACAGACAGAGGCCCACAACTGGTGGTGGTGCAAAGCGAACCCTCCATCACGCCTCACTCAAACAACAACTAACAACAAATAAGGCACTGTATCAGAGTACACACTGGTCGGTTCTCATGAACTGTTGTTCGCCACCATACACAATCACCAGTTGACGATTGGCACAATGCCGAAAAAACCCAAACAAACACGTCGCAGGACTGTCAACGTCGAATTGATTGTCTTCGATCTGTGACGTTTCATCCTAGATCGCGTACTCCTTGCCGATCGAAATGTCCGATGGATCCTCTCCCGAAGAAAAAATCCACATGTAGCGGCGACCGCCGATTTTTCGATGTGTATCCGATGAACCGAAATTCACAGAGTGTGACACGACGTTCTGAGAGCGGCCGGCGTTCAAACTCACCTGTTTACTTCGCCTGTTCGTTTTCACGGGCAAACGATGGAAACATCAAGCCAGGCTAAGGTGGACCGCCTACTATGCGGCCAGCGCGGCGGCGCCGCCTTTTTAAATATATTTAGACTAGAATTTATTAATTGTTTGGAAAATAAAAAATATCACTACTTATATAAAATTGGTTGCTAAACCAGATGGTAATGTAATATTTCTCAGAAATGCAAAAATGTCTAAAAATTTTTGTCTTTTATTTCCAAAAGAATGTGTTAAAAAATCGAATCTCAATCAAGATTAAACAAAAATATCTCAAGGAAAATGCAGGTACACAAGTAAAACTAGCTGTTTGATAGAATACTATACGAATTTGTTGTAAATTTTCAAGTTATAGAGAAAATATTATTAATAATAAGTCATATTGGTTATTATATTAAAGAAGGTAAAATAAAATTATTGAAAACTACCACATCGCAACTCTTAAAATATATACATTTATTTATATATCTAGAATATTCACAAAACGCTGGAATTTTGATTTCTTCTTGACAATTTTTACGGAAAAAATGAAAAACATGACATTCGCTCTAAAAAAAGTAAATTTGCTCAATAACCCTGTTAGATTTCCCAAAATGCTTATACTAACCTAAACGTTATTCAATTACTTATCTATTTCAATTAGTGATTTAATTTTGTTAATATACCTTGAAAACAATATAAATTTAAAAAAAAACAGTATTAATTCCGGTCGAGACCGTGCTATAGTAGGCCGTAACTCGTACACCTAATGCGTTCGGTTCCGATAGCAAACTAATTAAAATAAATTGACAAAAAGCCATTACTAAATATAATTAGAAGTGTCCGCGGCCACCAGAAAGAGCTAAAGGTCAGAAATGTGACAAGCGTTGAATAATCATGACGAACGAACGCGTCAATCGAACGCGGGTTCAGCGAGGGAGGACAGTAAACAAAGTCGGAGACAGTCGGGCGAACAAACGACGAAGGAACGCGCGCGAGCGAGACGGAAATGTTTAAACAATCAATGCTAACCGCGGTGATAATTTTATTAGGAATAAAATCAGAAGCAACGGGAGGATTTTGTTATATTGACGATGCACGATACGCTACAAATTGAATTTTTATAAATCAGAGTCACATCATTATTTAATTTCTTTTTGATTAAATTTCAAATATATAAAGTCAGCTGACGGTATATCTGTCAATGTGCATTACCATGGTAACCACTGCGATAATGGCCGTTGCTATGGTAACATTTTCAAACACTGTTAGTCAGTGTCAACCATTCCACATGTGTTTATTAGTTATTATAACGCTGTTTTAATTACTGCTAATTAGTTAATACTTTTCTTACTGTATATTAATAATGTATCAGAGCAACATATTTACTTTAATTAAATCTTTCATATTGACTCTCTAGTCACGCAGTTTTCATCAATTGTAGTATTTAATTTTTCTACAATGAAGGTAACAGTACATTTTAGTCAACGATCGGTTTATTCCCTTGATAATTCTTGTAAAACAAAACGAAGAAAACTCTTGAAAATTCTGTGAACGTAAAAGAAAATGTGTCAAAGTGTTCATAAATGTTTAACCGCTGTTTATTGAGTTTAAATCAAAATAGTGAAGAATCTGTGCAACAAAATGAATACATTCAATCAGGAGCAAGGAAAGGTAAGGGCTCACAAGTATAGTTAGGAATAAGTTATTAAAACAAGCTGCTTTAAAATGTAATCTAAATCACACCGAAAAAAAAACAGAGAAGCTGCTTAGAAAATGCAGTAATAGTCATTCACTAATAGATTGACACAGTATTAAACTGATGTATTAATAACAATAAAATACCCTGCCAGGTTTATATACTTTAAAATCCAAGTTTGGAATACAGGGGTAGTACTTTTTTGTTACTGTGTGTGCACTTTTATTGTCCGGGGCAGTCCCGGAATATAAAAACTCAAAACTAAAAACTAAAATCCTCACGGTACAAAAGTACGGCTACCTAAGCATATCAATTTCAGTAACTAATATCAATACCATTAAAAGTGAATGAACTATTACGTTTATTTTTTTTATTTTTACATAATATATAATCATAATCCGTATTTCCCAATGTATTCATTCTAGCAACCTTTTGTTCTATTGTATATGCTACTAATCATATATTTATATTATTACGTGTAGAAATAAGTCTCTGACTTTCTGACTGAATATAGCCCTCAAATATTATTAATCTTGAATCATAATCAACGTTTCATTTCCATTTATTCCATTTATATATTTTTGAGCCCAGTAAACTTTATTTACGTAGAACTTTTATTTTATTATGTTAAAAAACATCAAGATTATTATTTGTATTGTATGTTAAACACCATAATTGTTACAAGATCTAATCTAACCTTAGAGAATACAAACCTCTCGAAACCTTACTTGAAATGATACAGCGCCATCTCTGGAGGTCGATGCGATCGCGTCAAAATACGACTACTAATTTTACTCGCGTAAATCAGTAATCGTGTTTATGTCAACATTTCGCATTTCATCACACATTATTAAAAAATAGAGATAATTAACATACGGTTGTGTAAATTACTTGATAATTTACACAGAAAATACATTAAAAATATTTGCTTAACACTTGTGTCAGACTATATATTCTTATTTTAAAAATACGGTCAACGTTTAACACCCTTAGTCTAAATGAAATCATATTATCTGTCATTAACAATTTACCTACATGAAAACATGATACTTTTCGTAAACTGTAATTCCGATAACTTGATATTTCGTTCAATACATATTTCACATGACTGATGCACGTCATGTTTATTGCAAACAATATATAAAACAAATCACAGTTTTTATCTCGAAATATATTTACCTATGATAAACCGTAATATTTTTAATCTTTCTAATCAATTTATGTGTATCTATTTTTTAAAATCACGTAAATAAAAAACGCAGAATCCTTGGTGCTAGTAAACGTCATAAATTCGAATCCCACGTGACCATGAATGACAATGAATGATAAAAGCAAAATTCTCAAAATATATGTATTTTGCCAAGAACGAAACGAAAATCCATGTTAAATTACTCTAAAATTAATAATTTTTGAGATATACCACATAAACTACAATCTACATACTTTTGGAAAATACAGTTTTCACTCTATAACATAAAATCTAAAGGTTGCGTCAAATTTATTTTACTGCCACTTGATTCAACATAAAATTCTCTATAACTCCTGTAATTTTCACTACGCTGATATTATCAGAACGGAAATGACTGCAAATAACTTGAAAATGGCAAAAAATCACAAATTTTCACGACTATATATATGGAAAAAGTGCCAATTTTTTTCATCTCCCGGATAAAAGCAAAATTCTCAAAATATATGTATTTTGCCAAGAACGAAACGAAAATCCATGTTAAATTACTCTAAAATTAATAATTTTTGAGATATACCACATAAACTACAATCTACATACTTTTGGAAAATACAGTTTTCACTCTATAACATAAAATCTAAAGGTTGCGTCAAATTTATTTTACTGCCACTTGATTCAACATAAAATTCTCTATAACTCCTGTAATTTTCACTACGCTGATATTATCAGAACGGAAATGACTGCAAATAACTTGAAAATGGCAAAAAATCACAAATTTTCACGACTATATATATGGAAAAAGTGCCAATTTTTTTCATCTCCCGGATAAAAGCAAAATTCTCAAAATATATGTATTTTGCCAAGAACGAAACGAAAATCCATGTTAAATTACTCTAAAATTAATAATTTTTGAGATATACCACATAAACTACAATCTACATACTTTTGGAAAATACAGTTTTCACTCTATAACATAAAATCTAAAGGTTGCGTCAAATTTATTTTACTGCCACTTGATTCAACATAAAATTCTCTATAACTCCTGTAATTTTCACTACGCTGATATTATCAGAACGGAAATGACTGCAAATAACTTGAAAATGGCAAAAAATCACAAATTTTCACGACTATATATATGGAAAAAGTGCCAATTTTTTTTATCTCCCGGATAAAAGCAAAATTCTCAAAATATATGTGTTTTGCCAAGAAAGAAACGAAAATCCATGTTAAATTACTCTGAAATTAATAATTTTTGAGATATACCACATCAACTACAATCTACATATTTTTGGAAAATACAGTTTTCACCCTATAACATAAAATCTAAAGGTTGCATCAAATTTATTTTACTACCACTTGATTCAACATAAAATTCTCTATAACTCCTGTAATTTGCACTAACCTGATATCATCAGAACGGAAATGACAGCAAAGAACTTGAAAATGGCAAAAAATCACAAATTTTCACGACTATATATATGGAAAAAGTGCCAATTTTTTTCATCTCCCAGATAAAAGCAAAATTGTCAAAATATATGTATTTCTCCAAGAAAGAAACGAAAATCCATGTTAAATTACTCTAAAATTAATAATTTTTGAGATATACCACATCAACTACAATCTACATATTTTTGGAAAATACAGTTTTCACCCTATAACATAAAATCTAAAGGTTGCATCAAATTTATTTTACTACCACTTGATTCAACATAAAATTCTCTATAACTCCTGTAATTTGCACTAACCTGATATCATCAGAACGGAAATGACAGCAAAGAACTTGAAAATGGCAAAAAATCACAAATTTTCACGACTGTATATATGGAAAAAGTGCCAATTTTTTTCATCTCTCGGATAAAAGCAAAATTGTCAAAATATATGTATTTCTCCAAGAAAGAAACGAAAATCCATGTTAAATTACTCTGAAATTAATAATTTTTGAGATATACCACATCAACTACAATCTACATATTTTTGGAAAATACAGTTTTCACCCTATAACATAAAATCTAAAGGTTGCATCAAATTTATTTTACTACCACTTGATTCAACATAAAATTCTCTATAACTCCTGTAATTTGCACTAACCTGATATCATCAGAACGGAAATGACAGCAAAGAACTTGAAAATGGCAAAAAATCACAAATTTTCACGACTATATATATGGAAAAAGTGCCAATTTTTTTCATCTCCCGGATAAAAGCAAAATTCTCAAAATATATGTATTTCTCCAAGAAAGAAACGAAAATCCATGTTAAATTACTCTAGAATTAATAATTTTTGAGATATACCACATCAACTACAATCTACATATTTTTGGAAAATACAGTTTTCACCCTATAACATAAAATCTAAAGGTTGCATCAAATTTATTTTACTACCACTTGATTCAACATAAAATTCTCTATAACTCCTGTAATTTGCACTAACCTGATATCATCAGAACGGAAATGACAGCAAAGAACTTGGAAATGGCAAAAAATCACAAATTTTCACGACTATATATATGGAAAAAGTGCCAATTTTTTTCATCTCTCGGATAAAAGCAAAATTGTCAAAATATATGTATTTCTCCAAGAAAGAAACGAAAATCCATGTTAAATTACTCTAAAATTAATAATTTTTGAGATATACCACATCAACTACAATCTACATATTTTTGGAAAATACAGTTTTCACCCTATAACATAAAATCTAAAGGTTGCATCAAATTTATTTTACTACCACTTGATTCAACATAAAATTCTCTATAACTCCTGTAATTTGCACTAACCTGATATCATCAGAACGGAAATGACAGCAAAGAACTTGGAAATGGCAAAAAATCACAAATTTTCACGACTATATATATGGAAAAAGTGCCAATTTTTTTCATCTCTCGGATAAAAGCAAAATTGTCAAAATATATGTATTTCTCCAAGAAAGAAACGAAAATCCATGTTAAATTACTCTAAAATTAATAATTTTTGAGATATACCACATCAACTACAATCTACATATTTTTGGAAAATACAGTTTTCACCCTATAACATAAAATCTAAAGGTTGCATCAAATTTATTTTACTACCACTTGATTCAACATAAAATTCTCTATAACTCCTGTAATTTGCACTAACCTGATATCATCAGAACGGAAATGACAGCAAAGAACTTGAAAATGGCAAAAAATCACAAATTTTCACGACTATATATATGGAAAAAGTGCCAATTTTTTTCATCTCCCAGATAAAAGCAAAATTCTCAAAATATATGTATTTTGCCAAGAAAGAAACGAAAATCCATGTTAAATTAATCTGAAATTAATAATTTTTGAGATATACCACATCAACTACAATCTACATATTTTTGGAAAATACAGTTTTCACCCTATAACATAAAATCTAAAGGTTGCATCAAATTTATTTTACTACCACTTGATTCAACATAAAATTCTCTATAACTCCTGTAATTTGCACTAACCTGATATCATCAGAACGGAAATGACAGCAAAGAACTTGAAAATGGCAAAAAATCACAAATTTTCACGACTATATATATGGAAAAAGTGCCAATTTTTTTCATCTCCCGGATAAAAGCAAAATTCTCAAAATATATGTATTTTGCCAAGAAAGAAACGAAAATCCATGTTAAATTACTCTGAAATTAATAATTTTTGAGATATACCACATCAACTACAATCTACATATTTTTGGAAAATACAGTTTTCACCCTATAACATAAAATCTAAAGGTTGCATCAAATTTATTTTACTACCACTTGATTCAACATAAAATTCTCTATAACTCCTGTAATTTGCACTAACCTGATATCATCAGAACGGAAATGACAGCAAAGAACTTGAAAATGGCAAAAAATCACAAATTTTCACGACTATATATATGGAAAAAGTGCCAATTTTTTTCATCTCCCAGATAAAAGCAAAATTCTCAAAATATATGTATTTTGCCAAGAAAGAAACGAAAATCCATGTTAAATTAATCTGAAATTAATAATTTTTGAGATATACCACATCAACTACAATCTACATATTTTTGGAAAATACAGTTTTCACCCTATAACATAAAATCTAAAGGTTGCATCAAATTTATTTTACTACCACTTGATTCAACATAAAATTCTCTATAACTCCTGTAATTTGCACTAACCTGATATCATCAGAACGGAAATGACAGCAAAGAACTTGAAAATGGCAAAAAATCACAAATTTTCACGACTATATATATGGAAAAAGTGCCAATTTTTTTCATCTCCCGGATAAAAGCAAAATTCTCAAAATATATGTATTTTGCCAAGAAAGAAACGAAAATCCATGTTAAATTACTCTGAAATTAATAATTTTTGAGATATACCACATCAACTACAATCTACATATTTTTGGAAAACACAGTTTTCACCCTATAACATAAAATCTAAAGGTTGCATCAAATTTATTTTACTACCACTTGATTCAACATAAAATTCTCTATAACTCCTGTAATTTGCACTAACCTGATATCATCACAACGAAAATGACATCAAAGAACTTGAAAATGGCAAAAAATCACAAATTTTCACGACTATATATATGGAAAAAGTGCCAATTTTTTTCATCTCCCAGATAAAAGCAAAATTCTCAAAATATATGTATTTTGCCAAGAAAGAAACGAAAATCCATGTTAAATTAATCTGAAATTAATAATTTTTGAGATATACCACATCAACTACAATCTACATATTTTTGGAAAATACAGTTTTCACCCTATAACATAAAATCTAAAGGTTGCATCAAATTTATTTTACTACCACTTGATTCAACATAAAATTCTCTATAACTCCTGTAATTTGCACTAACCTGATATCATCAGAACGGAAATGACAGCAAAGAACTTGAAAATGGCAAAAAATCACAAATTTTCACGACTATATATATGGAAAAAGTGCCAATTTTTTTCATCTCTCGGATAAAAGCAAAATTGTCAAAATATATGTATTTCTCCAAGAAAGAAACGAAAATCCATGTTAAATTACTCTAGAATTAATAATTTTTGAGATATACCACATAAACTACAATCTACATATTTTTGGAAAATACAGTTTTCACCCTATAACATAAAATCTAAAAGTTGCATCAAATTTATTTTACTACCACTTGATTCAACATAAAATTCTCTATAACTCCTGTAATTTGCACTAACCTGCTATCATCAGAACGGAAATGACAGCAAAGAACTTGAAAATTGCAAAAAATCACAAATTTTCACGACTATATATATGGAAAAAGTGCCAATTTTTTTTATCTCCCGGATAAAAGCAAAATTCTCAAAATATATGTGTTTTGCCAAGAAAGAAACGAAAATCCATGTTAAATTACTCTGAAATTAATAATTTTTGAGATATACCACATCAACTACAATCTACATATTTTTGGAAAATACAGTTTTCACCCTATAACATAAAATCTAAAGGTTGCATCAAATTTATTTTACTACCACTTGATTCAACATAAAATTCTCTATAACTCCTGTAATTTGCACTAACCTGATATCATCAGAACGGAAATGACAGCAAAGAACTTGAAAATGGCAAAAAATCACAAATTTTCACGACTATATATATGGATAAAAGCAAAATTGTCAAAATATATGTATTTCTCCAAGAAAGAAACGAAAATCCATGTTAAATTACTCTAAAATTAATAATTTTTGAGATATACCACATCAACTACAATCTACATATTTTTGGAAAATACAGTTTTCACCCTATAACATAAAATCTAAAGGTTGCATCAAATTTATTTTACTACCACTTGATTCAACATAAAATTCTCTATAACTCCTGTAATTTGCACTAACCTGATATCATCAGAACGGAAATGACAGCAAAGAACTTGGAAATGGCAAAAAATCACAAATTTTCACGACTATATATATGGAAAAAGTGCCAATTTTTTTCATCTCTCGGATAAAAGCAAAATTGTCAAAATATATGTATTTCTCCAAGAAAGAAACGAAAATCCATGTTAAATTACTCTAAAATTAATAATTTTTGAGATATACCACATCAACTACAATCTACATATTTTTGGAAAATACAGTTTTCACCCTATAACATAAAATCTAAAGGTTGCATCAAATTTATTTTACTACCACTTGATTCAACATAAAATTCTCTATAACTCCTGTAATTTGCACTAACCTGATATCATCAGAACGGAAATGACAGCAAAGAACTTGGAAATGGCAAAAAATCACAAATTTTCACGACTATATATATGGAAAAAGTGCCAATTTTTTTCATCTCTCGGATAAAAGCAAAATTGTCAAAATATATGTATTTCTCCAAGAAAGAAACGAAAATCCATGTTAAATTACTCTAAAATTAATAATTTTTGAGATATACCACATCAACTACAATCTACATATTTTTGGAAAATACAGTTTTCACCCTATAACATAAAATCTAAAGGTTGCATCAAATTTATTTTACTACCACTTGATTCAACATAAAATTCTCTATAACTCCTGTAATTTGCACTAACCTGATATCATCAGAACGGAAATGACAGCAAAGAACTTGAAAATGGCAAAAAATCACAAATTTTCACGACTATATATATGGAAAAAGTGCCAATTTTTTTCATCTCCCGGATAAAAGCAAAATTCTCAAAATATATGTATTTTGCCAAGAAAGAAACGAAAATCCATGTTAAATTACTCTGAAATTAATAATTTTTGAGATATACCACATCAACTACAATCTACATATTTTTGGAAAATACAGTTTTCACCCTATAACATAAAATCTAAAGGTTGCATCAAATTTATTTTACTACCACTTGATTCAACATAAAATTCTCTATAACTCCTGTAATTTGCACTAACCTGATATCATCAGAACGGAAATGACAGCAAAGAACTTGAAAATGGCAAAAAATCACAAATTTTCACGACTATATATATGGAAAAAGTGCCAATTTTTTTCATCTCCCAGATAAAAGCAAAATTCTCAAAATATATGTATTTTGCCAAGAAAGAAACGAAAATCCATGTTAAATTAATCTGAAATTAATAATTTTTGAGATATACCACATCAACTACAATCTACATATTTTTGGAAAATACAGTTTTCACCCTATAACATAAAATCTAAAGGTTGCATCAAATTTATTTTACTACCACTTGATTCAACATAAAATTCTCTATAACTCCTGTAATTTGCACTAACCTGATATCATCAGAACGGAAATGACAGCAAAGAACTTGAAAATGGCAAAAAATCACAAATTTTCACGACTATATATATGGAAAAAGTGCCAATTTTTTTCATCTCCCGGATAAAAGCAAAATTCTCAAAATATATGTATTTTGCCAAGAAAGAAACGAAAATCCATGTTAAATTACTCTGAAATTAATAATTTTTGAGATATACCACATCAACTACAATCTACATATTTTTGGAAAACACAGTTTTCACCCTATAACATAAAATCTAAAGGTTGCATCAAATTTATTTTACTACCACTTGATTCAACATAAAATTCTCTATAACTCCTGTAATTTGCACTAACCTGATATCATCAGAACGGAAATGACAGCAAAGAACTTGAAAATGGCAAAAAATCACAAATTTTCACGACTATATATATGGAAAAAGTGCCAATTTTTTTCATCTCCCAGATAAAAGCAAAATTCTCAAAATATATGTATTTTGCCAAGAAAGAAACGAAAATCCATGTTAAATTAATCTGAAATTAATAATTTTTGAGATATACCACATCAACTACAATCTACATATTTTTGGAAAATACAGTTTTCACCCTATAACATAAAATCTAAAGGTTGCATCAAATTTATTTTACTACCACTTGATTCAACATAAAATTCTCTATAACTCCTGTAATTTGCACTAACCTGATATCATCAGAACGGAAATGACAGCAAAGAACTTGAAAATGGCAAAAAATCACAAATTTTCACGACTGTATATATGGAAAAAGTGCCAATTTTTTTCATCTCTCGGATAAAAGCAAAATTGTCAAAATATATGTATTTCTCCAAGAAAGAAACGAAAATCCATGTTAAATTACTCTAAAATTAATAATTTTTGAGATATACGACATAAACTACAATCTACATATTTTTGGAAAATACAGTTTTCACCCTATAACATAAAATCTAAAGGTTGCATCAAATTTATTTTACTACCACTTGATTCAACATAAAATTCTCTATAACTCCTGTAATTTGCACTAACCTGATATCATCAGAACGGAAATGACAGCAAAGAACTTGGAAATGGCAAAAAATCACAAATTTTCACGACTGTATATATGGAAAAAGTGCCAATTTTTTTCATCTCCCGGATAAAAGCAAAATTCTCAAAATATATGTATTTTGCCAAGAAAGAAACGAAAATCCATGTTAAATTACTCTAAAATTAATAATTTTTGACATATACCACATCAACTACAATCTACATATTTTTGGAAAATACAGTTTTCACCCTATAACATAAAATCTAAAGGTTGCATCAAATTTATTTTACTACCACTTGATTCAACATAAAATGCTCTCTATAACTCCTGTAATTTGCACTAACCTGATATCATCAGAACGGAAATGACAGCAAAGAACTTGAAAATGGCAAAAAATCACAAATTTTCACGACTATATATATGGAAAAAAGTGCCAATTTTTTTCATCTCCCGAATAAAAGCAAAATTCTCAAAATATATGTATTTCTCCAAGAAAGAAACGAAAATCCATGTTAAATTACTCTAGAATTAATAATTTTTGAGATATACCACATAAACTACAATCTACATATTTTTTGAAAATACAATTTTCACTCTATAACATAAAATCTAAAGGTTTTATCAAATTTATTTTACTACCAGTTGATTCAACATAAAATTCTTTATAAACTCTGTGATTTTCATTATATTACTATTATGTAATCGGAAATGATAGCAAAAAGCTTGAAAACGGGAAAAAATCGCACAGTTATATGGAAGAAATGCTATTTTTTTCATACTCACAATATATGTATTTTGGGGTGAAAGAAACGAAAATGTCTGTTAAATTACCCGAGAATTCATAATTTTTAAGATATGACACATATTCAGAAATCCACATATTTTTGGATAAAACATTCTGCATTTTATAACTCAATATAATTGTCATCAGGCTTTTACTCACTTGAACTCTCTTTAATATAGTCGTAATATAAGTAAGACTTTCTGCAAAAGCACTTTACTTGGCACAAGATCCGAAATATTCCATAAAACATACATAAAACATAACTCTAACCAAAAATAAAATATAATAATGAACAACATAACCCTGTGTTACACCATCTTTTGTAAGACGCTACGAATTAATTCCAACGCCTGATAATTTATGTTCTTAAACCCAATATTAAAATTAATGAAATGCGATGTTAACGCTAATTTACCGCTAATAACGACTATTAAATTGAATTAAATTAAAAACAAATGTTAAACAGTTTTCAAGTGGTATAATCAATGACATTTATTTGAATGAAATAAATTAAATACGCGCATGTGATGATTTATTTATCCTAAATTAAGTCAATATTGCCGATTTATCACGAGTTCAAGTGGTTTTATTTTAATTTAAAACTATAATATTGTGTTACAGCAAATATAATAAATAGTTTGCGTTTGTAGCAAGTGATGAGAGCCGGACCTTAGTACAGTGAACGAAATGGGATGAAGAAAATGTTAAGGTCATCTCAGTACCCATCCTTTAAACGTAATCAAACTGTATCCGCGATTGTGAGTAATTGATAGTCGTGCTTAAAAAAAACAGAAATTTCAAAGTAGAACAAAAAATATATTCCATAAGGAACCCATCCCAGTCACGCCGTAACTGTAAGGATGTTCGGGAGTTTTACAAGAGTAAATCCAAAAAAAGCGATCCCATTAGTCTGCCAAAAGTCTCACAATTTAGTTGGCCATTCAACAATATAAAACTTTCTTCAAAATGAATATCATTCAAATTCTTCAAATGATATATATAAAATAAAATATTTTCATTGTCACTCATGGTCTTTGAAACTAAAATTAGTAGTTAGCCTACTCAAAGTTATTTTGTAAATACGTTATCTAAATTTGTGACGACAAGTTTCAGTTCAGTTTGGCTTTGACATGCAACAAAATTCTAATCTAAATAAAATAATTGAACAAACATGTTATCAAATATAATTTATTTTAACATTATAGTATATCTAAAAACTACTAACGTTAATTATGCAGCCACAGTAGTTTATAGGTTAGAGTTATAACGCCTTATCACTATTGCTTTCAAGAATTTTGCACGTCTGACAACGGAACAACTTTGACAGGCTCATTCGGTTACTCGTTCGAACTAATCATACAGCATTGTCTCTCTTTTTAACTATAATACTATACTATAACTATATATACGTTGTGTATGTATATGTTATGTATGTATATGTTATGTATGTATATGTTATGTATGTATATGTTATTATATATGTATGTAATACGGCTCAGACTATTTAGCCATCTGTTCTCTTTGTGACTACCGAATGGTGGACGAGTGAGACGGGTTGGTCTGTTTTTACCCTTACTGGCTTTGTATCACTGTTCAACCAGTCGCTTTTCGCCAGTTCTTTCCGTTAAATAAAATATTATTTTCAAATTTTTTTGTTTAATTACTTTTTTTTTCTGTTCTGGCCTAAAAACTACGCGGTGGAATGCATGACGCATACCTGGTCGCGGAGACTTGCCCTGGAGTGACAAGTTGGACCGGGTTATGTGGGACTGCCTCTGGGCTTACAAATACACTAAACCGAAACCGCCTCACAGTTGACCCCTGTGGATCACTACTGCTACTGCATTAAATTTGGGGATATGGCCCGCTAATCGGGCAGCCGTTATTGGGCACGAGGGCCCGGCGATTCTATTGATTCGCGAACCTAAGTTAACACACAACTGGGTACTGTTGTGTGGGGGCTGTATGTAAAAAGTTATGACTGTAGCGACGGATGAGGTCGTTTCAGTCTGGAAAAGGGGGAGAGCTTAGCGGTGACGCGGTGCTAAGCTCCCAGCATGTCGACCAGCTCGCGAACAAGCGCGTTTTCAGAAGAACTTGAGCTGAGTTGTTGTTTGGGGAATGATTGAGATATGAAGTGCTTGATTTCTGGAGTGTCAGTTTCCCTATGAATTTGATTATTTCTGACAAACCATGGAGCGTTTAATATTCTCCTGAGGAGCTTATTTTGGAAAACTTGAAGCCGTTTGACCTGGTAGGGTGTAACAAACTTGAAGTAGACATTAGATCCGTAGAGGAGTACGGACCGAATTAACATCTTGTAAAATAAGCATTTGATGGAGATGGGAAGTCTGCTAGAAGGGCAGATCAGAGAAAATAGCAGGTTTGCTATCCCCGAACCTTTTTGGATTGCTTTCTGGATTTGGGAATGCCAACCGAACCGCCGGTCGAAGTGAAGACCTAGGTACGTGACGTTATCCAGCCATGGAATTATTGCGGTGTCGATCTTAAGTTGCGAGACGCGCAGTGCATAACGCTTCTTGCGGAAAATGATGGCCTGGGTTTTCAGGGGGTTGATTTGCAACCTTCAGAATTTGAACCACTTGACCGCATGATCGAGCTGCAATTACCCTTTCACATATTTTAACTTCTCCATTGCTTGATCCAATTGTTAATTTCGTTTATTTACCTCCAGTCATTATGACAGTATCGTCAGCAAAATTAACTATCGTACTATGCAACAGTTTTGAATGATCCAAACTTATGCTATACAATATTCTTATGAAAAATACAACATGACGAATCGCGCTTTTATACTTCCGAATCGGATACTAAACGCACAATCCATTTACTTAATGAGCTTAATTTAACTGAGTATATCACTGAACGAGTATATCAAAAATCAATAATGGGTTAGTAAAAAAATAATTACGTTTTTTAAATTTTTTTATCAAAACAAATTTATTCATATAAATTTCGAATACTGACATTTTGACAAGTGGCATTTTGCCACTTTCCTAGCAAAACTATAACTAATTATAAATTATAGTTATTAATTTCTAAAATTTCTGGGCGAAAAACTGAACCAAATGATATTCACAAACTCCTTTTGAAGCCAGTTCCTTGGTGTTAATACTTCTATCTTCATTAGAGAACAAGCTTCATTGTAGAGAGGATAAACCAATATTACCTTTTTTCTAATCCATTATTTTTTCGATATTGGTGAAGTTCTTCCCTTCTACTAAGTTCCTGAAGGTGAAAGTAATCTTATTCTGTTATACCATCGGCCATATTCACCTTCTGAATACTATTTGTTTATATCGATGATTATAGCGAAACTGAGATGACAAATTGAATTTATGAATATATATAATCCCAGCAACTATTTTTTACTATACTATATATTACTGATACAAAATTTGCTGAGAAACGTAACTAAAATAAAAAATATGACCAACAATCGTTAAATTACAACTACATAGTAAATTATAATGTACTCTAGATGTGATAACAGCAATAACATTACTAGGATAGGGTAACTAATAACTTCAAAGGTCACATAATGGCGGATAATGCAAAATGTAACTGGTTATCTAGCACCCTTTCGTAGAGTAATACTATGTCTAAACGTATACGTTCAATGTATATATTACGTTGGTCACAGCCGTGACTATCGCCATCATCTGTTTTAAAACTACTTGAATGGTGAACGAGTGGGATGAGTTCGTCTATTTCCTAATAGATAAGCATCAACCTTTCAATTCCATTAATTCTCCTAAAACATTGAGAACTGTATTCGCATTGTGATTCATTGTTTTTCAAAAAGAAACCTTAGCTAAGTGTATTTCTCAATGAAATACGAACGTGTAAACACTAAAAAACGTCAAACAATAACAAAAAACGTCAAACAATATATATATATATATATATATATATATATATATATATATATATATATATATATATATATGACGTTGGTCACAGCCGTGACTATCGCCATCATCTGTTTTAAAACTACTTGAATGGTGAACGAGTGGGGTGAGTTCGTCTATTTCCTAATAGATAAGCATCAACCTTTCAATTCCATTCATTCTCCTAAAACATTGAGAACTGTATTCGCATTGTGATTCATTGTTTTTCAAAAAGAAACCTTAGCTAAGTGTATTTCTCAATGAAATACGAACGTGTAAACACTAAAAAACGTCAAACAATAACCAAACTAAATTGAAATGTTATTTAGTTTAGGTGTACCTGCGGTCAACTAGCCAATCATATATGTATACCATGGCAGTTATTAAGGCCTTAGAACTCTCTTTCTATCTCTTCACCTCTCAAGCTGATCGAGCTGCTTGAAAACAGAGCAGAAAAGGATTTCAAATATTTGCTACAGAAAAGAAAGTTTTCCGATAAGAGTCCCTTTCATCCCGCTAAATAATCTGCTCTCTTATTGCCTTCTATTCCAGTATGAGAGGGAGGCTGCTTACTGTTGCTTCTAACATGTAACAGGTCAATTGAAAAGTCCTCGGCCTACCTTAGTAAAACACATTTTTTGGCAAAATTGGTTTTTGTTATTCAACATAATTCCGTTCGAGGGTGGTACACTGATTATAGTGACCCTCCAACTTTTCGATACTATTTTTGTAGTACGATTTGTCCTTTGCTTTAAAATAGGCCTAAGTTTCGGCGATCATCTCTTCATTCGACGAAAATTTCTTCCCAGCGAGCATTCTTTTGAGATCTGAGAACAGTAAATAGTCGTTGGAGGCCAGATCTAGAGAATACGGAGGATGAGGAAGCAATTCAAAGCCCAATTCATGGATTTTTGCCATCGTTTTCACTGACCTGTGGCACGGTGCATTGTCTTGATAAAGCAGCACTTTCTTTTTCTTCCAATGCGGCCGTTTTTCTGCGATTTCGTCCTTCAAACGGTCTAATAACGCTATGTAATAGTCGCTATTGATGGTCCTTCCTTTTTCAAGGTAGTCAACCTTTCCAGCCGACTGTTGCGTTTTTCCACGCTTTGGAGCGGGTTCATCGTGTGCAGTCCACTCGGATGACTGTCGATTGAACTTCGGAGTGAAATGATGGAGCCATGTTTCATCCATTGTCACGTATCGACGCAAAAATTCTGGTTTATTATTTCTTCAAAACACTGCACCGAATCATTAACTCATAGTTGTTTTTGGTCAAAAGTGAACTGACGCGGCACCCACTTTGCACAGAACTTTCTCATACCCAAATATTCTTGAATGATATGATGTACACGTTCAGTTGACATCTTTAGAGTGTCTGCCATTTTATTCAATTTCAATTTAGGGTCATTCAAAATCATTTTGTGGATTTTTTAAATATTTTCGTCGGTAACAACCTCTTTTGGGCGTCCATTGCGTTCACCGTCTTCGGTGCTCATTTCACCACGTCTAAACTTAGCATACCAATCCTTGATGGTTGATTTTCCTCGGACAGTGTCCGGAAACTGGGCATCAAGCCAAGTTTTTGCTTCAACTGCACTTTTCCCTTCAAAAAACAATATTTTATCAACACGTGAAATTCCTTTTTATCCATTTATTTCACAATAACAAAAGTTGCTTCACTCAAAATGCTATAATTCATAAACCAATGATCCGCATCTTTTGAGGGTTAGGGCTAACTGAAAAACATATGGATTTAGCTCTAGTAACACCATCTATGTATCAGGCCGGGGACTTTTCATTTGACCTGTTATGTATATTGAAGCACGTTTGATTTAAGTTTCAATTCCATTAATTCTCCTAAAACGAAGATTGAAAACTGTATGTAATTTTATTCGCATTGTGACTCATTACCTTTCAATGAGAAACCTTTGCTAAATGTATTTCTCAATGAAATAAGAACATGTAAATACTAAAAAACGTCAATCAACCACCAAACTAAATTGAACTGTTAATTATATTAAGTGCACATGCGTTCAACTAGCCAATCAAATAGTACATCTTGTTCGCTTCCCTGTAGTCTGATATAAAAACAGATTGAATCTGCTAACATTGGTAATATTAGGGCTTTAGGAATCCCTTTTACTCTTAGAATCACCTCACAGGCCGATCGAATAGAACTGCTTAAAATGCAGAACAGCAAGGGATTTCAAATATTTGCTACAGAAAAGGAAGTTTTCTAATAAGAATCCCTTTTTTCCCGCTAAATAATTTGCTCTCTCATGGCCTTCCATTCCAGTGTGAGAGGGAAGCTGCTTACAATTGCAATTCTCGGGTGACTAGTTCCAATAGGTATCCAAAACCTATTGCATATCCAGTTTCGTTATTTAACAAGCTCCCCATGTATAGTGTTCGCACCATCCTGATTAAAATCCCGTCGACGTTAATGAGTATTTAATGAACTAGAATTAAAGGAAAACAAATAAAAATGACCACAAGTGTCAGAAATTTACCGAAATCGCCACGCTGTTGAAACTGACAATGGAATTATGCCGCGGGCATAGATAGCGACGTAGAGAATGGTACCGTGCGCAAAAAAAAAAACGCGACACGCTCGTTGTTTGTTCTTGTGGCATTTAACTTGAACAAATATGATTAATGAGCGGCCGGGCAGAAGAGATGGTTCCGTCCGAATCAGAAGGGAAAACATAATTTGTTCAAAACAAGTTTCTCCGATGTACAGTTACGGTATTTCGACGTGTTATTGACGGCGATCTTCGAGAAGAAGAAGAAGGAAAAAAAGAAGAAACAAAAACGAAACGAAAAATGTAAAAACAAAGGCGAATCTCGATGGGTTCAACATACTCTTCTCTTTTTGTTTTTTTTTGTCGTAATTGTAATAGATATTTAACTATTCCTACTATTTCTTCTGGAGGTCATAGAAACATATGACAGTTACTGATACTTTAATCTAGTAATCTTGATATATATCTTCGGGGAGAAGATAATTAAATGAGTTTAAAGGTTTTGTTTAATTTGAAGCTTTATTGAGAGAAATCAGTACAATGTATTTTATTCAGAATTTTGACCATTGATAGCCGCTACTTTTTCCCGTCTTTCGGGTAATATACGGATTCCATCTCGAAAGAGCGATATACCCTTTGAAGCTATCCATGAATCTACTTATTTTTTGTTATCTTAATAAGAAGTTGTCACGACAGACAGATTACGACTCACATGTCGGAACAAGTAATAAACAAAAGAAGCAAGGTCTGGATAATTCGCAACTTAAGATCGACACCGCACAAATTCCCAAATCGGTTGGTTCGGTTGGCATTCCCAAATCCAGAAAGCAATCCAGAAAGGTTCGGGGATAGCAAACCTGCTATCTTCTCTGATCTGCCCTTCTAGCAGACTTCCCATCTCCATCAAATGCTTATTTTACAGGATGGTAATTCGGTCCATACTCCTCTACGGATTTAATGTCTACTTCAAGTTTGTTACACCCAACCAGGTCAAACGACTTCAAGTTTTCCAAAATAAGCTCCTTAGGAGAATACTAAACGCTCCATGGTTTGTCAGAAATAATCAAATTTATAGGGAAACTGACACTCCAGAAATCAAGTACTTCATATCTCAATCATTGCACAAACAACAACTCAGCCCAAGTTCTTCTGAAAACGCGCTTGTTCGCGAGCTGGTCGACATGCTGGGAGCTTAGCACCGTGTCACCGCTAAGCTCCCACTCTCCCTTTTCCAGGCTGAAACGACCTCATCCATCGCTACAGTCATAACTTTTGCCCCCATACAACAGTATCCAGTTGTGCGTTAACTCAGGTTCACGAATCAATAGAATCGCCGAGTCCTTGTGCCCAATAGCAGCTTCCCGATCAGCGGGTAAAATATCCCGAAATATAATGCAGTAACAGTAGCGATCCACAGGGGTGAAAGAAAGGCTATAGCTAAACTAATTCGAATGGAAAATTATTAGGCGTCCACCTTATTTACCAGAATTGACGCCTTTTGATTATCATTTGTTTAATAATGCATCACAAGGTCTAAAAGTACCAAAATGGTGCAATATCATCATTTTGTCAGAATGATTCCCTACATAAACACCAAACAATGATAAGGATTTATTCCTGCTCCTAATATATGTCATAACTATATGCCATATATTGAATTCCTTAGATTATATTTAAATATTCTGTTCATGTTTTTTTTCCGGACAAGTTCCACGACTAATTTCAACGATTTCCCTCACTCCATATAAGTACCTGACCAAAACGCACCAATGCACGTGAAGGTTAGTGTTGTAGGCATTGACAAGGTCATGAGTCAAATAACACTGTTAAGGCCACGACGAAAGTTAGCTTCCCACAGCCTTGGTATTCGCGTTTTTACAATGAAGGGTATGTTCTTTTCTGTTAATGTATATGTTGTGATATCAGAACATTATCATTTTCGTGATATCATTCATTTTACACGTATGAAATCACCGAAAGTGCTATTTTTATGTTTATTTAGTATTTTTCAATTGAAGTTATAGATTGTAAAATCTAGAAAAGAGAATATTTCAAGAAAATCAGTAGAGTATAAAGGTTCTATAAAGGGGCCCGTTACATAGTCTAGGTGATTTAACAAATATCTGAGTATTTTTGGTAAAAAAATATGTGAAGACTTTGTATACGCCTTTGAAATTTGAGGGTTTCCCTCGATTTCCCCCCTTCCTCCATCTGATCCTGATTTGGTTCCAATGGGATCACTTCGGAGGTACACTCTTTCGATTAAAAAAAGAATTTTGAAAATCGGTCCATATTTGTCGGAGAAATCGGCGAACATACATCAACAAAAATATATATAGCTGAAAATAGAACCTTCTCCTTTTTTGAAGTCGGTTAAAAATGGTTCGAAATAGCATCTTCAGTAAATTCTACAATAGTTATTTTCCATCCTTTTGGATGTTTACCATCACCTGTAAACGTTTAGAAACAGTTGATTCATCATGATGTCTGAATATGTCAAAATAATTATCCTTGCAATTTATTAACCTCTTTCTTTATTAGCATCAAAATCTACCTTAAAATCGTTAAAACCAGAACTGACAACTGGGACAAAGTTTTGCTTAGTTCAATCATTGGCGGCACTGATAACGTGAATTAGATTGGTTAATTTAAAATAGTTATGTAGAAACCTGTAAGAAAAATACTTTGCTTTGATTGGTCTGCCATTTCGCCTGATTACTTTGTGACGTAACATTTATTGGCCAATAGTATTTAAATGAAAATCAAATATAATTTTTAAAATTAATTTATTAAAATAAAATCCTATACAAATATACATAAGTGTAAATAATATAAATATATATAAACAAAAAGCAAAAAAAAACAATTATGAACTCTATTCTAGGCAAAATTAAAATATCTATAATTCTTCTATAACGCCTTCCCATATTTGTTTAGTGCCATCAATTTTATGAGATCTATTAGAGTTCAAACTTTATATCCTTCCTTGTTGATATTGCATTAACTTCATTAAACCAAAAATACAATCACACCTCATAATAAGTTTTAACATTTGGTCTTGAAAATATTATGGATTGGATAGTTGAAACACTAAAAATGTATGTGTCTTTTAACGATATTTAGATTTTAGAGTATTTAATCTGTGGAACTACTTAATATAGAATGTAGACAAATATTGCATGTTGTCTCTTTTTCAGAAGTTTTGTTAAATAGCCTGAAATAAGACTAAAATACAATATTAGACTCGTGTTTTTCTCAGAGCAAAGTTCTCTGAAACAGAAAATATAGACTCAACTGGTGATTTAACAACCTCAAGTGGTACTAGATCTTCCGTTAAAAAAGGATATAAGTTATCTAACATGTTCATCTTCTTCACAATTTTCTCCGGGAGAATGACGTGAAAAAATTGAAGTGATGATGTGCCCTTTTAAAGATTTCTCGAACATACTAAGTGAAGGATGCTGTTTCTACCTCCATGGCCTCTAATAGATCCAACAAAATTCTTTAAGCAATCTTGGCTAAGATTTGTTAAACAAATATAGTTATTTGTAAATTTAGACAAAATAGATTTCTTTAAGGTAATAAACCCCCAAAAAGTAGCAATTAAATTTATTTGATGCTACCGTAACAAATATTTTCTTAACAAGGCAATCAAATTTAAATATACAATAGCTTTATTATAAAATTATTGAACACCGACTGTTCTAAAAAGTTAAAGTATTACAAATATTTTAGGGATATTTTCCAATTAAAAGTAGTACATCACACACTCGGTACACTGCATCTTTTACTACACTGACGCATTGTCATCAATTTTTATATTATTACTCCATAATAATTAATGCAAAACAAAAAATATGCACAATGTAAAACGAAGATTTCTTGATCTAAACAAAAATACAAAAACCAAATCGTGACAAAAAAAATGGACCAGGAATTTAAACTAGCCAATCACAATTTGCGATTGCAGCGCTACCGTTGATTGAATTAAACCAAACATTTCCCCAAAGTCGCCTATACCGTGAAAATTATATTTTTCTATGATGACGGAGCAGCATCACCATAAGTTTCTAAAAGTATTTGAAATGTTTTGGTTTTAGCAGCAAATTTTTTCAAATAAAATATGATTCGCCATTATCAGCGTTTATATACACCGAATAACTCAATAATACTAAATAGCATCATTTTTGTCACATTGATACATCGAATTTTCACCAATACATATCGCCGATCATATTACATGCAAGCACGTAATATATTACTGCAATAATTTCTATAAAATGAAAGAAAGCTATATATTTTGTGTAAATCGCAAAATAGATCTAATTCGTTGTAATAAACAAGTATTTTATACTGCCTTGTATCTCCATCCTTTTCTTGCTATTTATCAAACCCATTCCCATTCATTCCAACAAACATGTAATTAAACCGATTATGTAACGTGTAACGAACAATGTTCTTATTTGTCATGAATTATGTTAATTTCATTTCAATCATCTCAAGAAAACGACCACATTTACATATCGATTCATTCGTGGTGTTAATACAGATTAAATTATTTTCTTCTAATTAGTTTCATACCAGGAATCATAGTTGTTATTGGACTTAAAACCAATTAATTTGAATGACAAATAGATTAGTGACAGTTCATGATATACTGCTGGAAATACATAATAGCAAAACTTTTGGAAATAAATTGTAAATAGATTATTTATTTTTCTTTGTTTATTTCGCCCAAAAAAGGACTATTTTAGTTTTCGAAATGAATGGGTTTTTCATGAATCTGTTTGGGTTTTGTTACTGTTTTATTTTGCTAGGGTCCACATCCGAATAAGAGAAATGACTATACTATATTTGCAGCGTTTTTGTTACTTAATGTCTTCCTTTAAAACTGAAAAAAATTAACAATAAATGCAATAAATTAATAAATCATTTCTAATCAGATTAAATCTGGGAACAGCATAGCTTTAGTTTTTCTATCGATCCAAATAGATGCAACGTTGTTACAAATTGAAAAAAACAGCTTATTTATTTATTGTACTAAAACATTTTTAACAAAAATTTGAACCGACTTCAAAAACAAATAAGGAACTCACTAAAAATTAAAAAATAATCAAACTTTATAAATAAAATATGTACATAGTAATCGTTGCCCAAACAATACAATAATATCATGCCAATCATCCAGTCTAATAAGTGATTGAAATGATTGATATTTTTATCACTATCTATAATAAGTCCTGTGGAATTATTTAAATGTCAGTAAACATCGGGTGATAGATAGAATGAATCCCAAACCTAATTAAGCATTGTGTTACAAAGCCGGCCTTTGGAATATACCTTTTACACATTTCATTTTATCCTAATTAGGTGCTTGTATGTATTTTGGTTGGCGATATCTTTTGGTAGAAATACGTATCAATGTAACAAGTGTTGAACAACATAACCCAACTTTTAAATTCGATGGTTTTAATATTTCTCTACAAAAAAATCATAATTTTACACTTAGTCTTATTGAGTTATTTGGTGTATATAAACGCTAAGACCATGAAACACCCTTGGAAACTGTTGGTGATTTTGGTTTTAACAATTTAAAAGTGGTTACATTGATGTTAATGTCAAAGAATGACCTAGAGGACCAAACAAGTTCGAAGACGATGAATTGCAAGGCTTATTGAACGAAAATCCAGATCAAACTCTCAAAAAACTTTCAGACAACTTCGCAGTTGTTAAATAAACAGTTTCCAGACGTTGGCATGCAATGGGGAAGACCCAAAAGCAGAGAAAATAGCAGAATCTAGGTTGAACAAATTTGGTGACATATTTTTGCAAAGAAAAAACAACAATACAATTACACCATAATACACCATTTCCCGTGACAACGCTTGGTCACTTGCTCCTGAGTTGAATTTGAATTCTTGGTTTAAACTTGAATGGGAAGTGTTGGTGCACCCAGCGTACTTACCAGACATAATGCCTTTTGATTACCGCGTTTGAGATCGATGTAGTATGGCGACCTTTTTAAAATGGTGTGGAGATGAGAAAATGGAACGCTGCCAAATCAAAATCGTTGAAATGATCGTACATTATTTGACTAATATATATTGTACCAATTGTTCTTAATAAATATCTTTGTGAGCTTTTGTGTGAGTTTGAAAGTGATGATCTTTGAATAATAATCAGAATAAATATGCAAGCAACTAATACAAAAATAGTTATTAGCGTTTATATATAAAATATGAAATAATAATAAAAAATTATTCACAATTTTCAAGAATGCACATTTGCGTACATCATATTACTCGGAAATGTTTCTGATATCATTCCAGTAGAATTAAAGAAAAACAAAGCTCATTAATAATTACATTGTTTATTTAATAATTCGCCATAATCGGACGATAGCAACAAACCTGCAAGATGGTATATATTACAAATTGTTATACCTACACTTTTTAGAAGTAAAATTTACCTAGAATTACAATAAAAAAACTTAACAAGTTTTTTTACTGGCTGCATCAAGTGCAATTTAATAAATTAATCCTTTTACGTCATAAGGGGGTATTATACTTGGAATATTACATTAGCAGGAAAATAATAATACATACATAATATGTTTAAGCAGGTTTTTGCAATTCTTGATAGTGTGAAAATTACGGTTACTAAGTTTTGAGAATTTAAATATATTTGTCTGTGTCAGAACGAGATATTTTATTACCCAAATAAAAATAATAGTAAGTGAAATATATTTTTTTAATGAAATGAAAATGAAACCTTCGAAAATAATTTTGCATTCTGCAATTTTCTAAGAACTGTTATTTCTGGTATTGGATTGGTTAACACTATAGAAAGTATGCATACAAATACGACTAATTGATTATTTTAACACGAAAAGAATATTTTAAAAGCGAATATATAAAATATAATAGCTAGAAAACTGCTTTCCTATCTGCCTAAAATGTTAATTACGTTACGTTACGATTATTAGGAATTAAGTTTGAATTTATTCGTAGCGTTCTTTTTATCATATATTATAGGTGAAGCTCAAACCGTATTGTTGTTGTCAAAACAATATTACTTAAGTGACTCTTGAGTTCTACTGTCATTTTTGCCGCGGCAGTTCTATGTTGTGTGATCAAAATGTTCATCGTTCTCTCATCGGTCATCATATAACAGGTTGTAGCGACCTTGAGTACGGTCAACAAAGTACCCAGAAATATAATCCCAGATGTTGAACACGGGCGGGGTGCCAGCAGCGACAACTAGAACGCGATAACGAATTACTGGCAACCCCAAGACGTTTATTTGGGATGTTATTGAAGGTTATTTCGATCATGCAGTAACCGACCATCGTTTGGTTTAGACGTGCCACCATCGACTGCCCAAGCCTCGTCTCCAGATAACACCGCTACCATCCGTTTTATCTATTTTGTATTTTCTACATTTTTATATTGCCAATAACTAACTGCCACATAATGTAAACACCACTGTTTTATTTCGTTTTACCTCCATTCACTGAGCCATATATTTTATCCTAAAAGGTAATTAATCATTAATATTAAATAAAATTAACTAATTAATCAAAGAGATCGAGTTTGTATCATCCCGGGTCCCATATATCTGGTAACAAGATTTGTTTCTTTTTTACAAACAATGGTTTCGAATAAAGCAAGCCTGAGGTAGTGTTAATTACTGACGTATACGGGTAAATATTTGTTGGACAAATGTTGACATTAACCTCGATAATATTATAACAGCACATTTTTTACTTCTTAGCTTCTGTCGGGCTGTATAAAAATATACCAGAAGTGCTAAATTTAAACCAGCGTAATGCAGCATGTAAACTGTGTAAATAAAAGAGAATACGTTGAGTATACAATGTAAGATAAAAAACGAACAAAAATGAAAGTCATGTGTAATTTCGTCCTCATATACATTACAATAATTTTACTATATCATAGTTTTATTAAACGGTTTTACTATATTTTACTATATAGATATATAGATAAGGTATGGTTTTTAACATATAATCTTCGTATGTAATTTTGAGAAGTCTTTTGGCGCTAGAAGATGTTAACATACTGTTTATATATCATGTTTATACTAGTTTATCATCTTGACACCTTCCCAAAACTTGTGCTAGATCTAGAAAAAGTACAGAGAATATTTGTTTTCTTCCAAATAACATGCTATAGATATAGATATACAATAGTGAATACTATTTCTTAGTATTTTCATTTTTCAAGGCCAATTTATACATACAAATTTCTTTTAGAGAATTTTTATTACTGCCCATTTTGACGGTAAAATCATAGTTTTGTCGCTATATATATTTTCTTAAGTTTCTGGGAAAAACGGAATTAAATAATTTTACACGCCCTTTTCGAAGACAGTTGAAACCGAGCAAACCAATTCTGACACTTGTCTTCACTTAAGCACTCTTTACCTTCAACATTACACAATTTTCGATAAGTCTTTGTATCAGCATTAGTTTTTTTTGGAATTAAATAATAAAGTATGATGAAAATTACCTTTTCAAACCGCAACCTCAATCAGTGCCAAAGCTCAATAACTTTTCAAAAATAATGATTCGAGAAAGAATATTGGATCAACACTGCTCAAACAACCTCTATAGTATCGCTTCAATGAGAACTTTGAAGCTAACTAGTAGAAACAACTGAAATTACTTTTTCAAGAACTTCAATTCAAAGAACTTTCAACTCTTATATTATTAGTGGCTTTCCTACAAAATAATGATTACTATTTAAAATCAAAATAATCTCTAATGCTTTCTAGATAATATTTATATTGACTATATAAGACTGATATCAAGTTCAAACAAATACATTCATCTAGTGACCTAACATATATTTATCATACTTTTCGTTCTCTGTCTCAATCCCTAACTGTTACTAATTGGTTCAGGTTAATAAAACATGAGAAAACAGGTGAACAACAGTATTAATTTCTAAAGTTGTAACCTTGATTGGGATTTTAATGATAAAAAATTGCTATTTTATATATTAATTGAATAATACGTACTTCCGCATGTATATATTTTTTTCGAACATCAAGGTAATCCCCATTATATGGAAATTTTTTATTAATATTTATGTGTGAATATGTGTATATCTTCATTGATGTGAAAAGATGAATCATGCTTGCAATAGAATTGTTTCCATTACTATTAAATAATGGGTATGATGACAATAATAATATCTCATAGAGATATCTCATAGAATACACATTGATGTTAGGTCATATAACAGGTCAATTGAAAAGTCCCCGAAAAGCCTACCATAGTAAAACACATTTTATGGCAGAATTAATTTTTTTATTCAACATAATTCCCTTCAAGGGTGATAGTGATACGCTGATTATAGCGACCTTCCAAATTTTCGCTACCATTTTTGTAGTACGATTTGTCCTTTACTTCAAAATAGGCTTCGGTATCGGCGATTACCTCTTCATTCGACGAAATTTCTTCACAGCGAGCATTCTTTCGAGATCTGAGAACAGGAAATGGTCGCTGGGGGCCAGATCTGGAGAAAACGGTGAATGAGAAAACTTTTTCACTGATTTGTAACACGGTGCATTGTCTTGGTGAAGCAGCACTTTTTTTTTATTCAAATGCGGCCGCTTTTCTGCGATTTCGTCCTTCAAACGGTCCAATAACTCTACGTAATAATCACTGATGATGCTAATTTCTTTTTCCAGGTAGTTAATGAAAATTATTCCATGCGCATCCCAAAACACAGACGCCATAACCTTGCAAGATGACTATTGCTTTTTCCTACGCTTTGGAGTGGGTTCATCGTGTGCAGTCCACTCGGATGATTGTCGATTGGACTTCGGAGTCAAATGATGGAGTCATGTTTCATCCATTGTCACATATAGACGTAAAAACTCTGGTTTATTACGCTTGATCATCTTCAAACACTGCTCCGAATCATCAACTCGTCATTATTTTTGGTTAAAAGTGAGCTCGCGTGGCACCCACTTTGCACAGAACTTTCTCATACCCAAATATTCGTGAATGATATGGTGTACAGATTCTGTTGATATCTTTAGAGTGTCTGCTATTTCATTCAGTTTCATATTACGGCCATTCAAAATCATTTTGTGGATTTTTTTAATGTTTTAGTGGGTAACCACCTCTTTTGGGCATCCACTGTGCCCACCGTCTTCGGCGCTCATTTCACACCACATCTAAACTTAGCATACCAATCCTTGATGGTTGATTTTCCTGGGGCAGTCTCCGGAAACTCGACATCAAGTTTTTGCTTCAACTGTATTTTTTCCCTTCAAAAAGCAATATTTTATCAACACGCGACATTCCCTTTTATCAATTTTTTTCATCATCAATAACAAAAGTTGCTTCACTCAAAATGCCATAATTCACAAACTAATGATCCGACAGCTGTCAAATTTTTACATGCATCTTTTGAGGGTTAGGGCTAATTAAAAACATTTGGATTTAATTCTAGTAGCGCCATCTATGTGTCAGGCCGGGGACGTTTCAATTGACCTGTTACTAATCATAGGTGCTTGACGTAACGGTTTAGTAAAATATAGGATAGACAGTATCTAAAAAGAGTTATGTTTAAATTACAAGTGTGATTACTAAGATTTTAGTAGAAATGAAAACAGAACATTTAAAAATTCATCGCTCTACGTAACACTGAAGAACATGAAGTTGGTTACAAATGCGATTTAGTACACAGCATCATCATGTGTCGTAAATGCTTTAAAATCAATTTATGGGCCTGATCTAAAAAAAAATATTGGCACTATTTTTCGATTATCATAGATAATAGATCAATTTGATATGTCTCGATAGATGCGATCCGAGAAAAAAAAGAGCGCGGACTGATTGGCTAATGTAGGAAGTGAACAATGAACTTTTCAAGAGCTATCTTGTACTTAACCGGATCATAATTGAATAATAATAGGATGAATTCGTTCGTAATTATGTAAAATAACCTCTTGAAATGGCCAGAATTCGTGTCGCATACGAGGGGACCGTCATCATGCCCGAAACGAACTCATTAGAATTTAATTAAAAAAACTATTTTAATTTGATTTTGAATATACTAGATACGTTCATTAAGTAACCTTAATAATAACGGGTCAATTGAAAAGTCCCCGGCCTACCATAGTAAATCACGCAACACAAATTGTTTTGGCAAAATTAATTTTTTTTTAATTCAACATAATTCCCTTCAAGGGTGATTATAGCGATCCTCCAACTTTTCGGTACCATTTTTGTGGTACGATTTGTCTTTTGCTGCAAAATTGGCCTCAGTCTCGGCGATCACCCCTTCATTCGACGAAAATTTCTTCCCAGGGAGCATTCTGTTGAAATCTGAGAACAGGAAATAGCCGCTGGGGGGGCAGATCTGGAGAATACAGTGGATGAGGAAGCAATTCGAAGCCCAATTCATGGATTTTTACTATGGTTTTTACTGACTTGTGACACGGTGCATGGTCTTGGTAAAGCATCACTTTCTTTTTCTTCAAATGCGGTCGTTTTTCGGCGATTTCGTCCTTCAAACGATCTAATAACGCTATATAATAGTCGCTGTTGATGATCGTACCTTTGTCAAGGTAGTCAATGAAAGTTTTTCCATGCGCATTCCAAAATACAGATACCATAAGCTTACCAGTCGACTATTGCGCTTTCCCACGCTTCAGAGCGAGTTCATCGTGTGCAGTCCACTCGGATGACTGTCGATTGGGCTTCGGAGTGAAATGATGGAGCCATGTTTCATCTATTATCACATATCGACAAAAAAACTCGGGTTTATCAGTACGCTTGATCATCTTCAAATATTGCTCCGAATCATCAACTTGTCGTTGTTTTTGGTCAAAAGTGAGCTTGCGTGGCACCCACTTTGCACAGAGCTATGATGTACACGTTTGCACAAACAAATTGCTTCAGGCAAATTGCTATAATTCACAAACTAATGATCCGACAGCTGTCAAATTTATACATGCATCTTTTGAGGGTTAGGACTAACTAAAAAACATGTGGATTTAATCCCAGTAGGGCCATCTATGTGTCAGGCCGGGGACTTTTCAATTAACCTGTTAGTATATCATTGTACTAGATGTAATTCTAAAGATTATTAAGATTTTTGTGTAAGTCTTGGTAAGTCTATAGAAAGCAAATTAAAGATTTTATTTGAAAAGTTAGTTAAAGAAATTATTCTTTTAATCAGCCAGCAGATTTTACAATATATATTTTCGATGAGAAATATAAACATATTATTTTTATATTATTCACTTTACTCTGATATGAGAGAGACATGAATAATTTAACAAATTATGGTCGAGTTACGACCACAGGGCGGTCACATTTTATTACACTATAGAATAGAAAACTATAAATAATAAATAATAACAAATTATCTACATATTAGTAAAGTGGTTTGTCCTCAATCAAGATGTGTTAATTCTCTAAAAACTACAAAAAATCTACGTCTATTGGTGAGTCAATCATCAATTGTAATCGGCAAGTCTAAAACGATGAACTAGGATGCTTAGAACGTATTCTGCATCGCTTCTTAATGAAAGTAAGACCTTGTTAAATGTTAATGAGATATTTTCTCAGATGCCTTGTCAAATAACATTGCTCTTGTAAACAATAGCCTTTCATTATAATACGTATTTACGATGTTTCCAATGTCTGTATAGTAAATTACAAAATATTTATTAAAAATAACCAAATTCCATAACCTCGGGCAATTTTTAAACGCTGATATCTCTACCAATAAAAAAATTAGTTATTTAAGAGAATATTTTGGTTACAAAACGGATATGAGGAAGAAAACAATTTATTAGGGATTGTTTTGGGGAATGAAGATAAACAGACGAATGTTAATAAGGAGGAAGATAAGGAGTTCTGTGAAGTCGTAACTTTATTGGAGGATTGGAAGGAACCAATTAAAGCACACTACAATTAGAGATTATTTTTGTTCTAACTAAAAAACAATTATGCTGTTGAAATATTTGATTAGTTTATTTTAATAAAACTTTTGTTATTTAAATCACGTTCGTTAATGTGAAGTAGTTCTACTATGATAATTGTTTACCACGTTCGTTTACAGTTCACTTAATGTTTTCAATATTTTTTCTCTTACATAAAGTGTTTCAAGATCCTTCAATTATCCTCGGTATATTCCATAACTGATATGATCATACGCAAAGTCATTCAAATACAATTATCGAGAGAACCTTGATTGCATCGGCAAATATTCAGTCACAGAAAAAAGTGGAAAAGAGTTATTCTTAAATTAGTTGTTTATTTATTTGAAAAATGACAAATTATTCAGAACAAAATCCTAAGAAGTATTGTGGGCGCACCCAAATACTACAGAACTGATTACCTACATCGAGACCTTCAGATACCCACAGAAATCAAGAGAATTGCAAGGGGGCATGAGGAAAGACTTCATTCTTATCAGAATATTGGAGTATTGCAACTTTTGGATACCACCAGAGCAGGACAAAGACTCAAAAGGATCAAATCATCTGATCTGGTGTAGTGTTATGTAGTGAGGTACATATAATAAAAAATACAGCAGTGACATGTATAATATTATTTCACCAGAGACTAAGATAGGGCCGATGGATCCTCCTATTTATATACCTAGATTTAAGTTATCATAATGACAAATTGTAGGTTAGTCAGAAACGACTAATAACAATGTAATAATTATATAATAAAAAATATATTTCATTTTACCGCGAGGGTCTCTCATCAATCTCCTAATATTAATAACTTTAACAGGTTCCAACTGTGCATCCTTGCTCGGTTGAGAATAAGACATAGCAGACTAACTCATGAGCATTTGTTAAAAGGAAGAAACCCTCCACAATGTGAAATGAAAGCTTCAAGTACTGAGACAGCAACTCGGGATGCCAAGGCCATTAGAGCAACTGGTTAACCCAAGCATTTAGACATGCTTATCAACTTTTTAGCGGTCGCGGGATTGATACAGCTCCTGTGATTCTCCTCTATTGCAAGTTGTATTGTTTAACCCGTTGATACTATACAACTAACTGGAAAAAAGTCATTTAATTAATTTACAGTCAAGCAAACATAAATACCAATCATACCAAAAGCTCACGCTAGACTACTAAACAACATACACTAGAAATTATCATTACATTCAGTGTTTGAACGAAGCTGAGTTTTCTTTACATTCTTCTTGTTGACTTTTTTATTACTTTTCTTAACAGAGTTATTCTGTTCATCGAACTCTAATGAACTTACAAATTGCTTTCTTCTCTGATTTTTTCGTAAACTTTCCTATGTTTCTGCTAGTTTTAGTCTATTATTCTAAAAAAGCGCATCTTTCTCAAAGTTTGTTAAGATAATATAATTATTTATTATTTAATACAGAAAATTCAAGCTTCACTTAATAAATAATTACATAATAGTATTTTTGTAAATATAAAAATTACCTAAAAATTATTCGAACGAAGGATGAGCAATGCTTTCGCAAGGGGGGAGGGGACCTTGCGGTTATTTTTTGAAACCCAACGAATTAAATCGAAACCAATCTATCACGCTTGTTATCCAATAATCAAGATCATTTAACAAATTAATAAGAGGTTTGAGGGTCTGTTGTCGTTCGTTCGTATGGTTCGTTGGTTTGTTTATATCCACTCCAGAAAATCATTTTTTCTTCTTTACGTTGTCGTTTTCCGTCGATGATATTGACCTACAATTTTTTCTTCGCCAATAAAAAAGTGTCCACGATAAATAAGCCTAAACCAGGTCTAGTTTTTGTTAAAATTTAATTCGTCCAGTTGCGAGACCCTGAATACCATCTCAGTTATTATTATGAAGGTTTTTTTAGGATACAGTCAACCTATGTTGCCTTGAAACGGATGCTCATGATTATTTTTTCATAGTTTTTTATTGTTTATGATAATTAGTTTTTTATTTCAGCAATAATCTAATATTTTTATGTTTTAATAATTTGTTTAACTGCTATGCTAATCAAATATTTGACAGATCTAATTACATTCCTTCTTGTTCAGACTTAACAGTCGTAATATATATCAAGAAAATACGAAGAAATGAGAACAACATTGTGCTAAGAACAGTCTAGTAATCTATCAATATTCTTATATTTAAATAATAAGCTTATGATTTAGTTTTAAAAGATATTGTAGTGGATTGCGACTCCTATTGATGGTTTCGTTATTGAAATCCTCTCTTTTGTCTTCACTTCTCATTACAAATATTCAACAATCACAATAATAAATTTAAGACCATGTCACAGTAACGTAATAGCGGTACATTTTAAATAATACAATGATTTCATTTAAAACTGGTTAATTTGATCCCGATCTTTAACAAAATTATTGGTTAGTGTTTTACCAAATTTATGTTTGTATATAAACATTGTTTCAAAATTTTTCTTTAAAAATTAGCTTCTTTAAATATTTTTTAAGTCTTCATTTGTGGAAGATCCACGGTTTTTGGCGTTAAGCATATCAAATAGCTAGAAACTTATTTAGAAGCCGTACCAGAAGACATTAAGTGTCTTACCAAACCTAGTTACAAACTTTTACCAAGCCCCAACCAGTATACTACTAAGCCTACCATCACACGTTGCAAATAATACACTAATCTCGATTAATCCTTATTAATTTGACCCAATAATGCCGTTAACAGTTGAAATAATGTATTTCAATTTTGCCCAGTTTGTAGAAAACCCTTTTTATTGAACAATTTTGCTTGAAGCTTACGATTTTTAACAAAAAAAAAACTATTATGGGTTAGTTTTTTTTACCAAATTTATGTTTATATATAAACATTATTTCAACATTCTTGCTACATTTTCCGTCTTCCAGCATAAAGAAGACAAATTTGGCGAAAATTAACTTATGGGATCTTCTCCATTTTTAAAATGCTATAAGTTAGCTTTCTTAAATACTTTTAAATCTTTTTTTGTTGAGGATCCACAATTTTGGCGTTAAACGTATCAAATGGCCAGTATCTTATTTAGACTCCGTACCAGAAGACATTAGGTCTTACCAAACTTAGTTACAAGCTTTTACCAAGCCCCAACCACTATACTACTAAGCCTACCATCACACGTTGCAAATGATACACTAATCTCGATTAATCCTGATTAATTTGATCGAATAATGCCGTAAACAATTGAAATAATACTTTTCAATTTTGTCCGGTTTATAGAAAATCGTTTTTATTGAATAATTTTGCTTGTATCTTACGATTTTTAACAAAAAAACGGTACCATTGGGTAAACGCATGAACATAGCATGACAGCGGCAAATCAAAATATTTTTATCGCCAATAAATTATAAACAAGTGGGTTTCGACACAGTATTACGCGCTAGTCGACATTATAGACCAATCCGGTATGTTTCTCATTTCATAACCTATTCGATTCGACAACAGGTTCGGTTCTTTTCGCCGGTTATGCACTGACACGTGCGCATACAAAGAGGATTTTTGACCCTAGAGTTTGGCGAGATTATTTTCGCTAATTGGTCGCTCAGTGTCTTCCTTTCTTTTTATTTTGTTGGAAGCTTTTTTTCGTTTTTTTTTGCGATCGTGCTTTTTGTATGAAATTATCGGTAATAGGTTTGGTTTTGTTGGTTTTATGCTATAGCATACATGCAAAACGACTCGCGAGCGACAACTATTGATTCGATATGAAAATTGCTTTATACACTTTGTACAAGAAAAATGTAATTTGTTTATATAAACATTCTTCTGTTATTTTAATAGAAGAATGTTTTTATGTGCTTCTTACTCTGAATAACAGTAGTGTTTAAAAATTGGCGTATGAGGAAATTTTTTACTAAATATATTTTATTATACAAACATTCTTTCAGCGCATATGTGACCGCAAAACTAGGAAAGTACTTGATGAAGTTACTTAAAGTTTTTGTGCAATATTGAATCTTAATAGAAGGGTATTTCTATATTCTTTTTACATGGAGAATTATAGGAATTACATATTTTATCAGACCCTACACATCTATACCTAGAACACTACTATTTTTTTCTATGTATGTTTCTCCGTCAATCAAGGACCGACTTTCAAAATTCTTTTTTTATTTTAAAGAGTGCGCTTCCGAGGTGGTCCCATTACAACCAAGTCATTATCAGATGGTTTAATTCGGGGAAATCGAAGAAAACCCTCAAATTTCAAAGGCACGTTCAAGGTTTTTACATTTTTTTTCTATAATAATCAGATATATGTGTATAATGTTACTTCTGAATTGATGTGACGAAAGGTACACCTCCTCAACGGTTAGGACTTTTCTTTAAATATTATGGGGACCTACAGACAACTAATTGTATACCTTGAAGTTATTTAGGTTAGCTGAAAGAAGGGTACGGACTTCAGGGGGTTTTGATGAGTCTTTAGTATGGGTGTGCTTACCAAAGTCGTTCAATGCAAAAGCCGCGTATTTTGCTTTTTAAGTGCTAACCGTATCATATGGGAAGCCGTAGAAATATTTCAGGCAATGGCCTTTATAATGTAGTGGTTAGAGCATTCAGCTGATACGCGGAGGTCACGGGTTCGATTCCCCGCGGGAATCATTTCTCAAACCATCTAGGCTAGGTAGCGGACCCCTGAGGCCTGAATCGTTCATTATTTTCAATCATGTTTTATAATTCCTATTTTTTTTTCTCGTATTCGCTGCGCCTTTACTTGGCCTACCCATTGTAATAAAATAACTGCCTAATTTATTCAGTAAATATCTAATACTAAATAGAGAAAAATTTAATAAAAAATGGAACCGACTTCAAAAAGTAAATAAGCATAAATTGTGTGTATATATTAGACTATAAAACACGTGCAATATATAGGTTAAATAAGGTTTTTGTTTATTTCTATCCAGTCGTCGGTTCAATTTTATTTTTAAAACCATATTATTTAGAAGATGTTTTTTATATTCATAACAGAATCTACAAAACATTAATAATAACAAAACATTTCAGCTGCTCTACACTGCCAGCATTATAAAAATACTCAAATGGTCAAAAAAACCAGGTGATTTGGATAGATTTCCTGAAATAGATTGATAGACCTAATCATATAGTTATTAAAAAAGGTTTAATCAGATTTTAGCGAAAAATAATAAACATTAAGAATAAAACAGGTCTTTGTTTCTGTTAAAATTAGCACTTGTCCGAAATGTATTATGTCATAGATCTATAGCAGAACCTGTGTTTTTTGGCATATAAATGCCACTTGTGTTCAGTAAATTAAGAATATGCTGATGAAAAACAGCGAGTGCTAAGCGTGTTAGTTATTTAAATATATTAACACGAATTGAACATATCAAATTGTTATCCAATAAAAAATGTTTGAATCTTAACAAACCAGTTTCACGTTTACCAGCTATGGATTTTATGGCAGACTCAACCCGCTAAATAAAATTAAGAAAATCAGACTTGACCATATTAGATACCACATCATACGTTAGATTACATGATATTTCACATTAAATATTAAAATTGGAAATGATTGATAAATAAATATCCTATTTATCTATTGTTTACAAATATATTGTTACAAAATAAAATTATATAATAATATAAAATATATAATAAAATAAGTATATTCTATTCACTCAATAATACTCCTTCTTAATGAATGGTCATTTTAATAATAAAACTTCATTCACTGGACATGCTGTTCGTAACTTGGTATGATGGCTGACAACAGATTATTGAACCAGACTTATTAAAAAGGCTCCCATTTTTTCTTTTTTTTTATCTTTTCAAATGTTGATGGAAAATCTGTAGTTGATTGCTTGTAGGCACTGCGTATTTATGATGTCGATGAACAATTTTAAGTGAGCTTTTTATCTCAAATCATCTTAGTTTTTTTTCTAAATTAATAAAAATGCGGTAGCTAATATAACCTGAGGATACAGCCTATAATAGGACATGGGCCGAAAAATCCAGAGCCTAACAAAGAAAACGCTGTTTTTTTGTTCAAAATTGGTTTTATTAATCAACGTAATGCCCATCAAGAGCCACATAATCATTTCAGGTCTTCATTTCGGTACCACTTTTTTAGAAAGATTTATCTTTTGCCTCAAAATAGGCCTGTCACCAGTTTCGGTCCACTCATATGATGATCGTTTTAATTCTGGAGTGTTATAAAAATTCCGGTTTGTTATGTTTAAACATGGCCAAACACTGCTCAGAATCATCAATTTGGCACCCACTTTGGACAGAGCTTTCTCATAATCAAATTATCATGCAATCTAACACCAACACGTTCTTTTGATACGTGTTACCGCCTCATTTGGACATCCACTGCGTTCTGCATCATCGGGGTCTCAACGACCACGTTTGAAGTCAGCAAACCACCGTTTTATTGTCGTTTCTAATGGAGTGGAATCCTTATAACACTTTTCCAAAGAGTTGCTTCGCTTGAACGATATTTTTTCCCATCAAAAAGCAGTGTAAAATTAAAACACGAAATTGTTTTAATCCATTGTTTTAAAAATAACAACGGTAGTGTCACTCTTAGCACAAAAAAATAAAACCGATCATAGAGAGAAAAAACCTAATACCAACATACCAGTTTGAGTTTATTAACAAACACTCAACAATTGACCAGGTCCACAGAATAACAGATGTTATTGAAAAAGCCTACGAAAGTAAAAAACTATGCTCAGCTATATTCTTAGATGTAGCACAAGCCTTCGATAAGGTTTGGCATGAAGGTCTTGTTCATAAACTACAGAAAATGCTACCAAAACAACACACCGAACTGTTAAAATCATACATTACAACCAGAATGTTTAGAGTCAAGCAAGAAGAAGCTTCCTCTACAATAAAAGAAGCTAAAGCAGGTGTACCACAAGGAAGTGTACTGGGACCAATGCTTTATCTACTTTATACTTGTGATATACCACAAACGGAAAATATCACGATGGCTACATTTGCTGATGATACTGCGATTATAGCTGTCGGAGACAATAGTGAAGAAGCCTCACGAAAATTACAACAGGCAAGTGACAATATAAATAATTGGACACAAGCTTGGAAAATAAGAATTAATGAAAGTAAATCTGTACATGTGCAGTTCACCTATAAACAGACCGTACAAGCATCAATAACATTAAATAACACTATCATTCCATATAGCAACAACGCTAAATATCTCGGAATGAATCTTGATGCAAATCTTCGCTGGAAGGAACATATAAAGAAGAAAAGAAAAAACTGGAATTGAAATATAGGAAAATGTACTGGCTAATTGGAAGAAAATCACAATTATCAGTACATAATAAATTGCTATTATATAAGCACATATTGAAACCTATATGGACATACGGAGTTCAATTATGGGGATGTTCTGCAAAGAGTAACATTAATAAAATACAAATTTTTCAGAACAAAGTCCTGAGAGGTATTGTGAGTGCACCCAAATACTATAGGACTGATTACCTACCTATCGAGACCTTCAGTTACCCACAGTCAGTCAAGAAATAAAGAGAATTGCAAGGGGGCATGAGGAAAGACTCCATTCTCATACTAATATTGAAATATTGCAACTTTTGGATAGCACCAGAACAGGACACAGACTCAAAAGAATCAAACCATCTGATCTTGTGTAGTGTTGTGTAGTGAGATGCAGTTAATAAAAATTCAGCAGTGACATGTATAAACATTATTTCACCAGAGACTGAGATAGGGCCGATGGGTCCTCCTAGTTATATACCTAGATTTAAGTTAACATAAAGACAAATTGTAGGTTAGACGGAAACGACTAGTAACAATATATTAATTAAATAATAAAAAAACTTTTAGCACAATAACTTGCAAACTTATGAGTACAATATATGAAATTTAACAGCTTCCTTTTGAAGGTGAGTACTAACTGAAAAAGCGGTAAATGCAATAAAACTGGCCCATCTATATGTTATATAGTTGAACCGATCCAACTTGTTAATCCAATGAGGAACCAACCATACGTTATATATTTCTGGATTGGATTTTTTATACATAGTGCATTAATTAATACAATCTAAGGCAATGGAAAGCAACCGTGTCAGAATCCAGTAAGCAGCAGTCATCAACACTGACACAATTAGATGAAGAATATAACGTATCACTCAAGTCCTGGGTTTGATTTCTAAAAGAACTTTTATTTTTAAAACAATACACCATGACATAAGCCAATGAAAACGATAGTAAATTGAACGAATTGTATCCCATATCTAACCTCTACTGGTTAGTGGCTGTTCACTGCCGTTAAATAAATGCATCTAAAAAATATGTTCAGCTCAAGTCAAGAAGTGATTTTATAACCATATTGTAAACTTATATATATATATATATATATATATATATATATATATATATATATATATATATATATATATATATATATGACTGTTAGTAATTACCTGTAAAGTTATTTTATTTTATAAAAATATATACTATTTTAAGGTTAATTATAAATGTTAAGGTTACAAATAGCATAACAATAAATATTATCCTATTTATTAATATTTTCTGTATTAACGCATTTCCGGTTGACATTTATATATAAATAGATTGAGTTCAATATTGGTTGATGAAATTATTCATTATTGAATGGTCATAAAATGAATATATTGAGATAAAGAACGTATATTTTAGATAAACACATTTTTTTCTTTGCCTGTAAAGGAAGAGTAATGTTTTGAATTCAATTAGATTGATATTAATATTGATCACTATTAATTCAATTAATATCAGTGGAGTAATTCATTTTTCAAATTCAAGTTCTGTATCTTCATATATTCAGGTCATCATCTTAAGTCAGCAAAACTGGTAAAGCACTCAATGAAATAACTTAAAACTTTAACAGAACGTCCAACTAAGTGATTTGCAAGATTTAGATGAAAATGATGTGTAATCATGACATTACTCATGAAATCTATATATTTAAAAGGATTTTAAAGATTAAAAATGAATCTTTTGTATTAAAAATATAACCATAACCGACAATATATATGTTTAACATTTTTGTCTCGCTATTTTTACACCTTACTGTTATCATTCATATGTCAAACATTAAAATAATAAAAGTATTCTAAATTGTATAATGAAGTATATATAGTCATTGTTGATGATTCAATTTATATGTGGTTATTCAAGCTATATGCAAATTGCCAAGAATAACAATAAGGTAAACATTAAGTAATACCTTAATTTATGTACAAATTATAATTTCAAAACAACCTCTTTTCGCCTTTATTCTGATTTTTAAATTCTCAACCATGATCCATGCCAATCATATGAATGTATCAACGGAATCAATTAAATTATAAAATTTCTTAAAACTCAGGGATCTGTTTATAAGATAAGTAATGAGAACTTATAAAAAGTAGTACACAGAGAAAGGATTATTAAAAATCAAATATGTGGCAAGCTACTTACAAATTTCTTATCAGATCTCAAAACTTTTGGTCAGTTTAACACAGAATTAAACATAAGTAATTAATGTTTCTGATGTTATATACCTATTATATATAATTTTAAAGGAGGTTTGATATTTATATGTATATATCACTAGAATCTATCTACATACACGTGTTCTTAATTCTTGATATGATAATTTATTTTGTTATTCGATCTGATGAGTTGTTGAAAATAAAGTACCCAAGGGCTATACTTTAATAAGAAATTGCTGGCGAGATCAACATATTGAGTAAAAAAATATAACATCCCCAAAAAAACCATGGACTAAGGTCATAGAAATCAATGTGGTTAACCAGCATTTTTTTTAGTTTAAAGAAACATGCAAAAATATCATGTCATCATTAAGATTATTGTATTTTGTGTTAAAATTACCTAACAACTTTTTTCGACAGCCTGTATATCGCTACACAACATCATATCACCACAATCAAAGCATATTAATGATACCTGTTCATAAAAGCCCGATTAACCATTTATATTAAAGCCTAAACAAGATGATGCCTTAAACATTCAAAATAACATCCGACTCGGCCATTAGAGTTCATTTTTCTTAGTGGACGGACAAAAAGACGATTCGCAACATTTAGCTGGAACTGAAACCATATAGATAGACATAGCACCACAGATTTCGAAGGTTATTTCTTCTTGAGTGGGTGCTTGTTCTTAGCTTACCATACGGTGTAGAGTATTTAGTTGCAAATAGGTGACCCCGATTATATAATAGGTACCACTCATGTTAAATAATAAAAATCAGATTATGGGTATTAGCAGTTTTTCTAAATAAAATTTTGATTGATTTGTAGTTCTAAACCACCTGTTCATTTGATGAAATAATTTTTATGACACAATTTTTGAGTTTCAATTGTCAAAAGTCAGGGGGCGCTAAATCTGATTAATAAGCTGGATATTACGAGACAATTTACGTTTCTAAACTACGGGAGCAAGTTTTATATTTTTTGGTGGTACTTAATTTGATGTAGAAGTGCTGGTTGTACTAAAGCAGTGTACAGATAAAATATATAGTATAACAAATATATAATAACATGTCAATTGAAAAGTCCCCGGCCTAGCATAGTAAAACACATTTTTTTGCAAAATTAGTTTTTTGATTCAACATAATTCCCTTCAAGGGTGATACACTAATTATACCGACCCTCCAGCTTTTCAATGCCATTTTTGTAGTACGATTTGTCCTTTTCTTCAAAATAGGCCTCAGTTTCGGCGATCACCTCTTTATTCCACGAACATTTCCTCCCAGCGAGCATTCTTTTAAGATCTGAGAACAGGAAATAGTCGCTGGGGGCCAGATGTGGAGAATACATGGATAAGGAAGCAATTCGAAGCCCAATTCATGAATTTTTGCCATCGTTTTCACTGGCTTGTGACACGGTGCATTGTCTTGGTGAGGCAGCACTTTCTTTTTCTTCAAATGCGGTCGTTTTTCGGCGATTTTGTCCTTCAAACGATCCAATAACGCTCTGTAATAGTCGCTGTTGAAGGACCTTCCTTTTTCAAGGTAGTCAATGAAAATTATTCTATGCGCATCCCAAAATACAGACGCCATAACCTTGCAAGCCGATTGTTGCGTTTTCCCACGCTTTGGAGGGGGTCATCGTGTGCAGTCCACTCGGATAATTGTCGATTGGACTTCGGAGTGAAATGCTGGAACCATGTTTCATCCATTGTCACATATCGACGCAAAAACTCGGGTTTATTAGGCTTGATCATCTTCAAATTCTGTTCCGAATCATCAACTCGTCGTTGCTTTTTGTCAAAAGTGAGCTCGCGCGACACCCACTTTGCACAGAGGTTTTTCATACCCAAATATTCGTGAATGATATAATGTACACGCTCAGTTGATATCTTTAGAGTGTCTGCTATTTCATCCAATTTCAATTTCCGGTCATTCAAAATGTTTTCGTTAGTAACAACCTCTTTTGGGCGTCCACTGCGTTCACCGTCTTCAGTGCTCTTTCATCCATTTTTCCAATCCAATCCATTTTTTTCACAATAATAAAAGTTGCTTCACTTAAAATGCTACAATTCACAAACTAATGATCGGACAGCTGCCAAACTTATACACGTATCTTTTGAGGTTTAGGGCTAACTAAAAATTTATGGATTTAATTCTAGTAGCGCCATCTATGTACCAGGCCAGGGACTTTTCAATTGAGCTGTATTATAAATATATAGTATAACATATCTGAAAGTTCTATGAAGAAATAATAGAGTGTTATGTCGTTTTTCTTGATGTGGCAGGATAATGCAATAAAAATATTAAAAAGTATCCAGGATGTTGTTTGAGCAATTCGCAGAATTATTAAAACCTTATATTTCGGAAATATTTTCCGGGCTTACATGAAGAGGCTTACCTTGGGAGTAAAGGAAATTAAAGCAGGAATATTGCAGGGTAGTATGTTGTACCTTGTTGTACATGGGTGATGTTCATGATTTCCACCATAATACACTAGCCTCTTTTGCTGACTCTACTGCTATAATGACTAGGCAATAATCATAAAAAAGCAGCAATACATTTGCAAGCGTCAATAAACAAAATTAACAGTTGAACTTCTATGACTATACTCTAATGTGAGTTTCTATGACTTCTTCTTTGCCGTCCTATGACAAAGAGGTAAATGGCGGACTCACTACACCCAAAAACATAAAGCTTACGTCACAAAACCTAAAGAGCTCTTAGATATTTTCAGCAGATCTGAGTTATTTGTTAAAATTCTAATTTTAATGGGTTAGTATTTAGTTATATAAAATAAATATCATCTCACACAGAAACTTAACTAAAAATCTTAAAATAAATTTAACTAACTATTAAAGAACCAACTTTATTATGCGCGATAACATCACATTTGTTACCTTTGCAATACAGAATGTATAATATACACGGCAAATATTATTATGAAATACAAATAGGTTTAAAAAATTACAAACATTATGTGGTTAAAGACGTTGATGTAATCGACAAACAATAGTTTTTAACACAGTAGCCTGAAAAGAACACATCCATATTGTAATAGATGATACCACAGCTTATTCTGTTACAAAATTAGATATAAATACCTTTATCAAGATCACACTTTTGTGTGCCACAGCTTGATATTGTCTAGGACATAAATAATTCATATATTATGTTTCTTTGTATATCATAATATTATGATTACAGTTTTTTTGAGATCTCGATATACAAACGACTTTAACACACTCTATTATATACGTTATCTGATGATGATATGATATCATGACGTTGATTTGTAATGTATATTTTTTATATTAGCCTCTTATATTCTTCTGATTTTTTCTTCGTTCTAAAAAGGCATTTATTGAAAAGAATTGGTATTGGGCAGTTCGAGTTGGATCAACTCAAAAGAAATTAATGTAATTAATTACGAATCATTATTGCAGAAGTTCCTGAAACTAAATATTGTATCATATATTAATAGTAACAATGACAGATTACTAATTACTATTTATTTTATTGGATATATAGGGGGATAACAGATTAAGATTCATCTATTATGTAATTGACAGTAAACAAACACCAACAATAACGATTTAAATTTATTGGCTATGGAAATTATGTTATATGACAAACTACCCATGACTAATGACAGCAATTAACAATTTTTATGCTTGTTATGTTTTCTTGTTTGTTTTATTTTTGAATGTATATTTATTGCGCTAGACAATGCAGGTAACTGTAATTTACACAAAGCTTATTTTGTATGCGAAAAACTGTTTTTCTTAAATAATTTTCATAAACATTTAAGATAATACTCTCAAAATACATCATAATATAAATATATTTTGAAGTGAATGAAACCACTCAATTCAGCGTAAAATTCTTTATTAACACTGTAGTTTTCATTAACCTGCCATTATTTGTATAGGAATGGCAGAAACAACTTGAAAATGGTAAAAAATCGCCAATTTTAACGAGTATATACATGGAAATAGTGGCAAAAAAAATTTCCTCTCGGATATGGATAAAACTCTCAAAATATATGTATTTTGACGTGAAGGAAACGAAAATATACATTAAATTGCTTTAGGATTTATAGTTTTGAAGATATATGACATAAACAGAAATCCACTATTTTTCGAAAATACACTTTTCAATGTATATTTTAAAAACAAGAAATTGTGTGAAAATTATTAAAGTACCATTCAATTCGACGTGAAATTCCTTATTAACCCTGCAGTTTTCATTAACACACCATTATTTGTATAGGAATGGCAGAAACAACTTGAAAATGGTAAAAAATCGCCAATTTTAACGAGTATATACATGGAAATAGTGGCAAAAAAATATCCTCTCGGATATGGATAAAACTCCCAAAATATATGTATTTTGACGTAAAGGAAACGAAAATATATGTTAAATTGCTTTAGGATTTATAGTTTTGAAGATATATGACATAAACAGAAATCCACTATTTTTCGAAAATACACTTTTCATTATATATTTTAAAACCAAGAAATTGTGTGAAAATTATTAAAGTACCATTCAATTCGACGTGAAATTCCTTATTAACCCTGCAGTTTTCATTAACACACCATTATTTGTATAGGAATGGCAGAAACAACTTGAAAATGGTAAAAAATCGCCAATTTTAACTAGTATATACATGGAAATAGTGGCAAAAAAATATCCTCTCGGATATGGATAAAACTCCCAAAATATATGTATTTTGACGTAAAGGAAACGAAAATATATGTTAAATTGCTTTAGGATTTATAGTTTTGAAGATATATGACATAAACAGAAATCCACTATTTTTCGAAAATACACTTTTCATTGTATATTTTAAAAACAAGAAATTGTGTGAAAATTATTAAAGTACCATTCAATTCGACGTAAAATTCCTTATTAACCCTGTAGTTTTCATTAATACGCCATTATTTGTATAGGAATGGCAGAAACAACTTGAAAATGGTAAAAAATCGCCAATTTTAACGAGTATATACATGGAAATAGTGGCAAAAAAAATTTCCTCTCGGATATGGATAAAACTCTCAAAATATATTTATTTTGACGTGAAGGAAGCGAAAATATACGTTAAATTGCTTTAGGATTTATTCTTTTGGAGATATATGACATAAACAGAAATCCACCATTTTTCGAAAATACACTTTTCATTGTATGTTTTAAAAACAAGAAATTGTGTGAAAATTATTAAAGTACCATTCAATTCGGCGTAAAATTCCTTATTAACCCTGTAGTTTTCATTAACACGCCATTATTAGTATAGAAATGGCAGAAAAAACTTGAAAATGGTAAAAAATCGCCAATTTTAACGAGTATATACATGGAAATAGTGGCAAAAAAAAATTTCCTCTCGGATATGGATAAAACTCTCAAAATATATGTATTTTGACGTGAAGGAAGCGAAAATATACGTTAAATTGCTTTAGGATTTATACTTTTGGAGATATATGACATAAACAGAAATCCACCATTTTTCGAAAATACACTTTTCATTGTATATTTTAAAAACAAGAAATTGTGTGAAAATTATTAAAGTACCATTCAATTCGGCGTAAAATTCTTTATTAACCCTGTAGTTTTCATTAACACGCCATTATTAGTATAGAAATGGCAGAAAAAACTTGAAAATGGTAAAAAATCGCCAATTTTAACGAGTATATATATGGAAATAGTGGCAAAAAAAATTTCCTCTCGGATATGGATAAAACTCTCAAAATATATGTATTTTGACGTGAAGGAAACGAAAATATACGTGAAATTGCTTTAGGATTTATACTTTTGGAGATATATGACATAAACAGAAATCCACCATTTTTCGAAAATACACTTTTCATCAGTATATTTTAAAAACAAGAAATTGTGTGAAAATTATTAAAGTACCATTCAATTCGACGTAAAATTCCTTATTAACCCTGTAGTTTTCATTAACACGCCATTATTTGTATAGAAATGGCAGAAAAAACTTGAAAATGGTAAAAAATCGCCAATTTTAACGAGTATATATATGGAAATAGTGGCAAAAAAAATTTCCTCTCGGATATGGATAAAACTCTCAAAATATATGTATTTTGACGTGAAGGAAACGAAAATATACGTTAAATTGCTTTAGGATTTATAGTTTTGAAGATATATGACATAAACAGAAATCCACCATTTTTCGAAAATACACTTTTCAGTGTATATCTTAAAAACAAGACATTGTGTGAAAATTATTAAAGTACCATTCAATTCAATGTACAATTAGCGTTCAACCCTGTCGTTTTCCTTAACCCGCCATTATTTGTATAGAAACGGTAGAACAAACTTGAAAATGGTAAAAAATCGCCAATTTTCACGAGTAATGGAAATAGTTTCCTCTCGGACATAGGTAAAACTCCCAAAATATATGTATGTTGAGGTGAAGGAAACGAAAATATATGCTAAATTACTTTAGGATTCATAATGTTGAAGATATCTGATATAAACAGATATCCCATTTTTCGAAAATTTTTCGACACTTTTCTTTCTATCTCTTAAAAAGTATAACATTTTATGAAAATTACTATACTACCAGTCGATTCAGCGTAATTTTTTTATTAACCCAGTTATTTTCATTAACTTGTGATTATTTTAATAGAAATGGCCACAAGAAACTTAAAAATTGCAAAAAATTGTAAATTTTCACGAATATATGGAAAAAGTGGCAAAAAATTACCCCTCGGATAAAAATAAAACTCTGAAAGTATATATATTTTGGGCCGAAAAAAATTAAAATTCATGGTAAATTGATTTAGGATTTATAGTTTTGAGGATATGTGATATAAACAGATATTCACCTATTGTTCGAAAATATACTTTTCGGTGTAAGATATACAAAAACTAAAAATTGTGTGCAAACTTGCAACATTGTAACTTTCATTAGCCTGTAAGATCCCATGTGTTTATATTGTACGCCATTTAATTTAGTCATAAATAGGCAACATCATTAATTACGAAAGATGTTTATATTACAAATAGTAAATAACGGAGTTTTTTCATTTCGCAAAAATGCAGGGGTCACATTATCGTCGAACCCGGTGCATATCAAAGTCGACGATCCGATTTTGTCCTCGCTTTCTCGCTCTTCGACGAGATACCATCACCACGAAATGAGCCAGATAACTAAACCGCACCGCAAGACCGAATTCGCGATTACCTCGACAATTGCGCTCGATATCACGACTTGGAAGGGGAGGAGAAGGGGGACTAGAGTGTCGAGAGGGAATCCGGGGTACCGGGGCGTAATCGGCCGGCGCTTTAATCTTCCACCGACAGCAGCGGGTCACGTGACCGAACCGGTCGTTTTTTATTGAATGATTGCTTAGACAATTGATGCTAATTTCGACCATAGTCCTTATTTGTCACACCATTGCGCGTATTAACCTTTAATATGCTATTGTGACCGTTAGAGTGGGCAACGCTGTCGGTTTACTACCTGGGGTTATCAGAAAGTCCTTAGTACGAAGTAACATTTAATATTTGGCCTTAATCTATTGAAATAACTAAAAAAAACCTTTGAAAAACAATAAAGACACTTCTATTCAAAATAACAGTAAACTCACGTCATCAAAATATTTAATATATCGTCTGCCGCAATTTGTAAATTAGTTTAAGAATCATATAATATTATATGCAAGAATCCAGAGTTATATTAATTTAGATTTGTTTTGTTGGTAATTTATTTTTTTGTATATGTCACAAAATTATATTATTTTTGTATTGTTTGGGCTCGGCACCACCTTCAAAGTGATCAATTCGTACTAATTAAAAAAATATTGTAATTAGATAAATATATTTAGGTAGGTATTAAGCTAAATTGTGTGTGTATATATTAGAATGTAAAATACGTGTGGAAGATAGGTTAAATAACTAATAATAAGTTTATTTTTTACCTTTTAGTGAGGTCCTTATTTATTTTTTGAATTCGGTTAAATTTTTTTATTAAAAACATTTTATTTTTCTCTTGTTAGTGTTAAATTACGCAGTTATTTTATTTAATATTACAATGGGTAGGCCAAGTATGAGGGAAAATAAGAACAAAGAAACAATGATTGAAAATAAGGAGAACTATATATATATATATATATATATATATATATATATATATATATATATATATATATATATATATATATATATATATATACTAGCGACCCGCCCCGGCTTCGCACGGGTGCAATGCTGATACTAAATTAAATACACTACAGAAAAAATATGAACGTTGTATATAAAAACATAGCGGCCCGCTCCGACTTTGCACGGGCATAAAATATGTATGCCTATGTCACTCAATGAAAACATGATTAAAATCGATCCAGTATTTTTGGTTCATTCATTACTGCCCTTGGCCTGCACGCATTAAATTTGGAGTAAAACAATTCCTCTTCCCCTATACTTACTATGAAGATTTCCTGCTATCTTTGGAATATCTAAATTCATACAATTTTTATTACATTACACATTTTTAAACGCAAATTTTAAATTTGTAATATCTCCGAAAATATTTGTTTAATTTACATGCTGTAAGGAACCATATTGATCTATATTAATTGCACACTGTATTTAAGGTACTTAATTCGATAAGGATTAATGCCGTATTGCTTAAAATAGCTTCGTAAATAAGCCATTTTCTCACGTAAAAAGTAAACAATAAAAATGGTTAATGTGGGTTATCCCTAAAAGATAAACATATACCATCGCGGACTTTTTGTAGACCTTTTTATGGTGTACAATACTGTAGTACATTAATTTGATCTAACTCGTAGGGTTAGGCAGCGTTTTTGCTAATTGCTAAATAAGCCTAAAAAAATAGGTTAATTTACGACATCACGTTAGAAACCTCTAAAATTAGCAATGTTGCCTTAGTATATTATGCATGTATTATACATATAAACCTTCCTCTTGAATCACTCTATCTATTGAAAAAAACCGCATCAAAATCCGTTGCGTAGTTTTAAAGATTTAAGCACACATAGGGATGTAGGGACAGAAAAGGCGACTTTGTTTTATACTATGTTACTATGTAGTGATATATATATATATATATATATATATATATGTATTTCAATTATTATTATTTCAATTTGTGTATTTAGATGAGACATTAGTAAGTCAGAATTGAACATGGATAAATGTCAGATAAATATTAAAACTTCCAAAATGTCTTTTGATGCAAAAAAAAACGAAATAACTATTATAACTACCCTAATAAAATGAATTAAAAAAGGGGTCCCTACATTCTAATAAATACATCTTCATTGTTATTGCAATTATCGATAATAACAAAGGAATTACTTTGATCACAAAAATGCCGGACGTAATCTTTATATATTTATTAATTAGCTGCAAATCAAAGAGGCGGCATTAATCTGCTCGATAACCCCTAACAAATGAGATGGTATTAAGGCACGACACGACATACCAGTAATGTTTCTAAGAATTGTCGCACGATTCAATAAAGATTACGGAAGAATGTGTCCGTGGGTCAATACGAACGTTTCAAAACAATAAGGAAAATAATCGACGAACAATTAGAGACATGGATCTCATCGTAAAGATGGATTTCATAAACAAGAGCGTGTTTAAACCGAATTGTTTCCATTATAAATGGTCTACTGGATGGCAATATTAGTTGTTTATATATATTTAGACTATCTGTTTTAAAACTATCTGAATGGTAGAGAACGGAGACGGACTGATCTGTTTTCTAACATACCCCCAGTGTCGCTTTGTAGTTCCATTCAACTAGTCTTCTTCTTTCCGAAAAATAAAACGGTTTTTAAAGTAAATTAATAGTTTAACAATAGCTATTAATATTACACGATGACATGCATTGAAGGAAAAAAAAATGGGACAAACTGTCGTGAAGAAAAGTGAATGGTCCTCGTAGAACTATCAATTTTTTGCATTTTCCATAGCCGTGTGATCGTCTGCGAGAAGTGAAAGCAAACATATTCGGTTTAAATACGTTAAATAACGCATGTGGCCGTGGTAGTGAAACCTAAATAATGAGAGAAACTATGAGATTTTTTTTCAAGATGACCAGTTCAAGATGGCGGTATTGCCCATAAAACTAATTCATGCATAGGTTATAGTAAATATTTTTTATTATTCTCTTTCTGCCCACATTGCATTCCACAATCTGCCCTGTGGGAAATAACCATTTGATAGGATTTATATTATAAAAATACATGTAGAAAATCACTTTAATAAGTGATCACCAGTAGACATTTATAATCTAGTACTCAATTTAATTACTATTATATGTTTTTCTAAATCTATAATATGTGTCTACTAGCGACCCGCCCCGGCTTCGCACGGGTGCAATGCTGATACTATATTAAATACACTACAGAAAAAATATGAACGTTATATATAAAAACATAGCGGCCCGCTCCGACTTTGCACGGGCATAAAATATATATGCCTATGTCACTCAATGAAAACATGATTAAAATCGATCCAGTATTTTTGGTTCATTCATTACTGCCCTTGGCCTGCACGCATTAAATTTGGAGTAAAACAATTCCTCTTCCCCTATACTTACTATGAAGATTTCCTGCTATCTTTGGAATATCTAAATTCATACAATTTTTATTACATTACACATTTTTAAACGCAATTTTTAAATTTGTAAATCTCCGAAAATATTTGTTTAATTTACATGCTGTAAGGAACCATATTGATCTATATTAATTGCACACTGTATTTAAGGTACTTAATTCGATAAGGATTAATGCCGTATTGCTTAAAATAGCTTCGTAAATAAGCCATTTTCTCACGTAAAAAGTAAACAATAAAAATGGTTAGGCAGCGTTTTTGCTAATTGTTAAATAAGCCTAAAAAAATAGGTTAATTTACGACATCACGTTAGAAACCTCTAAAATTAGCAATGTTGCCTTAGTATATTATGCATGTATTATACATATAAACCTTCCTCTTGAATCACTCTATCTGTTGAAAAAAACCGCATCAAAATCCGTTGCGTAGTTTTAAAGATTTAAGCGCACATAGGGATATAGGAACAGAAAAGGCGTCTTTGTTTTATACTATGTAGTGATTAATCAGGTTGAATGGTAGTAAACGTTTTAGGCTACGCATTTTACTGATATCTGCTAATGCATTATACTGATGCTCTTTGAGACTACTTTACACTGGCACTTGGATGAGACTCTTTATGGTTTCCAGGGGAATATCGCGTTAAATTAGTTTGTTGTTGTCGTAATACAGGACGTCAAAGATGGCACGTAACCCTTTATTCCGGAATCTCTGAAGGATGTCCATATAAGACTAAGAATTTTGTTATCTCAGGACAATTTAGATAAGTAAGCCTTATTAGCCAATAGGTGTACGCTTTATTAGTATACGAGTATGCTTCTTCTACCTTAAAAGTCGATCTATAAGGTGGTGCAAAAGTCCCGCTACCATTTTGACTGCACTATGGAAATCTTGGTTATGTGACGTTTAGCTCAGTTTCGCTTTAACCATAGTATTGTATAGACATTGTAGAATTGTGTCCAAATTTTATTATAGATATGTGACAATATTTATTGAAAATAATCGTTCCATTATTGCCAGTCAGCAGAAATTGCGTCAAAATTATCCTAATCGTCCAGTGCCTCACAAACGGAACGGCAGCAGACAGGCTTCGTTCTGGAAGACAACGGACGTCTCGTAACGCCGAAAATGTGGCTCTGGTGTGAAAATGTGTTGCAGAGTCTCCAGAAACATCAATTCGGAGATGTGGTTCCCAATTACACATTTCTGCGCGCAGTTCATGGCGAATCTTGAAAACTGATTTGAAAATGTTCCCGTACAAAATTCAGTCAATCCAAAAATCGCTACCGAGAGATCCTGATCAACGAGTTGAGTATAGTAATGCAATCCTAAGGCTGTCTGGTGAAATGGAAGGTTTTTCGCCTAAATTTATAATAAGCGATGAAGCCCATTTTCTTCTCAGTGGCCACGTCAATAAACAGAACGATCGGTTTTGGGGAAAACAGAATCCTCAGTTAATTCATGAAACATCATTGCATTCACTAAAAACAACTGACTTTTTCTTATGGGGTCTTTTAAAATCAAGTTTATGTGAATAAGCTCCAAACGATTCAACCTCTTAAAGACAATATTCGTCACGAAATTGAAGAAATTCAACCTCAGATGTTGCAAGACGTCATGAAAATGCCTTAAAAAGTGCTGAAAGTTGTATAGCGAAGCGTAGTCACCATTTAGCCGATATAATTTCAATTTCATTATTTCAATCATAATGAGAAAAAAATCTAAAGAAGAAATAAACTTTTTAGGAAAACCAAACTTACTTATCTTTTCTTTGAACAAAGTTATAGACAATCAAAATGGTAACGGAACTTTTGCCCCATGTTGTAGATACATTTCATGGTTATTAATATTTACCGAAGAAGTTCTAAGCAGCGTGAACGTCACGTGAGATGGTTTTGTCTCATTATTCTTGATACATCATATTTTCAACCGCAAATTAATTTTGGAATTCCTTTTTATTGTTGTTTTTAGTCAAAAGTGAGCAAAAAATAAAATGATTTGCCTAAAAACACCGTAAACTTAATAGTTGAAATAGCATAAAATTTTAGCACATATTTAAAGATTGGTACTGTACAGAAATCATATGAGTCTGTCTACAACTGTATTGATTGATAGCATTATATCCAATACGTCACTAAAGAAATAAAGGGCAATTATATCAACAGCACGAACTCTACAAGGCCAATGCTGATTTATATGTTATATTTCCACCATTTGTTAATTTGCCAATTCTAAAGGAATATAAACCTTGCTGTGGAATTGCCGCAAGCTCTTACATCAATACACTTTTAATCTCATCTGCCCTTACAAAACGATGCTCCTTTTTTATTTGGGAACAGAAACAAATCATATAGGACTATACTTGGTCGGATATTGAGGTTGAGGCATAATTACAGTCTTGTTTTGTACCAAAAATGTGCAAGTAATCATAAACAATTTGGGCCCTCATTCATAATCAAAAGCTTCTACTAGTCGTAAACTCTTGTGTTTTAGATAAAATATTCACAAAAGCAATATTTCGTATTTATAAGGATTTGTTTGTTATATTTCAGGATTTCCTTTTCGACTCTGGTTTATCTATTTAAGCCTTGTAATTGGCGAGTGACCAACTTCTAGAAGACATGAGCATTCTAGAAGACATGCGGTTTAACCCAGCGTGGTTATTGGCGGCGTGACTAGGATTCTTTTCCTTTGTCGAATTTTACACTCTTGACTTTTGAACATTCATTAACATACATTTATGACTATGCCCAAGAGAATTCGAACACGCGACTATCACAACGGCAGGAAGACCGTCCTGTCGTCTTGACCACTGCGGCAACCAAGCCGGCTGTCTAAAGATTTATTGCAATTACACTTTACTACTATTTTTATAACAAAACCTAGTGCAAACAGTGTCACAACACAAGTTACACTTTTTACAATTTTTATACTTTATTTAAAACGTTAAATTACTTTTTGACTCACCCAATATCAAAACCCTGATGATAATATCGGTGTAGAAAACCGCAGCGTTAGACAATCTATTAAACGCATAATTAGAAAGATGGCTAATTAATTAAGATTCGATTTTGTACTTGAAAGGAAACAGACCATTAAAACAAATCAGTGGAAATAAATGGCTTCCATAATTGTTGTTATGGTTTTGCTCCACTCTTTTCGTTTTCGATCATATTTAGTTAATTGGCAAAAAATTATTCCGTTCTGACAATCGGAATCAATTAATTTTTTTAATCAATTAACCGACACTTTTACTGCTTGTTATACCATGATCTGTCGTGCTTTTATGTACAAAACTTAGTAGATATCTCTTGATATATTACTTTTCTATGTAAATGTAATGATGTGAGAAGCAACGTGATATGATTAATATCGAATAACTTTTTATCAATTTAAATTCATTCTCCTCTAGTAAAATGTGGTATTAAATTGCATTACTTATTGAATTCGTTGAAGATTATTACGGAATAAATTTAACACCTATCAGACAATTTCATTTTTATAACATTAACAGTGAACGGAATAACAGAATATTATTTAATTTTGAGACTATTTATTTATTAGAAAAAACATTATTTTGTCTTCTTATGTTCCTATTATTGCATACAATTGCGGTATATAATCTTCATAATATTGAAGATAATTGAAAGGGCATTTTATATGACAGCTAGAAGATATAATGTTAAAAATTAAATGTATTTTTATCCTGATTGGCATTATATGGTCTTCTTTTTCTAGATGTTAAGAGTTTTGATGCCATTTTTATTTCATATTATTACGAGTATAAGAACTTTTAAACTATTATAATGTAACTTCCACAGAACTATCTGGTCTAGAATTTATAAAGAATTAACACCTCTTTTAGGTTAGTTTCACGGTTGTAGTTTGATAAAAATTTGAGCAAAACTTTAATTATATGTCATTTTTTAGGTATTTATAAGAATACATCAAAGGGTATGAAACCCTTAACTTAGAATTTGAAGAATACGTGTAGTTCACGTGTAGGGCATGAAAAGTACTTAAAAATGTAATTTATTTGTATTAAAATCAGATAGAAATAAATTGTAGCCAAATTAGCGGCTAAAATTCCAATTAATGCTATATTAGTTATTAATGATATACGAAATAAGATTATAACATATTTATCAACCCGTAAACATTTATAAAGAAAACCCGAGAAGAATATGCAGAATTGATTGCGAGTAAGACAACAAACTGTTTCTAATCGCTTGATGAACATAAGAAAGACCTAAAATCTTGTATATTTTGTGATGTATAAATTAAAGTCAAAATATATTGAAAGGCGTTTGGTATGCATGAAATGTTGCTTGAACGACAAAATCGGAAAGATTTTTGCCTCATGCAGTTATTGGTGATGAAAGGTAGATTCATTACCATAATCCAAAATGAAAAAAATCATGAGGACCACTTGGTCATGCATCGACATCAACGACAAAGCCGAATACACAACGCTCTGAGCTAATGCGCTCTATATTTAGTAGGATCAGCTTGGTGTGATATATGAGGAGCTACTAAAACCTAATGAAACCGTCAATAGGGATCGCTATCAACTAAAATTGATGAATTTAAGCCCAGTATTAAGTGTAAACCATCCGAAATACGAGCAACGACACAACAATATTATTCGTCAGCATGACGACTCGACCGCATGTTGCAAAACAGGTGAAAACATACTTGGAAACATTAAGAAGGGAAGTGCTATATCATCAGCCGTATTCACCAGACCTTACTCCTTCTGATCATTACTTGTTCCGACATATGAGTGATCTGTCTGAATAATGCTTCACTTCTTATAAAAATACCAAAAGATACATCATTTTTTCGAGTTGGAATTCCTAAATAGCCTGGAAAGATGTGAAAAAAGCGGCTATCGATGGACAACACTATCGACACACAAAGATTAGTCGATTAAAATAAGGTTGATCATTAATATTAAAACTTTTGGACCATGCTGACAATCATGACCGCTGGGTCACTTGTTATAATAAAAGACACACAATTTTCAACAGGCCTGCGCTACTCTTGTAGGTTTTCGGAAGTAATAAAGCAAAATGTGACAGAAATTACCAACTGAAATTTCCATTTTCAATACACAATAACTTTTGAATAACTGCTACTTCTCAAACGCCCTGTGATATGCGACAATGATTTATATATAGTAAAATATAAACAATGACACATAATCCAAAGTACACGCAAATAAGTAAGACACTCGAACCATTCCAACTAAACGATCTAATTAGTGTTTAATCGCCATCATCATCGTTGTTATTGCTGCAGCGATAACTCTTCAGTCCAAGCTACCGACTGTGTTTGATGTATATGAAAATGCCTTCTAACGCGGCGGTTCATTGCTTTACATAAGAATCTAGGCCAAGAAAGAATTAATTAAATAGAAAAAACAACAGCGACGCTTATAAATCAACAAATATTGCATAAAAGTATTTTCCGAAAGGCATTACTTTAGAATTCATAATTAAAGTACGTTCAGTAATCGTGTTGGTAAAAGTATCAAAAAATGTGTGTGTGCATTTTTTTGCAAATAAAATAACCTAATTTCTCCGCTTCTAATGTTTTCACTATGTAAGCTGAAAATAAACTAATTTTTAATTAGATTAATTAAATAGCGTACTTAATATGCTGCCTTGCAATATTCCTGAACATCTTACAAGCTTTTGTATATATATATTTTCGAAATAAAATTTAAAGCCTCGCGTGACGGGGTATTCTCAACACTTAAACCTATTTCGGCTGGAGTTCCACAGGGTAGTGTCTTGAGGCCACTCCTAAATCCGCTCTATACTGCTGATATCCCAACAATAAAGGAAACAGTGTTTGGAACATCTGCCGACGACACAATTATAATGACAAAAGATCTCTGTCTAAGGCTGTAGAAAAAGTACAAGTAGCTGTCAACAAGATCTACAAATGGACTGGAGACTAAAAAATACAGCTTAATAGCTACAAATCTGGCCATGTTAATTTTGCATTGTGGCGAAATGACAAAAGCCTAATTATATCACTTGACAGATGCCCTATTCCTGAAGCAGAATCAGCTAAATACATCGGAATATATCTTGATGGTAGATTAAATTGGAAATATTATGTTAGACAAAAAGTAGAGTAGATTAGACTCAAAGTCAGGCAACTGTACTGGTTAGTAGAATGATACTCTCAACTTGACCTAAAATCAAAGGTACTGGTTTATCAGTCAATCATAAGGCCTATTTGGTCTTATGGGGTTGCACTAAAACATCAAACCAGCTAGTAATCCAACGCACCTGAAACAGAGTTTTACGTAACCAACGAAGAGCTGCACGATCACCTCGGAATCAAATAGATACACGAAATGGTCCATGATTTCGCCCTAAAAGATGAAATAAGGTTACTAAATCTCAGCAATGTGGAAGCAACACAGCTACTGGGCAACACCTACGAAATCAGAAAATTGAAGCGAACCAAACCACACGAACTTTCTAGTGTATTCTTAACTTTAGCTTAAGTAGTTTAGTTTAATTTTAATTTGCGAAATACATACTGATGCGTTAATCCCGTACTCGCCTTGCTTGTGTATTAATGTGTAGCGACCTTGAGGCATGTCGAATTTTACATCGTGGAATAACGGTCAATAAAGTATCCAAAAATATAATCCCAGATGCTGAACACGGGCGGGGTACCAGCAGCGACAACTAGAACACGATAACGAATAACTGGCGGCAACCCCGAGACGTTTATCTGGGATGTTATAGAAGGGTATTTTAATCATTCAGTAACCGACCATCGTTTGGTTTAGACGTGCTACCAACAACTGCCCAAGCTTCGTCTCCAGGTAACACCGCTGCCATCCGTTTTATCTATTTTGTTTATCTGTTTCATTTCGTTTTACCTCCATTCACCGAGCCATATTAATTTACCTTAAAAATGCAAGTACAACTGAACAGTAGTTATAAATTAATTTATAACTTAAGATTGTACTAAGCATATCTAATGTAAGATGTAATTAAAAAATAAAAATAAAAAGTGTACTTGACATAAAACATTCTAAACACAGATTTTGTACTTGATATATTATACAAAAGTATTGTTATTGCATGTGTTCTTATAAATGTATGTCTATTATTAAAAAAAACTTCAAAATTGTTCAATTTGTATATTATATTAGTATTAATTTGTGTATTATTATATCTTATTAGTCTTAGTACAACACTAAATACACTTATTCTTTCCGTAGATACACTAAAAGTTTTAATAAAGTCAAACATTCATCCTCAAATGTTTGTAATTTAAACTTTTTTAGGTCTGTAAACTTAACCTGTCGGTAATGTTGTCAAATACATTTATTAGGTCTATAAACAGATGGTGTTACTTTGTAATAAGTCGCATAGGGAACTTTTGTAACCAACTTTCTGTTGAAGGCTCACAAGGCTTGACTATTCAGTATGGGTTATTCGAATGAAGTGTGAACAAAAAATGTTTTCAGTGTGTTAAAAATGTCCGAATTTGTACCGAGAGAAAGGCGCGAATCTTCATCGAATAATATGTGAAGGTTATGGAAACCATGCCCTATCGATTTAAACATGTGAATATTGGTTTGGTCGTTAAAACTGGAAATTTTGATATCGAAGGAAAAAACGTTCTGGAGAGACAATAAAAATAAAGACGAGGATTTGAAGACACTATTCGATGATGGACCATGTAAAACGTAAGAAGAATAAGCAGAATTGTTGTGAGTGACACAAGAAACAATTTTGAAGAATTGCTTGAAGAATATGGAAATAATCTAAAAGCTATACCAGAATTGCTTGAAGAATATGGAAATAATCTAAAAGCTATACCATTTGAATTGAAGCCAAGAAACATTGAAAGACATTTGGTCATGTGTGAAATACTGCAAAATCGAAAAGGATTTCTGCCTCGTATTGTTACTGTTGATGAAAAATGGACCCTAATGCTCAGTGTTTGGTGGATTCGGCTTAGTGCGGTATATTATAAGCTGCTAAAACCTAATGAAACCATGACTGAGCATCGCTATCAATTACAATTTATGCGTTTGAGCAAAGCACTACGCAAAATTCGAGCCAAAACACAACAATATAATTCTTCAGTATAACAACGCTCTACCACATGTGCAAAAACAGTGAAAACATACAAACGAGACGTTAAAATGGAAAGTACCACCCCACCCGCCGTATTCTCCAGACCTTGCTCCTTCATATCACTACGTGTTTCGACATGTAAATCGTGTCCAGTCTGAGCAGCGCTTCATTGCTTATGAAGATACCTAAAAAAAGGTTCATTTCGTGAATAGCCTCAAAAAAAGACATCTAGGTGGTTGTTCTGACCATCTCGACCAAACAATAATTCTAACAGAAGGATAAACGATTCTGACTCACATACTTGTAGTAAATATTAAAAATCATAATAGAAATACAAGATATAGTTTTAATAGATCACCAACTAATCACAAGTGCCTTAATACATCCTCAGATATATCCTCAGATCCTTAGACAGTGTGTGAGCAATGTTTCAACCATAAAGAGATTATATTCAATAATAAATTATATTTAAAACCATAAAAACGTATGTATCTTATCGAACAACCTGTTATAATAACCGTAAAACACGACAAAATATTCAATTAATTAGATCTTACATAGCGGAATATCATTAAATTGTCGACGAAAAGCTGTACAGGTTTCTAAACAAGTATCTAGGTATGACGAATTTCAGTTCGAATTCGGACATTCTCGTCACGTTTTGCTCCACGGGCCAATGCTGCCATGTAATGCATAAGTGGTTTTAGCAAGCTATGCGACAGTATGTGCACAGCTATTTTTCCTTGCGATAGATCTCAACCATTGCTTGTACTTGTAACCTTGTTTTTAAGTCTAAATATGTTCAACATTCTTATTTGTTTTTGTAATTAATTAATTTTCAACGCCTTTAGCTCTTCCCCTGTACTGTCACATTTTTATAGTCTTCAGTTGCACTGAATCTATATTTGACATTACGTAATAAAATTAACACAAAAAATTTATCAAGATGTTTGTAAAGTCGGTTTAGGATCAGACAATATTTTCCTTCTCATTTTATTCTAGTTAAAAAGAGACGCAACGCTGTCTGATTAGTTCGAACACGAAAACGCATGAGACTGTCAAAGTCGTCCGGTTGATGCAAAATTCTTGAAAGCAATACTGATGAGAGGTTATAACTCTAACCTATAAACTATTGTGGCTGTATAATTAACTGTAGTTTTTACATGTACTATAACGTTAAAATAAATTATATTTGATAACATTTTTGTTCAATTATTTTATTTAGATTAGAATTTTGTTCTATGTCAAAGCCACACTGAACTGAAACTCAGAGTTGATACAGAAACATTGCGACGTTTTGACGTCATAAATTTATAAGACGTATGTACAAAATAACTTTGAACAGACTATATGTTTTTTGCTGCATGGGTTGCACTTCATGGCTTCATTCGTTACAGTGACATTTTTTGTTTTGAACTGAATCCTAATTGCATTACGAGTTTGTTGGGAAAAACTAGATCTTCAGGGTCTATGAGTTGTTAATAATAACTCGCATAATAAAATGTTTTATATATATAATTCACAAATAACATGAAAAAAAGCGACACTTCCACCACTTACAGCTTATTTATTCTATTGTTTTAGATAGCTTTTGATAATTTCATGAATATGTTATTTTACTACTATTTTCCATTGAATTTTTATATCACTACATAGTATAAAACAAAGTCGCCTTTTCTGTCCCTATATCCCTATGTGCGCTTAAATCTTTAAAACTACGCAACGGATTTTGATGCGGTTTTTTTCAATAGATAGAGTGATTCAAGAGGAAGGTTTATATGTATAATACATGCATAATATACTAAGGCAACATTGCTAATTTTAGAGGTTTCTAACGTAATGTCGTAAATTAACCTATTTTTTTAGGCTTATTTAGCAATTAGCAAAAACGCTACCTAACCCTACGAGTTAGATCAAATTAATGTACTACAGTATTGTACACCATAAAAAGGTCTACAAAAAAGTCCGCGATGGTATATGTTTATCTTTTAGGGATAACCCACATTAACCATTTTTATTGTTTACTTTTTACGTGAGAAAATGGCTTATTTACGAAGCTATTTTAAGCAATACGGCATTAATCCTTACCGAATTAAGTACCTTAAATAGAGTGTGCAATTAATATAGATCAATATGGTTCCTTACAGCATGTAAATTAAACAAATATTTTCGGAGATATTACAAATTTAAAATTTGCGTTTAAAAATGTGTAATGTAATAAAAATTTAGTATGAATTTAGATATTCCAAAGATAGCAGGAAATCTTCATAGTAAGTATAGGGGAAGAGGAATTGTTTTACTCCAAATTTAATGCGTGCAGGCCAAGGGCAGTAATGAATGAACCAAAAATACTGGATCGATTTTAATCATGTTTTCATTGAGTGACATAGGCATATATATTTTATGCCCGTGCAAAGTCGGAGCGGGCCGCTATGTTTTTATATACAACGTTCATATTTTTTCTGTAGTGTATTTAATTTAGTATCAGCATTGCACCCGTGCGAAGCCGGGGCGGGTCGCTAGTAATGTATATTATACCACGGATTCGCAATACACATAAATTATTACAAATAAGCTAGAACCCTATGTCAGTTCTAAACTTAATTCAATAAAAAATGCTATTTAATACACAATAACACCATATATTCTAAATATTTTAAAACTAATGTAAAGGTCTGATATATAAAACTCCAAATTCGCACAATCTCCATTTTATATTAATGAAATGAATGAATCACAGAAAAAAAACAGACGAAAAATGCTAAATGTATGAATAGTAAGTGAAACTACGACTGTTACTAACAAAAAAATTACTGATATTTATGGAACAAATGAAATTAATAATTATGGGAGTCATATTTTTAACTGTCTAATTTTAATGGTCTACTTCCTTTCTGGTTCGTCAAAATCATCGAGGAACTCTCAATTAATTGTGGTTTATTTTTATGATAATTTTTATAGCATAAACAACTTGTGTGCTTGGTTAAAAGCGCAGCAATAAACATTGATAAAAGATAATTTTTGTTGGCTCCTTCAGTATTTATGAAGATTTTTGATTATTGTTATTGTTATTTAAAAGATTATGGTAATATTTGGATAATAAAAATTGTTTATTAACAAAAGTACACTTATATAATTACCCTAATTTTTATCGTGAACTGCAATTTTACGCTGTGTTATTACTATGGGTATGATGTTATTAGTGATTGTATATTATTAAATAAGCATTCTATGTAATTAATAATGGATTGAAATATAGCAAAACATGTGGATGATATTGCACTTTTTAAAATAAAAAATTGAACTAAAGAAAATCAGTTTTTCGCGTTTTATGTGTGTTAAATACTATACGTAAATGATATTTGTTATAAAAATTGTAAGGCACAATATTCTGTACAATTTTTGTTCCAAAACTTTTACATAATTAAATGTTTTATGGATTTTTTGTTAAAACACTGGATAAACTTCCAGGTGTGTATACACTGGCTGTAGTATTTCGACAAGAAACATTCCGTATACAATTATAGTTTCAAAATATAAGGTGAATCTTGAACAAGGGCCATACCTCTCAATTCTACGGTAAAACATATACAAAACAATTTATTGTGTCCGTACAAACATTTTTCCTAAATGTTACTATATTCATCAAAAAAAATTATATAAAGTTTTGTTTTTATTCAAAATAATAACCTCTGTTTTCGTCGTATGAGTCATATATTATTTGGTAGTTGTCATAATTAATGTACAACCTTTTAAATTGAATTATTATTAACTTCACTGACTTTAAAAGACTAATCAACGTAGTTTTTTTGCTTTTGTTTTTTATTACAATGAACTACTTTCTCAAATTGTTTTAATTCGTATTGACATATATTTATTAACGATATATTGTGCGTTATATATAATGTACATGCTAAAATACGTTAAAATAGTCTGATGTAAAACGTTATATAGTAAGATATTTGGTTATCAGCATGTATATTTTTTCTTTTCGTTTTAATATATATATATATATATATATATATATATATATATACATATATATATATATATATATATATATATATATATATATATATATTCGTCTTCATTATCTTCTGGTGTTTCTGCTTCTGGCTATGCCGCGGGACATGGAATGTACTTATCAAATCGGTCACCACCATTATGGTCTCCTATTTTCCAGGTCCTTTTCTATGATCTTGATCCATATCTATCATTTTTCGGATGTCCTCGTTCTGATATCATAGAAGTTTGAGAAGAACTCGCTTTGACAGACATCTAGAGTCCCTGGATTTATCTTGTACTGTAAATTAATTGCCATATCTTAATCAAATAACTTCATTTCTAACATGATCTCGAAGAGAAATATATCGCGTATAATATGTATTAATTGTGTTGTAAGATTATGTAGTGCCAGTTACTTATTAAAATAGAATACAATCATTCGTTTTTACCTCGAAATAACATGTACAGACCTTTATAAATATTTGTGGACACTCACCCTTAAGGATATTCAAAATGTCAAAGGAGACTTTCGAAAATTCAAAATATAACCAGTTAATTCCTGGTTCTTTTGGTAAAAAATCAGTTCCTGTCTATTTCAGGGTTAAAACGGCGAAAAAATTAACAATGAATGCACATAATTACTAAGAAAAGCATTATTGTTTCTTGCTTTCTTATTGTTAGACACCCTGTACGACGAGGTGTGTCTCAAAGAAAAATAACAGCCACCGTGGATAACGTTTTCTTGATTTATCGATGCTTGTGTCGCGTTTTTGACACAATTTTTTAATGTTTTCAGCCTCGCCTATCTTTGGCTTGATAAAAATGACGCTGTTTTGATTGTTAAGGTTTTTTTTTGGTTATTTAGGTCGGAGAATGTCAGTGTGTACGTGTTACCCTATTGTTTCCGTCTAATACCCTCGTGGATCATTTCTTAAGCAATTTAGAACACGTACACTCTAGTTCAACTAGTTTTCTTACATGTAAATAGTTCAGATCGGTTTTATTATTATATATAGTATTATTATTTGAAATGATTAATAACAACACAAATCTAAATATAAAAACAACGAAAAATACTAGATATGGTACCTAAATAAGTAATTAGTAAAAATGCTTTCCTCTGGCAAGTATTACGATAATTAAAAACACTCAACAATAATATAAAAACTACGTTAAAACACTACAAAATATGGTGCAAATGTTTATAATAAAATGCAAATGATCAAACAGAAATTTTGATTAGACTGTACCAACTGTATACTTTAAATCATATTAATGTTAATTAATCTAAATCCTTTGGATGTTCCGCAGGGCAGTGTCCTTGGCCCATTGTTAAATCTTTTGTATACAGATGATGGACCGACCTGAAAAATCATTACTGTGGCAACATATGCTGATGATATCTATTTCTGGTTGAAAGCATGGCGTGTAAAGGGGAATGAGACAAAATCTATTTACGTAACATTCACACTGCATAGAAGGACGTGGTAAATCTTAATAATCATGAACTACCTCTGTAAGTAGATAATATTACAACTCCAACAATGTGTAAAGTGCTCTGAAGGTGTGTTAGCGCACCTCAATACACTCGCTATACAATTAAATGTGAGCGATCTCAGTGAATCCAAATTTGTACAAAAGGTCACGTATCATTGTATAAAATAAATCCCATCAAATAGTGACTGCCTTATGGCCTATCCAAAAAAAAACATTTAAAATTAACTACTAACTATTTAAAATCTTCAAACAAATGAACATGGCAATATAAATGGTTTCTAATATAAAATAAACAAGCATTTAAAATATTTTTATATATAAATATATTTTATATTTTTTTTATGATATTATAAAACTTTTATTGTAGAAAAACCACCTATCAAGTGACTAGATCTACAAAGTTCTACTTACTTTTGGCGTTTGTTGTAAAATATAACACGTATACTAAGAAATATTCGTAGAAAATCAGATGAAATTATAAAATCTTTGTTTGTTTGTTAGTATATTAACATTATTTATCTTATATATTATTTATAGCACCATTCCCACATTCACGGATACAACAACAATGATAATAATGATAATAATCATTAGAAAACAGAAAACGAAAACAACCTTTTGTAGCATTCATTATACTTTAATACAATTGTTTTCATATTATAATTTGGACGCTAATTTTAGCTAATTGTTCGAATAATTTTATGTAGATTAGCATTGTAATAAGTAAAGTCTATTCAAAGTTACTTTGTACATACGTCATCTAAGTTTGTGACATCAAATCGTCGCAATGTTGCCGCATCAACATCATCATCAATGAGTTTTAGTTCAGTTTGGCTTTCATATACAACAAAAATTCTAATGTAAATAAAATAATTGAACAAAAATGTTATCAAATATAATTTATTTTAACATTATAAAAACTACAGCGATAATAGGTTATAGGCTGTCAAGAATTTTGCATACTTCTGACAACCGGATGACTTTAACAGGCTCATTCGTTTACGCGTCAGAAATAATCAGAAGCCATTGTGTCTCTTTTTAAGTAGAATAAAATGAGAAGAAAAATATTATATAATTCTAAAAGGAAAAATTAAAAATAAAATTAAAAATAAAACTTAAAAATTGCTGCAGGCATTATATTAAACTTCTTGATGACGAATGTACAAAAAAAACTTTGAATGAAGTATAGATGTACATGTACATGTTAGTGGAAACTAATTGTTACGATAAAATATCTAAATATTTGTACGTATGATGCTGAACTATTGGCTTCCGGATTAGACCAGTTGACTCTTTACAATAAATTGCATCTTCGTTGGTGCAGCTCTGACACCGAGGTTGTTCCCGTCAGATATTATCCTATCCTGAGTATACGGATTACCCTATACAAAAATATGTTGGGTTCAAGTACACCGCCCTTTATCCAAAATTATCAAAAAAATAATTTAAAATTAAGTCAATCAATAATCACATAGAAAATATATAGCAATTCATAATAAAAATATTTTAAATGAAAAGTAAAATAAAAGTATATGTATATCTCGGATTATTTCGATTATTATTGACATTTAATTAATAAGTTTGATATAAAAAAACCGGACATATTTTTAATAAACAATTTTTTCTCAAACATCTCCAAATGTCACTATATTTTTCAACATTTCTTAGAAACGGTAGAATGAGTTGCAATATTTCGTTATAGGACGTCAATAGTAACATTATAATGATTGCATAAGGTTTCTTCAATGTGTGCCAACAGAATATGTTTATATTTGGTTCAGCACATCCTTAATCTATTACATAAATAATGTAATAACTTCGGTCAAAAGTATATAAATAGTTAAAACTTCTGAGGTTCGTTATTGAATTGACCATATTTTTAGTGTAGTATTGTGGGTTTAATGATATTTGGTGAACTTCTTGCAGATTATTCTCAATCCCGTTTGTACATCTGAATTTATAAATAAATTTTAACAATTGGTGGCTGAAAACTGTAATAGTTTGTTGATGTTTACTGAGGAGAAATGAAGAGCCCAAGGAAAAAAAACAATGTGAAATGGCTAAATTAAGTTTCTAATCCTTGAAACTGAAAAATAAATATATTTATTTATAATATATATTTATATTAAGTGTCCAGTATCAAAATAATTTTCTTTCTTATATTAGTAGACTTTGACCTTATCAAATATTGTTTTGGCAGTAAAGCTTTGCTTCATAAAAGAATTGTAGGAAGCTAAAAAGGGCATCGTGCCTAGCATTGCAAATCACTTTTACCCACTTTTCGTTATGTCAAAAATAATGCAAAGGAGGAAAGACAGTATAATTTTGAATCAATCCATGTGAGAATCACAAATTCTTCATCATCATCATCATATGCATATTAAATGTAACAGGTCAATTGAAAGGTCCTCGGCCTACCATAGTAAACACATTTTTTTGGCAAAATTAGTTTATTTTGCCAAAAATGGAGCCATGTTTATGGTTATGACAAATATCGACGGAAAAACTCGGGTTTATTACGCTTGATCGTCTTCAAACACTGCTCCGAAACATCAACTCATCGTTGTTTTTGGTCAAAAGTGAGGTCGCGCGGCACTCACTTTCCACATGCCTTTCTTATACCCAAAATTCGTGAGTGATATGATGTACACATTCAATTGATATCTTTAGAGTGTCTGCTGTTTCATTCAATTTCAATTTACGGTCATTCAAAACCATTTTGTGGATTTTTTAAATGTTTTCATCGGTAACAACCCCTTTTGGGCGTCCACCATCTTCGATATTCATTTCACCACGTGTAAACTTATCATACTAATCCTTAATGGTTGATTTTCCTGTGCAGTGTGCGGAAACTCGGCATCAAGCCAAGTTTTTTGTTTCAACTGTATTTTTTCCCTTCAAAAAGCAATATTTTATCAACACACGAAATTTCTTTTTATCCATTTCTTTCTCAATAACAAAAAATGTTTCACTCAAAATGCTATAATTCACAAACTAATGATCCGACAGCTGTCAAATTTATACACGCAGCTTTTGAGGGTAAGGGACTAACTTAAAAACATATGGATTTAATTTTAAAAGCGCCATCTATGTGTCAAGTCAGCGACTTTTCAATTGATGTATTAAAATCGCCCATTTCCGTTTCCTGAGATGAGACCTCTCTTCTCAATGCTCTAGCTGTGCCTCTCCATACTCAGTATGACACATGCCATATTCTTAGAATGTAATTATTTCATCACATTGAAAATCGAACATAACTTCCCCTCGCTGTTTATCAGACTTATATTCCTTGAAATCCTTAATCATGCTTTATTTGATATCTGAATACAAACTTTGCTATCCAAATCCACCTGTTCTTTATACCTTGTACTAATTTCTCTATACATATATATGTGTTTTGGTGTCTTTAGTCATGTCCCTTTTTACTTTATTATTTTTATTTTATTACATATTGTTACATGTTATTTTTGTTTTGTTTATATTATTTTTAGTTTGTATTTAGGGATAATAAAAGTAATTTGTAGTATTATTGGCCATATGAAACACCTATATGACTTGGATATGTTAAAATTAGATTGGTTTATAGTCGCCGTGACAGCCAAATCTAAATAGATTAAATCACTGCAAAGAACCTAATCTTTAATGTATTAAAGTATAAAAACAATCGACGTTCACGCATAGCGAATTCCTTTCATTAAATTTCAACGAAATCAAATTTCTAAAGAATAATATATTGATAAAAGAATCACTCACCATCATCCACATGGGTACCATGCTTGAGATGATGCAGATGGGCGTAATAGTGATGATGGTGCAGGATGCACTCCAAATCCGTGCAGTTAAGCATGGTGAAGACTCTTCTCGGTCACTTAGCGGCAATAAAAAGTCACGTCTATACTATGGCACAACGCACACTAAGATAATGTTATTTATTCCTCGGCGTACTTCAGTTTGATTTACGCGAAATTTTTGATATGCACACACTAAGTATTTCCACTGATTATCACTGATTAACGACGTCCATTAGAGTGCTTTTCGACGTTTCATGATGTTTTCACAGCTCCGTCATAAGATGGATGGACCTGCACTACCGTATGGTCCCGTCAGTCTGTTAATTGATAATGATATATGTCACTAACGAAGTGTCCTATGACTTTAGCACCTGCAACAAAAAGAAATTTTAATTGAATGATATCAGAAACCATTAATAAATCGAATAAATAATTGCTAAATACAAAGTTATCAAACAAATGTTATTAAAATACCAGACAAATTATGTTCCTCCCAGATTTGGTACCCAGTGATAAGTGCCTCTCTTCTATCTGTAGAAATATATAGGTGTTCAAATAGACATAAAAATATAGAAGTTTAACTTTAATGATGACATCATTGCTGAAGTGTAAAGCACTTGAGTAAAGATAGAACTTCCCAAATATATGTATATTAGGGTAAAAGAAACAAAAAACCATGTTAAATTAATTTAATTTTTTGAAAATATGTTTTTCATTTTAGGAATTAAAAATTAAGACCTGTATAAAAATTTATTATACTATCATTCGATTCAGCATAAAATTCTTCAGTAATCTGTGATTATGTGAGTGGAAACTATTAAAAATTGCAAAAAATCGCAAATTTCCACGTATAATAATAACGAGACTCACGAGGTAAAACTCTCAAAATATATGTTAAATATAATTTTCATTGTATAACTTAAAAACCAAGATCTATATAGAAATTATTATACCATCGCTCGGTCAAGACTAAATTTCTTTATAATCTCTGTAATTTTCATTAATCTATTTCATTATCTGAACTGAAATAGCAGCAGAAATATTGAAAATTACGACTAATATATTCTAACTACTAATATATATTCTAAAGAACTATCAAGACTTCGACAACTATTCAAAAAACACCTTTTGTGTAGTGTAGTAAGTGTCTTAGTAAGTCATCATAGTACTTCTGAAGCTTGATACTCATCACAACTATACAAAGATTCGTGGAAAGGAATTTTTCGTTGAATTATAGCAATAACCATTACTGGACAACGAAATCAAAGATAATTTTAGGATATGGGAAATAGTATATAAGACACATGACAAAGTCAACAGTAAAGTGATAAGACGATAATTGTTCTTATATGGATGATATGGAAAGTCATAAAACAAAGATATAGTCTATTCAAAGTATTTCGTACATACGTCATTAATATGTTTATTGTATTGCCTGCCGTAATTTGTAAATAAGTTTCAGAATTGGCTAATATTTTCCTTCTTATTTTATTCTAATTAAAAAGAGACACAATGCTGTCTGATTTGTTAGAACACGTAAACGAACGAGCCTGTCAAAGACAATATAGTGACAAGTGGTTACAATTCTAACCTATAAACAATTGTGGCTGTATAATTAACTGTAGTTTTTAGATATACTGTAATGTTAAAATACATTATATTTGATAACATTTTTGTTCAAATATTTTATTCAGATTAGAATTTTGTTGTATGTCAATGCCAAACTGAACTAAAACTCACAGCTGATGCGGCAACATTGCGACGTTTTGATGTCACAAAATAACTATGTACAAATTAACTTTGACAGACTCTATGTTATATACTGAAGAAGGATTTTAAACATGCCAATATTTTCTAGAACTTGAAGCAATTAGAAATAAACAAAACATTGTTTACAAATAAATATTTTATACACAACTAAAACATATCTCGTCGACATAACATCTCATGAAATTGAAATAAAAATAATTGAATTTAATAAACTATTAATCACTAAATAAATATTATATAACAAAGAAAGACCATGAAAGAAAAACAGCACTGATCAAAAATAGATTTCATTCTTCCTCTTAACTACTCTTAACACAAAATTTCCGGACAAAAAAAGACGTAATGAAGCCTTAAAATCAATTTGTATACGGTCCGGTGATATTAGTTTTAATTTAAATATTAAATAATTCATACAAAACTCTTTGAAAGTAAGTTATATACGAAATGTAGGATCAGTTTGAATCGTTTGGAATTTTCGTTTATATTTATTGTTTCTCTGAACTATAAAAAACGTACATATTTGTAATACTATGTAAATACGTCACTTTGCGAATTGTTAAAATTCCTTTTCTCTGACATGAGTCGACACCGTTTTCTCAAAAACAACTTGTTCCTTGTTTGATGTAATAGAGGACACCTTACTTATACTAATAAAACTGTGATTTTTTGTTGTTGCAATTCTATTCTACTGACATTTATTTACACTAGCGTGGAGGTATGCGTGTTTCGTCGTTTCGCGTTTGGCGTGTGAATCATAAATATTAATTAGGCTGAAAAGTTCCTGGTCTGAAAAATATATGTATTTTGGGACGAAAAAAACGAGAACTCATGTTAAATTGTTGTAGGATTTATAGTTTTTATAGATATATAGTTATAGTTTTTTAGATATATGACATAAACCGAAATTCACTAATTTTTTGAAAATACACTTGTCACTATATACCTTAAAAACTAACATTTGTATGATAATTATTTTACCACCATTCGATTAAGCGTAAAATTCTTTATTAACCCTGCAACTTTCATTAGTCTGCTATTATTTGTATAAAAATGGCAACAGAAAACTTAAAAATGGCAAAAATAGCAAATTTTCATGACTATATACATGGAAAAAGTGCTAAAAAAGGTTACCCCTTGGATAAAGGTAAAACTCTCAAAATATATGTATTTTGGGGCGAAAAAAACGAGAATCCATGTTAAATTGTTGTAGGATTTATAGTTTTTTAGATATATGACATAAACCGAAATTCACTAATTTTTTGAAAATACACTTGTCACTATATACCTTAAAAACTAACATTTGTATGATAATTATTATACCACCATGCGATTAAGCGTAAAATTCTTTATTAACCCTGTAATTTTCATTAGTCTGCTATTATTTGTATAAAAATGGCAACAGAAAACTTAAAAATGGTAAAAATAGCAAATTTTCATGACTATATACATGGAAAAATTGCTATAAAAGGTTACCTCTTGGATAAAGGTAAAACTCTCAAAATATATGTATTTTGGGACGAAAAAAACGAGAATCTATGTTAAATTATTGTAGGATTTATAGTTTTTTAGATATATGACATAAACGGAAATTCACTAATTTTTTGAAAATACACTTGTCACTATATATCTTAAAAACTAACATTTGTATAATAATTATTATACCACCATTCGATTAAGCGTAAAATTCTTTATGAACCCTGCAACTTTCATTAGTCTGCTATTATTTGTATAAAAATGGCAGCAAAAAACTTAAAAATGGCAAAAAATAGCAAATTTTCATGACTATATTCATGGAAAAAGTGCTAAAAAAGGTTACCTCTTGGACAAAGGTAAAACTCTCAAAATATATGTATTTTGGGACGAAAAAACAAGAATCCATATTAAATTGGTTTAGGATTGATAGTTTTTTTTAGATATGTGACATAAACAGAGATTCACTCATTTGTTTTAAATTCATTTTTCATTGTATAACTTAAAATTAAGAGCTGTATACAAATTATGATATTACCATTCGATACGGCGTAAAATAATTTATAATCCCGGTAATTTTTATTAACCCCTGTGTTTCTTTGGATGGAAATGGCAGTAAAACAAATTAAAATGACTCTTGACTATACCAAAATTATATTAACGAATGTAAATAAATATAACAGATCGGTTTCAATTCTTGCCCCAAATTCTCTTCTATATCTCCTAACGATTGAAATCTGGCTGAAATAGAAATCTAGACCTTATAAAGAGAAAAAACTTAGGCGAAACATAACAGGAGAATATTGTGTTTTTTCGAATATAGTGTTTGTTGAGTTTTTGGCCATAAAAGAACGACATGAAAAACGACGAAGGCAACTTTTTACTATATCTTGACCCGATTTGAATGCACTGTACTACTCATGTGAAGAAGCCGATTCACAGTAAGGTTTCAGCAACAAGGCAGGCGTCTAGTCATCCGAAATTCCATTTACAACCCAACATTTAAGAGTTTGGGTATCAGTACTTCTTTGAAAGATTTTAATCCTCTCGCTGTCATTTTATCTTTCGTCGCTTAAACATGTTCTCACTTCATCGAAGACAAGTTATCCGCTTTCTAATATTATTATTCTGATTTACCTTAATAATTAGCACTGTTTCTACTAAATGCAATCAAGTAACTGTATTTGTTTTTCAAAATAATTTAATCAAGCATAGTCCCGCATATCTTACCACTGAGATAAAAAATTCTTAAGACGTAAAAATTATTATTATATCAAGAAATATTACTTGACCGATATTAAGGTATTCTTGGATTTTTCTCAGTCACACAGCATTAGTTCTTTGCGACTTTTTCATGAGAAATTGTACTGATGTCCATGCATAACTTATCTGTTCGCCTAAAAGCTCCAATGAGCCAATATAAAATACACTCATATAAACCATATCCAACCATTAAACCACAAAAACTTCGATAACGTCATTTTTAGTCAATTAAGGAGAAATTATTGACAATTTCTTAATACATTGTTACCAAGAAATTGTTTTTAAAACTTAATAGTATTTGCTTAGAACTTTATTCTGATAAACTTTGGAGACTTTTTTATACTTGGTCAGTTGTTGAATGTTTATTTATAAAACTAAAGTGATATACAGCTATTGACAAACTTAAAACCGAAAGAGTTTTGTTTATCCAAAGCGAAGTGAAAGTTAATTAGTTTTATTTCATCATCTTACTGTATATTGATCACAGTGATTTAATCATTTTAATACCCATAATTTGCAAAATATGTTAATTCTAATCGAGTTTGTTTTTTTTTTTCAACGAAGTCACCCACATGTTAAAGGTTACTTTATCAATCACTATCAACACTCGAAAAACTAAAACGAACTTTAGTAGGTCAGTCTAAAACGATTTGAAGATATTCTTTGAACTTTTCTATCTTTAAAACATTAACATTTATATAGTCATTATTTTTGCAATTACGTTATGGCAAATAAAACATACATTTAACAATTAGTTATATTACTCTAATATATACGATAATTTGACTTAGTATCACCATTATTTTTCTAATTAATAATGTATTCCGTTAATAACTTGGAGGAAGATGTGGACAGTGAGGACGTGTAGACGTTCCAATTAAAGTTAGAAGAGTAGTGGCTAACGCGCCAGCTATACATGTTTTCAACCAAGATTTAGTTTGAGCTAGAAGAAAAGAAATATCATACCCAGATAACTTAGTTCTTCGTAAATTACGGACACGGGCATTGGGAGACAATGCTAAATTAAGGCAGACTAAAAATTATCACAATTTATTTTTCTTCTAAATTTTTTTTAAACTAAAAAATTATTATCCCTGTCTTGTATTGAGCTATATTTATTGAGATCAATAAAAATATATCTATGTAAGTAAAAATATGATTCAGGAAGTCATGGAGGAAGATATGGACAGTGAGGACGTGTAGACATTCCAATTAAAGTTAGAAGACTAGTGGCTGACGCACCAGCTATACATGTTTTTAACCAAGACTTAGTTTGAGCTAGAAGAAAAGAAATATCATTCCCAGATATCTTAGTTCTTCGTAAATTACGGACACGGGCATTGGGAGACAATGCTAAACACCAATTAAGGCAGACTAAAAATGATTACAATTTATTTTTCTTCTAATTTTTTTTTTAAACTAAAAAATTATTATCGCTGTTTTGTATTGAGCTATATTTATTTAGATCGATAAAAATATATGTATGTAAGTAAAAATATGATTCAGGAAGTCATGCAACACTTTCAGTTCCCAAAAGTCAAAAAAGAGATCCAATATTAAATTAGCAGGTATACCTTCCTTTTTCCGAAAAAAACTACATTATTTTTAAGAAAATGAAAACATTTATTTATTGAAAGCATTGGCCATTTGATTCTATACATCTTGTCAATCTTTCAGGCATTTTATGGATGTCATGCCAGAAAAACTGTTTGTCGTTTGAGCAAAACCATTCATCGAGCGATTTTTTAACGTTTTCAAAATTGGCGAAGTGGTTAGTTCGATTTTCCATTTATCTGTCTTTCAATTGATATGATTCCCACCTTCCCATCTTTTGAATTTTCCCCATTGCTCGTAATCGGTCACTAACCGTTTCTTGAGTTACATTTAATGCTTCTGCCAATTGTTTTTGAGTTAGAGCTGGGTCTTCCTTATATATCGTCCTTATATCCAATAACCCTTGCAGTTTATTACCCTCAAATTTTTTCAGTCTTTCTTCCTTGTCCTACACATCAAAATCTCCACTTTTGAATTTTTGAAACCACGCCTCACATGTTTTTAATGTTAGTGTATGCTCTCCGTAAGATTCTACCAGCAATCGATGACTCTCGGCGGCTTTGTTCTTTTGATTCAATAAGAAAAGTGTTGCCGAAAATGTACGTTTTCAGGGACGAAACTTGACATTTTCAAAGAGGTATAAATCTGTGATCGTGTTACATTCGCAAAATATAACATGTATAGCTTTGAAGCTTGATTTCAGTAGAATAAAATGCCTAAGCCATCGTAATCTGTTATAAAAACCGTTGATGACGATAATATACAATTGCAACAAAACATCATTTTTCTTCCATCTGTACACTCTATAACAAGGTTAGTGTAAAAACTTCCTCCTGAACCACAGACCTAGTTATGCTTTGACATAAAAAGAGAAAGGATTTAAAAAAATAGGCTACAATAATAGAGTTACATAACACAATACTGATCAATCATCTCCGAAGACGATAGAAAACATGATAGGTTAATGTGTTAAACGATATTGTTAAACAAAAACGACCGGATCTACTGAAGAAACCGTTGGTTTTATCACACATCAGTGTTTAATTAAGAGCCCGCGAGACATCATCAACCCAACTATCTCTTGTCGCTGTTTTTTTTTTTAACATTTCAACATAAAAATCTGAAATTCCATCGCGGATCTTAATGAGTTCGATATTTAAATGTCATACGGCGTTAAGAAGTCGGCCGACCATAAAAATCTTCTTTCTGTGTCGGCGCACAGCCATACCAGATGCACCATGCGCTGCGTTAAACTGTCTTCAAGGTGAAACCGCTCTTTCTTCGGTTCTTTCACGTGACAATAGTACCGGCCTCATAACGAACGCCGTGCTGTATTTTAATGTAATGTTTATCGTATGCGAAAGATTATGATAATTAACACATTTTCTCTTATCTTAAGAAGTCCTTTTCTGTGGGTTTCAGTTTTCTTAAAGCCTATTACTGATAAGAGAGTCGCTATTTACATTTTACTAGCTAAACTCTTAGTCCACATGGTTGGTCGCTGTATCATCCTTAGGTATTAGTATGAACGTTTTGTCTTTTGAACATGCCGGTGCAATGATTTTTTATGATGCTCTACGTTGATTGTCACGACAGGAGTACATTGATTAACATACTTCGATTTTTGACAATGAAACCCCATTTTTGGCCACTGTGAAACGTAAATATAATGAGTAACTGAGTTCGAAAAATTAGTTATTGTGCCATTGCAAGATCCTCATTATTATTTTTTAAACGATCTTTAGCCCCAAAGGTATTAGGTCTTAGTATGTTATTGTCCACTAGCTAAACTCTTAGTCCACACGACTGGTCGCTGTATCATCCTTAGGTATTAGTATTCTGAGCATCAATAAGATATTGCATGAGCATTTAACTCTGAAAAACACAATACAAATTCTCACGCATCGGCTGATACAACCACTTACGAGACTGGCCAAAATATAGCCCTAATTTGGAATCATATACCTTCATTTGTGTTTGCATTACAAGATAAATGATACCTTCACCATGTTTTAGAAGCACTTCTATTAGAATGGAAAAAGTGTTAAGATTTGTTCAAACACATACACAAGTATATTGATCATCATTGATCAATTATTTCAGAGATATTTGTTAATATGGAAAATAGCTCTAGAAAACTTAGGGATATGGAGCTTTTTGAGGGATATACTATTCCTTCAAACATCTTTAGGAAACATAGGTTTAAATAGTGTAAAGATAACCTACAAAGATATCCAATACTAATTCCAGACATTGCTTTTAAAAGAATACAGTTTTTAAAAGCATATAATAAAATTAAGGAAAATTTGTTAAGACAAAAATTGATTGAAAAAGAAGCATTGTTATTATGTTATTCATTTGATTAGTTTTTGTAAATCATGATATTTTTTAATAATTAATTGCAGCTATATTGTTCCTCATGCTAAAAACAAAAAGATCCCAACAAGATATTGGCAAAGGCTGTAATTAAGGAATGGTTTGCAAAACAAATCAATTTTGAATATATCATGTTAGAAAGTGAAGTATTTCAAATTGCTACTTGATAAATATAAATTACATGTTTAATTGTGTTTTATGTAATTTACTTTTTTAGGCCTGTAAAAAGACGTAAAGTAGTTCAGATGGCTGATCAGTATAGCTGCAGAGTCTTCCTCCCTATCACTGCATATTTAATCAAACGATATATTATAGGATATAACAAACAATTACAATAAGAACGAACTACAATAGACATACATGTTGAGAAAGATATGCAAGAAAGAATTCTTTGGATATGTGGAAAGGATTGCTACAATAACACCCTTTGGTTTGGATTAACTTCATTAGATACACAGAAGAAGAAATTGACAAATGGTGGAATTATGAACCAGTAATAGATTTAAATTAACAGCTTAGTTATTAACTTGAATAGTAGCTCAGAATGTGACAGTGAAAAAACTAAAGGTGAGTATATAATTAATATAACTTTACAAAATCGTATTGTAGAGGGTGAAAGATTTATGTAAATAGATAATTGTTCAGAATATGTACAGGCATTTGGTTCCAATGTATGAGGGGGGATTAAGTACTAACTGTTTTGCAGATATGGCAAATGCACTTAAATTATAATTTCATGAAGAAAAATATACACGTGTAGTAACAGAAGATACTAAGGAGAAATGCAGTGATATCAAAATCACTTAGAATGTTGTTATAAGTTTCGATGTCATAAACTTAGATCAAGTGCACAGAGTTACTGCGGCTATTGAAAAGGCGTTTGACGAAAAGAAATACTGCCTAGCAATGTTCCTGCATGTCTCACAAGCTTTTGATCGGGTTTGGCATTTGGGATTAATGTGTAAGATGAGCAAATTGTTACCGCGTAACTATTGTCAATTGCTCATATATTGAGTCATATCTTTTCGGAAGAATATTTAGAGTATCGCACGAAATGGCATTCTCGACATTTAATACTATTTTGGTTGGAGTTCCACAAGGTAGCGTCTTAGAACCTCTCCTATATCTGCTCTACACTGCTGATATTCCAACAACAAAAGAAACACTACTTAGAACCTTTGCTGACGACATAATTATTATTTATGGCAAACGACATATTTCTGCCTAGGGCAGTAGAAAAAGAACAAGTGGCCGTCAACAAAATCTACAAGTGGACGAAAGATTGGAAAATTCAACTTAAAAGCTCCAAATCTGTCCACGTTAATTTTGTATTGTGGCGAAATAATAAAAACTTAATTATATCACTCAATAGATGTCCGATTCCTCAAGCAGAATCAGCTAAATACCTCGGAATCGATCTTGAAGGTAGATTTAATTGGAAACATCGTGTAAGACAAAAAGCAAAACGCATTAAAAACAAAATAAAACAACTATACTGGTTAGTCGGAAGATACTCTCAACGTGATCTAAAATCAAAGAGGTTGATATATAAGACAATTATAAAACCAATTTGGACCTATAGGGTGCAAATATGGGGTTGCACTAAAAATTCAAATCAACTAGTCATCCAACCAACGAAGAACTGCATAATGACCTGGAAATCAAATAGATAGATTTCGCCTTGAAACACGAAAGAAGATTACTAAATCATACTAACGTGGAAGCAATACAACTGCTGAACAGCGCGCAGGAGATTGAAGGGAACTACACCATACGAACTTATATAAAGTGTATACATTTAGTGTAAACTATAGCTATAAGTTATTATAATTTTATAATTGAGATATTGATATATTAGAGAGATTGATAATACATATTGATGTATTTTCTCGCACCCGTCTTGCTTGTGAATTAATCCAAGTACAAATGAAATAGTAATAAATTAATTTATAATTAACATTGTACTAAGCATATCTAATAAAGCTGTTATAAAAAATAAATAAATTTAGACGACGTGACGACTGTTTTTTTGGATAGGCTATATGTATTATTATTCCCATAGTAGTTTTCTTTCATTTAACGGAAACTGAAATAGGTAGGTTTTAAGTTTTTCGATTAACAGCAAACAAGGCACAAATTACTACTAGTTATTTTCTGATTAGTTTATAAGTGGACGATTTTTTCCTAAATATAAGTACTAATGATATTACTCGACACAGTTCAGAAAAAGCATATATTATCATCATTCATAATCCTTTAAATTTCGAATATATTGAATCAATATGTGTGGTAAATAACTTTCGTGTCGATTTCGAAACGCGCTGGACAGCCGATGGTACAGAACGAGATGAAACCTCAGTTTTTTTACCTGTTTCCCATCATTGTGTTTACGAATAGCCTCGTAGCAATTAAAGTTGTGCAACGAGATTATGTACAATGAGGAAGACATGGTTATTTGACTTTTACTGAACGCCGTGAGTTATGCTGTCTGCATAAGTTTTCTCATTGCTGCATCGCAAAACGTACCTAACCAGTTTTGTGTTGCGTGAAAAGTTCCTTGTTTTTTTTTCGGTTTTTGGACAGAGGAGACAACCAGTCCTATTTCAATAATTTATCTTCTAATAATCTAGTGTGCTCTGGTTATTTTTTCGAACTTCATCTATATATTTTAAATCAGATTATTTATTTACATACAACAATATTTAAATATTTTATTATACAAGGTATACCGAAAAGTTTTTCTAACCGATGTCGCTAAACTTAAGTATGCAATGTTGTCATTATTAGATATATATATGCCAATTTGTAAAATATACTGGCTAATTGGAAGAAACTCACAATTATCAGTACATAATAAATTGCTATTATATAAGCAAATATTGAAAGCTATATGGACATACGGAGTTCAGTTATGGGGATTACCTACATCGAGGCCTTCAGATATCCACAGTCAGTCAAGAAATCAAGAGAATTGCAAGGGGGCATGAGCAAAAACTCCATTCTTATGAGAATACTTAGTAAGTATTACTAAGTATTACTATTGAAGTATTGCAACTTCAACCAGCAACCACCAGAGCAGGAAACAGACTCAAAAGAATCAAACCACCTGATCTTGTGTAATGTTATAAAGTGAGGTGCATGTAATAAAAAATACAGCAATGACATGAATAAACATTATTTCACCAGAGACTGAGATAGGGCCGATGGGTCATCCTAGTTATATACCTGGATTTAAGTGATCATAAAGACAAATTAGTCGTTTAGTCGGAAACGACTAGTAACAATGTAATAAATAAATAATAAAAAAATCAAACTAATTAGTAATCCAACGCTGTCTACTAATTACTAGTACTAGCAATCGTCGTAGAACCATGCACCATTACCTGGAAATCAAATGATTTTACGAAGTTATCCAAAATTTCGCATTAGAAATCATGAAATAAGGTTGCTAAATTAAGCAATACAACCAGTGGACACGCAGGAAATCAGAAGATTGAAGCGAGTCACACCACAACCGGAGGGAAAATTAAAAATAAGATTGTACTTATCAAACATATCTAATGTAAAATATAATCTTATAAGATATCTATTGTATATCTCGAAAAAAGATTACTAAATCATACTAACGTGGAAGCAATGTAACTGCGCGCAGGAGATTGAAGCGAACCAAACCATACGAACTTATATAAAGTGTATACATTTAGTGTAAACTATAGCTATAAGTTATTATAATTTTATAATTGAGATATTGATATATTAGAGAGATTGATAATACATATTGATGTATTTTCTCGCACCCGTCTTGCTTGTGAATTAATCCAAGTACAAATGAAATGTAGTAATAAATTAATTTATAATTAACATTGTACTAAGCATATCTAATAAAGCTGTTATAAAAAATAAATAAATTTAGACGACGTGACGACTGTTTTTTTGGATAGGCTATATGTATTATTATTCCCATAATAGTTTTCTTTCATTTAACGGAAACTGAAATAGGTAGGTTTTAAGTTTTTCGGTTAACAGCACACAAGGCACAAATTACTATCCACAGTCAGTCAAGAAATCAAGAGAATTGCAAGGGGGCATGAGCAAAGACTCCATTCTTATGAGAATACTTAGTAAGTATTACTAAGTATTACTATTGAAGTATTGCAACTTCAACCAGCAACCACCAGAGCAGGAAACAGACTCAAAAGAATCAAACCACCTGATCTTGTGTAATGTTGTGAAGTGAGGTGCATGTAATAAAAAATACAGCAATGACATGAATAAACATTATTTCACCAGAGACTGAGATAGGGCCGATGGGTCATCCTAGTTATATACCTAGATTTAAGTGATCATAAAGACAAATTAGTCGTTTAGTCGGAAACGACTAGTAACAATGTAATAAATAAATAATAAAAAAATCAAACTAATTAGTAATCCAACGCTGTCTACTAATTACTAGTACTAGCAATCGTCGTAGAACCATGCACCATTACCTGGAAATCAAATGATTTTACGAAGTTATCCAAAATTTCGCATTAGAAATCATGAAATAAGGTTGCTAAATTATAGCAACATGGAAGCAATACAACCAGTGGACACGTAGGAAATCATAAGATTGTACTTATCAAACATATCTAATGTAAGATATAATCTTATAAGATATCTATTGTATATCTATAATTCGTCTAAGATATAAAAATATTAAACTAATTATTGAAAATCTACAAGTAACAATCAACAACAGCAATAAATCGACTGGAATATACAGCTTAGTAATTTGAAATATATTCATGTCAGTTTTACATTGTGACAAAAAGATAGAAACGTAATTATATCATTTGATGGATGCACAATTTCTCAAGAATAATTAGTGAAATACCTTGGCATCCATATCGATGGTAAATTAAATTAAGTTATACTGATTAAGATCAAAGGATCAAATTGATTGGTTTATGTAAAAAAAATTATTATTGAAAGGTAATAAAAATGACTGGAGTTCAAATACGGAGTAGCTAAATAACTGTATTTTGGGAGATACATATAGAATTTTGTTCACGGCTGAGTGAAGAAATAAAGAAAAAACATCTTCAAATGCAAAATAATTAAATGCAGTGTCACCAAGACAATGCATCATGGCCAAATTGAACGAATTGAGTTTCGAACGGATTTACCAGTCACCAGTAGAGTCCGGATCTTGTTCCTAGTGACTACTGGATGTTTGCAAGCTCAAATGAAGCTACTTTTAAAGCAAGGACAAATTTGGTTCTACGAAATAGGTATAATACTTAGAGGAACGCTGAATCATGATAGATTTTTTATTATTATTAGTAGTACTTAACAATATGGACTAAACATTAGAATAGAATATTGAAGAAATATAATGACAAATAGCTGTTGATGTTGTTTGTGTCTTTTAAAAAGACATTAAAAAGTAATATAATAAATATTAAATGTTGTGATAAATAATAAGATATAATATAAATAATAGACAAATTATATTTTATAATTATTATTAAAGTTTACAAACTGATACTAGGTTAGTATATTTAACAATGCTAATTAATAGGTATTAATTACTTATAGATTATTGTAGTATGTAACAAAAATGACGTAGACAGTTGTTTTCCGTGATGCTTGTATCATAATTACAATTGAGATAATACATTTGGTACCTTAAGCGTTTCTAATTGTAAAGGTCAACAAACATTAACAGCAACAACAACAACGACAATGAAAGCAACACGAAACAGCTATCAGGGGCAACAACAACAAAAATAAATCTCTTACGTGATGCGCATCCACCAAAACACCGAAACTGTCGGAAAATCGTCGAAACACCCGTTTTCCAAACGAAACAACGAAAGGTTCGTGACGAAAACGCACCGTATGCGTTCAAGACCGATTCACTATGATTGTTTTCGAGCCGCACTGGAGACTAAATTAATACGAATACGGCCTTCTTCTTCGGCAATGTTCGTTCGTTACTGGACTTATCTTCATTGAAGGGGTCATAAATGATGAAACGATGTGTTTGAACTGTTAGAGTTCGCTCTTTGTGTCGTTATGATAACGACCGCGTTGTTTTTGTTTGGCGGACACAAATTGATTGTCGATACGGTCGGACGTGTTGTCGGTTTTCGTCGGTAGAACGTATCGAGTCAGGTCGTTATGCCCATCCGATTTGTCCCCACTTGTGTCTGTTATGTGAAGCTTCACGGGTGACTCTGATATTTTTAAGAGTAAATATTGGAAATATTAAATACTAAACCATTTTTTAATAATGTACGTTCACCGATTTCTCCGTCAACTATGGACCGATTTTCAAAATTCTGGTTTTATTCGAAAGAGCACAGTTCCGAGTTGGAACCAAGTCAGGATCTGATGGAGGAAACTGGGGAAATCGAAGGAAACCACCAAATTTCAAAGGCACGTACAACGTTTTCACATATTTTTTACCTAAATAACCAGATTTTTGTGTATAACGTTATTGCTGAAGTGATGTGACGAAAAATCGGAAGTCGTTCAGTGCAAAACTTAACCATATCATATGAAAGGTCATAGAAATGTCACAACTGCAACTGCTTCTATGCTGTGATTGTTAGAGCGATTAGATCACACGCAGAGGCCACAGGTTCAATTCCCGGCGGGAGCAACAACAATTTATTGAATAAAATATGTACAAAATAATCGTTGTAAAAACTAAATAAAAATAAACAAAACCTTATTTAATCTATCTACTACACCTATTTTGTATTCTACTATATACAGACAATTTAGCTTAATACCTACCTAAACCTTTTTATCTATTTACAATATTAAGTACTACCAACTGATCATTTTGAAGTCGATGCCGAGCCCAAACAATACAAAAATAATATCATTTTGTGACCTACACAAAATGAAATTACGTAGAAAACAAATATAATTTGCTGTTCGTACCAATTATATTAAGATTCTAAGATGATGAGCGTCCATAAACACAGCCAAAAAGGTTTAGTCTTGGTTTGAGGAGCGTCAAAATATAATAAAACATCTTCCATTGTCAGCACATTCATCATACCTCAACACAATTGATTAAACTTTTATGTAGAGTTTCAGAGCAGAGAGTGGGGAGTGTATTCCCATCTCTGACGTCATTGAAATAACAAACAATATTCTGTTGGAAACTATTAACACTCTACGGGTCTACCATATATCTCCAACAATTTCAGCTGTTTTAAAAGCAATGACGGCTCATCACCTAAAATAAATCAATATTGTCATATTTCAGATGTTCATATTATTTACACCATCCGCTGTGTATGTATCTGCATAAGTTTAATTCGAGAAATACTTAAAATGATTAAAATGGTGATCTAGAAACATCTAGTACGCATTTCTTACACTTTCTAATGACCTTTTAGAAAAATTGAAAGCGTCTATCTTTAATCACTCTGAGCTTGCTGAAAACGAAAGTAAATTTAAAAGGTGTAATTAGCATTTGTAATGACCTAAAAATAAGACAATATCGTGCTGTAAGACGTAATCATATGTTATGACTTGCATAGGAATGTCTTATCATTTTACATGATCTAGAACGATCTAATGAAAAATTGATATAAATAACTCATAAAAATAGAACGAATATGTTTTTATAGCAAATAATTAGCTGTCTATATAAATATAATCATAGGCAGACATAGTTTTTTCGAACGCTAAAAGCATTATTTGATTTGATCTAACCTGAATTAATCAGTCATCCATTCAATATGTAATTAAAATTATTGTCACAGTGGCTGATTTACTTAAAAACCTGTCTTATTTTACGCAAATAAGAAGCGATATGTATTTAATATAATATAATTAATTAAGCTGCCATCACCATAAACACCACACCATGGGTTAACTACTTATTATCTTTCAAACGCGCTTCAGATAATAAGTATTACTGGAAAGATATACGACTTTAAAGCTATCTATAGGGATAAACAGCAGGAATTTTTTGCCCAAATTTATATAAATTTTCTTTGAAACACCTTGTATAAAAATATACATAAATGAGAAGACTTGGATCAGTCACAATACTCATGAAAAAACTTGAGGAATTGAAATGTCAAGAACAATTAAAAAAAATCCGTAAGATTTATAACCACTTTATCGAAACATAAAACAAACAAAAAACTAACTTTAACGCAGAGAAATACTAATTATTTTATAAAAACTATTTTTAGATTCTAATGATTTTTAATAGTTCGATGTTATATAAAACTTTGGACCAGTTTACCCACTAATTAATAGTTATTATATATCTTAATATTATCGTATGACATTGGAAACATAAAAAATCTAATTAATAAACAAAAGAATCGAAATGAATATGGTAACTTGAATGGAAAGTGTCCGAATGTTGTTTTTTCTTATCAAACAAGTTATGTGGTGCTTTATTTAAATTAAAGAAATTAATATATTAACGTGGGCGACAGAATGTAGATAAAAGATTTCTTGTACAGGATATTATAAGATCGTATAAAGATATTTATATTTTTAGGTAACTAGTCTAGAATATAAAATCGATATGCTTTGATAATCGATATAATCGAAAATTGTTAGATATATATATAATTGGAACGTTTTGAAACCACTTGTTTTTATTTTGCTACTATTAAAAGTTGTTCAATTATCATATATGTTGGAAATTTCCAATAGCGTAAGATTTTTCAGGAAGGCCTACAGTAATTATTACTTGGTTCCTTATTGTTCTAATTACAATCAGGTTCTTCATTGCCTTTCGCCTTCCTACCCACTAGATAAGGCACAATCTTTTCTTTTGTTATTTTATTTGTAACCTTAATTTTATCTTTGGCTTATTTTTTTATCTTTCCTCATTTTCTTCTCTAAATATATAGGTCCATATATCCTTGTTTGTGATCATTCTACTTATATTTTCTATTCTTCCTGCAGGTACTCTTCCATAATTCCATTTCATGATTTTCCTACATTATAAATGACTCAATTTTTCATACCGTCTTCATTACAATTCATTTTCTTGTATTTTTTGGATATAAAATAAAAAGTAAGAAAAACAAATTATTTCACAATATGAAAAATACTATTTTGAGCGGATCCATAATCTAGACAAGACATATAGTCCATCCAATAAATCTGTCAATGCACTTCAAATTTATAACTTCAGGAGTTCACAATGTTGTCACATCAAACCAGACATTTCATTTGGTTTACAAAGTTTTCCGGTTTATTCTATCTAATTATTGTAAAAGCTAGTTTTATTTGTTTATATTTTCTCGATATTTTTTTTCTTAAAACACAAACTAAGACATGTACCATTCAAGAAAATCATAAATCGTTCCGAATATCTATGGTACTTGATGAACTAAGCAGGATTGCCGCTTATTTTTAATTTTAGAACTTATCGCCTATGCCTTTGTGCAATATTGGTGATGTTTCTTCATGGGCTGTGTTTTCCAGATGTGATATCTTAACATGTCCAAGGGACGTGAAGCTCAGACCTTTTTTTCAGTTTCAGGAATACAGTTTTTTCTCTTTAATTCGTATTTATTATTTTCTATGTATTATTATCTATTTATTTACCCATTTATCCACTTTAATCTCTTCTATTGTCATATCTATCTCATAATTCATAAATTACTGTAAATTACAGATAATATTTTTATGGTTGCAAGTGTAAAGTATAAATTACAGCTATTTTATATACCAGAAACAGACGCCAAAATAAATTATGTGTAGTTACGATCTATTGGTAAATTGAAGCATACATAAAAGCCACCGTCTGGCCTTTGCCTTTTGGAGAGGAATGCACAATAGCAAGAGTATTGCTTATTTATTTATTTATTTGATATGTTGGCTTTACCCTAGCAAGTTCTACTAACCCTAGTGGCAGAATGTCGTCTACTTCCCTTGATCTTATTGCACGTCCATTATTGTTAGTGTTAGGGTAGAAGCTGATACGTCCGTGTTGCTTTCCCTTCGTACCGTGTGCACATGTCATACTTCATCCTATTATAGTTTATCATTCTTATCAGTTATCGTTATGGTCTGTTATGATTGTCCGTCAATGTTACTGACTACTATGAATAAAAATTGTTATTAACCATCATGGTTATTCCATCATTGCTACTGACTCACTGTCATTGCTTGTTATTGATATTATCAATACCATTCATTATCAGTACTGATACTTATCGGTACATTCATTTATCTATACTATTATGCATGAGTGCAATGATCCTCCAGCATAATTATATATATATATACTATATTTCAATATTACCTGACACTAGAAGTATCTGCCATGATAATTACCGATTCCTGTTATACTTCATGTATATTTTTAAATTCACCCTTGTCATTGATTGCTCAGGTAGGTTTTTATGTCGTTTTCAGAACTGTCAGCCGACCACCTCGACATCAAGATCTCGCACGCTTAGAATCTTCTTTTTTTTTCCTTACCACTTATTGTGTAAGTAGCTATTATATATATCTGTATCTCTGTTTTTATTTAATTAAGATTGTGGCGACCGCCACGACCCTTTAGGCCACCACCAATTCACCATCAACAACTACAAAGGTTGTCAACGCCGGTGGATTGGTACCATGCAGTTCTGGAGTATAAAAGGCTATCACGACGATGTCTCGCTCTCTTTTCTTATCACCGTCCCCCTGTAACAGTACCACTTCCACAGCGCTACCGTACTTCCTTCACCTTAGCCTAATATCCTGTCAATTCTCCCATCGACCACATGTATCAATCGTAAGTTAGAATAAACAACTTTGATTCAACCAGTGTTTTTAGTTCCCGTGCAAATTCCTTCCAAAAATAGTAGTGAGTGTTCTGACAAATAATCGCAGCGGCAGCCACACATTTCGACCGATCGACCGACCCGACGAACATTCCTACAATTGGTGACCCCGACGTGATCAAAGTGCCTAACAGGTAAATCAACTCAACATAAGCCACTCGACAGGTGCTTGACACGTGCATGGAAGGATAGCACGAGGAACGGAACTCATCAACATCACGTGGTCGACGACATCCCACGAGACTAGCCTGATGGACGAAAACCACAGAAGCCCATCATGTATACCAGCAACACATGAGCACCCTCGCATCACGAAACGGGACACGTAACACATTTACAGGTACCCTCAAACAAAGCTAAACGCCTCAAGAAGAACGACGTCCTGCTACGAGCTCCGATGGCAGCTGATCCCGTAAAACTCCTCGCTCAGGTTGGGATCCCCATCTCATCAGCAGTCCCCGGTCGTTTGTTTGCGTGATTGCGGGTGCATTCCGGAACTTTCACCACATATAGGTACGTTCCACGGCTGTTCCACTAGGAGGGGAGTTATGTGGCGACCGCCACGACCCTTTAGGCCACCACCAATTCACCATCAACAACTACAAAGGTTGTCAACGCCGGTGGTTGGTACCATGCAGTTCTGGAGTATAAAAGGCCATCACGACGACGTCTCGCTCTCTTTTCTTATCACCGTCCCCCTGTAACAGTACCACTTCCACAGCGCTACCGTACTTCCTTCACCTTAACCTAATATCCTGTCAATCCTCCCATCGACCACATGTATCAATCGTAAGTTAAAATAAACAACTTTGATTCAACCAGTGTTTTTAGTTCCCGTGCAAATTCCTTCCAAAAATAGTAGTGAGTGTTCTGACAAATAATCGCAGCGGCAGCCACACATTTCGACCGATCGACCGACCCGACGAACATTCCTACAATTGGTGACCCCGACGTGATCAAAGTGCCTAACAGGTAAATCAACTCAACATAAGCCACTCGACAGGTGCTTGACACGTGCATGGAAGGATAGCACGAGGAACGGAACTCATCAACATCACGTGCTCGACGACATCCCACGAGACTAGCCTGATGGACGAAAACCACAAAAGCCCATCATGTATACCAGCAACACATGAGCACCCTCGCATCACGAAACGGGACACGTAACACATTTACAGGTACCCTCAAACAAAGCTAAACGCCTCAAGAAGAACGACGTCCTGCTACAGCTCCGATGGCAGCTGATACCGTAAAACTCCTCGCTCAGGTTGGGATCCCCATCTCATCAGCAGTCCCCGGTCGTTTGTTTGCGTGATTGCGGATGCATTCCGAAACTTGCACCACATATAGATACGTTCCACGGCTGTTCCACTAGGAGGGGAGTTATGTGGCGACCGCCACGACCCTTTAGGCCACCACCAATTCACCATCAACAACTACAAAGGTTGTCAACGCCGGTGGTTGGTACCATGCAGTTCTGGAGTATAAAAGGCCATCACGACGACGTCTCGCTCTCTTTTCTTATCACCGTCCCCCTGTAACAGTACCACTTCCACAGCGCTACCGTACTTCCTTCACCTTAACCTAATATCCTGTCAATCCTCCCATCGACCACATGTATCAATCGTAAGTTAAAATAAACAACTTTGATTCAACCAGTGTTTTTAGTTCCCGTGCAAATTCCTTCCAAAAATAGTAGTGAGTGTTCTGACAAATAATCGCAGCGGCAGCCACACATTTCGACCGATCGACCGACCCAACGAACATTCCTACAAGATGTTAAAATGTTTTATAACATGTAATTTGTATTTTACGCCCTAAGTTTTAAAATTAGCCCTACATCATTATCACTAACGTTTTGGAAAATGGCGTAAACCTTTGACCGGATGGTAGACCACTACCAATACAAATAGAATTTTATAGACTGATTCGATTGCATGTTCTGACGCTGTTTTTGACTAGAGTAAGAGTTAGCTCCGAGTTTAAAACGAACTATACATTTTAACAAATTGCCTTTGGACATATATATTCGATGTCTGATCTATGACGTGCACTGGCTTCTGTTATTGAAGGAATAATGACTATATGTCACATATATTGCATATAAACGTTTCTTATTAAATAGAACTCTCATTTCTTTAAGCATATCCGTATATAACTTAATGAAATTGATGATAGATCGTCATAACTGATGTAAATCGTCGTCATGACCCCTGATACGATTATTTTATGCTCTAAATGACGACATCTGATTTAATATCCGCGCTGGAAGCGGTGAGGCAAGCTGGCGATCACCGATAAAGATTATATTTTATTGGTGCGATAACAGTTCGACTTCGAACATTCCACTGCAACGATAACTGGTCGGTAAATGAACAGGAATGTCTCGTTCGGTCAGAAAACGAGTCAATCATGCTAGTTATTATACAACTATCGACCGGACTAAGGGAGGATCATGCGCATTTGCATTGGTAATGAGATGTTTCGAACAGGAAACAATTAAATTCGGTTATTTTCACGAAATGGAAAATGTAGATAGTTAAAATGTATTTATTCAAAGTTTTGCCCATTTCTCTGTCATTTTATGGATGCCATTCCGAAAGAACAATTTCTTCTTGGAGCTCAACCGCCCATCAAGCTATTTGTGCTGCTGCTTTGCAAGCGTAAGCCCTATCGATGCGAAAATGTTGTAGTCAAATGGAGCCAGATCTGGCGAACACGGCGGATGTAATAAAACTTCCCATCCAAGTGATTTCAACACTTATTTAACTGGTTTTGCTGTAAGAGAGGTTGTTTTGTCATACTACAAAATCACCTTACCATGGTTTTCAGCGTATTATGAGCGTTTTTCGTTGAATGCATAGTTAAAGGTGAGCATCTGTTGTCGGTAGCCATTAGCATTAACTGTTTTTCAATTGTTTTAAGCTTTAAGTTTCAACAGTTGATAATATGCAATACCAACTTAGTCCTACCAGACCCAGACTACGGTCTTACGATCAAAACCATTTGGTTTTGCAGACGGTGAGCATGTTTCACCAGGTGTTATTTTAAATTAAAATGTGAAGAGAATAGCAGTGTTACTAGAAAACCTTGGTGGATTCAACCATTTTTATTAATTCATTCCAATCCATATTTTTTTGTTCTTGAAATAAAATTGTAATCTACAATTTGTCTTTACAGTAACTTAAATGTAAGTATATATCTAAGAGGGTCCATCGACCTTATCTTTGTCTCTGGTGTAATAATGTTTATATATGAATAGTGCTGTTTTTCTATTAAATGTGCCCTACTACTTTACACAGCACAAGATCAAATGGTTTGATCCGTTTAGGTCTGTGTCCTGTTTTGGTGTTATCGTAGGGTTGCAATACTTCGATATTGACATGAGAATAGATTCCTCATGACCTCTTGTCCTCATGTTCCCTTGCGATTCTCTTGAGTTCCTTAGTGACAGTATTTATATTACTTTTCGAGAAGTATCCTCAAAATTGAATTCCGTATGTCCATAGAGGTTTCAATACTTGCTTGTATATATAATTAGTACTGAATGATACAATGGTACTCATATATACTCATAAGGCTACTCCATTTTGAGTTCTTCTTAAGGATAATAACAAAAAACTAGACAGTAAACTTCTCCACAATATGAACAATAATTAATATCTAATCTATAAAACTGAAAAGCTTGAAAATGTTTGTAGTTTTTACATATTTCTTCAAATTTTGCTGTTCTGAAAAACTCATTGGCGACCTAAATAGTATTAATACTTAATTCAAATTAAATGTGTTTTAATAAAAATTTGACATAATTAACTAAACTAGCAATCTGAAGCCTGAAGATATCTCTCTATATATCTCTGCGCAAATTTTGAAATGTAATTAAAATAAAATAGTTTAACGATTCTTCTATTGTGTTATTAGTATTGTTACTTTATTTTTTTATATTTATTTATAAAATTTACCCAATATGCAAATACGAAACATTTTATAATCACTACATAGTATAAAACAAAGTCGCCTTTTCTGTCCCTATATCCCTATGTGCGCTTAAATCTTTAAAACTACGCACCGGATTTTGATGCGGTTTTTTTCAATAGATAGAGTGATTCAAGAGGAAGGTTTATATGTATAATACATGCATAATATACTAAGGCGACATTGCTAATTTTAGAGATTTCTAACGTGATGTCGTAAATTAACCTATTTTTTTAGGCTTATTTAGCAATTAGCAAAAACGCTGCCTAACCCTACGAGTTAGATCAAATTAATGTACTACAGTATTGTACACCATAAAAAGGTCTACAAAAAAGTCCGCGATGGTATATGTTTATCTGTTAGGGATAACCCACATTAACCATTTTTATTGTTTACTTTTTACGTGAGAAAATGGCTTATTTACGAAGCTATTTTAAGCAATACGGCATTAATCCTTATCGAATTAGGTACCTTAAATACAGTGTGCAATTAATATAGATCAATATGGTTCCTTACAGCATGTAAATTAAATAACTATTTTCGGAGATATTACAAATTTAAAATTTGCGTTTAAAAAGGTGTAATGTAATAAAAATTGTATGAATTTAGATATTCCAAAGATAGCAGGAAATCTTCATAGTAAGTATAGGGGAAGAGGAATTGTTTTACTCCAAATTTAATGCGTGCAGGCCAAGGGCAGTAATGAATGAACCAAAAATACTGGATCGATTTTAATCATGTTTTCATTGAGTGACATAGGCATATATATTTTATGCCCGTGCAAAGTCGGAGCGGGCCGCTATGTTTTTATATACAACGTTCATATTTTTTCTGTAGTGTATTTAATTTAGTATCAGCATTGCACCCGTGCGAAGCCGGGGCGGGTCGCTAGTACTTAATAAATAATGCGAACAAATCATACAAATGTATAATGACAAAGGCAGAATTCCCTATTAGAACTGCAATAGTATAGCCTTCATAACTGTTGTAATATCAGACCTGAATTGAAAAGTTCCCGGCTTGAAACATATATTGTGCTACTGGAATTAAATCCAATATTTTTTAGTTAGCCCTAATCCTCAAAAGATGCGTGTATCAATTTGACAGCTGTCGGATCATTAGTTTGTGAATTATAGCATTTTGAGTCAAGCAACTTTTGTTATTGCGAAAAAAAAATTATAAAAAGGAATTTCGCGTGATGATAAAATACTGCTTTTGAAGGGAAAAAATACAGCTGAAGCAAAAATTTGGCTTGATGCCTAGTTTCCGGACACTGCCCCAGGAAAATCAAACATCAAGGATTGGTATGCTAAGTTTAGACGTGGTAAAATGAGCACCAAAGACGGTGAACGCAGTGGACGCCCAAAAGAGGTTGTTACCGACGAAAACATAAAATAAATCCACAAAATGATTTCGAATAATCGTAAATTGAAATTGAACGAAATAGCAGATACACTAAAGATATCAACTGAACGTGGACATTATATTTGGGTACGAGAAAGCTTTGTGCAAAGTGGGTGCCGCGCGAGATCACTTTTGACCAAAAACAACGACGAGTTGAGGATTCGGAGCGGTGTTTCAAGCGTAATAAACTCGAGTTTTTGCGTCCATATGTGACAATGGATGAAACATGGCTCCATCATTTCACTCCGAAGTCCATTCGACAGTCATCCGAGTGGACTGCACACGATGAATCCGCTCTAAAGCGTGGGAAAACGCAACAGTCGGCTGGCAAGGCGTCTATATTTTGGGAAGCGCATGAAATAATTTTTAAAGCCTCCTTTTTTACCAATGAGGGCTTATCTGGACTGGACTTGGAGTTTAGCGTGGCCCACGGTCCTTGACATTAAGCCTACCGACTGGCGAGAGGCTAACTTAGAAATCATTCCAGAAGACATCCGGTCTTATCCGGCCTGGCTACTGGCGTGACAGGGATCATTTTCCTTGTCGGATTTTCGCACATTACCTAAGGACAATTACAAATGTTAAACAATCACAAACAAAATTTACGACCATGCCCCAGCAGGATTTATTAAACACCAAAAATTTAAAGAATTTTTCGAAAAAAAAATTTTGTATTCAGGTTAATTACACCCGAAGTTTTTGTTGCCCTTTAATATTTCATATTCAAACTTCTTTAAACCGAATTACAACATATATTTAATTTTCTTTTCTTCTTTTTTCTCCTTTGCTTTTTATTCATTTTTATCGTTTCACTACATTTTACAAATGAACTCGTTTGACATAGATATTCGGGTATTATCTAACACGCTTATATAATTGCTAAAAGAAATATTGTCGAGGTCATCCAGTTTGTTTCTCCTTGTCGCGAGTTTCCATTACGAATCGTCCGCAAATATCAATTAAACTGTTTTTGGGTTCGCGCAAGGTTTGTTCTTTCGCTCTGCAAAATATCCGGTATTTATTTTTCGAATATGTGCCACCAATGTTTCTGAACTTATTAATACTTTTGTGTTTCAATGATGCAACTGTTATAAAATAGAAAACGTAGGAATAGAAAATAATGGGCTACCATTCAATTCATTTTTTTAATAACATGAATGGGTACATTATTCAAAGTATTGTCCCTCTGATTCTTCTCAAGGACATCATTCTACATCTAAATGCATTTCCACCATGATATGATGATTTTCTGGGACTGATTTCCTTGTAAAATAATAACATCCATATCTAATGGTGCAAACTGTTGTTAAACTGCAAAAACTTACGCATGCATCTGACAAAATCAGAAATAGATTAAAATGGTATTGCAGTCTTCTCCATCTGGAGCATTCTTTTGATTTGTGCGATCAGCCAGTAGTCACTGGAAGCCAGATCTGAGCTGTACGGTATGTGCCAAAACAGTTCCAAGCACATTTCGTTCATTTTGACAATGACTTGTGACACGTTACATTGTCTTCGTTGTTTTTTTTTCGGGGCCTTTTTTCCTTATTTTGTTGATTGTATATATATATTGTATATGAAGTTGATTAAATAACAACAAAAAATATTCACTATTAATAGTGATACCACAAGGTAATAAACAAGATTCCATGAAGATCCCAAAATACATTCACCAGCTCACTGATTGTACTTAAATGAATATATCTGCCCTCGTTTGGATAGCGTTAGAAGCTGAAACTTAACAGCCCTGCAGCTTTTCCAGCATCTCTAAAATGGCGCGTGTAGATGAAAAAAAAATCAAATCGGGCGGTGGGCATAAATCACGTTCTATGTCTTTTTATTTTATGATGAAGACGTTGAACTACTAAATAATCACGAAAGATCATTATAAAATGATGCTGGTACATTTAACGAAAGCATGGAACCCAAACTGCTGCTCTAGAATTAAAAATGCAACCAGGATTGTATATATATATTGTATATGAAGTTGATTAAATAACAACAAAAAATATTCACTATTAATAGTTTTACCACAAGGTAATAAACAAGATTCCATGAAGATCCCAAAATACATTCACCAGCTGCTGCTCTTTTACTTATTATATACTGTCACTGATTGTACTTAAATGAATATACCTGCCCTCGTTTTGGATAGCGTTGGAAGCTGAAACTTAACAGCTCCTCTGCAGCTTTTCCAGCATCTCTAAAATGGCGCGTGTAGATGAAAAAAAAATCAAATCGGGCGATGGACATAAATCGCGTTCTATGTCTTTTTATTTTATGATGAAGACGTTGAACTACTAAATAATCACGAAAGATCATTATAAAATGATGCTGGTACATTTAACGAAAGCATGGAACCCAAACTGCTGCTCTAGAATTAAAAATGCAACCAGGATTGTATATATATATTGTATATGAAGTTGATTAAATAACAACAAAAAATATTCACTATTAATAGTTTTACCACAAGGTAATAAACAAGATTCCATGAAGATCCCAAAATACATTCACCAGCTGCTGCTCTTTTACTTATTATATACTGTCACTGATTGTACTTAAATGAATATACCTGCCCTCGTTTTGGATAGCGTTGGAAGCTGAAACTTAACAGCTCCTCTGCAGCTTTTCCAGCATCTCTAAAATGGCGCGTGTAGATGAAAAAAAAATCAAATCGGGCGGTGGACATAAATCGCATTCTATGTCTCTTTATTTTATGATGAAGACGTTGAACTACTAAATAATCACGAAAGATCATTATAAAATGATGCTGGTACATTTAACGAAAGCATGGAACCCAAACTGCTGCTCTAGAATTAAAAATGCAACCAGGTGATTTATCGACATAAGAACGGTCCATTACAGTCACTGAGAAGTTGCTTATACATCCTATATAATAATAAATATAGATCATTAAAGTAATTTTCGCGAAAAAGTCAATGTATGTGTCTGTTATTTTCACTTACCTTGATACACCAGACAATTCCAAGAACCTTCAGCCATTAAAATCTAATGCATCTGTAATAGTTAACCTTGTCGATGTCCTATACATAGGTTGCTCACATACGAATTAAAACGTTTGGCGAAAAACGAAATGGTTTTCAGCAAAAAAAACGAAAATTTCCTTTCGCCTTATTATTAAATTATCTTTAGAGTTATTTAACAGTCGTAAAAATAATTTTATCGTCGTAAATCGTTTCGTTCTTCAAGAAGTGGTCCTTGACCAGATCGTCCGAGAAATTACGAAGAAATCTTAAGCGACACGGCCCAGCATCAAACAGATTTGGCCGCGCCAATCAAATTCGGGCGCGATGAGCAGTCGTTATGTTTATCTCAATAAGCTGAAACTGAAACAGACGCATGACAAGAATGGTTGTATTTTAGCCATTCACCGAAGAACCGTATAACTTTCTTTTTTGATATGCTGCTATATTTATTATTCAATCGCGACATTCACGGCATTTTTTAAATTGTTTAATTGATCAATTCACTTCTTTATGTTTTATAAGTGTACGTGTTCAGAATGTATTAGTAAAATCAAAAAATAGTAAGATATTGAATTCCTTCGATGTGTTCATGGTCATATAGAGTTGACTCGTCGCATTACTTTTAGTTGCAAGTAATATAAAAGTAATATAATAAAAATTAAGACATTAAATGAGAGGTTTCTTGACCATGTTCCACCACCAGAAGACCGGAGGTATAAAGGCAAAAAATATTAAAGATTTACTGATTTTGGCTTGAAATTTTATAAGATCTTTGGTTAAAATTGTTTGGATTTCCTATCTTATGCATTATTTTAACGAAATTTGTTCTTAAAACATCATTTTTCTGCCTAAGACTGTAGAAAAACCACAACTAGCAGTCCACTAGCAGTCCACAAAATCTACAAAACAACCAGAAACTGGAAAATACAGCTTAACAGCTCCAAATCTCTTCCTGTTAATTTTGGGTTGCGGCGAAATGACAAAAACATAACTATATCTCTTGACGGGTGCCCGATTCCTCAAGTAAAATCAGCTAAACATCTCGATGGTAGATTGAATGGGCAACATCATTTTAGACAAACCACAGAGCAGATTAGACTCACAGTTGAGCAACTGCTTTGGTTAGTCGAAAGATACTCTCAACTTTACCAAAAATCACAGATGTTGGTTTATCAGTCAAATATAAAACCAATTTGGACTTATGTAGTGCAAATATTGGGTTGTACCAAAACATCAATATAACTAGTAATCCAACGCACCCAAAACAAAGTTCCTCGATTCATCATCAATGCTTATCACTGCGTAAGCAACGAAGAGCTGCATGATGGCCTCGAAATCAAATGGACATACGAAGTGATACAAGATTTTGCCTTAAAACATAAAATATGGTTGGTAAATCACAGCAGCGTGAAAGTAATACAGATATTGGACAATACGCAGGAAAACAGAATATTGAAGCGAACCAAACCACACGAACTAGTGTAGTGTATTAGTGTATACTTAACTTTACCTTAAGTAGTTTAGTTTTATTTTAATTTGGGAAATATATATTGATGTATTAAACCAGTACTCGCCTTGCTTGTGTATTAATGCAAATTCTGCAGAACAGTAGTACTAATATATAATTCAAGACGTAATTAACAAAAAAAAAGTAAACAACGATAAATTTAAAGGAATATCTTATGGACTCTGTCATCTTACACAAATACAGAAAACTTCGTTCTTTGCATAACAGACCGGGTGATTATAGATCCAATTGTGGAACAGCATTGCTTAACTGAACCAAGATGCCATTCCTAATTGTAATTTAAATAGTAAGTATTTCATTATGCATGACGTAGGTTATTGAATTGAAATATGTAACATATCTTTATTCACAGATCCTTAACGAACCGAGAGGGAAAATATACCCATATAACTTCAATATTTGGATGGACAGAAGGTGTTCAGCCCACATTAAATTAGATTTAACAACTGAAAGCATGTGTTTCTCCACAGATTCTTTTGAAAAAGACTAATCTGCGCAGATAGGCAATCAGGCAGTACAACACCAAAAAGACCAAGAACTATTTGTATATATTTCATGTCAAATGTTGCAAAAATGGATTTTTTAAATTAATTTTAAATTAAGAATGAATGAACGTGAATACCCATCTCACTCTAAGGTTCTCCATTGGCACCTCACAACATTTTAACTAACTAAAAAAGCCCTGTCCTGTCATGATTCACGGTAGGTAGTTAAATATAACAATCCCAGTAGTGATCCAGAATCTATGTTGCCTGCAAAATGGAGTTTCTTTACCTATAACATACTGCAACAACAAAAGACCAATTGTTACTAACTCGATAATCTGGTTCAACTAAAACAAACAAAATCATTAGCTGTACTAAACTTTAAGGCTTAGAATTTAGACTGTGATACATCTTGACAAAGGCCTCGGTGATACCAAAGAAGATTGCATAAGAAGTACTATTTATTTTGCCTGCAAACCTCCTAGCTTGATGGTTTAACTAGTATTTGGAATCGAAATTCAAAACTGTCCTGTCTTAGCTTATGTTCGTTAGGTTCGCAGTGTAGAGAGTTAGTCTCTCAGTGATTTTCTGACAATAAACTCAGACGACTAATTGTATAGGAATTGGAGGGTACCTATTATAATTTTTTATTTGCAAAAACTAAATAACCCGCACTTTGTAGGTTATAGTGGTTCTATTGCTTTAGGCAGAGATAATTGTTTTTCTATACTGGCTGTGACGTCTGTAGTATTATTTTTGAAATATTAGCATCGTAAACCACATACAGGAATGGTCCAAAGAAACTACTATACAGAACTCCAGCCAATAATGGTTTGGATGTTAAAAATGCCTCCTTATGTCTTACTCAAAATTTTCTTTCGAAAGGACCAGTGATCAAAAGCAAATGAAGGAATATTTACAAGGCAATATTTAGCCCAATATTAGTAATCTAAATACCTGGTAATTTAACACATATTAACCGTAATTTCTTTAAAAAGCGGACATTGCAGATAGCTATGAGGGCTTCTATGACCCATCTTGTTCTGCAAAGAGATTAAAGAAAAAAATCAATTAGAAATATACGACTTTAAAGTAAGTACTAAGTACTAAGAAAAACCGAAATTACTTTTTCACCAACCTCATATAAAATACTGTAACATTTCTTTAGTATTTACTTGAGTAATTTAACCGATTTTTCAGATGTTTTGAATGTTTTGATCCGACAAATAACTTCTGAGTTAGTAATGGCATATTTTAAGGCTGTTTTCCCCCATTGACGCGATAAAACGCTGCTTTCTACGCGCGAATTATGTATTCAAGACTGTCCGGATCCCAACTAGACAACTTTCAAACCGATCTCCACCGCCAAAGCCACGCAAATTTGGTTATTTTCGACCGGCAGGTCAATTCGTTATACAACCTTACGGCAGGTGCTTAATATTAAGTTGTCTACGAGGCGAGATAAAATAGTACAGCGTAGAGCTAGTGTCGTGTGTGATGTTTATAATATTTTTTATCATTATTTGATTATTACATTGTTACTAGCCGTTTCCTACTAACCTATAATTTGTCTTTATGATAACTTAAATCTAGGTATATAACTAGCAGGACTCATCGGTCCTATCTTACTCTCAGGTGAAATAATGTTTATACATGACACTGCTGTATTTTTTAGTATATGCACCTCATTACATAACACTACACAAGATCAGATGGTTTTGATTCTTTTGAGTCTGTGTCCTGTTCTGGTGCTATCCAAAAGCTGTAATACTTCAATATTCTCATGAGAATAAGTCTTTCCTCATGCCCCCTTGCAATTCTCCAGATTCCTTAACTAACTGTGAGTATCTGAAGGTCTCGATGTAGGCAATCAGTCCTATAGTATTTGGGTGCATCCACAATACCTCTCGGGACTTTGTTCTGAAAAATTTGTATTTTATTTATGTTAGTCTTTGCAGAATATCTCCATAATTGAACTGCGTATGTCCATATAGGTTTCAGTATTTGCTTATATAATAGCAATTTATTATGTACTGATAATTGTGATTTTCTTCCAATTAGCCAATACATTTTCCTGTATTGCAATTCCAGTTCTTTTCTTTTCTTCTTTATATGTCCCTTCCAGCGAAGTTTTGCATCAAGATTCATTCCAAGATCTTTAACGTTGTTGCTATATGGAACGATAGTATTATTTAATGCTATTGATGCTTGTACGGTCTGTTTGTATGTCTACTGCACATGCACAGATTTACTTTCATAAATTTTTATTTTCCAAGCTTGTGTCCAATTATTTATATTGTCACTTGCCTGTTATAATTTTCATGAGGCTTCTTCACTATTGTCTCCGACAGCTATAATCGCAGTATTATCAACAAATGTAGCCATCGCAATATTCTCCATTTATGGTATATCACAAGTGTAGTGTAGAGTAGATAAAGCATTGGTCCCAGTACACTTCCTTGTGGTACACCTGCTTTAGCTTCTTTTATTGTAGAACAGCCTTCTTCTTGTTTGACTCTAAACATTCTGGTTGTACTGTACGATTTTAATAGTTCGGTGTATTGTTTTGGTAACATTTTCTTTAGTTTATGAACAAGGCTTTCATGCCAAACCTTATCAAAGGCTTGTGCTACATATAAGAATATAGCTGAGCATACTTTTTTACTTTCTTAGGCTTTTTCAATAACATCTGTTATTTTGTAGACCTGGTTAATTACTGAATGCTTGTTAATAAACACAAACTGGTGTGTTGGTATTAGGTTTTTTCTCTCCATGAATGTTTATAATATGAAAATGGACATTTTACGTAATTTACAAATTAAATTATTACCACCGTTCTGTTGTGCTTGCATCATTACTTAAACAAGGCGAGTACTTCAATCCAAATTCAAATGTATTTCCCAAATTAAAATAAAACTTAAACTATTTAAGCTAAAATTAAGAGTAACACTTATACATTAGACAAGCTCGGGTGGTTTGGCTTGCTTCAATCTTCTAGTATCGTTCGTGTTATCCAGTAGATGTATTGCTTCCACGTTGCTGCGATTTAGTAACCTTGTTTCATGTTTTAAGACGAAATCTTGGATAACTTCGCAAATCCATTTGATTTCGAAGTCATCATTTAACTGTTAGTTGGTTACGTAGAGATAAAGAGATTGGTAATTAATCGTAGAACTTTTAGTTCCTCGGTTCAGTCTCCAGTTCACAATATATAACATCAGCCTGATCTTCACCCGTTATTATTCGATGCACAAATCACTTCCTTTCGTACCTTCGAAGCAGTATTTCACTAACGATTTTGCGATTTTCTATGTAAGTCCCTGTCATTCGAATCTTGTGGTACCCATCTTCCCATCGCTTACAATCATTCACAAATTACGATTCGAGTCACGTATAATATTTCTACATTTTGTTTTTGGGTTTGTGTTAATTCTTGGTCGTCATTTAATAACTTCTTTAATTCCACAATCTACTACATAGCGATCCAACATCAAAATCATTTGTTTGAACGTTTTCGTTGAATTTGTTAGTAATTTTCGCTGCAATATCAACTGAAAAATTTATGTCACAAATAATACAAGTTCATTTTAAAGAACAACCACAAAATTGAACACTCATTTTCAGGACTACTTAATATTTTGCAAGAGTATACGCTAGATATTAAATTCCAGTTATTAAAATGTGTCAAGGTGTCATTTAATAATCAAGATGAGGACTTTTATAAATGTTTTTAAAAGCTACAGCAATAAAAAATTTTGATATTAATAAATACCGACGAATTCGTATAAGGACAAGAGTTAAAATGCAAATATAAAAAAAATAATAACCCACGATTTAACCAAACATGGTATCCATTGATTTTTATATTATATAGATCGCGTCAGACATGTTAGGTGTTTGCGTGTATTCTGATCATTAGGGAAAATTACTGCAATATATTTTAACTAAAATATTTGTTATCATTTTCTACAACTTTTCCCATCTTTCTGGCATCATGACAATACTGTGTGGTAAAAACAATGTTGGTTTGGTAGGAATCCGATCATTTTTGTATCGATCTGAAGTGGTACTCAGAAGATGCTATGTGTGGTAAGTACTCTAGGTGTGGCATAACATGTGTATTCATCACAACTTTTTCATGATGTTATGTTACTCGCTGTTGTTAGTCTTTTTGTGCTTACTTGTTTGTTTATACTTGTTTATAGTATAAATACATACTAGAAATATATAGTATAATAATTAGTCAAATGAGGATATAAATAATATCAAAAGTGTGTCAGATAATATAAAGTAAATTGTTAACAAATAAGCAAGTTATATATTTAGCAATTCGGTATATGAGAAATACGCTTGCTTGCTTCTAGCTATATTAATTTCACAAGAACTAATTATTTGTTTGCATATTTCCTTTACATTTTTTATCCAATCTGAGCAATATAACAGGTCAATTGAAAAGTCCCCGGCCTACCATAGTAAAACACATTTTTTTTGGCAAAATTAGTTTTTTTTATTCAACATAATTCCCTTCAAGGGTGATACACTGATTATAGCGACCCTCCAACTTTTCGATACCATTTTTATGGTACGATTTGCCTTTTGCTTCAAAATAGACCTGAGTTTCAGCAATAATCTCTTCATTCGACGAAAATGTCTTCCCAGCGAGCATTCTTTTGAGATCTGAGAACAGAAAATAGTTGCTGGTGGCCAGATCTGAAGAATACAGTACATTAGGAAGCAATTCGAAGCCCAATTCATGGATTTTTGCCATGATTTTCACTGACTTGTGAAACGGTACACTGTTTTGGTGAAGCAGCAATTTCTTTTTCTTTTGTTCGGCGATTTCGTCCTTCAAACGGTCCAATAACATTATGTAATAGTAGCTGTTGATGCTCCTTCCTTTTTCAAGGTAGTCAATGAAAATTATTCCATGCGCATGCCAAAATACAGACGCCATAACCTTGCCGGTTGTTGCTTTTTCCCACGCTTTGGAGCGGGTTTATTACGCTTGATCATCTTCAAACACTGTTTCGAATCATCAACTCGTCGTTGTTTTTGGTCAAAACTGAGCTCGTGCGACACCCACTTTGCATAGAGCTTTCTCATACCCAAATATTCGTGAAGGCTATGACGTACACGTTCAGCTGATACATTTAGAGTGTCTGCTGCTCCATTCAGTTTCAATTTACGGTCATTCAAAATCAATTTGTGGATTTTTTAAATGTTTTCGTCGATAACAACCTCTTTTGGGCGTCCACTGAGTTCACCATCTTCGGTACTCGTTTCACCACATCTAAACTTAGCATACCAATCCTTGATGGTTAATTTTCCTGGGCCAGTGTCGAAGGTTTTGCTTCAACTGTATTTATTCCTTCAAAAAGCAACATTTTATCAACACGCTAAATTCCTTTTTATCCATTTTTTTCACAATATCAAAAGTTGCTTCACTCAAAATGCTATAATTCACAAACTAATGATCAGACAGCTGTCAAATTTATTCACGCATCTTTTGAGGGTTAGGGCAAACTAAAAAACATATGGATTCTGATGTTAATGTCAAACTCCCAAGCATCTAAATAAGAAATACTGATAAAAAGAAGCAAAGAATCTATTTTATGTCACTGTAAATATTTCAATGATTACAACTTAAACAACGTTTTAGTTAATTATTTGAGTATCATCGGTTATGTTGTTTGCACATATTTGTTTACAATGTACACTAGTACTAAGTAAACAAGAAGTACATTGTTTACTAATTAGTAAAAGGATTTAAATAAATATGAGTAGAACAAAAAAAAATCACGATATAAATGAAACTAAAAATATGTCAGATAATAGAAAATAGATTGTTGGCTAATATAAGCAAGTGATATACTTAGCAATTCAATATATGGATAATATACTTGCTTATAGATCCAGTTATTTGAATTTCACAAGAACTAATTATCTATTTGCATATTTTCATAACATTTTTTATCTAATCTGAGTAATATAACATTAAACTCCCAAAAATATAAATAAGAAATGTTGATAAAAAGAAAGAAGTAAATTGTTTTATGTCACCGTAAACATTTCAATGATACAGTTTAAACAATATTTTAACTAATTCTTTAAGTACCATTAGCTATGTTGTTTGCACATATTTGTTTACAATGTACACTAGTACTAAGTAAACAAGAAGTACATTGTTTACTAATTAGTAAAAAGATTTAAATCAATATGAGTAGAACAGAAAAAAATTACGATATAAATGAAACTAAAAATATGTCAGATAATAGAAAATAGATTGTTAGCGAATATAAGCAAGTGATATACTTAGCAATTCAATATATGGATAATATACTTGCTTATAGATCCAGTTATTTGAATTTCACAAGAACTAATTATCTATTTGCATATTTTCATAACATTTTTTATCTAATCTGAGTAATATAACATTAAACTCCCAAAAATATAAATAAGAAATGTTGATAAAAAGAAAGAAGTAAATTGTTTTATGTCACCGTAAACATTTCAATGATACAGTTTAAACAATATTTTAACTAATTCTTTAAGTACCATTAGCTATGTTGTTTGCACATATTTGTTTACAATGTACACTAGTACTAAGTAAACAAGAAGTACATTGTTTACTAATTAGTAAAAAGATTTAAATCAATATGAGTAGAACAGAAAAAAATTACGATATAAATGAAACTAAAAATATGTCAGATAATAGAAAATAGATTGTTAGCGAATATAAGCAAGTGATATACTTAGCAATTCAATATATGGATAATATACTTGCTTATAGATCCAGTTATTGAATTTCACAAGAACTAATTATCTATTTGCATATTTTCATAACATTTTTTATCTAATCTGAGTAATATAACATTAAACTCCCAAGAATATAAATAAGAAATGTTGATAAAAAGAAAGAAGTAAATTGTTTTATGTCACCGTAAACATTTCAATGATACAGTTTAAACAATATTTTAACTAATTCTTTAAGTACCATTAGCTATGTTGTTTGCACATATTTGTTTACAATGTACACTAATACTAAGTAAACAAGAAGTACATTGTTTACTAATTAGTAAAAAGATTTAAATCAATATGAGTAGAACAGAAAAAAATTACGATATAAATGAAACTAAAAATATGTCAGATAATAGAAAATAGATTGTTAGTGAATATAAGCAAGTGATATGTTTAGCAATTCAATATATGGATAATATACTTGCTTATAGATCCAGTTATTTGAATTTCACAAGAACTAATTATCTATTTGCATATTTTCATAACATTTTTTATCTAATCTGAGTAATATAACATTAAACTCCCAAGAATATAAATAAGAAATGTTGATAAAAAGAAAGAAGTAAATTGTTTTATGTCACCGTAAACATTTCAATGATACAGTTTAAACAATATTTTAACTAATTCTTTAAGTACCATTAGCTATGTTGTTTGCACATATTTGTTTACAATGTACACTAATACTAAGTAAACAAGAAGTACATTGTTTACTAATTAGTAAAAAGATTTAAATCAATATGAGTAGAACAGAAAAAAATTACGATATAAATGAAACTAAAAATATGTCAGATAATAGAAAATAGATTGTTAGTGAATATAAGCAAGTGATATGTTTAGCAATTCAATATATGGATAATATACTTGCTTATAGATCCAGTTATTTGAATTTCACAAGAACTAATTATCTATTTGCATATTTTCATAACATTTTTTATCTAATCTGAGTAATATAACATTAAACTCCCAAGAATATAAATAAGAAATGTTGATAAAAAGAAAGAAGTAAATTGTTTTATGTCACCGTAAACATTTCAATGATACAGTTTAAACAATATTTTAACTAATTCTTTAAGTACCATTAGCTATGTTGTTTGCACATATTTGTTTACAATGTACACTAGTACTAAGTAAACAAGAAGTACATTGTTTACTAATTAGTAAAAAGATTTAAATCAATATGAGTAGAACAGAAAAAAATTACGATATAAATGAAACTAAAAATATGTCAGATAATAGAAAATAGATTGTTAGCGAATATAAGCAAGTGATATGTTTAGCAATTCAATATATGGATAATATACTTGCTTATAGATCCAGTTATTTGAATTTCACAAGAACTAATTATCTATTTGCATATTTTCATAACATTTTTTATCTAATCTGAGTAATATAACATTAAACTCCCAAGAATATAAATAAGAAATGTTGATAAAAAGAAAGAAGTAAATTGTTTTATGTCACCGTAAACATTTCAATGATACAGTTTAAACAATATTTTAACTAATTCTTTAAGTACCATTAGCTATGTTGTTTGTACATATTTGTTTACAATGTATACTAGGACTATGTTAACTAGAAATTCGTAGTGTACTAATTACTTAAAAGGATTGATATAAAAATTAGTATAAGTGAAATAGTTTTAAGTAAAAAATAAAAATAAAAGAATATTAGATAGTAGGAAACATGCTGTTAAGAAATATAAGCAAATAATATGTTTGGCAATTAAGTATATGAATAATATACTTGCTTATAAATCCAGTGATTCAGCTACATTTTGACTAATTCTCTAAGTAATTAGTGATGTAAGTCAACCAGAAATAGTTAGTTAAAAGGAGTTATATATAAAGTTTTATAATAATAAAAATGAGTGTAACTGAAGTAACGTTTAAGACATAAATACAATTGAAAGTACATTACTACATAAACAGCATACAAACATAAATAAAAAATGTCGATGCAACGAAACAGAGAAACTCCGCTAACAATTGGGCGGTACTGTCAATAATGCAGCCGCAGGTGCAAAAACAATTCCACCATAAATAGGTTCATAGAAATTTCGTCATTATTTACCGAGAAACAATTATCATCAGGCTGCTAATCCAATAACCATTGCTCGCGAGGTTCCCAGCACCACTCGGTCGCTATCCGATCACCACCAATCACTAGAGAACCACCGCGAGAAAAAAGCACGCACCACGAGCGATCGGAACCGTTCCGGGACGATGTCGTCAATATGTCATCGGCCAAATTGTTGTCGTGAACGAACCCGAGCGATAAAAGAAAGGAATCGCAACGCTATCGGTCCGATAAATAACAGTTAACTGAAAATGAATGGTGCACGAGCAACGGAGCCGTCGTCGATGGAAAGGCCTGTGCCACGACAAAGAACGTTTTATGGGTGTCACAGTAGCAGGGGCTACTTTCTAAAGGTAGCGCGGTGCGAGCTGCCGCACGGCGGAAGAGTGGTCGCATTTTTTCGACTTTTTCGACGGTATTGACGAAGGGGATACATCCGAATTGCCAGAAGATAGAAGAGTTTTGTTGTTTATTAATATATTAACAAAATACTTTTTAAAAAATCGATATATCGATGAAAAAAACATTTTAATACGAAACCACCCAAAATTCACTTGATGTCCAGGGGTCAGGAGGTTATAAAAACCTCAAACCAAAAGCTCGATACTCATATCGAATCTTTTTCACTACAATCCTACTTTTCACCGTAACTCACTTGATGCCCATGAAGGAGAAATCCCCGAACGCAAATTACTTTCCTTCGAAAAACTTAAATTCGATACTCTTTTTTCAAAAGTCCCCGCCCTGACACATAGATGGCGCTACTAGAATTAAATCCGTATGTTTTTTAGCTAGCCCTACCCCTCAAAAGATGCGTGTATAAATTTGACAGCTGTCGATGCATCAGTTTGTGAATTATAACATTTTGAGTGAAGCAACTTTTGATATTGTGAAAAAATGGATAAAAAGGAATTTCGCGTGTTGATAAAATATTGCTTTTTGAAGGAAAAAAATACAGTTGAAGCAAAAACTTGACTTGATGCCGAGTTTCCGGACACTGCCGCAGGAAAATCAACCATCAAGGATTGGTATGCTAAGTTCAGACATTGTGAAATGAGCACCGAAAACGGTGAACACAGTGGACGCCCAAAACAGGTTGTTACCGACGAAAACATTAAAAAATCCACAAAATGATTTTGAGTGACCGTAAATTGAAATTGAATGAAATATCAGACACTCTAAAGATATCAACTGAACGTGTAAATCATATCATTCACGAATATTTGGGTAATGGAAAGCTCTGTGCAAAGTGGGTGCCAGACGAACTCACTTTTGACCAAAAACAACGGCAAGTTCATGATTCGGAACAGTGTTTGAAGATGATCAAGCGTAATAAACCCGAGTTTTGCATCTATATGTGACAATGTATGAAACATGGCTCCATCATTTCACTCCGAAGTCCAATCGACAGTGATCCGAGTGCAGTCGGCTGGCAAGGTTATGGCGTCTGTATTTTGGGATGCGCATGGAATAATTTTCACTGACTACCTTGAAAAAGGAAGGACCATTAACAGCGACTATTACATAGCGTTATTGGACCGTCTGAAGGACGAAATGACCGAAAACGGCCGCATATGAAAAGAAAAAGAAAATACTGCTTCACCAAGACGATGCACCGTGTCACAAATCAGTGAAAATGATGGCAAAAATCCATCCATCCACCGTATTCTCTAAATCTGGCCCCCAGCGACTATTTCCTATTCTTAGATCTCAAGAGAATGCTCGCTGGGAAGAAATTTTCGTCGAATGAAGAGGTGATCGCCGAAACTGAGGCCTATTTTGTCGCTATAATCAGTGTATCACCCTTGAAGGGAATTATGTTGAACTAATTTTGCAAAAAAATGTGTTTATAAATACTATGGTAGGCCGGAGACTTGTCAATTGACCTGTTAATAGATATAATTTCAGAATTGTTTCGAGTAGTCTTAGCAGGAGCGCCAATTCGTTGCAATTCATTGGTTGGTTTAAATTACCATTACAGACACCATTACAGACTGGCGAGTGACCAACTTTAGAAATCATCCCAGAAGATATCCGATTTTACCCAGCCTGTTTACTGGCGTGACTGGAATCATTTTCCTCGTCGGATTTTACACTCTTGCCTAGAACAATCGCAAAGATAATTTTCCGGACCGTCCTATCGCCTTTACCACTGCGCCACCAAGCCGGCTAAATAATAATTAAATGTAAATATTAAAAAATCTGAACGAATCTTCTGGCAAATATTTCTTTAGTGCTACGAATATAAATAAGATGTATTAAAGTATCTATCTTTTTGTTCATTCATACTGAAAGCAGACTAAGTATGTGCCTGTTAATATATTTTTTTTACTTGTTGTAGTGGGGCAAGTTATAATTATTTCTACAATGTTATTGTGAAAATTGTGACTTTTTTGCTACATTTCTTATCTCTTCTGCCACCCCACCATCTCCACTCCCAGGTCTCAGTGTAGGTCGTTATTTCTTACATATCAAGGGGCATTGACAATACCCCTTAGTACCTTGTTCTGAAATACCTAGGTATTTAGCTGTGTTTATATATGAAGTAATACGATTGTTAATGATTATTGGCATTTGAACAGTGTGTTTATTGGTAAAATATACATGCACTGATTTGTTTTCATTAAGCTTTTCATCCATGCATTGACTTAACTATTGCCTCTTGGAGTTTTTCATTAGCTACTTATTCCATTTTCCGAACTGCGAATACACATGTGTCATGCGCAAATGTGTCTATTGTAGTTTGTTCTGTTACTTTTACTATTACTGTTACTGTATATCATAGGTGTATAGGTGATATAGCGATGGACCCAGAACACTGCCCTCTGGTACACCAACCTTTAGTGGTCTTAATTTTGAACATTAATATTCGCATCTAATGCGAAACATTCTTTCATTAATATAAGACTTAACGGAATTATGATATCACTTTCCAGTATTTTATGAGTTAGTTATACTTAGTTGCGAAGCCTATGCATATATTTAATTTTTATGACCAATACAGTATGCAATACTTCACAAATTAATCTATACAGATGGAGAACACTTAAAAATATTGTTCATTGGTTTGGAACGAATTCGTATATTCGAAAAAATAATGGCCACTAAGCTTCAAGACAAAATTAAATTTGATTTTTACTGTTCTACATTAGAAAACAATATACCATCACGAATATTACGATCGGTACTGTTAATGTTTGCTCGAAGAATATAATTACCAGATAGCTGCATATTGTTTCCGCCTATGAAAGAACTTTCTTTCTAATTTTTTAACAATAAAACCAGGTTTCGATTTAGATATAACGATTCTTTTTGAGATTTATCATCTATTTTATGGACAGCTTGTTGTGTTTTTCAAATTATTTAAAATGTATTAATTTTGAGAGATTTTACAGCAGATGGTGTTACTGTGTATTAAATCGCATCGGGTACATTTGTAAACAATTTCATGTTGAAGGCTCACTGGCAGGTTTCACTTTTCAGTATGTCATTTCGCCGAAGCGCGAATTAAAAATGTTTGTAGTGAATTGAAAATGTCTGAAATTGTACCGAGTAAATCGCATTTGCGGGGAGTTTTACTTCGGCACTTTAATTAGAAGACAAGGGCGGATGGCCCCAGATGCCATTCAAAATACTACACTTAGAGTGTGTGCCTTTCGCTCTTCCCCTGCAATTAACTTGTGCAGTCTTACATCCACCCCAATTCTTTCTTATCGTAGAGATTTACGTTCACTAAAGTACACTTGCTCTACTATCTTCCTTAAATCTAACCTCCACTTGGAGTCATCCACCCGTCCTGGACCGTCTTATCCCTAACTACTCCACTCGTAGCTCTCATATAATTGCTGATCTTCTTTACAGGGCTGGAATTGGCTTGTTGCATCCCCTTCTTGTCCACTACCCCAATTTTTCTATTTGGACCTTCATTACCCCCTTCATAAACATATCTTTTGTCAATTTTATAAAACAGAGATAAGACCCATAACGAAGTAGATGTTCCATCCAGGTAGCACACATCAGCACCCATACCGAAGTGGTAATGGTTATTTGGTCAGTAACACTAAACTTAGCATAGGCTAGATCCTATGAAGAAAACCTATTTCCCATAGATATCCAATGAGTCTGTCAGTATTTTCTCCTGTTAAGGCATTTATAAATTTTTGCAGCCCATAATTACTTCTAATCTGGGTGAACCATGGCCAGTCGTTCAGTATGTGATTGGCTGAAATAGGGGCACGATGACAAAACTCACAGTGAGCAGGCGGGCTCGAAGTCATCAAGTGACCGTGTGAGAAACAACAATGGCCCAATCTCAGTCGATTCAAAGCTATGGCATGATGACGAAGGGAAGGAACGCGAAGAGACGATAAAGAGTCAGCTTTAGCCTCAGAGACACTGTTGTGGTTGGCCTCCCGGGCATTGTACATTGTTATTTGTAAAACAAGAAACGAATGGGGTAATGTCAGTATGGATACAAACACCCGTGATGGAAGGGGAGAAGAACCTGTCAATTTAGCTTCACTATCAGCGCAGTCATTTCCCGGGTACCAATGTAATACGGGATCCAGATTAAACTGGTCCTGATCCCATTCAGATAAAGGGATGATTGACAATGAGTCAGTGACCAGGGGATGGTTGAACTTCTATTCCAGAAAAAAATCAGGAATTGGTCAGGATTAGCCATTCTTTGAAGGATTGTGTTGTGACGTATGTGATAATCTATCGGCTATGAATATCGTGAAGAGTTCAAAGCCCAATACTAAACCCTGTTCATAGAGCTTGAAACAGAATTCCCGATTATCCACCACAAATACAATGCTAAGCCTGCGAGATTTAGAGCCATCGGTATATATGTGCTTGCGGCCAGGCTAACAATGGAGAAATTTATAGAACTTAGACCGAATAAGGTAAGGACAATATTCTCTTTTATAAAATTAGCATAAATATATGTTTATGAAGAGGGTAGTGAAGGTCCAAAGGGGACCTATAAAGTTAAATATCTACTTACTCCATGCATGTAGTAGAACAAATTGGCAGATATCAACTTTACGCATATTCATAAAGAAGTTTAACAAAATAAATACCCTACTGAGACTGGAAATTTTCGTAGAATTCTTTTGACGCAATGATATCCTTACGTGTGACGATCAAGTCATTAAATTAGTGTGTTGGTGTAACAAAATTCTAATGTTTTAAACATTTTCTCGAGCAGTTTCATCACAAAGAATAAATTACTATATTTACTTTAAATATCAAATGATTAATATTCATAAGACTCGTTGGATCATTATCATTTATTGGAGCTAATTATAGAAACTACGGTTTACTTTACATGCTTTTTTTCGGGAGTGATAATCTATTACTGGTTTTATTTAAATAATCCGAAGTTGTGACTGGTGTTGCTCTGTTATTATGACAGTTATCTGAAAAGTAAATTTATGTATGTGCGCTGATAGAACACGAATAATAATAAAGAAGAAAGAAAATAGTTTATCGTTAGTGATTATGCGGTAAGATTATTTATTCAAATTATTTATGCACTTCAAAAGATTAATTGAGAATGTTCGTTTACACTCTTAAATTAATTTTAACTTAACAATTACTTATATATATACTAACTTGTTCAATGAAATTAAAATAAACAAATTACACCATCAAGTATCACAATATTACACCATCAAGTATCACAATATCTACCAAACTTAAACCTTATCGTCCGTAAACTATTTGAGCGCATCACGGATTAATTGCGAGGAAGTGGTTTTAAGATTGCCTTATCGTTTAGACCGCTCGCTTTAATGGTTATTATTCCGATTAGAACGACAGTCGTGCAATCCTAAGCCCCTCCACGCCCAGTCCATTATGGTACATATAATGCGAATCTGATACGCTTTTCAATGCCTTGGACCTACCGGCCCTATCTCAGTTTCTGGTGAAATAATGTTTATACACATCGCTGCTGTATCTTTTATTAACTGCACCTCACTACACAACACTACACAAGATCAGATGGTTTGATTCTTTTGAGTCTGTTTCCTGCTCTGGTGGCCAGTTGAAGTTGCAATACTTCAATATTCTCATGAGAATGGAGTCTTTCCTCATGCTCCCTTGCAATTCTCTTGATTTCTTAACTGACTGTACGTGTCTGACTTTGTTCTGAAAAAATTGTATTTTGTTTATGTTACTCTTTGTAGAATATCCCCATAATTGAACTCCATATGTCCATATAGGTTTCAGTATTTGAGTATATAATAGCAATTTATTATGTACTGACAATTGTGATTTTCTTCCATTTAGCCAGTACATTTTCCTATATTTCAATTCCAGTTATTTTCTTTTCTTGTTTATTAACGAAGTTTTGCATCAAGATTCATTCCGAAATATTTAGCGTTGTTGCTATATGGAATGATAGTATTATTTAATGTTATTGGGGCTTGTACGGTCTGAATGTAGGTGAACGGCACATGCACAGATTTACTTTCGTTAATTTTTATTTTCCAAGCTTGTGTCCAATTATTTATATTGTCACTTGTCTGTTGTAATTTCCGTGAGGCTTCTTCACTATTGTCTCCGACAGCTATAATCACAGTATCATCAGAAAATGTAGCCATCGTAATATTCTCCATTTGTGGTATATCACAAGTGGAGAGTAGATAAAGCATTGGTCCCAGTACACTTCCTTGTGGTACACCTGCTTTAGCTTCTTTTATTGTGGAGTAAACTTCTTCTTGTTTAACTCTAAACATTCTGGTTGCAATGTACGATTTTAATAGTTCGGTGTATTGTTTTGGTAACATTATCTGTAGTTTTTGAACAAGACCTTCATGCCAAACCCTATCGAAGGTTTGTGCTACATTTAAGAATACAGCTGAGCATACTTTTTTTACTTTCGTAGGCTTTTTCATTAACATCCGTTATTCTGTGGATCTGGTCAATTGTTGAATGCTTGTTAATAAACCAAAACTGGTGTGTTGGTGTTAGGTTTTTTTTCTCTCTATGAGAGAACCTTTGACGCATCTATTCAATAGCCCAAACTTTGCCCTGCCCGATTACCTTTTGTTGCAGTTTTTAACATCATTTTAAAATTTTTATTTTTATTACAATAAATGAAATTAAAAACAACCAAATACCAAAATATAAACAAGATAAAACCGATATATTCTTCATAATGACATTCTCAATTAAATACATTTATATAATATTATATTTACATAAATCCTGTTATTTTAACAAAGGAGGAAAACATCATAATTGGAAATTGATAATATTTTAAGTAACATACATTGTAGCAGTTCCTGTATCGAATAGCATAGTACGTGTGATCGAGATCAAACTGAGGAAAGGTCCAGACTAACTGTTTCTAAACGACCTTAGACACTTTGAACAGCCTGCGCCCAATTTGTAACGGAGATCGAAGGTACCTTCCTGCAAAACGGCAACAATCGACACATCAACATGGACAAAAATCATAACCTCGTTGATTCGATTAACATTGACCCAGATCACCAGCTCTGAGGTGTTTTTTTTTCTTTCTTTCTCTCTCTATAGTACAGTCAAATAAGCCAAAAAAAAGGAATCAACTTCAGAATATATAGAGTATTAACTTAATGCATATAATTGCATACTTATTTTGCGTGATCTTAGTAGAAAGCAACTGATAATGCCATTTCGCTGCATTTCATTGGCTACTTTAAAGTACCATTACAGACACCTGTAAAGAAAATATTTTATTAGGAAGGCATTTCATTGCTTGGGGATTTCATACGCATCACGTGACTAACTTCTGACGTCACCTTCTACTAACCAATTAAATTTGAAATAAAACATAAAATGTAATTTCTCAAAAAAATTATTAAAATAAAATTCTACATAAATACAAATATTATGAAATATTAAAATGCTAAAATATAAATATATATAATGTATATAAATAAAAAATAATGAAATATAAACATGTAATTAAAAAATAATTAAATGTTAATATAAGAAAGGCTGCAACCTAATTGAGGACACAACATATCTTCTGGCAATTATAGTCAAAATTGTCTATAGCGACTTTTCTCTTTTTCATATTTCTTCAGTGCTATCAGTTTAAATAAGATATATTAAAGTCTCCATCTTTTTGTTTCTTCATATTGAAAGCAGACTAAGTCTATGTCTATTACATACCTATCCTTAATCTAACTAACTTGGGCTGTTTCTTCCAGGGAAAACTACGTCTGGTTTTTTTTATTTCCGCACGTACACTGGATGCACAACAATTTTGAGACTGAAGATACATTATACTCAAATAATAATAATTATAATGAAGTCACAAAAATGCTGAGCGTGCTCTATCTCATAAACAAACTGAAACACACAATCACGTCATGGAAACGATCCAATCAAATGCCTTTGTAGTGCAATACAAACGAACCAATCAAAAAGATGGTCTCAGTGCCTGCAATGGTGGAACTATGCTAAACATTTCCTCGGTTTTATCTATTTCAGTTAAACCTTTATATAATAATCTATGACATAAACCATTGTATTGGCATCCCAAATAATGTATCAAAAGTATCGCATTATTTTGTGTCCACTTCTGGAGATATTAATAATCAAATCTCACAAAAATAAAACAGATTTTCGCAACTACCCCTCCTTCTATGTGTTAAATATCTATATCAAAGTTGTAGAGCACAAAATACTCATTGCAAATTTTATATTAAACGTTTTCAGCTTATTATCACCTCTCGTTTCGAAACCAATCCCTAATGTGACTGTACTACTATCTTTCATTCTTTGGTTACATTTATGACAGTTTTCGCATATGCAGCTTATCGATTGGACATCGAACAATTATCAAAAAAATCAATTTTATTTTCATTTTTCTACATCCTTATAGAAATTACAGATAATTGTAATTGACGTATACTAATAAATATAAATAACTTATAAATGTTCGAATTAGAGGAATTTCAAATAACAGAAATAATTGTTTATCTCAAGCGTAAAAAACAATACATTGCAAATACTACACCACCTTTCCCTCATTGTTTAACGAATCCCTGTCAAACGTAATGCATTCATGTCTGCGTCCTATTCAGTTCACTCCTTTCACACTGGCCTTTAATCAATCATTCATTATTTCGCACACAAAAAAACACAGGGACATATATCTGATAGATATGACTACATATTCTAACTGAGCATAGACAAACACCATACAGTTGTTACCTCTGATATCTGTGAATTTATATAAATTGATATAAATAAGTCAGAAGAAACGTATTTTAACAAAATAAAAATAACCCGATATATCAAAGGTGTACATTAAATTACCCGGAAAATAATTAATCAGTCTGCATTTGTCAACATAAATATGGATATATCTCAACTTGATTCGATAAAAACCACTGCGGATATATTTATTCCAACAGGAAACTTCACCCAATAATATAACATCTTAATCAGTCGAATCAAAAAACAGAAACTATGGTACACTTGATTAATTTTATACTTATATTATATTGTAAGAAAATATACAGTGGTCTTCTGAAATATTAAAAAAAAACAATCACAATCCATTTGTCATATAATTGACATTATTGACATTGACAGACACGTATGACTCCCAAATCATAGAAAAATTGTTATGCAACAAAACAACACTGGTCACAAAATCAAACGCCCCCAAAATTCTATTTATAATCTCTTAAATGGAAATCCTAACTTGCCACGTATGAAGACACTTGCAAATCGTGTCAGACAGTGTTTTACTGCTATATTTTAAATTAATTTAACAATTTTCGCATAAATATAACAAAATATTTCTGTTATTAAGTAATTTTTATTAATTACATCTTACATTAGATATGCTTAGTACAATCTTAATTTACAAATTCATTTATTACTACTGTTCTATAGTACGGGATTAATATATTAGTATGTATTTCCCAAGGTATTAAGTAATGAGTATAAAATTGTTTTCACCATCAATATTTTGTTTAATCTTCATAAAATTGCAATTAATTAAAATGTTGATTAAAGAAATATGAAATATTTCCATAAAAACCAGACAACAACGCATTTCTTTCTACCTAAATGAACTTGACCAATTGAAACTAAATTTGTTGTTAGTGATATTTACTCAGATTCGATCAAAAAAAAATTCATGTAAAATATATGGTATATTTCTAGGCTATTGCATAACATACATGAAAACCTTCCTCCACAAACTAGTCGCGAAACCTTCACAGTTTAGACTTGACGGCACGGCGATTGGTTCTTTTTATTGTGGTGTGGAATCGGAACAAGTTCCTGAAGAAACCGAAACCCGGAAGAATAGGGCATGGTCAACGGCAATACGAACGCTAGTCGATACCGATTATAGCCAAAGAGTTTTCGCAAGCTTTTTTTTACTAACTGGACTGAATAACAGCGTAGATATTTATAGATTTATATATATTTCTTATATGTATTTTTTATAATTTATAATAAATGTATAATTTCCGACAAGAACGAAACTCTACTAATATATACAGTAGTTCTGAAAGAGCTTAAAAATGAAAATAAACAATACAAAAATATAGACCAGATGTTGTAAACTTAAATCTTTGACTCAAATTCGCATTACCCTACTTATTTCACACTTTCATACAGCAAAAAAATATTCAAAAAAGAATGAAAACTAATGTTACACGATATTATTCCTTTACATCATATCTATTATGGACATTACATATAAATTACCATAAAACACATCACAAAATCACAAAATGAATATTCATATGTACCTCCATCGACAAAAAGGCTTAACAGTCAGTGGTAAAAATATGACATAGTTCTTCTCTTTTGAATTTTTCGGTTCATTACACCAATAATTTTCCCACTGTCCTAAAAAAATCGTTGTGATACAACCATATAAACCCTGAATAAAAAGGGAAGCTTTAATTTAAAATAAAATTCCCTATAAATCAAGAAAAAATTAAATCAAGTAGGTACACTTCAAACTAATAAAGTGAGAGCAAATGAACACTAAAATTAAAATGAAATTATATATTATAATGTATTATGACACAAATTAAAGTATTCTTTGTTTTCATGCTGTAGTCATAAACCATTAGATTATTCAGGCTTTTCTTATCTTGTGTATTATTCGAGCAACATGGAACCTAGAAGAATAAAGCATTTTGAGTCAGTAAAACAATAGGTAATATTCTAATAATAAAAGAATAAATTCTAATAACAGAATAAACTCTAGTAAAAGATACTTATTCGGATCCTGCTGGCGCATGGTTGTAAATTTATATTTATGATTGTTTAATATTTGTGATTGTCCTTGGGAAGAGAGTAAAATCCGACAGGTAAAATGATCCCAATCATGCCAGTAATCAGGCTGGTAAGACTTCTGGGATGATTTCAAAGTTAGCCACTCGCCAGTCGGTTGGCTTAATAACCATGGTTCTGAGCCCACGTTAAACTGTAGGTCCAGTCCAGATAAACCCCTAGTTGGTAAAAGGAGACTTTAAAGTATATATAAAAAATATACTTAAACGAACAACAATGACCAAAATATAATAAAAATAAATAAATTATTAAGATCTTCCTATAATATAACATATAATACAAATATATAATTACAAAATTATACAAAATGGGGAAAAATAAATAACTAGGTAAAACCACATTCGATAGTCCTCTAAATGTTGATAATATGCTGCATAAAAAACAACTTTAATTCACATAAATAATCGGAAAATTGGCTTATTAAATATAATGATAATTGAATAAAAAATAAATAGTAGTTTAAATACTAAGATGCATGTTTGTTTTTAAATAGAGTATGTGAACACTTAAGAATGATAGCATTAAACCAAATACCTTCAAGTAAAATATCTCTATGTAACTATATCTCTTTTTCTACTACTTTGACATCCTAACAACTCTTGTTCTAATAGCATCAAAAATTTGACAAATATTAATCTTGATCTGAGGAACTTCTATAAACTTACTCATATATTATTTTTCATCCATCGTCTACATATATTGAGCATTAAAAAATGATTATATAATACTACACTGTCAAGTCTTATATTCATACTTTCATCATAATGTTTAATTTAGTTTCTCCACTTTCTGTTCAAATATTATATTGTTCGTCATTGGTCATTTAAACACACTGAATATTAAAAATTCATATATTTCATGCCTGAAAGTATCATAAATTAATTTACAACGACAAACAGCCTGAAATCTATAAAATAAGATTAATATTTGTCTGACCTTCCACTACATGTTTTCAGCTAGGTTTTGTCCAAAGTAAAATAATTTCCTAAAGCATTTTGAAAATGCGCTGTCAATTTGCATTGCAAATGATATTTCATGTTTATGTTCTCCGTATGTCTACACGCCTGTATATATCTATTTCGAACAAACGCAATTCTATTTGTGCATGTAAATAAATTAACCTTGATTACGGCTTTAAAATGTTTTGTATGTATACGTTACTATTTTGAGAATAGCACTTGAATGATGGTTCAGTAAAAGACAATAAACATGAAATGGGAATTACCTGAAATATTATCGGATAATATTTGCATTACCACGCAAGGTGAATATTAAGAAGAAATCTAGATTCCTGAGTTAAGGTATAAACCATATTTCAAACATTTTAATACAGTGTGGTTATTTCACTGAAAAATCGCCAAAACTACACTTAGACTCTAATAAACTATTTCCCTATTTCCTACTCGAACATGAAAAAATGCCGAAAACATAACCTATCTTCTGTCGTATAAAAATAAATATAGATAGGGATTGTTCTCGCTATTCTATTATATTATATAACATATAATGTAAATCTAGGATATAATACATTTATTATATTACAATTTTTAAATTGTATGCATAAACTTGAGTATGTTTAGTTGCATAAGCGTATAATGTAATCTATCAAAATTAATACAAGTTCAAATTATTTTACAGTATCTTGTGTGACAGTTAAGACTAAAAATGAATAAAAATTGCGTTAAAAATACTAAATATGCAATTAATTGGGATAGCCACCCTCAAAATTTTGTTAAAAACGTTTGTTCTTTAATGGAACATCAAAGTTTAGTGGATATAGTTATTAGTTGCGGTAACAACACTATTCAAGCCCACAAATTTATATTAGCTTCAAACAGTCCACTGTTTAGAGTAAGTATTCCGCAAGTTTAGATATACAAATAATTAATATTCACAAAATAAAATAGGAGGAGTTTGAAAAAAATCCATCTATAGAACAAATTTTGATATCAGGATGTGATTTCTCCGTCTTGAAAAGCGTAGTCGAGATCATGTACTGCGGTCAAACCGTCGTTACCGAAGAAAATGTTAAGTTTCTAATTGCAATGGTTAAGCTTTTTCAGTTAAAAAATTTGGAGAACCTATTTAATGATCATTCCGGATCCGGTAAGTATAACAGATATTTATTACGAAATTGCAATCACTAAGATTATTTAAAATTGATCGTTAGCATTCATTTTTCACAAAACTGTTTCAACGTCTATGAGAGATTCTTTGTTATTTTGTAGTTTATAACGTTTTAGGTATATTTAAGTGGTTTTTTGTTATAGATTTTTAAGTTTCAGGGTTTGTGTTAGGTATATATTTTCAACATACATATGTTTTTTAATATATGTAAAGGTTTGTGTTTTTGTGTAATCATGAATAATGATTGCGATGGAATGTTAGGTAGGTTAAGGTAGGTCTGCAGGAAATGAGTTAACAGGGATATGATTTTGGAATTGGAAACGCAACTTTGTTTAAAATTCGTTATACTATTTTACTTAGCCGAAGAAATCCACCTACCAAAACCCCAGTTTCTGACTAAAAAACCGAAGTATCCATCGTTTTCTTATCAAGCACCACCATCAATCAGTCAGAATGGTTCGATAACTACCAAGGTATCCATCTCTGAAAATGACAGCACCAGAACGGAATCCTGCCAAGCAAATGTCTCCTCTCTACCAGTCCACCAGAATGGAAGCAATATTTTTAAGCCTGTCAATTTTAACGTCACTATTCCTGAGCTTATCCCTTGTGGTTACAAGTCATTCCGGGGCAAAAAGACATTGAAGCAACAGGTATCGCGCAACTTTTTATCATTAATAACTGTGACATTTTCATATCTATCTGTTTTACTATAGGCAGAGCAAGCCTGTGTGAAGGAAGCACAAGCCTCCCGTCTGGCATTGGCTAGTCTCCAGAAAGAGATTGCCGTAGCACCTCAAGTAAATTTGTCTGCACATATTCCAACACCGAAATAATTCATTATTTAACATTATGATTAGGTTAACAACTTCATAATAGAAGAAACATTCGCTGAAACCACTGTCGAAAACTTTATCCCCAATCAAGACCAGCCTTACATGGAAGTGTTAAATTATGATGAGTCTTTGAACAGAAACCAAGTAGAGAAGAGCATGTTCGTGCCTAGTGGTAGTGGTGATGATGGTGTTACTACGTCTAGTTAGTGGATTCCATTAGATTACAGCGAAGAAATAATACAATTTAGTATAACACCTCATGCTTTAATTATTTGCAGGTCAATACTCCAATTCAACGGAAGAAGATAAGAAATCTCTATCCAACGAAAAGTTAAAGATGCTTTTAGGCCCTGAAATTTCGTCTAATGTGGAAATTATGTACAAAGATGCCCAGGGTAATTTCGTTCCAATCAACGACGAAGTTTTGCACAATTTAGCTACAAAAGAAGGTAAGTCTGCAGTTATAACTGAGTGGATGATTGAGAGAATTGTATCTTCAAAACTATAGTTTCTTATAGTTATACAAATAGGAACAGTTTGGCTATGTAACCCCTATTCTCCTATTTTTATGATCTATAAGTTGTAAAGTTGTGGTACCACCATCTTAATAAAAAAATTAAAATGATTTAAAATTGAAATTGAATTTTGGAGAATTTTGTTTAAAGTTAAATCTCATGACATGTATAATATTGCTCAGTGTTTAATTTCAAAAAACACATACATATACATAATTAACATATTTTTTTTAGGTATTCAATACCAAATTGTCGATGAAGATGGACACGTTAGTGAGCTACAAGAACTGCACGTGCTTGACAAGCTCATCAACAACATCCCGGAAGATCCCACTTCCATGGACGATATCATCGAGATAACCAAGCCCAGTGTTGAAGTTGGAGACTATCTAAAGGATACCCAAAGTACCCTTTCGATTAAGGTAAGACTAACAATTATAGTTTTTGATGATGAGTTTTCTCTATTAGCTTATTTCAATTTTATTATCTTTATTTTGCACTAAAACTAGAAATGTTCTAATATGAACAACATTTTTTTTAAATCCACGTTTATTTATCTTTTAATTTTATATAATAATTAGCAATACAACACCAAAGTATATAAACATACAATTAAAGGTACAAACTATCTAAATATAAATAATATGTAAATATAGAAAATATTGGTCAAGGTCCACTTATTGAAGAAAAAAAAGGAAGAAAAAACAAATATGCTCTGTAGTTTGCTTCCAGAAACTATATCTCCAACAGACTCTTCAAAAATAAACAAAATAATACTCTAAATTTTAAAAAATACCAGCAGGATCCTCTGTCTCCTCTGATAATGATATATATAATTATTATATTGAAAGGGAGAGGGTTGGGGAATTAAGGAATGCAGATGGAGACAAAATTAAAAGATTGGCCCAGAACACAAAACCTGATCATGAAAATTCAAATGCTAGGGCATCACATAGTTCACAGACATTCATAGATTGAAACATTATATAGATCGGGTATGATCTGGTTAGAAAACTGCCTCAGTTTTCTTTGGACTTTTGTTGCTTACTTAATCGACATTTGTATATTTGTTTTGTTCTTAGTTAAAGCCTAACATTTTAAACAATTACACTTTTAGGATGGTATATGTTCACTAGTGAGTAAGTCTGGCGACGAAATACCGATACCGCAAACCATAGAATTTCCTGTTATCCACGGAGAAGCCCAGCATAAAACCACCATCAAGACCGACGTTGAGTTTTCCCCGGACATCTTCTTCGCCGACTTTGTATCGGGAAATGTGCAGAACGACATCAGTATAACCGAAGAAAATCTCTTCCCATACGAGAATAAATAATTGTTTGTCTTAGAATATCTCGAATAATTTACTATTCAGTTAGAGTTGTTATATTTTAATCGTTTTTGTTAATTAATCAATAAAATATTAAATTACAAAAATACTTCGTTTCTTTATGTATTCCGGCGTTTTAGAACATTTCTTTAACTCACTACATTAAGTGGGCTATAGAGATAAACATTGGAACGGTACCACCTCTCCATTCCATCTCTGCATGCCTGTCGACTATGAAGATAATTAAAAATAAGTAAGTTCGGGATTTATCTAATTTGTATGGGAAAAAAACACAAAAAGTTATTCGAAGTATTTATTTAATGATGCATTCGTCCAAGCGTACAAAAATATAACACGTTTACACAGTGATTTAAATATTTATAAGATTTTTAAAACTCACAACAAACAGTAAAGTACAAGAAGTGACTTTCCACCGTGGGACAAAATGGTTACAATTTGAATGAATCTAACACTAACAAGTATTCGAGTAATTTCGTTCTGTTCTGTGTTATTTAAAGCTGTAAAAGTAAAGGACGTGTGAACTATAACTGTCGTGATGATGGAAGAGAAAACGATGTCGAATTCGAAGGAATTTAAAAACCACGTCCTTGTTAATTAATACACTATCGGAACCCACAGTCGAAAACGATTGGACACAACAGCTGTGTCGTTCCATTCACAGGGCTTGCTTTTCTTTTCGTTTTCACAAAAATAAAAACGGTAGAACTGAAACAAAAACAAAAGCAGGTCTTGTGGCGACGGTTTACTTAAAAAGAAAACATATTTGTAGAAAATCTTGTATAGGTAAGATAAAAATAACGTCTGTGGCTACAAAACGATATAGCAGAGCAGCCTCAACTCATCAGACTTTTCGGTAAACGCGGAGCTGCCCCGTTACCCTCGCGAGAGCGCATGGGGCAGTGGTAAGAAACGGCATGTTCCAATCTCCAACAGCGGGGCCAGTGCTAGTAGTATAACAAGTCACGATTCGTGTTAGAGTTTTAGGAATTATTGCTGCACGGCACACACGTCACCCGGGTGTTGGAACGAACACGCCCTCCCTCACGTCTCCACCAAATGATTTCTATAAATTACATGCCCTGAGACATAGAAAACATAAATCTAGAACCCTAAAAAATTAATCTTAAATATTACTTCAAAACAATAAACATTAGGACAAGTAAACTATAAACTATTCTTCATTTGTATGAGGTAGATATTTCCGATAACATGTAATGATTTAGACCTTCAGCGATGAGAACGGGAAATACTGCACCGCTGAATTCTCTAAACATCATATCACTAAAAACTTAATATACAATTACATCCTAAAAAAGTGTGTTTCTCATGTTTTATGCTTTAAATTCCAACATTTTTATAACCCTATCAAAATGAGGTGGACATAAATAAGATGGTAACTTGCAAAGAAACGTTTTGCCTCTTAGATTATGTGTACGTGGCGGACTATGGATAAAAGAACTATTGTTAAACAATCTCTGAACGTTGAAACAAAACATATACAGGTGAAATGTGATATGTAAAAAATCTAGAACCGGCTATGTAAATGATGAACATTTTACATCAACAACTATTTAAATTATTTAAATATACATATAGCTCACGAGCGAGTACTGACGACGATGATTCCATAAAGTACATAAGTTCGAGAAAAAGAAGTTATATTGAACAGAGACAGACACCGGACAATTTCGACAAAACAATCAATCCGTCAGTGAAGCTGTAGAAATCAATATATACAGGGTGATCTGCGATTTATTAATCTGTGACTGTAATTTAAAAGTATCACATACGCTGGGTAAGCTGAGGGATGATTTGTACATGGATAGAGCCATCACCATCACCCTATATATAACTTTTTTTCATGTAAAAATAAAACAACAACAAGAAACCAAGTAGGCAACAACTATGAACATATACAGCTATATACAGGGTGACTGCCAGCGTACCGCTGGCTGGCAAAAATCGAAAGCTGCAAGAGAAGAAATCGTCGAATAGAACTTCGAACGAGGAAGGAAAGAAATCAATAATCGATAAGTCGTAGAGCGGCTTCATTTAATACTCTTCTTAAACGGGAATGTACTAGTGAGGTAAAAACGTAACTAAGAGACGACCCTGATTGGATTAAGTATTTAACCGTGTGAGCGCAGAGCGCTGGCGCAAAAGTACCTTTTCGAACGTGCATGCTTGAACTTGAACATAGATAGAGACGGCAACGCAAAACAAAATAAAAAGGAAACCTAATTATATACTTTACTATTTGCTATATACAACACTTACTTTATAATTATTTGAGCATTTTTAGTCTTAAACATGTTTTAAAACAAGTTCATTCATGGAATAATAAAGATTTTTTAAATCGTATAATCCGCCGGTCATGGTACGAAATGATCTCGAATTAACCCCGGTGTAAACAGTTTTGTCCGACCCAAGATCCGAAAACAACACTAACGAACATATTACAAAGCCGGTACCACATCCGAACCGATTATACGCCAGATTTGATGATATACGTTAAAATAATTTAATAAAAAAATATATTAAAGAAAAATATTACGGCATACCCGTCATTTATTATTATCAAACTAAGGAATAAAATCTTTATTAACAGACAATATGTACAAATATAAAGTTTTTTCTCGTTGTTCTGTATTATCTTCTTTTTTTAATGACATTTTTTTAAAATTTATTTTGTACGAAAAAGGCACACCACATGTAGTAATAATTTACTTATGATTAGATCCAACGGACAAGGAAACAAAACAAAGATAAAAAAAAATAAATACAACTGGGTCTTAAAAATACAAACAACCAATATACTGGATAAAGATGTGGAAAAAAATGAAACTGTATCGGTTCTTTTTTCGCTCATAGATTATGTGCACAGAACAGTTTTTTTTTGCCATTAACAATTATGTACAGTGTGTTATGATAATCTGGAATGACCTTGAATACTGTGAGAGTTGGTGGAATAAGACTGTTCAGACCTGTTCCTCGCAGATATGCTTATTCCGGCTTATTTCTTTGTTTTTTTTTGTGTTTTGCTTTCGTTTTGTCTATTATAACAAGATATCGTCCAACAGTTCATAGAAAATTTAGCTTTATCTGATAACAATTATCTTTGGGTATAATAATAAAAATATAATTAAAAACGTCCATATATATGTTTATATAACCACAACTGCCAAATTAAGAACAAACATTTCGAAAAACATATTTTACAAATAGAAATTTATAGTTAATGGTGTTAATTAATATTACCAACTATGGTATAAAATTTAAAACAACTAGGACTGATCTAATCCAAAACTATATTGTGCATGAGTAAAAGCTTGTGGTTTTCCTTGATAGATGGTGTCAATTGTAAATAAAACAGGAACCGCAGCGACGCCACTACTTTAAGTGTATAAACATAGAAATTGGTTTGAAAATAGAGAAAAGAAACGAAGAAACTTAATGTTAAAAAATGACCTTTTAACTGACTACCTGCAGACGCAATCCGTAAGGAATACGAAACGTCGAGCAGAGTTTAAATACAGAGATCGATAGTTCAAATTGTTCCAAATTTTTCAATATTATCATTGTTACAAATTAGAAGGAAGAAAGCTGCACAAGATTGTCAAAAAATGCGAGCTGTGTATGATGAAGATACTAGATAGTTTCGTGGAAATGATTCGTTAAAAATTAAACACAAAACTATTTTGAACCAAGTCTATCAAGTAAAATAAATAAGACGAAGAATGGTTCCTCGTGAATTGCTGATGTGCTGCCTGAAATGTATTGAAATTGGCTCATTTTTGGCCTAGAAAAAAAGTGAAACTAGAAGGGATTCGTCCACAATGGCTTTTGATTATCAACACTGTGAGGACAACTAGAATAAAAGCGACTGGAATTCAGTAATGGGAAAGTTGTTAACTTCCATCATGACAATCTGAAATATCTAGCCTGGTTAAGAAATCAACCACCATATAATCCAGATATAGTATCATCTGATTATAACCTGTTCCCATATCTGCAAAACTCTCTCAATGGAATTAAGCTGCTTTCAACAGAAACCCGTAAAAACTGCTTGATTCACTTTTCCAGCCAAAAAAACATAGAAAAGCCCTTCATCGATAGCATCACGGCTTTGACCGTAACGAATATTACGCAGCACTTATGTGATTTAAGAACGAAAACGCCTCGAACTTTTCCCCAGGCCCAATATTAACTGTGTTACCTGCATATTTCTCCTGAACCTATGGATGTTTGTTCTTAAAATGCGTTGTGCATGCTGTGGTAACCTTATATACAAGAAAATTCCTACTTTTTTTTGATGCTTTTACATGAATATACCCGATGCTTCGAACCGAACATCCGGTATATGCACAGAGAACAATGGAACACCATAACACATAACATCATAGAGAGAAGGTGGTAGGTGATGCAACTACCATACGGAAAGAGCCATCGCGTATCACCTCTCCCACTCTTTTTTAGGCATCTAATTCTAAATCCACTCTCTCCTCCTTCCATTCTATGTATACTAATATTACAGAATTAATATTACGTTTTTTTTTCTTTCTTTTACTAATTGTATATATATGTTATGAAGGTCAGGTACAAAATCGTTTCGAATATATTTATATATATACGGAAATTAAAAGTACAGGACATACCCTCCGTGTCCGGGGCAACCCGCCCGAATCAAAATAAAAATAGTGTGTGGACGGAGGGTTTCCTTACTGCTATTGCGCTTTTTCTCTTTCTGTGATTTTTCGGATTTAAACACAAAGCTACATATATATCCATTTAAAATATTGAGCAATATATATGGTTTTTTTCCTTCTTTAATTATTGTGTATATATCTTATTCGATTTTTTAAAATATCCAGAAACCTAGAATGGTTTTAGTAGATTTTTGTTATTTTTTTGTTTTAAGTTAAACTAATATGTAACAATTTTGCTGATACAATGTCTTTTGTCATGTTTCATGGATTAAAATTTACCTATTTTTTATTTTATTTATGTTATTACTTTTTTAGTTAGTTATTTTTTTATTTATGTTGGGCTATTATCCTCGATATTAAATCTATCAACTTAGAGACCAACCTAGACATTCAGTCTAATACAGGCCGTTTACTGACGTAGCTGGGATGGTTGCACCTTGTTGGATTCAAACTCGGGATATGTCCATTGATTTCGAACTGGAAACGTCTGAAAGTGAAATATAACAAAAACCTACTAAAAAGATCTACTAATAAACTATCGTCGTTTTATTCAAGACACTTAAATTTTGGTTAATTGCACCTATGTTGCTTAAACAAACCACGCGCCGACCTAGAGATGTATTAGAATGTTAAAAACAGCGAATAATCGAAAAAAGTGACCTTAACAACGTGTGCGTGGTTGACACCCTGTAGGTTTCTGGTCCGATCTTTCGAATAGAAAAACAATGAGAAACTGAGGAAATCCGAAAACATGTGGCATCATTTCAAAATACCTATTGTAAAAATCAGTCGATATATATGAACTACCGTATTTAAATATCTATTGTAAGGCAAATAATGTATGATGGTGGTTGTGTCGTCCATATTTTTCTCTTCGGCTTCATTTTCTCCTTTTTGTGTAGTGTAACGGTACAATTTCGCCTAATTTCATCTGGAAGCAATACCCCCAATACCCGTTAACCGTTCGGCTCCAGCACCGGGGACAACCTCCTGCTACTACCGATGGAGTCGTCTAGCGCAGTCAGCTGTGTCGAGTTTAGAGAGTCCGATTGTGAGTGGTCGCTGTAGCTTCCTTGGTTGTTGGGTTCCTTCTCCTTCTTGGCCAAGCCAAACAATGTGGGGAAGTAATACTTGAAAGGGCGAACATCAAAATTGGAATCTTCCTCGTAACGCTTTAGGAGCGGTTCTGATTTATTCTTCGACATGTTGCGCTCAAAAACGTAATACTATTAAAGAGAAGGAAAATAAAATGAGTACTATTATTTATTATATCAGGTCTATTGATTAATTTTAAAGGATTTGCAACAGATGGTGTTACTTAAATCGCGTCGGGAATATTTGCAACCAACTTCACATTGAGCTTCACTTGAGTTTTCAGTAAGTCTCATTTTGTTACAAGCGTGAAAACAAAGAGGATTTGAAGGTATTACTCGATAATAATCCGTGTAAAACGCAAGAATATTGTCGAATTGTTGAAAGTAACACAAGACATCATTTCCAATTGCTTGAAGAATATTGGAGTGATCCAAAATCTTGGATATATTATACCATATGGATTGAAGCTAAGGGAAAACGGCAAAATCAGAAAAGCTTTTGCAGTGTATTGTTGCTGGTTATAGAAAATCGATTCATTACGATAATCCAAAGCGACAAAAAATCATGGAACCACCTGGTTAAGCATCAACGACAATGCGGAATATCCATGGCTCCAAGCTAACGCTCTGTATTTAGTGGGGTTAACTTGATGAAGTATAATATAAGCTGCTAAAATATAATTATACCATCAATGGGGATCTCTATTGACTACAATTGATGCGCATTGAGTCCAGCACTGTGCGAATAACAGCCGGAATATTACTACCCCTGCCGCCATATTTTCCAGATCTTGATCCTTCTGATTATTCCTTGTTCCGACATATGAGTGGTGACCCGTCTGAGTAACGCGTCGCTTGTTATGGAAATACCAAGAAAAAATGGATCGATTCGTAGATAGCCACAAAAAAAAATACATAGTTCTTTCGATTCCAGCCATATAACTTTTACATAGAAGAACTTGCCCACCCGTTTATATTAATAATTGTCAACTCCCACAAGCAGAGGATGCTAAATATCTTGGTATGCACCTAGATCGACGTCTAAGTTGGAAGAATCACATACTCGTCAAACAGAAACAACTTGGACTTACAGTCTACCAAATATATTGGCTTATCGAGCCCAAATCCAAGTTATCACAAGATAGTATTGTATGAATCTATACTAAGCCCATTTGGTCATATATAATCCAACTATGGGGAACTGCTAGCAAATCTAATACATTCATCATATAACGGTTCTAAAATAAAACGCAGCGTGCCATTGTCAATGCTAATCGTACTATGTTTCAAATGAAGTGATACAACGCGATATTCCTCTAGAACCAATAACAAGTGTAATTCAACGTATTTATGGAGTACTTCGAAAGAGTGTCAGTGCATCCGAATGTACTCGCTAATCAGCATATTATGCGAAGTGACAGTGAAGTGCGTAGACTAAAACCTCCAACATCATCCTATCTGATTATTGGGCATATATAGACTTTAGAATAAGACTAATTAATTAAAATAGTATTTTAAACAGGGAATCACTTAATGAAGTGATTTTCTACATGCCATGTATATAATAATATAAACATAACAAATACTTATTGCCATCTGGGCAGATTGTGGAACTACTAAGAGTAATAATTTTAAAAAAGTTATTTTGATGTGGAACCCGTAAATTATCCTGAAAGATGGGGAAAAGTAGCGGCTATCAACATATAACACTTTGAATAAAATATCTTGTACAGATTTTTCACAATAAAGTTTCAAATTTAAAAAAAATCCTTTAAAACTAATTTATAGGCCCAATACATACATACTACTGTGATCAAAAAATAGTAAGACGAACGTAAAAGGTAGTGTTTTTACTATGATTTCATTTATTCTGAGTTGATCGACAAGATTAAAAAAGCACCCACGAAGAATTATTCCTAAAGTCGAATTCAACATCACGTTCAAAGTTTAGAAAAAAAAATACTGACCGTTATTTCGAAAGGAATGCAATAGATTTGGAAAAAATAACCTGTTCCCGTCTTGTTTTTTTCAATCTTACTATTTTTTTTATTAAAACAAAAGCTAAGTAGGCATACCTGTGGATTTTCAGTGATGTGCATGTTCCCGTTTAAAAGACAGCCGTTTAGCTGGGTCCGCTTGTTACTACCATTTACATGGCCGTTGGGAAAATCCGTAGCCCCCTGTAAAAAAATCATGTTATACAAAATCGATTCGATACCTTACGAACATTAATATACGACTTAATTTTCACAGGTCTTTCTTTGAGCTTAAACATATATGTGAGAATAGAGGATGGGCACGTGGTATTTTATAAAGAAAAGGCCTCAAATACTTTTAAACCCATGAAGACATGTCAGGATGTATTTAAATAAAATGATCTAAATTAGACAATACACGTTATAATCTTTAACTCTGCTCCAAACTGTGAATACATGGGTGTATTGAATTTCACAATAAATGTTAATATTTCAAACGAGTCCGCATCAATTAATATATTTTCATTGCCTGTGGCAGCAATGAAAGTCTGCAGTCGAAGTCATTCCAGCTTGAGACCCTGCTAATAATATAGCTAGCTTAGATATATACAAATCACGTAGCCGCTGAAAATATTCACGAATTTCTACAATGACTCTATTAGCTTTTGTCTACTAAGTTATCGCCGCACCTCTAGCCCCATATTTGTAATTCATTTTCACTAGCAAGACAGTGCTAACTTGTAATCTCTAGTTGTCGTTTAAGATACTTCTTGTTATGCGCCTATTTGCATATGCGCTTCACACATATTTTTTGCATAACAGCGTCATCTCTCCACTCCTCTCATTTCTCTATCAGTGCCATCTGTAACGCATTTACTTTCTGAGAGCAGTCTTGTGTCAAGTCTCTTCATTTGTAAATATGAATTTTGTGCATTATTCACTTTATGTAACACCGGTGGCCAGACGGCCCGAAAAGAAAGAAATAAAAATGAATGCATCATAACTAGCGAAGTTCCTGCATCTGATCTTCTGTTTAAGCTTTCACCTCTCTCTGGCAGAAAGTGGCGAGAATGTCTGTGTAATGAAGGTATGTCGTTTTTACAGCTCTTGCACCTCACCCTTTTTAAACTTTTGTAAGCAAACGGTGTTACTAGTCGCTATAATGAACAAGAGGTTATGTTACCCTTCCATTTAAAAAAAGGGGAGTTCCCGATTTCGTCAAAATATGTAAAGAAGAATTATGTGCTCATTTCAATTGTTCCGAATTGCAGGTGCATCAGAGATTGGGTTCATCGTTGTGAATGATTTTATCTGAATTAAATTTGCTGACAAAACCTTAAATTAAGTTATCATACATCAAATGAAAACTAGAAAAATAACTGGGGAATGGAATATAATGGACTGAGCTTCATAAATATCAATTCAAATACAACTACATAGGAATAACATATTATCATTGAGTAAAATGAATATAAGCTCAACATGCATACCTTTGTATCTAGATGATCTGGTGTTATCGGTGGTATATGGGAGCTCTGCTCTTCAGGTACAAGATGTTCTATTTCATGCTCTGTGCCCGAGTATAGCTGATCCATGCTTAAAAGCAAAATAAATCCTTTAACAGACATAATACGTAAAAATTGATTGGCTGTAAAACAATTCTAGCCCCAACCTAATATTTTAACTATTAAGAAGATTATAGAAATTATTCTTATTTATTCATTGAAGTCATACAAAACGAAATCACTCTACCATCAGCCTTATATTTAATCAGTAATTATACTGGTTCATTAACTAAACTCACCTAAGTTGAACGGTTTCGATCCCAGGAGTGTAAAGAGCTGCAGTGGGATGGTGGCGGCTCGAAGTTGGTAGGTGGTCACCACGTAATGCTCTTGCTTTAAAACACTTTTTTCCGGCATAACACACTCCACCGATAAAAGTAGTTACAAATATCCCTAGGACCACAACAATAACAAGAACTGAAAAAAAAACTGAAAATGTATTCACTTTCAAGATTTCACCACTAATCCCTTCCTACCAACTGATGAATTGATTTGTAGATCCGCGAACGATACCTCGGCATTATTTGATATATCCAACCGGGTGTAGAGCGGCTGACCTACCCCAAAATCGTTCACAGCTCTTACCATAACTATGTATGTATGATGCGCTGAAAGATTAGTTAGCATGGTCGACCAGATTTCTAAAACAAGAAAGAATCATAATTAATCCCGCATTCCCATATTGTTTCATTGTAATATTTGCTTTCAGGATTCATACAATTGTTTAAGTTTGACATTATTATTATATTATTTCCTTATGACATCGAATGGTGAGTACAGATATGAATTACGCGAATGAATCAAATAAATTACAACAAAATGGCAATATTACATTTGATATAGTACTTCCAATAAAACAGCCAATGCACGACAACAGCGTCGAATGTCGACACCGTTATATGTCAATATAAATATAGTCTATTCAAAATAACAGCGAACTCACGTCATGAAAATTCGTTTCAGAAACAGACAATAATTTCTTTCTCATTTCATTCTAATTAAAAAGAGACAAAATACTGTCTGAGAAGTTCGAACACGTAACCGAATCAGGCTGCAAAAGTTGTGCGGATTTCAATTATAACAACTACAGGTTATAAACCGGCAAGCGTTATATTAACGCTTTACTTGTTTTGATAAATTTCAAATCACTGCTTATTATTACTATAATTGAAGATGCCGAAACCGGACGGAACAGATGCCTCTTGTCGGTAAAATTGCTGCTGCGGCTTTTATTAAAAATATTTTTAGTGTTGCAGCTGCACTGAATATTAGTATAGACACGGTCACTGAAATACCTAAAAAAAAAAGGGAAAATGTAATTTTGGATTCACCGAAAAGAAACTCATACGAAGTGGGTGACGATTTAAAATGAGGTTAATGCTAGCCCTATCACAGTTCAAATATATGAAATTCATAAAAACAGTGAGTAGTTTTGTTAATATAAAAATAATTTAATACAATTATTTCAGAGGAAACTGTCTGGAAAGTATCCTTAGATAACCTAGAGCTATGAGATATGGTTTTTGGGGTATGTAGAACATACCTTCATAATGTAGGTTTAAATGGTAAAAAGATAAACCACGAAGAGGTCTAACGGAACTTCCAGACATTGTTTTTAAAAGCATATAATAAAATCAAGGAAGACTTATTGTTTCAATATGTGTTTTAGGAGGAGACATGGATATTTCAGAATGTGATTCAACGTTATTTTTGTTTCGTTATATACATTAGTATTTGTTGTCAATGTCAAAATAAACGAAAACTTAAATTTGGTGCAGCAACGTTGCATTATAAATTTTGATGATGTGCATCAGCTGTTTTATTGGAAGGACTATAGTTTTATATCTCATTATATACCACTTATGATTTTCTCTCTCTGCTTTCCAGTAAAACATTGCGTAAAATTGAGTCTAGTACTTTTCAAATTTGGTAGGGAACTATTTAAAAAAAATGTGTTTATTTACAGAGACAATCCATGACATCATAAAGAAAACAATTTACCTCCCTTCTCGTCTCTATCCCGCAAGCAAAACTGCGACCTTCCCTGCGACGTCGTAACGTTGTATTCGATGAGATTTTCTAGTGACCAGTTGTAGTCGGTGGTGTAAGAGACAATGTAGCTCCTCAAATATCCAGAATCGTTCTTCGGCGGGCGCCAATAGATGCAGGCCGCTGATGCGCTTAATATTTTGTACTCTAAGTCTTCTACAGTCGAAGGCACTGGATAAATTATCGCTTTAGAAATGAAAGTGAACAATAACTCTATGAGCGTTACCATCAGCGTGGGTGTGAATCTTTAACGGCTGAGATATTATTCCAGGTACATCTTTCGAATTGTGAGCTCTGACTTTAAACAGGTAATCAGTATTTGGAATCAGTTTTGAAACAGAAAACTTTGGGGGGTAGCTGCAAAAACGCGAAAACTCTCAATACGCTGACCGTATGAACGGAACTACAAGTGTATTCAAAATAACAGTGAACTCACGTTATCAAGATGTTGCCTATTGCCCGTCGCAATTTGTAAATTCGTTTTAGAGTTAGACAATATTTTTCTTCTCATTTTATTCTAGTTAAAAAGGGACACTGTAGACTGTATGATAAGTTCTAACATATAACCAAATCAGCCTATGAAAGTCGTCCGGTTGTCAAACGTACTTCATTACATTTCTCGCTTTTTCAATTAGTACTAACCTTCAAAAGAAAGTTGTTAAAATTTCATGATATTCTAGTGATAACTTTATGAGTTATTGTGCTAAGAGTGATACCAGTTTTGTTATTTTCAAAACAATGGATCAAAAACAATTTCATGTTTTAATGTTACACTACCTCTTGATAGGAAAACATACCATTCAAGTGAAACAATGACTTAAAACGTGTTATAAGGACTTTGCTCCATCGGAAACTACAATAAAATGTTGGTTTGCAGACTTCAAACGTGGTCGTAAAGGCACCGATGATGCTAAACGCAGTGGATGTCGAAATGAGGTGGTAACACCAGAAAACATTAAAAAATACACAAAATACTTTTGAATGGTCAGAAAGTGAAGATTTGTGAGTTAGATAACACCGTAAAGATATCAAAACAACGTGTTGGTTTTATATTGCATGAGCTTTTGACTATGAGAAAGCTCTGTTCAAAGTGGGTGCCGCGTTTACTCACTGTTAACCAAAAGCAAGAACGTGTTGATGATTCTGAGCCATGTTTAAACGTAATAAACCGCAATTTTTGCGTCAGTATGTGATTATAGATGAAACACGGACCCATCACTTTGATTCACTTCGGAATCAAAACGATCGTTATCTGAGTGGACATCAACTGGCGAAGGCTTATTTTGAGGCAAAAGATAAATCGTTCTACAAAAGTGGTATTGAAATGTTGCAGCGACGCTGGAATGATAATGCGGCTCTTGATGGAGATTACGTTGGTGAATAAAGCCACTTTTGAACAAAAAAAAACGTGTTTTTCTTATTACTCCCGGGACTTTTCACCCCATGTGTTAGAATGATAAAATAAATTACTTTTGATAACATTTTTGGTTCATTATTTTATTTAGATTAGAATTTCGGAGTTAATGCGGCAACATTGCGACGTTTTGAGGTCATCAATTTAGATGACGTGAGTTGACTGTTTTATTGAACGGACTATACCTTCTGATGAAGTCATCGTCTTCACATTCTCTGTTTTCGTTAGCAGGTACATAGCAAACGCTATAAAATTTAGCACTGAAAATCCTATCCCAGGAGATTTTCGTGCTGGTTGATGTGGTGGCGATCTCGTGTAAGTACTTTGGGGCCCGTAACTCATCTGAGTTGTCGATGGTGTGATTCTCGCCACCGTGAATGTCTGGAATACTGTACATAATCCACTCAACCTCATCCGACAGACGATTCTCCGTAGTTACTCGAAACTGGTAATCTGTAGCTGGTTGTAGGTCTACAATATAAACAACAACTTGAAGTGCAAAGAAATCAGTATTTTAAATCTAACTTATAATTGCCCATTACTTCCGGATTATTTAATTATTTAAAAAAATGACACATAACCTCCGTTGCAAAAATGCTATTAGTGCCTCGGATCTGACTGCTGATTAGAAATGCTTTAGCTATCAGCAAACCGATTATTTGGATTTCTTCATTTCTGTTCTCCTTTGTACATAAGAGAGTAAAAGTGATTGCGGAAAAAACTACTAACGATTTAAAAAACTTTTTATATTAATTTTTCTTTTGTAGGTAGAACTATTCTATTGAGGCTAATGTGGAATACAGGATGCAAAATATTGACAAAAACTAGAAATCAGTTACAAGAATATACAGTAGGTGGCCCATATTATTTTGTTTTTTTAAAGTATCCTACCAACTATGGGTTTATCTGGACTGGGCCTAAAGTTTAACGTGGTCCACGGTCCTCAGCATTAAGCCTACCGACTGGCGAGTAACCAACTTTAGAAATCATCCCAGAAGACATCCGGTCTTACCCAGCCTGGTTACTGACAGGGACAGTATTCGTATTTGTGTAATTTATAGTTTATTATATTCATTTGAATAAATGATGTTATTTTTAAAGGGTTATATTGTCTTAAATAAGTACAGGTATCATTATTATTTGTTTTGTGAAGTGGCAACACAGTATGCACGCGTCATTTGTCAATTGTGTGAATTAATTGTTGTATTGTCTATATAGATGTTATAATTTCATTACTTTTAACCCACTTTTGTGTCTAAACAATCAAGCTACTATGTTAACGGTGGAAGAGTGGAATAAATAAGGAATGCTTATTTGTTGAAGAATTTAGGTAAATACGGATTTAAATAAATACAATGGCATTGCATTTTGAACTTATTGACTTTTTATGATCATTTCAATTCACTTTAACTATATATTTAGAGAACTTCTAGCCCCCCTCTTTTTCAAAACAATTAATTTATAACGAATGACAATAGAATTTTCACCACTAAAACTAACTGAAAAGAAATATTGCGATGCTGTAGTTAAAAAATACCTTTTCTAACTCACCGGTAACAATGAGTGATCTATTTAAGGTAATTTCCGATGAAATATGGGATTCTTCTCCATCTCTAAACCACTGCACAACGTAAGGATCCGCTGTGCCCTTGCAAAGAATATCAGAACTTAACTCGTTCCACTTCAACATCAATGAGGTACTGTTGATGATATCGATGTCCAAGCTTCTAGATTCTTTTAGACCTACTGTGGAACCAGTTTGTGTTACGAACATTAATCGATTATGCAAGAAAAAATTGAATTTACCTGTATGACAAATAACTGTTTTCGATGGATCGCTGGCTTGTTTTGAATAAAGTCTAACGTAGAAAGTATAGTTGATGTTGCGCATCAGTTTATCAGCTAGCAAATAAGTGTCGGTGCCTATATATTCAGGTCCAGAAACCTCTTCATCGCCTTCTACATTAAAATCAGAAATATTATTTTAAATCCATTATACAAAAATTATCAGTTAGACTTACTGGTGTAATAGGAATTAATAGTGTAGGCCTGTACAGTAACATTAGGTGGATTTTCCCAACTTAAACAAACACTACTACTATCAAACGGTCGGCATCTCAGATTTTGTGGTGGGGTTGGATTGGTCAAATTATTTATTTCAATCTGGGCTGCGGTCCAAATTTCGCCGACGGAGTTTACAGCCACACATTGATATATACCTATAAAATACATATTTAATTAACAAAGCTTACTTTTTAGACAACATTACAATCTTTAGACAATATTTTAAATAAATCAATAATTAATAGTAATTATCTGCAGTCAGAAACAACTATAAACAATCTTTTTACATTTGTTATTGAAACAATACTTATCTGACAATGACAGAAGACAAGCTCCTTGATTAATCTGGTCACATTAATATTTCGAGGTATTTCTGAAAGGGTCGTGGAGTGAAGACTGAATTATGAACGATTGGCATTGACAGACAGAATTGTCATTTTTACAAAATTAAAAAACAGCAAATTCGCAGCATAATGAAACAGTAAATTATAGTTTGTTAAAGAACATATAATATAAAACGTATACGTCAATTCTTCTTCTTTCTTTAATTTGACAGTTTTGATGTAATGTAAGGGTATAATTCTTATTTTAAAAGATTTTTTCGATTATACTCAAAATTAAAAGAAGTGTGAATATTTAGTACTCAATAAACTAGTAAAACTATATAAGTAAATTAAGTTTTAATTATTACAATAATTTCGTAAATTTTAAATAGAATTCTTTATAGTACCGGAATCTGACGTAAACGTGTGACTAAATACTAGTCCACTCCAGGGCTTCTTGATCCTGCCACCTATACTGAACGGTTCGCCATCCTTCAGCCAATATACTCTAGGTTGAGGCACTCCTTTCGCCTGACAGTCTAGCCGAACAGTCTTAGCGGACGGCAAATTTGTAGAATTCGGAGTACAGTTAAATACTGGCTTTTGATGGACGTCCAAATGAAACTGTTTCACGGTTACGCCGCTAGGGTTTCGCGCTGTGCACGTGTAATTCCCCGATTGGCTAGTCCGAACATTCTTTAATATCAGCGTTGATGAATTACTTAAAACGGTTCTATTACCTAAAAAGTGAGAATGTGATAGTGTTGGGTTGTTTCCCCCTGATATATAAATAAAACAAAATTACTTACTATCTTTCCATTGTACTAAAGGTTTTGGATGGCCAGATACTATGCAAAAAAATTCAACGGTATCGCCATCTATCGCGGATTTATTAACTGAAGAATTTACTAATAGAATAGAGGGAGGTATATTGTTAACAGTTAACTGTAAAACATTAATTTCTAATTCTTTACTGTATTTTGTTTTCTTGAGTATAATATTTTCTGCAATGCATCTAAAACAAAAGAAAGTACGTTTTAATTTATTTTCATCGTTCCGACAAACATAACGAAGGCGTAGGATATTGAAAACGTGATCTTAAATAATAATTTTTTAGTTCGAAAATATCGAGGGATAAAATTTAATGCCTTTAAAAAATTACTTTGTTAAAAAAAACGGGTCTTAAATTGTGAAAATATCGACGGTATAAAATATTTGGTAAAGTATTCTTGTATAGAACGAAGTACAAAGCCAATATAAATCAGGAATGTTTTAAAACTTTAATATAACCAGAAGTTTGAGAAGAAGAAAAAAGTAAAGACCGCTCGAGATGTTTTGTGGTTGTCTTACCTATAATTTCCAGTATCGGAAATCTTGGTATTTCTTATTAATAAGGAGCCATCAGGCAAAGGAACATATCTACAACATCAATAAAGTTATGGTTAAAGTGACGGGTTAGAAAGCACAGTACACTCACCGTTTGTCTTTTGGTAGAGGTAGTTTGTTGAACTCCCACTGGATATCAGCGGAAGGAGTTGAATGAACACTACAATAAAGAAGCAATGGCTGGGTTTCGTATATGGTTTGGTTTTCGGTCAAAACGATTGCATCTTTATCCATCACTGAAACAAGTGAAATAATGCTGTTATTCTGGATAATAATTTACTGAATGTTACTTGAATATGGCGGCCAGTTAACATTTCTGGCTCAATTAACAGATCAATTGAAAAGTCCCCGGTCTGACCCATAGATGGCGCTACTAGAATTAAATCCATATGTTTTTTAGTTAACCCTCAAAAGATGCGTGTATAAATTTGACAGCTGTCGGATCATTAGTTTGTGAATTATAGCATTTTGAGTGAAGCAACTTTCGTTATTGTGATCGTTATAGCAAAAACTTGACTTGATGCCGAGTTTCCGGACACTGTTCCAGGAAAATGAACCATCAATTGGTATGCTAAGCTTAGACGTGGTGAAATGAGAACCGAAGACGGTAAACGTAGTGGCCGAAAAGAGGTTGTTACCGACGAAAACATTTAAAAAATCCACAAAATAATTTTGAAAGACCGTAAATTGAAATTAAATGAAATAGTCACGATGAACCCGCTCCAAAGCGTGGTAAAACGCAACAGTCGGCTGGCAAGGTTATGGTGTATTTTGGGATGCGCATGGAGTAATTTTCATTGACTACATTGAAAAAGGAAGAACCATCAACAGCGACTATTACATAGTGTTATTGGACTGTTGGAAGGACGAAATCGCGGAAAAACGGCCGCATTTGAAGAAAAAGAAAGTGCTGCTTCATCAAGACAATGCACCGTGTCACAAGTCAGTCAAAACGATGGCAAAAATCCATGAATTGGGCTTCGAATTGCTCCCTCATCCACCGTATTCTCCAGATCTGTCCCCCAGCAACTATTTCCTGTTCTCAGATCTCAAAAGAATGCTCGCTGGGAAGAAATTTTTATCGAATGAAGAAGAGGTGAAGGCCGAAACTGAAACCTGTTTTGAAGCAAAGGACAAATCATACTACAAAAATGGTATCGAAAAGTTGGAGGATCGCTATAATCAGTCAGTATCACCCTTGACGGGAATTATATTGAATAAAAAAAACTAATTTTGCCAAAAAAAGTATTTTACTATGGTAGGCCGGGGACTTTTCAATTAACCTGTTAATGCGTTAGAGAGCACTGTGGCTAACATGTCTTAAAAAATGAAGATAATATTGAATTCACCGGCAAAACGTCCTCATATGAAACGGAATTAAGATCACCGTGATGTTTGATCTACATAGCTCACCGTCTTGACAGATTCCAACAAATGCAGCGATAAAGGCTGTAATTAATTATGCATTATTAGGAATGATTTGCAAAACATAAATCTAACTTTTGACGAAAGTGTGTGAAGTGTTTTATGTAATTAACTTTTTTAGTAATAGGTCTGAAAAAAGATATACCATAGTTTAGATGCCTGAAAGGGTAACGCCTTCCCCTAAAATAAATTGTTGTGGGAAGTGGAAAGAATAACTACAACAAACATGCAGGTCGGGAGATATATACAACCAAAAACTGTTTGGATATGTGAAAAGGATTGTCTACAATCACACCGTTCGGTTTGGATGAACTCCATCATACACACAGAAGAACAAATTGACAAATGGTGGAACTGTGAACTAGTAACAGATTGTAATTAACAGCTTAATTATTGACCTTAGTAGTGGCTCAGAATGCGACAGTGAGTGAATGAAACTTTCTGAATGTGGGATTATGATTCAATGCTGACAGTGCCAAGACAGGTTAATGAGAGTGGACAAAATTAAAGGTGAGTATATAATTAATATAGAATAACTGCAGAAAATCATATTGTAGAGTGTGAAAGATTTTTGAGCACAGATATGTGTGTAATTATTCAGAATATGAACGAGGAGAGAATAAATACTCAATGTTTTGCATATAGCAAATGCATTAAGAAGGATGCAGTTATTAAATCTAATTTTATCAAGAAAAATGAACACAGGTAGTACCAGAAGAAACTTACGAGGCATACAGTGATACTAAAATAACTTGATGAGGAAAACTTCAGCGAAGAAAACAAGAACTAAACTTAAAAATGTAAATATGTTCTATAATGAAAATAAAAAACATTACTTGTATGTACAATTGTTAATACGGTGGGCTAAGCCTCCAGGGAATGCCATTGGTGGTTTAGAAAAGTGTTCAATGTAAATATAATAAAATAAATGTAACCTACAAACTATTGTGACTGTTCATTCATGTTTTATTATTTTATTTATATTAGAATGTTGTAATATATCAAAGCTAAAATGCTTAAAACGTTAAAGTTAAATCCGGCAACATTGCGACGTTTTGACGTCATAAATTGAGAGTTCACTGCTACTATGGATAGACTATAAGTTCATTCATAATATTGCGACACGTAGACGTCATGAATTTTGATGACGTGCATCGGAGGTTTTATTGGACGAAATATAAATGATATTTAAACAACATTTTTATATAAAAATAAATATTCGAGGTTTCACTGTGATGTTAACTACTCAATGTTTTCAAGATGGTCCTCTATATTCTCTAGATTCGTTCGAATAACTTACTAGCTAGTTTGATGCGGGCGGTCCTGGACAGAATGGCCCCGACCTGGTTCCGAACCAAGCAAGCGTAGTCGCCGACGTTACCACCTTGGGGCGTCTTCCTGTTCCCCGCCACCCGGGCCACGTGCAGGCGGCTGCCGTCCGCGGACTCCGACCAGCGGGGATCCTGGGGGGGCAGCGGTCGGCCGTCGTACCGCCACGACACGGAGAGGTGGCCGCGCGACGACACCCCCACGCACCGCAGCGTGACGTTCTGGCCGCGGTCGGCGATGACGTCCTCGGGCTCCTCCAGGAAGCGCAGCGATACATTCTGGGCGACGTTGGATGGAGTATCGGCGGATAGAGCTCGTTTATTGCTTAAAAGAGCTGAAACAAAAGACGAACAATGAATTATGCCATCGTGGCAATCACTAATGTTGAATGTGTGGTTTTACATGACCTTACGAGTAAGAAAAAAAAAGAAGTTTGACGCCGCGACAAGACTTTAGCCCACCACATGTTTTTTATTACTTCGTGCGATGATTTTTTACGACTTTCGACGTGGATTATCACAACAAGAGTGCATCAACCAACTTAATTTGACATTTGGCGATGAAGCTCCATCAAAAACCACCGTGTATCGCTGGTTTAGTGAATTCAAACGTGGTATAGTTCGCTGTCCGACGAGTTTCGTGAAGGTCGTCCAAAATCGGCTGTTGTGCCAGAAAACATCGATGCTGTGTGCGAAATGATTAAGCAAGATCGTCATGTCATCTATTGTGAGATTGAGGCATCCCTAAGCATTACTTCCACCAACATATATGGGATTTTATATGAACACTTAGTTGTACGAAAGTTATGTTCGCGTTGGATCCCACACAATTTAATAATCGCTCAAAAAACAGCTCGTGTCGATTGGTGCAAAGAAATGCTGAAGAAATTCAATCGTGGTGTTTCGAAAGACGTTTATGAAATCGTGACAGGTGACGAATCATGGATATATTCGTATGAGCCCGAAAGTAAGCAGCAGTCGACTGTATGGATGTTCCAAGATGAACCAAATCCAACAAAAGTTGTTCGCGCACGAAGCACTTCAAATAAAATGGTGGCCTGTTTCTTCGGGAAAACTGGTCATATTGCAACAGTGCCTCTAGATGATCGTAGAACAGTAAATTCTGATTAGTACACAACCATTTGTTTGCCAGAAGTCTTCGGTGAAATAAGGAAAACAAACAAGAGACGCCAGATTGTTCTTCATCACGACAATGCGAGCTCTTATACATCGGCTCAAACAAGAGACTGTTTGACAGCCCTGATTTGGCACCCAATGACTTCTTTTTGTTCCCATCTGTGAAGGATAAACTGCGTGGTCAATTATTTTCATCGTCCGAAGAAGCTTCTGAAGCGTTCAAAAATCATGTTTTAAAGATACCTCATTCGGAATATAAAGTATTATAAGTATTTGTTTTTTTCCTGTTCTCGAAATATAAATACTGACTCTCGTAACGTGACAAAACTATAACACACTGCAAATTTTTCAAGTCAACTCGTAATAAAAATAGTTTCTTGCCTTTTGGATCCCACCTAATTCTTATAAACATTACAAAGAGACAGCTATTGTTTACTAGACTACAGGAAAATCAACAAGATGTGGTATTTGATTGGTTTGTTCTGAGCGCATTATCACAATCTACATGTTATGATAGTCTATTCAAAGTTTTTTTGTACATACGTCATCAAGATGTTTAATGTATTGCCTGTCGCAATTTGTAAATTCATTTTAGAATCAGACAATATTTTCCTTCTCATTTTATTCTAGTTAAAAAGAGACAGAATGCTGTCCCATTAGCCCGAACACGTAACCGAATGAGCCTGTCGTTCGGTTGTCAGACGTATGCAAAATTCTTGAAAGCAATAATGATAAGAGGTTAGAACTCTAATAGAACCTATAAACTATTGTGGCTCTATAATTAAATGTAGCTTTTAGATGTACATAATGTTAAAATAAATTATATGTCAATGTCAAACTGAACTAAAACTCAGAGTTGATGCGGCAACATTACGTTTTGACGTCACAAATTTGTATGACGTATGTACATAATAACTTCGAATAGACTACGTATACTATTTACTAATTTTATGCTTATGTCACCCCTTTATTGTTAATTTCTCATATACGGTTGTAAAAATTTAATGGAATACTAGTTTTTTATTGGTAATCGAAGGAATGAACAGTTTATGGAAGGAAATTCCATCCAGGTGCGTATCTATTCTATACGAAATTCATTGTATTTTAGGTATAATTAACCTTTCGGAAGAAAACGTTCAGATAAATCAATTCATAATTATGATTTTGTTATTGTAATGTTTATATATTGATAAATAAATTATATTTGTTATCTTAGATTATATATAGGTCGCTTTTTTTTTTCATTTTAAAATTAAATAGGTTCTTCTTATTACATTTATTATATTATAGATGAAAACTGTACCAAAAGAATGTTAACTTCAGTTTCAAAAAAAGCTTTAGTTTATTTTGTGAATTCAAGGTAATTTATCCTACTTATATTACATTCTTCAAATATACATATAATTTGCAAATACTGGCAACGTTGCATGATAATGTTACGTACTGCGTGTTGCATGTACATTAATATGATAGGTCATTCGTCTATATCCACATTTAAAACAAAAAGAAGATAATCCAGCCAACAAAAGAAGAGAAAAAAAACGTAACAAATACAGTAGTTATAATAACAAAATTAACAAATACCCATTAGATATCTCGGCACCTTTGCGTCGAAAGTTGAAAAAAAAGGATAACAGCATTTAGACGAAAAACACCGATCGCGTTGTCGCAATATATAAAGCCTCCGAGGTTGATTATTTAGAGGTCACTCAGAGCCGAACCACCTTATCCGCAAAGGTAACCAAAAAATACGTTTTGTTTTGTTGTTTTCTCGCCGGATATTCGAAGGTTGAATTTCGGCCTAAACATCGCCGGCATTAGTCGTGACTCAGCTGATATGACAGTCAAACTAGGGATACATCGATGTTTTTCAAAAATATAATATAAATAATAAAATATATGAAAACATAACCTCTAAAATTAAGTTATTGGCACTTGATTTTAAAGGTCCACGGTAAGTGTGTCGGCCATCGAAAAAAATATTGATATATCGGTGTTTTAAAAAATATTGATATTTTTAATAAACCATTACGATTAAGTACTAAAATATACTAAATATTTAAAATTAAGTACAAAAATACACTCAGCATTTAAAATTAAGTACCAATTTAAAAGATTTATTAAATATTTTAAATCATATGAGAAGCCGTAGAAATATGGCAGGCAACTGTATCTACGGTGTAGAGGTCTTCAGACCACACGCGGAGGACACGAGTTCGATTCCCGGTGGGGGCAACCAATTTTTGTTGACCTAGCCATTGTAATATTTAAAGTAAAATAACTGCGTAATTAATTGAGTATATATCTAACACTAAAAAGAAAAAAATTAAATATTAAAGAAAATTCGAAGAACCGACTTCAAAAAATAAATAAGGAACCCACTAAAAAGTAAAATCAGACTTAGATTCTTAACACAAAAACGTTTTAAAAGTAAATTATTATGTAATGTATAAATTATGTACATAATATTCGTTGTAATAACTAAACAGAAATAAACAAAAACCTTATTTAACCTATCTACTACACCTATTTTGAATTCTACTATATACACACAATTTAGCTTAATACCTATCTAAACATATTCATTTATTTGCAACATTATTTTAACTGCTACCAACTGATCAATTTGAAGTCGGTGCCTAGCCCAAATAATACAAAAATAATAATATAATTTCGTCATATACACAAAATTAAATTACGAAAAAAAAACAAATCTAATTTGCTGCTCATACCGACTTCAAACCGATCAGTTGGTAGTACTTAAATAATATTGTAAAAGGATAGATAAGCTAAAGTGTGTATATAGTAGAATATAAAATACGTGTAGTAGATATTTTAAATATGGTTTTTGTTTATTTTTATTTAGTTATTACAACGATTATTATGTACATATATTATTTTAAAACGTTTTTGTTTTGTGTTAAAAATCTAATATTTTTACTTTTTAGTAAGCTTCTTATTTATTATTTCAAGTCAGTTCAATTTTTTTTAAATATTCTTTCGGACTTCTTTCCCGATACTAATATATTAAAACTTATCAAAATATATGTCCAATCTTGAGCAAAAAACTACAACAACGTATTTCCTAAATCGTTACCGAATACTATATTGTACTAATGGTATTATTAATTAAATAATGACCGAAACCGGCAATTAATCATTTAATGATTTCGAATAAATAACCACTATCCCGTCTTGAAATTGAAATTCGCGAGTTCGTAAATTTAGAGGTGTCGTAACCGCCGTTTTCCCTCTCCCCCAATATCCCGAACGGTTTCCGTAACCGGACCACGCACTAAACGCCGAAAGTAAAGTAATCGTAATTGCGCACTATTTGACACTTTAACTATGACGTAATTAGTGTTAGGAATTGATTTTTATCAAACCGTGAAGAAAATGCTATGACAGTTAGTCTAATTTGGAACTAAGAAGTAATGAGAATTCTGAGTGAATTTCATATTTTTATGTTCGTAAAGCAATTTTTCTCCAAACTGATATACTACGACACAAAACACACTGTATAATATATGTTATCATTAAATAAGGAAAAAAAAACAAGCCATAATACTCACTAATATACCAATATATTTTAAATATTAATAGTTTGTTTACATAAAATTTAAATAACAAGTTTATTATACACAATAAAAAATTATTACACATTGTTAAAATCATTTGCAACACGTTTTTTCATCATCAAATAAGAAGACTTTCATTAAATAACACGGCCCGGACCACAGAAAAAAAAACAGTACGGGCAATTAATTTGGCAATATTTGAAACATTTTGTGCAAATAGCCATTGTTAAATCTGAAAAAGTTACGATAGGCTGCGGACGCGGAGCTCGCAGATTTAGAGGTCACAACCGATTTACCGTTTTTTTTCTCTCGGTTTCTTCGTTTCGATCGATGTCCGATCTAGAGGCTCGGACTAGGCATCGAAGAGTCGGGTAATCCTCTAATTGCGCACTATTTGACACTGCGGTCGTGACGCACTTAGTGTTTGGCCGGGCGGGAATTGTTTTGTTTTTGATCGATCCGCCTAGAAAATTAAAAACAGCGGCGAGATGACGGCCTAATCCAATTCCGTTCAATAAAGAGGAAATCGGTCGTAGTAGTGGGCAACGAGAGTGGTGAATTAAAAATTGCGTTGGAATAAATTAATCGAACACAAAAAAAAACAACGAGTCGTACTACGTTCTGGGTTTTAGGTTATTTTTAATAATAGTTTAGTTGACTATTTTTGAATAACTACTGTTGAGACTTAATTATATTTTTTATATTTAAGAAAAATTTGTAATTTTAAGTTTACGAAAATTGTTTTTTTTTCCTTTTGTATAGTTCAGGGGTCTAATTTATTAGTGACATGGGAAAATAATTATAACTTGAGAGAATATAAAATATCGCATTTTATAGGATGTCTGATGAAGTTAGGACAAGAGAAGTGTTCTGGATAATGGGGGTTTAGGTTTAGGCTTTTTTTCTAGATCCAAAATGACCAGCTAGAACTAAATGGTCTTTTGCTGATGTCTCTTCGTGTTCAAGAAAATTAGATTTTGCGGGAGACAGATACTCTAGGATAAGACTGGGATTTTCATCCTGTAAGGCGCCAAGGGAGAACCTCACACTGAGTATATTCGTGAAGCTTTTCACGAAAGGTATGCCTGATTCTAGATGGATGTTCCCGTTCCTTTTAAACCATGGGGTATTGAGTAACGCGCGGACTTTTTTGGATTGGAACACTTGGAGTAGTACAAGTTGTATCTCAGAGACGTGTATATAACATGTAAAAGCAGATTCGAGGGACCGGCATTTTATACAGAGTCGTTTTTTTGGGGGATTGGGAGTTTGCTATATCTACAGAGGAGTGGAAAATTATTGGAACCTGCGGTCGAATTTTAGACCGAGGTATGATACCTTCTGGGGCCAGGGGACTTTTTCAATTTGGAGGCGGTGTCTATGGAACCCCTTCCGACGATGGAACAGAGTAGCCTGACGTTTGCTCGGGTTAAACTGAAGTCGCTAGAATTAGTACCACGTAATCGCTTTGTTGAATTGGGCTTGAAGTCTGTCACGGATGATGTCGGGACTGCAACCGGTGGTGAATAAAAAGCTGTGTCGTCTGCATAAAATGCTGGGTTTGATTACTTGGGAAATGGGAAATCAACCATGTACAAGGTGAACAGCGCTGGGGCTAATGGAACACCTTGCGGGACTCCTGCAGAGATTATTTTCCGAGAGGAAACTCCATCGCCGACCTTTACTTGAAAGGATCTATCCTCCAGGTACCAAGGCTAGACGAAGCGTGTCAGACCTGGCAGAAGAACCCTTATGTGGCTATAACCATTAATTACAAGAAGGCCCGATCTCGTGGAATTTTATCGGCGTGAGAAGTTTCTAGCTAGAATAATTAGAAATCGAAATTCTGAACGAATCGGTATACACAAAAGGATTTCTTGAGTTAGCGTTCTCAGCCACTACCAAGAACCAGAGGGAGGAGCTTCGACGATAAAACACGACATCGATTCACATCGACAATGGGAATCAGAATTGAGACACATAACAGAATTGACTAAAGAATTGTTAAAATAATTAGACAGAATTAAGAGAGAGAAGGTCAAGAGAGTGAAGATTTAATCAGAATTAAGAAGAAAGAAAAAGTATCAACAATGAAACTCCAGAATCAAAAAAATTTTTGTGTCGTGTGTATAATCATCAGTTAGGTCCGATGACGTTATCAGTATTATCTTTAACAAGACAGACGATTTAGTAAGTCATTTCCATCTAATTTATAATTAGATGGAAATCATTCTATATAATTTGTATATTATTCGTTTGAATAAACAAACTCGTCTTTGCGCATAAATTTACGCAATGAGAGAAAATAATTTGTATTTCATCTGCAACATTGTCATTGCCAACATTGAGTGGATTTAAAGTGTAGGGCTTTGGACACATCTCCAGGAAAACGTCGAGAGATACAAACGGTGTTATTGCACTCCACATATTCCCAGAGAGACAGCAGCTATTGCTGGAGTTTAAAAGTCCGTCGTCAAACGAATTAAAATTAAAAATGATAACAAAAAGCCTCTTAAGGTAAATGTGACAGAAAAAGAATCACCACACCTCGTACCGATCGAAATCAGAAACATCAGCCTCGAAAATCGTGAAAAGACTACGACAATAAACGAAGAGGATGTAAAGATTTAGACAATGCGGAGGCGGTAGGTTGAAGAGAATCTAATAGAACGGCGGCCTTAAAAAACATCCCTAACCAACAACACGACGAAGAAACGACGTCAACTGTGTGCTTTTCCGCCGAAACAACCTTCGAAATTTCGAATGACAAAAATTATTTTGTAAGACGACGCCTTGTAACAATTATAAGCCAATTGCTTTGTAAAGAGGGTAAAACATTCAGTTAGTGTCATGATGTAATCTGTTATCTGAGCCAAAGACATGTGACTATACATTGTGGAAGGAATATTGAAACAAGACCAATACAAACGAGTACTAGAAACCCAGTTAATACTACCAGCAGATCAATGAATAGTTTCCTGACGATGACATCTTCATTTTTATGCAAGATTCGACACCGTGTCACAAGTCATGCTGCATATTTGGTGAAAAAATCATTGTCTTGTATTAGCCAGGGAATTCATCAAGCATGAATCCCATGGAAAACATGTGGGAGTCACCAAACGAGCACTCAAAAACGATTGCAAAAGAAGTGATTACCACCAATAACCAGTTCACTGAAACTCTCATCAGATAAGGGCATCATAACTTTAAACTACAGGAAGATGCGAAAACATGCTTTCAGAACATGCCTAACACAGAGAAGCTCTTATTGCAGCAATGATGGCATCACTAAATATTAAAATTAATTCTATTCTTTTTTAGTAATATTAAAATTACTAAAACGAAGATCACAAAATTGTTTTATATATTTTTTTATCATAGAGAGAAAAAACCTAATACCAACACACCAGTTTGGGTTTATTAACAAGTATTCAACAATTGACCAGGTCCACAGAATAACAGATGTTATTGAAAAAGCCTACGAAAGTAAAAAAGTATGCTCAGCTATATTCTTAGACGTAGCACAAGCCTTCGATAAGGTTTGGCATGAAGGCCCTGTTCATAAACTGCAATGTTTAGAGTCAAACAAGAAAACGCTTACTCTACAATAAAAGAAGCTAAGCAATAAGGAAGTGTAAAGGGACCAAAGCTCAGTCTACTCTACACTTGTGATATGCCACAAATGGGGAATATTACGATGGCTACATTTGCTGATGTTAATGGTGACAATATAAATAATTGGACACAAGCTTGGAACATAAAAATTAACGAAAGTAAATCTGTGCATGTGCAGTGCACCTACAATCAGACCGTACAAGCACCAATAACATTAAATAAAACTCATTCATATAGCAACAACGCTAAATATCTCGGAATAAATCTTGATGCAAAACTTCGCTCGAAGGAACATATAAAGAAGAAAAGAAAAGAACTGGAATTGAATCCCAATTATCAGTACATAATATTGCTATTTATAAGCAAATACTGAAACCTATTTAAACATAAGTTCAAAAATACAAATTTTTCAGAACAAAGTGCTGAGAGGTATTATGGGTGCACCCAAATACTATAGGACTGATTACCTACATCGAGACCTTCAAATAACCACAGTCAGTCAAAAAAACAAGAGAATTGCAAGGGTGCATGAGGAAAGACTCCATTCTCATGAGAATATTGAAGTATTGCAGCTTTTGGATACCACCAGAACAGGATACAGACTCAAAACAATCAAACCATCTGATCTTGTGTAGTGTTGTGTAGTGAGGTGCATATAATAAAGAATACAGCAATGACATGTATAAACATTATTTCACATGAGACTGAGATAGCGCCGATGGGTCTTCCTAGTTATGTACCTAGATTTAGCTTATCATAAAGACAAATTATAGGTTAGACGGATACGACTAGTAACAATGTAAAAATTAAATAAATAATATATACATATATGTTTATAGTTTTTATGATTCCCTTAGTTTACAGACACAATTAAAAATATATAAGAGCCCCAATTAATCATTTGTTAAAAAAAAAACCAATTAAACTAGAAAATTAAATAATCTAAATATCGTCTCTAATAATTTGACCACCAATTGTATATCAGTAAAAACATCAATCAAGTTTAAAATGAAAAGAAATGTGGTTAAATCTTGCAAGGCGCCAATCAGCCGGTTTAGTTTAACATCCAGCAATAGGACTATTTAGTATTTACTATTTTAAGTACCTTTAATTATGTCTAAAGCGTAATGAACGTAATATCGAAGTAAGTAACGTTGCTGATAACATTTGAGGGTAGGCCTCATTTGTCTTGTTTATTGTGCGTATGAATCTCTAACAATTTTCTTCTTTTTTCAGTTACAAAATAATAATCAAGTAGTTCGATGAGCTATACTCTACCAGGTTTACCCTTAATATGATATATATTTGGGCAAAATGTGACTTTATCAAGCTTTTACAGCTTGGTATATGTATGTTATGACAACTGTCAACTATTTCGAACAATACTTAGGTATAGATAATATATGAACTATGATAATCATGAAGTCAATAAAAGTAAAAGATACTAAGCAGATATCTAGTTTACGAATTTAAAATCTCTAAATACATTGTAACATTTACACACATTTGTTGCTTTTCTTGAAGAAAGAAAAGTTCCAAAAGAAATCCAAGTATCTGACGAATAGGAAATAATATGAGCTGATTCTTGATGGAAAGGATGTGGAGGACCATAATTAGGACGAGTAACACTCACGTAATACTCCTTGTTAACAGCTTATATATCTAACCATTCCATGATCAACAACAAGAGTATAATAACGCGAAATGAATAAAATAACTTTGATCTTCTCCTCATTTCATATTCATATTACAAAAAAATATCAATAAAACCACACATTTCTAAATCGATATTAAACTTATAATATACAATTTAAATTAAATGTTCCAGCGCCAATTTGAAGAAAAACAACGTATTTAAATAACTGAATAACTATGGTGAAATTGATTGAAATAAAATATATTTTCGCTTAACATCGGGCATCGATATGGCTCCTTATCAGTTAGAAAATAGTTGGGTAAATATTGGAAGATATTGGGATTTGATGTGAATAAGTTCTCGCTGATTTTGTATACATAACGCTATCAGGACTGCCTTGCGTGTAGTTTATGATTGATTGGTATACATAGGAAAGTGATCTAACAAGCTTATTACTTAGTGTTACAAAATATGCCTCACTTTCGTCGATCACCTCTTCATTCGACGAAAATTTCTTCCCAGCGAGCATTCTCTTGAGATCTGAGAACAGGGAATAGTCGCTGGGGGCCAGATCTGTAGAATACGGTGGATGAGGAAGCAATTCGAAGCCCAATTCATGTATTTTTGACACGGTGCATTGTCTTGGTGAAGCAGTACTTCCTTTTTTTTCAAATGCGGCCGTTTTTCGATGATTTCGTCCTTCAAACGGTCGAATAACGCTATATAATAGTCGTGTTGATGGTCCTTCCTATTTCAAGGTAGTCGATGAAAATTATTCCATGCGCAATCCAAAATACAGACGTCATAACCTTGCCAGCCGACTGTTGCGTTTTCCCACGCTTTGGAGCGGGTTCATCGTGTGCAGTCCACTCGGATGACTGTCGATTGGACTTCGGAGTGAAATGATGGACCTATGTTTCATCCATTGTCACATATCGGCGCAAAAACTCGGGTTTATTGCACTTGATCATCTTCAAACACTGCTCCGAATAATCAACTCGTCGTTATTTTTGGTCAAAAGTGAGCTCGCGAGCCACCCACTTTGCATAGAGCTTTCTCATACCCAAATATTCGTGAATGATATGATGTACACGTTCAGCTGATATCTTTAGAGTGTCTGCTATTTCATTCAGTTTCAATTTACGGTTATTCAAAATTATTTTGTGGATTTTTTAAATATTTTCGTCAGTAACAACCTCTTTTGGGTGTCCACAGGGTTCACCGTCTTCGGTGCTCATCACCACGTCTAAACTTAGCATACCAATCCTTGTTCGTTGACCTTTTCCTGGGACAGTGTCCAGAAACTCGGCATCAAGCCAAGTTTTTGCTTCAACTGTATTTTTTCCCTTCAAAAAGCAATATTTTATCAACACGCGAAATTCCTTTTTATCCATTTTTTTCACAACAACAAAAGTTGCTTCACTCAAAATGCTATAATTCACAAACTAATGGTCCGACAACTGTCAAATTTATACACGCATCTTTTGAGGGTTAGAGCTAACTAAAAAACATATGGATTTAATTCTAGTAGCGCCATCTAAGTGTCAGGCCGGGGATTTGTCACTCGTCCTGTTATAGTGAATAAATAGCAAGAGAAAAAAATTGATAAAGCAATAAATAATCTTTCGCATTCTATTAATGGACTCATCGCCTGATCTCTTCGATGGATAGTACCTTCTGAACGATATATTCTAAATATTTTTTTAAACAAAACAATCAGGATCCTGCTCGATGACAATAATATGCTAAATACTTTTATGTAACATATATTTAAATATAAAGGTGGTCAAGTTACAAGGAAAACATAAAATAAGCATTAAAAATATTGTTGTGCCTATGTTTTGAATACAGGGTGTGCATTGGGAAGGTCGATATTTTAAATTACGACGCTAAAATGGTTAAGGTAGGGGTCCTGATGGAAGCTCCTAAACCGCTAGTAGTAGTCAGACGTGATTTTTCAGTCGAAGTATATTTTAGTTTGCACTCTATATTATTGTTGTAATATTAAGTCACTGTAAAAGTGGATAAAGAAGTACATTTCAAGTTTTCAATTAGCATTAAATTTCTATATTTACGAAATTCCATCAATATAAATTTGACAGGAAAATGATTATTTTTGAAGTACAACTGAAGAACATGGAAGTACAAAATTGGGAAACATTTGCAAATAATAAGTCATATCCTATTAGAAAAATTTACCCCAATAATCTAAAAAAAAACGAATATATAGGGATCAAAACACATACGCTGAAAAATCCTGGGCCTAACACATAGATGGCGATAGTTTTCACGATGTTGGCGAACACTCACTACTATTTTTGTGGAAGAAATTCGCACGGGAACAGGAAACACTGATTGAACAAAAACTTGTTTATTTCGATCTTAAATACTACATGTGGTCGATGGAAGGATGGACAGGATAATATGTTAGGTTAGGGAAATATGGAAGCGCTATGGAAGTGGCACTGATACAAGAGATAGAGAAAAGAGAGAGTGAGAGAGAGATGTCACAGTATTGCCAACCTTTGAACTTAATAGATAGATGTATATGTGGTGGCCTAAATGGTCGTAGCGGGGGAAAAATACCGTTCTAGCGAAGAAATGGCTTGAAGAATGTTATAAGGACTTCGCTCCATCAGAAACAATAATAAAATGTTGGTTTGCTGATTTTTAACGTGCTCGTAGAGAAACCGATGATGCAGAATGCTGTGGAGGTCCAAATGAGGTGGTAATACCAGAAAACATAAAAAAAAACCACAAAAAGTTGCGTGAGTTAGCTACATCGTTTGAGATCTCAAAAAAAAATGTTTGTTTTATATTGCATGAGCATTTTTGTATGAGAGATCTCTGTTCTAAGTGGATGTTGCGTTTACTCACTGTTAGCGGCCAAAAACAAGAATGTGTTGATGATTCTGAGCAGTGTTTAGCCATGTTTAAACGTAACAAACCAACATTTTTGCATCTATATGTGACAACGGATGAAACATGGATCATGACATTACTCATCACTTACTCCAGAATCAAAATTAAAATCAAAATCAAAAATCAAATCATCTGAGTGGATAGTTTGAAGGCGGTACGAACAGCAAATTAGATTTTTTTGTTAGTATATGACACAAAAATATATTATTATTTTTGTATTGTTTGGGCTCGGTACCGACTTCAAACTGATCAGTTGGTAGTACTTAACAATAATATTGTAAATGGATGAATAGGTTTAGGTAGGTATTAAGCTAAATTGTGAGTATATAGTAGAATATAAAATATACGTATAGGTCAAATAAGGTTTTTGTTTATTTTTATTAAGTTATTACAACGATTATTATGTACATATTTTATTTTAAAACGTTTTTTTTCTGTTAAAAATCTAAGTTTGATTATATTTTACTTTTTATTCTTATTTATTTTTGAAGTCGGTTCAATTTTTTTGTTAAAAATAGTTTATTTTTCTGTTTTTAGTGTTAGTTACTTACTCAATAAATTACGCAGTTATTCTATTAAGCATTACAATGAGTAGGCCAAGTAAAGATGATGCTGTACGAATGATTGAAAATAAGTAGGGCTTCAGACCCCGGATCCCCCTACCTAGCCTAGGTAAATTGACAAATGTTCTAACCAAACTAGAACAACAAAAGGTCGTTGCCCCCACCGGGAATCGAACCAGCGACATCTGCGTGTGAGCTGAACGCTCTAACCACTATACCATAGACAGTTGCCTGCAGTATTTCTACGGCTTCTCATATGACATGATTAGCGCTTAAAAAGCAAACTGAACGGCTTTTGCACTGCACGACTTTGGTAAGCAAACCTTTACTAAAAACTTTGTATGCCTCTCGATTTCTCGGAATTCCACCATCAGATCCTAACTTGGTTCCAATGGGACCACTTCGGAAGTGCACTCTTTCGAATAAAAAAGTAATTTTGAAAATTGGTCCACAATTGAAGGACAACTCGGTGAACAAATATAAAAAATATATACACTCGAAGATATATCCCCCTCCTTTTTTGCATTAGGTTAAAAATGGCTGATTATACACACTGTAGGTAGAGAAATAGGGAGTAATATAGCCGATCCGTGCGTATACGCTAACCCGAACAATCCCTTCTGCGTCGCATCGTATCCCGACGCACCGTTTGTCGGCACCAGCTCCCGTACTACAAGGTGCGTATTCACAATAACTGCTAATTTGAGAGCTGCGTGGTATATCAAGGACGATGGGGCCCCTTTGGTTCGGGCTCGAATCATCATCCTTTTGCCGATCTAACACACAACGAGAATGGTTTCGGGTGATTGAACCTTCTTCCGAAAATATGATTTTACGCATCGGTAAATCTAAGACGAAATTCCTAAGCAGCACGTCGATATAGGCCTCTCTATTTTGCGGTAATGAGAATCTCGTAACCAGTGGCGTTTCGGATTAGTACGTTTTTAAAAATATATTATGCCGGCGGCGATACCGGAACGCTTCTCTGGATGTAACAGAAGTGGGCACGATGACTAATTTTGAAAAACTATTTCATCACAATTCCACGCGTTTACTTTATCCGGAATTAACGATATTCCTGTACTAAAAAAAAGGATTTGAAAAAAATTGAAGTTTGTATTAACCTAATTTAAAATGCGCGCCAAAACTAGCATATATTACTTGCGCATGCCCACTATATTGCATAGAATCACTACATAGTATAAAACAAAGTCGCCTTTTCTGTCCCTATATCCCTATGTGCGCTTAAATCTTTAAAACTACGCAACGGATTTTGATGCGGTTTTTTTCAATAGATAGAGTGATTCAAGAGGAAGGTTTATATGTATAATACATGCATAATATACTAAGGCAACATTGCTAATTTTAGAGGTTTCTAACGTGATGTCGTAAATTAACCTATTTTTTTAGGCTTATTTAGCAATTAGCAAAAACGCTGCCTAACCCTACGAGTTAGATCAAATTAATGTACTACAGTATTGTACACCATAAAAACGTCTACAAAAAAGTCCGCGATGGTATATGTTTATCTTTTAGGGATAACCCACATTAACCATTTTTATTGTTTACTTTTTACGTGAGAAAATGGCTTATTTACGAAGCTATTTTAAGCAATACGGCATTAATCATTATCGAATTAAGTACCTTAAATACAGTGTGCAATTAATATAGATCAATATGGTTCCTTACAGCATGTAAATTAAACAAATATTTTCGGAGATATTACAAATTTAAAATTTGCGTTTAAAAATGTGTAATGTAATAAAAATTGTATGAATTTAGATATTCCAAAGATAGCAGGAAATCTTCATAGTAAGTATAGGGGAAGAGGAATTGTTTTACTCCAAATTTAATGCGTGCAGGCCAAGGGCAGTAATGAATGAACCAAAAATACTGGATCGATTTTAATCATGTTTTCATTGAGTGACATAGGCATATATATTTTATGCCCGTGCAAAGTCGGAGCGGGCCGCTATGTTTTTATATACAACGTTCATATTTTTTCTGTAGTGTATTTAATTTAGTATCAGCATTGCACCCGTGCGAAGCCGGGGCGGGTTGCTAGTAAACTATAGAAAGGAATAAATTCTATTGTTATCTGTCTTCCTTTTCTAATGGCGATACGTTCATTTGGAGTCGATCCATACAGTCGATCGAGTGAAAACAACAACAAAAATCTAGAATATTTAGATTTTCCGAAACATTAATAATTCTATAGGAATAATAATTAATTTGTTTTGTTATTCTTGGTGGTTTAACGTATATTGGTTTTAAAATATGGAAGAACAAGGGTAAGTGCAAAATATAAGATTATATTTTTAAAAATAATAAAATCCCCAGAGTATCAATTTTATTTATAGTGGGATTGTTAGCTGTCGAATTTATAACAAATAATTTTCAACGACATAATATGTCAGAATTTCACCCCGAAATAGCAGTAGATTTCAAAACAATAACAAGAACAGTGAAGACAATTATTCTTGTTGTTTTGAAAGTAATCAAAGTGGTAATATTTATGGATATATTTTAGTAATTATTTAATTTTTATTTTATAGGTGAGATAAAGCTAGAATTTGTCAAGAAGTGGAAAAATGTGAAATTAAAATAAGAGAAGAAGAAATTAAATAGGATCTTGTTAGGATACTATGAAAGAATTACATTTGCTAACAAAAGTAGACCTGGATCTAATAAACAAAATATAGAACTGTTAATGGCCCCTTAACGATCTAATGACATACAAGGAAAATAAAACGCATTTTTATATTAAGAGTATAGGTAAATACATTACTGTTTTGTAAATACAATGATGTATTGACTGGATACTCTTTTTTAGTATACCTTTTTGGGTTTATTAACAAGCATTCAACAATTGACCAGGTCCACAGAATATGTCATTGAAAAAATCTACGAAACTAAAAAAGTATGCTCAGCTATATGTAGCACAAGCCTTCGATAAGGTTTGGCATGAAGGCCTTCTTCATAAATTACAGAAAATACTACCAAAACAACACCGAACTATTAAAATCGTACTTTACAACCAGAATGTATAGAGTCAAACAAGAAGAAGCTTACTCTACAATAAAAGAAGCAAAAGCAGGTGTACCACAAGGAAGTGTACTGGGACCAATGCTTTATTTACTCTACACTTGTGATATACCATAAATGGAGAATATTACGATGGCTATATTTGTTGATGATACTGCGATTATAGCTGTCGGAGACAATAGTGAAGAAGCCTCATGAAAATTACAACAGGCAAGTGACAATATAAATAATTGGACACAAGCTTTAGATCTCTCGTTAAAGATCTCGGAATGAATCTTGATGCAAAACTTCGCTGGAAGGAACATATAAAGAAGAAAAGAAAAGAACTGGAATTGAAATATAGGAAAATGTACTGGCTAATTGGAAGAAAATCCCAATTATCAGTACTTAAAAATTGCTATTATATAAGCAAATACTGAAACCTATATGGATATACGGAGTTCAATTATAGGGATGTTCTGCAAAGAGTGACACAAATAAAATACAAATTTTTCAGAACAAAGTCCTGGGAGGTACTGTGAGCGTACCCAAATACTATAGGACGGATTACCTACATCGAGACCTTCAAATAACCGCAGTCAGTCAAGAAATCAAGAGAATTGCAAAGGTGCATGAGGAAAGACTCCATTCTCATGAGAATATTGAAGTATTGCAGCTTTTGGATACCACCAGAACAGGACACAGATTCAAAATAATCAAACTATCTGATCATGTGTAGTGTTGTGTAGCGAGCTGTATCTAATAAAAAATACAGCAGTGATACGTATAAATATTATTTCACCAGAGACTGAGATAGGGCCGATGGGTCCTCCTAGTTACATACCTAGATTTAAGTTATCATAAAGACAAATTGTAGGTTAGACGGAAACGACTAATAACAATGTAATAATTAAATAATAAATAAAAAAAAATTGTGAGTAGTGTGAAAATTGAGTTTTAGGACATTTTCACGGCTTTCGTATATAATGGCGCTGGTAGCTTTCTGGTTTGGATTGAATTATATTGGCTTGATTTAATCTAAACGATGTAAATAATTATAAAAACATGTCCACCAGTCTATATCAATAATTGTCAACTCCCGCAAGCAGAAGTTGCTAAATATATTGGCATGCATCTTGATCGATGCCTAAGGATGCCTAAGAAGCACATACTCTCAATTTTGAAGAAGTTGGAAAATGGCTTGATTAATGGTTCTGCTCAAATGACACCCTTTTTTTTGGGATGGCATCCATAGAACACCTAAATGATAGGCAAGATGTATAGAATCAAATGAATAAATAAATTTTTCCACTTTCTTGAAAATGATGTAGTTTTTTCTCGAAAAAAAAACCGGCAATGACTTTCCGGTACACCTGGTACAACAACACCTATATATTCTGTTTTTCAAAAAAGTTAACTGATTTTTTGTCTCATTTGTCTTCATTCAGTTAGAATCATTAAAGAGAAAATGTTAACCTAATTTTTTAAATTAGCTCCTTGAAAAAGCTCTGTGCAAAGTAGGTGCCGCGCGAGTTCATTTCTGTAATAAACCCGAGTTTTTGTGTCGATACGTGACAATGGATGAAACATGGCTCCATCATTTCACTCAGAAGTCCAATCTACAGTCATTTGAGTGGACTGCACACGATGAACCCGCTCCAAAGCGTGGGCAAACGCAACAAGGCTGGAAAGGTTATGGCGTCTGTATTTTGGGATGCGCATGGAATAATTTTCATAGAATACCTTGGAAAAGAAAGGGCCATCAACAGCGAGTATTACATAGCGTTATTGGACCGTTTGAAGGACGAAATCGCCGAAAACGGCCGTATTTGAAGAAAAAGCAAGTGCTGCTTCACCAAGATAATGCACCGTGTCACAAGTCAGTGAAAACGATGGCAAAAATCCATGAATTGGGCTTCAAATTGCTTCTTCATCCACCGTATTCTCCAGATCTGGCCCCCAGTGACTATTTCCTGTTCTCAGATCTCAAAAGAATGCTCGCTGGGAAGAAATTTTCGTCGAATGAAGAGGTGATCGCCGAAACTGAGGCCTATTTTGAAGCAAAGGACAAATTGTGCTACAAAAATGGTGTCAAAAAGTTGAAGGGTTGCTATAATCAGTGCATTACCCTTGAAAGGAATTATGTTCAGTAAAAAAATTAATTTTGCCAAAAAAAAATGTGTTTTAATATGGTAAGCCGGGGACTTTTCAATTGACCTGTTATTCAGTAGCTGATACTAATCAAATCTGTACCAATACGGATAACTTGAATCCTCCGAACAACAAAATATAAACTTTCCCTACTTTTACTTGCAAAAATTATCTAAACTTTATCATTATCTTAATAATTAGGATTCTCGCCAGAGTCAAGAGGTCGCTTGTAACCCAATTAGTTACAATACATGAAATCTTCCAAAACATGTTTTAATTACATTTAATTTTTAATTTTTCAACAAAATACGTACATCTAAATATCGAATTCGCAATATCGAGCAAGAAACACTAAATCTAATAGAACAGATTCGGTTAGCTGAGAAAGAAGCTACTCCAGCAACAAGAGAAATCATGGAGTAAATTACCCCCTCGAAATTAGGGATCTGATAAAAGAAAGAGGGAAAACTAGAAGAATATGGAACAGATACAGGAAAGCAGCAGGTAAAAGGAAATTTAATAGAATCTGTAAGGAGGCGATATAAACAGAATCGTTTCGAAAACCATGTTAGTGAATTAAGTGAAGTGAATATTCGCTATGGAAAGCAACACTCATTGAAGCGGCCAATTACACAGGTCTACAATAAAAATGTTGTTTGAGTACTTTGAACTGATTTGCGTATTTTGTTACGCTTAAAATACATTTAAGATCCAATATGATACAGCACAAAGAATGGTGAAGGGAGGTGTTTTCATCGGACCAGCCCCAATCAGGTAACAATTCATTACGACCATGACAGATTCTCCAAAAGAAGGGTGGACTGCTTTTAAGTAAGTGATCATAAATATCTTAAGTATAAACAAATGGCCAAAGGAATACTAAAAGCATTACAAGCTTTAGGTTACCTAATTAGTCTAAAAGTACTTCATTTTCTTCATTTCCATCTCGACTACTTTCCGGGAAATTTGATAGAGGTGAGTAAAGAGCAAGGTGAACAATTTCAGGATAAGCATCAGAAAAATAGATCAGGATAAGAAAAATAGAGTGTCTCAATGATACTAGACTACTGTTGAAGGCTTCAGAAAGAGACCTTTTAGATTAGAACAGGAATTATCTCAAGAATAAGATAAAAATTATTTATTATTTCAAACGGCGCGAAAAAAAAACAAACTTTAGGCCATTATTCGAAGTAGATATCTAAAGAATGAGGAAGATCATGCAGTAGGTCAATGTTTCGGATCAATCACGACTGTCTCATCTCTTCTTATCTCTTTTACTGCTTCCGGATAATGAAGTATAAGTTCATTGGATCATTAAGCCAAGAGATCGGCCTTTAATCCTGTTTACTATATATAGATTTATAGTATTTGAACTCGTAATATTATCAAACATTGTTTTATGAATAATGTTATTATTAGGTGCTTGCATGTAATGTATGTATATTGATAATATATATTTGAGGTATATGTTTTTAACAACTGCTAATACTCTATAACTTGTTGTGATACCCACATATGAGCAACAAAACTTTTTCGAATTTCGACACAAACTTGCACTTTTCATTACATATCTTATAAACTAAAAATTGTATGAAAATTATTACACTGCCATTCGATTTAGGGTAAAATTCTTTATTAGCCCTATACTTTCCACTGGCCTGTTATCATTTGAATGTAAATTACAAAAAAAAAATTGAAAACGACAAGAAATCGCAAATTTTCACGACTCTATACATGGAAAAAGTGGCAAAACATATTACTTATCGGATAAAGATAAAACTTTCAAAATATATGTATTTTGAGGTGAAGGAAATGATTTTGAGTGAATATTTATAGTTTATAAGATATGTAACAAAATCAGAAATCCAGCCATTTTTCGAAATTACACTTTTCATTGTATATCTTAAAAACTAAAAACTGTATGAACGTTATTGCACTGCTATCTGATTTAGCGTAAAATTCTTTATTAGCCCTATACTTTTCATTGACCTGTTGACCGGTTATTAGTTGAATAAAAATGATTACAAACAAATTGAAAGTGGCAAAGTAGTGCCGCTTTTTACATATAAATTCAAAATATATATTCACGATAAATTTGAATGAATATGAATATTGGGGTGAAAGAAATTAAAATCCATGGTTTAGGATTTATATTTTTTTAAGAAAAAGTCAACATATTTTTATAATATATAATACAAAATAGAAATATATAATATTAAAAAAAAAGAAAACTATTATTTTATGTGGATAATTGTCAAAACCATCGAATTCAACAATTTGGTTAGGCTGTTTAAGAGTTCTTTGCATTGATATTTCACATACTCACGAATAGATGTCGCTGATCAAAGTGCACGCAAGCACATAATAATGAACTTCATGATTTTTACATCTTTCCTTTGAGCAGTTTGTTTAAAGTAAACAATGAGTAACTTTATATTTTCTGTGTTTACATTTTTTATGAACGCCGCTGTTGATTGACCATTTTACTTGACGGATAGCGGCGAAGAAGTTAGATAGGCCGTTTTATTGTAGCGGAGGCCTTGAATCGGTTGCCGTTAACTAAGAGACGTCAGTGAATTCGATCATGCTGAATCAGAAAAAAGGTATTTCCTTCCATCTTTATTACATGGATTCCAACAGGCCAGGCTTTTGTCTACGTAAGCGATGGTGATGAAATGCGTAGCGTTTGCAGCGCTGCTACTACAACTTTGTTTATCCTTATCATCTCGACGTACTACCTGTTGGCCACCGAAAAAAATATCGATATTTTTAAGAATAAATAAAAATAGTGAAATATTAGTCTAAAAAATATATATTTCTAAATATTTTAAAAAGTACCAATATTTTTGATGGACCAATTTTAAGTACCAATTTTAAAGGTTTATTAAAAATTATGTTTAATTTATTTTGAAAAAATATCGATATATCGGCCAGAAATATAGATATTTTGTTCTGAAAAATTCGATATATTGATATTTTCTGCATCCCTACTACCTATCATATGAACAAGTAAAAAGAACACTAAATAATATGTTAATAAAGTTTTTATGCGTTGATAAGATATATTATTAATTTTTATAATGTAAACTGATAATGTAAACTTAAAAAACTTACGTGTTAAATATTCTTATTTTGTTAACTGTGTTTTTATGGTTCTTTTTTAGTTAAAATGATTTGTTTAAATCTAAAGATATCTCAGGTTTTACGTCCCAGGGTGTAGTACCGTTTCAAATAGAATTCATAGCTTTCCTAAGGATTCTGTTATATGTCAGAAATGGTTTTCGGTAATAAATAATAAAAAACTGATGGGAATCTCTTGGGGGGTCTTAAATAAGAGCAAAAGGGTTTGTAGTGTAGCTATATGTAAGTGATTTAAAAAATATAACATGCCTCTATTTTAATTGTGGCATAGGAAAAGGAAAACGTTGATCCAAATATGTCAGGAAACTTTACTGAGTTGAACAATGAAGATATTGAAGCCTGGCAGTATGATAGGTGTAATTTGACAAAGCCAGGGACTTTTTTTCTTTTTTGGTAAATAATACCTCGACTGTTCTATCTAATTCCCAGATTATGCACAAACCTTAACTTAACAAGCGGTCTGTCCAATATTTTATATCACCAAATGCCTGTATTTTTTAAAACAATCAACTGTATTGAGCATTTTCAACGAGACGTGATTAGAAGGATAACAGGTGTTGTTTGTTTTGGTGGATGACAAAAGTGAACAGCATCTAAATATAACACAGCTTATATGGATGACTTATTGATATGATAATTATATACTTACAATAAATATTTGTCAAAGAAAAAGATTTAAAAAGAGATTACAAAATAAATAGTCTTCAACATATATATTGTACTGTACTCTATATTTGGCTTAGTTATATTTAACTTTTATTGCATTTTAATTTTTACCATTATTATTAATATTACTATTATTATTATTACTGCTATTATTGTTATTAAAATATTTTAAATTTCCCGCTACTCATATTGTCAGTCGCGCCCTCTGGTTGCAAATGAACGCTAAACTTGTTCACAGGTATCTCTATATTTTGTGAAACTGTATGATCACCAGTCAAGGCGCCGGCATTGGTTGTGTCCAAAAACTTAGAAAGCAAACTGAACGACTTTTGCACCGGACGATTTTGGTAGGCAAACCCTTACTAAAAATTCCCGCGCGGGCCGGTCCCTGTCCTCAGCTTACCTAAATAACATCAAAGTATACGTTCTGTACGTCCTCATATGTTTAAAGAAATATCCCCTAACTCCTAACCGTTGAAGAGTTGTGTCTTCGATCTGCAATAACATTATTTACAAATATCTGATTATTTTAGATAAAAAAATAGGTGAAAACACTGAACGTGCATTTGAAATTTGAGGATTTCCCTCGATTTCCCTGGATTCCGCCATCAGATTCTGACTTGGTTCCAATGGTACCATCTCGGAAGTGCACTTTTTCGAATAAAAAAATAATTGTGAAAATCGGTCCATAATTGACGAACATAGAAAAATATACATTCGAACATAGAGCCTCCTTATTTTTTCTTGAAGTCGGTTAAAAATAGACGTCGCTGTGATTTTTTCCTTTGTATCGCATCTTCTTTCGGTTAAATAAAGTAGCTTTTTTTAAGTAAATTACTAGTTTTTGTTTTCTCAATCTCTTCACATTTTACAACTTGATGCAACATTTCTAATTCTAATTCTAGACGGTTCCGATGCGTCTACGAAAATTTCAATAGAAACATCTCGATTCATTGTCCGATTGAAAAATGCAGACGGCCGATTGACATGTCTCGCTTTTTTAATATTCGCTTTCTGCAAACATCAAAAGGAACAGGTCTGCATTAATGCTTCTGTATTATTATGTCTCGTACGTCCACATCTGTGTGTGTGTATGTATATGTGTGCGCGTTATTTTTTTTGAACCAACCACGTAAAAGCGACACGTACAATCTACGTGCAATTTTAAAACTGTCGTCGACGCCAACTTTTGCACTTACTAGACGTAGATTGCCATCGAAAGTCTACGACAACACTACCTCGATACACGCTGTAACACATGGTGCTGAAAAGTCCCGAACGTAACAAAGAAAATGTGATTTTTGTCCAAAATTGGCTTTATTCATCAACGTAATCTGCATCAAGAGCCACACAACCCACTTTTATTATCAAATACCACTTTTGTCCAACGATTTATCTTTTGCCTCAAAATAGGCCTGTCGCCAGTTGCTTGCCACTCATATGACGATCGTTTTAATTTAACATGGCCAAACTCTGCTCAGAATCATCAACACGTTCTTATTTTTAGTCAACAGTGAGCAAACGCGGCACCCACTTTGGACAGAGCTTTCTCATAGTCAAATGCTCCTTGATACCTTTTGCGATGTTAGCTAAGTCACGCTACTTCATTTTTCGATCGTTCAAAACGATTTTGTGAATTTTTTTGATGCTTTTTGTTGTTATCGCCTCATTTGGACGTCCACTGCGTTCTGAATCATCTGTGTCTCTACGACCACGTTTAAAGTCAGAAAACTAGCGCTTTATTGTTGTTTCTGATGAAAAGTAGTCCTCATAACAATTTTCAAGGGGCAGTGTAAAATTAAAACACGAAATTGTTTCATCCATTGCACAATAACTGACAAACTTATCAGTAGAATATCAGGAAATTTTAAGATCTTCCTTTTGAAGGTTACTACTAATTGAAATAGTGGTGAATGCAATAAAACTAGTGTCATCTATGTGTTTGGCCCGAGACTTGTCGGCCCATGTGTTAGTATAACAGGTATAGCGTCAAAACTCGCAAACAGAAGATGAGGATGGCATCAATAGGTGCACAACTCAACATACTAGATTATTGTTTCAAGGAAACTGATAGCTAAGTGCAGGATATATGAAAAAATTATTGTATTAAGTAAACCCTATTGGCATTACAGGTGGCACCAGCAAATAAAAACTAATTTGATACAATTTTGTATAATTTACTTGTATTTTATTCAATTTTAAAATCCTAAAAAGCCTTCGTCAACCTAACGCCATAACAGGAAAATAAATACATCTACTGCACATTATAACGACAGGGTAATTTGGATAAACCATAATATTTTGTGTAGAATTATCGATCATCTCGTTCAGTGAGTGTCGGTCCGTGAAGATGGCGCCACCGGCACCGAAAACAACGTGGATCCTTCCCGGTATCTTTCAAAAAATCAAATACTACATATATGCAGAAGGGAATGTTCGGATTAGCGAATGCGCACAATCGGTTATATTGCTCTCTCTTTCTCTCTGTCTACTTATAGTATGTGTACTCGTTCATTTCAAAAATTGACTGTTGATCAACAAAATAATATAGAATATTTAGATTTTGAGGTAATCCATTAAATGTCCAAACAGCATCAATTTTGTTTATAGTGGGAATATTAACCGTCAAATTTGTAACAACATCAAATTCTCAAAACGACAACAAGAAACAAAGAAAAAAATTATGTTAAAATAAAAGCTTTGCAAAGGATATTGGAGAAATAATATACAATTGTACCACTTACAATTTTCTAACTTTTATACACATTGTGTTGTAATTCGTTTTAGGTTAATAAATATTTAATAAGCCAACAAAGGCTAGATAGTCAGTTCAGTACAGTGGTTAATTCATTAATATATTTTAGTAACGATTTAATTTTATTTTATAGGTCAACACTTCAAGAAAAATAGATAGGATTTTGCAGTAGGCAAGTGTCGTGGAGGACGATAATTTGAAATGATCCAATTCACTAATAAGGGTAGACCTAATGATCTAATAACTATTACTCTTAAGATAGAGGAGAGAAACACACAAGTGAAAAAGAACATATTTTTATAAAAGAGCATACGTAAATAAGTTATTGGTTTGTAAACATAATTCTGTTTTGACTGGAGACTATTTTCAGGTAAAAAGTACGATGGTCTACAAGACGAAAATTTTGCTCTGATATAAATGAATGACATCCAAATATTCTTTTTGGAATTTTTGTAAATAATATTGGATAATATCGAGTTTTTATGTAAATATGCTGCATGGGGTTGATGTAAATATATTTCAATATGATCTCTATATAACTGTGGTACTTTTCACACTTTTTTTTCAGATTTGCAATAAAATATTCTAATATAATATGACTTATTACTTAAAAATGTTTGCCAATTTTTAATTACTCGATAAACAAAATTACTATACCAGTCAATTCAAAATAACAGTGAACTCACGTCATCAAAACGTTTCATGAAAACGTTGGAATAACAACGCACCTATAACTCTAACTCATAGGCGGTGTGGAAAAGAGTTCAATGTAAATATAATAAAACAACTCTAACCTCAAAACTAAGAAGAAATACAGTGGTATCAGGATGATTTGACAAGAAAACACAAGGACTAGAACTAAACTTAAAAAGGTGAATATGTTCTCTAATGAAAATTAAGCCTCCAGGAGATACCATAGGTGGTTTAGAAAAAAGTTCAATGTAAATATAATAAAATAACTCTAACCTATAAACTGTGGCTGTATAATTAACTGTAGTTTTTAGATGTATTATAGTGTTTAAATTCATTTTATTTGATAACATTTTTGTTTCATTATTTCATTTAGAAATGAAAAAAACAAATTAAAACCCAGAGTCGATGAGGCAATATCGCGACGTTTTGACATCATAAATTGAGATGTCGTAGGTTCACTGCTACTTTGGATAGACCATGTAGGCGCTTGCAAAAAAGCGTTTCTTCCCGCGGACTACTAACTCAAATAAATGAAAACGCGCATGTGCTAAACCGATATTTAATTCTGTTTACAGTATCGGTCGAAAAATCCACATGACGTAGCGTGATTCGGCGTCGGCGAGAAGCGCGGGGGCGTACCGCCGCCCCCGCCTAATATCCTCCGCCCCCTCGCGCCGCTGTTCCGCTCGTGCGAGATCCCCTTCCAGGCCAATCGATATCGTCGTAGCCTACTTTCCGTCAAAAACTACGCAGTTCACTTCCGTATCTGCGCCGTGGCCGATCCTATTTATTTATTTTTCATCTGCGTCCGCCGCCCGGCCCCGCACCGGCCCGCCGCCCTTATCCCGGCGCGGCCGCCTCTCGATTGTGGGTCAGACCTGATGCCAGGCCTCGAAACTGCGATGAGCCGGAGGAGGGTTGTAAAATATTAACGGGTGCGGGACCATCGGAGGGGAGAGCGTGTTTCTTAACGATTTTTCTTAAGAGAGTATCAATTGGGCTTTTTATCCGTTTACAATTATTTCTTACGTTAATACGCTGAAAGACAAATTAATTATTTACTACCAAAATAACTACTAAGAGGGTATTATGGTCTAGAGACATGCATTTTATAGTCTATCGAAGATACCGGTGAACTTACGTCATCAAGATGTATAATGTATTGCGTATAATTTATTGTAAATTCGATTAAGAATCAGTTAAATAGCTAAAAAGAGATACAATGCTATCTGATACGTTCGAACATGTAAAGGCAATGAGCCTGCAAAAGTCGTTCGGTTGTCAAATGTCTATAAAATCCTTCGAAACATTAGTGATAAGAGGTGGTTATAAACCGGCAAACCTTATTTTAATACTTTGCTTGTTTTGATAAATTTCAAATCGCTGCTGAATATCACTCTGCCTGAAAATTCCGAAGCCAAATAATGAGTTAGAAACAGATTACGTCTCTAGTCAAGAACTTCGAACAGGAAAGAGGTAATGGGGCCTGTTCTTATCAGCAAAATGCGTTAGAGAGGTTGCGTTATTGATACTATTGAATATTAGGCTGCCGGTGATTTTATTGGAAATATTTATACTATAACGAAAATCTCTCAAAAAAAGAAAAACATAATTTTGGATTCACCGAAAAGGAAGTATCTACATACTTTGATGTTAGTTCTATTCAAGATTAAATTAATGAAATAATATAAAACGGTGAGTAGTTTTTTTTATATAAATATATAATCTAATACAAATATTTCAGAGATAACTGTTAACACTTCAAACACTGTTAACACAATAACCTACAGTAGACATGCGGTCGAAAAATTATACAAGTAAGACTTGTTTGGGTATGTGGAAAGGATTGTCTACAATAACACCCTTCGGTTTTAATGAATTCCATTACACACAGATGAAGAAATTGACAAATGGTGGAATTGTGAACTAGTGTTAAATTGGAAACAGCTTAATTATTCACTTGAATAGTGACTCAGAATGTGTCACAGAAAAATCCAAAAAGTTACAGGCTGTTGAGGTGGCGGGGCCTCAGTTCAATGTAAATATAACAAAATAATTCTAACCTAAAATATATTATATTTTATAACATTTTTGTTTAATTATTTTATTTATATTAGAATGTTGACATAAATCGAATGAAAAATAAACGAAAATGGCTAAACTGTCAACCTTAAATGCGGTAACATTGCACCGTTTTGACGTCATAAATTGAGATGACATGAATTCATTGTTTCTTTGGATAGAGTAGCTATTGTCTCAAAATAAATAAAACGAAAACAAACTATATTTTCACTACTCATTTTTTAAATAGTTTTTTTATTAATGTTTAAAGAATACATAAAAGAAAAATCCAAAAAGTTACAGGCTGTTGAGGTGGCGCGGCCTCAGTTCAATGTAAATATAACAAAATAATTCTAACCTAAAATAAATTATATTTTATAACACTTTTGTTTCATTATTTTATTTATATTAGAATGTTGATATAAATCGAAGCAAAAATAAACGAAAATGGGTAAATTGTCAACCTTAAATGCGGCAACATTGCACCGTTTTGACGTCATAAATTGAGATGACATGAGTTGTTTCTTTGGATAGACTAGCTATTGTTTCAAAATAAATAAAACGAAAACAAATTATATTTACACTACTTATTTTTTAAATAGTTTTTTTATTAATGTTTAAAGAATACATAAAAGACAAATCCAAAAAGTTACAGGCTGTTGAGCTGGCGGGCCCTCAGTTCAATGTAAATATAACAAAATAATTCTAACCTAAAATAAATTATATTTTATAACACTATTGTTTCATTATTTTATTTATATTAGAATGTTGATATAAATCGAATAAAAAATAAACGAAAATGGCTAAATTGTCAACCTTAAATTCGGCAACATTGCACCGTTTTGACGTCATACATTGAGATGACGTGAGTTCATTGTTTCTTTGGATAGACTAGCTATTGTTTCAAAATAAATAAAACGAAAACAAACAATATTTTCACTACTCATTTTTTAAATAGTTTTTTTATTAATGTTTAAAGAATACATAAAAGAAAAATCCAAAAAGTTACAGGCTGTTGAGGTGGCGGGGCCTCAAAAAGTGGCGCGCCCTCGTTGACATGATTGAATCTGGATCCAAAAAAGAAAAGAAAATTTTTAATCTATTTAACAAAAAAACTAATACCGTGTAATCATATCGAGTACATTTGTGACCGACTTCATTTTGAAGCCTCACTTGACATTCACCCTTTGTAGAAGAACACGTCCAGTAAAATTGAATAATCGTGAACTTCCGCAAGCAGACAACGTTAAATATCTGGGAACGCATTTCGATCGACGTTTGACATAGAAAAAATATATAATGACAAAACGTAAACAGCTTGGGGTTAAACTAAACCCAATGTACTGGCTGATAGGGCGTACATCTAAATCATCATTAGACAAGAAGGTTTTGCTGTATAACTCAATAACTTAGGCCCATTTAGACCTATGGTATTGAACTGTGAGGTACAAGAAACAAACTGATTCAGCGCAATATCCCCATAGAACGAGTGTGATTTGAAGTGTTAGTGCGAAGTACTCTGAAAGATTATTAGTATATCCCAATGCACTCGCCAAACAGTGAAATGTGCGCGATGACAGTGAAGTGCGTAAGCTCAAAAGAAAACTACCATACGAACTGATTAATAGACACATAGAGTGAATTTTAATAATCTCTAGAATAAGTTGGTATAGTCTTTAAAATAAGTTAGGATAGACTTTAGAATAAGTTAGAATAGTATCTAGAATAAGATTTAGATCATAAGTTGTACAGTAGATCACTTAGTGAAGTGATCATCTACATGTCAGGATAGTTATATTATATAACTGAAATCATATAATAATACTTATGGCCCACGTGCAGATTGTTGCCGTTCTAGGAGATTAATAAAAAAAGTGCGTTGAAAATCTCTGACCTTGTACCGTGTAAATAGAATTTGCGCAAAATTTAACTTTTTTACATCAACTTGAAGAATAGAGCTACTGAAAATGATCGGATACGTAAAGATTATGAAAACCATGCTCCAACCCATTTAATGGGGAACGCTATCAATTGATACGGTGACGTTTGTACGTGTACGTTTGAGCCGGACAATGTTCGAAAAACATAACGAAGGACATAACAATGTTATTCTTCACTATGATAACACTCGACCATATATTGACAAAACCGGTAAAAAACATAACAAAACAAGAAGTGCTAACTAATTTCGTAGATAGTCTCAAAAGATCAACATCATTCTTACGAGGTGGTGTTGATAAATTGCTAGAAAATTAAGAAAGGCAACGACTATCACATCTTATGTAACATTAAGATCTACATCTTAAAATTATCCTCACAAAAGACTTAGGAATTAAGTTCCCAATGGTAATTATGTTATCAGCCTACCCTTATTAACAGTCTTGCCAAGTGAATATTGTCTTAATATCTTAATATTCTAAATAATTGATTGATTAATGATTCTGAGCAAAGTTGAGTTAGTTTTATTAATACCATTTCATTATTTCGGTACTATTAGTAGCACAAAATTCACTATATAACTAACAAATATAACACAAATAAACTAAATAAAATCATGTCAAAAGCCTAAATAATGGTTAGAAAATATTGAAAATTTTAGTAACAAGCATGCTTATAATTTTAAAACAAATATTGTGTTTGGATTACCACTATGTTATATTATTATTATAAATCAATATTTTTGTGTCTCCTTATTATTGTCACACAAAGTCCATTTAAACTTATATTATTTCAAACATCACTTTATCTTTCAAAAACTTTTTTTTTGAAGGAATCACATTTTTCAAAAGTTAGTCATTACATCCATTAACAGTGACTTTTTTTAAGGGTGGACTACAATTTGAGTGGCGGTTGCCTAATTTAGAAATAAAAAAAATAATCTGTTACGATATGACTATGACTACAGTAACATGGTAAGAAAGTAATGCGAAAAAATCAGAATTGAAACCTACAAAATTGCCAGCCCATACTAAAGCAAATATTAAATTTGAACATGACTAAGGGAGGCCCACTATTGGGAGCGGCTTACCAACAATCAGAAACAAAACGCACATCCAATACCACTCTAAAACTATTATATATACAACGGATTCGACTTTGAACACACATAGCACCAGATCCTAGGCTACTAGATCTCCTCAACTGAGCCTCACAGTAGACAAATATAACAAGACGCCAACTAAGAGAATCTCGACCAGCCAAGCGGCATCTCGTCGCTCATTTTCCTCAATAGACGTTAATTGTCACAGATTACGAAAAAGCAATTAAGATTATTGAGGCGTCACATCACATATTTAGAAGAAAATCTCGATTATTGAAGAACTACATTCCAGGGGTGATAAATTGCTACTATTGTGATTAAAAAAAAACAGAGTTTTACGCCTTAGCTCTCAGTTTTTTCATCACAACAACGTGTTTTCTCACACAATACTGGCACTTTCTAACTTTATCATAAAAAAATCGAATTATATCACACTGCAACCGCACTATTTGCCAAAATTAGCCCTATAGGACCAATATTTAAAATAACAATAGTTTTGAATCCAAATTGAATTATATCAAATGCTGGATATATATATATATATATATATATATATATATTTTATTATATATATATTTTATTTTTGTGTAACGGCGAAGTGGTAAATACCGGATGTCCGATTCCTTAAGCAGAATCAGCAAAATATCTCGCCATCCATCATAATGGTAGGTTAAATACAAATATCTTGTTAGCCAAAAAGCCGAGAAAATTAGAATTAAAATCAAGCGAAGGGGTATCAAAGAGAGGGGTATCATGGACATGGTTGGACTTATGGGGTGCAAATATGTGGTTTCACTAATATGTCAAACCAACTAGTTATTCAACGTAGTTAAAACAGAGTTCTACGATTGGTAATTATGCTTATCGCTAACGTAACGAATGAAGTACTGCACGATGACCTCGAAATCAAATGGATTTACGAAGTTATCCAAGATTAAAACATGAAATAAGGTTACTAAAACGCAGGTTACTTGGGGTATCAGACATCCGTCAAGTGATGGCGCTATTTTTTGCATTCACAGTGTCTTCAGTTATTAATAATCTTCCAACGAAAGCTGTTACATATCACGATATTCTACTCATAAGTTTGTGAGTTATTGTGCTAAAAGTGACAATACTTTTGTTATTTTCAAAACAACGGATCAAAAACAATTTCGTGTTTTAATTACACACTGCTTCTGGTGAAGAATAAAACATTGGTTTGCTGATTTCAAACGTGGTCGTAGAGACACCGATGATGCAGAACGCAATGGGCGTCCAAATGAGGTGCTAACACCAGAAAATATCAAAAAAATTCACAAAATCGTTTTGAATGATCGAAAAGTGAAGTTGCGTGAGTTAGTTAACATCGTACAACAACAAGATATAAAAAAAACGTGTTGATGTGTGGCTCTTGATAGAGATTACGTTGATGAATAAAGCCAATTTTTAACAAAAAAGAGCTTTTTCAGCCTATGTGTTAATTAGGTTTTTGTCATTTCATCAGAACGTCAAATTAACATGGACAGCCGCAGCCAGAGATATATATTTTGCCATAATAACTGTGTCGTCGGCAAATGTTCTTTTGCTGCTGAGATACATAGTAATTAGACAATTGAAAATTAAGGAGGAACCAATAACAAGAAATCAGTTTTGTTTACAGTCCGAACCTTGCTGTTGGTAAATATACAGTGACGAAAAAAAAACACCCAACATAAATATACCGCCTCTTCTCGCTAACCTCCCGAATCCCATCAATCAACAACGATAACAGCCATTAAAAGAAATAGCAGTTGTTTCATCTCTATTCTTGTTAGACGTCGATCCTTCGAATTGCTTTTCGTCCGCCTTCATCCTTCCCGAATCGGATGAGAGTTATTTGTCGACTGGTGAATACGGAATATGAATAATAAGTTCCTCTCGACGCGAGGGAGAGGAGGGGGTTGTGGAGATTGGGGGGATAGAGATGGGGGAATGATCAATTTTTCTTAGGCCGGTCATTTGTTCTGGTTTCGTTCTCTAATAAATTATCGAAAACCCATTTTCAGGATAGATGAAAAAGACATTTATAACGATAATTTCCGCGAACCCAAAAATCTGGGTTAAAGATATGATTTTAAGTGGAAATCTTGTCGGTCACTTTCGATATTAACAGTTAAATAGATAGCAGGATTAATAAGAAACTTCCATTATATAAAGCTATCTACAGAGGATCAAAAAGTAGTACCGAAATAAATATACCGAAAAGTAGTAGTAAACTCACGGGATCAAGACGCGTTCTTGCCAGTAAAATACGTTAGAGAGCTAAGTATTGATCCCACTAAGCCGCTGGAGTTTTTATTGGAAACATTTTTATTGTCTTGCAGCTGCACTGAATATTAGTATGGACACTATGACTAACATATCTAAAAAAACAATATAATTTTTGGGTTCATTGAAAAGAAAGTTACTACATACCTTGATGTTAGTTCTTTTCAAGTTATATATAAAAATAATTTAATACAATTATTTTAGAGATAACTATTTTAAAGTACCCATAAAAAAATTAAGAGATATGCAGCTCTTTGGGGAATATAAGTTATCACTTGTGTATAGACGTAGATATTTCAAAATGGAACATTATACTACCCTTGGAAAAACGCGAATAAAAAGAGTTTGATAACATTTGATTAGGTGTAAATCATAATATTCTTTAAAAATTCGCTACATATATATTGCTCTTCATGCTGGAAACAAAAAGATCCCCACAAATGGTCAGCAAAGACTGTAATTAAGGATTGGCTTGCATAATATAGATTGATTTGAAGATACCATATTAAAGAATAAAGTATTTCTAATTGTCACAAGGTACAATTATTTCAGAGATAACTGTTAGTATGGAAAGTATTCATAGAAAACTTAGGAATATAAGTAATCACTTCAAACACTCTTAGGAAACATAGGATTCAAATAGTATAAAGATAACCCACGCGGAAGTCCAAAGCAACTTCCAGGCAATGCTTTTTGAATGTATCACCATGTATTAATTTTTATACAGATATAAGTATTTCAAAATGGAACATTACGTCACCTTGACAAGACGCTAATAAAAAGAGTGTAAAGGCAACAAAATCTAATGGAAAAAGGTTCAAATTAACATTTGATGGGGTTTTGTAAATCATAATATCTTTGAATTATTTAATGTAGATATATTACTCTTCATTTAAAACAGAAATCCAACAAAAATATCGCAACAAGTGGTCGGAAAGGGATGTAATTAAGGAATGAATGGTTTGCTTATCATGTTAAAGATTGAAGTATTTGAAATTTTTACTTAGTAAATATAAATAAAATGTTTAATTGTATTTTATGTAATACATATTTTTAGTAATAGGCCTGAAAACAGATACACAGTAGTTCAGATGTCTGAACGATATGACCACAGAGGGTAATGTCTTCCTCCCTATCACTGCATATTTAATCACGCAGAATTGTTATGGCATGTGGCAAACAATAGCTACAATAGACAGGTTGAGAAAAATATACAAGCTGAACTGGTTCAATGTAAATATAATAAAACACAACCCTAACCTACAAACTATTATAACTATATAACTAATTGTAGTTTAAGTCCCTCGATAATATATGCATTAAAAGTATTATAATGTTAACATAAATATATTTGGAACATTTTTGTATACTTATGGCTAGTAAAATCCGTTCCAAAAACTGGAAATTAATAACCGACACATATGCTAAATCTAAAAAAATAAGTATATATTTTAAAATATCGATAAACTATCTCTCGTTCATATCAAATACAGTAGATTTACTTGCCTATCGTAGGTATATTTTTTGAATTTCGACGAAGAGAACATAGCATTGTAAAGGTTTCGACCTTCCAAGAAAAACATTGGGGCCGTAAGAATCGAAACTAACCGTAAATAGTTTCAGTTCACAAAAAAAACATACCTACAAAGGATTTTTAAGCGCGAAAAGTTGTGAAAATATGATACAGAGTTACTTAAAGAGATCGATTTTGGTTCTATTAAGGCTTCTATTATGATTAGTTGCTCAAATAAAGTGTAATTAATTGGATAATAGTTCCATTTATATATATTTTTAATGTATTTAAATTACCACTAAATTTCTACAATAGTTTATCTTAGTTTTTAGTACATATTGCACACTGACTATGGACTTGACTGATACGGTAGCAGTAAGTGCCATGCTCTGTTTTTCTGTTAGTTTATATAGGTATGAACAGAATCATCAGAAACGTATTTTCTTAATAAGTGGTTCTAAAGTCGCATATCTCTAGTAATGTTTATTCAATGAAGACATGTTACATCAAAAAGGAAGTATAATTCCATTACTCTTACAACAGAGCAGATCAGAATCAAAATCAAGCAAGAGTACTGGAAATTACTAAAATGCCAGATAAAATACTATACTAATAAAGACACGTACAATTAAAGAAATTTGAACAGAACAGTAGTAATAAATTAATTTGTAAATTAAGAGAGTACTAAACATATTTAATATAAGATGTAAAAAGATTTCAATTTTATCGTTGTTGAACCATTGTTTTCAACTATCTGTTTCAATCAATTTGCTATTCCTTTTTTCCTTTGAATGTCATAATTTAAAAATAATACATGTCATGACAACATTTCAACCGTCACGCTCTCAATCGTTTCTCCATATGCAACAGAGGACCCTATATGTATCTGAATAATACTGGCTATAATAAATTCGCACCATCTATATAGCGATATATATATATATATATATATATATATATATATATATATATATATATATATATAAACGACCAGTTTATAAAAGAAACCAGATGGAGCAGTGCAAGTAGATTCACGATATTATCTCTTTAGAACCCTTCGAATAAGTATCACAACAAAGAGCAAAGTTTCAACCAATGAAAAAGTATTTTTACTATGACTTAATATATTCTAGTAAATATAAGGTTATTATTTCAATATTTTATCTAAAATTAATCACATCATGTTATAGCATTAGCACTAATTCTGTTACGGCTTTCCACCAAAACTACTGTAAAACTTGATTGAATTTTGGGATATGTGACCTCCGATGTTTCGGTTTTGCGGTGAATTCGAATGCTCATGACCGCCTATCTATTGAGAACTTTGTTTTGGAAATACGCAGACAATTTGTCTGAACCTAAATCGAACTTCGAACTGAATGATGAACTTGTCCGTATAAGTTGAATCAACCAAAGAGTATTTATAACGAACCAATGATATTTAGCGTGAATATAAAAAAATCAATCTAGCCATCTATTAGGAGTTCCTACTTATTCACGACACGAATATTAAAGTCTGAATATTAGTATTTATATTATTATGAAGACTCTTCAATTATAATATATATTGGGCGCCTTTATTAAAACCACACTAATAGTGTTAATTAATTTTAAATATTTTTAATTGGTTATGTCAAGCTTTTCCTTCTCTAAGATGATGAGTGTGGAAGAGAGGAGATATAACAGACTAATTGTACGATGTCAGAATGGTTGCAACAGTGGATAGATTTGGCAAAGAACATTGGAAGACCTGTTGCTTCAACGCAAGCATATTGGTTGAAAAGATGACTGATGATGATGATGACAAATTGATTCAGTTGGTGCACTGCTTATAGTACTTTTTTCTCCGCAAATGTGATTTAATCGGTACAAATTCAGACATTAACCAACGTACTGTAACACATTTCTTGTTCACAGTTGAACGAAATAATACGTGCTGAAAACTGAAGCCTATGAAGATAGTTACAAATGTACTCGACGCAATTTAATACCCAGATATACAATCATTTGTTGTAAATCATTTAAAATTAACTGACTGGCGTAATGGTTTGAAGACCCAATACGAACATTCCAAAATATAGAACCAACATTCTTATATATTTTTCTCACAGTAAAACAAGCAATAAATCTCCCGCTTCTACTATTATAAATTAACAATTTACAAATATTAATGAAAAACAGAAACCAGCCACCTTCAGGCGGTCATATCCGCTAGAAAGACATAACTAGCGAGACGCGGAGTCAGTGGAGTAGTAGGACAGGTCCGGATCTGTTACATAGTAGCGGATAATCGATTCATGGCGAAAACGTGGCAAAAAAACCCGGCTGGAAAAAAAAGAGAAATAGAGTGCGAATCCGAATTATTTGAGCGTTCGAGTAAGAGTAAGACGGACGTTTGGCAACAGCGTACGTCTTTGCAGCAGCAGGAATGCACCGGCTTCCTGCCCGAAGACTGCCGCCGGTAAAATTCCGCAAACTGACCACGGCGAAAAGAAAGAACAATTTGTATGTTGGGTCCGTACAACTGATCCCATGGTCTATTGCATGCGCGGCGTGCGGCTCGTCTATCGGCCGGAGACGAGGGAAACTTCTTCGCCTAGGCCTTTCTGCCCAGACGGTGATGATACGGTACTTTGTAACGGACTGGCTGGTGCATTGTTCATGTGTACAACATTGTGCAAGTGCTCGTTAGTACACGTTGAAAATGCAGAGTTTATATTATAATTATTTATGTTTAAATTATCCCACTAATACATAAAGATCACATGGCACACATATTAACAGATGGACTGAAAAGTTCTGGGCGTAACAAAGAAAACGCGTTTTTTTTTTGTTCAAAATTCCAGCGCCACTCTAACATTTCGATACCACTTTTGAAGAACGATTTATCTTTTGCCTCAAATTAGGTCTGTCACCAGTTGCTGTTCGCTCAGATGACTATCACTTTGATTCTGGAATAAAGTGATGGATCCATGTTTCATCCATTGTCACATATGGCAAAACATGGCCAAACACTGTTGGATTTATTTTGTCAACAGTGAGCAGATGCGGTACCCACTTTGAACAGAGCTTTCTCATAGTCGAATGTTCAAAAACTCACGCAACTTCACTTCTCGATAATTTAAAACAATTTTGTGGATTTTTTTATGTTCTCTGGTACGAGGGGCACTATGTATATTTCGGAAAATGGCAACACTGTTGTCATGCGAGTCCATCTGACAGTTCCATCGTAAAGTTTCATATTTTTGATGATATACGTACTCAGAACATTTATGCACGGACGCTATTTGTTTATTTTATATTTAGTTGAAAGTTTCGTCTCGGCAAAAAATGAAACTGAATCGTGAACATTTCCCTGCGATGATTTTTTATGAATTTCGACATGGATTATCACAACAAGAGTGCATCAATCAACTTAATTTGACTTTTGGCAATGAAGCTCCATCAAAAACCACCGTGTGTCGCTAGTTTAGTGAATTCAATCGTGGCCGTAGTTCGCTGTCCGACGAGTTTCTTGAAGGTCAACCAAAATCGGCTGTTGTTCCAGAAAACATCGATGATGTGTGCGAAATGATCGTCATGTCACCTATTGTGAGATTGAGGCATCCCTAAGCATTAGTTCCACCGACATAAAGAAATTCAATCGCGGTACTTCAAAAGACGTTTATAAAATCGTGACAGGTGACGAATCATGGATATATTCGTTTGAGCCCGAAAGTAAGCAGCAGTCGACAGTATAGGTGTTCCAAAGTGAACCAAATCCAACAAAAGTCGTTGGCGCACGAAGCACTTCAAAGAAAATGGTGGCCTGTTTCTTCGGGAAAACTGGCAACAGTGCCTCTAGAGGATCTTAGAACAGTAAATTCTGATTGATACACAACCATTTGTTTGACAGAAGTCTTCGGTGAAATAAGGAAAACAAACAAGAAACGCCGGATTATTCTTCATCATGACAATGCGAGCTCTCACACATCGGCTCAAACAAGAGACTATTTGAGCGCTCAAAACATCGAACTGATGGGTCATCTGCCGTACAGCCCTGATTTGGCACCCAATGACTTCTTTTTGTTCCCATCCGTGAAGAATAAACTGCGTGGTCAACGATTTTCATCGCCCGAAGAAGCTATTGAAGCATTCAAAAATCATGTTTTGAAGATACCTAATGATAAGATACCGGAATGCAATAAATGCTTTGAAAATTGGTTTAGGCATATGCAAAAGTATATCGAGCATCGTGGCGAGAATTTACTTTGAAAAACAATAAAAATATATTCGCAGCTTAACTATTTGTTTTTTCCTATTCCCGAAATATAAATAGTGACCCTCGTATTACCACTTTATTTGGATAGCCACCGCGTTCAGCATCATCGGTGTTTTTAGGACCACGTTTGAAGTTAATAACACTTTTCAAGCCATTGCTTCGCTTGAACGTCTTCTTCGCATCAAGAAGCAGTGTAAAATTGAAACACGAAATTGTTTTGTTCTGAAAATAGCAAAAGTAGCGTAACTCTGAATTATCAATCCAATCATTATCAGAACCAATTATCAGTGGTAGGTCTGTTTGTGTCAATATTGCTACTTGTAGCGAGTAAGGCAGTATCATCGGCATATATGGTAATTATTACTCGTTCACATTTAGGGATATTATCGCTGATACAAAGTAAATACAATATTGATTCAAGTACACTACCTTGTAGTACAACCAACATCCACATGGATGGGTTTCAAAGCCGAATATTTGTCTTAAAGTTTGAATACCGTTAGTCGAAATAGTTCTCATATTAATGCAGACAATAAAAAATGGATTGATAATTGATAAAATAATTAAAAATGACAACTTAAACTCAAATATTGTCATAACATTCTTTATTTTTATATAAGAATGAAAATACCAATATTTCAGTTAATATGATATATTATAAATCACCAATGAAAATGATGTTAGCCACAGTTTAAGTTTTAAAAATTAAAATCAATTCAAATTATCATAATATTTCAAAATATTCATTAAAATACCTTCACACTCTTAATCTCTCTCCTGGTGCTGAAACAATGTCATGTCTCCACTGCTTTTCAACGTATAGAGGTTGTAATTAGGAGAAAAAAAAACAGACGATGCTACAAACTATTCTTCGTGATATAGTTCGCAGCGTAGCATCAAATGGCTTGAGAAGAAAAAACGAAACTATTGACAATTGAAGAAAGTAGTATCTATAGCTGAATTAATAAGGCAAATCGCTCAAGCTGTAGAAGCTTTTGCTTCACTAAGATGGTGGGTGGGAAGAGAGGAGATATAACAAATAAGAGACTAATATTGTACGATGCCAGAATGATTGGTAAAGAATATTAGAAGTCCTGTTGCTTCAACGCAATCGTATTGGTTGAGAAGATGACTGATGATGATGATGACAAGTTGGTTCAGCCGAATTTTAACTTTTGGTGCTCCGCTTATATATATTAAATATTTTATGAAATGTATTTACCAATAACTAATCATCATTTATAAAAACCAATAACCATTTGTCTGTCCAAATGTCGTGAAAAAAAAACGTTATTCTTAGCATTATAGAATTCTCTTAAATACCTTAGTTTTATTACCGACATAATAGTATTATAGTTATATTAAAGGATACCTAATAGTTAATGTTCATTAATAATTTATTTTGAGATTGGAAAAGTAGAATAAATATTTTCAAATTATTTATTTATTTATATAAAAATAATAATAAATGCGGGTAATGACTGTAATGGAGTGAAACTAACTCTGTGTATAAAGTATTAATTCTTTTTTTATTTGAAGGGTACACGTGCGTCATTAACTCAAATATACATGTACATAAAAATATATAGAACATGCATTATTATGTAAAAAAACAAGGATTATAAAAGCAGGGAAGCGATTCCTTAGAAGAGGAAAAAATAAGAAAAAGTAAAATAGTATATCAGCAAATTACATCACTACTCTGTATAAGTGGAATTGCGACATCAGTGAAAATGTCTATTCCTCTTGTTTATTTTCAGGGAATGTTAAATAAAAACACCAATAACGATACGGGAATACTGAGTTGGCAAAGAATGTTGCAGTAAATAAAAGAAGCTCGAAGATAACTGAATAAAACCATCGTATATTACAAAACATCTTGAAACTTAACATGGAAGCGCATAACATAAATGGGAATAGTAGTTACTGCTGTATTCACCAAACATCGTATATTGAAATTAATTAACCAAACTAATTAAACCATCATAATCAATTCGTATGGAGCTTTTGAGGAGACTATCTGTTTACTCAACCAATACGATTTCAACATGATCGCTAATGGAAATCGACTGCAAACCCATCTAGATCTTAAAAATATTAACCTTTTATTCTTCAGACTATTATTGGTGAGGCTGATATGATGTAATCTGTAAAGAGAAACACTCACAATTTTCCTTAATCATAGTATCTGGAATAATGGCACTTTACAGATGTCAGACTTTAGCAGAGAATAACTAATAAAAATATTTTTTGAACAAAAAAACTTATTTAACCTATCTACTTTGAATAAAAAAATATGTAAAAACATTGTATGTGCCTTTGAAATTAGTGGTTTTCCTTCGATTTCCCCCTTTCCCTCCAACAGATCTTAACTTGGTTCCAACAGAACCAGCTCGGCAGTGCACTCTTTAGAATATTTTTTTTTAATCGGCCCATAATTGACGGAGAAATCGGTGAACATACATAAAAAAATACAGCCGAACATAGAACCTCCTCCTTTTTGGAAGTCGGTTAATAATTGTTTGATAGAATCAGATTTTTGTTTGAAATGTAACATTTTCGTTCTTTCAATCGCACCATTTTAAAGAAGCTTAATAAATGTTTAAATACCTAAAGCTTACTTTAATCATTTTCTCCAATTATTCTTAAGCTTTGCATTACGAACTACAAGTATACTAAGAGTATAGTGCCATTTTATTTCACGGAAAAAGTGCCATTTTATTTTTAACTTCCGGATTACGATAAAATGTGGAAATTATATGTATTTTGGTGCCAAATAAATAAAAATCCATGTTAAATTGTCTATGAATTGCATAATTTGAAAACTAAGAGCCATCTATAAATTATTATACTACAATTTTATTGAGGGTTAAGTTGTGTATAATCCCTGTAGTTTTCATCAACATGTGATTATTTCAACGCAAATGAGAGCAAAATGCTTGAAAATGGCAAAAATCACAAATTTTCACGACTATATAAATGGAAAAAGTGCCAAAATATTTTATTTCTTGAATAATGATAAAACTCTCAAAATGTATGTATTTTGGAGGGAAAGAAACGAAAATCCATGTTAAATACTCCTTGAACGTATAGTTCTTAAGATATATAACATAAACATAAATCAACTTATTTCTTGAAAATACACTTTTCATTGCGCATAACTTATAAACTAAGAACGATCTACGAATTATTATACCACCATTCGATTGGGCGTTAAATTGTGTATAATCCCCGTAATTTTTGTCAGCAACTGATTATTTCAACGCAAATGACAGCAAAATGCTTGAAAATGGCAAAAATCGCAAATTTTCACGACTATATACATGGAAAAAGTGCCAAAATGTTTTATCTCTTGGATAATGATAAAACTCTCAAAATGTATGTATTTTGGAGGGAAAGAAACGAAAATCCATGTTAAATACTCCTTGAACGTATAGTTCTTAAGATATATAACATAAACATAAATCAACTTATTTCTTGAAAATACACTTTTCATTGCGCATAACTTATAAACTAAGAACGATCTACGAATTATTATACCACCATTCGATTGGGCGTTAAATTGTGTATAATCCCCGTAATTTTCATCAACATGTGATTATTTCAACGCAAATGACAGCAAAATGCTTGAAAATGGCAAAAATCGCAAATTTTCACGACTATATACATGGAAAAGTGCCAAAATGTTTTATCTCTTGGATAATGATAAAACTCTCAAAATATATGTATTTTGAGGGGAAACAAACGAAAATCTATGTTAAATACTCTATGGAGGTATAGATCTTAAGATATATAACATAAACAGAAATCAACTTATTTCTTGAAAATACACTTTTCATTGCGCATAACTTATAAACTAAGAACGATCCACGAATTATTATACCACCATTCGATTGGGCGTTAAATTGTGTATAATCCCCGTAATTTTTGTCACCAACTGATTATTTCAACGCGAATGACAGCAAAATGATTGAAAATGGCAAAAATCGCAATTTTTCACGACTATATACATGGAAAAAGTGCCAAAATGTTTTACCTCTTGGATAGTGATAAAACTCTCAAAACATATGCATTTTGAGGGGAAATAAACGAAAATCCATGTTAAATACTCAACGGACGTATAGATCTTAAGATATATAACATAAACAGAAATCAACTAATTTCTTGAAAATACACTTTTCATTGCATAACTTATAAACTAAGAACGATCCACGAGTTATTATACCACCATTCGATTGGGCGTTAAATTGTGTATAATCTCCGTAATTTTCATCAACAACTGATTATTTCAACGCAAATGACAGCAAAATGCTTGAAAATGGCAAAAATCGCAAATTTTCACGACTATATACATGGAAAAAGTGCCAAAATGTTTTATCTCTTGGATAATGATAAAACTCTCAAAATGTATGTATTTTGGAGGGAAAGAAACGAAAATCCATGTTAAATACTCCTTGAACGTATAGTTCTTAAGATATATAACATAAACATAAATCAACTAATTTCTTGAAAATACACTTTTCATTGTATAACTTATAAACTAAGAACGATCTACGAATTATTATACCACCATTCGATTGGGCGTTAAATTGTATACAATCCCGTAATTCTCATTGGCATGCGGTTATTTCAACGCAAATGACAGCAAAATGTTTGAAAATGGCAAAAATCGCAAATTTTCACGACTATATACATGGAAAAAGTGCCATAATGTTTTATCTCTTGGATAATAATAAAACCCTCAAAATATATGTATTTTCAGGGGAAATAAACGAAAATCCATGTTAAATACTCTATGGAGGTATAGATCTTAAGATATATAACATAAACAGAAATCAACTAATTTCTTGAAAATACACTTTTCATTGTATAGCTTATAAACTAAAAACGATCTACGAATTATTCTAGCACCATTCGATTGGGCGTTAAATTGTGTATAATCTCCGTAATTTTCATCAACATGTGATTATTTGAACGCAAATGAAACTTGACTATATACAAATATACTTTTCTTATAGAATGAAGAACTAAGCGCTGTATAGAAAATACTATACTACCATTAGATTGGCATAAAATTATTTAATTTCGTAATTTTCATTAACCACTTGATTATCTTAACAGAAATCAGCAAAATGCTTGAAATTGGCAAAAATCGCAAATTTTCACGACTATATACATGGAAAAAGTGCCAAAATGTTTAACCCCTTGGATAATGATAAAACTCTCAAAATATATGTATTTTGAGGGGAAATAAACGAAAATCCACGTTAAATACTCAATGGACGTATAGATCTTAAGATATATAACATAAACAGAAATCAACTAATTTCTTGAAAATACACTTTTCATTGTATAACTTATAAACTAAGAACGATCTACGAATTATTATACCACCATTCAATTGGGCGTTAAATTGTATACAATCACCGTAATTTTCATCAACATATGATTATTTCAACGCAAATGACAGCAAAATGCTTGAAATTGGCAAAAATCGCAAATTTTCACGACTATATACATGGAAAAAGTGCCAAAATGTTTAACCCCTTGGATAATGATAAAACTCTCAAAATATATGTATTTTGAGGGGAAATAAACGAAAATCCACGTTAAATACTCAATGGACATATAGATCTTAAGATATATAACATAAACAGAAATCAACTAATTTCTTGAAAATACACTTTTCATTGTATAACTTATAAACTAAGAACGATCTACAAATTATTATACCACCATTCAATTGGGCGTTAAATTGTATACAATCACCGTAATTTTCATCAACATGTGATTATTTCAACGCAAATGACAGCAAAATGCTTGAAAATGGCAAAAATCGCAAATTTTCACGACTATATACATGGAAAAAGTGCCAAAATGTTTTACCCCTTGGATAATGATAAAACTCTCAAAATATATGTATTTTGAGGGGAAATAAACGAAAATCCATGTTAAATACTCTATGGACGTATAGATCTTAAAATATATAACATATATATAACAAAAATCAACTAATTTCTTGAAAATACACTTGTCATTGAATTACTTGAAAACTCATAACTATCTACAAATTATTATACTACCATTCGATTGAGCGTTAAGTTGTATATAATCCCCGTAAATTTCATCAACATGTGATAATTTCAAAGGAAATGGCAGCAAAAAACTTGAAGCTTGACTATATACAAATATACTTTTCTTATAGAATGAAGAACTAAGCGCTGTATAGAAAATACTATACTACCATTAGATTGGCATAAAATTATTTAATTTCGTAATTTTCATTAACCACTTGATTATCTTAACAGAAATCAGCAGGGAAAAAATTGAAAATGGCAAAAAAATCGTGAATTCACATGAAAAAAGTTCAATATCATATTGTATATATGGAATATGAAAAATATCCCAAAAAAAAACGATGTTATTTTATCCGCAAGCCTTTATTAGGAATACATTTTAATATGTTTTGCGTACATATTCGACGAAACAGTCCGAAGCAAATGTCAAATAATATTGAGATAGGCGTCACCGACGCATAAACAATCAATTCGGCGGCATTTTTACCGAACGTGCCCTATATATATGGTTGATTTCGCTCGATTATTAACGGCCAACTAGGACACATCGTTCACCACATACAAATATGTGACCTTTTCATTAAAACACAACCAATTCCGCTTAGTCAAAGCAGGCGGGTTTCAATTTTGCTCCGCGCGATGTTCTGCTCTGGACTTTTTCAGGCTCGGTTTTTTTATTAAATTGTCATTTTTCATTAAAACCCGTCCATGCAAAAATGAGATTACACTTTTTTTCCCTACGGCACATTCATATGAATTCCGGGAAACGTAATATTCGATCGCTGAAATACATTTTAAATTAGAATGTTGAGATTGATGATAAACAGATTTTTTTGGAATTGTTTTGTATATAACATGTCATTCAATACGTATCCGGGTTAACAGAAAAAATCGCTTTTAAGGGGGCCGTCTCACAATGAAGATACAGAAATTTAAAAAAAATAATACAATATAAAAATTATAAAAATATATTATTCCGATATATTCTGGTGAAAATTCGATGGGATCTAACCTAACTTATACTCCGCCCAAAGAAGTTTTGTACATACGTCATCAAGATGTTTAATGTAATGCCTGCTACCATTTGTAAATTCGTTTTAGAATCAGACAATATTTTCCTTTTCATTTTATTCTAGTCAAAAACAGACTCAATGCTGTCTGATATCTTCGAAAGTGTAACCGAATTAGCCTGCCAAAGTCGTCCGGTTGTCAAAATTATGCAAAATTCTTCAAAACAGTAGAGCTAAGAGGTTATAAACTAACAAACATTGATTTGGCATTTTGCTTGCTTATTAAATTCCAAATCGCTGCTTATTATTATTCTGATTGAAAATTCCGAAGCCAGACAGAACAGATTGTATGTCGAATCAGTTGCTTTGAACAGGAAGGAGATCATGGAGGGCCCCTTTCGCCAGTAAAATTCGTAGGAGAGATATTAATTTGTTGCGATTTTTATTAAAAATATTTTTAGCGTGTTGCAACTGCTCTGAATATTATATGGGCACGGTCACTGAAATATATCAAAAAATAAAATATATAATCTTTAATTCGCCGATCAGCTTGATGTTAGCTCTATGAAATGTATAAAAACAGTGAGTAGTTTTTAATTTAATAAAATTATTTCATAGGAAACTGTTGGTCTGAAAAGTATCGAAGAGGTCTAATGAAGCTTCCAGATATTGCTTTTAAAAGAATTCAGTTTTTAAAAGCATATAATAAAATGAAAAAGACTTATTAATTCAATTAATGTATTTAGATGAGACATGGATATTTCAGAATGGGACCAATATACTCAATGGCCACTCATGGCAAGATGATAATAAAAATAGTGTTATGACAACAAAAGTTGATGGAGAAAGGTAAATGTTGAAGTAGCAATTGATTAGGTTTTATTAGTTACAATATTTATTAATAATTCATTGCAGATATATTGCACTCGATCAGACACATTGAAGAACTTGACAAGTGACGGAATTGTAAACAAATGACATTGGAAATTAACCGCTTAGTTATTCATTTGAATGAAACTTTCTCAATATGATGATTCCACGCTGCCAATTTCTAAGACAGGGTGTGATGAGAGTGGAAACAACTAAAAGGGAATATATAATGAATATACGATGGAAATGTTATTGTAGGGTGTAAAAAAAAAGTGTCATTGTTCAGAATATACATGAACATTTGGTTAAAATGTGTCAGGAGAGAAAGAATAAGTAACTGTTGCGCGGATATGGCAAATACATTAAGAAGAATACAATACAACTACAAACGCGTCTAGACCTCATCATCGGTGGTATAGAAAATATTTCAATGTAAATTAAATTAAACTATTACAAGTGTGTACTTATTTGTAGTTTTAAGTCCTTTGATAATATATGCATTAGATTTACTATAATGGCAAAATAAATTATATTTGATAAGCAAACATCTTAATGATTTTATTTAGATTAGGATTTTGTTGTATGTCAAAGCCAAACTGAACTAAAACTCAAAATTGATACGGCAACATTTGGACGTTTACTTTGAACACTACAATACCTTGAATAAAATATATTGTACCAACTTTAATTAACAAGAATCCTCTAAAACTAATTTATAGACCTAATCACTACATAGTATAAAACAAAGTCGCCTTTTCTGTCCCTATATCCCTATGTGCGTTTAAATCTTTAAAACTACGCAACGGATTTTGATGCGGTTTTTTTTATTGGTAGAGTGATTCAAGAGGAAGGTTTATATGTATAATACATGCATAATATACTAAGGCAACATTGCTAATTTTAGAGGTTTCTAATGTGACGTCGTAAATTAACCTATTTTTTAGGCTTATTTAGGAATTAGCAAAAACGCTGCCTAACCCTACGAGTTAGATCAAATTAATGTACTACAGTATTGTACACCATAAAAAGGTCTACAAAAAAGTCCGCGATGGTATATGTTTATCTTTTAGGGATAACCCATATTAACCATTTTTATTGTTTACTTTTTACGTGAGAAAATGGCTTATTTACGAACCTATTTTAAGCAATACGGTATTAATCCTTATCGAATTAAGTACCTTAAATACAGTGTGCAATTAATATAGATCAATATGGTTCCTTACAGCATGTAAATTAAACAAATATTTTCGGAGATATTACAAATTTAAAATTTGCGTTTAAAAATGTGTAATGTAATAAAAATTGTATGAATTTAGATATTCCAAAGATAGGAAATCTTCATAGTAAGTATAGGGGAAGAGGAATTGTTTTACTCCAAATTTAATGCGTGCAGGCCAAGGGCAGTAATGAATGAACCAAAAATACTGGATCGATTTTAATCATGTTTTCATTGAGTGACATAGGCATATATATTATTATGCCCGCTATGTTTTTATATACAACGTTCATATTTTTTCTGTAGTGTATTTAATTTAGTATCAGCATTGCACCCGTGCAAAACCGGGGCGGGTCGCTAGTAAAAAGAAATAATAGAACGCAACACATCCGTTATGTAGTCCAGTAGAGTCTTGCATTGATTTTATTACAAAAACACGAATTAAAAAACAATCTTAACCCATTTCGCTATCCACTGCACTCATATCGAACAAAGTCCTGGTAAATGTAGGTTACGTCGTACGAAGAACGCTAGACCGTCCCTTTCTCTCCCACCCCCCACCCTCGCTCGCAACCCCGAGAAATCCTAGGGGGTAAAACCGGAATATTTGTTCCACCCACCGAGAGACACCCTTTCCTATCGATCCGCGCCTGCAACTAGGGCAGGAAATTTTAGCTGCAACGAGGTCGTCGCACCCTCGGTTGCAGGAAAACCATGCCATCAGAATAAGGATGGCACATCGAAAAACTCTTTCGCTATTTTATTCGGTTATTCCTTGTTTCTAATTTTTGAAGGTCTTGTAAGAGGAATTAATACTGCAACCGTGTTTCGTCAATTGTTATTTAAATTTCTTTAAAAAGATACGTTTAAGTTGTCTGACTTGCCATCCGAAATATCTAAAGACGAAGAAAATAAAATGACCAATTCAAATCCACATGAAAAAACTTACAGTCAGAGAAGTTAAACAAACAACAATGAGGGAGATAAACTATAAAAAAACCCGGATATGATTTCATAACCGAGAAAATATTACACGAACTATCAGAGATGAAGGTAAACACATTTATGTGTATTAACATATATATGTAACGCAATACTACGAATGAACTATTTTCTTAGCATATGGAAAGTAACAAAATTAATAATGATTCTCAAACCACAGATACACAGATAATCTCAAATGTTTTTGAGAAATTATATATAAAGGGGCTTAATATCATAGAAAAAAGAAAAATTACTCCAGAACATCAATTTTGGATTGGTAATACACACGGGACTATAGAACAACTGCATATATAAGTGCAAGAAGCAAAATAAATATGGACTTAAATGTCAACGGATATTATTCGACTGCAATCCTGGGCATATCAGGCTTTTGATGAAGTATGGCACACAAGGTTGCAGTTTGAAGAGACTCTTCCCTCATTCACATTTTCAGTTACTAAAAATCTTACCTCACAGATAGACATTTCACTGAATTACATCCAATGTATATCCAGGAGTTACGCAAGGTGCTGTAGTGGGTTTAATATCGTGAATCCTATATACCAAACACAATAATCTCAACATATTTAGACGCCACAGACATCTTAGCATCTCACGAAGATCCAATAACAGCATCAAAGAATCTCCAAATACACCTTGATAAAATACAGCTGTGGTTGAAAATATGACGTATCAAAGCAAATGAAACAATGCTCTATGTGTAGAGGAACGTTCATAGCCAACCAGTGCCCACCATAAACTTCCACAAGCCAACGATGCTAAGTATCTTAGTATGCATCTAGACTGACGTCTAACACAGTGCATACTTACTAAACGAAAACAACTTGGTCCTAAACTAAACCAAGTAATAATGACATAACAAGGTATTGCTATACGAATAATACTTTAAGCCCATTTGATCATATGGAATCTAACTACGGGGTACTACTAGCAAGTCTAATGTAGCCAACATTCAACGGTTTCAAAAGACAATGTTGCGTACCATTGTCCATGCTCCGTACTATGTCTCTAAAGTGATACAACGCGATATCCCGCTAGAATCCATAACGATGATAATAATAAAGTGAATTTCTGCATGTCATGTATATATTAAAATCATAAGAAATGCTCATAGCCGACTGGGCATATTGTTGAACCACTAGAAGTAATCCTCCACCGCCTCCTGGACATAAACTGGTAGCCCTAACTTTCAAAAATTTCACGACAAACTGGCGTCCAAACCGAACTAATTGAGCTTCGAATTCCTATGCCACCCACGGTATAGTCCAGGAAAATTGTATTTCCAGAAAATGTTTACAAATATTAAAGGATTATAACGTCAAGAATAAAGCCATAGCTTCATCGCAAACCAATAGTGTATATTATGTGCGTATATTATGGTGTATACCAATGGAGTTTTCAAAATAGTTTCCATCACTACGTTTTCCCGTATTTTGCTTTGTTATTCATCCAAACCATGGTCTGATTGATACTGCAGGTGGAATCGGAATTTACCATTTAAATGGTTTCACTATATTTGCTTTATATCGACAGATTCTCTCTTAAAATATAATACCAGCAATAGAATACAAAATATCAGCAAAAACAGGGAAAAGTTTTCCAGGTCACACTTTTAAGCATATCGTTGATGTAGATAAATATATACAGATGACTTAGTAATAGACAAAAATAATATATGTTAAAACAAACAATATCAAAAGTGTCAAAACAGGAAGAAAAAGAAAAATTGTAAACCAAGAGCTAAACATCAAGGAAATATGATCATAGAAAACAATGATCAAATAATTAAATATGAAAGAAAATCATAAACTCAAATAAAGCCTTCTATGCAAACCAAATGATGGCTGAAAATATATCACCAAAAAGACAAAAATAAGAATACGTAACACACCAACAAGATCAATAACAATGTATAATGCAGAGACAAAACAAATTGACAACAAAAAAGACTTAAAATTATTTCACCAGCCTTGTAAACTTCTTCCGTCCAATTCATGAACATTTCAAAACAGATAATACACTTTCTGACATAAAAACTTTTACATAGCAGAAATATGAACAACACTATTACTAATATTATTGGTTCAAGTCGTCATCATACAACTTTACAGCGCCACAAACATATTATGCCAACCAAAATAGTATACTAAAAACGTAATAACAAAATACCTCAAAAAATCTGAAAGTTAATACCAAAAGAATTACATATAAATGCAGAAACTGTTGATTGAAGGTCTAATACTTTATCATATTTTGTTAAACTTATAAACTATGTTAAAGGGTTTTCTGGGCTAAAACTGAAAAAAAAACTATTTATATATTTAACATTTCCCAGAATTTAGGATATATCATCGATCAAATTCCAGTAAATTTCGAAGTTATGTTTATTTTAGTGAGGCAGAAAGTAAACCTTTAAAACTTTTGCTTTGTGCCATGCCAAGCTGCGTATATAACTTTCTACCATTTATATATTAAAATTACATTTTTTACTATAGAAAGAAGTTGAAATTATAAAAAAATATCGATAATTTTTTTTCTTCGCTATTGTCACTTAAGAAAAATTGTTTTTATTCAGTTTTTGACTTATATTTATTATGTAATATTAAGGATATTTATTAATACCTCTATAGCGGATATGACAATTTTTGATGCTTCTTATTTCGCTATTTTAATTATTATTGTCGTACAAATCATATAGAAAGCATGAAAAGTTAAATATTTCTTTTTGATATCGCAGAGTTATGAAAGTTTTGATATATCCGAGCATAGTACAATGAAAACATATCTAATAGGTTATCGCTATGTTAGCCCTAACTATCAAGAGATGTGTGTATAAATTTGACAGGTGTTGGATCATTAGTTTGTGAATTATAGCATTTTAAGTGAAGCAACTTTTGTTATTATAGTGAAAAAAATTAATAAAAAGGAATTTCGCGTGTTGATAAAATAGTGCTTTTTGAAGGGAAAAAATACAGTTGAAGCAAAAACTTGGCTTGATGCCGAGTTTTCGGACACTGCTCCAGGAAAATCAACCATCAGGGATTGGTATACTAAGTTTAGACGTGGTGAAATGAGCACCGAAGACTGTGAATGCAGTGGACGCCCAAAAGAGGTTGTTACCGACAAAAACATAAAAAAAATCTACAAAATGATTTTGAATGACAGTAAATTGAACTTGAATGAAACAGCTCTAAAGATATCAACTGAACGTGTACATCATATCATTCACGAATATTTGGGTATAAGAAAGCTCTGTGCAAAATGGGTGCCGCGCGAGCTCACTTTTGACCAAAAACAACGACGAGTTGATGATTCGGAGTAATGTTTGAAGATGTTCAACCGTAAGAAACACGAGTTTTCGTCGATATGTGAAAATGGACGAAACATGGCTCCATCATTTCACTCCGAAGTCCAATCGACAGTCAAGTGGACTGCCCACGATGAACCCGCTCCAAAGCGTGCGAAAACGCAACAGTGGGTTGGCAAGGTTATGGCGTCTGTATTTTGGGATGCGCATTGACTACCTTGAAAAAGGAAGGACCATTAACAGCGACAATTACATAGCATAGGTCGTTTGAAGGACGAAATCGCCGAAAAATGGCCGCATTTGTAGAAAAAGAAAGTACTGCATATCACAAGTCAGTGAAAACGATGTCAAAAATCCATGAATTGGGCTTCGAATTGCTTCCCAATCCACCGTATTCTCCAGATCTGCCCCCCAGCGACTATTTCCTGTTCTCAGATCTCAAAGAATGCTCGCTGGGAAGAAATTTTCGTCAAATGAAGAGGTGATGGCCGAAACTGAGGCCTATTTTGAAGCAAAGGACAAATCGTACTACAGAAATGGTATCGAAAAGTTGGAGGGTCACTATAATCAGTGTATAACCCTTGTATAATCAATATATCATTAGATCTCTTTTTAAGACTTTGGACTCAATATCATTAACCGTGTAATTAAAACCATAATGTAACAAAAAATAAATAAAATCAAAGAAAGTCTTACCAAAATATTACCGAAACAAAATAAACCTAGTTATGACGAAAACAAAGAAACATTATTGATTATTGATAGAAGTAATATCTAACGCCACTGTATTTATATCTTAACTAAAATTTCTATAGAGCTTCCTTCTCGGCCATTGTAACATTTGCAGCGAGATAATCGATGATAATCCGGCTCGACGATTGTTTAATAAAAATGCATTCAGAGACCGTATTTCGTTTGTTTAGCATTGCAACCGGGCAGTTGTGACTCCATTATTTTAATTCATTTTCAAAAAAGTACTATTCCTATTAGCCGGAATTAAATAAATGTAGGGATATTATCGTAATTGTAGGTGTAACAATTCTTATTACTTCAAATTTCCTCTAAATCGTACGAGAAGCTCGAAAAATTAAATACTTATTTTTAATATATGTTATGTATATAATAAGATATACCTTCCAATATAACATCATTTATCTTTATACGGCTTTAAACTGAATATCGATCGAAGTTATCTATATATATAAAACTAATATAATAAATAAAACCCAAGAATGTATCGGGGTCTATTCCTAAAACGATATAAACATAGCTATATTTATTTTCTGTATCAATATTTGTTCTTTATAACCTGAGCTATTCAAATATCTATTGAAGACTAAACTACACAAAAGCGGACACCAAACACCACAGTATTCATATCACTATATAATTATATATAACACTTTTAATTTAATTACTATATATACAACTAGCGACCCGCCCCGGCTTCGCACGGGTGCAATGCTGATACTAAATTAAATATACTACAGAAAAAATATGAACGTTGTATATAAAAACATAGCGGCCCGCTCCGACTTTACACGGGCATAAAATATATATGTCACTATAAAATATATATGTCATAATGCCTATGTCACTCAATGAAAACATGATTAAAATCGATCCAGTATTTTTGGTTCATTCATTACTGCCCTTGGCCTGCACGCATTAAATTTGGAGTAAAACAATTCCTCTTCCCCTATACTTACTATGAAGATTTCCTGCTATCTTTGGAATATCTAAATTCATACAATTTTTATTACATTACACATTTTTAAACGCAAATTTTAAATTTGTAATATCTCCGAAAATATTTGTTTAATTTACATGCTGTAAGGAACCATATTGATCTATATTAATTGCACACTGTATTTAAGGTACTTAATTCGATAAGGATTAATGCCGTATTGCTTAAAATAGCTTCGTAAATAAGCCATTTTCTCACGTAAAAAGTAAACAATAAAAATGGTTAATGTGGGTTATCCCTAAAAGATAAACATATACCATCGCGGACTTTTTTGTAGACCTTTTTATGGTGTACAATACTGTAGTACATTAAATTGATCTAACTCGTAGGGTTAGGCAGCGTTTTTGCTAATTGCTAAATAAGCCTAAAAAAATAGGTTAATTTACGACATCACGTTAGAAACCTCTAAAATTAGCAATGTTGCCTTAGTATATTATGCATATAAACCTTCCTCTTGAATCACTCTATCTACTGAAAAAAACCGCATCAAAATCCGTTGCGCAGTTTTAAAGATTTAAGCGCACATAGGGATACAGGGACAGAAAAGGCGACTTTGTTTTATACTATGTAGTGATATACAATTTAGGTTTTCTCTAATTTTCAGCAATATACATGATGACTAATTTTGAAAAAACTATTTTATGACAATTCTACGTATTTACTTTACCTGGAATAAAAATTGTTTCTGTTAAAATTAAACATTCTAATGTGTACCAGTGGTGATGTAAATAAATAACAGTGTTGATAATATTTGAGTTTAGGCCTCATTTGTTTTGTTTATTGTGTATATAAGTCTCCAATAATGTAGTTCTTTTTCTAGTTATCAAACAATATGGAACATTATATTTGATATAAGGTGATGGCCTTTATCTTACAATTTTACATGAAGTCAGTATATATTTCCACAAGATTCGATTGTCCTTTAAAGAAAAGAAAATGGGTTTCTAACTGAATATTCACTGCTGTTCATTACTATATGGCCATACTTCCCCAAGTCTTCAACAAGTATCAGTCAAACCCCGTCGTGATACACCGTTCTTGTACACCAAATATTGCGATGAGCTATACTTCATCACATTAAGGGTTCTCCTCTTATCGTCCTATAAACCTGTCACCTGTGATTTCTAAACTTTTTGAAAAACTATACATTAAGAGACTCAAAATAATCGCAGACGAGAGAAATATTATTCCAGACCATCAATTTGGTTTCCGTAATAAACACGGAACAGAACAAATACATACATACATCCTTTGTAGAAGAACATGTCCCTCAGTAAAATTGAATAATCATGAACTTCCGCAAGCAGACAAAGTTAAATATATGGGAATGCATTTTGATCGACGTTTGACATGAAAAAAACATATACTGACAAAACGCAAACAGCTTGGGCTTAAACTAAACCAAACGTATTAGTTGATAGGGCGTAAATCTACATTATCATTAGATAACAAGGTCTTGCTGTATAAGTCAATACTTTGGCCCATTTGGACCTATGATATGGAACTGTGGGGTACTACTAGTAAATCTAACAAAGCTATCCTTCAGAAGTTCCAGAATAAAGTGTTGCGAGTCATCGTCGATGCCCCATATTACGTCTCCAATAAACTGATTCTGCGCGATATCCCCTTAGAACCCATAACGAGTGTGATTCGAAGTGTGATTTAGTGCGAAGTACTCTGAAATATTATTAGTGCATCCCAATGCACTCGCTAAACAGTTAAATGTGCGCGATGATAGTGAAGTGCGTAGGCTCAAAAGTAAACTGCATCATATCTAAATACAGATTTTGTAAAGTACATGTGCTTAGAAGTTTGTAAAGCTATTATTAAAACAAACTTCAGAATTATAATTTGTGTTTTTTTACCTAACTATTACAAGATAATTTGATACAATACCGGATATACTTTTTCATTCCACTCAATTGCTAAAAGTTTACGTAAATAAAACCAAACATCTATCATCAAATTTAAATAGTTTAAACCTTTTTTGTATTGTAGTTACAATCAACGAAGTAAAATCAATGTTTTGGTAGCCCTGACAAATACATTTTCATCCATATCTTAATAATATCATCTTAATTGCGAATAAGATAATGATATAAGATAAACGATCCAGATAAAAACAAAGGGCACCAAAAAGCTCAAAGGTTAGGAAACTCTAAGCAGTCAACATTTCGTAATACTGCTAATTAGTGTTTGACTTAATATGGCCTGTTTTTAAACGTTCTACTTTTATTTCTACTAAAATCTCAGTAGTCACACTCATAATTAGAAATAAATATTGTTTAGGACCATATATTGTTATTATTATGAAACAATATATTTTGTGATTCTTTAATAGAGTCATTATGGCTATTTATTCATAAAATATATTCAGTTATGTAATTCAGGTTAAGTTATCAAACGTATAACATGATGTAACCGTTTATATGAGAATCTTAAAATACATAAATCGACATAATATTCGAACTACGAACTTTTAATTATAAAATATTAAGAATAATATATCCCTAATGAAGAATTATGTGATCTTCCATATAAACAAAATAGGTCTGGGTTTGTATATTCGACCCTGTTGTCGAAATTCGACTACAATTTATGTTAATCGTGTTTCTCTTAAACCAGAGTAAAGGGAATAATTTAACAACGAAAAATTTTTCACATTATTTTCAATATAAGATCAGACATGTATCTGATTTTTTAAATGGCATTTAATTCTCATCTGATTTCCATTAAGTTTCATTAACCCACATATAAACTATTGATAAGATTAAATTACTACACCAGTGAACATTATAACAAAATATCATAAGATTATTTTTAGAAGTGTAATAACTTCAAAGTATCAAATAAAGAATGCACGATCTTCTATGCAAATTAGTAGTAAATGTAGTTGATTTATAATATATATATATATATATATATATATATATATATATATATATATATATATATATATATATATATAAGCAACTGTATATACCTTCCAATAAAGCGGACACATTAATTTGTTCCCTCTAGATGTAAAATATAATTTTACGTGATCATACTATTGTTAATCGATTTTCATCCAAACTTTATTAGAGTTAACAACAACTCTCTAGCAGATCCAACAATTCGACAGTAATCAAAAATAACACAAAATCTGAAATAACATTGCTTAAAATTAAATAACTTCGTTTGATGATGTTTTAGCACACTCTTCCTCGATATAAGCTTTAACCGTGCCAAAATTTCACTCCTCCAGGTGCCCCGGTTTTCCGCAAAAAAAAGAGACGAATTTTTTTTAATTTTCGCTAAGCCGAATCATAGTCCCTTCAATAAAACAGTGGACTCACGTCACCTGAATTGATGACGTCAAAACATCGCAATGTTGCCGCGTCAACTCTAAGTTTTAGTTCAGTTTAGCTTTGACATACAACAAAATTCTATTTTAAATACAATAATGACACAAAAATGTTATCAAACAATATATAGCTTATTTTAACCTTATAGTACATGCATTTATTATCGAAGGACTTAAAACTATAATTAAGTACACAGTTATAACAGTTTATAGGTTAGGGTTGTCTAATTATATTTACATTGAACTCTTTCCCATACCACCTATGATTTAGAGTTCGTAGTTGTATCCCCTGGAGGCCTAATCCACCTAATTAACAATTGTATATCCAAGTAATATATTTTACTTTCACTAGAGAACATATTTACCTTTTACGCTTAGTTCTTGTTTCCTTCAGTAAAGTGTTTCTTTCTAAAGTAATTTTGGCATTACTGTATTTTCTCCTTAGTTTGTTTTGTTACCACCTCTACACATATTTCTTGATAAAACTAGATTTAATTAATAATAATTAAGATAAAACTTAATTTAAGAAACTATATTTTAATTATACCTAATGCATTTGCCATATCTACAAAACAGTTAGTATTCTTTCTCCCCTCATACATTTTAACCAAATGCTCGTGTAGAATAACATTTTTAGATATTTCCACCCACCTTTCCTCATCACCTTTGCTTAGAAATTGTCAGCATTGAATCCTGATCCCATAATCAGAAAGTTTCAATCAACTGAATAAATAATTTAGCTGTTAATTTCCAATCTATCTAACATTTGTTCACGATTCCATCATTTATCAATTTCTTCCTCGATGTGTCTGATCAAGTTCATCTAAACCGAAGGAAGAACAATATATCAACAATGAATTATTAATAAATGTTACGACTAATAAAACATAATCAGTTGTTATTCCAACATTTACCTTCCTCCATCAACTTTTGTTGCCTAACACTATTTATATTATCATTTTGCCATGAGTGTGAAATATCCATATCTCATCTAAATACACAAATTGAATATAATACGTATATATTTTATTATATGCTTTTAAAACTTGGCATCAAGCCAAGTTTTTGCTTCAACTGTATTCTTTCTTTAACTTTAACACTATCAAACGCTGTTAAGAAACATAGGATGTGAATGAATAAGATGGGATGTGAATAGTATAAAGATAATCTATGAAGAGGTCAAACGCAACTTCCAGACATTGCCTTTAAAAAAATACAATTTTTAAAACCTTATAATAAAATTAAGGGAGACTATTTGTGTGCACACATAGGTATTTCAAAATGGAAGATTAGGTGACCCTTGGCAAGATGCTAATTTAAAGAGAATAAAGAAAACAAAAGTTGATGGAAAAAATTATAAGTTTGATTAATATTTCATTAAGTTTTGTAAATCATAATATCTTTTTAATAATTCAATGCAGATCTATTGTTTTTAATGCTAGAAACAGGAAAATGATCCCAACAAGTGGTAGGCAGAGGCTGTAATTAAGGATTGTCTTGCGAAATATAAATTAAGTTTGGAAGATACCATGTTAAAGAGTGAAGTATTTCAAATTGTCAGTTAGTTAGTTATAAATGAAATGTTTAATTGGTTTATGTAATTTACCTTTTTAGATTTGCCTTACAAAAGATCAAATCAAAAAACAAAATATTACAGTAGATCAAATGGCATAATAATATTGGTTACAAAATGTAACATCTCTGTATGTCACTGAAAGAATTACTACAGTAGATACGCAGGTCGAGAAATACAGGCGAGAATTGTTTGAAAACTTGGAAAGAATAGTCTACAGTAACACCCTTCGGTGTGGATGAACTCCATCAAACACACAGAAGAAATTGACAAATGGTGGAATCGTGAACTAATGTTAGATTGGAAATTAACAGCTTAGTTATTGACTTGAATACTAGCTCAGAATGTAACAGTGAGTGAATGCAACTTTCTTGATGTGGGATTACGATTCTGTGATGACAATACCAAGACAGGGTGATGAAAGTGAACACAGCTAAAGATGGGCGTATAATTAATATAGGACAACTGTAGAAAATCATATTGTAGAGTGTGCAAGACTTATGTGAATGGATACGTTTATATATGTGTGTAAAATGTACGGAGAGAGAATTTATACTAAATGTTTTGCAGATATGGCAAATGCATTAAGGAGAATGCAGTGATTAATTTTAATTTTGTCAAGAAAAATGTACAGAGATAGTAACAAAAGAAACTAAGGAGAAATACAGTGAAGAAAACACAGTAATGTATGAGTAAATATGTTCTCTAACGAAAATAAAATTCATTACTTGGATGTACAATTGTTAATTAGGTGAATTAAGCCTCCAGAGGATACATAGGTGATTTAGGAAAGAAGTTAATGTAAATATAATAAAATAACATTAACCTACACACTGTTGTGGCCGTATAATTAACTGTAGTTTGAGTCCTTCGATAACATATGCATTAGAGGTACTACAATATTAAAGTAAATTACATTTTATAACATTTTTGTTTCATTATTTTATTTCTATTAGAATGTTATATATCGCATTTAATGCGGCAACATTGCACCTTTTTGACGTCATAAATTGAGAAGACATGAGTTCAATGTTACTTTGGATCGACTATATTTATATTTCCAACGATACCTGTACAAACGGACGTAACAGTCGCGATTACTAGAGGTATTGTCATCAATCCGGATACATCACTCATCGATGCCGTACCGACCATGACCTATATTCCGGTTCTATTTTTTTTAGTGAGGGGGGGGTGAAAAAACCCGAAGAAATCCTCCGGAACGGAGCCGGCGTTCGCGCCACACCGTCCCCCCGTCCGGCGACCCCTCGCGCGAAAACAACACCAGATCTTGGCGGCGGCAACATATGATCGGGCCGGAAGTAGCCTTGAAAATGTTCGCACGGCGTTGAATAAAAAAACAACAACGCACACCACGAAACGGGCCATCCCGGAGGATCCGTTCGGCCGGAACCGCGAACATACACACACACAACCTAGAGAAAATCGGACTTATTGCGTTTCAATCAATTAACAACGGGTGTTACGTTAGTTCCTGTTCGGGCGTCGGGGTGTAGATGACACGCTAGGAGCGTTTTCGCAGGTAGATCGGGCGATTGAACGCGTTGACAGCCGCCGGGTCGGTACCAGTAACGCCATTCTAGCCGGTACCACGGGCGGAGGGGTCCCGACAACGCGACCGAATGTATTTGGGAACCGGTAACCGCGAAACCCGGCCCAAAACATCCGTATACACACATACACGCGATATGTACGCATACACACGGGACCGCCATGTTGAATAATGTATACAAAACTGAGGTAACACCGGGGAACCCTAGAGAGGCCAGACGTTGGCTTATTTTCCTACGTATGCCGTGGATTTACCTGATGTCGACTGGACGAGATATCCTATTGCAAACACAAGGCAGAACTGAAATGTTCGCATAGCCATATATACGTAATCATTTGGGATGCGGTGAGATGAGATGGTTTTCGCCGTTAACCGCCGACAACACACAATAAGGACGCACAAAACGCACAAGATTACTCTGATGGACGTGCGAGCAGGAACACACTCATACAGTCTGAGGACGCGCGGGGCAGACGAAACGTCGAGTAACAAACAACCGTCGTATTTCGGAACAACACTGGCGAACTCACCGACAACGTCAAGGAAGTAATATAAATGTTCTAACAGACCTGACCATTCCAAATCGTGCAATTCCGCGCAAGCGTACGCGGTATCACCGCCCGTATTTATCAGCACATCGAATTTTGAGCGGAGGTCCCGATGAGGTCCGCCATTTTCATGAAAATGGCCATTTTCTATATAAGTCAATAACAACAACATCAAATCATAAATGATATAACGCCATATAACTAAATTCAGTCTCTGACATTAAACATATAGACTTAAATTTTGCAACCAAATATACACTTAGAAGTGAAGAAAACATATTTCATGAACAACCACCGACTTTGTTTTGATTGTCTCAGAATTACATCACAGAAAGTTCTCAAAATCCTTGTTTTTTAATTTCAATTGTATAACCGCACTTCAACGGATGTCATATTTAAAACAGATGTCAAAAACAAATCAAACAACTTCACCTGTAAACTGTTTCTTTTTAACAAAAGAATAATAAAATTTTAATAAACTAAACAGAATATATAAGAAAAGAATTGAAGCAATTAAGGCAAATGTATAATATATTTTAAAATGTTTTATATATTCCAGTTTTTGAATTATAAAATAATAAAATAGAAAAACGGAGCCATTCACAATTATTAACGTGAAACTTGTTGTATTCCTTATCCTTAACTACAAACTATAACACCATTATTAAGACATTACTAAGAATTATCATTAAATGATAAATAAATAATTAAATCAAGTTATAATTTCAAATAACACTTTTCGATTAACTAGGAAACAAAGCATATTTTAATTTAATGATATTGACAAAGCATCAATTAAATATTGCCTTTTGCTATTTATTAGAACGGATTTTATAGAATTGAAATGGTGAAGGTATATGGGCAATTAAAACACTATTCAAAGTGAGTCGCTCTCTATTTATTTTTACAAACAGCTCGGTTAAAGTCCCAACACAGAAATAATCAAGATGGGGTGATCTTCATCCTCTCCGGGTGGTTTTAACACGAGCCTATGCTGTAGTATTCATTACATTTTACAGAAAACTAATATGTGCCTATGCAACCATATATACACGTAGGCGCATCTACCCAATAATTTATATACCCAACATATAGGTTGTAGGGAAAACATTAAAAGCCGAAAGTCGTGGGGTGCTCCGCGCGCATATTCAAAACCAGCCTGGCGTCTTTTTACCGCAATACATTGAAATATAGAACAGGAATTTAAATGGTGCCATCTGTAAAAGGTTAAGGATTTGTTTTTTTCTTTCTTTCTTTATAAAATATTTTCTCTCATGTTTATTCAAATTTGATTTTGCAGCTTTTATGAAGAAATAAACAGAGCCATCTACAATTACCGAAAGGAAACTTGATACATATACCCAATTTTCTAATATTTAAATCACACACCCTAATAACACACCCTATTGATTAAACAGAAAATCACCAAAGGTAAACATTTTAATATACATTAGAATTTAATTTTCCACCTTATCCTTAACTACAAACTATCACTTAGATTATTATAATTAATGGATAAATTAATGATTAAATCACACACAGATATCATTAATGTATTACGAAAAAATGATATAAACAACAAAATACGAAAAAATACTAATTATTCTGTGTTACAAACACAATTGGTCATTTTCGATGCAAAGTTAATAGTTAAACAACTAAATACACAAACGAAAAAATTAAAAATCAAATTATAATTTCAAATAAAATTTTACAATTAACAAGGAAATGTTTATTTACAAAAGTTACCTTTATTTGATGACAATTTTTTTTAAAAATATTCATGCTGGTCTAATGGTACCACCACAATAATCAATACAATCGTAAAGAAGGTTTCACTGGTTGTCTAAGTTAGTCATAATAATATTTGGATCAACAACCTTTTAAATTTTGGACTTATAAATTTTATTAGTGAGAATTATGGCAAATTTCCAACCTAAAGTACTTTTAGGTTTCCCGGATGAATTGATCACAGAAAAGCATAAAGTCCAATTGAATTATACCGTAAATAAAATCGGCGGCGAACCTGTAAGTAAACTTAACCAAAGTTTCTTTGTCGAATGATATATATATTTTTGAATTTAGTTAATGTGAATGAGAGAAATATTGTTTTCTTTTAGGACTTACCTTCAAATTTTCCTAAAATTGATCAACAAATTGCCTGTAACTTGTGTCAACTTCCTACAAAGCTAATAGTCCAAATATATGCTCCAGTAGAAGGAACACTTTATCACAGAACCCTTTATTTGTTTGCTTGTATTAATCCAAATTGTTGGAACCGAAATGAGAGGTACTATAGGTTTTTTTATTCTAACCAAAAAATCAAATGGTATTTTTTAGTTGGAAATGTTTTTGTCTTCAAATAGAAGATAATACTACAAAACAGATTGAATCATCTGTAAGCAGTAGCTTTAAACTAGAAACCACCGATTGGTGCACTGATGCTGATGATTGGGGTGATGATAACAATGCCAATTTTCGTATGTTTTTTGTAAGAGGTAAATGTTATCATTTTACTATTATATATTATATCTATTAGCGGAAGAGAATTGCAATATAATAAATAATGGCAATGGAAAAGAGTCAGATGATGAAGAAAGTGGCAGCTTAGATGACTCTCTTAGATCTAATTTGGGTAATTTGTGCATTGATGATAGAAATGCCAACAATGGTGCCTATGGTAAGTACTGTTATAACAAAGCATAATATATAAATAGTAAAAACAAAATTAGTTTTCAATTACAAATAAATTTGAAAGTATTGAAATGTTTTAACACTTGGTTGATAGCTCATTTTATCTTGTGCTGTTAAGCATGTATTTCATAGACTGCTAGAAATTTAATGTAACTTGTTTATTTATGTTTTAAAGATTATGAGATTACACAAATAGTACCAATAAATAATGATTAATTAACTAAATATTATATACAACTTATATAAATATACTAGCAGACCCATTTATTTTACTGGATTTCTTTCTTATACTTTAACAATAAATGGGACATATTTTCATATGTCACAAATGTAATCATGGTAGCAGGTGTAACCCTAAGTAGGTTTGTGCCCATGCCTTTATAAAATCCTCTCCAACTCTCATGTATCCATGTTTTTTTAATGCAATCTAGAGCACCTTCATATGCATAGTGTTGATTTTGCAATCTGGCACGTACTACTTGATACGGATATGTACTGAGAACTGCTATGATTTTGGATGTAGCTGAAAAAGTTAAATATTCCAGGGTGCCTAAAAATATTAATTTTTATCTCGTTACTGTTTGGCAGCATCAGTAATAACCTACCTAGCTTTTTACTGATAGGTAAATTGTAATATTTCTGGTAACGATTTTTTAATTCTTCATATACCATAAATTGTATGGCCCCATGGGAAACCCCAAAAATTCCTGGTAAGATGCCCTTATAATAACCCCGTATGCCCTCAGTTATGTATATTTTTTTTAAACAATCCAGAGTGCCAGTGTATTGTTTATTATTCTGTTCAAATTGTAGACATAGCCTACAATATTTTGAATTGTTGCAATAGAATTATAAAAATTATTAAAAACTAGCCTTGTTTTTGCCACCCAGATTGGATTTACAATTAAGAGAGTAATTAGACCTCCTTCCGAGGCAGCCAACAAATGTTGGCTGGGGGCTAGGGGTGTATCTAAGTTTCCTCCTTGTATGGATGCCTTGATAGCATTATAAAACAGAAAATACAGACCCCACGAAGCTCCAGCGCCCCAAACATTTGGTGTCACTCCCTGATAGAGACCTCTGAAACCTTCTGTCCGATAAATTGTCGTTATTGCGTTCCAAATGCCGGAATATTTAGGCGTGTTATGAATGCCATCATGAACAGCTAATCGAATTTTAACAACATCCATCGGATGTAATACAAGGGTTGAAGTTACCCCAGCAGCAGTCCCTGCGACTAAATGTTCATATTTCACCTGATCCAATAATCTGACAGACTTTTCAGGAACTATCTTAGCTGTTAATCCACTCATGTCAGCCAAATTATTTGATAAAAACAGCAAATTTTTGCAAAACTTTTTGTTTGATTACTATTTTTTGAGGTTATGTTAGACCGACAATCACCGATATCACACATACGAAATATGTCGTAATATAACATTAGTGGTATCTGTTAAAATAGCTCATAAAATTTGTTTACTACTGATAATGTGTCAGAATGTCCCAGTAAATATTATAGTTAATATATTTAAAATGATATTAGCCTCGAACATTTTAAAAATAGATATAATCACAAAATTAGATAAGTCTTCGGTAGTATAGTGGTAAGTATCCCCGCCTGTCACGCGGGAGACCCGGGTTCGATTCCCGGCCGGAGAGAATTTTTTTTAAATTAACCAATACTTTTAAAGGTGGAGCTGTCGGTCGCCAGCATTCTCCTGGAGCTACAGCAGAAATTGAAGGCAACGAGGGAGAGGTGATTAGTGTGGAGACACCGGTGGTACCCAAAACCAACTTGGTAGCTTTGTTGAACGAAGTTACGCCACTTCCACAATCAGAACATCGCCGATCGAACGACTTACCATTTGTTTCTTATTTTATGTCAGTGTGGGAAGAGGACGAAGTGAGTTGAGCGATACATCCTCTAATATATAAAAATAAAAAAAATTCTAAACTGTTCATAGTGCATTGTTTTGCGTACTTGCGGGTATAAATATTTTTTTAGTTTATATTTTGTCTAGGAAAAAAAGCAACAAAAAATGATTGTTTGTCATCTACCTGTAAAAATAAATTGTTTGTGTGCCCCGAAAGTTCCTAACTAGGTAGATCTATATAAATAAAAGTAATATTTTTTACTTTATGTTTTACGCTATGAAAATAGAAACAGAGTAGTTTGACAGTTGTCATATTTGGCGGGCTGGTTTCTATGCAAACAAATATAACAAATTCGTTTGTCTTTTGGAAACTTTGGGAGGATTTTATTTTCATTATTTCTCAATATGTTATCTACTGTTATTGTCTATGTTATTCTATTCCGAAGTTTCAACTTCTTTTTGCCTAGTTTATTGTTGAATTGACAGAAGAATCAATATTAACATATCTACTGTCTTTTTAGAATTGTATTTACGACGTAGGAAATGACAGTCATATAAAAGAACTTCTGTTAACCTATCAACAAAAAAATGGCGATATTAATTCGCCTCAGCGTCACCAAAGAAAATCTAACATAACAGGTATGAAAATTATTTTACATTAATATTAAATAATATCCATGACTAGTTTTCAAAAAAAACCGTTCTGTAATATTCTAGTGAATTTATTATTACCTAAAAATATATTATTTCTACAGAAAATGCAAGTTTTCGGAACTCTTCTGTTTTAAGTTTTAAATTGCTGGTATAGCCTGATGTCACATCTATGTAAATGAACTAAATATAAAGAGCCAAAGCAACAAAATCATCAAAAGTGGTGGTTTAATGGAAATTTTATAGCATGTTAACAACGCTTCTTGTTATGGTATTGGTCTAAATTAACTGCTTCATTTATTTCCTGGACTATTAAAGTAACTCCATGTAACTTTACATTGATCTTGTGTTCCGTCTATATTTTTACTTTCATTAGTTAGTAGCGTTATCCATATTAATATGTAAGCATCATTCTAAACTCAACAGTTTAGTATCTAGTTTACAAAAACAATATGTTTGTCTATACAAAATATCTACGAGAGAAAAGAAAGAATTGGATATTGATGTTACAGATTTTCAGTTTATAATTTACCGTTTTTCAAAATGACCTTCTCTACTGAGCGAACATTTTTTCAGAAGCTTTCAGCGAATTAGAGCTATTTACCTAGGTGGATATCTGTTCGAATGCTAACCTTTTTTTTTTTGACAATGATACTGATATTTAGATATAGCGGAAAACTATAAACGCAGCAAAAACGAGTTAAAAATGCAGGGATTGTTAAAGTTCATATAAAACCAGATGACGTTTGCATTTGTTTACATAGATGTGGCGTAATTTATTCTGACTAGTGTTGCAGTGGAGTGTATAACTCAACTTCGGTCAATTAATTGGTTGTTAATGGTGGAAGCGATTGGACAAGTTAATAGCGAAGCAGTCCAATCTACTTTGTGTCTTTTATTTGTATATATTTTTGGTAACTGTTTACCCATATCATTTCCGTATATATTTTCTTTGCACCTGTCCAGAAAAGATGCTCTTCCCATGTTATATTGTTCAATCATTCTCAGAGAACAATACGGTTCAATGCAATTTTAGTAGCATATAACAAAAAATTAATTAATTAAATTTAATTGTACAACGTTTTAGGAAGTATTATAATAATTTTGTGCGTCTTTTCGCCTTTATGAATGAGACTTGTGTCTACCACCATGAAATAGGAGATTATAGAGCAGCATAAACCCGGATCTTCGGCTGAAAAACCAGCATGTATTCAGAAATCGACCAAAGAAAATATTTATGTTTGGGTACCTCCAAACTACTATATAATAAACTCGGACTTTTATTATAATCTTTTAGACTAATTGGCTGCAACAGCCCACAAAAACATTGCATAAAGTCAGTGAATATCTCTGATTTCTGATCTATTCTCATACCTCAACAATTTCCAACGAACAAACGGGATGCAATGTAGAACTATCAGAAAACTAGTGAATCTATGAATTAATATGTTTTAATTCCGCGAACTTATTGGTACATAGTAACAGAATGGTATCAAGCACAAGTGCGTTTCAAGTATGTTTCAAGATACAACAAACTAACATTTAGAAGTTTTATTCACCACTCGTTTCGATTTGAAAATAGAATTTGGTCTAGAAGTCCACTTACCTTTGCCAGTTACAGACTAACTATAAATCATCCAACTCCAGCATAATCATGAGAAAAATACAGATTATCTTTATTAAAACTTGTTAATACCAGCAATTATAGTGTAATTTCTTGACATCTCATATTTTATCAGCTTCAATCGAAGGAGATTTTGATCTGGCCAATGAAGAGTACGAACAAGGAAAACCCCATCATGGAGACTTGTTATTCCATCATTTTATATCAAAAATCCAGACGAACCCTGGACAAATTTTAAGGTACTTCTTTTTATAAATTTATTGCAACATTATTCAAATAATTTGAAATATTTTTGTACAGATATAATCGCGGAGGCAAACCTCTACTCCTACAGCCACTCCAAGAATCCGCTAAGCACTGTCGTCACTGTCAGGGGGAATTAGTCTTTGAATTCCAACTGATATCAACCATCATATCAAAACTCTGGCTGGCTTGTGACTCCAAGCAGCAGACTCGACTGGAATTTGGTACCGTCCTGGTTTATACTTGCAAAAGAAATTGCTGGGCATCGAACGATTCCTTTAAGGAGGAGGTTGTCTTAGTCCAAAAAGAGATTTATTGATTCCCCTTTTAGTTGTTTTGTTGACTTTTTTTTTGTTGAAATATACTCTGTCCATGTTAATTTTCGAATAGAATTTATTAGCGGTAGAAAAGGCATGTTATAATAATGCAGAATTAGGATTCAGACAAATTTCTCTACATGGATGTAGATACATACAGTTAATGTTCTTTATAAAGAAAAATATGTTCTGTGTTGTTTATTTTAATTATTTACAAAAAATCAGGATGAAAATGAGATAAAATATTTATTAACTTAACTCGTTAAGTATATTCGTGTTTTCTTATACAAATTACATGTAACACAGCACTCAATATAACATACTTTCCGTCAAAAGTGACCCTCAGTTTATTCTATCGTTACTCTTCAATGCTTTTTTGTAGAACGATTTGTGGTTGTTGTCAAAATAGGGTTAAGTTTAAGCATTTCTTACATTTCAATGTCTTTTCTCAGACATCTTTCTGACGTTTATAAAAAAAAAAGCGTAGGCGCTGGAAGCCACGACATTAGAATAAAATTAATTTCAATTTTACACTGCTATATTTTGGTTTAATATATTGATATTTACGATATCAGACGTTATAAAAACACATTGTACGCGTACCTAGTTGAAATCAGAAGTAATTTTAGTGTGACTTCTGTTGTTGCAGATTAGATGGCAAATATTGAGTGATGTGTTATGTCATTGTTTTAATATACCGCTTTTCTGTTTTTTTATTGTTTACTTCTTTTTTAATACGAACAATTAAAATTGATAACTAGGGAAGTATTTCATCTACAAGTATGAAAAATTAAGATATTTTGACCTTTCGGTGTGTTTAAACGCATATTATGAACTTTTGTATTCGTCTTCCATAAATAATTTTTAGGTTATTGATTTTAAAATTGTTTTTTTCTCATCTCATCGGTATATGTTGTTCAATCATTTAGAAGTTTGTAAAAAACTGAATACTATTTGTATTCCTATTTAATCATGTTTATTAATGGTTGTTTTGGTAGTGCCTTGGCACAACAAAATGTTAATTTATTTTATAGCTTATCTGATGTCCTTCAACTGTTATCTTCATTAACTGTACTATGAATATAGTCGATATAGCGGTACGATACACATCGCTTTTTGGTATTTTAAAAAGCTATATTATCAAAAACTATGTTAGTAAAAATAAAGTAAGGTCAAATCAAAAGGTACATAAATGAAAAATAGTTCCCGATTCGAGTGCATTTATTGAATGTGCTGCCAAGTGTATATTCAAGGCTTCTGATACCTTAAAATTCACAACTATTTTGTACACTAAAATATATTATTTTTTGTTTTATAAAAATTTTGTTTAAAAAAATCAAAAACTGATTTTTCATCTAGAAATGTTCGAAACAACCTGACGACAAAAACTGATTACTAGTATAATTTCAAAACACAACATAATTTAGAATGAGGGTTCAGTATTAATAATATAGCAATACCATTCCTCATTGCATCATGTATTTTCACCTTTTCATTACATTTTTACCTACCAGCGTCTAACAAGAAGTTCGATAACAGGAAAGAATATTTGAAGGTTATGTTGTTGATAGATGTGTGATGATATGATGCTTTATGTCCGATATCCTTTTATATCACGTAAATTATGAAATAAATATTAAATTTCGCTAAAAAATAAATATTTCCATGGAAAAAATTTCTATTAATTGTCAAGAATGCAGTTGTTTTCTGGCATTTATTATGACTAATGAATTTATACCTATATACTTTAAATTATCTAGGAATGTTATTTGTTAGGATTTTATAAAATTATTTGATATATAATTTTTTCTAATAATTACATCTGTATTTTATTTTAGAATATAATATTGTACTGACATAATAAAGATTGAATATACAATTAGTAATTTGGTTCTTCTGTATTATCAGGTTATTTTTAACTTATATTCTAGAATATCTATATTTTAATTAATTAGTTGTTTGTTTAGAACTATGTTTACTGGTTTGTAATGTTTTTTAAGGATCTATTCGACGCATTCTATTTTATTACTAGCAGTCGTTACTGTTTAATAAGCGATATAAGTTGTTTTTCTTTGACACTATATGAATTTTTTAACAGTTACAAGTGTACTTCAGCTTTTTGGTGATTCTTCGGGCGTTTAAAGTTCATTAACCTCGCAGATCGCCTTTGCGACCTACTGCCTATCTGCATGACCGAGAAGAATACCGAGAAAATTTTAAGAATTTATGTAAAAATTACAATATTTTATAATTTTTAAATACATATCAGAGATATTCAAGTCAATGTATTTGGTTAAAACACCTATTTATAGCATATCAAAGGCATTTGGTATTTACTAAACTTGTTTGATAACATGCAAAGTGCACTTTATTCTTTGGAGGTCCATAATATCTGATATCTGTCTTCCTTTAAGTTTTATTTATATGTTGGAATTTTTAGTTTTATAATATTGCTTTTAAAATTAAAATAATCTTTCTAACACGTTATACTTATCGGGTATCCCCCTCCTTTAAATATCGGGTACAGGAAATTAACTGAAAACTGTTTATAATGCAAAATCTGACGTAACAATGAACTAAAATAAATGTAAACCAATTTTTGACATAGTTTTATAAAATGTAGCTGACTGAAATGTTTTCGTAGGTTACTATATGAGTTGAAAGCGTATAAATATAATTATTAACACTGCTTTTCATATATTCTTAACATTATACTACTTTAAACTTTTCGAATTTTATATTAAGAATTTAATAAATTATTTACAACAGTACCTATATAATGTTGAATAGTAAGGTATAATTTATAGTAGTTTTAATGTCAGGTAACAAATAGACTTTCCACTCATTTTAACTAATAGTTAAAATAGGTCAATAGGACAAAATTTAGTTTTTTAACTTGTCAAATGGATGCGTCATATAATATTTTGTTGTCTATATCTATTATATTTAAAATATGAAAAATGATTTAAATATTTATTATATATTAACATATTAGAAATGCAAATAAATGCTTATTATTAAGACTATTTAGCAAGTTTTTAGAGTTCCCGCATTTTTTCATTTTCCCCCCTACGTGAATATATATAAAACACATACGTTTGCGATAAAAAGGGCGACGTGTCTATTACCGGCGTACGTTCTAAATAGACGATTTTCTAGATTCACCGCAACGTGGACCAATCATCGACAGCCAACTTGTTCGGAGTTAACCAATCGGAGTGCTCTGAGTTTAAAATTTAACCAATCAGATGCAAACACGGATGAATTATGCCGTATATTTTTTGAAGTGACAGCGCCTGTTATTCAGTCAATTTCATAAAGGTGTAGTGTACGGAAAGTAAAGAGAAGATTCGGTCGGCTATAGTGAATTTTACACGATTTTTTCGCCAAGTTGTTTAAAAAATTTCTGTGATTATAAAGAATATTTATATGTAAGTATAAGTATAGTTATATTAGTCGAGTATGAGTTTTTCTGGATTTTATGTGATTTTTCTGGATACGTTCGAAACATATTGAGAACATATTTTTTAAAGTATACCTTTGCCATAAATATTATATGAAAGCACTTTGGTAGAAAATGTATTAGTGACGTGTCGTTTCATTTTTTTAAACACCGATTAACAGTTACCCAATACACCGTTATATGGAACAGTTTTTTTGCATTCATTACACATTGAGAGGTGCTGCTTAAACCTATATTACAAGATCACTAAGGTCACTCATATTTTTCAGATTTCATCAAGTGAATAGACAATTTACAATGAGGTGGTGTTTTATGTTGGGGGCTATGTGCCTCCTGGCTACAGTTTTAGCCAAAGACGACAAAAAAGATAAGGAAGATGTTGGTACAGTTATTGGTATTGATTTAGGAACAACTTATTCATGGTAAGTAATATATTCATTCTAGTTTAAATTTATTAAGTAAGTTACAGTTACAGTGAAGGTTTTATTTAAGTTTACAGTTTATTTATAGTGATTTTTGGATTATAAATTATTATTTTTCCTATGATTCATGGTGTAACAGTTCTTTTTTATTTCAGCGTGGGTGTTTACAAGAATGGTCGTGTTGAAATCATCGCTAACGATCAGGGTAACCGTATTACTCCCTCTTACGTCGCTTTCACAGCTGATGGTGAACGTCTCATTGGTGATGCCGCTAAAAATCAACTGACCACTAATCCCGAAAACACTGTCTTTGACGCTAAACGTCTTATTGGCCGTGATTGGAGCGATTCGACTGTTCAGCATGATGTCAAATTCTTCCCCTTCAAGGTTGTTGAGAAGAACAGCAAACCCCATATCAAGGTCGACACCAGTCAGGGCGAGAAGACCTTCGCCCCTGAGGAAATTTCCGCCATGGTGCTAACCAAAATGAAAGAGACCGCTGAAGCCTACCTTGGAAAGAAGGTAACCCACGCCGTCGTCACTGTACCCGCTTACTTCAACGATGCCCAGCGTCAGGCCACTAAAGACGCAGGTGTAATCGCCGGTATGACCGTGATGAGAATCATCAATGAACCAACCGCTGCCGCTATCGCCTATGGTCTGGACAAGAAGGAAGGTGAAAAGAACGTCTTGGTCTTCGATTTGGGCGGCGGTACCTTCGACGTCTCCCTCCTCACCATCGATAACGGAGTCTTCGAGGTCGTCGCCACTAACGGAGACACCCACTTGGGAGGTGAAGATTTCGATCAGAGGGTGATGGATCACTTCATCAAATTGTACAAGAAGAAGAAGGGTAAGGACATCAGGAAGGATAACAGGGCCGTCCAGAAACTCAGGCGCGAGGTCGAGAAGGCGAAGAGGGCGCTGTCCGCCAGCCACCAGGTTAGGATTGAGATCGAGAGCTTCTTCGAGGGCGATGACTTCTCTGAAACCCTCACCAGAGCCAAATTCGAAGAACTCAACATGGACTTGTTCAGGTCGACCCTGAAACCGGTACAGAAAGTCTTGGACGACGCCGACATGAACAAGAAAGATGTCGATGAAATCGTGTTGGTTGGTGGCTCCACACGTATCCCTAAGGTTCAGCAGTTGGTTAAGGAATTCTTCAACGGAAAAGAACCTTCCAGAGGTATCAACCCCGATGAAGCCGTCGCCTATGGCGCCGCCGTACAAGCCGGAGTTTTGAGTGGTGAACAGGATACGGATGCTATCGTTCTGCTCGATGTCAATCCCTTGACCATGGGTATCGAAACCGTCGGAGGGGTCATGACCAAACTTATCCCAAGGAACACCGTCATTCCCACGAAGAAGTCGCAGATTTTCAGTACCGCTTCTGACAACCAGCATACTGTCACCATCCAGGTAGGTTTCAAACCTCTTTGGGTTTGTTTATCGTTAATTAATTTGTTGCAATTCTAATACTGTGTGAATATTTACAGGTTTATGAGGGAGAACGTCCCATGACCAAAGACAACCATCTCCTGGGCAAATTCGACTTGACCGGAATTCCACCAGCACCCAGGGGAGTACCCCAGATCGAAGTAACCTTCGAGATTGACGCCAACGGTATCTTGCAAGTGTCCGCCGAAGACAAAGGCACCGGAAACAGGGAGAAGATCGTCATCACCAATGACCAAAACCGTCTTACACCCGAAGACATCGATAGGATGATCAAGGATGCCGAGACTTTCGCCGACGTCGACAAGAAACTGAAAGAACGCGTCGAAGCCAGGAACGAATTGGAAAGTTACGCGTACTCTCTGAAGAATCAGTTGCAGGACAAGGACAAGTTGGGCAGCAAGGTCAGCGGAGACGAGAAAACCAAAATGGAGGAAGCCATCGAGGAAAAAATCAAGTGGCTCGAGGAGAATCAGGATACCGAAGCCGAAGAATACAAGAAACAAAAGAAGGAGCTCGAGGATGTCGTCCAACCAATCATAGCCAAACTGTACCAATCGTCGGGAGGCGCTCCACCACCACCGTCGGGCGGTGATGACGACGACGAGCTGAAAGATGAGTTGTAAGATATGTTTCCCAAATCCACCAAGACTGATTCGGATATAAACTTTTAAATAACTTCTCAGTGATTATAAGTGCGTGATGTGAATGTTTGAAAGGATGCGTCAACTATTGTTTCCTGGTCTTTTTTAAATTTAGTAGCTCATTTTTTTTTTGTATCAAAAGTCTAGTTCTATTTATTTATTAGATCAAGTGACAGATATGAACAGGATTTTGTATCTGTGTACTTGATTTGTTGTACTTTTTATTTTACAATAAAATAGTACCGTATAAGTACAATCGGTGACTTTTATTTACCTAATGTCTCAATATATTCAGAAGGTGAGTAAGGTGAAGTACTTAATTTAAAAAAAAACCATTAGTGATTTGTTCTTAATAAAACTATTCAAATCACAAACTTGTCTTCGTTTGGTCCACTTTTAGATAAATTGATTGTAACAATCTAAATATGTTGATATGTGAGAGAATACATTTAAATTTCCAAAATAAAACAAATTAATTGTTTGTTCCTTATGGCATTAACTCACCTATCTTTATTCAAAAACAGTCAAAATAATCACACTTGCATGGTTTATATATATTTAATTGCCAAACTACAGAATGGCAAGGTTAACGTTGCATTAATGGTTTTATAGTATAATACGTAATTTATTTTGCAACCTTTCAGATTGTGTCAAATGCTCAACTTTCTTAAGTGTTAAACATTGAAGTTAGTACTGTAAATTACAATCTTTAAATATGCATGCATAAAAATATAAAAATTATAGTTTTGTGAATGACATCAGGGGTACAATCATATTTACTCAAATTATATTTAACCAGTGATAATCTTGAACCAAAGAAAATATACCAATAAATGTTTGTACATGTTAATAGAAAATATAATCTACATTATGTGTTGATTATATAAAACAACTAGCATATTTAGAACTGAAATGAAAAGTTAAGAAAGAATGTAAATTACTAAAATAAATTTAATAAAACAATTTACTTTTGTCAACATTTATTTATCTCATGGTTTCCATGTGACCAAATTTCAGTCAGTTCCACATTTTTGTACTCCATGTAAGTTAAAAAATCATCAGCAACTTTATTATTGTATTCTACTTCAGGTAATCTAACTACATAAGCCAAATTGACTTTAAAACCCCTTTTTCAATATATTAAAAAAAAAACATTAATTTATGTTAACATTTATTTATCCCCTGGTTTTGCTACAGCTGATTTTGGCTCAGAACTCGAAAAAGAATCCACAAATTTTTTAATTTCATCATTAGCTAAAAGAGCATCAACAGCTTTGTTACTGTATTCCACTGTATAGTTAGGCAGTTTAACTAAAAAGGCAAAACTGGCCTTAACGCCCCTGTTCCAGCATTCTTTACCTAGTTGTGGCACATTATCCGTTTGAGGAATTTCTGGTAACTGAAATACATTGATACTGAAAAATATGTATACAAATCTCTCCAGTGAAAAACTAGTACCTCAACCGGAATTTGCTTTGTGACTTCTTGAATATATGGATCTACTGCTGTTCTTAAACGTTTATAAGACTGAATACTTTCTTCACTTTTGTTCCAAATACCTTGTTCATTAACATAATATACCGCGGTTCCCGCAATTGCAGCTTTAATTGCAAATCTAAAAAAATACTGTTATTATAGTTTTAGAAAACTGATTGAATTACTTCACAATTTAATGAAATCCTTGGTTAAATACAATTTCCAAATATATTCCATATTAATTATACCAAAAATATAAGATTTTAAATCAATAATGACAAACAGTTAACAATGTCATTTTTATAAAAATATTAACAGACTTACTTGATCATCTTTTTTATTAAAAATTTATTCTGTTATTAATCAAGTGTTATATCACCATGATCGGGTGTATTGAATTAACTAACCTACATTATAGAGTTGCCTTAATATATAGGCAACTAAATATATCCGTTAGATAACTCAAAGTATAACGTTAAGAATACAAATATCTATTAATATTAAAAAGAATTATATTTAAAACAGATTAATATATAATACACTTGACTTTAAATTATTTTCTATTATTATATTATTTGAATAAAAATACTGTAATTCCAATTAATTATGTCAAATTTGACACATGTCAGATGTCATTTAGAGATATGTGGAAGCATTGTTTGTCGGTTTAATCAATGTGGTATAGTTGAGTATTTCGTATTTTTTTGAAGTAAGAACAGCATATTTATAGTTTATTTCAAATTACATATTTAGCAGAAAATATTACAGTATGTCGGAGCAGGCTCAGCGCGCTCGGTGTTTTTTTGACGTATCTATTGGCGGTTTGAGTAGTGGAAGAATAGTTTTCGAACTATTTACAGATGTTGTACCGATAACTTGTGAAAATTTTAGATCGTTGTGTACTGGTGAAAAAGGTTTAGGAAAAGAGACCAATAAACCTCTTCATTATAAAGTATTAATTGCCCATATATTGTTTATTGTTGACTAATTAGAGTTATTTTAGGATGTGGTTTTTCACAGAGTTGTTAAGGATTTTATTATACAAGGAGGTGATTTTTCAAATGGCAATGGCACAGGGGGTGAAAGTATCTATGGAGGCACCTTTGATGGTACTATATTATATTTTGTGGTTATGTATGACTTAATAGAAAAACGCTTTTTAGATGAAAACTTCACATTTAAACATGATAAGCCTTTGTTGCTTTCTATGGCAAATAAAGGAAAAAATACAAATGGATCCCAGTTCTTTATGTGAGTTAAAAGTTAAGGTAGTTTTAGAAACCAATGAAAATTGATTAAGAGTCATAAAATATTCATTTTAGTCACAGTAGGTTTAGTCAGAGTAGGTGGAAAACAAAAAACCAATACATAATTAAGTAATCTTTTCTTTCAGCAAGTAAAACAAATTTTTATATTTATTTGAAATCGCGTTGTCGCACATAAAAATAATGCTACATACACTACAGAACTATTAATGTAACCTTAACCTTACCGTTCTGTAGTTTGGCAATTAAATATTTCCAGTGAGCATCTCATGCTGATCATATCTTTGCATTATTATGTTATAGTACAACTCAGCCGGCTCCACACCTCGACAAGTAAGTTTAAATTTATATTATATCACTTGAGTATATTTATAAATTATATTGTTTTAGTGTTCACGTTGTATTTGGAAGAGTTGTTGGTGGTGCAGATGTAGTTCGTCAGATAGAAAACCTACCAGTGGATGCTAACAGTAGACCTCTGCAGGATGCCAAAATTCTCAAATGCGGAGAATTAGTCAGGCAAATCAAAGGTATTTTATTTTTAAATATTTTAAAATCAAAATTTGATTTTTCATAAATATTTTCAAGTTAAAAAGAAAAGGAAGTCCACTAAGGAGGAAGGTGAAAATACAGACTCAGGAGTGTCAGATAATGAGGAAGACGATAAGAAAAAGAAGAAGAAACATAAAAAAGATAAGAAAGAAAAGAAGAGCAAGAAACATAAAGAGTAAGTTACCAACCCATATAGGTTGTGGGAAATTATTGATTCATTTATAGTAAAGAGGAAGGGGAGGAATCTGATCAAGAAGAGGAAGAGGGCGAAGTAAAAGAGCCACATTGGTTGGTGACATTATCAGATATCAAGCCGGATGAAATTCCCGAGGTGCCATCTAATAAGTTCTTGATGAGAGGTGGTGGAGATAGAGACAAGGAAAATAGACATTCTGATAAAAAACGAAGTAAGATTTTTTTTTCTTTGGTTTTAAATCGTTCCTTGAATTTGTTTTGATTAGATGACAGAGATCGTGAGAGGGGTGCTGACCGATTTAGAAGGGAGCGGCAGGAATTTAACAACTACAATCGAAGGAATAGGCGTCCGATTACGACTAAAAGCGGCAGAGTCATCAAGGGCCGAGGTAAATTTGTAAGTATTCCATATCAATTTTTTTACCGTCTATATATATTATAAAGGGGGTTACCCTGAACGACAGCTATAGGTAAATATATTTTATAGAAAAAGTGCTATCAGAGTTTGAAAGTGTAAGCTATCAAATGAGCCATAATCATTCAAGAATTTTTTTAAGATTATTTTGTGCCTAAAAAAGCTGCTTTGAATATTTGATATGCATGTTTCATAAAGTATTCCATCTTTTTTTCTTAGGAGTGTTTTAAAGCTGCTAGCCCCGCTCATGATTCATCTTTGGCTTGTTTCACGACTTTATATTATCCCATCGTTAGTAATATTTTTATTATTCCTTGACATCCCTTACCGAAGATAATCTCAGTGAAAAATGGTGGGAATCTTGATGATTTTGGCGCCGAAATGATGAGTTTTGAATCGAAAGTCTATATTAATTAATTCAGCTCATTATTGCCTTGTTCCTCAGCAATTCCTTGAATATTATAAAGTCACTATCCCAGTAATCAATATATGCCATAAAACGAGTTTTTCATTATAAAATAGTTCTAGAATGCCTTGATTAGTGAATGGTATTTTTATATAATGTGTTAAATGTAGAGATTCAGAACACCTTCGAGAAGCAGATCTAGAAGTGTCACCCCCATTCACTGGAAAAAAGAGGAGAACAGAGTTATCAAGCTCTCCGATCTGGAGAAAATCGAGGCCGAACGAAAGGAAAGGGAAGAGAGAAAGGCCATGGAACCTGAAGTCCCTCAGAAGAGATACCGTAAGGTATCTTCGGGAACACCGCCAACGTCGCCACCGAGAAAGTCGAAGAAGGACAAAGACAAAGAAGTGGATTACAACGCGTTAGATTACGAGGATAATCCGTCCGAAGATGATTTGCCAAAGAAACAGGTACCTAGTTTGGTACAGTATCCTTTGCCAGGGGCTTACAAGGAGTTTAAGGGTAAGTGAACAAATTTTTTAAAATTAATTACATCTTACATTAGATACGCTAGTACAATTTTAATTTATAAGTTAATTTTATTACCACTGTTCCGCTGTACTTGTATCAAAACACAAGCAAGGCTTTGGATGGGATTAATACGTCAGTATGTAACGGTTGTTGAAAAGTCACTTGAAAAATAGAAATATTCAATGCCAGTAATATTCCTAGACGTCTCACAAGTTTTTGACTGGGTATGGCATTTGGGATTAATCTACAAAATGAGCAAATTGCTACCGAATTACTGTCGACTGCTGGAATCATATCTTTTTAAAATAAAATTTACGGTCTCACATGAAGGGGCATTCTCAACACTTAAACCTATCTAACACTACCCTGTCCATCGGGTAGTGTCTTTTGTCCACTCTTGTATGTGCTTTATACTAATATCCTAACAAAAAAAAAAGAAATAGTAGTTGGAACATTTGCCGACGACAGTATCATGACAAAAGATATATTTCAAACCGCAATATTATTGGTTAGCAAAATTACTGTTACCTTATACTATATAGCCTGTTTATAATGTCGGTTAATCACGACCTTTCTTAGGGAGTGAAAAAGAACCCGCGGAAGAAGTAAATGAACCAAAAGAAGACCAGCTTTTGAACGAGCGCTCTGACATCCTCGCCATGGCCCTCGGCGTTCAGATAAAGAAAGGGGAGGATCCTCCAACTGGAGAGATAATTTTCAGTGGATACGCGAAGAAACAGCAACAGCAGCAAGGCGTGGAAACCGTAAACGAGGTGAGTGTGTCGGTATTATTCGCTTGACGGTACATTTAAACGACTTAATTATGCGTTGGACAGGTTAACGGTAGAATTGTCAAGATCCAGCAAGAACAACCCACTTCGTTCGAGGACAAAAGGAATAGAGGTGCGGAAAATCGCGAGAGACGCAGCCGCAATAAATTTGAAATCGAAAAACCGCAGAGAGAGGGAAGGTAAGCAGGTTCATTAACCGTTTTATCCAGATCACCAGAAATCCGTCCGTATTTCTTATAGGAACTACCATGATTTTAATAGAAACAACCGGCGCGTTGACGATCGTCACCGTCGAGATAGGCGCATGAACGAGAACTCCCGGACTCGCGGTCAGATAATAAGGCGAGATAGGGACGACAATAGAAGGAGGAGGGATGATAGAAGGCACCGTTCTGGTTCGAGAGGCAGAGATAGGAGGGAAAGACGAACGAGTAACAACGAGCGCAGGTAATATCCTTATTTGTTTTAATACCGTAAAATAATTTTTTCATTACGAACGACTTTTTAGACGAAGTGAAGAACGTCATCGAAGAAGATCCAGATCGAAATCGAAGGAAAAGAGCCCCAAGAAGGAAAGTCCGAAGAAGACCGACGATCGAGAGGCGGAAGAGAAATACAAGAAGTTGCTGATTTTGAGGAAAAAGATGGAAATTCTGGAGCTGAAGAAGAAGAAGGAGGAAGAACAACGACTGCTGGAGGAGAAACAGCGCAAGGCCAAGGAGGAGCAGGAGATGTTGGAGCGGGCGAAAAAAGTGAAACGGGAGACCATAGAGAAAGAGAAACTCATCAAGACAATGAAGGTATTGCAGGAATTGGACCAGAAGGTTCCCATGAAGAAGAGCAAAAAGAGTCCGAGCACGTCGTCTTCGAGCAGTAGCGACGATTCCAGGGATGCAAGGAACGACAGGTGAGTGTCTTATATTTGCTATTTCCCAAAAATATGTTTCTGTGGGAAACAAGGATTTCCAAAAAATAACCTTTTACCTATTTTAAGTTTTGAATTTGTGACAAAACTCTAGTATCATAGTATACATCACGTTTATGTAACCCAAACAAAAAACATCTAGGGGTACTGATCTCTATACGGGAATATTATAATACCAATATAATATCTTAATATAACTATTAAGATGGGTTCTGCAATTGTATAATTATAAAAAATATATATATATATATATATATATATATATATATATATATATATACGTGTTTGTACATACATATAATGTGCTTTCTATTTGTATTCTTACAGTTTTATGCATTTTATATATATACTTACCTATTTTATATACATTACCTATATGGCCTTATTAAGATCTAATCTATAATTATTCTGTTACCAGCATTGCAACAATTTAATATATTACTAATAATTTTACCTTAAAGTATTTGTTTGGGACACCAGAAACTCCCTCAGCATCAACAAATCAGTTCTTAGCAAATTACAGGTATTTGTCTTAGTTAATCCTTATTTCATGGCTAGGTTTCTTTCGAGAATTGGAAGGGTGAATCAATTTATATTTATTAACCATGGAGGACTTGTATAAAGGCAAACGAAATTAAATCATAGACGTGACGTATTATGGTGGACTGTTGTATCACGCAGTTTTATCAATCCTTCCCTAAATATGAAAATGTATTACGTTTACAATAAATACAGATATGACGATCAATCATCACCTTATATGTTGACATATTTAACAAATGAGTTAGAAAATAACAAGGAAAAAACAAATGACTATGCCAGATGCAATTTGATTTTTATTTCAAATTCAATTAAATTCTCTTGAATCTTTCAAATATTTTTAAATACTTTTCGAATTTTGAATATTATTCCTTCTTCCAAAACAAGGGTTCCAATAACGAAATACAGTAGTTTAAAAAGTGTATAATAACAGTCATTTGTTATTATAAGATCCACTAATGTTGGAATTTTATGGATACAAACACACAGAACCAGAATTTTTATCCACAGAAATATTTAATGACTCCTTTTTATGTTCTTCAGGAGGAAGAAATCAAGAAGGTCCAGATCGAGATCGAAAGGAAGCCGATCTAAGCGACGAGCGACCAGCTCCAGCAGCAGTTCGAGCACGGACTCCTCCGATCGAAAATCGCCCCGCAAACGACGACATTGAACAATGCACCGTTACTGTTTTGTGTTCGATGCATTTGCCCTTTTGGAAATGTGCATTTTATCTTTTTCCTTTCTATTTTTTCCCTATATTTCTTCGAGAATGTTGTTACTTTTAATGATGCATTAGTTTGGATTAAAATTTAGATTTAAAGGGTCAGTTGGTGTGTAGTATTGTAAAAATAAAAAAGTTCACAATTTGTTGTTTTGTTTTTATTTCGTTTATCTTCTAAAAGAGATGATTCAAACGTACCAGCGAGCATCAGATTTCTTAGACATTTTAGTTTGACGAGAAAACAACGATCGGCCCCTTCAGGTTATGTCTTATATAGCATTCCATTAATTACAGTGCCTTACACATCCTAACCAACTTCCTTTGATAATGAACTAAATCACCTCAGACAAGTCTTTCAGTTTGAGGGGTATAAATAAGATTATCATATGAGGAAGAAGAAATTTATAGTATAGTTATATATAAAAAGGGAATGGCGCTAGAAGATTTCTTAGTTTGGTCTTCTTGGTTCTTCAGGAGAGCTTCTGAGCACCTTGGTTGTGTACTAAAGACGTACGTCTAATTCATTCTTTGGATTATCGTGAAGATTTTAAGATCAGAAAGACTAAATCTATCTTAGTAGACAAGAGCTATAAGACCAACCCTATCTGACTCACTGCAACCATGAAGAAGGAGGGCACATGGTTAACCATTCAGTCGTGAGAGGTACTTGTTTAAATATAATAATATGATTATGAGATACGAACGGTATTAGAGTTCTCCTAAAGATCTAATCTGTAACGGTTACGAAACGTTGGTCTTTTCGTCAGAATATTATTTAATAAACGCTAATAATTTAAAAAATGTCCAAGTAGTGCATGTGTATGATTTGAACGAATTATTTAAGATGATTATTTCAGTATTATTTTTTGCTTGCAAATCGTCAGTTAATTATTTTTATAAAAAGTTGCAATGAAAGTATTTGGCTTTGTTGAATTTATTCATTGAACTTTTTGTGATTTTTACTTACCGTTAAAAGGATAATATATATTATAAATATTGGTATATCACTTTTATTCTATCAGCTGCAAGGTAAATTTATTTTTATTCAATGAATGATTAATTTTTCTTTTATACTATATAACATCACAATTTAGCATGTATTTTAATCAACCATAGTCAATTTTATCAAATAACTTAGCCGTTTATGAGCAAATAGGAAATTATCCTACACATTGGGAATAATTTATATTTTTTATGTATTTGACCTTTCGGGGTGTGTCATATGCTTTTGGCTTTGTCCCGAATATCTTATTGAAATAGATCAGGTTGACATCCTTCTTTGATTAACTTTCTCTTTTTAGTCATGAGTTTTCTGCGATTCTTTTAAATAGCGAACTACACTATTACAGAATTTTGACTATAATTAACAGACATAACCGAAGGCACCAGGTAATTAACAATCAAAGAAAATTTTTATTACATATTCCAATAGCATCTTGTCATCTGTTGTCTTTTCTGATAGTAAAATTTATACTTCTATAATATATTTTTTTCATTGTTTAGTTCTTCCATGGCATCTTTTAGGTAGCGTTATGAAATTTTCTTCTCTCTTGTATTTGGATATTTTTTGCCTTCTGAAGTTTTAATACCTGCATTACATTGCAAAAGCATTTGCATTACATTACTGATTGCATTACAAAAGCAGTTGATTGCATTTCTACTTCTGTAATGACAGCTTGTATTCAATGCTTGGCTTAAACCTATCAATATAAATTATGGTTTACTTCGGTTTTAACTCTCAAGTTCGCTTTTTCGTACATTTTCGGCCTTGCACTTCGTTTTTTACCTTTGGTGTTAAATTAAACGCTCTTAAGCTTTCAGATTTGATGAAATTAAACAAGTAAAATAGACATTCTCCGAAAATTTGATTAGAAGGAAAAAAAGTATATGATGCTGATAGAAACTTACTAATAACACATGGGTTGAAAAGTCCCGAACATAACACATAGATGACACTAGTTTTATTGCATTAACCAATTTTTTAGTTAGTACTAATCTTCAAAAGAAAGCTGTTAAAATTTCATGATAGTATACTCATAAGTTTGTGGGTCATTGTGTTAAGAGTGTCACTGCTTTTGTTATATTCAAAACAATGGATCAAAAGCAATTTCGGGTTTTAATTTTACACTACTTCTTGATGAGAAAAAATACCGTTCAAGCGCTCCATCAGAAACCATAATAAACCGTTGGTTTGCTGATTTCAAATGTGGACGTAGAGACACCGATAATGTAGAACGCGGAATGAGGTTGTAACACCAGAAAACATCAAAAGTTACGTAAGTTGATTAACATCGTAAATATATGAAAAGAACGTGTTGATTTTATATTGCATGAGCATTTGACCATGAAAAGGCTCTGTTCAAAGTGGCGTTTGCTCACTATTGACCAAAAACAAGAATGTGTAGATGATTCTGAGCAGTATTTGGCCATGTTTAAATGCAAAAAAATATAATACTTGCGTCGATATGTGACAACCGATGAAACATGGATCCATCACTTCACTCCGGAATCAAACCGATCGTCACCTGAGTGGACGCCAACTGGTGACAGGCCTAGATTTAGGCAAAAGATAAATCGTTCTACAAAAGTGGTATTGAAATGTTAGGGCGGCACTGGAACGATTGTGTGGCTCTTGATGGAGATTAAGTTGATGAATAAAGCCAATTTTGAACAAAAAAAACCGCGTATTCTGTCCATGTGTTACTTGAAGGTTATGTTGTTGACAGATGTCAAATTTACGATTTGACGTTTTGAATCCGACAACAGTGCATTGCTTATCTTTTAGTATCTTGTATTATATCTTTATTGCTGTATTTATTTAAACGCAACATATTTATTTGTGCTTTTATTACTATTATCTAATATAATAACACGAGAACTTTAAATTATATGAAAACTTTTTTGTTATTTATGTCTCTTATTTTCGACTATTAAAAAACAGTTTACAAACAAAGTTGCAAACGAGTCGGAAATAAACAATAAAAAAGGCAACCATCCATTTCCTTTTCGTTAATAACCTAGTAATAGTATATTGATTTATCACTAACCGAATAAAAAGGAAGGACCCGTATGACATTGCGTGACAAACTAAAAATAACCAAGATGAACCACGTAGCCTAGATAACAGTTAAAATTATTCATAGCTTTTAAAAGTAAAACTTTATGTATAGGAAATTATTATTGTAAGAAATGTTTTGATGTTAGATTTTTACGTACAGAAGTTATTTTCATAGATAGATATGACTGAAAATAACTGAAATATTCGGAATGAATAGGGACGGTGGATTGTCAGGGCACATTTAATAAATTTCATCGCTACTTGGCATTGGGTAATCCAGAACTCATATTAGGTGGTTAAAATGTCCGGTCCTGGATAAACTGGAGTATTATCAGTTTCTTTCGGGCGCATGCGCCGTAAACACACCATTCGTAGCAGCTCAATACTTACCCCGACTCTTAAATAAATTTATTCGAGCTGTTCCTGCTTCTGTAGGTAATGTTGCCCAGGTCTATTTTTTTTTGGTTCGAATCGCCGAATTTTCTATCCACTGGGAGGGAAAAAAATTTAACAGCTCGTTTTGGGGAAACATTACGGTGATGACTATGCCGAAACTAGGTTTTTGTGTCATACAGGAGGTTTAGAAACATTCTACTCCTTTTTTTTATCATAATCTTTGGTCAGAAATATTTTTGGTTATTTTTGATAAAATTGTACTAAAATTTTTCGATTTACTATATAAATATATACAAATAAAGAAATATCGATATAAAAGCATGCTTTTTAAAATATATTTTTTGTAAGATTTGTTTTTGTTTCAAATAATTAGTAGACACGAAAAAAAGGTTGACAAAATAAAGCAATAAAAAAGAAGAAATGACAGTGAGAGATAAAACAATAATTAATATATATAGTCGAGTCGAGTTTCATTGCTTGGGTTGTTAAGGTTTCTTGTAATTCGACGTTAAAAATCAATTGCGAGACATCAAATAACACGGCTGTATAGTTGGCTAACTGTTGGAGAACTTTTCTTGGCACAAGAGGAAACTTCGTTCGATATATCGTCGTAGAATGTATGTAGCTGTTCTTTTTTAGAAGTTATTCTTTTTCGCTGGCCCCTTTTAAATTTCACAAAAGTATTTTAATAGCAAAAGTTTTCGATAATTTGCTATTTTTCTTGTCGTAATATACGAAGTATTGGCAGCTACAATGAATTTAGATAATGGGCTGTTCTCGATTTTTCTTCTTTTGATTATAACCTTGTGACGTGTCTCTATTACTGATCGATTTATTCTAGAACAACAAAAATTATTTAATATCTAAATAACTAATTTTGACTTTTCCAAAAACTGGACGGGCCATGATAAACTAAAGTTTATGGCATATTTTTAAAGTTGGTTCAGTAGCTGTGATAATAAAACAATATATTTTTTTGATGCGGTGTAAATATAGTCTATTCAAAATTTTTTTGTACATACGTCATCAAGATGTTTAATGTATTGCCTGCCGCAATTTCTAAATTCGTTTCAGAATCAGACAATCTTTCCTTCTCATTTTATTCTTATTAAAAAAAGATAAAATGCTGTCTGATTAGTTCAAACACGTAAATGAATGAGCCTGTCGAAGTCGTTCGGTTTTCAGACATATGCAAAATTCCTGAAAGCAAAAGTGATAAGAGGTTATAACTTTAACCTATAAACTATTGTGGCTGTATAATTAACTGAAGGTAAAATACAGTTGAATCAAAAATTTGCCTTGATGCTGAGTTTCCGGATACTGCCCCAGGAAAATCAATCATCAAGGATTGGTATGCTAAGTGTAGACGTGGTGAAATGAGCACCGAAGAGGGTGAATGCAGTGGACGTCCAAAAGAGGTTGTTAGCGACGAAAACATTAAAAAAATCCACGAAATGATTTTGAATGACCGTAAATTGAAATTGAATGCAATAACAGACACTCTAAAGATACCAACTGAACGTGTACATCATATCGTTCACGAATATTTGGGTATGAGAAATCTCTGTGTAAAGTGAGTACCGCGCGAGCACACTTTTGACCAAAAATAACGACGAGTTGATGATTCGGAACAGTGTTTGAAGATGACCAAGCGTAATAAATCCGAGTTTTTGCGTCGATATGTGACAATGGATGAAAGATGGCTCCATCATTTCATTCCGAAGTCCAATCGACAGTCATCCGAGTCGACTGCACACAATGAACCCGCTCTGAAGCTTGGGAAAACGCAGCAGTCGGCTGGCAAGGTTGTGGCGTCTGTATTTTAGGATGCGCATGGAATAATTTTCATTGACTACCTTGAAAAAGGAATGACTATCAACAGCGACTATTACATAGCGTTATTGGACCGTTTGAAGGACGAAATCGCCGAGACATTATTTTCTGTTCTCAGATCTCAAAAGAATGCTCGTTGGGAAGAAATTTTCGTCGAATGAAGAGGTGATCGGCGAAACTGAGGCCTATTTTGCAGCAAAGGACAAATCGTACTATAAAAATGGTATCGAAACGTTGGAGGGTCGTTATAATCAGTGCATCACCCTTGAAGAGAATTATTTTGAATAAAAAAAACTAATGTTGTCAAAAAATATGTTTTACTATGGTAGGCCGGGGACTTTTCAATTGACCTGTTATAATTTTAAACAATCGGCCTGCAAAATTCACGTCATATTTTTAATATACTCAGTTATAATATGAAGATAAAATCCTAACCGTTGAGGAGGGTTGACTATCGCCACCATCCCCAATTACACGGTCATTTGACAACCTCGATTTGTCTCGCACCGACACCCCTTTTCCCGTTTTTCCACCCCTCGTCGTGGCAGATTCCCGATCACCTCAGCCAGCTGCCACCCAAAGCCATCCTGGCCTACTAACGGCGACCGAACGAGGATTTCTCCCCTGGGGGGTTGTTGAAATTAATACCGCCCCGATTTCATTAAAAACCGCACTTAATCGGGAGAGAACGGGAGAACTGGGATGATGTAGTGGCAAGTTGGGTATGGGTAAAGGCAACTGGTGAAATTTGTTTGCGTTTTATAGTTGACAAGTTGGTGATTTATGTCCTCGGGGGTATGTTGAACACGGTACGGACGATGTTCTTGTTTTTATAGTCTCAACGGCTTGATGACAGTGATTATTGCGGCAGTTTACTTTGTATTATAATAATGGGGTAATATTGGCAGTAGAAATTGTTACATTTTACATTCTAGATAGCGTTGGAATCTTTCGAACGAAAGTCTATAGTCATAGACTGTTTAATAATTAACTACTTTTTTACTATCGACTGTTTCAGTCGTGTACTTTTAGCTACTACTTTTGGTTTGGGAAAAACATATGGTGATAAAACGCAAACAGCTTGGGGTCAAACTAAACCAAATGTACTGGCTGATAGAGGGTAAATCTAATTTATCATTAGATAACAAAGTTTTGCTGTATAAGTCCATACTTAGGCCCATTCTTATCTTCTCTTAAATCTTACATAGATATCCTCAGAGGTTCCAGAATAAAGTGCTGTTCGTAAAGGTTCCAGATAAAGTCATCGTCGATGCCCCATATTACGTGCCCAACAAACTGATTGAGCGCGATATCCCCATAGAACCCATAACGAGTGTGATTCGGAGTGTTAGTGTAAAGTACTCTGAAAGAATAAGAGAATAAGTCAGAATAGCCTTTAGAATAAGTTAGGATAGACTTGAAAATAAGTTAGGATAGTATCTAGAATAAGATTTATATTTCAAGTTGTACTTCAGTAAGTGATCAGGATGCTTATATGAAATAACTGAAATCATATAATAATACTTATCACCCACGGGCAGATTGTTGACGTTCTAGGAGATTAATAAAAAAACATTTGAAAAATTTTGCATATGTTTGATAACCGGACGACTTTGGCAGGCTAATGCGGTTACACGTTTGAACTCATTAGACAGCATTGTGTCTTTTTTTAACTAGAATAAAATGAGAAGGAATATATTGTTTGATTCTAAAACCAATTTACTGGCAAGAGGCAATACGTTAAACATCTTGATGACATATGTTCAAAACTTCTCTGGATAGACTCTATAGATGTTTATATTTAAACAACCCCCTGTAAAAAAAGACCATTCAGAAACCGTTAACTTTTATTTCGCCTGGAACAGGTGTGTCCATCCACCACCACCCATATCCCAACGAGTTTTACGTCCGCTAGGCAACCATGTTTCGTTTTGATTTCTGACGAACTTTTAACCGGGAGTGACGTCTCTCCGGAGGCCTGAAAACGGTTTCGGCAACGTTCCTCCCTTACCGTTGTTGCCAATTGCTTCGGCGGCACGGAACGTGTGTGTTTGCAGCAGAGCCTAGGCTGGTGATTTTATTTTTCCACCACTGCCGCTTTCCAATAATGAGCCGAGTTTGTGAGATTGATCGTGATTATTTACAGGACGCCGTGTGGATTTTTGCACGAAAATAATATATTTCTAACAAAAATATTGAACCGACTTCAAGAAATAAATAAGGAACTCATTAAATAGTAAAAAATAATGATATTTAGATTATTAACACAAAAAAAGTTACGAAAGAAAGAAAGAAACGAAAATCCATGTTAAATACTCCTTGAACGTATAGTTCTTAAGATATATAACATAAACATAAATCAACTTATTTCTTGAAAATACACTTTTCATTGCATAACTTATAAACTAAGAACGATCTACGAATGATTATACCACTATTCGATTGGGCGCTAAATTGTGTACAATCCCCGTAATTTTCATCAACATGTGATTATTTCTACGCAAATAACAGCAAAATGCTTGAAAATGGCAAAAATTGCAAATTTTCACAACTATATACATGGAAAAAGTGCCAAAATGTTTTACCTCTTGGATAATGATATAACTCTCAAAATATATGTATTTTGGAGAGAAAGAAACGAAGATCCATGTTAAATACTCCATGAACGTATAGTTCTTAAGATATATAACATAAACATAAATCAACTAATTTCTTGAAAATACACTTTTCATTGTATAACTTATAAACTAAAAACGATCTACGAATTATTATACCACCATTCGATTGGGCGTTAAATTGTGTATAATCCCCGTAATTTTCATCAACATGTGATTATTTCAACGCAAATGACAGCAAAATGCTTGAAAATGGCAAAAATCGCAAATTTTCACGACTATATACATGGAAAAAGTGCCAAAATGTTTTACCTCTTGGATAATGATATAACTCTCAAAATATATGTATTTTGGAGGGAAAGAAACGAAAATCCATGTTAAATACTCCTTGAACGTATAGTTCTTAAGATATATAACATAAACATAAATCAACTTATTTCTTGAAAATACACTTTTCATTGCATAACTTATAAACTAAGAACGATCTACGAATTATTATACCACAATACGATTGGGCGTTAAATTGTGTATAATCCCCGTAATTTTCATCAACATGTGATTATTTCTACGCAAATGACAGCAAAATGCTTGAAAATGGCAAAAATCGCAAATTTTCACGACTATATACATGGAAAAATTGCCAAAATATTTTATCTCTTGGATAATGATATAACTCTCAAAATATATGTATTTTGGAGGGAAAGAAACGAAGATCCATGTTAAATACTCCATGAACGTATAGTTCTTAAGATATATAACATAAACATAAATCAACTAATTTCTTGAAAATACACTTTTCATTGTATAACTTATAAACTAAGAACGATCTACGAATGATTATACCGTAATTCGATTGGGCGTTAAATTGTGTATAATCCCCGTAATTTTCATCAACATGTGATTATTTCAACGCAAATGACAGCAAAATGCTTGAAAATGGCAAAAATCGCAAATTTTCACGACTATATACATGGAAAAAGTGCCAAAATGTTTTACCTCTTAGATAATGATAAAACTCTCAAAATATATGTATTTTGGAGGGAAAGAAACGAAAATCCATGTTAAATACTCCTTGAACGTATAGTTCTTAAGATATATAACATAAACATAAATCAACTTATTTCTTGAAACTACACTTTTCATTGCATAAATTATAAACTAAGAACGATCTACGAATTATTATACCACAATTCGATTGGGCTTTAAATTGTGTATAATCCCCGTAATTTTCATCAACATGTGATTATTTCTACGCAAATGACAGCAAAATGCTTGAAAATGGCAAAAATCGCAAATTTTCACGACTATATACATGGAAAAATTGCCAAAATATTTTATCTCTTGGATAATGATATAACTCTCAAAATATATGTATTTTGGAGGGAAAGAAACGAAGATCCATGTTAAATACTCCATGAACGTATAGTTCTTAAGATATATAACATAAACATAAATCAACTAATTTCTTGAAGATACACTTTTCATTGTATAACCTATAAACCAAGAGCGATCTACGAATTATTATACCACCATTCGATTGGGCGTTAAATTGTGTATAATCCCCGTAATTTTCATCAACATGTGATTATTTCAACGCAAATAACAGCAAAATGCTTGAAAATGGCAAAAATCGCAAATTTTCACGACTATATACATGGAAAAAGTGCCAAAATGTTTTACCTCTTGGATAATGATATAACTCTCAAAATATATGTATTTTGGAGGGAAAGAAACGAAGATCCATGTTAAATACTCCATGAACGTATAGTTCTTAAGATATATAACATAAACATAAATCAACTAATTTCTTGAAGATACACTTTTCATTGTATAACCTATAAACTAAGAACGATCTACGAATTATTATACCACCATTCGATTGGGCGTTAAATTGTGTATAATCCCTGTAATTTTCATCAACATGTGATTATTTCAACGCAAATGACAGCAAAATGCTTGAAAATGGCAAAAATCGCAAATTTTCACGACTATATACATGGAAAAAGTGCCAAAATGTTTTACCTCTTGGATAATGATATAACTCTCAAAATATATGTATTTTGGAGGGAAAGAAACGAAAATCCATGTTAAATACTTTTTGAACGTATAGTTCTTAAGATATATAACATAAACATAAATCAACTTATTTCTTGAAACTACACTTTTCATTGCATAAATTATAAACTAAGAACGATCTACGAATTATTATACCACTATTCGATTGGGCGTTAAATTGTGTACAATCCCCGTAATTTTCATCAACATGTGATTATTTCTACGCAAATGACAGCAAAATGCTTGAAAATGGCAAAAATCGCAAATTTTCACGACTATATACATGGAAAAATTGCCAAAATATTTTATCTCTTGGATAATGATATAACTCTCAAAATATATGTATTTTGGAGGGAAAGAAACGAATACTCCATGAACGTATAGTTCTTAAGATATATAACATAAACATAAATCAACTAATTTCTTGAAGATACACTTTTCATTGTATAACCTATAAACTAAGAACGATCTACGAATTATTATACCACTATTCGATTGGGCGTTAAATTGTGTACAATCCCCGTAATTTTCATCAACATGTGATTATTTCTACGCAAATAACAGCAAAATGCTTGAAAATGGCAAAAATCGCAAATTTTCACGACTATATACATGGAAAAATTGCCAAAATATTTTATCTCTTGGATAATGATATAACTCTCAAAATATATGTATTTTGGAGGAAAAGAAACGAAAATCCATGTTAAATACTCCTTGAACGTATAGTTCTTAAGATATATAACATAAACCTAAATCAACTAATTTCTTGGAAATACACTTTTCATTGTATAACTTATAAACTAAGAACGATCTACGAATTATTATACCACCATTCGATTGGGCGTTAAATTGTGTATAATCCCCGTAATTTTCATCAACATGTGATTATTTCAACGCAAATGACAGCAAAATGCTTGAAAATGGCAAAAATGGCAAATTTTCACAACTATATACATGGAAAAAGTGCCAAAATGTTTTACCTCTTAGATAATGATAAAACTCTCAAAATATATGTATTTTGGAGGGAAAGAAACGAAAATCCATGTTAAATACTCCTTGAACATATAGTTCTTAAGATATATAACATAAACATAAATCAACTAATTTCTTGAAGATACACTCTTCATTGTATAACCTATAAACTAAGAACGATCTACGAATTATTATACCACCATTCGATTGGGCGTTAAATTGTGTATAATCCCCGTAATTTTCATCAACATGTGATTATTTCAACGCAAATGACAGCAAAATGCTTGAAAATGGCAAAAATCGCAAATTTTCACGACTATATACATGGAAAAAGTGCCAAAATGTTTTACCTCTTAGATAATGATACAACTCTCAAAATATATGTATTTTGGAGGGAAAGAAACGAAAATCCATGTTAAATACTCCTTGAACGTATAGTTCTTAAGATATATAACATAAACATAAATCAACTAATTTCTTGAAGATACACTTTTCATTGTATAACCTATAAACTAAGAACGATCTACGAATTATTATACCACCATTCGATTGGGCGTTAAATTGTGTATAATCCCCGTAATTTTCATCAACATGTGATTATTTCAACGCAAATGGCAGCAAAATGCTTGAAAATGGCAAAAATCGCAAATTTTCACGACTATATACATGGAAAAAGTGCCAAAATGTTTTACCTCTTAGATAATGATAAAACTCTCAAAATATATGTATTTTGGAGGGAAAGAAACGAAAATCCATGTTAAATACTCCTTGAACGTATAGTTCTTAAGATATATAACATAAACATAAATCAACTAATTTCTTGAAGATACACTTTTCATTGTATAACCTATAAACTAAGAACGATCTACGAATTATTATACCACCATTCGATTGGGCGTTAAATTGTGTATAATCCCCGTAATTTTCATCAACATGTGATTATTTCAACGCAAATGACAGTAAAATGCTTGAAAATGGCAAAAATCGTAAATTTTCACGACTATATACATGGAAAAAGTGCCAAAATGTTTTACCTCTTAGATAATGATAAAACTCTCAAAATATATGTATTTTGGAGGGAAAGAAACGAAAATCCATGTTAAATACTCTTTGAACGTATAGTTCTTAAGATATATAACATAAACATAAATCAACTAATTTCTTGAAAATACACTTTTCATTGCATAACTTATAAACTAAGAACGATCTACGAATTATTATACCACAATTCGATTGGGCGTTAAATTGTGTATAATCCCCGTAATTTTCATCAACATGTGATTATTTCTACGCAAATGACAGCAAAATGCTTAAAAATGGCAAAAATCGCAAATTTTCACGACTATATACATGGAAAAAGTGCCAAAATGTTTTACCTCTTGGATAATGATATAACTCTCAAAATATATGTATTTTGGAGGGAAAGAAACGAAAATCCATGTTAAATACTCCTTGAACGTATAGTTCTTAAGATATATAACATAAACATAAATCAACTAATTTCTTGAAGATACACTTTTCATTGTATAACCTATAAACTAAGAACGATCTACGAATTATTATACCACCATTCGATTGGGCGTTAAATTGTGTATAATCCCCGTAATTTTCATCAACATGTGATTATTTCAACGCAAATGACAGTAAAATGCTTGAAAATGGCAAAAATCGTAAATTTTCACGACTATATACATGGAAAAAGTGCCAAAATGTTTTACCTCTTAGATAATGATAAAACTCTCAAAATATATGTATTTTGGAGGGAAAGAAACGAAAATCCATGTTAAATACTCTTTGAACGTATAGTTCTTAAGATATATAACATAAACATAAATCAACTAATTTCTTGAAGATACACTTTTCATTGTATAACCTATAAACTAAGAACGATCTACGAATTATTATACCACCATTCGATTGGGCGTTAAAATGTGTATAATCCCCGTAATTTTCATCAACATGTGATTATTTCAACGCAAATGACAGTAAAATGCTTGAAAATGGCAAAAATCGTAAATTTTCACGACTATATACATGGAAAAAGTGCCAAAATGTTTTACCTCTTAGATAATGATAAAACTCTCAAAATATATGTATTTTGGAGGGAAAGAAACGAAAATCCATGTTAAATACTCTTTGAACGTATAGTTCTTAAGATATATAACATAAACATAAATCAACTAATTTCTTGAAAATACACTTTTCATTGCATAACTTATAAACTAAGAACGATCTACGAATTATTATACCACAATTCGATTGGGCGTTAAATTGTGTATAATCCCCGTAATTTTCATCAACATGTGATTATTTCTACGCAAATGACAGCAAAATGCTTAAAAATGGCAAAAATCGCAAATTTTCACGACTATATACATGGAAAAAGTGCCAAAATGTTTTACCTCTTGGATAATGATAAAACTCTCAAAATATATGTATTTTGGAGGGAAAGAAACGAAAATCCATGTTAAATACTCTTTGAACGTATAGTTCTTAAGATATATAACATAAACATAAATCAACTAATTTCTTGAAAATACACTTTTCATTGCATAACTTATAAACTAAGAACGATCTACGAATTATTATACCACAATTCGATTGGGCGTTAAATTGTGTATAATCCCCGTAATTTTCATCAACATGTGATTATTTCTACGCAAATGACAGCAAAATGCTTAAAAATGGCAAAAATCGCAAATTTTCACGACTATATACATGGAAAAAGTGCCAAAATGTTTTACCTCTTGGATAATGATATAACTCTCAAAATATATGTATTTTGGAGTGAAAGAAACGAAAATCCATGTTAAATACTCCTTGAACGTATAGTTCTTAAGATATATAACATAAACATAAAACAACTAATTTCTTGAAAATACACTTACCATTGCATAACTTAAAAACTAATAACTATCTAGAAATTACTATACTACCATTCGATTGAGCGTTAAGTTGCGCATAATCCCTGTGATTGTCACCAACATGTGATTATTTCAACGGAAATGGCAGCAAAAACTTGAAAATGGATAACAATCGCAAATTTTCACGACTATATACATAGAAAAAATGCAAACAAATTTTAGCTCTTGGATAAAGACAATACTTTCGAAATACATGTATTTTGATCGATCCATGTTAAATTATCTATGGACGTATAGTTCTTAAGATATATAATTAAGACAAATTATTTGACTACCATTCGACTGAGCGTTAAGTTGTGTATAATCCCGTAATTTTTATCAACATCTGATTATTTTAACGGAAATGGCATGAAAAAACTTGAAAATGGCAAATATTCGCAAATTTTCATGATTATATCTATATATATGGAGAATATACAATACAATTTTACTCAAAATATGAAATTTAAAATTCTCAATATATATATATATATATATATATATATATATATTATGGGGCCAAAAAAAGAGGATTTATATGAGACATATCTTTATTAAGACTTAGATATGAATAGATGTGTAATTGTGAGGGAATTATTGCCTAAAAATACATCAAATTTAGGTTAACGCCTTTATTCGAAAAACAAAACATTTACAGTCTGTATATATATCATACAAAAAAAAACTGAAGTCAGAGTCAGAAAATTATCGAAGACAATCTCGAAATGAACGGATAAAAACTAGCACCAGATCAATAAACTCGTCCCGATGTCAATCCATGAAACAGAAATATATAAACCGTTACTGCAGTCGTGGTATTTATACAAATCAAGATTAACGATTGCTGGCAGAGACCCTAACGTCTCCTAACCTACACGCAGACAGGCCGAGCTCACTCGCAACGGCCGATATCAGCGAACGGGAGAGGGAAACCGGCAGCGAAATCCAAAGACAAACAGCGGGCGGTTGCAAAAATAAAACGACGACCCCTACCTCCCTCCGTCAGACGGTTTGCACTCGTCTGGCAACGTCGCCACTAACCCGGAGGGCTGTGGGATTTGGGACAAACTGCATTCAGCCTTAATAGAGACGTTCTCCGTGGCAGGGATCCGATGAAATTCATAAAAATATGCATCGGATCGGGCGGCGAGGGGGTTTTAGGAACAATGGGGGGACCGGAAATTTGGATCTTGTTAGATGTAGGCGAACGGAGTGTTTTGTTCTGGACTAGTGGTTTATTTCAGACGAAGATTCGTTAGTCTTAGAAATAAATGATAATAAATGTTGAATGTTAAAGAGGGAAAAATATTGTTCTATATATATAACAAGTCAATTGAAAAGTTCCCGGCCTGACACGTAGATGGTACTACTAGAATTAAATTCATATGTTTTTTAGTTAGCCATAACCCTCAAAAGATGTGTGTATAAATTTGACAGCTGTCGGATCATTAGTTTGTGAATTATAGCATTTTAAGTGAAGCAACTTTTGTTATTGTGGAAAAAATGGATAAAAAGGATTCACTCATTATTTCACTCCGAAGTCCAATCGACAGTCATCCGAGTGGACTGCACACGATGAACCCGCTCCAAAGCGTGGGAAAACGCAACAGTCGGCTGGCAAGGCGTCTGTATTTTGGGAACCGCATGGAATAATTTTCATTGATTACCTTGAAAACGGAAGGACCATCAACAGCGACTATTACATAGCGTTATTGGACCTTTTGAAGGACGAAATCGCCGAAAACGGCCACATTTGAAGAAAAAGAAAGTGCTGCTTCACCAAGACAATGCACCGTGTCACAAGTCAGTGAAAACGATGGCAAAAATCCATGAATTGGGCTTCGAATTGCTTCCCCATCCACCGTATTCTCCAGGTTTGGCCCCCAGCGACTGTTTCCTGTTCTCAGATCTCAAAAGAATGTCCACTGGGAAGTTTGCGGAACTCAGTGGTTTTCGTTTGGCGAGTATGTGCTTCTTCCAAGTTAGACGTCGATATAGAAGCATACTGGATATTTAGCATCCTCTGCTTGTGGAAGTTGACATTTATTGATATAGAACTGGTGGACATGTTCTTCTACGGAGCATAAAAGTTATATTACTGGAGTTTGTTTCGTTGCCTTTAAAACGCCATATTTTCAGCCACATTTGTACTTAGGTGTGTTTGTAGGTTCATTAATGCTATAGCTGGATCTTCATGAGAATCTGAAATTGTCGTGTTGTCTATGTATGTTGCCACAGTGGTTAGTTTTGTTGTATCGGACCCAGTAGATTATCTTGCGCAACTCCCGAATATATTGCATGTAATTCGGTATGTTCATCGTCTTGTTTTACAGTAAAATGACGATCTATCAGGTACGATTTTTGTAGCTCATAATCCGGATGAGAGAAGTTTATCAAAGGCTTGAGACATTTTCAGGAATGCAGCCGAACAGTATCTTTAGACGTTTAAATCTAGATTTATTTTGTTTACCAGTTTATGCACTTAATGTTGAATGAATGAATGAATGATGAATATATGAATAACATTTCGTATTTTACATCAGAGGATAGAGAAAAGCATGTAACTTTAAAAATACCAAATCATACGTCGAAATATGAATTTTTAAGCTCATAAACAAACTGCATACATTACGAATAATAGTTAAGGACCAATTGATAAGCATCGTTGATAAAATTCCAATTTAGCCGGCAAACAATGGTGTGCAATTTCAATTTTAATTAACACAACACCCGTTGAATAGTAATTAGTCCTTTTCTGGGATGTTGACTATTTTCTGTTTAGTCGACACACCTCGCGACAGACATCAGATCGATAATCAATTAGAAATGTTTCGAATCAGATATATACTAGGTGTTTTATACACTATGTTAGGTTAAATAATTTTTATTATTATTTTAAAAATTTTTAAGATGTATTGTCTATTCCCTTTTTCTACAGGTGTCCAAATACATTCCATTTTGTTCTATCCCTGTTCAGTCTTTATGTTTTTGCCGGAGTTTTCCTAGGTTGCTCTCTGACATTTCTCCTTTTTATCCTTTCTGCCCATATTCCTTTTACTTGTCTTGCGTGCTCTATGTGTAATATCTTCACCAACTAAGTTGTCCTGCTTCTATCCAGTATGTAATTTGGTTAAATAAGAAGAAGCTAACTCATCAATAAAGAAACAAGCTGGTGTACCGCAAGGTAGTGTTTTGAGTTCTGTTTGAGTGGATCAGTCACTATCTGGTGATTGATTCGTCTGTTGACAGATTCTCCTCTTTTTGCACTTCTCTTCTGTAGCTTTCTTTCTTCCTTTCTTCTTTATGTCATCTTCTCCTAATCTTGTTTTCAGTAAATCATTTTTATTTGGATTAACTCTGTTGGTCCTAATATGGTTTTCCATATTTTTTCTTTTATTTTACTCCTATTTCTTCGCTTTTTGGCTTGATCGTACATTATTGTTGGTCTTAGTAATAATAGTAGTAATAGTAGTATTTTATTTTTATTTTTTTAGCCTCTGCCTACCATTTTCTGTTCAGTTTCTTCCAATCGTCTTTCGGATTTTATTGCTTGGTTCTATTTATCTTCCTTGTTATAGATTCCATGCATATGACGAAAAGCTTGACCTATGTAGGATTATTTAAATTATATTGTAATGTTCTAATATATTTTTGCATTTTAGCGCGTCACTTTTATTGTAGTTTTTGGCCTAATTTGTATATATTTGACTATTGGCCTATTTGCTATGTTTTTTGAAAGGGAACATGCTATTTTAAATAGTTGAAACTATGAAGATATTGTCTATTGAAATAACTAACTGAAGTTACATCTCTCAATTGTTTAAAATATTTTTAATAAAAATTTAAAAATTTTATGCTGATTATTCGTAAAGTTTAAAAACGGTGGAATTGATATAAAAGTAGATATACAATAAGAGGTTAATTTTTATTGGGCAAAATTATAGAGACAGATTTGCTATATCAAACTGAGAAAAAATAACTACAAAAAACTTGATTAACATTTTTTAAATTTATTTATAAAAGTAGAACATGAATAATGTATGCGAATACTAATTGTTAATAAATATGCGAAAGCTTTGCCGAAATTAATCCTTTCATGACAATTACAATAATTAACATTACTTTCGGATATAATTAATTCTATTTTCGGACAAGGCGCTGATACTCTCATGATGAATAGCCGAAAATGTTCATTACGTTTCGACTAATTAACTAAATAGGGATGGCGAAACATTCACCGGATGGAAATTCACGTTAAAGGAAATAAAATATGGAAAGGCTTCAGTCAAATTTAGCCATATTAGTAGGTAGTTTTGTAAACGGTAGCTCTTGTTTTGACGTTAATAAGTCTTGATGTTACTAATAAGTCCGTGATTTAATTTGAATTGTCTGATAATAGTCACAAAGAGTCAGAGAGTTAGAGGAAACGTTATTAGGTTTGCTATTGCTAGTTTTTTGTAAATTTGTTAAATTTTTTAATTCAGACTCTATGGCCGTTTCGGTATTGATTTGGATGGGTCTTCTGAACTAACTCATGATATTTTGCGCTTGATATTTTCATAGTAGATCTATTTTCCATCGTTAGTCACAATACGACACAGGAAATTGGTTTTTTTTTTGTCTGATTAGAGACAAAATTGCTATGTTGACGAAGTGGTTTTTTTCAGTTAATTGATGTAGTAACAATAGTCAGTCTTTTTGGTTCTTTATAGTCGGACTCATTAACTGTTAAGTTACCTGAAAGCTCCTTGCAAGATTGACCTGGGTTTCCATCTAATAAGTTCCATTGTGTTTTGGTGCTTTAGATTGTTCTTTGTAATTGATATAAAAACTACCATTTTTAAATTGTTGAAATCAACAGCGAAAGGGATGAGGGGGGATAACAGCATCAACATAAGTGTATAAAAGTATTTGAAGGGCTTCATTTTCCAATTTCTTATTTTCTTTCTCGTTAGTTATAACATTTATTAATAATTCATTATAAATATGTTGTTTTTCATGTTGGATTATTTTATTCGTAGTAAAGAGTTAGTGTTTTCTTTTAAACCCAAAGGTAACTACCATGGATAAATGAATCAACATATTTTTGCTGTCGTATGAAAATCAGTTTTTATAGAATTTAGAGGAACCAAGAGTTATTGTTATGGATAATGCACCATACTATAGTACATTGGTGGAGAAGATCTCAAAAAGTTCATCGACAAAGGCTGCAATTAAGGAATGGGCTTTAGTACATAAAATAAGTTTATATTGTTATATGACTAAAATTGAATTTGATTTCAAATTATTACTAGGTAATTATAAATTGGCTTTTATGTAGTTTACTTTTTTAGAAATAAGCCTGAAAAAGATATATGGTAGATCAGAATGCTGAATAATATGGCCACAGAGTAATACGTTTTCTCCCTATCACTACTTATTCAATCCAATCAAATTGATATGATAAGAATTATTACACTAGACACTCAGGTCGAGAAGGATATACAAGCAAAAACTCTCGGAATATGCGGTAAGAAACATTATCTATAATAACACCTTCTGTTTGAATGAACTCGATCGGACATATTGAAGAAGAAATTGACAAATGGTGGAATTGTGAACAAGTATTAGATAAATTGTAAATTAACAGCATAGTTATACATTTGAATAGTATATTAAAATGCGACAGTATTTGAATGAAACTTTCTGGATATGGGATTATGATGATAAAGACAGGGCGAGTATTTAATTAATATAGTATAAGTGTATAAAATCACATGGAGAGTGTGAAATGTTTATATGCATAGATATTAATGTATTTGTTCAGAATATACATTAGCATTTAGTTAAAATGTAAGAGGAGAGAATGATTACTAATTGTTTTCTGTATATGACAAAAGCATTAGGGATAATGCAGTGATTAAATCTAGTTCTATCAAGAAAGATGTATACTGGTAGTAATGTTAAATTGTCTAAGGACGTATAGGATTTAAGATATATAACATAAACAGAAATCAACTAATTTCTTGAAAAGACACTTTTCATTACATATCATAAAATATAATAACTATCTACAAATTATTATACTATCATTCATAAATAAATTTCATAATGGTGTGGCTATTTCAGCGGAAATGGCAGGTAAAAACTTGAAAATGGCAAAAAATTGTAAATTTTCGCGACTATATAGTCATGGAAAAAGGGACAACTTTTTTTAGCTCTTGGATAAAGGTATAACTTTCGAGATATATGTAATTTGACACGAAAGAAATGAAAATCCATGTTATATTATCTATGGAGGTATAGTTCTTAAGATATATAACATAAACAGAAATCAACCAATTTCTTGAAAGCCAACTTTCCATTGCATAACATAAAATTCAATAACTATATACAAATTATTATACTATCATTCGGTTGGACGCTAAATAGTGATAATCCCCGTAAATTTCATCAACATGTGATTATTTAAACAGAAATGACAGCAAAAAAGTTAAAAATGGCAAAAGTTGCAAATTTGCACGACTAAATACATTGAAAATTTGCAAAAAAATTTTAGTTTTTGTATAAAGATAAAACTTTCGAAATATATGTATTTTGGGACAAAAGAAATGAAAATCCATGTTAAATTGTCTAAGGACGAACAGGACTTAAGATATATAACATAAACAGAAATCAACTAATTTCTTGAAAAGACACTTTTCATTGCATAACATAAAATTCAATAACTATATACAAATTATTATATTATCATTCGATTGGACGTTAAATATTATACACTATTTCCCCGTAAATTTCATTAACATGTTATTATTTAAACGGAAATGACAGCAAAAAAGTTAAAAATGGCAAAAAATTGCAAATTTTCACGACTATATACATGGAAAATTTGCAAATTTTTTTTAGTTTTTGTATAAAGATAAAACTTTCGAAATATATGTATTTTGAGACGAAAGAAATGAAAATCCATGTTAAATTGTCTGTGGACGTATAGTTCTTAAGATATATAATATAAACGGCAACATTTAACACGTTAATGAGGCAACATTGCAACGTTTTGTGTGAGTTCAGCGTTTTATTAAACAGACGATAGTATATTCCTTTCGATAGAGCTTAAAATAAATGGAATAAAACAAATATCGGTGAATAATTGAATCTTTTTCCATTTTTTAAAGAAAATTCCGATAATTTATGTCTAGAACGTGAAAGAAGGAACACTCTGGGTCATTTTAATGCCTGTACACTGTTAAGAATGCGTGTTTTATAATTGAAGAAATTTTTAATGTATGCATTTTTTATACGCACAACACGAAACATTACCGGGAAAGTGCCACGGAAACAATTTTTCCGTGTCCGATGTAGCGCGAGCGAAGGATTTATTAGCGGGTATCATGAATCGTTGAGACTAAATGGAACGCCATCTGGCGCTATAGTTGGCGGTAACGTGGATAAATGTTATTAAGCGTAAAATTAATTAAGACGTTGTTTGTTTTTTCTTTTTTGTCGCCAATTAAACGGATATAATTGGAGATTTCTACGTCTAATCGCGAGTCTCAATCGACCTTGGTCAGGTTTTCGATCAGTATATCGGCTGTACAGTAAAATGTAGCTGTTTTTTTATACAAAATGTTCAGTACAGTTATTACTTTGTGATAATTTGTTATTGTTTCGAAAAAATGAATTCAACATGTTAAAATTTTGGGTACATGTCCATTGTGTCCAGTGCGAAAGCTATGTAAATGTAGAGAACTATCTATTTAATACTTAACAGGTCAATTGATAAGTCCCCAGCCTACCATAGTAAAAAACATTTTTTGGCCAAATTAGTTTTTTTTATTCAACATAATTCCCTTCAAGGGTGATACACTGATTATAGCGACCCTCCAACTTTTCCATGTAGTACTGGATTTGTACGATTGCTTCAAAATAGGCCTCAGTTTCGGCGATCACCTCTTCTTCATTCGAGCTGTTGATGGTACTACCTTTTTTAAGGTAGTCAATGAAAATTATTCCATGCGCATACGATAATACAGATGCCATAACCTTGCCAGCCGACTGTTGCGTTTTCCCACGCTTTGGAGCGGGTTCCTCGTGTGCGGTCCACTCCGATGACTATCGATTGAACTTCGGAGTGAAATGATGGATCCATGTTTCATCCAATGTCACATCGACGCAAAATACTCGGGTTTATTACGCTTGATCATCTGCAAACACTGCTTCGAATCATCAAGTCGTCGTTGGTCAGAAGTGGGCTCACGCGGCACCCACTTTGCATAGAGCTTTCTCACACCCAAATATTCGTGAATGATATGATGTACACGTTCAGTTGATATCTTTAGAGTGTCTGCTATTTCATTCAATTTCAATTTACGGTCATTCAAAATAATTTTGTGGATTTTTTTAATACTTTCGTCGGTAACAAGCTCTTTTGGACCTCAACTGCGTTCACCGTCTTCGGTGCTCATTTCACCACGTCTAAACTTAGCATACCTATCCTTGATGGTTGATTTTGCTGGGGCAGTGTCTGGAAACTCCTTTTTATCAATTTTTTTCATAAATAAAAAACAAATGGATTTAATTCTAGTAGCGCCATCTATGTGTCAGGCAGGGGACTCTTCAATTGACTTGTTATACATCAGCGTGGCTGTATAAACAAATATTTTACAATTGGCTAGGTGTATATAATAACGAGGTCTTTGAGAAGAGTCCACTAAAATAGCGAAAAGTTTGCCGAGCTGCAGGAGATATGAACACAAGCCATATAAACAATATTTAATTATTAATCAGGTCTTGAGTCACTATTTGTTTTTAAAATATCCGCACTTTTTCACAGAATAGATTCATAGTGTCTGATTAGTTGACTATTCTTGTACCACAACATACGCCAATTGCTTCAATGATGTTGAAGATGGAAATCTACTCCTCACTCTCTTCTGCTGATTCTGACGGCTGTTCTGGCCAAGCAATATGTTTGATAATATTCTGATATTCCTCTAACCAAGACTGAACCTCCTTGTGCAATATCATCTTAAACAGATTATAGGCTTCTTTTGAGGTTCTCCATACATAAACCCAGTCCTTAGTAGGAAATACTCTTCCTTCCAATCATCAATTTAGCGTCGGATCTCCCACCGTACTGCTTTTGTCGGAACAGTAATATTTAAGCAAGTGTTGTGCTAATGCTGATGCTAATGTTTATTTTGGTCAGTTAATTTAGGGTTATTACCTAATAATGTTATCAAAAAAAATACTTTGACTGTCTACTCTCAAGAGAAAATACGACTGAAGTAGGCGTTTAATTTCTATCCTATCATAAAACTAGACCTACACACATTTTAATGAGTTCCTGAAAACCGGGGATTTTTCCTGAGAAGTTTTTTTACATCTGCCATACAGCCTGGACCTTGCTTCGTGTGACAACTTTTTGTTCCAAACATTTTAAATGATGTTAAGCCGGTCTCAAATAAAGCTTGTGAACATCATTTAGTTTAGTTTTCTCTGCCAGACACTTCAAAAGTTCTACGGTGATGTGATAAAACGTCTTATTATTGGTTACAAATTGAAAAAAGGGAAAATAATTGTTCTCATCTCATTTTAATTGCGACTTATTACCTATTAACCGTTAATTTTGTTATTAATTTTAACTTGACATTGGCGTGTCTGTTTACATTTATTATATATCGATTTGGCTACATTTTTGATCAATTCATTCAATTATATAATGATTGCCAGACAATGAATAGTCATCGCTTGGTTACAATAAACAATTATGTATTGTCTACAAATTTACAAGGGTCATTTCATTGTTTTAAATAGATCTCGTTATATTCCAACCTGTAGGACTATGAGAAAGCGTGTTTCAGTTGACGGATTAAGTTCATGAATCTGTTTATGTCTCGATCAATCATCCTGTCGGTTGTGGTCAATGTCTACCGTTTAGAATACATTTTCAAATACTTTGTTTGAATTACTTGTGTTAACGTTAAGTAATTGCTGAAATGAGAAATTGTGGTAAAGGTTATGATAATGCTGCCTTTTTATATTCCGTTTATCAAGAAATATTAGGAAATTAATAACTTTATTTTCGTCCAAATTACCAAATAATATGAAAAGTTATATTTAGTGAGTGTAATTTTACAAGTGAGCATGAAGAAAATGAGTTCCTAACACTACACTACCTCTAACTATACTACAAGTTTACACTACCTCTTTGCTAAAACAAAAAACAAGAGTAAATTTCAAAAAGTTAATATTATGAAATATCTGGTATCTTGGATATAAATAAAGCTATAAATAAATGAAGGAAACATAGGTTTCAAACATTTCGAACAATAATTATTTATCCATGGTTTACAACCACTAAGTTTGTTACTGAAGTCAAGCGATATAAAAGTTTTGGTTTTTTGTATTTTTATACATTAATATTATAATGTATGTTTATAGAATATATAATTTTCAGTAGATTTATTATCGGTAACTTAATTTAGATATATCTTAGCATTTGTTGTACATTTGATCTCAATAATTCTATTCTCATAGTTCTCATCTGGTAATCGTGCGATCATTGCGTATTCTTTAGACATTATGAGTCAGAGGATATTAATTTTCTTGTCAAATGTAAAATAAATGAAGTTCTATTGATTTTAGTCACGTTAACCTCTTGGAATTTTTAGTGACTGGACCTACAGTTTAACGTGGGCTCCGAACCACGGTCCTCGGCATTAAACCTACCGATTGGCGAGTGACCAACTTTAGTGACAACTTATCATCCTAGAAGACATCCGGTCTTATCCAGCCTGGTTACGGGCGTGACTGGGATTATTATCCTTGTCGGATTTTACACTATTGCTTAGAACAATTACAAATATTAAACAATCGAAACATTCGAAAGTTGTAGGGAAGTGTCATTTTGAAGGAATTATAATCATATCATCAACACCACCAGATCTGATCATAGTATTATATAAACACGCCTCGTAAGCACTGGCCAAACACCAATAAACTGAAACAAATCAATAGTGAGTCATAACCAATCGCCCAAGGTAAATCTGCTTGCGAAATTCGAAAAGAAACGCGAATTTACACTACGAAATTACAATTTTCAAACAAAAAAAGCACACAAAATAGACAGAGACCCACACGCTAAGAGAGAAGAAGAACCAGTAGCGGACATGACTAATTGCGGCTTGAAAAAATAGAATATATTTGGTGAACGAAAAGAGTGCACTCGCTATTAATTACAGAAATAAAAAACGACGGCCTATAAATAGATTGTGTTAATATGCGACTGGCATTCTTCGCCTTGTTCGATCATTAGAACAATGACTGGTTATTATGGACAAGGAAGAATGTTGCGAAAGAAAGTCGCCTGATGGTTTATTATGATTTTTTCTGTCGTCATTGTTTCGAATCCTGGCCTGTTTTTTTTGTCTCAACAACAGAAAAACTAGAAGCAATTACTAAATAAATTAATTAATTAGATAACTAAAACATTATGAGCAATATTATTTCATTATGTCTGCCTGCATTGACGTTTTAAATTTTGTGTTCCTTTTGTTTAGTTTTTTTTTCACTTATTATCTCATCAAGCATCAATAACGAACAAATAGATTAGGAAAAAACAAAGTAGCCTAATCTTACCAGCAAATTTACTAACGGGGACACGTTTAGACTTAGGATGCAGGACTAAATTAGTTTAAAAGTAATACTCAAAAGTGTATCGATCTTATATAGCGAACCCCCAATATTCGGTCTATGAACAAATTCGGTCTACTGCAAAAAAAGTTAAACCAATATCAAGAGAGAAACTACAATATGAGGTAAATTATGGAATTGATAAAAAAAAGACGAAAAAGATAGAAGAGTATATAGCACATAACTAGAAATGCTGTAGACCAAACAATATTTAATATAAATAGTAATCAGATAAATCAAAAGATCAAACAATATAAACACAGTTGCTTCGAAGAACATGTAAGTTAATTAAGAAAAGAGGCAGACAAAGATTACTCGCTATAGAAAGCAACTCGGATATTTAAAAGCTCAATTATTCACGGGACATTCATCTAACGTATTCCACCCAAATGATATAGAAACTATAATAGATACACATCCTGTTTATTAGCCCCATGTAGCTGTAAATCTGATTTCTCCAGGGGAAGTTGCAACAGAAATTGATAACAACAAACTTGGCAAAATAAAGTTTTTTGCAGTATGGGCATAGAGTAATAGAGAGAAAACTCAATAGGGCGCTCTGAAGAAAAGTTTTGTTTTGCCCAACTACCAGATGAGGTTAAAACCAAATTACTTGAATGGCCAATTTAAATCTCCATTATAGGCACCTGCAAGGAAAAAATTTTTCTGTGAAAGACATTTGATTGGCTCTTTGAGAAAGTTTAGCATGTGACAGCCATGACATCACGCTTAATTGACCAATAAAATATAAATAAAAACAATTTAATTTCTGAAATAAATTTATTAATTAAATGAATTATTATAAATTAAATAAATTTTTTTTATAACATCTTTATTAGATACGCTTAGTACAATCTTAATTATTATTATTATTACAATTAATTTATTACTACTTTTCCTATGTACTTGGATTAATTAACAAGCAAGACGAGTACGAGAAAATACATCAGTATGTATTCCTCAATTATAAAATTATAATTATTTATTAATTATTAACTTATAGCTATAGTTTACACTAATAATACACACTAAATGTTTACACAAGTTCGTATGGTTTTGTTCGTTTCAGTCTCCTGACATCCTGTGCGCTGTCCAGCAGTTGTATTGCTTCCACGTTAGAATGATTTAGTAATCTTCTTTCGTGTTTCAAGGCGAAATCCTGCACAACTTCGCAAATCCATTTGATTTCCATGTCATCGTGCAGTTCTTCATTGGTTACATAGCGATAGGCATTGGTAATCAATCGAAGAATCTTGTTTTGACAGCGCTGTATGACTAACTGATTTGAATATTTAGTGCAACCCCATATTTGCACCCCATAGGTCCAAATTGTATTATAGATCAACCTCTTTGATTTTAGATCAAGTTGGGAGTATCTTCCGACTAACCAGTATAGTTGTTTTATTTTGGTTCTAATGTGTCTTACTTTTTGTCTAACGTGATGCTTCCACTTTAATCTACCGTCAAGATGGATTCCAAGGTATTTTGCTGATTCTGCTTGAGGAATCTGGCATCCATTGAGTGATATAATTAAGTTTTTATTATTTAGCCTTAATGCAAAATTAACGTGGACAGATTTGGAGCTATTAAGTTGAATTTTCCAATCTTTTGTCCATTTGTAGATTTTGTTGACTGCCACTTGCACTTTTTCTATTGCCCTAGGCAGAGATATATCTTTTGCCATAATAACTGTGTCATCAGCAAAGGTTCCAAGAAGTGTTTCTTTTGTTGTTGGAATGTCAGCAGTGTAGAGCAGATACAGGAGAGGTCCTAAGACGCTACCTTGTGGAACTCCAGCCGAGATATTTTTAAATGTCGAGAACGCCTTTTCGTGCGATACTCTAAATTTTCTTCCGAATAAATATGACTCCAGCAATTGACAATAGTTACGAGGTAACAATTTGCTCATCTTACAGATTAATCCCAAATGCCAAACCCGATCAAAAGCTTGTGAGACATCCAGGAATATTGCAGGGCAGTATTTCTTTTCTTCAAACGCTCTTTCAATAGCCGCAGTTACTCTGTGCACTTGATCGATAGTTGAATGGTGATTTCGAAAACCAATTAAATAAATGAAATAAATATAATCTATAAAACTGCAAATTATTTATAAAATATAAAGAATGAATCCCCTCAAGGTGATGATTAAATTTTTAATTTACTTTAACAAATTTGTTTTTACTTGGACAATAACATTTGATTACTATTTAATTCCTAAATCCCAACGTACCCAATTTATACCTACATATATTTATATGTAATATATGTAGTTGTATGATTTTTTGGTAGTTTACTTGTAAATAACAATATATTGTATATTAATATTATAGCATTTTGGTACGATATTTTTCAAGATTGTTAATGTAATAGGGTAAAAAAGGTTAAAATTGGGAATGATAAATAGTAAAATAATTTGACTGTTTTTATAGCAATAATATATAACATTTCGATTACTCGATAATAATAAATAAAACATTTTTGTCATTTCATTCAGATAGTTTTTAATTATGTCATGGATAAGTTTTTTTTCTATGTTTAGGTATATATATATATATATATATATATATATATATATATATATATATATATATATATATATATATATATATATATCTTTAGTTGTTAGGTTTTGTTTAAGTACTATTGTACTGTCTATATTTATTATACTATATTATTTAAAAATAGTAATTAACACATTAAAATACAATAAAACATTTGTGGGGTATTATTCCGTTCCATAAAAAAATTCATTCATTTTTACAGATCCACAGGACATTCAAATACAAAACTAATTCTACTTCGTTTAAAATTAAATTATAAATTGCATGTTATGTATTATTATTATAATAGTATTCAGTAATTATTATTTTCTTTTTCTTTTTTAAAGTCAGTTCGTGAATAAATTTATACATTTCCGTCTCGCTTATACTACCGTTGGAAAATATAACCACATATAAATATAACTGCCCCAAGCAATTATCTCCTTCCTTTGCTCTCTCACAATTTTTACAGGAAAGGATTCGTACATCTTTGTCTGACATCACGAAATGAAAAAAACAATCAAATCGCGCATTTGACTGAAAATAGTAGTTACTGTTTTTTGATTATCAACTGTTTCGACTGTTTTGTGACTATCAACTGTTTCGACTGTTTTCAGTCGATAGTTCCCAACGCTTTTAAGGCTAAAAAACCTCATTTACAACTTCTTTATCTTTTAGTTGTTATATAGAAGAAATATGCGCAAAGTATATAGTCCTCAAGAGAAAAGCCAATATTTATTTTAGTATTTAATCGGTCTTAAAATAGTACCATTAACTCCCGCTGAAGTGAGAACTTATATGTCTTGAATCACTATTGTCAAAACACATATCTCCCTTGAAAGTAAACAGCAGCGTGAAAAGCACGATTCTATTAAGAGGGTAAAGGAACTGAAAGGTGACAAGTAATAAAAGGGGTTGATGATGACTGAACCGGAGTTCTCAAAGGAGATATGGCAGTGAAATAAATCAGTAATAGGAAGACGTGTAAAGGATTAAATTGATTAAAAAATTTGGATTAAGTGTATGTATTACTTAATTAATTAATTAAAATATGTTGAGGTTTTGTTTTGTGTTTGTTGGGTGTTTTAGTGTTTCAGTGTTGCTATTTCATGTTCCCCTAGGATTTACTAGGAGAATGTTCCTAGGTTTCAAGTCATGAAGAGTTTACTATATACTTTTTCCTGCTTTTGTTTACTGTAAGTTACTCAACTGTCAAAATTTCAGACGATTCTTGAAGTATTTGAAACGAATTTTCATAGAGGAACTGTTCCAATTCACCATCAATGATTTTTGAGGCCTGCTCATTGCTTTACAAATCAAAACTGTTAATTTTAATGCACATAAACCTATTTGAACACGTTAGTTGTAGAGTTAAGGATTGTTTCCTTTCTTGTTGAACTAAAATACGATGAGCTTTTTTCAGTGTTGATTATGTTTTATAATTTAAACAAAATAATGTAATTTATGAAATATGTGGTTCCGATTTAGGATTTTTTAGAACATTTATCACTAGAGAAGATAAAAATAATTTTCTGCCTCTACGCTAATAAATTAAATCACTGACACGAAGCTGTATATGTTTTGAATTTGTTGTCAAAACAAATGTCTATTTTGAAAATAAATAGCGTAAATCTAAGGCAGATGAACTAAAATGACACACATGATTAAGATAATACCCATTTAGTTCTATCAACTTGGTTAAAAGGTGAAATTAACCTAAAATAAAGTTAATAATCATATCAAAAACATAAACTTGTTGTGCTCTAACCGTGTCAAAATTACATCTACAGTATCAAACCAAATTACTCTGAATGCCATATGTTTATATTCACTTATACATTAGCTTATATAGAAGTAATTGAATCCAAATAGCCAACATATAACATAAATTTAATATAGTATATTAACTAATACTGTTTTAAAAATATTTTAAAGTCTCCGTCGGACCAACTAGGGTTTATCTGGACTGGACCTACGGTTTAACGTGGGCTCCGAACTACGGTCCTCGACATTAAGCCTACTGACTGGCGAGTGACCAACTTAGAAATCATCCCAGAAGACATCCGGTTTTACGCAGCCTGGTTACTGGCGTGACTGGGATGATTTTCCTTATCGGATTTTGCACTCTTTCCTAAGGATAATCACAAATGTTAAACATTCACAAATATAAATTAACGACCATGCAATAGCTGGATTCGAACTCGCGACTATCGCAACAGTATCACCTGCTTTCCTGTCGCCTTTACCACTGCTCCAACGAAGCCAGCAACTGATTATTTAATATAATATATTTATTATAACATATTTTAACATATATAATTTTATTTAATATATTTTTATTTATATTGTTAATATATTGAGAAAATATGGAATAATTGGGAGGAAAATAGTAAGTTGTTTTCTTATACAAAATATTATTTTGAATGTCGTTAATAGTTTTACTGTTAAAGGAAATCAACATTTTTGTTGGTAGTCAAATATTTATGGATGAGTTTGAAATTTGGAAGTTTGGAGATCGTTTGTTATAGTTTGAAAAGAATTGTAAGGTAGATGTAGATAATACGAAGTTCACCGATTCAATTTTATCTTAATTCAATATCTCTTAATTTAGAAACTCTTAGGTTACTGGAACCTAAAACGACAGAATCCTCAATCCCACAAATCCTTGTTTCTAGAAACTATTAGTACCATTGTTACTCATACCAACAATTATTTGTTAACATTATAATTTTAGTAAAACTAGACATTCAGTCAGTCAATTATTCTAGTTAAATGATAAAATCACTGAGGAAAGTCTGCAATTGAAGTTATTGCATTGAAAATATTAAAACTTATTTGTATTAAATAATCTATATACATTTAATTTTTAGAGAATCCCTGGTATGTTCTGATGTGACGGGACACATGAAATTAACAAAACAGCTGTTAATATAGCGAAGGTCGTTAACCAGCAATGGAGGAACTGCATTTTTGCCTAATTTATATTAATACTAGTTTGTCTCCGCCCTCTTCGTTGGGCATATGATAAAATGTGACTGTAAACTCAGATACAATATGAACAATATGTTTAATTTCAAGATGATGATAAATATACAATTAAAATTCGATTGTCGAACTGTTCGCTTTATTTTTTAAAATTAATTTTTTACTTTAAAACTAAACGAATGAAGACTATAGTTAAAGCCCAGCTATAAGGCATTTGACATTCTATATAACAGGTCAATTGAAAAGTCCCCGGTCTGACACATAGATGGCGCTACTAGAATTAAATCCATATGATTTTTAGTTAAAACACTAACCCTCAAAAGATGCGTGTATAAATTTGACAGCTATCCGAGTATTAGTTTGTAATTTAAGTAAATTATAGCATTTTGAGTGAAGCAACTTTTGTTATTGTGAAAAAAATTGATAAAATGTAATTTCGCTTGTTGATAAAATATTGTTTTTTGAAGGGAAAAAATACAGTTGAAGCAAAAACTTGACCTTGACCTCAAAAGACTTGATGCCGAGCTTCCGGACACTGTACCAGGAAAATCAACCATCAAAGATTGGTATGCTAAGTTTAGACGTGGTGAAATGAGCATCGAAGACGGTGAACGCAGTGGACGCCCAAAAGAGGTTGTTACCGACAAAAACATTAAAAAAATCCATAAAATGAAACGAAATAGCAGACACTCCATCATATCATTCGGAAGTCAGTTTTGATCAAAAACAACGCCGAGTCGATCGATTGGACTTCACACGATGAACCCGCTACAAGGCGTTGGAAAACACAATAGTCGGCTGGCAAGGTTATAGCGTCTCTATTTTAGGATACGCATGCAATAATTTTCATTGACTATTTTGAAAAAAGAAAGAATGTGAATAGCGAGTATTACATAATGTTATTGGTCCGTCTGAAGGATAAAATCGCCGAATAACGGACGCATTTGAAGAAATAGAATGTGCTACTTCACCAAGACAATGCACCGTGTCACATGTCAGTGAAAACGATGGCAAAAATCCATGAATTGGGATTGGGATAGCTTCCTCATCCTCCGTATTCTCCAGGTCTGATTATTTCCTGTTTTCAGATATCAAAAAAATGCTCGCAGGGAAGAAATTTTCGTCGAATGATCGAAGAGGTGATCGCCGAAACTGAGGCCTATTTTGAAGCAAGAGACAAATCGTACTACAAAAATACAATCGAAAAGTTGGAGGGTCACCCCTTGAAGGAAATTATGTTAAATAATAAAAATTAATTTTGGCAAAAAAATATGTTTTACTATGGTAGGCCGGGGACTTTTCAATTGACCTGTTAAATGTATTCCTTTATTTTTAAGGGGGTTTTGGAAGGAGTGCTTAATTTTCTATTAATTTTCATCGAAACACTGCTAGTTAAAATGGAAATAAGAGTGTTAAGATATAACAGCTATAATCTGATGATTCCTAACAATACTAAGAACACTCTAGTATCGGAAACATATTCGTCGGAAATCGCCCGTCCCTTATCGGGAAAGGTACTTAGGCAAGCCGTAGGTCAGTACAATCGACCGCGCGTCGCCGGCAGGAGATCGCGGGAGAGCCCACACGATCCGGCAACGTGCCACCCGTCCGGTCGCACGCGTCAGCTGAGCAGCAGCCCCCCTAGTTTCGAAAAGGGTCGATCCGGACGGCCGAAAGGGGAGTCGCGGTTGCGCGGGGCGGTGGGGACGCGAACCCGTCGGGGAGGGAGAGAGAGAGAGCGGAGATCTGTTCCAACGCCGCATAGCGCAATCCGCCGACGGGGCCTCATTCTCGCCGCGACCGTCGTCCCAGTCGAAGTGCTCTGCCGCGTCGAACGTACCCACCGGCTGGATCACATCACACTCTTTGGGGGGGACAAGGCGAAGAAGGGGGCTCCCCCGTGGGGCACCGAGAGACGACACACCGTCAGTCAGGGAGACGCTTCCGATATATCGAATCGAATCGGGGGGTGGAGAGAGAGGGGAGACGATAGACTTACTGAGACATTTAACCGAGGCTGTGACGGAAGGGAAGGAACGGTACTATTATTTTTTCCCGTATCAGGAAACGTACGACAGGGTAGATGGAGACCGTAAACGGGAGTAGTTTGGGGGTCGAGGATAAGGGGGGACCGCCCCCTCCCAGTCCCCTGACCGGGTGCTATTTGCTCGTGGTAGTCGGAGAGCCCCATTCGCAGGAACACAAAGACATCATACTCCAGAGGATCGCCAAAGGTAAGTCATTGTACTTATAGGAGAGAGAAAAAGATCGAAATCCGAAAAAAAAATGTGTCCGAAAAAAAAGCCGGATGGTAACTGCGCACGATTACGATGTTCTAATATTGATTTTGCGTAATTCCTGTCTATTGCAACTATTTTCCAACATCGTACACCCCGAAAAATGTTCCAATTAATTTTCTCGGGGTATTTTTTGAAAATTATAAGGCGAATTGTCTACGACTAGCGCCACTAACAACCATCATCGCCGAAACGATAATTAACTATTTAATTAACTCGCATTGCATTGTTTGTAGCGTTCTTCCGTTCTCACCCAGTTTCAGAATGAAAAATTGCGGTCTTTTAGAAAACCAAGGCAGGAAAAAAACCTAACGCGATTGTCTATCGCATGACCTGAAAAGTTCCTGCGCATTCTTTTACCGACACAGAGGACAAAAGTTGATCTGCACCTATAAAATTTAATCAAATTAATTGTCATAAAAGTATTGATTGTCTTTAATACGCTAAAATGGTCAAGAATTTCAATATCGATCACAAATTTGAAACAACCTTTCCATGAAAATTTCACTAAGAAAGAAATATTTTTATATTCATTTGTAGACAGATTTGTAGCACCACCACCAGTTTATCACCATCGACTATCGACTACCGAAATAATTATTGATTACGATCTTAAATTTGATAAAACCTTTCCATGAAAATTTCACTTAGAAAGAAATATCTTTATATTCATTTGTAGACAGTTCTGTAGCACCACCACCAGTTCATTACCATCGACTATCGACTACTGAAATAATTATTGATTACGATCTTAAATTTGATAAAAACTTTCCATGAAAATTTCACTTAGAAAGAAATATATTTATATTCATTTGTAGACAGTTCTGTAGCACCACCACCAGTTTATCACCATCGACTATCGACTACCGAAATAATTATTGATTACGATCTTAAATTTGATAAAACCTTTCCATGAAAATTTCACTTAGAAAGAAATATCTTTATATTCATTTGTAGACAGATCTGTAGCACCACCACCAGTTCATCACCATCGACTATCGACTACCGAAATAATTATTGATTACGATCTTAAATTTGATAAAACCTTTCCATGAAAATTTCACTTAGAAAGAAATATTTTTATATTCATTTGTAGACAGTTTTGTAGCACCACCACCAGTTTATCACCATCGACTATCGACTACCGAAATAATTATTGATTACGATCTTAAATTTGATAAAACCTTTCCATGAAAATTTCACTTAGAAAGAAATATCTTTATATTCATTTCTAGACAGTTCTGTAGCACCACCACCAGTTCATTACCATCCATGGACTATCGACTACTGAAATAATTATTGATTACGATCTTTAATTTGATAAAACCTTTTCATGAAAATTTCACTCAGAAAGAAATATCTTTATATTCATTTCTAGACAGTTCTGTAGCACCACCACCAGTTCATTACCATCGACTATCGACTACTGAAATAATTATTGATTGCGATCTTTAATTTGATAAAACCTTTCCATGAAAATTTCACTCAGAAAGAAATATCTTTATATTCATTTCTAGACAGTTCTGTAGCACCACCACCAGTTCATTACCATCGACTATCGACTACTGAAATAATTATTGATTACGATCTTTAATTTGATAAAACCTTTCCATGAAAATTTCACTTAGAAAGAAATATCTTTATATTCATTTGTAGACAGATCTGTAGCACCACCACCAGTTCATCACCATCGACTATCGACTACCGAAATAATTATTGATTACGATCTTAAATTTGATAAAACCTTTCCATGAAAATTTCACTTAGAAAGAAATATTTTTATATTCATTTGTAGACAGTTTTGTAGCACCACCACCAGTTTATCACCATCGACTATCGACTACCGAAATAATTATTGATTACGATCTTAAATTTGATAAAACCTTTCCATGAAAATTTCACTTAGAAAGAAATATCTTTATATTCATTTCTAGACAGTTCTGTAGCACCACCACCAGTTCATTACCATCGACTATCGACTACTGAAATAATTATTGATTACGATCTTTAATTTGATAAAGCCTTTTCATGAAAATTCTACTCAGAAAGAAATATCTTTATATTCATTTCTAGACAGTTCTGTAGCACCACCACCAGTTCATTACCATCGACTATCGACTACTGAAATAATTATTGATTACGATCTTTAATTTGATAAAACCTTTTCATGAAAATTTCACTCAGAAAGAAATATCTTTATATTCATTTCTAGACAGTTCTGTAGCACCACCACCAGTTCATTACCATCGACTATCGACTACTGAAATAATTATTGATTGCGATCTTTAATTTGATAAAACCTTTCCATGAAAATTTCACTCAGAAAGAAATATCTTTATATTCATTTCTAGACAGTTCTGTAGCACCACCACCAGTTCATTACCATCGACTATCGACTACTGAAATAATTATTGATTACGATCTTTAATTTGATAAAACCTTTCCATGAAAATTTCACTCAGAAAGAAATATCTTTATATTCATTTCTAGACAGTTCTGTAGCACTACCACCAGTTCATTACCATCGACTATCGACTACTGAAATAATTATTGATTACGATCTTTAATTTGATAAAACCTTTCCATGAAAATTTCACTCAGAAAGAAATATCTTTATATTCATTTCTAGACAGTTCTGTAGCACCACCACCAGTTCATTACCATCGACTATCGACTACTGAAATAATTATTGATTACGATCTTTAATTTGATAAAACCTTTCCATGAGAATTTCACTCAGAAAGAAATATCTTTATATTCATTTCTAGACAGTTCTGTAGCACCACCACCAGTTCATTACCATCGACTATCGACTACTGAAATAATTATTGATTACGATCTTTAATTTGATAAAACCTTTCCATGAAAATTTCACTCAGAAAGAAATATCTTTATATTCATTTCTAGACAGTTCTGTAGCACCACCACCAGTTCATTACCATCGACTATCGACTACTGAAATAATTATTGATTACGATCTTTAATTTGATAAAACCTTTCCATGAAAATTTCACTCAGAAAGAAATATCTTTATATTCATTTCTAGACAGTTCTGTAGCACCACCACCAGTTCATTACCATCGACTATCGACTACTGAAATAATTATTGATTACGATCTTTAATTTGATAAAACCTTTCCATGAAAATTTCACTCAGAAAGAAATATCTTTATATTCATTTCTAGACAGATCTGTAGCACTACCACCAGTTCATTACCATCGACTATCGACTACTGAAATAATTATTGATTACGATCTTTAATTTGATAAAACCTTTCCATGAAAATTTCACTCAGAAAGAAATATCTTCATATTCATTTCTAGACAGTTCTGTAGCACCACCACCAGTTCATTACCATCGACTATCGACTACTGAAATAATTATTGATTACGATCATTAATTTGATAAAGCCTTTTCATGAAAATTTCACTCAGAAAGAAATATCTTTATATTCATTTCTAGACAGTTCTGTAGCACCACCACCAGTTCATTACCATCGACTATCGACTACTGAAATAATTATTGATTACGATCTTTAATTTGATAAAACCTTTCCATGAAAATTTCACTCAGAAAGAAATATCTTTATATTCATTTCTAGACAGTTCTGTAGCACCACCACCAGTTCATTACCATCGACTATCGACTACTGAAATAATTATTGATTACGATCTTTAATTTGATAAAACCTTTCCATGAAAATTTCACTCAGAAAGAAATATCTTTATATTCATTTCTAGACAGTTCTGTAGCACTACCACCAGTTCATTACCATCGACTATCGACTACTGAAATAATTATTGATTACGATCTTTAATTTGATAAAACCTTTCCATGAAAATTTCACTCAGAAAGAAATATCTTTATATTCATTTCTAGACAGTTCTGTAGCACCACCACCAGTTCATTACCATCGACTATCGACTACTGAAATAATTATTGATTACGATCTTTAATTTGATAAAACCTTTCCATGAAAATTTCACTCAGAAAGAAATATCTTTATATTCATTTCTAGACAGTTCTGTAGCACCACCACCAGTTCATTACCATCGACTATCGACTACTGAAATAATTATTGATTACGATCTTTAATTTGATAAAACCTTTCCATGAAAATTTCACTCAGAAAGAAATATCTTTATATTCATTTCTAGACAGTTCTGTAGCATCACCACCAGTTCATTACCATCGACTATCGACTACTGAAATAATTATTGATTACGATCTTTAATTTGATAAAACCTTTCCATGAAAATTTCACTCAGAAAGAAATATCTTTATATTCATTTCTAGACAGTTCTGTAGCACCACCACCAGTTCATTACCATCGACTATCGACTACTGAAATAATTATTGATTACGATCTTTAATTTGATAAAACCTTTCCATGAAAATTTCACTCAGAAAGAAATATCTTTATATTCATTTCTAGACAGTTCTGTAGCACCACCACCAGTTCATTACCATCGACTATCGACTACTGAAATAATTATTGATTACGATCTTTAATTTGATAAAACCTTTCCATGAAAATTTCACTCAGAAAGAAATATCTTTATATTCATTTCTAGACAGTTCTGTAGCACCACCACCAATTCATCACCATCGACTATCGACTACCGAAATAATTATTGATTACGAACTTAAATTTGACAAAACCTTTCGATCAAAATTCTATTTCGAAGCAAATATTTTTATATTTATTTGTAGACAGTTTAATATAGAATCGTGAGTAGTGGTAGTAAAAAATAGTCGCTGACCAACTATGAAAGATTGTTCGAGAATCCTGAACACTAAATATAAGTATATATACAAATATTATTAGAGTTCAATCTACGATCTACTACTGAGGCAGAAACAGAAAAACTGGTCTTGTAAAATTTCATATTCGCGGAAATAGTGATCGAAAAACAATTTTTTTATAAGGTCTGATTTAATGGAGCATATAAACCTGTAAAAAGCGTAAAAAAATCACCAACGCTAATTGGTGTAACAGAAATTGTGTATTGTTTTTACGAACCGACCTGCAGCGCTAATAACCTGACCTGTACTGACCTACACTGAAAATGCATTTTCTTTATATATATGTATATATAGAAAATGGTTGTTCTTTAAGTGTATTACTTCGACAAGACATCTCAATAGTTTCTCATCTTTTCTAGAACGTGTTCGTTAATATTTTAGCATCATACTGATTTTATACCATCAATGAATGGTATAATTTCAACTATAATTATTAAATTGTACTTAGAAATCTCATTTTTTCAAGTACCTCCAAATCAAATCCTCCAATTCTTTCTAATAAGTTCTATTTTGTTCAAAAATGACGAAATTTGAATAATTCTATATATACTAAGTTGAGTATGTTTGCAGCTAAAATGTATTTTCGATTTTTAAATTCAGTCTTTGTTTCCAAGTTATTCAAAGAGAACATTTTATATGACGGATGAATTCAAATTCACTAACTTTCGAGCAAAAATACTTTTGAATACTTCATCATTATGAATGAGTTAGTATCTAGAAATTGGTAAAACCTCCAAACTGATAAAAATAATTCCCATTATTGTTGTAACCATTTTGGCTCATTGTTCGGCAAACATTTTTTTCATCAAAAGTTGTTTCAGGATTTCGAACCTTCTTTACCATATCCTAGCCTTGGACAATATTAATCTCTTATCTTCCAAATCGATTTCCATGTCAAATGGACTGAATTGAGTTTAAGTTTAAGTTGGTCACTCACCAGCCATTAGGTCGAGGGCTGTGGTTCGAAACTCACATTAAGTAGTAGGCCCAGTCCAGATAAACCCTAGTTGGTAAAAAGGATCCTCCAAAATATAACAAAAACAATATATAGCAAAAAAGTTAAATAGCCGTAATGATACTATAACTTTAATCAATTATTTTACAATTTTTTCTTTATCAGTTTAATGGAATAACATAATTACTATTAAGTATGTTTAATTAAAATCAATACAGTCGATTTTGAATTTTTACTTATGCGACTATGTGGGTCAAAAATTATTTGACAAAATATTCGCAACAGCACATCAGTATTTTAAAATATTGCATCATAAAGTAAATATTACTGTGTTTAAAAAAGTCTTTATACGTCCAGCATCGAGCAGATTGCATATCACATTATAGCTTGCAATATTTGCGTAAAAATTATGAAATGAAAAAAAACATCCTTGTTATTTTGGCCAGTTCTTATGCTGATGCATATTTTTAGCATTTTAAATTATTTGGTAAAATTTTGGACAATTTCGAATGGCTTATTCAGCTTAGCGATTATGTTAAAGCAATACTGGTATAAATCAACTTAGGTTTTTTTGAGCAACAGCATTTTTTATATTAAATTATATTACAAGTAGTTAGATTTTTTAAATAATTCCTTATATAATTTCAGAAGAGAAAAGTAGTAGGGGTATGATATATTAAGGGGCTGTATTTGTTTGGTGCTAAAAAAGGGTTCGAAGATAAGTAGATTTTCAAATAAAGAATATGTATATATACAGAGGATGGACAAAATAAGATGGGCACCTAACATATATACAATATTTATTTTATTTTGTGTTTTAGTTTGGCAGTTTTTCTGGTCACGAATGATGTTTGATGACATTTTCATGTTTCTCAGCCAAGACTGGAACTTTTTGACCATGTATTCACCTTGGAATATTGCAGTGTTTGATAGGAATGTGTGTTTCTTCATGTGTGTTAATGCAGTACTCCAAGGAAAATACCTGAAAACAAAAACATATTTTTTCATAATCTACATAGGATGGAGAATGAAGAACAATTTTTTTTCAATCTGTTTCAACAGTCTATCTAAGATCACAGTTGAAGTATGGCAACTGCAGAGGGTATTTTGGCACTGATACTCATATATACACATACATTGCGCCAAAGGTATGAAGAGTCAATACATTTTGAAAACATTTCTGTATTCTGTCTATATATGTTTCCGTGTAACTTGCCAGATATAATCCCTTAATAGGGTTGCTTTAAACCATATTATATGGCGTATGTTCAACTAAAGCTTGTATGGGAAATGTATTGATTTCTCAAATCCCATAAAACAAAAAAACGGATCTATTAATACGTTTCCAGGAAAATAAAAACACCCCTTGTTTATAAAAAGGATATCGGCTCTATTTTTACCCTCCGGAAGTGGGGGAGATAGTTTCACCCCCCAGTCTATTCCGATCATGTACAGCGATAGTGTCCGTGAACCCATAGAAAAGTTAAACCCAGTAACTATCGTGATTGGGCCGTTTATGATGAGTAATGGAGAAGGGGAGTTGTTTGGGTGGTGGCCTGAAATTAGACGGTCTCAAGCTGCTAACTATTCTATTTAGTAATGATTGCGGATAACTAACAACAATAACATGCGATATAAAATGATCTTTTTGTAGGGATTTTATACTGTTTTTATTAGAAAAATGTCGAGAATTTTCTAGTAAGTAACTAAATTTATAAATACTAATTGATCTCAGAAGAAAATTCTGTTTCATCAAACGGCTAGCTGCAGTTAATATAGGTTATACTAATTTTTTGTTATTTCGTGATTTCTATACCAGTAACTATGAGTGAAAGTTTTGTAACATTAGGAACAATGAATTACAAACATGGGTAAAGACACACTTTTTAGATGACATCAATTAAAATAGAGAAAAATAAGTTGAAATAATAATGAAAGGGTAGGAAAAACGTAATTATGATTTTTCCTAATTGGCGTTAAAGTCGGATATCTCTAGTATTAATTATTCAATTATGCCATATTATAGCTTGTTTTAAAAAGTTACGGTTATAATCTAGATGTAAAGGTCGCGTCTTTTGTTTCAGTCGGTTCAAAGTTATTGTGCTTTGAACATGGAAATTCCAAACTGTATTTTCGAATACGAATTCGTGCAGTATTGTAGTCGAAACCTAAAGAATCGTTACAAAATCGATGATGCGAAGGAAGGTCATGGTAAAGGTTTGGTTTGGTTGAATTTCCAAAATAGCTGTTCTTCATGAGCTGCTTTGCACGGTTTCTGTCAAACTTTCTTGACATTTTAAGCTGACTTGAAGAGAGTGTGAGTTTGTATAAATAAATTGTTTCATTTTTCGCCCAGAAATGTCAGAAATCCTCCAGTAAAAGGATTTCGGTTTTATCAAAAAAGTGGCAACCGGTATGTATATCAATGATTAATGAAATTCACCTGGAAAAACATGAAAAAAGCAACAGTAACTAAGATCTGCAGCAAAAAAGATGATTGAGTGTTTTAACTGATTTAATTTAAGATCCAATACTATACAGCACAATGGTGTCTTCTCATTAAAAATAGCCATTACAGTTGGTCATTTCGTACACCTCAAAGAAACGTACACGAACTGGAATTGGTTCTTCGCAAATTAAAGAATGAAGACCATGGCTGGTCTATTGGATTTCCATAATTTTTGAGCCTATGGGATAGCAAAGATTGAGTAAACATCTGGATCAAAAAAGTTGGTTGTCAAGGGAGCTTAAATTGGTAAAAGGAACGTTCTCCAATAAACACTGGTACATCATCATAAAGTAATTTTACAACCGCTGTACATAAAGTTGGGATTGATGAAGCAACTTGTAAAATGATTTCCCAAAGATGCAGATTGCTTTATATATAATAAATGGTTTCAAGGTTTCCAATCATCTGAGACGTAAAGATGAAGGAAGGTGTTTTTGTTGGACTAGACAAACCAAGACCGATTCTCAAAAAGAAGATCCTAGAGAGATTTTTACGCAATCATAAATACTCCATATATATCATAACTACAAAAAGATCGCTAAAAGTAGGCTAAAAGATTGCTATGTATCTTGTGTCCTTCAATACAGTGTTTCCTTGTAAAGACATTTTGCCTTTCTCATTCATTTAGATTCATTTAGTCTGTCTTATAAATTGGCAGCATTGAATCATATCATATCCAGAAACTTAAACTAATCTGTTAATTCTCAGTCTATCTATCATTTGTTCACAATTCCATCATTTGTTAATTTCTTTTCAGATGTGTCTGATAATGGGGTTCATCCAAACTGAAGGTGTTATTAATCTTTCCTGTTTCCAGCATGCATGCGATTCGAAATTTATCAAAGCAAACAAAGCATTAAAATAACGTTTGCCGGTTTATAACTTCTTATCACTATGGTTTTGAAGAATTTTGCATACGTTTGACAACCGCACGATTGTGGAAGGCTTGTTTATCGTTCGTACTTATCACACAGCATTGTATCTCTTTTTACTAGAATAAAATGAAAAGGAAGATATTGTCTGATTGTAAAACGAATTTACAAATTACAGTAGGCAATACATTAAACATCTCGATGACGTATGTACAAAGTAACTTTGGATAGACTATAGCAGTGGTTTCCTATATTAATTAATATAAAACTACGAAACTGACGAAAGAAGAAGAAACTAACTACGCTAATTAAGAGGAAAAGTTCTCTATTATCGGAAATATTAGAGAATAAAAGACTGATTATCGGGAATAGAATTTCTTTTTATGAAATCAATACACGAATTTATTATGAATGGGTTAATAATACAAAAAATTGGGTTGTTCTAAAAATATCGCCGATATCTTTCATCAAATATTGAAATTGGGTTTAACTATTCTGATGAAAAAACAAGCGATACCGAATAATATCAGAGATATGATTATGGCCGATATGTCAGATACTTAATATTCCATTAATATTTATTAACACTTGGTATTAAGTACTATTTTTTGGGATATTGTTTTTACATACGTCTGGTATCATTGGTGGGAATATTTTTGTGCTCTTTTATTATTCACTATTATTGTATCCGTTTGTGTATGACTCACTGCTTTCGCTGTTGGATTGTCTAAGGTGGTATGACGCATTTTTGTAACAGTCTGTGCTGGGTCAGTTGGGTGCACGAATGAATTGTACAATAATTTCAATTGTGTAATATGTATACAATTAATGTAAATATATATATATATATATATATATATATATATATATATATATATATATATATATATATATATATATATATATATATATATATATATATATCTGTATATTAAAATAGGTTTAATATATTTTTATATTATTTATTAGAGCTATCTAGTAAATTAACACTAAGATATTTGTGTTAATTTCTTAGGTTCTTATACAGATTGTTGTTATGAATATGTCCTGGTGTCCAGTACATTGTTTTGGAATATTTCTATGATATTTATGTTGCTTTGGCTGGTAAAACCACAGAGTTTAACATTATAAGTCCACACGGATTACAATACTGGTTGGTAAAGCAATATAGTGAGTTATTATATACTGACAGGGCTGATTATCTCCTCAATAATCATTAAATTTTTTTGGTATTTTGGCTTGAGTCTTTCTTTGAGTCTAATTTTTTCTTAACACATTGCTTCCGTTTGGGTTTAATATCACTGATCGAGCCAATATATTTGGCCTCCAATGGCTAGGATTGAAGTATCATCTGAAAATATAGTAACAACATTTCCACCGAATGTTGGCAAGTTCCAAGTGTATAGCAGATAAAGGACAGGTCCCAATACACTTACATAGGGTACACCTGCTTGTATATTCCTCAAGTTAGAATCTTGTTTGTTCCTGTTTGATTCTGAAGTTATATATGAATCTAAAATGTCTGAGAATTGGTCAGTTAGGTGTATTTTGACCTTATGCTTTAAACTTTCATGCCAAACTTTATCGAAAGCTTGAGTAACAACTAAAAATATTGCAGAACAAACTTTATTTTCTTCGAGTGATTTTTCTATGACCTTGGTGATTATGTGAACTTGATTAATCGTTAAAGGTTGTTTCCTGAACGTGTTCCCAAATAATATATATTTCAGGATTATTCATAATAAAGGCATTTGACATGGATTTACGTTTCTTTAACCCTATAATACTTATATTTAGAGTGATTTAGAGGTTAAAAATATTGAAAATGAATTTGCCTTCTTATTTTTTTTCCAATGATCATAGGTTTTAAGAATTTTACGTTTGTTCGAATAGTAATCTCATAATTTTTATACCACTTTTCAAGTTAGCCAAAGAAACGAATATATTTAAAAAATTGGTGGATTTCTGTTTATATCAAATATCTTAAAAATCATATATTTCAAGGGAATTTAGTAGAGATTTTTATTTATTTCGCTTCAAAATACATATACTTTGAGATATTTAGCTTTATTCTGGAGGCCAAAATTGTTGGCCATTTTTTCATATATATAGTCGTGAAAACGTGCGATTTTATGCCATTTTTCAGATTTTTTGTTGCCGTCTCTGTCCAAATTATTATAGATTAATGAAAATTACAAAGATTATAAGGAATTCTACGTTGAATCTAATATTAATTTAACAATTTTTATACAACTTTTAATTTTTAAGTTATACAATGAATAATGTTTAAAAAAAAATTGGATTTCTGTTAGAGTCTTTGATAACTTAAAAATTGCAAATTTCAAAATAATTTAATAGGGATTTTCATTCATTTCGCCCAAAAATACATACACTTTGGGAGTTTTAGCTCTATCCGAGAGCCCAACAATTTTTGCTCTTTTTTGATATATGTTGTCCCGAAAGTTTGCGATTTTTTGTTGTCATTTCCATTCAAATAATTTGAAATGGATTAATGAAAAGTGTAATTAAGGAAATAAGCAATAATTGCAAATAAGGAAATTTACGGTGGATCTAATGTTTATATAATAGTTTTTATACAACTTTTACTTATATATATATATATATATATATATATATATATATATATATATATATATATAATATAATATTTTATATAATATTTTTATATATAATATTTTAAATTAGTGAGTTTATGTTAGATATCTTCAAAATTATATACTCCAAGGAACTTTAACTATAATTTGTTTGTTTCGCGTTTGTTTCACTCCAAAATATACATATTTTGGCAGTTTAATTTCTTTCAAGAGGTTAAAAAAATGGACGCATTTTCCATATGTATAGTCGTCAGAATTTTTGATTTCTTACCTTCTTTAAATATCTTGCTGCCATCTTCATTCAAATACCGATACCTCGATGTTGTTTCGTTTCAGAGGCGATTCTTAACTCTTTAATATAATTTTTCACTGTTAATTAATAGGAAACCTACTATCGAGTTTCTTTTGTTATTCAGTCTTAAGTCATTAATCCATCATTCCCTTAAGCACTCATTACTACTAAATAATATTGTTCCAAGATATAGGTTGACCAACCAACTGGTAAAATATGACTTTTAGCTGTTCATCTGTTTTTTATTGTTCAAATAAAAATCCTCACATACATCGGTCTCAGCGGGATTCAGATTGATATTGTTTTTAACGAAAGGTAACTTAATTTAAATTAATTAGTTGAGTAATTAACGATATATATCGACCTCCTTTAATGAGACAATAACGGGGAGAATTTCTAATAAACGAGAACTTTTATTACGTTTCAAGACGTTAAAAATTACCAATTAAAATACAGATCTGCATCACGTTTGCGTAAAAACCGCCTCCGAAAAAATAATCACTTACACGCTTGTTATAAAATAATTATGTTAAAAAAATAATGACTTTCTATGGATTAAAAGTTGAAATAATATTTTGACCTTAACAGTTATTTTATTGGATTAAATAAATCAGCAACCAATTATGTTTCTCTCGTAATAGACAGAGTAACTTAAAAATTGTCTATTAATATTACTAAAACTTATTTTAACGATAATTTAACAATTAAAATGTTCATTTTAATCCTTGATGGACAAATAAATCTATTTATTACTAAATGCATTGACTGTTGTAACCTAAAATGGATTAGATGTTAATAGATAGATATTAATTATTAGATTATTAGATACCTCCGGATATCTTCATATATTTTATTATTTTTGTATAAATCTCTTTGGATTCTTATTTATGCTATTCACTTTTTTCTTGCCTCATATTTTATTAATTTTTTGGTATCAGCGTTTTCTTAGTGAATCTATCTTTTCCTCTCATCACACTCATTTCACCATCTTGTCCCTCAATGATTTTTTCTTTCGTTCATTTAGTTCAACATATGAAATTTGTGTTTTGTTGCCTTCTGTTTGGGTCATAATGGAAGCATATTCTGTATATATCTTAATATGATTTTTCTACAGATTTCTATATCCAAGCTATATGAAATGATTTCCCAAGTTTTAGTGACACTAAATTACAATAATCCATGGCTGAGTAACAGGACAATTCGCTTTTACATATTGCAATTTTAAGCTTCTGTACAAATTGTAGTAGAATATGTTAGCCCATAATAACTTAAGTATACCTATAGCTGTGACGTTTGTATCACGAATCCATGAATTAGGGTTATTTTTGAAAGCGTGGAAGTTTACTAATTCCAATACCAACTTCAATCCACCTCGTCAAGGAATGCTTCGTGTAATTGCAAGACGATTGCCAATCCAAAGCACCCTGCCTTCTTCTCTTGAGAAGTAAGTATAATAGAAAGTTATTATGTACGGATAGTTGTGATTTTCTCCAATTTAACTAATATGTTTTCCTATATTTGATCTGTAGTTTTCTGATTTTCTGGTTTACACTTTATTTCCACCGAAGTTTTCGAAGATTCATTCCGAGATACTTAGCGTTGTTGCTGTATGGAACGATAGTGTTATTTATTGTTGTTGATGCTTGGGCGGTCTAATTATACATGATTTTGCAAATGCACAGATTTACTTTCGTTAATTATTATTTTACAGGTTTGGTTCCAATTGTTTATATTGTCACTTGCCTGTTGTAATTTTCATCTGGCTTCTTTGCTATTTTCTACAAAAGCAAGAATAGGAGTATTATTAATTATTGTGTATATTACATGTTTAAAGTAGTTAAATAATGTACACCTATACACTTCCTTGTGGTACACCTGCTTTAGTTTCTTTTGTAAAAATGTTTGTATTGTAAAGTAGGCTTCCTCTTGTAATACTGGCTGTAATGTAAAATTTTAATAGTGCACGGTGTTGTTTCTGTAACATATTCGTAGCTTATAAATAAAGCCATCATACCATCCTTTATCGAAGGCTTGTGATAAATCTAAGAATATAGAACATACCTTCACAAGCGACATCACACTTGATTGATTATCGCCTTTGTGTCATTGGCTTTCCGATTGATTGACACACAATATCTAGGGCCATATCAGTTGCGCAATATATTACATAAAAACATAAAGAAGATGATATAAAATACAACCAACAATACTAAACAAAGCGATGATATTATGCGAACAGGCAGAACAGTGAAAATTCAGATAAACGCTCGTCGAGCGTGAGCCAATAAAAAAACTGGCAAATAGATTAACGGACGGAAGAGCATTCTCGTGGCCTACAAAAGGATCACACATCAGCAGATATCCTTTCACAAAGCACGAGAAATTAATATGAATGGCCCTCGAGCGTCAGCGAAAAAGAGTTATCAGAAACAATGGGTTCGAGTGGAATTATCCAATGCTAAAAACCTGCACGTTTTACCTATCTTTTTTTTACCGTTGTTTTAGACAAGTGTAATATGGTTTTCATTTTAATAGGAAATATGTGTAGGACGGCGTATTTCGGGTCATTTTTATGATTTTTTAAGCCAATTAATAATAAATTTAATTTTATTTATATTTTTGGAACGTATTGTATATGTATTTAAGGGTTTATGAAAAAATTTTCAAAAATCTTTTTAATACGTTGGGTTTTCATCCAGATAGGTGGTTTGTGTACACTAATATTAAAAAAAAGAGTTTTTTAATGGATCTCGTCAATGTGAACTCATTAAAAAAATAGCAATCCAAGAATCCAATAAAAAATCCAAAAGATATCAGTAGCGGTAAGTGTACGGTAGTAAATTAATTTAATTAATTTAAACAACTTTCTAATTCATTCATTTGAATTTTGAGTACGACCGCCTAAATATCTATCGAGTAGATCATCTCTCGATAATTCCTCATTTTCTTCTTTGTTTTTATTCTTTTCTTTCTCTTCTTTTTTTTCTTCTTCTTCTTCATTTTCACTACTTGACTGTCGATTTGTATACCGATTTCTCTGAAATAATTTTTACGAGGTCTACTACTACTGCTTGAAGCACCATACTCTTTTTTCGGATACGAATATAATTTTTGTATAAATGAAACACACTCTATAACTGTAATAAGTTGGAACTGATTTGAAAATATAAATATCCTTGCTGGGTCACTAATATTTCTGTACCCTTATATCCAAAATCTCTATTGTTAAAAGAAACAACGAATCCTTCCAAGACAACCCCGTACTATGTCAGGCGCTCCACATATTAGATCGGTGGACTCTGACTAATAAACGGTTTGGAATTTTACTTTGACATTTTCATAGTATATTATTGAATAGTTGTACTATCGATCGACTCAATCAATTGGTTCTAGATCATAAGAGTCATCGTCGGTCTTTAATAAATTCCCATAAATATAGTTTAGCGGTGTTCAATCGCGCAGAGCAATATAAGGCTTATATAAGTTTCTTAAATAAATTACGTTGTTTCGCATAGTGTGAGTTAATGGTGTCGAGCCTGGTTCATTAGATCTTAACGTATTTTTTTATTTAAATGTTTATAATATATATAGGGGATGGACAAAATAACATAAACACCTGACATATACACAATATTTATTTTTTAATTGAGCCATCATTACTTTTTGAAATAAGTGCAGCTTTTTCGCGGAATAGATTCCTAGAGTGTCTGAATAATTTTCAACGGAATGTCGTTCCATTCTTACACCAAAACATCCGCTAATTGCATGAATGATAGAGGTTGAAATCTACCACTGATTCTTTGTTATAAATCTTCCCATAATTATTCAATTATGTTGAGGTCTGGCGGTTGTGATGGCTAGGGAAGATGTCTAATGATATTTTGATGCTTCTGAATCAACCAATACTGAAACTTTTTGGGATCATCATCTTGGAAGCTGAATACGACGATATTATTTTCTAAATCATAAAGAAACCTGTGTAGGAAGTAGGTAATCTGGATAGTAGGCTTCTTTTGGGGCTCCCCAAATAATATAATCCATGATTGATCTATTATAGCACATTCTTCCAAACAGCAATCATTCCGATATTATGATCGTTGCACCACTACTTTCACAGCTTAGCATTTCATGATTGTTAGTTTTGTTGAACTTCCATCGTACTCTTTTTAGAGAAAAGCTGAAACTTAATTATTGAGTTCTGCTGTCATTTTTACTGCGGTTATTTGATGTTTTAGAGTCACAATGTCTCTGCATTACCTGTGCATCAGTTTGGGTCATCAGTTTTATTGGGAAATATTCATTATTGAAAGACATAGACATTATTGAAAAATCCTACGAAAAGATACACTTTGCTAGCTAGCTCTTATCGTATTCATATTCTTGGACTTATTTAAAAAAAGGTTAAGTAATTAAATGTGGATAAAGGTTGGAGTAAGGGTCTCATGTATAAACTACATAAAATATTCCCGAAGAAATACATTGAACTGTTAAATTCGTATTTATCAGTAAAGGTGTTTAGAGTTAAAAAAGAAAAAGGTTACTCAACAATGAAAGATACATAAACAGGTGTATCACAAGGCAGTGTTTTGGCTTCTGTTTCTACTCTGGTCTACTCTAGACATGTGACATACCACATATAGAAAATATTACTATAGTTACATTTGCAGATGATACTGCGATACTTGCTAGTGGGGATAATAGTGATAAAGCAACCAGAAAACTGCAATATGCAAGTAATAATATAAATAATCGGACCCAAGCATGGAGAGTAAAAGTCAACGAGAGCAAATCTGTGCATATTGAATTAACTTATCATCAGACTGTTCATATATTAACAAATATGAATAACACTATTATTCCATACAGTAACAACGCAAAGTGTTTTGGATGAATCCTGTTTGGAAGGAGCATATAAGAAAAACTAGGATTAAAATACGAAAAAAATGTATTGGTTATTTGGAAGAAAATATAAATTATCAGTAAAATATAAATTATCAGTACATAATAATCTGTTGCTATGCAAGCAAATACCAAAAAATATATATAGACCTATGGAATTGAGTTATGGCGGCATTATGCAGGAAATAGTATCAACATAGTATAATTCATTTAGAATAAAATCTTAAGAAGTATTATAGATTCATTCAGATACTGACAGGTCAATTGAAAAGTCCCCGGCCTACCACAGTAAAACACATTTTTTGGCAAAATTAGTTTTTTTTAATCAACATAATTCCCTTCAAGGGTGATGCACTGATTATAGCGATCCTCCAACTTTTCGATACCACTTTTGTAGAACGATTTGTCCCTTGCTTCAAAATAGGCCTCAGTTTCGGCGATCACCTCTTCACTCGTCGAAAATTTCTTCCCAGCGAGCGTTATTTTGAGATCTAAGAACAGAAAATAGTCGCTGGGGGTCAGATCTGGAGAATACGGTGGATGAGGAAGCAATTCCAATTCAAATTCATGGATTTTTGCCATCGTTTTCACTGACATGTGACACGGTGCATTGTCTTGGTGAAGCAGCACTTTTTTTTCTTCAAATGCAGTCGTTTTTCGGCGATTTCGTCCTTCAAACGGTCCAATAACGCTATGTAATAATAGTCTTTGTTGATGGTCCTTCCTTTTTCAAGGTAGTCATCGCCGAAATGCCGCAACTCTTGGATAATACTGAACTTGGGCGCAGGTTCAATAGAACCAAACCATGTTATCTTGGGTAGTTGTGTAGTGAAAGATGCTAAATGGTGAAAACACTGAAAAGTGCTACTAGCATTTATTTTATTAGATATTAAGTAAGGACCAGTAAAGAGAAATTGTAAGTTAGTCGGCAACGCATACTAATAATATATATATTAAAAAACTTTCATAAAACATGTGATCTTGAATCACTTTACCTCGATGCAGATTAAAATCTATGCCCCATTCTATTTCGAACATTTCTGGCCACCGACTGACCAAACTGTCCGATCATTTAAAATTGTTCACTGGCTCGAAAAGATGAACGGCCGGCATGCGAGTCATTAAACTATCGAACACACTTTTTAAGCGAAACAATAAAATCCCGCCAAGCTACTTCTGGGGGGAAAAAACAACGCCATTCTATCTATCGACGGACAGTTTACGGATACGGCAATAAGACGGACTGCATCCGAAAGCTCATCTATTTCGGCCTGCTCGCTATCGGATTTCTCCGAGCCATGACCGTGAAAAATAGCGCGAAAAAACCTCACCAGAAATATTCAATTCTGATTTCGGTTTTGATCGTGTAGCGGTGCCATTCCGATCCACTGACCAGCGGAACCACCGTACCAAAAACAAGCAGTTAATTAAGGGGCTATATTAGACGGTAAATTATGTAGGGTGGCCCATTTGTTAGTTTATAGTCCGTTCAATAAAATAGTCAACTTACGTCATGATTTACATGTTGCTGTCGCAATATTGCTGCATCAACTTTGAGTTTTAGTCCATTTTGTACAACATTATAGTACATAACATTATATTAAGTTTCAATGTATATATTTAACTAATTAATTAAATTAATTAAGGACTTAAATCGTAATATCACATCTGGAAAGTTTCATTCGATCACTGTCATTCTCTGAATCGCAATTCAAAATTAAGCTGTTCATTTCCAATTTATCAGTAGTTCAGAATTCCACCATTTGTCAATTTCAAGCATGTGTGATGGAGTTCATCCATATCGAAGATGCTATTTTAGGCAATGTTTGTTTCTAGATATTCAAGGAATTATTCTTAAGTAATAATTCTTTACCACGTCCCTTGTCATTTCGATTGGATTTCGATTAAATATGCAGTGATGGATAGAAAGCCAAAATACTGTGTCCATTCAGCAATCTGATTTACCTTATCTTTTTTTCAGGCCCATTTCTGAAAAAAGTAAAATACAATTAAATATTTCATATATATTTGCCTTGTAACAATTTGAAGTAGTTCACTCTTTAACATGATTTCTTCAAAACTTAAGTTCTGTACTGCAAGCCATTCCTTAATTACAGCCTTGGTGTACTTTCTATAAGAATAATCGATAGTCTATTCAAGTTTTTTAATAGTTCGTAAGCAAAATATTAGCAAGAACATGTTATGATGGGTTATGACGTTGGGAAAAAAGCATGAAGAATAATATCTCTGGAATGAATTATTAATAAATATTACGGCCAACAAAGCATAATAAAATATTATTCTAAGGTTTACCTTTTTTGACTAACTTTTATTCTTCCGTTTTAAAATCGCTGGAACTTAGTCATGACTTGATTTCAGCCGTATTTTGAATATACGTATTAAATGTGTAAATGCACTTTTTCTATTGAACTACAGTTGTTCAGTGGTGTTATAATAGAAATTAATCGACTGTAATTAATACTGTGAATGGATTATGCAAAAAAACCCAATTAGGATTGAGACAAAACAGAAGCCTATCTTTACTTAGGGATAGGTAGGAAATGTTCGAACCAGGAGCTTTTGCGGATGATGTTTAAATCACAACAGTCGCCTTTATAATATTACTCTTTATTTAATTTTATTATTATATATATTTTACAGGCTTTACTAAATGGGCATACTCAAAGTAAAGAAGGCGTTATATTAAAGGGATAATTATCAAAATTATTTTAAAGTTAGAAATACTGTTCTTTATACTGACGCGAGCTGAGTCAGTTCGGATTAGATAATACTATTAGCTTATTAACACTGTTAGATTACCTTTAAAAATAATACTGTTAAAAATACCTGAAAATCTGGCTATCATGACTACTATACAGGCTTTAAAACAATTCCAACAAACTTTTATCCTTTACTCCAAAGGTGAATTTCTAATTCACTAAACCACATGGTGTACAATACATCAAATATTTGTTAGTATTGGTTTTTTAGTGTCACTATAAAAGTGCTTGTTGGCAGTTTTTGAAGTCTAAAATACTTTTCTTTGTGTTCTCAGAAAGTATGGTAATAAATGATAACATTTGGCATAGAAAGTTATTATTCATATCCAGGCAGAACTGTGATACATTAAACAATACAAATTTTAGTTAATTGACTAGATGGAGACATACCAAATGTTACAAAAGTGTTAGATAAAGGAAATACATTAAAATCATTTCATCAGAAATATTTTACCGATTTTGAAGACATAACTGTTTTAGTTTCTGAGTTTTGATCGATGTTTTTTTACATTGAAGAACTTCACTCCATTAATTTAGATTAGAAAACATAATTATAACTTAAAAATATAATAACTTTTTTTTTGCAGAAATAAAATTAATTTTATATTTTATTTCGGGTTTTGCAAAATTAATCATCATTTCTACTATCAGAGATATATTTTTTCTATCTGTTATTATATTAAAAGAAACGTAAACAATTTGACGTTAAGTATTATCAACAAAAAACACGTTAACCACTTCGTACTATGAATTGTTACAATAGAAAATATGGCGAAATGAAAGTTTTTACCTTTATTCACTCGTTCTCTTTCGAATTCGTTCTTGAAACAATCGTTGCACATTTAATAATATATTTTCGGGCAACGTTATTACAGAAACTACCAAACTATAACGGTAATACCGCAATGATTTATAAAATCCGCAACAGTCGGCCCATGGATACCGATTTATAATCGATTTATTGTAGTTAGCTGTTAACATAATGTGTTAAAATTTATATATTTAAAAATATTAGGTTGGGAAGAAATGTTTTTCCTAATAGATGGCTTTTATGTCACATATCTCTAATAGTACTTCATCAATGAAGACATAGAAATAATTCACAAAACATTCTAACAGGTCAGTTATACACATTTTGTTGAAAAAACATTTTTATTTGGCAAAATTAGTTTTTTTATTCAACATAATTCTTTTCAAGGTGATACATTGATTATAACAACCCTTCCAACTTTTCGATATCATTTTTGTAGTAAGATTTGTCCTTTGCTTCAAAATAGCCCTCAGTTTCGGCGATCACCTCTTAATTCGACGAACATTTCTTCCCAGCGGACGTTCTTGTGAGATCTGAGAACGTGAAGTAGTTGCTGGGGACCAGATCTGGAGAATACGGTAGATGGATGGAATTTTGCCATCACTTTTATTTATTAACTTGTGACACGATGCATTGTCTTGGTGAAGCAGCACTTTCTTTTTCTTCAAGTGCGACAGTTTTTCGGCAATTTCGACCTTCAATGTCCAGTAACGCTATGTAATAGTCGCTCTTGATGGTACAAAATATATCGTTCATTGTGTGCATTCTACTCGGATGATTGTTAATTGGACTTCGGAGTGAAATGATGGAGCCATGTTTCATCCATTGTCACATATCGCTGCAAATACTCGGGTTTATTACGCTTGCTCATCTTCAAACACTACTTCGAATCATCAACTCGTCGTTGTTTTTGGTCAAAAGTGAGCTCGCCCAGCACCCACTTTGCAGAGAGCTTTCTCATATCCAAATATCCGTGAATGATATGATGTACACGTTCAGTCGATATCTTGAGAGTATCTGCTATTTCATTCAATTTCAATTTACGGTCATTCAATATCATTTGGTGGAGTTTTTTAATGTTTTCCTCGGTAACAACCTCTTTTGGGCGACCACTGCATTCACCGTCTTCGGTGCTCATTTCACCACGTCTAAACCTAGTATACCAATCCTTGATGGTTGATTTTCCTGAGTCAAAGTTTTTGCTTTAACTATATTTTTGTCTTCAAAAAGCAGTATTTTATCATCACTCGAAATTCCTTTTTATCAATTTTTTTCACAATAAGTTGCAAAATTTGCCTCACTCAAAATGCTATAATTCACAAACTAATGATCTGACAGCTGTCAAATTTATACACGCATTTTTCGAGTGTTAGGGCTAACTAAAAAACATATGGATTTAATTCTAGTAGCGCCATCTATTTGTCAGGTCGGCGACTTTTTGACTGACCTGTTAGATATAGACACAGCATTATTTATTTACTCAGTCAATAGATAGTGCTTTTTTGTAATCAGTGTCAGTATCCTCAGAGGATAATTTTTGTCATATTTTGCATTTCAGGCAGAAAATTATGCAGTGTTTATAGTGATTAGTTCTTAAGTTAGCGCCAGTGCATTATAGCTGGCCAATCATTGAAGAAATCGATTAAATTCTTAAACATATAAAGTTGGTCTCATATTTAATCTCATGATATTGAGAGGAACTTATTGAACATCTTGTACATACTTTTTTCTTTAATAATATTTAAATAATAATTTATTAAACAATACTGCAGTAACAACAGAAACGATTAGGGAAAACACTATTTAATTAATATCTTGTGGGATATCCAGTATATTTACTTTTAAATTAATAGAACCAAAATATAATTATATTATCAGTCACAGTACAGTTGCTAAATGCATTTATAATTTTATGTACTGTTTCCTTGACTTTCTACTGATTTTTCAACTAATAAAACAAACTTCAGTGAGTTTTTTTTGTTTTGTATTATGTTTTGTAGTTATATATGAGAAATTTATTCTGATCATATCTTCACTTTATTTGATAATTTACTGAAAAAAAAATGCTCTGGGTGCTGCAGAACATCCTAATGGTGCTGTAAATGTCATATATCTCTCAACCTGTGGTCGTGTGTTTCCATGTAAAATAATGATTTTTGCATCTGTGACTCCCTATTGCTGGTCTGTTTTGCAACAATACGTTGTTTAGTTTGTTCGATTGACGTCAGTAGACATCTTCAGAAACAGTTTTATTCTGTTTTAACATTTCGCAATACATTTTGCTGATGCTATTATATCCTCGGAGATGACTTTCCTGTATTTTTTCGATTTGGATTGCCGTAGTAGATCTACTTTTAATAGCCACTCACAATATGTCACAGAAAACTCTTTTTATCGTCTGATCAAGTGTGAAGTTGAAACGATTTGAAATAAAATTTTCGTTCCGTTCTCGTCGTAGCCTTTTTGGAAAATGGATCTGGAAAAACATCTAGAAACAGTTTATTAATAAATTGCTAAGCTCTTTGGAAAGTTATTTAAGTATTTAAGTTGTATGTCGGTTCAATAAGTCTGAGAGTTCATTATTTTGTACCTCTAGGCTGTCTTTGTCATTAACATCAAAGAACCACTTTAAATCGTCAAAAATCAACGTCGACAATTAAGATATGAGGGAGGGAGGATTTTTGGTAGAAGATTTTTTCAAATAACACAGAAAAGGAATGTCCATAACTAACGTGTGTATATAGTGAATAACTAAAATACTAAATTCCATATTCATCGTAGCCTTTTTGGAAAATGGATCTGGAAAAACATCTAGAAACAGTTTATTAGTAAATTGCTAAGCTCTTTGGAAAGTTATTTAAGTATTTAAGTTGTATGTTGGTTCAATAAGTCTGAGAGTTCATTATTTTGTACCTCTAGGCTGTCTTTGTTATTAACATCAAAGAACCACTTTAAATCGACAAAAATCAACATCGACAATTAAGATATGAGGGAGGGAGGATTTTTGTTAGAAGATTTTTTCAAATAACACAGAAAAGGAATGTCCATAACTAACATTAAATAGAAAATGTTGTTCCATGTAGAAAATCGCCAAGATTATGAAGTTTAACAGTTATTTTAGGTTGATTATCTTTTGTTTACATTTATATTTCGCATTTTCACCAATATCGTTGATTAAAATACATACAAGCGTATGCAATATTTATAAAGGTTTTAGTCAGACCAAAAAAACGTGTAATATTTGCTATAAAATGTATAAAGCGTCAAAAATAGTCCGATGATAGTTTGGATCATCTCTTAATTTAAACGGTACACAAAACTAGACAAACGCATAAACGTAAGAACGCGTGATTTTTTAAATACGAATGATCTTTTTTTAAAACGCTTCTTTTGAGGTAAATGCTGTGCAAACGCGAAAAGTCGTGCATTTTATTTTTAAACTCAAGGCTAGACGAGAAAAAAATGCACCATCATTGATCAAGTTCTGCGTCTAAACGTCTAAACATCATAAGTCAACACATATTTATTATGATATGACGTAGCGTTGATAACACTTATTATATTCTCATATGTCTCGTTATATTTTATTGATGTTTAATTGAAACTAAAATAGAAATTAAATCGCTTTTTATACTAATTTGCTTTTCTTTAAATATATGGGGTAGGGTGATAAGCCAGTGATTTTTGAGTGAAAAACTATCTTTATCGCCAAAAAGAGTTTTGCTGCTCAACATAATCTTCTTTTAACTCAATCTTCTTTAACTAAATCATTTATTCCTTCCAAATAATAGGTCTTCCCAAGGCACTAAAAGGAAGCATTTGTTTCACCAATAAACTTTTTATTTAACTCAAATGTTTTATCACCCAGATATTTCTTCAGGTTTGGAATCTACTGTTTTGATCGTTCATTGGTCTCTGATATATTGTGATGTATCTATGCTTCACTCAGTTGAAATCCATAGATTTTATTTACGATTTCTGACCCAATACCTCTTTTGGGTACTTCTTAGTCATTGAGATTGATAGTACACAGTCCCCACACAGTAATATCATATGAATTGATAAGTTCACGGCATAATAAAAACCTTTTTTTGTTCAAAATTGGCTTTATTCGACAACGTAGTCTCCAGCAAGAGTCGCACAATCATTCCAGCGCCGCTCTAACATTTTAATACCACTTTTGTAGAACGATTTATCTCTTGCCTCAAAATAGGTCTATTACTAGTTGCTATCCACTCAGATGACGGAGTGAGGTGATATTTCATCCATTGTCACATATCGACGTCAAAATTCTGGTTTGTTAGGTATAAAAATGATCAAACACTGTTAAGAACCATCAACACGTTCTTGTTTTTGGTCAACAGTGAGCAAACGCGGCATCCACTTTGAACAGAGCTTTCTTATAGTCTTTTAGTCTCTTAGTCCTTCTTATAGTCTTTTTCTCATGCAATATAAAACCAGTACGTTCTTTTGATATCTTTACGATGTTAGCTAACTCTTACAACTTCACTTTTCAATCATTCAAAAGGATTTTGTGGATTTTTTCTGGTGTTACCACCTGATTTGGACGTCCACTGTGTTCTGCATCATCGGTGTCTCTATAACCACGTCTGAAGTCAGCAAACCAACTTTCTATTGTGGTTTCTATGAAGCGTAGTCGATATAACACTTTTTAAGCTATTGCTTCGCTTGAATGGTATTTTTCCAATCAAGGAGCAGTATAAAATTAAAACACGAATATGTTTTTGATCCATTGTTTTGAAAATAACAAAAGTAGTGTCACTCGTAGCACAATGACTCATAAACTTAAGTAGAATATCATGACATATTTACAGATTTCTTTAGAAGGTTAATACTAACTGAAAAAGCTGTGAATGCAATGAAACTAGAGCCATCTATGTGTTAGGCCTTACTTGGTTCTTTATTTGGTTTTAGTGATGGTTTTATTGCCCAAAAATAATGCTGTCAATGACTGTCAAGCACATACGAAATAACGCAGCTTACTCAAAATCTCACAGTAATCTATTAATAGATTCATATAAAATCATTGCGCAAATACGTGAACTATAGTAAAATAATAAAATCATTATTTTCAAAGGTTGAAAATCATTTACTGAAAGCATTGTTCGTGAATTATTTTAAATAAAATTACCTTATTCAAATAAATAAATAAAATAATAATATTTGAACACTTGTTGTTGATATTAAGCAAATTAATATTAATAAGATCGTAAGATAAAGCGAGTTATTTTTAAGTAAAACCAATACACATTTTATGTTGTGGAAATATTAAAATAAAATTTATATGATTACTAATGTTTAGATTACTTACACATTAATTTAGGCGGTAGAATAATTAGTTCAAGATAAGAAATGATTATTTATCAGGATTAAGGCTGACTAAAACAGTTTTTTTATGAAATTCAAATAATGGATTTGGGAGAAAGTAATTTCTGTTTTTTATTATGCCACTAAATTAGTTTTAAAGGTTTTTTTTTAATTTCAAGCCGTATTGTGAAAAATCGAAAAGTCGATATAGTTTGAGAATTGAGTCTTTCCTTGGCGTCAGTGAGAGCTTTGCAAGTGTTCGTAAAGCTCTTCCACGATATTTCTTACACATTATCATCGTATGTGATAATCATTAATCACTAAATTGGAATATTGCTCGGTTTCCTTTCGTTTCAGCAACAGTTCACAAATGGAAACTCTGCGCTATTAAAGTTTTCGCTGTTAATTCATGTGAAACTCAAGTATCAAGCTTCCGTTGGTATCCAGTCTCTTGTAAATCATTCAAAAGAGTTTTACGGCCAATGCTTTATGATCCGTAGCGATATCGCAAGCTGAAATATGTCGGTCTAGCTCGATATTTTAAAGAATTTCGTCGGGGTTTTCAATTATTCGCTGGTCATGACGATATTCATCTTTAACAATGGAATTTAGTAATGTAATTTAGTAAATGGTATATACAATAAGACGCTGGTGTCCATCAAAAACACAGTACAATTTTCAAAGAATATCTGGAATCTTAATTGACAAAATTCAATAACTTTCGGGTGAATTAAACGAACATGAAGGAAACGCTACTTTTATGTCTAGAAAGTTGCATAAACTGTTTAGATTAAAGACAATAATCGGTTAAGACAAAAAATTACGGGAATGTAACCATTGATTAAGTTCAAATAAAACTAAACTTGTGAGGAGTAACTATTGCGAAATAATAGAATAATAAAAATAAAAAACAGTATATTTTATAGAATATATATTGCAAACCTAACCCATGGGTTCCTTTCATTTATTCGGAATAGTACAATAAAATGTTTGTGAACTTTAAACTCCAATAAATTATCAGTATTATTTCTTCTTCATTTGAGCTTATATATTAAAAAACAGACAATAAAAAATGTAGTTGCTTGATTTTAGAATTTTCTCCATTTGGAAGCAATACTTTTTTTAGAAATCAAGTAGAATGGCGTGCCTAGTATCCTATTTATCAGTTTCCGTCGTAAACTTTGGGATGTTATCTAATTTACGTAAGTAAAAAGTACGTAAGTACGTAAGTACTAAGTGTCGTTCAATTTTTTAAAACTATGACTCATAACTTTTCAAAACTACAAAATATCACGATTTTTTCTTAAAGTTTAAATTTGAAGATAAAATCTTTTTAATTTAAATTTAATTTTTTGTTTTTTTTTTGGAAAATTGTTCAAATAAAACCGTAGTAAATTCTTGGCATACATGTTATAACTAGTATTTAATCATAACAATCTAATTATTTCCCCTTCATATTGTTTTTAATTAATCCAAATCTATTATTTCAGACTAAACTTAATTAGCATTTGATGGATATACTCCCATTGGTGTACTCCATATACTTTTAAAACACGGCACACAGTTTTCATATATAACATAATTATATTAGTTCAAAGGATTCTTGTCTCTTCATCCTCCATATTCGGATACGGAATTAGTTTAGAACCAACTATCACATGTGTAAGCTTCATAAAGTTAGTACACTCAGTAAAGTTACTGACGTCTCTTTGTACTATATTTATAGTTGTCTCAATACTGTCACTTGTAGCTAGCAGCGCAGTATCATCAACAAATGTGGCCATTTATATTCGTTTATATAATATAAAATAAATACATAATTAACCTTCTTATGGAACACCTACAGATAGCCTCTTATAAAATGACGATTAAAAATATAGAATTTGAGATTCTGGTGCATCTGAACTAGTAAATTGTATTTGAGGCCATCACGGCAAGCTTTACAAAAGTTTAGGCTTAGACGAAGTTTAGAAATATCGCTGAATAAATTCCCTTTTTTTTAAATTCCCACGATAAAATATATTCAAAAAGTAATATAAGTAAAGGAATCCGAAATATTCTAGAATAAAATAAGAGAATATATATATATATATATATATATATATATATATATAAATATATATATATATATATATATATATATATATATATTCTCTCCTGTCTTGTCGCCTTTACCACTGCGCCAACCAAGCCGGCAAATTGTCTTAATTAAATCTAATTAGCAAACAACTGTAAGTTGAATACTTTTTGATAATGATATAAAATTATATGCCTTAAAGTAAAACTGAGATAAAACCTTAGACAACTTTATATGTATTGTCGCTGTCTCCTGAACATTTCGTCGAGAAAATCCTCGGTTATTCTCGATTCCCAGCGACGCATACTGCATTTCTTTGGCTGCGAAAATAGCTGTTCTAATGATATCGGCCGAGCAACATCAGTTTATTTCGGCATTCGCATGAGACAGTCAATGACTTCTCAACACCACTCCCTTCCTTGCGGCCACGGGGTGCGCCTCATTCGCCACCGCCGCTATTAATAGCACATTAAGCAGGATGGATCGAAATGATTGCGGTTTATATTATACCAGTGTCTTCGTAAAGGCTGTTTGATTTTTGGATTCATTTTTCAGCGTTTTAAGCATATATTAAGTTATATACATAATATATTTCGGGTTGTACAATAAGTTCGTGAGGTTCATCTATGTATCAACAGTAGATATAGAATGTTGATACCGCTTTTATATTTCCTCCTTTAGAAGACAATTTTTTGATAAACAATAATTTTGAAGCAAAAGGTGAACATGCAGTGATTACATTAAAATTACATTATACTTATATTTAAAAAAAGTTTAAGGCCATTAAAATTTATACCGTAATTTTAAATATGTTCATCAATATACATCTTTCAAAAACAATTGTTTTGTTTATGTCTAAATAGGTTAACACATCATTGTACATATGACTCATTGGTTGGTGCTTCTGGTTTATTGGTTTTTCGTGTAATTCTCTTGGATTTATTTACATTTATTTTAAATGAAGAATATTCCATGTGTTGTTCTCATTATCAATCAATATACTCCTACTTGCATTACGTGTTTCGCAGTATTTTCCACTTAAAAGGTCATCAGCGCATATCAGATTAGCGATGCTCTTTCATTTTTTTCAGTACAAAAGACTAGTCGACTAGTACCAACACAAGTCAAAATTTATTGACTGATTCGGTTACACGTTCCATTCGGTTACACAGAATGCTGTATATTCTCCGAAGTTACATGTACAGCATTTTGTCTCTTTTTAACTAGGGTAAAGTGAGAAGGAAACATCTGGTGCAAATTTAAAATGAATTTTGCATTTTTTCAAATTACGTTTGATAGTATTTAGTAAGGAGACAGTAAGTATTCAGACAAAACACAGATAATTTTGTCTTTTCAATGCTATTTTTGTTTTTGGTGTTATGTACTGATATTGGTAGGAATATACTAATTTTTTGATCTTTGTTAAAAGTTGTTGTATTGAAGCTTGACGATTTTCTCCTTTTTGTTTCTGTTGACGTGGTCTTTAAGTTTAATTTCTTGGAGATACCATGGTGGTTTTTTGATCCATGTTTTCGTTACTTGAAAATATCATAGGAGAAAGTATTAGAAAATAAACATAAATGTAAATATGTATAAAACAAATGTTACTGCTCTAGACAATTCTGAAAATAGAAACTGATTTTTTCATAATATTGGAAAATATTATTAACATCAATAGTTAGTCCAATCCAGGGTAAACCCTAGTTGGCAAAAAGGAGACTTTAAAATATATAAAAAAAGTACATCTATTAAAATTAATACACAGTAATAGAAAAATAATTTAAATTTAAAACGAATATTTAAAGTTAAAGTTTAAAACGTAATTCAAAAATTTAATACACATTACGAGTATATTGTCCGTACCGACCTGATTTGGGGTCCCGCTATATTTTTTTATATAAACGCAATGGGCTGCACACGATTTGATGGGATTAATAAAATAATTATTTCCTTATTTTTATTATCGCAAACGACATCGTGACTGTGTCCGAATTAATCTCCGAAAGGTCACAGCGTCGTTCTCGTGATATCAAAAAGTAAAATCGGTATTTGAAAGGAGCCAAACCGCAATCAGATTCAATAAAATAATAAACGATAGTTGGTCGGGATAAATAACCGGCAATAGGACGTAATGGATGCCGAAAAATGAATGTTAATAAAGCGGTCGAGTTTGCCGTTGTTCCTGTTCTACTTTTACTGGCACTTTTTTTCAACTGTTACTTCTGATTCACGGCCAATTCGGATCGAATCTGTGCAGATGGAAGTGTTTTTTTGTTGGTAGTACATCATCTCTCCATAAAATTACTGATTACTAGTCTATATATTTTTTATACTAAACAATTATTTTTTTCTTATTCACCGAGTTCAAAAAGGAAGAGGTTCTATGTTCGGGTGTATATATATATTTTTTTCAATGTATGTTCGCCGATTTCTCCGTCCATTGACCAATATTCAGAATTCTTTTTTTATTCGAAAGAGTGCTCTTCCGAGGTGGTTCCATTGGAAGCAAATCAGGATCTATTGGGGGGGACGGGGGACGGGGGTTATGTTTCGACAATCGAGAATATTTTCACATATTTTTTATCTGAAATAATCATATATTGGTGTATAATGTTATTGTTGAACTGATGTGGCGAAAAATCGGAAGTAGTTTAGTGTAATAGTCAGTCAGTTTGCTTTTTAATCAATAACCATATCATAGGAGACGTCGTAGAAACGCTGGAGGCAACTCTTTCTCTAATGTAATGGTTAGAACGTTGAGCTCACACGCGGAGGACGACTATTCAGTTCCCAACAGGGCAGCAGCTGTTTTTATTCTGGTTTGATTGGATCATTTGTCAAATCACCTAGACTGAGTAGCGGACCCCGGGGCCTGTAACGTTCCTTATTTTCAGTCATTGTTTCTTTCAGATTTCTTGTTTCCTTCCAGATTGTTTCTCCCAGAGAAAGATCAGTATTCTTTTTTTTTTCTCATGCGGGCTGTACTATTATTTGGGCTATCCATTGTAATTCTTCAGGTATTCGCATCAGGTATCTTTGTAACCAACTTTATATTGAAGCTTCACTGACAGGCTTCACTTTTATCTTAGTGAGAACAAACATTTTTTTTTAACTTGTGGGAAGTATAACTTTTTTACTTCAATTTTAAGAAAAAGTCGACTGAAGGTCATCGAATGCTGTGTGAAGCTTATTTAAACCGTACTCCATCGATTTCAATATGTGAATACTGGTTTAGACGTTCTAAAAATGGTGATTTTGACATCGCAGACAAAGACCGTTCCGGACAGCCCCAAAAAAAACGGAAGACGAGAATTTGAAAGCATTACTCGATGATAATCTGTGTAAAAGCAAAAAATAATACGCAGAATTGTTGCGAATAACACAAGAAACTATTTTCAATCTCTTGAATATTTTGTTTGGATATTTTGTGCCTTGTCAATTTTGTTTGGACATGTATGAGTATGCTGCTTCGAAGACAACATTGGAAAGCTACGATAATTCAAAGCAAAAGAAACATAGGGACCACCTGGTCATGCATTAATATCAACGGCTCATCAAATATTCATGTCTACAAGCTAATGTTTGTGGTGGAATCTGTTTCGTGTGGTATACTAATAGCTACTTAAACCTAATCATAATTTATAAGAAGTGCACTGAACCAAAAACGGCCGAAATATGACCAAAGAAAATTGTTATTCTTTAGCATGACAATTCTCGACCGCATGTTTCAAAATCGGTGAAAACATACTTGGAAATATAAAATTGGAAGTGTTACCCGACCCGCCGTATTCTCCAGATCTAGCTCCTTCTGATTACTGCTTGTTCAGATATGTGAGACTTTTTATGAATATAACAAAAATGTGTCGATTCGTCGATAGCCCCAAAAGATAAATTGTTCTCTCTGGAAGCTCTGGAAATATAACAGTTATCGATGGACAATAATTTGAATAAAATCCGAAAATAGTTTTTTTTTAATAAGGCTTTCTGAGCGCTTGATTTTAAAAACAAATTATTGGGTTTTTACAGACATATTCTGATAATTCTTTCACATTAAAAAACATTTGTTGAGAAAAATTGGTACAATATATATGAATCAAAATATTTTACACCATTTTCTAAAACTTTTCTCCTGCTATCTGACACTATAGATATACCGTGTCGAAAGAACTGTGTCGGTTTGACAGCTACCCAATCATCGATCTATTTTGACATTTCTTCAGATTGGAATATTAATAAAACGCTATGCCTGGAGATAAGCTAGTTCCTCCAGAATTTCCTAATTAAGCTGCAAAAGGCTCCGGTTCTGGAGAGTACGCTAGTTACGGTGGCCTTTATTGTTTAAGTTGCAATATTGCTACTCTTCATAAACCTTGCAACGTGTAACTGGGCGTTATCATTCAAGAGAATGACTTAGCGTCTATTGCTCGCTATTTATGACAAAAATTCTCCCTATTACAATAACGGTCTTATTTAGCAGATTGTAATACCTATGATCATCAATATCATTCACTGTCGATGCAGATGGCTACCCTGGATAAATTCATGACTTTTTGGACTTGGAATAGTCGTAGTTGATTCAGCCTTCATCACTAATCATTAAAATATGCCACAAAATACTTTTTTGACCGACAAGCAATAAAACCGTAATGTTAGTATTTGTGTGGTAGCTATTTTCCCTCCTTTAGATCTTCTCCATGGTTTATAAATACCTAAAAATAGTTGATCTTATGAAACAGTCTGAAACTTATGTTTGTTTTTTTGGTCCTCTAGTCATTTCTTCGTCATGGGCACCAAAACCATCACTTTTAAATAGTTAAAACCAAAACCGACAACTGGATTATGACGGAGCATCAACACCATAAATTTCTATTAGCACTTGCTAGGCCTCGGCAGCAGATTTTTCAATCAAACAACAAAAGTTGAGTGTCGAAAATGCAATGTTGAACACCTAACATTTTCGATGCGAGTTCGATCAAATATAGTACCATTCCCTGGGTTTTATAAGAACTTATTGAACGCACACAGATATAGAATAAATATTATTCAATTTTCCGGATCAATGCTTGTTATCAGATTCAGAAACTATAAATAACAGTAATGTATAGAGATAAAGTCAGATAAGTATAAAAGTTGGCAAAACATAGTAGTATCGGTTTCGTGACTCTTTCTAATTGAATTTATCAGCTTTATCGAAAAGTGGAACAACTTTTACATTAACTGGATATATAATACAACATTGGAAAACTTCAAATCATTTTTGTTACCGTGACATCGCTATTATCTAAAAAAATATTTTTGGTATAAGACAACAAATCAACTTCCGTGAAAATCTTGTGATATTTCTCAAGACAAAACTTATATGAATGCGTCAAAAATCTATCACCTAATGAAACTAATTAAGGAAGATAAACATTTTAAAATTAACGCAGTAAATAATTTTATAATTCACAAATCCTTTTAATTACTTTCCTTGCGGCCATTCCTCCATTCCTCCATTCATTCATCAAGCTCTTTGCTGATCTCTAGTCCCTCCCCGCTAATTTATCATCATAAATCACTTTTATCTCTCCCAGAACTCTTTCGATTATTTTGAAAAGCCTCTAGTTACCGGTTTCTTAAAGCTTCAATAGATGAAATGATAAAAGTTGTAAGAATCAATCAAATAGATCTATTTCATACTGCGTTGTAAAAGAATGTTCCTGCATTAAAAGTAATGACTCCTATCTTGTTATATCCTTTGTTTTGTTGAGCATGAAAGTTGTAATTATCTAACTGTTATTTTGTTAATCTTGAAGATTTATTATAATTAATAGCATTAGATATATTATTAAATAGACTTTTCCCTATATTTCAGAGTTAATTTATTTTGAATAGTGTTTTCATATTGTAGATTACAAAGTCATTTGATTATATTTTTTACCTATATAATAGTAGTTTCTATTCTGTATTTGCTATATGTAAGCTGTCGAAGTACATTAAACACTTTTAAAAACTTATGGTGGTGCCGCTGCGCCATATTCTGTCTGTCGTGGAGTGAAATAATCCAAATACAATGAACTACAAGTCTTATTGGATGAAAATCTAGCTCAAACTATCCCAAGCACAGAAAATTATGGGTTAGTCTAGGAAGGTACTTAAGCAATAAATGATAATTAATACTTACCTGAAGGTTTCTTCTTTTGAATATATGGAAGGTGAGGATAAGATATTTAGGTTAAAATATATACTGAACAAATAATTTTTGGAAAAAACTCGTAAACTGTTGAAACTTTCTCAACTGTTAAAAAAATATATTATCAAAGGAATCTGTATGAAGCATCATTCGATTATTCCATACATTTTTAAAAGAGATGGTGCTAATAGCTGAGATATATTTAATTTATATATTTAATAATACATCCTAGATATCCCAGTAGGAGATATAAAACTTTGATTGATCAAAAAGAAAAAAAGAGAATGAATGATGTGAACATTATTTCTGAAGCAACTTAGATTTGCCTTCTTCTATCTTCTCTGATTTGCCCTTCTAGCAGACTTTCCATCTCCATCAAATGCTAATTTTACAAGGTGTTAGTTCTTTCCCTACTCTACGGATCTAATGTCTACTTCAAGTTTGTTATATCCAAGCAGGTGAAACAGCTTCAAGTTTTCCAAAATAAGCTCCTCAAGAGAATCTTTAGTAAATGCTCCATGCTTTGTCAGAAATAATTAAACTCATAGGGAAACTAATAATAATTAAATATAGGGAATTAAATTCATGACACTCCAGGAATCAAGCACTTCATATCTTAATCATTTCACACACCACTACTCAGCTCAAGTTCTTCAGAAAACGCACTTGTTCGCGAGCTGGTCGACATGCCGGGAGCTTAGCATCGAGTCACCTCTAACCTCTCGCTTTTCCAGACTGAAACGAAAAAAAACTTATATATAATGTTTAATTAACTAATTCATCAAAACAACGCACCCCTCTACACGGCCCAAAAAGCACCGTATTGGACAAGTTTAGCTTCCTCTTATTTCTAATTTTTCTCACTATACAAAAATACTTCTACTAATCATCAATTTTCAATTCAATATTTTTATCTAAAATTATTCCTATTTTAATTTTTTTCTCGTTACAATGAGACTCCATACAAAGCGAGACAGGTATCATCATTTAGAGCAATCCCGTTAAATAAGGACACTATCAGTGATATTTCCTCAAACAAATCTCCGGTAATATAATATTCTCTCCCTTTTCGTCCGTTTCCTTTCTATTATGACATTAAAACGATAGCCGTCTGCTTTAGCACGTTCTTAGCTTGATAGTCCCGAAGATCCCCTTCACTTCTTATCATTTAGTTACGGCAAAAGGCTTTTGATTGTTATTTTTCGGTCCATTTACCGACACAATGAGAACATGAATTAGAAGTCATAATGTACAAGGTTTGAAAGAAGTTATTTCTCATTGCCGAGAAAAAACCATCCTAGTAATTTTAATTCATTCTTGTATTATTTAGTTTGCTAACTCCGATATTAATAATGATAATGTTATATTACTCTTACATAATACTTCATTATCAGTTGCTTATTTAGTCCATATAGAGCCAAAACAACTATAGTCCTTCCAATAAAACAGCCAATGTACGTCATCAAAATTAATAATGCAACGTTGCCGCATCAAATTTAAGTTTTGGTTTAATTTTTTTAAAGTATATATTTCCGAGGAACTTAAACTACAAAGTTGTTTTAAGAAACTACAAAGTTACCACCTATAAGGTAGAGTTCTGGGTACATTTGTTAAGTCCTGGTCAAATCTACCTAACTAAAAATTGTATATCCAAATAATGTATATTACTTTCACTCTTGTTTTCTTCGTTGTGTTTTTTGTTAAGTTATTTTGATAACTCTGAATATCTAATCCTACCGCTCATCTACATTCTAAACACTTATACAAATCTCTACGCATATCAATATTTCACAACCTACAATATGATGTCCTATATTTATTGTATACTTATGTTTAGATGTTTCTGCTCATACCACTCTGTTTTGGTAACCATCGGCACTGGCCCATAAGTCCACAATAAAATAGTTTCATTCATGAATTTCAAAGAATCACTGTTTTATTAATTTCTAATCCATCAAACACTTGTTAGCGAATTTGTCCAAAGAGGAGGCATTATTGTAGAGAATGCTCATTTTTTGCAATGTGTTTTTTCAGGCTTGTTTCCAAAAAAAGTAAACTACATAAAACATAAATATTTAATTTATGTTTACCTAGTGAAAAAACACTTACTCAGCTCCAGGAATAAAGCCATGCCTATTTTCACCAAGAACAATAATATATTTGCAATGAATTATTAAAAAAACATTATAAGTAACAAAACCTTTTTCCATCAACTTTTTTTGTTTTTCGAACGATTTTGCAAACATATAACAACACTATGGACCAGTACCAATACAAATCGATGATTAATATGAATGATCAGACTTCATTCTGTCTCTTTTTAACTAAAGTATAATCGACGGCATTATATTCGATGAAGTATATTGGATGTTTTATTGGAAGGACTTTATATAAGTCACTATTGGATGCTGAATGGAGATTTACAAGTTCTCTATGGCTTGCTCAACATATGGGATATACAAAAATATTCTTCCACTATATAAAAAAGTTGTTTAGTATTCAAATGATAAAACTGTAAGTATAAAAAATCGGTTGCCCTGCATTTGGTGTCGTGATTTAAAATGGAAAAACGAACATTTATAAATGTGCTGTAATAGTACTCAAGCTCCTATATTGAGTCATATACTGAACCTTTGAACTATATCCTTATCCATCAGGATCTGCTCTCAGAACATTTTCTATATACGATTAATAAATATACTTTCAAATGACGCCTTAAAAAAAATAATTGTTACTTTCAAATAATACAGGAGTAATACTTATTTATAATAGTTTTCAAACAGTTTCTGCTCATAATTTACACCTAGATTTGACAACCAATTGTTGTTCTGTGCTCGGTGAAGCTAGCAGCTATAAAATTAGTTGACGGAAAGAATATATTCACAAATAAAAATAAACTCACGCCCATTCCTCTGAGTGATGACGTCAAGTCAGTGAAGACATCAGCCTTTCATCAGACACAACCCTCATCAATTTCAGTTTGCATCCCCTTAAATTTTATCAACATCCTCCAATCTTGAGCAATTTATTAGACGTTTTCCGTTTCCGAGAAGAGATTGGCGATATTTTCTTCCGTGCTTTCGTGGGTGATGAAAGGATAAAACTGACAGAGGGCATATAAAATTTAATCTATTTCCATTGCTTATTATCTAGGGAAGAAAATAAATATTTTAACTGTCTTAACGGGTAGGGGAGAAAGTTATTTCAGTTTTTTAAAATGTTTTTCCAATCTTTCGTTAGTTCCTGGTAAAGTCATAATTATGCCACTGTAGAACTTTTGCTTTTTTCCCAATTTTTTTGCGCCAAAGGCATATATGAAGAGATTTTATGACTGTTTTGTCATGATATATATTTCTGTATTCTCCAGGGCTATTAGTCATCAATCATTCAAGATTTCAGTTTTTCCCCTTTTCGATTTATCTTCATAAATCACATTTATCTCGCACAGAACTTTTTGATTATTTCCAAAAGGTCGAATGGAATTTTCAAGTACCGAGATAAATATAATGATAAAAGTTATGTATCAGCTGATTGCGTTTCGTACAAGGTCCTAATTGAATTCCCCAGTTGGAGCAGAACGATTATATTTATTGGAAACAGTCACTTTACGAAGCATTATTACTCTTTTATTACTAAAATTATTTTTAATATATTAAATAGCTTAATTTTAATTTCTTTTACAGCTGTATTCGATAATAATTTTTTAATTTTTTATAGTCATATGAAGAGGTTAAGGAGAACAGCTTCTTTTTTTGTCGCCTCTACAGAGATGTATTAATTTGGCGACTACGACGGTAGTTGTGGCTATATAGTTAATAAAAATAATTATTATAATAAGTTAATATTTATGAATATAAAATAAAACTAACACATAACAAAATGAAATAATATAAAAATAACAGATTAAGAAGTAAGATGACTAATCATTTTACAATGTATAAAAGGCATATGTATTATCACGCGATTATAATGTATTGTAGTTGCATATTGACAAAACAAAAATTTTAATCCACTTCAAAAAATAAATAAGGAACTCACTAAAAAGTAAAAAATAATCATCTTCAATTTTTATTACAAAAAAAAACTTTTTAAAATAAAATATGTTCATAATAATCGTTGTAATAATTAAATAAAACTAAACAAAAACCTTATTTAACCTATCTACTGTACGTATTTTATATTCTACTATATAAACACAATTTAGCTTAATACCTGTCCAAACCTATTTATCAGCTTACCTAAATAACTTCAAAGTATACAATTAGTTGTCTGTACGTCTCCATAATATTTAAAGAAATATCCTCTAACTCCTCAACGGTGAAGAGTTGTATTTTCCGTCATCCGTTCATCAGCTCAGCAATAAGATTACACACAAACATCTGATTATTTTAGATAAAAGAATACGTGAAAGCATTATATGTGTCTTTGAAATTTGACGGTTTTCTTCGATTTCCACCATCAGATCCTGACTTGGTTCCAATGGAAAATGATAAAAACTATTATAGCGTTGGGAACTACAGTCGAAACAGTCGATAGTCGCAAAACAGTAGAAACAGTCGATAGTCAAAAAATAGCAGGGCACTCGCAGTAAACTTAAATGCAGGGTTCGACTGTTTTATTTAATTCGTGATGTCAGACAAAGATATATAAATTCTTGTATAAATTGTGAGACAGGAAAGAACGAAGATAATTGCTTGGACCAGTTAATTTTATATGTGCTTATATTTTCCCTTCCTTCCCGTTCCAACTTTATAAAAGATTAGGAAAAAAATTACTGAAGTATATTAACGTGCAATTAATAATTTAATTTTGAACGAAGTAAAATTACTTTTATATTAAAATGTTCTATGGATCTGTAAAAAGGAAAGGAATTTTTCTATGGAATGGAATAATACCCGACAAGGTAATCGAGTAATCGAAATATTACGTATTATTACTACAAACACAGTCAAAAGTACTATTTTGACTATTATGTACTATTTAATAAATTTCACTATTTGTCATTCACAATTTTAATCTTTTTTACCTTATTACATTAACAAACTTGAAAAATATCCTTCCGAAATGCTGCTATATTAATATAGAATATATTGTTATTTACAAGCAAACTACCAAAAAAATCATAAAACTGTATATATTACATATAAATCTATGTAAGCATAAATTGGGTACATTTTTGTGAAGGCCGCGGCTAGGACGACAGAGCCAGAACGTTTAAAATCAGTCGAATAAAACTAGTAGAACCAAAAATAGTAACTGAAAGTACACGATTGAAACAGTCGATAGTTGATTTCACTCAATAGTTCCCAACACTACTATTTTAATTAATATATATATATATATATATATATATATATATATATATATATATATATATATATATATATATATATATTGTGAAAAAAACTATCAGGATGTAGGCAAACACCTAATAGAAAACGCAAATACTCAATACTAGAACAAATAATTAATTACATATAAAAAATATACGAAAAAATATATTTAAAAAAAAATGAGAACGTCCTGAACGTCATCTCAAGAAGCAAGATCTAATACGAGCAGACAGACATGGGGGAACCTCGGATAATTTTTCATTTGACGGCATCAAATACGGCTTCCGTCTAGATCCAGCCGGTCAATATCTTTTAGAACGTCCCGTCTGGTTTTAAAAATAAACAAAAAATCGAAAGGAAAACGACGAGCCCAGACTACGGTTTTTAATTGCGACCTGGGGGATGTTACATCCACCTGCGGGGTTAATAAACTAGGAAGAGGCGACCGTTTACGTGCTAACGACGTTCATTTATATTAGAGACCGAATTAAACTGAACCCAAATAGTTTGAGGTTTTGTTTATGAGGCCTGTGAGTGAGAGGCTGACTAATTAATCGGTTGAACGTTGTTTGGGTATGATATAAATGCAAAAAAACCTCAAAATAATGGAATTGGGATAGTTTATATATACAATAACCCTAAAGTTATATTATTTTACATAATAAGTTTGTTAAAAATCTTTTTTTAATTTCTTTTTCATATTTTCAACGCCTATCGACGCTTTAGGAATATGCCCTAAAAGCCTAATTTTAAACTCGTTTTTTTCCAAATTACTATTTTCGGGACGGTTGACATGACATCTCAAGTACTACCATACAGGTTTACTATATAGTAAAAATGACCTTTAAAAAACAGTAGGATGACATTAGTTTACAAAACATTTTATAGGAGGTAAAAAGAAAAATACAGCATAATATTAAATTTTTAATTATAAATTAAAGGATATAAAACAACGAACCTGAACTATGCCATTAACATTTACTAAACTACCACATATTTGGATAATACAAATGTATTATAAATAAATAAAATTTTATAACTTTCTTGTAGATACATTCCTTTATACATCTCGCACTCTTTACTAATTAGTTACAATACAATAAAAGTTTCAATAAAAATTTTTTTCAAATAAAGGCAGAGTTAATATATTTAATGGAAAAAGGGCTTACCCACTAAAAAACCACCACCATATTTAATGAAATCAAGACTCAAGTACCTAAAAACTCAATGATGTTAATATTTTGTGTTTTTAACAAGTATTTTCTTTTATTTCTTATTATATCTCCTATTCTCTTCTCTGATATGTTGGCAGATTAGTCTTCGTTATCAACCAATCATACAGCTCTAGCAAGTACAATACTTTCCCAAATACCTACCTTTTCAGGATTAAAGGTATGCAAATTTTTTCTGCAGTTCTGTAATGCCTATAAACTAGACGATTAACTGATATTACTTAAATATATAATTCTCTATTACCTTGTGGAAATTCTATGAGAGAGATTCTAAAATTCATATTGGCTACTTGTACTTGCTTCAATATTGAGTCTTATAGAATTTTTAACAATATGGACATTATTATATACTTATTATATACTTATATAGCCAGATTAAAATTAATGTTTTGCCCATAATTTTTCTTTCCTTATCGTAGTCAACCTAAAATTCATTCGTAAGATAATAATCACATCCATACTTTTATGGAAATTACTACTTCTCGACAATTACTCCTTATAGCAGACACTAGAAAGATATCAATTGAACGTGTACATCATATCACTGACGAATATTTGGATATGAGAAAGCTTTGTGCAAAGGGGGTGCCGCGCGAGCTCACTTTTGACCAAAACAACGACGAATTGATGATTCGGAGCAGTATTCGAAGATCAAGCGTAATAAACCCGATTTTTTGGGTCCATATGTCACAATGGATGAAACATGGCTCCATCAATTCACTCTGAAGTCCAATCGACAGTCATCCGAGTGGACTATACACGATGGACCCGCTCTAAAGCGTGGGAAAACGCAACACTCGGCTAGCAAGATTATGGCGTCTGTATTTTGGGATACGCATGGGATAATTTTCATTGACTACCTTGAAAGAAGGACCATCATAGAGTTATTGGACCGTTTGAAGGATAAAATCGCCGAAAAACGGCCGCTTTTGAAGAAAAAGAAAGTGTTGCTTCACCAAGACAGTGCACCGTGTCACAAGTTAGTGAAAACGATGGTAAAAATCCATTAATTGAACTTTAAAATGCTTCCACATCCACCGTATTCTCCAGATCTGGGCCCAGCGACTATTTCCTGTTTTCAGATCTCAAAAAATGCTCGCTGGGAAGAAATTTTCATCGAATGAAGAGGTGATGGCCGAAACTGAGGCCTATTTTGAAGAAAAGGACAAAACGTACTACAAAAATGGCATCGAAAAGTTGGGGGGTGGCTATAATCAGTGTATCACCCTTGAAGGGAATTATGTTGAATAAAAATAAACTAATTTTGCCAAAAAAATGTGTTTTACTATGGTAGGCCGGGGACTTTTCAATTGACATCTTATTTACAGGTCTAATATTCTGTGTGTTATTTATTCTGAGCCCACACGTAAAATATATAAAAATCAGTATAAAGCAATGATGGCCAAAAGAACATTGCAGTTTCCATCTAGGGTTCGAATAACCATTAAATTTTCATCATTTCTTCGGTGCGTTACAGGCCAAAGCGAAAAAGAAAATATAATCGTCCCGAGGCGGAAAATTGCCGAGAGTTTTTCCTTTAGATTTCCATTCCCGGTACGAGCGTGTGTGTCTCTCTCGAATATCGGAAAATGCCAGCTCTCGCTATTGGCGGCGCAGCATGGAAGGAGCATCGGATCGATACCGGCCGTTCGTTGGGAATGCCGCGTTCTGGCAATGCAGACGTTTTTTTTTTTTGCAGTAGAGGGGGAATTATTCGCCCCAGAAGACGATCCGGTAGAAATTAAAGGTTCCCGATGGTCTTGCTTCTAATTGATTAATTTGTAAAGTGGTGTACGGGTAAAAGTATCCCGGAATAAAAAGTACACGTTAGTATTCCACTGAAAAGCTAATAAAGAAGAACGGTGAACATAAAACTAAAGCAAACCGAGTTTGTTGAGTTGGAGAGAGATAAACAATTTTATTAATAAAATAAAATTTATTTTCTCTCCTCTTTGCGTAAATTAATACGACGAGTTTGTTTATTATTGTACGTTAAATAAATAATTGAATAATATATAAAATGAAAGATGTCAAATTAATACGTAATGGTGAGAAGAATTATGAATTGGATGGCAATGACTAAATCGACCCAACTGATCATTATACATGCGAAATCTAAAAATTCTACTGTTCTTGATTCTTAGCTACCATTCTTGATACTTTTTCTTTCTTCTTAATTATGATCTCTTGATTGTTTCTATTAATGTTCTTTAATTTAATTCTAATATGCTGTTCTTAGTTCTTTAATTCTTTGGTATCTTCTGTTCAGGATGTTCTGTAATTCTCTTCTGAAGGACCTTATGCTAATTCTTGTTCTGCTCTTAGACCCGTAATTCTTTAATTCTTTGGCAACTTCTGCTAATTATTTTTCTAAATCAGGTTATTGGTGGTGTTTGAGAAGACTGGATTAAGAAACCCTTTTCTGTATCCTGATTGGCTCAGAATTTTGGGGAGGGAAAGACTATTCTGGCTAGAAATTTCTCACACCCAATAGAACACGTGCGTTGCGAACTTTTAAGAAATACTCGAAAATTGTTCGGACCTTCTTGAACAGTCACCATAAGGGACCCTTTACCAGATCTAACTTCTTATATGCTTCGTCTAGTCCTGGTACCTGAACCCTCATTATCCAGAACACTCGACAACGAACCGATGATACATCTTTTTTGCTAGTCATGTGTTATCTGTTTGCTCGGTGCCTTTCTTATCATGGCCTAGTTTCACCAGACTATGTCACACATTTTATGAAAACGTGTTAAACGGTGTAATGACATTATAATTTTTGGTAAACAATAATAAATATAAATAAATATTTTTCTTTGCTTTGAAAACTTTATTTAAAGGATACACATCAGATTATATTACTGTGTAATAAATCGCATCGGGTACATTTTAAACCAACTTCATGTTGAAACCTAACTGATAATGAAGGCTGATAGGCTACATAGATTTTTTCAGTGCGTTAAGATGTCTGGATGTCAAAGAATTGAATCAAGGGAAAAACGACCAGAATACTAGCAAATACACAACAGTATTATTCTTCTGCACGACAATGTTCGACCACATGTTGCAAAATCGGTGAAAAGATACTTGGAAACATTAAAATGGGGCACTTCTTTCCGCCGTATTCTTCAGACCTTGCTCTTTCTGTTTGCTACTTTTTCCGACATATGAATCCTGACGTGTCTGAGTATCGCTTCACTTCTTATACAATCACCAAAAGAACTCACTCTTTCGAGATGGAATCCGTAAATTGTCTGAAAGATGGGAAAAAGTGGTTTCGATTTTTCATAATAAAATTTTAAATTAAAAGTTGTCCTTTAAAATCCTTATAAACAGTTATAAATAATAACAGCTTATGAAAAATGGACCCATCTGTTGTCAGGTAGTAAAGGCTTATCTATATATCAAAGATATAGGGATCAAACATGATTATTTAAATTTGGTAAAAACTGTTGGTTCAAAAATAAAAAGCAAAAAACTCATTCGAGCAACTGTATTAAACAACATATTCTTGAAGTCGGACAGGCGACATTTTATCAAACAAGAGTTAAGCGAAAGACACCAAACCACAATCTACAAAAATAGCATCTTATTTATATCCTGTCCGGTATTTTGCCTTGTATCATGCGAAGATGCTCAGAGACTATACTATTAGGGGGAACGATGACAAACAGGACGTTTTTGTACGAATGTATTTCTGGATATAAGCGAACATATTGCAGTACTTACCAGAAATATAATCACAGCAGAAATAAACTTGACTTAACTTAATAGTAATGCACAAATGTGATCCACTTTTTTCGATATATTCAATTAATTTACGAATTCTCCTTCAGTAACAATTGGTTTTTTTGAATCTGATCAAATGATAGTATGTCTGGTGTATATGGCAAGTACTTTTTCTAACTGAAAGATCTGTCATCAGTATTTTCGTCTTTCTCTTCTCTTTGTCAATTAGATGTTCACTAATAGTTAAAAAAAACCTTCAATAGTGTTTTGATTTTCTCTGGTAGTTCTTAGTTCAGTAGTAATTCTGATTCTAATTATTGTGATAATTCTGACAGTGATGTTCACTTCAGCTTTCATCACCATAAATACCACACAATTTTTGATGATCTACTGGGATCTTCCATCTTTGTAGCGCAATAATTTTTGTTCTTAGGTCCTCCAAATTCGCCATAGTATGACTTCATTCCAAATATATCTCGAGATATGTATCTTTAATATTGTTATTAAGATAGCTAATCCATCTCTTTGCAATGTTTTGAGGCTTTCTTTCATTATTTCTAATTTTACTTTCATCTTTCATCCTAATAATTTGCTTAGCTGTAATGAAAGTGTCTCCTGGATTTATGCATTTTTTGCCTTCGTTGTTTTCATATGTCGCTTTTCTGTAAAGATGTTAAGGATTTTTTTTAGTGCTTTATTATTCTACAGTAGCTAGTTTCAATTATAATTCGTTTAAATCTTCGATATGTAATGTTCTCTTTTTGTTTTCACTTTATTGCATGCACTCGTTGTTTTGAATATATCAAAATTATTTTTTTTGTATTTATTTTTTTTAAATCATTGGAATACTAATATTCATAATTTATAGGCCTGATACATAAATTTCTCCCAACGATTAATTTTTGTAACCTTCAAAATGTGAAAGAGTATTAAGTTGTAAAAAAATGCATGTTTTTTGGGGATTTCTGGGTTTGTCAAGAGGGTGTGGTTGAAAAGCATTGGTTAAGTACTCAGCAAGTAATCTGGTTTAGTCTATTTTGGTCGATTTATTTTCTTAATCACCTTCCATAGAAAATAATAATTATTTACTTTTTAGACCCTCTTTAGCTTTCTTAGAATTTCAAAAAGTCTTCCGTTGTGTTACCATTTTTTTCGTGCTTTTCGTTTTGTTGTTAAGAGTCCTGAAATTCCCATAGAGCAGTTTATACCTGATATTTTTTTGATATCGGACTATTATTTTATCACTTTTATAAATTAACGACAAACAATTTTGTATTTTATGTCATTTTGTTCAGTTATTTTCAGTGAAGCATTTAATATTTTTTCTTTTCTTTATATATATCGGTCTGTCAAATTAATGTCAGTCAATGAAATAGCTTAAAAGAGTTAGGAGGAAGAAGTAAATAGAGCACAAAAGACTTGAATATTGAATTAGTGGAAAAGTACACAGAAAGGAGACAACTCAGTTGGTTACCTACAGGCAATTATAGAAGACTCAAAATGGGTAAAAATAATATGAGATGCAAGAATAGATTAAAAAAACTGAGCAAAGACAGATAAATATGGAAGCGAAGATAAATGTGGATTGAATAAATACCACCAACACAACCCACCCGATTTTTCATAGTGTTCTTATCAGGTTGTAAATTATTTCTTAAACAATTAAATATAATTTATATCATGAATTAATGATATGTTTTCGTGCTAATAAAATGGCCTAGCAATTTTATAAAGTAATTAAAATCGTGTATGATTAATATCAGTCTGTCCTGAGGATTGAGAGCGACAGAGGACGAAAGCGATTTTTCATCAGCGTTTTCCATTGAGCTCTTTCCGACATATTCTGCGGCGAACCTTCGGCTTTTTCGATAAAAAGTAGCCCGGTCTATTGTTGCCAAGTGCCCTTCAGCGGTTCCGAGATCGGAGCGCATTATCTGTATTCGTGGCTGCCTACAGCCGGGCCCTCCCCCATCTTTTAGTCACGACCAGCTCATTCATATTTTATTGGGATAAAGGGGAATAAGGGAAGACCGGACCCCAACAAAAACCATTCCCACTTTTATTACCGAATTACTTTATTTCAGTTTGCTCGGTTTTTCTTTTATGTCTTCAGTATAGCGCAGCCATTTGTATATGTATCTCTTCATCGGATCGGAGTTACAAAAAATGTCGTATATGTATTAGTAAACGCAATAATGTTAATATTTTACAAGATTTTTGAGTAATATTATACATTCAGTTCTTAAGGGAATAGCCGTTAGTTAGTCTCGCTAAAACTCGAGAATGACTGTGCCGATTTGGCTAATTTTGGAATATTTCTAGAAGTCTAGGGAAGGTTGGTATGGCGAGAAAATATGAAATAATTGCGAATACAATAGCAAAAACGACGATTTATTTTCCCATACAACGTGTTCTTGTCAAAAAGGATCGACATTTTTGTTGGTTGTCAAATATTCATGGGTGCATTTTCAAAAATGTTGAAATGTTAAATTGTTGAATATTTGAATGTTGAAAAATTGCTGTTAAAATATAAAATGTAAAATAAAATACATATATTTTTAAACGAATTTCAAACACAAAGGTATCGTTAAACCAGAGTTAGATTAGTTAGGAAAAAAGTAGATTTGATGTCTTGATTTCGTTTATGCAGAATCTCATCTCTGGTCACGAGCTGAACTTCACTTCTTAGCCGCTACTTTTTCCCGTCTTTCAGGCAATTTACAGATTCCATTTCGAAAGAACGATATATCTCTTGAGGCTGTCCACGATTGACACATTTTGTGTATCTTCATAAGGAGTAAAACGCTGCTCAGACAGGTCGCGACTCACATGTCAGAACAACTAGTAATCAGAGGGAGTAAGGTCTGGAAAATAAGGCAAATGGGCTGTGTGAAGCTTGTGTTATAAAATTAACTTATGGCCCTGATATATAAGTAAAACTATAAGAAGAAAAATAAACTATAAACGTTATTTGTAGATTGTTTAAAAACTAGATTAATTGGCGAACGGTACTTGGAATAACCTCTGAGTTTTTATCAATATATAGCCTGACTTCCGGTAGACCGGTCAAGATTTTGATTACTTCTTTGGTTGTACGGATTCCGAAGTTTTAACACTCTAGACTGTTATCTGGCATGTAAATTCACAGTTCTATACTATGTAACTAAAGCCAATATGTACTAACATATTTGTATGTAAATAAAAATCTGTATATGTGATAGCATTTAATAAGATTTCATTATTATCATTTAGGTATATCATTGGTGTAAAACAGATGATGGAGAGATAGAGAAACAATTTGTTTTATTAAAATCAATATAAATTTTAGAAAGAGTAAATTTAAAAAATAAAAATCTTCGATTATTTCATTCAAGTCAATACTCTCTCATTCTATAATAACATGTGATAATTTTTTTATTATTTAATTATTAGATTGTTACTAGTTGTTTCCGACTAACCTACAATTTGTCTTTATGATTACTGAAATCTAGGTATATAACTAGTCTCTGGTAAAATAATGTTTATACATGTCAGTGCTGTATTTTTTTATTATATTCACAAGATCAGGTGGTTCGATTTTTTGAATCTGTGTCCTGATCTGGTGGTATCCAAAAGTTGCAATATTTCAATATTTTCGTGAGAATGGACTCTTTCCTCATGCCCTGTTGCAATTGTCTTGGTTTCTTGGCTGACTGTGGATATCTAAAGCTTGCATCAAGATTCATTCCGAGATATTTAGCGTTATTGCTATATGAAATGATAGTATTATTTAATATTATTAGTGCTTGTACTGTCTGATTGTAGGTGAACTGCACATGCACTGATTTAGTTTAGTTAATTTCTATTTTCCAAGCTTGTGTCCAATTATTTATATTGTCACTCGCCTGTTGTAATTTTCGTGTGGCTTTTTCACTATTGTCTCCGACAGCTATAATCGCAGTATCATCAGCAAATGTAGCCATCGTTATATTATCCATTTGTTGTATATCACAAGTGTAGAGTAGATAAAACATTAGCCCCAGTACATTTTCTTTTGGTACACCTGCTTTGGCTTCTTTTATTGTAGAGTAAGCTTCTTCCTGTTTAACTTTAAACATTCTGGCTGTAATGTACGAGTTTAGTAGTTCGGTGTGTTGTTTTGGTAACATTTTATGTAGTTTATAAACAAGGCCTTCATGCCAAACCTTATCGAAGGCTTATGCACGCCTGATAATGAAAATAGCCCTTATCGACTCGATTTAGATTGAACTTTTCTCTCGCCATTAGCCGTTGAAATTTCACGTGAACATTTTTTATCCATTTCATCGTTCTATTGGCGATGAAATGCCCTGGAGCCAGGCAACCAGGCTGGCACAAACTGATAAATGGAAAGACCGTCCGTGGAAATGACTAACGTGGAAAACGATTTAATTAGATCGAACGAACGAGGGTGTTTTGTAGCCGGCGGGGTTCGATCCAGTCCAGGGGTGAGAAGTGAAATGGAAAAAGGTCGTCGGCTGATTGGGGTCAGAAAAGTTCCCGACCACGTTTCTGTGGAAATGGAGCTTGCGAATTCTATAGGTCGGAGGAAAATAACGATTTACAATGTTCGGTCCCAATAAAATTATTTCTAATCGGTATGATGGAGACCACAATACACCCTATATTTATTTTAAATTAATATCTTGTCGTAAAGTTATGGGATTATAAAGAATTGACCTGATTTTAAAAAGAGATTCTTTGGGCGATGTTGTTCGTATTTTTGAAGAAATTTATAAAAAATAATATTTTGATCAGTGATGTTTATTGGTGAAAGTGCGAAATATCAATGTAACTGTTAAATAACTTAACTTAATTGTTAATATCGACGGTAAAATTACAGTTTTCCATTTAAAATTTTTTAATTGTTCAATGTATAGACGCTAAAAACGGAATTCTCAAAATTGTACGATCTGTGTTGTGTAAAAATTTTTCGTCTGGCTTCTTACTTCAAACGAAATTATATTCGTTGAAAGCTCGTATTTTAACAATATTTCTCCATTGAGGTATATTCTGTATCTTTGTTTTGAACTTAATTATATGAACATATACACTACACTACTCTACAAAAAATCAAATGGTTTGATTGTTTTGAGTCCACGCTGTTGTGTTATCCAAGAGTTAGTAGTATTGCGATGTCGACATGTGAAAGGAATTTCGCTTCATGTTTCCTTACGATTTTCTTGATTTCCTGAATGATAATCAGTGTGTGAAGGTCTCGGTGTAAGTAATCAACCCTGTAGTATTTAGTTGCACCTACAGTACTTTTCAGGACCTTGTTCTGGAAAACTTGTATTATCTTTATACTACTTTTCGCGTAGCAACCCCATAAAAGACTTCCGTTTGTCCATGTCAGATTGCAACAGTTGCTTATAGAAAAGCAATTTATTATGTACTGGTAATTGTGATGTGCTTTCAATTAAGCAATATATTTTTCTATATTTTAATATCTCTAATTAATAGTAAGTTATTCTAGCTCTTGGTTCCATATCGTTTATAGCCCAACTCATACAGACAGATAAATATGGAAGCGAAGATAAAGGTGGAATGAATAAATACCACCAACACAACCCACCCGACTTTTCATACTGTTCTTATCGCCCACATCTGCCTTTCTATTAAAACTTTTATCTCTAGTTGACAGGTTGTAAATTATTTTTTAAACAATTAAATATAATTTATATCATGAATTAATGATATGTTTTATTTTCGGGCTAATAAAATGGCCTAGCAATTTTATAAAGTAATTAAAATCGCGTATGATTAATATCAGTCTGTCCTGAGGATTGAGAGCGACAGAGGACGAAAGCGATTTTTCATCAGCGTTTTCCATTGAGCTCTTTCCGACATATTCTGCGGCGAACCTTCGGCTTTTTCGATAAAAAGTAGCCCGGTCTATTGTTGCCAAGTGCCCTTCAGCGGTTCCGAGATCGGAGCGCATTATCTGTATTCGTGGCTGCCTACCGCCGGGCCCTCCCCCATCTTTTAGTCACTACCAGCTCATTCATATTTTATTGGGATAAAGGGGAATAAGGGGAATAAGGACGGTTTGATAGATAGGAAATAGAGTTTTACTTCAGCCTATGGACTACAAGAAATGGAATTAAATAAAAAATTACCCATTTACATAACCTTATATTTTTATAATTTGTGTTAATTAATATAATTAGTTTTATCTTACAAAGTCAATAGACATAATCTATTTACAAAGGAATGTAAATATGAATATATCAAGGAAAATACATTTAGTTTGAAGAATATTATCCAGAAACATGATAGATAGAATATAACCTTAATTGTCTTGTCAATTACGTATACCCTGAAATAGAAACAAACACATATTATATTATTTTGATATTATAATATTGACGTCAGTTCTTAGCTTGTTTTTTATACGGATATAATATTGGGTTGGATTGCATGGTGAATATGGCAAGGAAATGTTATTTATAGGAGAAGCTATGATCTTGATATCACGGGCACGCTGAATATAAAGAACAAGGAAGACGGTCAAGGGCCATAAAATGAACATAGCTCAAAATTAACCATATGAAATGTTTGAACAAATTGTTGAACATTAAGAAACTATTTTAGGAATACTATTTAAACTGTAAAAGTGGTAAAGCTTGATAAAGTGGATGCATGACAGGCAATAGTCAAAAATTATTTACGGTATTTACGTAATAAATCATCACAGTTTTCCTTAATGCATAGCAGGTGCTACAAAAAGTGTCCAGTTCTAAAATAATAAATTGATGTTGATGCGGCAGACTTCAAACATACTTCCATTACACCATATATCCCTAAATATTAGAATGTTATTGATTGATTGATTAAAATTGTGGTTTACAGTATACCAATAATAAATTAAAATTTAAATAGTTAATTATGTGACATCTTCAAAAGGTAAATAAAGATTTAAAATTAGAAGACATCAATATATAATAAATCTATATAATATGGTAATAAATCTATATAAAATTATTTTTTTTGTATTTATTTTTTTTTAATCATTGAAATACTAATATTCATAATTTATAGGCCTGATACATAAATTTCTCCCAACGATTAATTTTTGTAACCTTCAAAATGTGAAAGAGTATTAAGTTGTAAAAAAATGCATGTTTTTTGGGGATTTCTGGGTTTGTCAAGAGGGTGTGGTTGAAAAGCATTGGTTAAGTACTCAGCAAGTAATCTGGTTTAGTCTATTTTGGTCGATTTATTTTCTTAATCACCTTCCATAGAAAATAATAATTATTTACTTTTTAGACCCTCTTTAGCTTTCTTAGAATTTCAAAAAGTCTTCCGTTGTGTTACCATTTTATTCGTGCTTTTCGTTTTGTTGTTAAGAGTCCTGAAATTCCCATAGAGCAGTTTATACCTGATATTTTTTTGATATCGGACTATTATTTTATCGCTTTTATAAATTAACGACAAACAGTTTTGTCTTTTATGTCCTTTTGTTCAGTTATTTTCAGTGAAGCATTTAATATTTTTTCTTTTCTTTATATATATCGGTCTGTCAAATTAATGTCAGTCAATGAAATAGCTTAGAAGAGTTAGGAGGAAGAAGTAAATAAAGCAGAAAAGACCTGAATATTGAATTAGTGGAAGAAAAGTACACAGAAAGGAGACAACTCAGTTGGTAAGGGCACTTACAGTCAATTATAGAAGACTCAAAATGGGTAAAGATAATATGAGATGCAAGAATAGATTAAAAAAACTGAGTAAAGACAGATAAATATGGAAGCGAAGATAAAGGTGGAATGAATAAATACCACCAACACAACCCACCCGACTTTTCATACTGTTCTTATCGCCCACATCTGCCTTTCTATTAAAACTTTTATCTTGATTTGACAGGTTGTAAATTACTTTTTAAACAATTCAAAATAATTTATATCATGAATTAATGATATGTTTTATTTTCGGGCTAATAAAATGGCCTAGCAATTTTATAAAGTAATTAAAATCGCGTATGATTAATATCAGTCTGTCCTGAGGATTGAGAGCGACAGAGGACGAAAGCGATTTTTCATCAGCGTTTTCCATTGAGCTCTTTCCGACATATTCTGCGGCGAACCTTCGGCTTTTTCGATAAAAAGTAGCCCGGTCTATTGTTGCCAAGTGCCCTTCAGCGGTTCCGAGATCGGAGCGCATTATCTGTATTCGTGGCTGCCTACCGCCGGGCCCTCCCCCATCTTTTAGTCACTACCAGCTCATTCATATTTTATTGGGATAAAGGGGAATAAGGGGAATAAGGACGGTTTGATAGATAGGAAATAGAGTTTTACTTCAGCCTATGGACTACAAGAAATGGAATTAAATAAAAAATTACCCATTTACATAACCTTATATTTTTATAATTTGTGTTAATTAATATAATTAGTTTTATCTTACAAAGTCAATAGACATAATCTATTTACAAAGGAATGTAAATATGAATATATCAAGGAAAATACATTTAGTTTGAAGAATATTATCCAGAAACATGATAGATAGAATATAACCTTAATTGTCTTGTCAATTACGTATACCCTGAAATAGAAACAAACACATATTATATTATTTTGATATTATAATATTGACGTCAGTTCTTAGCTTGTTTTTTATACGGATATAATATTGGGTTGGATTGCATGGTGAATATGGCAAGGAAATGTTATTTATAGGAGAAGCTATGATCTTGATATCACGGGCACGCTGAATATAAAGAACAAGGAAGACGGTCAAGGGCCATAAAATGAACATAGCTCAAAATTAACCATATGAAATGGTTGAACAAATTGTTGAACATTAAGAAACTATTTTAGGAATACTATTTAAACTGTAAAAGTGGTAAAGCTTGATAAAGTGGATGCATGACAGGCAATAGTCAAAAATTATTTACGGTATTTACGTAATAAATCATCACAGTTTTCCTTAATGCATAGCAGGTGCTACAAAAAGTGTCCAGTTCTAAAATAATAAACTGATGTTGATGCGGCAGACTTCAAACATACTTCCATTACACCATATATCCCTAAATATTAGAATGTTATTGATTGATCGATTAAAATTGTGGTTTACAGTATACCAATAATAAATTAAAGTTTAAATAGTTAATTATGTGACATCTTCAAAAGGTAAATAAAGATTTAAAATTAGAAGACATCAATACATAATAAATCTATATAATATGGCAATTAATTGGTCATTTGTAATAACATTTTTGTCGAAATTATCCGCCAATCCATTTCTCGACCTATCCTTTGGAGTGGGGATCCAGGTGAAAATATTATGAAGGTAGTTTCATCTCGAAAAAAGTCTGACTAAACAAATCAATAATTTAAGCTACTAGTTGTTTTGAGGAAAATACAATTATCAATGTCAAATAAAAGATAGAATTGTAGAAATAGAGGGTAGTTCTTTTTTTAATATATTTTAGTCTTTTTGCCAACTATGGGTTTATCTGGACTTGATCTACAGTTTAACGTGGGCTCCGAACCATGGTCCTCAGCATTAAGCCTACCGACTGGCGAGTGACCAACTTTAGAAATCATCCTAGAAGACATCCGGTCACAGGACAATCACAAATTTTCAACAATCAGAAACATAAATTTACAACCATGCCCCAGCAGGATTCGAACCCACGGCTATCGCAACTGCGCGTAGTTCTGAGGGTAGTTCTAATAGATAATTCCAAAACGTATAATGAGCTGCGACATCTACCACTATGGACGTGATTTAACTGAACTATTATTACATGAACAGCAAAATTGACAAATAAATACTGTCTTGTTAGGAACTATGTCCACAAAATATGCCGTATTGACTGTTTCTTTCTTTTTGGAATATAATGCCATACCCAAATTAAATCATAGTTATGTATTGCTGTAGATTTTAGTTAAAACTGCAACAGGCAATTGCAAAGATAGTCTCAAAGTTGACCAACTAATGTTACTCAAAATCATAAAATCATAATGTAACATAAAGGGCAAGAAACTGATGGTATAACTATTATCGTCTATAGTTTAAAAGAGATAGTAATTAATTTACACTCAAAAGCGGAGATTTGAAAATAACAAGTTTCCCTGAAACAACTGTAAATTTTAACTAATTAATAATCAGGAATTATTCCCATTAATTTTGAGGAATCAAAAATCTCTAGAGATGATCCGGAGCAGAAATGTAATATCAGGAGTATAGAATTTCCCTTTTAATTTACAGAAATCAGATTGATTTGTTAATAGTGGCGCCATCTGTGAGTCAGACTGATGATTTAAACTTTTAAAGAAAACTTAAAATATTATGGTTTCAAAATATACGTACATATTTCGAATAGTATAATTTGGTGATTTCGTTATACTTTCTTTCAATATTTCCCTTTTTACATAGTCAGCGCTATCTTTGTAGTAATTCCATAATTTCGAATTATCAACGTCATGAAATCCAAAATCGTCCTGTTCATATTCCGATAAATTTTCGAACGTTTTTATAAAATTATCATTTTTAAAAATCCAATTGTCTCTCCAAAAGTTGCTTAGCATCATATTAGCAATAAATATCTTCCTCTGTATTTTGAATAACCTGAAAGTTATATATTGAACTAGTTAATCTTATAATAAGTAAATACTTGCTGTGGCTTATGTCCAGATAATTTTAAGAGTAGGTCAATAAAGATCGCTGGTAACAGTTGGAATACAAACATTTGGATCAGGTAATTGTACCAACACTGAGTGTAACCGACGTTTGGGACCCAAATAGCTCGTTGAATAGGTGACTTACTGATTATGTCCATACCTACAGCCGTGTAGTCTCTTATTGACAATTGAGTAAAACCATTGGAGCTTGAATGGATTACTGGAATATTTTCAGATGTTCTGAAATTAAAAAAAAATTGAATGTGCTTTTCCAATTTGGTTTGGTTTGTTACGTTATATGAGAAAAAGACGTGTTGTAAAAGCAATTGAAAAGAAAAGAACAAAAATATAAGATCGAAGTAGAAATCGATAAATTGAGCTTTTGATGAGTAACATAGACAGAAAGATATTAGCTTAAAATATATTTTTTATTTTTAATGGCCAGGAAATATTTCAGATACGAGAGCGACCGCTAAGTACTTAGCCTCACTCCTTGATGGCGCTACTATCGCAAGAATAATTTACTACCGTGTAGTATATTCTTGTAGAAGGCTACTATCGAAATGTTAGCCGAATCGAACTTACTTAGTCGTAGTTTTGTTTTGACCGCGCTTGGATAGTGGGTCGAAAACAATGTCAGTTTTTGATGAGCCACGCCCTGATTCCCATAGAATGGCTCCCACAGAGAATAACATCAGTAAGAAAAAGAATCAGTCGAAAGACTATGTTGAACAATGAATCGCCATATTTCCAAAATTTTCGTTTACCTTTTGTAGGCTAAGTATTTATCGGACCACCCTTATACGTGCAATATCCATTATACGGGTGGAAACTGAAGAAATGGTTCCTTTAAGCCTAAGATGTATTATCATATATCTGGTGTCGCTCTGATTCCGACTCTCTACAGTGGTCCTCACTTTGGGCAACTTTCGAAGCTTAATATGTTCCCCAAAAATTATTAAACATTTCCAAGAAACTTACGATGGTTCAATTATCTCTGAATGGTTATTCCCTAAGAATTCCCTAAGAAAGATCGTCTGTTACTGTAAATCTCTTCACGCCGATCTGCTTAAAACCTTCATAAGTTTCCATAAAAAATATATGAATTTAACAAAATAAGAAAACAAATAGCGATCTTCTTAATGGATTGACATAACAAAATAGCTTATTACGATGTCAATATTAGTTACTATAACTTAGAAACTTACCCTTTAACTCCAATATTAAAAGCTGTGAGTATTAATCCCTTGACTACTATATCTACTGGTATTTGATCCATTAGATTGGAGTCATTCGCATTAATTATTCTTAAAATTCCCAAACCACCAGCTACTGAAATGCCAATTGGTCCGTTTAAATTATCTGTGAATCCTTTTAATGGCTCATCTTTTATACTGGAAACTAACAAACAAACAAAAAATAGTAGTTAAAAACCATTGCAATATCAGTTTTTTAAATATTCCCACCGGACACCCTGTATAATAATCATTTTAGGTAAGTATGACAAAATTTACCGATCGTTGGTCTGACCACCACTGTTGGTATTTTGGACTCTAACAGATCTTTTATGCAATGTTCAGCCAACTGTTTGGTGAACGTATAAGTATTGGGGTAGCCCTCAATGTACTTGTGAAATAACACATAAGACAGTCCATCTCTATCGTTCTCCGCGATGCAAATGGCGTCTCTCCAGTTACCAGTTTGGGGATGAAAATCTTCTTCAATTGCCTGAAAAGAAAATTTCCATTAAACTGGAATAAGCCTGTTTATTATTAGACCTCTTAATTCATTGTAGTGAGACTGCGAATTTATTTTAAAAAAATATAATAGATGGGTGTATATTTGCTATACTTGAAGACAAAACTTTTAAAAGGGTTTTAGTTTTTAAAGTGTGTCCGAATCTACTCATCACTAGGAATAATTTCGATTTTTATACCAAGCACTTGATTCTTGGGAAAAAAACATCGAACTAATTTTAAGTACAAAACATAAACACATATCACCAGTCGCGCTGTTAACATATATATTATCGTAAAGAGTGTAGGCTATACACAATATCTATTTTGAATTTACGTAGGATTTTATTATTTTTAATTCACAATACTAGCGCGATTATTAAGCTTATTGAGTAACCACAAACATCTAAGATTCCTGTTCCTTACCGTACTAATATACTTGGTACAATATGCTGTCGAAACATGCGAGAACACTTTGATAGATTTCATCTGTAGGGCTAGCAAAGCCATTTCCTGAGCTGAACGAACATTGATCAATATGGCCTTTTCTAAGGTATCATCAAATTTGACAGAGGCCGCCGCATTGAAAATGACGTTTATTTCTTGTATTAACAGTTGACGGTCTTCATCAGATAATCCTATATAGAAATACATAAAATCATAATAAAAATTGAATTTAAACATAATACATATTAATAGTTTAAACTGAGGTATGTAAGAGTAAACTAAAAATATATTACAAAAATTTCGAAATGTCTAAGAAAAATTAAATTGGTTTATATTTATCAAAATATTCCACCTATCCATCAGTCTAATGGGCTTTTTATTGCTGGAGAAATATAAATAATGCATATTTCTGCATATATTTTTTTAACCTCTGGAATATTCTACAATATTTTAATAAAAATATGATTATGTATATCTAAAAGTCCCAGAAGATAATGATAAAAATCTTTGTTCGGCCAAAAATATATTTGGATAATAATTTTTGACTTTTTCCTTATAACTATGGAACCAAACAATATAGGTCTCCAAAATTGCCAGTAATTTTTTCTTCCAGTTACTTCTGAGACACACTCTTGCTTATATTTTGAAAACTATTAACATTTCATGAAAAATAATGTTATATTCAATTTTCCCATCGCAATATTCTTGAAATATGGAATATATACTCGGGAAAAAAACAATTTTTGAAAAATATTTGATACACACCAAAAATAATGCCATAAATATATAAACATTTTAATCCATTCAAAGGCTTTACAAAATTGAGTTTTACTCGAGGTTGAACAAAGAGGATCTCTAACAGAAAATGTAAATACGCGAGCAAAAATATAGGATTTTCTACAAATGTATTACAAATTTTAAAATTCTAGAAAAAAGAGGGACAAAAGGATGTGATCTTATAATTTTTCCTAAAACTCTGAAATAACCCAATACAAATGAATTACATTATCAATATTTACACAGAATTTAGTGTATATCTAAAAGTTCTAGAAACTATTAATAGTGTTAATATTATTAGTAATAGTACAGTATAGTTAATAGTGGCTACATATTGTTTTAATTTTTTTAACCATTTTTATAACTCTTGAAAGTTCTGCGATATATTAATGAAAATATCGGCATTTATATATCATTTAATTCATAACAAAAAGGTACAATTATATTATGTATATATCTAAAAATTCGAGAATATAATAATGAAAATATCTATTTAGCTATACATAATTTAGGACAATTTTTTTATACTTTTTTGTATCTAGAAGTATTTTACATTTTTCCTAAACTATTGTATGTGTAGTTTATTCTTTTTAAAGTAGTTTTATATATGAATCAATAAATGACGATGGTTTACGTTTATTGTTATTTTCCGCATTAATTAGTTTTGACTATACATTACACTATATTAGCAACACTATATCTTAATGCTAGTTAACGCAGCGATATTCGGAAGTCGTTGACTCAGTGGTGTTGAAATTGTTTCAACGGCTTTACGTTATACTTACCTCATGTGGCACCAACAGCATGTTGAGAAATAGACAGAGTGCCGGTTATGAAATGATAATCATGATGATGATCATTTTGTTGTTAATTATTGAAAATTTATGCGAACTTATGAACATATTGATATTTATTTTATTTTACCTAAGCCCTTTTTTGTTATATCCCCGCTAATCGGAATGATTTTATTGAGAGCCTTTGGATTTGTTTCTTTTAAAAGGTCAAACAACTAAAATACATATTTGAACGGTTATATCGTTTAAGTTCAATGGTATTCTTACCGGGCTAGAAAGCAAATCGTCGAGTCTTTCTTGTAAACCTTTTCCTCTTTTGCCGCGAATCAGTAGATATATATTACCGACATTCGGACAGCTTCTTAGTAGTTTTTCGATCAGCACCTTTCCAATAAATCCAGTTCCGCCTGTGATGAAAACATTAGAATCTGCAAACAAAAAAAATATTTTATTTGCATTCCTATTTCATGTTTTTGAAAACATTAGCTGAATTCCCGTTATCTTAATAATACGTGCAATAAACATAGGCAATTGGCACCATCTGGATTAATAAAGTTAATTATTGGAATAACCTCACGAAGGAAAACCACAGCAGATAAATATTTAAATGATTGTACACATTATTAAAAGCTTAAACTATCAAATAGAAGAACTAGAACCAGTCGAAGAAATACCAGAAGAAAGTAGCCCTTAGGCTCTTACAGACAATAGAGTACTTACAATTAAAACTCAAAAGCTTAGAGTAAAAAAAATGAAAGCTATAAGCAGAATCGATTAACTAATGGGAGCAGTCAGGGGGGATTAAGAAAGCTATAAGATATATTCACATATATATATATATATATATATATATATATATATATATATATATATATATATATATATATATATATATATTCTTAAAAGTCTAACAAACGTTAGCTTGTTTAGTACTTGTTTCCTTCGTTGCTATGTTTTCTTGTCACATCACTCTGATATATATATTTCTTTTGAGCTTCCTCTGGTACTACCTGTGTATATTTTTCTTGCCAAATTTAAATTACTGCATTTTCTCTAATGCATTTGCCATATCTGCAAAATAGTTCGTAATTATTTTCTCCTCGTACATTTTAACCAAATTTATTGACTTGAGCCAGTACTCAAGTCAATAACTAAGCTGTTAATTTCCAATCCAGTTCACATTTCCACTCTTTGTCAATTTATTCTTCTGTGTGTCTGATAAAGTTCATCTAAACCGAACGGTGTTATTTGTAGACAATCATCTCCACATATCGCAACAGTTCTGGTCTGTATATCATTCTCAGGCTGCATATCACCTGTAGTAATTCTTTGTCATATACACAGTGATGACTTATATCCCTCAAAGAGCTGTATATCCCTTTAGGTTTTCTATGGATGCTTTTCGTTGTAACAGTTATCTGAGAAATAGTAGTATTAAATTATTTTTATATAAAAAACCACTCTCCGTCTGTATACATTTCATAAATTTAATCTTGAATAGAGATAACGTAAGTAGATACTTTTTTTTTCGGTGAATCCAAAATTATATTGTTTTTTATGTTTTTGAGATATTTTAGTCATAGTGTCCATATTAATATTCAGTGCAGCTGCAAGACAATAAAAATATTTCCAATAAAAACCCCAGATAATATTTAATAATATAAATACTTAACTTTTTTAATACATTTCTCTGGTAAAAAAGAGACGTAATCTGTTTCCGACTGACCATTTATTTAGTCTCCACATTTTCAACCATAGTAATTAGAAATATTAAGCAACCATTTGATATTTATAAAAACAAACAATGCGCCAAAATAACGTTCGCCGATTTATAACCTCCCATCACTAATGTTTAGAAGAATTTTGCAGATATTTGAGAACCGAATGAATTTTGCAGGCTGATTCGGTTACGGATGTTCGTACTTATCAGTTTTGTACTGATACTTTAGATAGACTATATTCTCTGTTATCAATTGTGTCTTTTTCGAAAAGTTTACTAATGAGAACAATGAAAAAACTGAATAACTACTTGAAAATCCACTAGGCCCGTAGAATATAGACATTAAAAAAAAACAAATATGCTGTGCAATTTTCCTGAGCGTACCACAATCTTCGGCAACATTTCGCCTGAAGACCTGATGTACTAAATAAACTGTGAATTGTCACACTAATGGCCCTATCTCTAATAAAATGAAAACTATATTTAAAAAATATTATATTGAAAGAGAAATTAGGAAAAAAATAAAGAGAAGAAGAAGAAGAAGAAGTTAAGAAGATACCTTAGAAGTTACCTAAGCAGTCAGAGAAAGAAAATATATGTTTTAGATTAAACATCGACAAAAAATTCTTATAGTAATTGTGTCATAAGTTGCTAAAAATGATAATAAACAATTGTAAAATGATTTTATTTCTCAACAGATATAATTTCTCAAACTTCAATGTACTTTATTGATTTTGGTGACTACATTTGTCACTTTAGGGATGGGTGATTTGTATGAAAAGAATTTTATTTAAATAAATCAAATTGTCTTACCTTTATACCAGTCATTTACCACCATGTTTGAAAATGTATGTTCACTGTTACAATTGTAGATGTAAGTATTCAAGCGTGTCTAAGTGCGTTAATAAAATATTTATATTTGCCAGAATCATAATTTATTAAAATATTCTTTTCAAAACCAGTACTATACATTTTAAAAACAATATAATACAATAAACCAATTTGAATATAATTACTAACTGATTACATAGACAGAACAATCTGAGTAATAGTTAAATAAATACGTAAATAAATCAAGTAGATGATTATTTTATATTAATTTATTTTAATATCAATGAAATCATTAAAGACATTTTATTTAGTCTATGTGGTGGTTAATATTTCAGATGCAGATGGAGATAATTTATATTGCAATACAAATATGAGATGCTAATCTCTTTAAATAGATTTTAATTTATTACTATTTTCGTAGGTTAATTTGAATTATTTATAGTCGTAGCGTTAAATATACAGCATAAATTAATCAAAAAAATGCTAATATCAAATATTATTGTTTGTAAATTATAGACAATAGAGCAACTAAAAGACATACGGATTGTGGTTAATAATGTTGTGGGTAATTTCAATTATATATGTGGTTTTCCTGTGAGAACCTTAAAGTGTTAGGTGAGTCGCAAAGATAAAAACGTATTTTTACTATTTTTTTTTAGATATAGAAACTGAAATATTTACTTTCAGTAACTCGTGATGGATTAATCTAAAATATTTTTATTCTGGTAGATGTATAAAACTTGTACTTGAAAGAAGGAATAATTTTAAATTAAAATTTTTGATGGAGTTGTGATAAAAAATCTTTCATTCAAGTACTAGGTACTGTTATTTTGAATAAGTACGCAAAATTAGTTCGTAAGTTTTCCGAAAAATGTCCAATGTCTGATTCAAAAATGTTTGGGACCTATCAAAGGCATATATTTAACAAATACTTTGTGAAAATACAGCCATTCAGACCTCGTCAGTCTTGAACTCATCAGTAACTCGTGATGGATTAATCTAAAATATTTTTATTCTGGTAGATGTATAAAATTTGTACTTAAAAGAAGGAATAATTTGAAATTTGAATTTTTGGTGGAGTCGTGATAAAAAATCGTTCATTCAAGTACTAGATAATGTTATTTTGAATAACTACGCAAAATTTGTTCGTAATTTTTCCGAAAAATCTCCAATGTCTGATTCAAAAATATTTGGGACCTATCAAAGGCATATATTTAACAAATACTTTGTGAAAATACAGCCATTCAGACCTCGTCAGTCTTGAACTCATCAGTAACTCGTGATGGATTAATCTAAAATATTTTTATTCTGGTAGATGTATAAAATTTGTACTTAAAAGAAGGAATAATTTGAAATTTGAATTTTTGGTGGAGTCGTGATAAAAAATCGTTCATTCAAGTACTAGATAATGTTATTTTGAATAACTACGCAAAATTTGTTCGTAATTTTTCCGAAAAATGTCCAATGTCTGATTCAAAAATGTTTGGGACCTATCAAAGGCATATATTTAACAAATACTTTGTGAAAATACAGCCATTCAGACCTCGTCAGTCTTGAACTCATCAGTAACTCGTGATGGATTAATCTAAAATATTTTTATTCTGGTAGATGTATAAAATTTGTACTTAAAAGAAGGAATAATTTGAAATTTGAATTTTTGGTGGAGTCGTGATAAAAAATCGTTCATTCAAGTACTAGATAATGTTATTTTGAATAACTACGCAAAATTTGTTCGTAATTTTTCCGAAAAATGTCCAATGTCTGATTCAAAAATGTTTGGGACCTATCAAAGGCATATATTTAACAAATACTTTGTGAAAATACAGCCATTCAGACCTCGTCAGTCTTGAACTCATCAGTAACTCGTGATGGATTAATCTAAAATATTTTTATTCTGGTAGATGTATAAAATTTGTACTTAAAGGAAGGAATAATTTGAAATTTGAATTTTTGGTGGAGTCGTGATAAAAAATCGTTCATTCAAGTACTAGATAATGTTATTTTGAATAACTACGCAAAATTTGTTCGTAATTTTTCCGAAAAATGTCCAATGTCTGATTCAAAAATGTTTGGGACCTATCAAAGGCATATATTTAACAAATACTTTGTGAAAATACAGCCATTCAGACCTCGTCAGTCTTGAACTCATCAGTAACTCGTGATGGATTAATCTAAAATATTTTTATTCTGGTAGATGTATAAAACTTGTACTTGAAAGAAGGAATAATTTTAAATTAAAATTTTTGATGGAGTTGTGATAAAAAATCTTTCATTCAAGTACTAGGTACTGTTATTTTGAATAAGTACGCAAAATTAGTTCGTAAGTTTTCCGAAAAATGTCCAATGTCTGATTCAAAAATGTTTGGGACCTATCAAAGGCATATATTTAACAAATACTTTGTGAAAATACAGCCATTCAGACCTCGTCAGTCTTGAACTCATCAGTAACTCGTGATGGATTAATCTAAAATATTTTTATTCTGGTAGATGTATAAAATTTGTACTTAAAAGAAGGAATAATTTGAAATTTGAATTTTTGGTGGAGTCGTGATAAAAAATCGTTCATTCAAGTACTAGATAATGTTATTTTGAATAACTACGCAAAATTTGTTCGTAATTTTTCCGAAAAATGTCCAATGTCTGATTCAAAAATGTTTGGGACCTATCAAAGGCATATATTTAACAAATACTTTGTGAAAATACAGCCATTCAGACCTCGTCAGTCTTGAACTCATCAGTAACTCGTGATGGATTAATCTAAAATATTTTTATTCTGGTAGATGTATAAAATTTGTACTTAAAGGAAGGAATAATTTGAAATTTGAATTTTTGGTGGAGTCGTGATAAAAAATCGTTCATTCAAGTACTAGATAATGTTATTTTGAATAACTACGCAAAATTTGTTCGTAATTTTTCCGAAAAATGTCCAATGTCTGATTCAAAAATGTTTGGGACCTATCAAAGGCATATATTTAACAAATACTTTGTGAAAATACAGCCATTCAGACCTCGTCAGTCTTGAACTCATCAGTAACTCGTGATGGATTAATCTAAAATATTTTTATTCTGGTAGATGTATAAAACTTGTACTTGAAAGAAGGAATAATTTTAAATTAAAATTTTTGATGGAGTTGTGATAAAAAATCTTTCATTCAAGTACTAGGTACTGTTATTTTGAATAAGTACGCAAAATTAGTTCGTAAGTTTTCCGAAAAATGTCCAATGTCTGATTCAAAAATGTTTGGGACCTATCAAAGGCATATATTTAACAAATACTTTGTGAAAATACAGCCATTCAGACCTCGTCAGTCTTGAACTCATCAGTAACTCGTGATGGATTAATCTAAAATATTTTTATTCTGGTAGATGTATAAAATTTGTACTTAAAAGAAGGAATAATTTGAAATTTGAATTTTTGGTGGAGTCGTGATAAAAAATCGTTCATTCAAGTACTAGATAATGTTATTTTGAATAACTACGCAAAATTTGTTCGTAATTTTTCCGAAAAATGTCCAATGTCTGATTCAAAAATGTTTGGGACCTATCAAAGGCATATATTTAACAAATACTTTGTGAAAATACAGCCATTCAGACCTCGTCAGTCTTGAACTCATCAGTAACTCGTGATGGATTAATCTAAAATATTTTTATTCTGGTAGATGTATAAAACTTGTACTTGAAAGAAGGAATAATTTTAAATTAAAATTTTTGGTGGAGTCGTGATAAAAAATCGTTCATTCAAGTACTAGATAATGTTATTTTGAATAACTACGCAAAATTTGTTCGTAATTTTTCCGAAAAATGTCCAATGTCTGATTCAAAAATGTTTGGGACCTATCAAAGGCATATATTTAACAAATACTTTGTGAAAATACAGCCATTCAGACCTCGTCAGTCTTGAACTCATCAGTAACTCGTGATGGATTAATCTAAAATATTTTTATTCTGGTAGATGTATAAAATTTGTACTTAAAAGAAGGAATAATTTGAAATTTGAATTTTTGGTGGGGTCGTGATAAAAAATCGTTCACTCAAGTACTAGATAATGTTATTTTGAATAACTACGCAAAATTTGTTCGTAATTTTTCCGAAAAATGTCCAATGTCTGATTCAAAAATGTTTGGGACCTATCAAAGGCATATATTTAACAAATACTTTGTGAAAATACAGCCATTCAGACCTCGTCAGTCTTGAACTCATCAGTAACTCGTGATGGATTAATCTAAAATATTTTTATTCTGGTAGATGTATAAAACTTGTACTTGAAAGAAGGAATAATTTTAAATTAAAATTTTTGATGGAGTTGTGATAAAAAATCTTTCATTCAAGTACTAGGTACTGTTATTTTGAATAAGTACGCAAAATTAGTTCGTAAGTTTTCCGAAAAATGTCCAATGTCTGATTCAAAAATGTTTGGGACCTATCAAAGGCATATATTTAACAAATACTTTGTGAAAATACAGCCATTCAGACCTCGTCAGTCTTGAACTCATCAGTAACTCGTGATGGATTAATCTAAAATATTTTTATTCTGGTAGATGTATAAAATTTGTACTTAAAAGAAGGAATAATTTGAAATTTGAATTTTTGGTGGAGTCGTGATAAAAAATCGTTCATTCAAGTACTAGATAATGTTATTTTGAATAACTACGCAAAATTTGTTCGTAATTTTTCCGAAAAATGTCCAATGTCTGATTCAAAAATGTTTGGGACCTATCAAAGGCATATATTTAACAAATACTTTGTGAAAATACAGCCATTCAGACCTCGTCAGTCTTGAACTCATCAGTAACTCGTGATGGATTAATCTAAAATATTTTTATTCTGGTAGATGTATAAAACTTGTACTTGAAAGAAGGAATAATTTTAAATTAAAATTTTTGATGGAGTTGTGATAAAAAATCTTTCATTCAAGTACTAGGTACTGTTATTTTGAATAAGTACGCAAAATTAGTTCGTAAGTTTTCCGAAAAATGTCCAATGTCTGATTCAAAAATGTTTGGGACCTATCAAAGGCATATATTTAACAAATACTTTGTGAAAATACAGCCATTCAGACCTCGTCAGTCTTGAACTCATCAGTAACTCGTGATGGATTAATCTAAAATATTTTTATTCTGGTAGATGTATAAAATTTGTACTTAAAAGAAGGAATAATTTGAAATTTGAATTTTTGGTGGAGTCGTGATAAAAAATCGTTCATTCAAGTACTAGATAATGTTATTTTGAATAACTACGCAAAATTTGTTCGTAATTTTTCCGAAAAATGTCCAATGTCTGATTCAAAAATGTTTGGGACCTATCAAAGGCATATATTTAACAAATACTTTGTGAAAATACAGCCATTCAGACCTCGTCAGTCTTGAACTCATCAGTAACTCGTGATGGATTAATCTAAAATATTTTTATTCTGGTAGATGTATAAAACTTGTACTTGAAAGAAGGAATAATTTTAAATTAAAATTTTTGGTGGAGATGTGATAAAAAATCGTTCATTCAAGTACTAGATAATGTTATTTTGAATAACTACGCAAAATTTGTTCGTAATTTTTCCGAAAAATGTCCAATGTCTGATTCAAAAATGTTTGGGACCTATCAAAGGCATATATTTAACAAATACTTTGTGAAAATACAGCCATTCAGACCTCGTCAGTCTTGAACTCATCAGTAACTCGTGATGGATTAATCTAAAATATTTTTATTCTGGTAGATGTATAAAACTTGTACTTGAAAGAAGGAATAATTTTAAATTAAAATTTTTGATGGAGTTGTGATAAAAAATCTTTCATTCAAGTACTAGGTACTGTTATTTTGAATAAGTACGCAAAATTAGTTCGTAAGTTTTCCGAAAAATGTCCAATGTCTGATTCAAAAATGTTTGGGACCTATCAAAGGCATATATTTAACAAATACTTTGTGAAAATACAGCCATTCAGACCTCGTCAGTCTTGAACTCATCAGTAACTCGTGATGGATTAATCTAAAATATTTTTATTCTGGTAGATGTATAAAATTTGTACTTAAAAGAAGGAATAATTTGAAATTTGAATTTTTGGTGGAGTCGTGATAAAAAATCGTTCATTCAAGTACTAGATAATGTTATTTTGAATAACTACGCAAAATTTGTTCGTAATTTTTCCGAAAAATGTCCAATGTCTGATTCAAAAATGTTTGGGACCTATCAAAGGCATATATTTAACAAATACTTTGTGAAAATACAGCCATTCAGACCTCGTCAGTCTTGAACTCATCAGTAACTCGTGATGGATTAATCTAAAATATTTTTATTCTGGTAGATGTATAAAACTTGTACTTGAAAGAAGGAATAATTTTAAATTAAAATTTTTGATGGAGTTGTGATAAAAAATCTTTCATTCAAGTACTAGGTACTGTTATTTTGAATAAGTACGCAAAATTAGTTCGTAAGTTTTCCGAAAAATGTCCAATGTCTGATTCAAAAATGTTTGGGACCTATCAAAGGCATATATTTAACAAATACTTTGTGAAAATACAGCCATTCAGACCTCGTCAGTCTTGAACTCATCAGTAACTCGTGATGGATTAATCTAAAATATTTTTATTCTGGTAGATGTATAAAATTTGTACTTAAAAGAAGGAATAATTTGAAATTTGAATTTTTGGTGGAGTCGTGATAAAAAATCGTTCATTCAAGTACTAGATAATGTTATTTTGAATAACTACGCAAAATTTGTTCGTAATTTTTCCGAAAAATGTCCAATGTCTGATTCAAAAATGTTTGGGACCTATCAAAGGCATATATTTAACAAATACTTTGTGAAAATACAGCCATTCAGACCTCGTCAGTCTTGAACTCATCAGTAACTCGTGATGGATTAATCTAAAATATTTTTATTCTGGTAGATGTATAAAACTTGTACTTGAAAGAAGGAATAATTTTAAATTAAAATTTTTGGTGGAGTCGTGATAAAAAAATCGTTCATTCAAGTACTAGATAATGTTATTTTGAATAACTACGCAAAATTTGTTCGTAATTTTTCCGAAAAATGTCCAATGTCTGATTCAAAAATGTTTGGGACCTATCAAAGGCATATATTTAACAAATACTTTGTGAAAATACAGCCATTCAGACCTCGTCAGTCTTGAACTCATCAGTAACTCGTGATGGATTAATCTAAAATATTTTTATTCTGGTAGATGTATAAAACTTGTACTTGAAAGAAGGAATAATTTTAAATTAAAATTTTTGATGGAGTTGTGATAAAAAATCTTTCATTCAAGTACTAGGTACTGTTATTTTGAATAAGTACGCAAAATTAGTTCGTAAGTTTTCCGAAAAATGTCCAATGTCTGATTCAAAAATGTTTGGGACCTATCAAAGGCATATATTTAACAAATACTTTGTGAAAATACAGCCATTCAGACCTCGTCAGTCTTGAACTCATCAGTAACTCGTGATGGATTAATCTAAAATATTTTTATTCTGGTAGATGTATAAAACTTGTACTTGAAAGAAGGAATAATTTTAAATTAAAATTTTTGGTGGAGTCGTGATAAAAAATCGTTCATTCAAGTACTAGATAATGTTATTTTGAATAACTACGCAAAATTTGTTCGTAATTTTTCCGAAAAATGTCCAATGTCTGATTCAAAAATGTTTGGGACCTATCAAAGGCATATATTTAACAAATACTTTGTGAAAATACAGCCATTCAGACCTCGTCAGTCTTGAACTCATCAGTAACTCGTGATGGATTAATCTAAAATATTTTTATTCTGGTAGATGTATAAAACTTGTACTTGAAAGAAGGAATAATTTTAAATTAAAATTTTTGATGGAGTTGTGATAAAAAATCTTTCATTCAAGTACTAGGTACTGTTATTTTGAATAAGTACGCAAAATTAGTTCGTAAGTTTTCCGAAAAATGTCCAATGTCTGATTCAAAAATGTTTGGGACCTATCAAAGGCATATATTTAACAAATACTTTGTGAAAATACAGCCATTCAGACCTCGTCAGTCTTGAACTCATCAGTAACTCGTGATGGATTAATCTAAAATATTTTTATTCTGGTAGATGTATAAAATTTGTACTTAAAAGAAGGAATAATTTGAAATTTGAATTTTTGGTGGAGTCGTGATAAAAAATCGTTCATTCAAGTACTAGATAATGTTATTTTGAATAACTACGCAAAATTTGTTCGTAATTTTTCCGAAAAATGTCCAATGTCTGATTCAAAAATGTTTGGGACCTATCAAAGGCATATATTTAACAAATACTTTGTGAAAATACAGCCATTCAGACCTCGTCAGTCTTGAACTCATCAGTAACTCGTGATGGATTAATCTAAAATATTTTTATTCTGGTAGATGTATAAAATTTGTACTTAAAAGAAGGAATAATTTGAAATTTGAATTTTTGGTGGAGTCGTGATAAAAAATCGTTCATTCAAGTACTAGATAATGTTATTTTGAATAAGTACGCAAAATTAGTTCGTAATTTTTCCGAAAAATGTCCAATGTCTGATTCAAAAATGTTTGGGACCTATCAAAGGCATATATTTAACAAATACTTTGTGAAAACACAGCCATTCAGACCTCGTCAGTCTTGAATTCATCAGTAACTCGTGATGGATTAATCTAAAATATTTTTATTCTGGTAGATGTATAAAATTTGTACTTAAAAGAAGGAATAATTTTAAATTAAAATTTTTGGTGGAGTTGTGATAAAAAATCCTTCATTCAATCACTAGATAATGTTATTTTGAATAAGTACGCAAAATTTGTTCGTAATTTTTCCGAAAAATGTCCATTGTCTGATTCAGAAATGTTTGGGACCTATCAAAGGCATATATTTAACAAATACTTTGTGAAAACACAGCCATTCAGACCTCGTCAGTCTTGAACTCATCAGTAACTCGTGATGGATTAATCTAAAATATTTTTATTCTGGTAGATGTATAAAATTTGTACTTAAAAGAAGGAATAATTTTAAATTAGAATTTTTGGTGGGGTTGTGATAAAAAATCCTTCATTCAAGCACTAGATAATGTTATTTTGAATAACTACGCAAAATTTGTTCGTAATTTTTCCGAAAAATGTCCAATGTCTGATTCAGAAATGTTTGGGACCTATCAAAGGCATATATTTAACAAATACTTTGTGAAAATACAGCCATTCAGACCTCGTCAGTCTTGAACTCATCAGTAACTCGTGATGGATTAATCTAAAATATTTTTATTCTGGTAGATGTATAAAATTTGTACTTAAAAGAAGGAATAATTTGAAATTTGAATTTTTAGTGGAGTTGTGATAAAAAATCGTTCATTCAAGTACTAGATAATGTTATTTTGAATAACTACGCAAAATTTGTTCGTAATTTTTCCGAAAAATGTCCAATGTCTGATTCAGAAATGTTTGGGACCTATCAAAGGCATATATTTAACAAATACTTTGTGAAAATACAGCCATTCAGACCTCGTCAGTCTTGAACTCATCAGTAACTCGTGATGGATTAATCTAAAATATTTTTATTCTGGTAGATGTATAAAATTTGTACTTAAAAGAAGGAATAATTTGAAATTTGAATTTTTGGTGGAGTTCTGATAAAAAATCGTTCATTCAAGTACTAGATAATGTTATTTTGAATAACTACGCAAAATTAGTTCGTAATTTTTCCGAAAAATGTCCAATGTCTGATTCAAAAATGTTTGGGACCTATCAAAGGCATATATTTAACAAATACTTTGTGAAAATACAGCCATTCAGACCTCGTCAGTCTTGAACTCATCATTAACTCGTGATGGATTAATCTAAAATATTTTTATTCTGGTAGATGTATAAAATTTGTACTTAAAAGAAGGAATAATTTGAAATTTGAATTTTTGGTGGAGTTGTGATAAAAAAATCGTTCATTCAAGTACTAGATAATGTTATTTTGAATAACTACGCAAAATTAGTTCGTAATTTTTCCGAAAAATCTCCAATGTCTGATTCAAAAATATTTGGGACCTATCAAAGGCATATATTTAACAAATACTTTGTGAAAATACAGCCATTCAGACCTCGTCAGTCTTGAACTCATCATTAACTCGTGATGGATTAATCTAAAATATTTTTATTCTGGTAGATGTATAAAATTTGTACTTAAAAGAAGGAATAATTTGAAATTTGAATTTTTGGTGGGGTTGTGATAAAAAATCGTTCATTCAAGTACTAGATAATGTTATTTTGAATAACTACGCAAAATTAGTTCGTAATTTTTCCGAAAAATGTCCAATGTCTGATTCAAAAATGTTTGGGACCTATCAAAGGCATATATTTAACAAATACTTTGTGAAAATACAGCCATTCAGACCTCGTCAGTCTTGAACTCATCAGTAACTCGTGATGGATTAATCTAAAATATTTTTATTCTGGTAGATGTATAAAATTTGTACTTAAAAGAAGGAATAATTTGAAATTTGAATTTTTGGTGGAGTTGTGATAAAAAATCGTTCATTCAAGTACTAGATAATGTTATTTTGAATAACTACGCAAAATTTGTTCGTAATTTTTCCGAAAAATGTCCAATGTCTGATTCAGAAATGTTTGGGACCTATTAAAGGCATATATTTAACAAATACTTTGTGAAAATACAGCCATTTAGACCTCGTCAGTCTTGAACTCATCATTAACTCGTAATGGATTAATCTAAAATATTTTTTTTCTGGTAGATGTATAAAATTTGTACTTAAAAGAAGGAAAAATTTTAAATTAGAATTTTTGGTAGAGTTGTGATAAAAAATCGTTCATTCAAGTACTAGATAATGTTATTTTGAATAACTACGCAAAATTTGTTCGTAATTTTTCCGAAAAATGTCCATTGTCTGATTCAGAAATGTTTGGGACCTATCAAAGGCATATATTTAACAAATACTTTGTGAAAACACAGCCATTCAGACCTCGTCAGTCTTGAACTCATCAGTAACTCGTGATGGATTAATCTAAAATATTTTTATTCTGGTAGATGTATAAAATTTGTACTTAAAAGAAGGAATAATTTTAAATTAAAATTTTTGGTGGAGTTGTGATAAAAAATCCTTCATTCAATCACTAGATAATGTTATTTTGAATAAGTACGCAAAATTAGTTCGTAATTTTTCCGAAAAATGTCCAATGTCTGATTCAAAAATGTTTGGGACCTATCAAAGGCATATATTTAACAAATACTTTGTGAAAACACAGCCATTCAGACCTCGTCAGTCTTGAACTCATCAGTAACTCGTGATGGATTAATCTAAAATATTTTTATTCTGGTAGATGTATAAAATTTGTACTTAAAAGAAGGAATAATTTTAAATTAAAATTTTTGGTGGAGTTGTGATAAAAAATCCTTCATTCAATCACTAGATAATGTTATTTTGAATAAGTACGCAAAATTTGTTCGTAATTTTTCCGAAAAATGTCCATTGTCTGATTCAGAAATGTTTGGGACCTATCAAAGGCATATATTTAACAAATACTTTGTGAAAACACAGCCATTCAGACCTCGTCAGTCTTGAACTCATCAGTAACTCGTGATGGATTAATCTAAAATATTTTTATTCTGGTAGATGTATAAAATTTGTACTTAAAAGAAGGAAAAATTTTAAATTAGAATTTTTGGTGGGGTTGTGATAAAAAATCCTTCATTCAAGCACTAGATATTATTATTTTGAATAACTACGCAAAATTTGTTCGTAATTTTTCCGAAAAATGTCCAATGTCTGATTCAGAAATGTTTGGGACCTATCAAAGGCATATATTTAACAAATACTTTGTGAAAATACAGCCATTCAGACCTCGTCAGTCTTGAACTCATCAGTAACTCGTGATGGATTAATCTAAAATATTTTTATTCTGGTAGATGTATAAAATTTGTACTTAAAAGAAGGAATAATTTGAAATTTGAATTTTTGGTGGAGTTGTGATAAAAAATCGTTCATTCAAGTACTAGATAATGTTATTTTGAATAACTACGCAAAATTTGTTCGTAATTTTTCCGAAAAATGTCCAATGTCTGATTCAGAAATGTTTGGGACCTATCAAAGGCATATATTTAACAAATACTTTGTGAAAATACAGCCATTCAGACCTCGTCAGTCTTGAACTCATCAGTAACTCGTGATGGATTAATCTAAAATATTTTTATTCTGGTAGATGTATAAAATTTGTACTTAAAAGAAGGAAAAATTTTAAATTTGAATTTTTGGTGGAGTTGTGATAAAAAATCCTTTATTCAAGTACTAGATACTGTTATTTTGAATAAGTACGCAAAATTAGTTCGTAATTTTTCCGAAAAATGTCCAATGTCTGATTGAAAAATGGGTTCGAGAAAAACACGATTGAAGTTTTGAGTTGAAATAATATTCAGAAAAATGTTACTTAGGTAAACTAAAACCACTAGAAGCTGGCTTGGTTGGCGCAGTGGTAAAGGAGACAAGACGGTCCACCTTCTGTTGCGATAGTTCCTATTTCGAATCAGCTGGGACATGGGCGTAAATTTATGTTTGTGATTGTTTAATATTTGTGATTGTCCTAGTTAAAGGTGTAAAATCCGACAAGGAAAATGGTACCAGTCACGCCAGTAACCAGGCTGGGTAAGACCGGATGTCTTGGGGGATGATTTTTAAGTTGGTCACTCGCCAGTCGGTGGGCTTAATGGCCGAGTACCGTAGTTCGGAGGTCACGTTAAACTGTAGGTCCAGCCCAGATAAACCCTCGTTGGTAAAGAGGAGACTTTAATATATCTATAAAAAAATATAAAACCAACAGAATCATCGGTTTTGGTACCATAAAGTAGAGAACCTCCTATAGCAACAATATCCAGAACATAATTTTGTCCTTATCATTAATTATTGCAATCATCATTAAAAAGTGAATTTGAATTAAAAGACTGTACCATTTATATATCTAATTATATTTTTATAATTTATATATCATATTATATTACATTTATATAATTACTTTTATTTTATATAAATCAATAGACATAATGAATTTACAAAAGTATATAAATATGAATATAAAAAGGAAAATACATTTACTTTGAAGAAGATTGTCCAGAAACATGTCAGATAGAATATGGCCTTCACTGCATCGTCAATTACATATATTCTGAAATAAAAAAAGAACTAGATTAAAATATATTATTTATATATCATACTTAGTTTCTGTTTTGTCAAATGGTAGTGAATATGGAAAATCATTATAGGAAAAGAAGTTATATAAGTGTAAAATGTGATTTACACAATGAATGAATAGTTTTTAAGTAATTAATACGCAGAAATAAAGAACATACAAGATGGATAAGGACCACAAAAATTCGATTTGTTCAAAAAATTAACACAGCCATCCTAGCATCTCAGGAAGATGCAATAATAACATCAAAGAACCTGTAAATACGCCATGATAAAATACAACTGTAGCTGAGGACATGACGTATTGAAGCAAATGAAGCAAAATCTACCCATGTAACATCCACTTTGCGTAATCATAAATTATATCAAAAGTATTGTCTTATCTGACTATCCGGTCTAGTTATATATAGACTTACATTTAGAATAGGACTAACCAATTAAGACAATATTTTATACAGAAGATCATCTAAAGAAGTGATCTTCTACATGCCATCTATATATTAAAATCATAATAAATGTTCATTGCCCACTGGGAAGATGGTGGAATCATTAAGAGTAATAATAATAATTAAAATAAAAAATTACAAAAATTATATGGGTTTCTCGGCGGTGGTGCTATCTATATGTTATACTGTTCATTTATTGAATAATATGTCATATTTAACTTTTTTAATTTGCATTTACGTTTATATTGTGATTTTGTAATTTTAAAAATATACATACATCTTTTGAATAATATTCCTCGCTGGTTTAACGGTACTTTCTTTCAGTATTTCCTTTTTCATAAAGTTAATGCAATCTTGGAAATGGTCTCGTAATTGAGAATTGTCAACGTCATGAAATCCAAAATCGAGCTGATCGGATTCCGATAACATTTCGAACGTTTTTATAAAATTGTCGTTTTTAAAATTCCAACTGTTTATCAGAAAGTGGCTTAGCATCATATTAGCAATAAATATCTTCCTCTGTATTTTGAATAATCTGAAAGTTACATACTGAACTCGTTAAAGTTGAAATAAGGAAAGACTTACTGTGGCTTATGTCCACTCAATTTTGCCAACAAATCAATAAAGATCGCCGGTAGCAGTTGGAATAAAAACACTTGGATCAGGTAATTGTACCAGCACATGGTGAAACCGACGTTTGGGACCCAAATGGCTCGCTGAAAAGGTGATCTGCGAAGTAAGTCTCTACTGATATTCATATAATCTGCCGCTAGTATCTGAGTTAAACCATAGGAGCTTACGTGGATTATTGGAATATTTTTAGTTAACCTGAAATAGAAAAATTAACATTGATTACACTACTGTACGAAAAAATTTTCGTTCTTTGTCCTAAAGTTTATTTTATGATTTTCCGCTTAGTTATGAACAAAAACGAAAAAAAAAAACCTTTATATTTCGATATACCGATATTTTAAAAATTATCGATATATCTTTTTCGATATTTTTATAATTACGAATTAAAATAAAAATTAAAAATACGAATTAAAAACATCTCACGTTCTCTGTGAAGCCTACGAAGGATATTTTAACTGTCAAAGACATGGGCTCCATATGTTGCTTGTAATAATTGTAAAAGATGTTTGGAAGGTAATCGGCAAATTTTAATCAAATGGTGAATTAAATATAATAGACATATTAAATTCTATTTCCATATTTTAGTTTAATCTCAGGATCGTTTGAATACTTGAGGAATTTCTTTTTCGAAATTATCAGAAGCAAAGGTTAATACTCGGGTTTTTGTTGGTCTGCAAATCAGACAAATTTTCGCCGTCGAAAAATTTCCACCGCTGCTGAATCGTACTCAAAAAGAGAGTTGGAGCAGTTTCAAAGTCGTTTCTGGATTTTTAGGAAATAACAAAGCAGAAAACTACAGAAAGCTAGAGTTGTCATTAAAAGTTTAAATGTTGCATGCTGTTGCAACATTTTCACCAGGACGTTATGAGCTTCGAACAACGTTATCAAGGCCAACACAATGAAAACATCATGGGAGACTATATTTGGGGTTTTTGAAACACAAATTTTGAAAAATATCGTTCAAGTGGTTTCCTAAATGAAAAGGCAAACTTTTTCATGCCATATTTTCTTTTCCGTCTAATTGCGGCCTAAAGAATTGGAATTTAATGTCATTAAAGTCAAATTTTGTGTTGAGCGATATATCCATAGTAGAAATAAATCTTACCCTTTAACTCCAATATTTAGGGCTGATAGAATTAACGCCTTCACTACTATATCTACTGGTACTTGGTCTAACGGTTTAGATCCATCTGCTCTAAGCATTCTCAAAATTCCCAAACCACCAGCTAACGCCATACCAGTTGGTCCATTCAAATTGTCTGTGAATCCTTTTAGTGGTTCGTCTATTATATTTGAAACTAGAAAATAATCTATATATCAATCGGCTTAGCGAAAATTTTTCCTGCCATTTTGAAGAAAACGGTGACACCAGAAGGAGTGAAATTTGGCACGATTAAAGCTTATATCGAGGAAGAATTTTTAGGCCTAATATTTTTGTGTAATATGCTCTACAAATATATATATTTCAATAAACCTAAAGACGCCTAAATCAAACAACCAGGAATACCCCTCAGATCAGTGTACAAAATATAAAACCAAACCTAGCGGGTAACCGTGCTGGCTAAGGATTTGGCTCGCCGAAAACAACGTACTAGTAACATTTCATCCGAACATAGATTAACGAAAATTCGAGAACAACAAGAATCATCTGCTTTCTTTGCCTACAATATATTTAGATTTTCGAAATCAGCTTTTTATTTAATTTGATGTCTGGCAAAGAAAAAGAAATAAAGAAAAAATGTTCTTGTTTAAGGACTGTTACTATATTGATATAGTTCTGGAGACATAGTATGTATATCATTGTACTAGAACTAATTCTAAAATTTGTTAAGATTTTTCTGTAAAGTTTTAGGTTTCGTTAGTAAATACATTTCTTAAAAAAATATTAACCGAATATTGCACGTAATAAATACGTTCATTGGTGCATCAAGAGCTAAAATTAATGTTACATAGAATAATAACAGTTTCATATAAAATAGTTTCATGGAATTTTAATTCCTCAGTTGTTGGTGAGTTGAAATGAAAGTCTAAAAAACAAACTAAAGATGAGTTATCTGCAAGAGCGAGATAGAAGAATAAAATAAATAAGCAAATAACGAGCCCACCCTTAATTCTCATATATACTTACACTAGCGACCCGCCCCGGCTTCGCACGGGTGCAATGCTGATACTAAATTAAATACACTACAGAAAAAATATGAACGTTGTATATAAAAACATAGCGGCCCGCTCCGACTTTGCACGGGCATAAAATATATATGCCTATGTCACTCAATGAAAACATGATTAAAATCGATCCAGTATTTTTGGTTCATTCATTACTGCCCTTGGCCTGCACGCATTAAATTTGGAGTAAAACAATTCCTCTTCCCCTATACTTACTATGAAGATTTCCTGCTATCTTTGGAATATCTAAATTCATACAATTTTTATTACATTACACATTTTTAAAAGCAAATTTTAAATTTGTAATATCTCCGAAAATATTTGTTTAATTTACATGCTGTAAGGAACCATATTGATCTATATTAATTGTACACTGTATTTAAGGTACTTAATTCGATAAGGATTAATGCCGTATTGCTTAAAATAGCTTCCTAAATAAGCCATTTTCTCACGTAAAAAGTAAACAATAAAAATGGTTAATGTGGGTTATCCCTAAAAGATAAACATATACCATCGCGGACTTTTTTGTAGACCTTTTTATGGTGTACAATACTGTGGTACATTAATTTGATCTAACTCGTAGGGTTAGGCAGCGTTTTTGCTAATTGCTAAATAAGCCTAAAAAAATAGGTTAATTTACGACATCACGTTAGAAACCTCTAAAATTAGCAATGTTGCCTTAGTATATTATGCATGTATTATACATATAAACCTTCCTCTTGAATCACTCTATCTATTGAAAAAAACCGCATCAAAATCCGTTGTGTAGTTTTAAAGATTTAAGCGCACATAGGGATATAGGGACAGAAAAGGCGACTTTGTTTTATACTATGTAGTGATTAGATACTCTGAAGTTTTTGCAGTTCAGAAAATAATTTTACTTATGACGCTTTGTTACAATGTTTAATAGCGTAGTAATTTATACCTATTAATACTTTATTGATTATTGAAACTTAATGACATTAAATGCAATTTAAAAAATGTTAATGTCTTCATATCGATTGAATATATTTTAATATGTTCTAAAATACAGATATTTATTATTTAAATTAAGCTTGTATATCAAATATATTGATGATCATATATGAAATGATCATATAATGAAAATACTGTGAAAAGAAGTTTTAGTAACATATCATATTTAAATTAGTCCTTTTACTCTATTATGGAGCAACATGATTAATTGTGATCAAATTTAGACCACAGGGTGATTACTAGTAGATATAATAACTAAATATCTAACTATATATTATAACTATGGAATAAAAAAGCATAAAGTAGAAATGTGATAAAATTTACCAATCGTTGGTCTAGCAATCACTGTTGGTATTTTGAACTCTAACAGGTCTTTGATACAATGTTCAGCCAATTGTTTCGTGAAAGTATAAGTATTGGGGTAGCCCTCAATGAACTTGTGAAGTAAGGCACTAGAAAGCCCATCATTGTCGTTCTCTGCAATGTAAATGGCGTCTCTCCAGTTACCGGACTGAGGGTGAAATTCTTCTTCAACTGTCTGAAAGCAAAATATACATTAGAATTAGACTAAATCTGTTTATTAGCTAATTAGTATTTTTGAAGTAAATATTTGTATCTAATTAGATTTGCAAAGTGTTAATTTAAGCAACTGTTGAAGAACTTAACCTAACTTGTTAAATTCGTTATTTCTCACATTTCTCTATATAAAATAACAGTTTTCTATTTAACATTAATCAAATATCCAATATAAAATTCATGGAACCTTCAAAATTCTATTTTCCACATAAAACATCCCATAAAACAATTGCCAGTTTTTTCTAGATTAATATAAAATAACCCTAAATAGCCCAAGAGGCTGACGGATTTAAATAAATAAATAAATAAATAAATAATATAAAATAAAAATAGCATATAACAAAATGTAATGATATAAAAATAGCAGAGTAAAAAGGGACGTGACTAATCACATATAACAGGTCAACTGAAAAGTCCCCGGCCTACCATAGACACCCAGCGAGCATTCTTTTGAGATCTGAGAACAGGAAATGGTCGCTGGGGGACAGATCTGGAAAATACGGCGGATGAGGAAGCAATTCGAAGACCAATTCATGGATTTTTGCCATTGTTTTTACTGACCTGTGACATGGTGCATTTCCTTAATTAAGCAACACTTTCTTTTTCTTCAAATGCGGCCTTCAAACGGCCCAATAGCGCTATGTAATAGTCGCTGTTGATTGTCCTTCCTTTTTCAAGGTAGTTAATGAAAATTATTCCATGCGCATCCCAAAATACAGACGCCATAACCTTGCCAGCCGACTGTTAGGAAGTGGGAAAACACCAGGCTTTGGAGTGGGTTCATCGTGTGGAGTCCACTCGGATGAATGTCGATTGGACTTCGGAGTGAAACGATGGAGCTGTTGTTTTTGGTCAAAATTTATCTCGTGCGGCACCCACTTTGCACAGAGCATTCTCATACCCAAATATTCGTGAATGATATGATGTACACGTTCAGTTGATATTTTTAGATTTTCTGCTATTTCATTCAATGTCAATACAGGGTCATTCGAAATAATTTTGTGGATTTTTTTTAATGTTTTCGTCGGTAACAACCTTTTTTGGGCGTCCCCTGCGTTCACCGACTTCGATGCTCATTTCACCACATCTAAACTTAGCATAACAATCCTTGATGGTTGATTTCCCTGAGGCAGTGTCCGGAAACTCGGCATCAAGCCAAGTTTTTGCTTGAACTGTATTTTTCCCTTCAAAAAGCAATATTTTACCAACAGGCGAAATTCCTTTTTATCCATAACAAAAGTTGCTTCGCTCAAAACGCTATAATTCACAAACTAATAATCCGACAGCCTTCAAATTTATACACGCATCTTTTGAAGGTTGGGGCTAACTAAGAAACATATGGATGTAATTCTAGTAGCGCCATCTAGGTTACAGGCCGGAGACTTTTCAATTGAACTGTTACATTTACATATATTTAATTCTACCAATATCGTCAGTATCAATAAGTTATTTTTTCAAGTAAATTAGTTCATAACTGATATAAACACAAGGTTAACCTTAAATATTCTAACAAAATTGTTCATCAACCTTCTTCAATAAAATTATCGCACCTTTTAATTAAAAGTCAAATAACCAAGTAGTTAATTTAAAAAAGTCCTTCTTTTCTTCTTCAAACATGATTAATATTCAATCACTAATCTAATGCCCACCAGTAAACACGCAACATCCAATAATGAACATAGAAAAAAATTATGAAACTAGCTTTTAATTAGCAAACAACTTTTATTGCCAGAAGTCTAACCTCAACGATCTACTTCTCTTGGATGCTGCATCGTAAATGCCGACCATACGGCAACAAAATTAATCGGCCATGAGTACACGATTATAAAAAAGGGCAATTACGATTATACCCGAATGCACAGGGTCTGTAGACTAACGATTGCTGATTGAATGTGGTACTTTTATTACTTACTAATTAAAGAAGGGCTTCCTGTGGTGCATTAGGGCGATGAAAACTGAACCTATTGCGACAATCCTGAATGCAAAAAGTCATGGGTTAGTGCCGAGAGCCATACACATCAATAAGTGGATGCGGAATATTCGTAGACATAAAATGTGTTACATCACATGAATTGAACAAATGAAATGGCGTATTTTTGCATAAAAAAAGTCCAGAAATAGCAAATCTTTGACGCAAATTCATCCTTTTGCATGAATAGGAAGTTCTTCTAAACCCAACATACTCATCAGACATAACGATGGAAAATATTTTAATTAATATATATTATAACAGCTTTCCAAAAACTCTCCAACAAAATTTTCAGTGCTTAATTAAGTAAAATACTAGGACTGCGAATTAATTTTAAAAAAATTACAATAGATATGATTTACAGTAATTACCCTTTCTATTTACAGTAGACAACCATTACAAGATTTTTCTTTCTTACCGTGTTAGTAGAATTGATGCAATATGCTGTCGAAACATGCAAGAACACTTTGATAGATTTCATCTGTAGGGCTAGCAAGGCCATTTCCTGAGCTGAACGAACATTGATCAATATGGCCTGTTCTAAACAATCATCAAACCTGACAGAAGCTGCTACGTTGAAAATGACGTTTATCCTTTCTATTAACAGTTGACGGTCTTCATCAGATAAACCTATATAGAAATATATATAATAAAATATTATAGAAATATTATAATTAGTTTGATTGGAAAAAATCGTAATCGTATATATGGCAAAATTATAGTGCCATTATTCATATATGATTGTCTTGTATAATTTTCTCTTCTATTATTTGTTATAAATCTAAAAAAGTCCATGATGTGATAATAAAAATATTAATGCTTATCCAGAACTTAATACTGAACAAGATGGTATGGTATTAAGCGTATAACTAAAAGTTCTAGAAAGTAATCATTAAAATATTTGTGGGGTTATTAATAGTATTGGTTAATTAAAAAAATTTAATCTATTCATTTTTATAACTCTAACTAACTTATGAATTAGGATTATGAATAATATGGTAATGTAATTTTTATGCAAATCTCAAAATCTTAAGAGATATGGTTTAAAAGTTATTTTTACTGAACATTTTTTAAATTCGAATTTTACTATTATATGAAAAAATATTCGATATACACCTAAAACAAAGCTTTCTATGTTTTTTTACCGCCATATTTACTAGATATGGAAATTTAACTCCATTTGGAGACTTAAAATTGTTTGCCATTTATTTCCTAAATAAAGGTAAAAAATCTTATTTTAGTCAAGATTGAATAAAAATCTCTAAAAGAAAATATATGTACGCAAGTAAAACTAAATGTTCAATAGGGTATTATACAGATTTCTAGAACTTTCTGGAATAGTACAATATAATTGAACGAAACTATAATTATATGGTTATATTATGTATATATCTTAAAGTTCTAGAAAGCAACTATAAAAATATATATTCGACTATAAATTGTCTTAGCTAATTTTTTGTAATAGTAATTTTAGTAACTCTGGAAAAGCCAATGCTATGTTAATAAAAATGTCGGCATTTGTGTGGAATTTAGTACTCAAGAAATAAGTATAATTATATAAAAAGAATGATGCAAATATCTATTCAGCTATACATAGTTTAGGCTAATTTTCCTTTTTTATATCTTGAATAATTTTACGTTTTTCGTAGGCTATTTTATGTACTTCAAGTTTTTTCAAACTTATTTTGTTTCTTTTTAAAAGAATTTGGTCTATCGATAAATGAATGACAATGATTTAAGTTTACCCATTAACAGATCGATATTTATTTTCTTTTACCTAAGCCTTTCTTTGTTATATCCCCACTAATTGGTACGATTTTATTGAGAGCCTTTGGGTTTGTTTCTTTTAAAAGGTCAAATAACTAAAATAAATATTAAAATAATTGATTCCCTTAAATTCAAGTGTATACTAACCGGACCAGAAAGCATTTCCTCGAGTCGTTCTTGTAAACCTTTTCCTTTCTTCCCGCGAATCAGTAGATATATATTACCGACATTCGGACAACTTCTGAGTAATTTTTCGATCAGCACCTTTCCAATAAATCCAGTACCGCCGGTGATGAATATATTACGATCTGCAACCAAGGGGCAGGTAGTAGTCGTTATTGCATGACATTAGTTGTTGACAGTAGATAATTTAAAGGTTTCAGTAGAGTTTGCCAAGTTCTACAAAATTATCAGAAATATTGTCACAGATGTTGAGCAGCGCTGACTATCACGAATTTTTATCAGGGATATTATTGAAGGGTACTTTTCGATCATTCAGTCACTGACTGAATGATCCTTGTCTTCAGGTAACACTGCTGCTATACCTATTACCAACTCAATTTTCCATATTTTTATTTGCCAATAAATAACGGTCACATAATGTAACCATAACGGTTTCATTTCGCTTTACCTCCATTAACCGAGCCAACTAATACCCTAAAATGGTATATTTGATATCAACCACTTTTTTAACAGCTACAACTGACTCTAACACTTGCTGATTTTGTGCTCTCTACTGGATACCCAATGCCCAAATATCTGATAAGAAGCAACAATAAAAACGAGAACTGTATTGAGAGAGTTTCAATTGTCTATTAAACTAAATAATTAAGAAATTATCCTACATTAATACAAAATGGCCATGGATTTTTTCGGAAATTGCCTTACCTTTATACCAATCATTGACCAACATGTTTTGAAATTGATATTCACAATTACGAATGTGCATTGAACAAATTATGTACATTTAAGTGATTAAATCAATTTATATATATTAGCATAGCGTCTAATTTATTAAAATATTCTTTTGTGTAGTAGAGAATACATTATTTAAAAAATATATTACGTAGATAGGAGAACATATGTAATAAGTAACTAGCTGTTGTAAATATAAACCAAATAATTGATTATAATCAATGCGATATATCAAATAATATGATAATTACTCATATAGTAATATCGATGAAATCATTAAAACATGTTATAGTAAAACCCCGAGTAGTTATTCTTTATCAGTATTTTAGATGTAGATAATTTCTATTGCGGTAACCAACTTGAGTAGCCACTGTCTTCTTTAAAAGTATAATTATTAACAGTTTTTTCGAATACTATTAACGTATTATTAGATTTGACGATTATATCAATTGTTACATGGAATAAAAAAGTATAATTTAACCAAATAAATGTTAACTGTTATTGTTTATAAAATCTCGATAGTATAGCAAACAGTGGCGGCTGGTGCATAGCCGCTGCAGTACTGCAAAAAAGACTAAAGAAGTTCCCAAAAAATAATTATGTAATCTCAAAAAAAAAACCAAAACATTTTCTCATAATTACCGAAAACAAGCTCCACTTAGCATTCACGAATTCTTGTTGTAATAAATGATAAAAAATGCAATGGAAGAGCGAGCCATGGAAGTAATATGGACCAGTGGAATAACCTACCGTCGGTAGGCTACCGATTCACGCTATCGCTACTATTTATCTGGCCCACACGATCGTGCTCTGCGAGCTACTTCAGCTGCGCGGCACTCCGCTACCACTGTGTCCGATCATACGGCCTAAAACAATGCCGATATGTGCCGAAGTGGTCTTTAATTTAATTAATTTTTTTTTAATATTGTTACGAAGAAATGTTGGAATTTAAAGGAAAAAGAACCATTACCAGATATTATTGTTGGGAAATGGGCAAGTAGACGGAAAAATTAAATCCGTAAATTTAATACAGGCCTTTATTTTAAAAATGAATGGATTTGTGAATCTAACAAGATACGTTGTACTGTTTTCCCTGTTTACTTTTGGTAAGTTTACAAATAAAAATACATGAAAACTCTAAAATCCATGTTCATAACTGTATAGAATTTCCATTACTAGGGTCAACTAATATTATGTCTCAATTAGATTCTACATATTGGATAAATCCACAGAGACATAATGAAAATATGTCAAAGAATAGGTATGTTTTATCAAAAATTACAAATTGTATTAAATTTCGTGGAGCGTTTGAATTGACTTTTCGGGGACCTGATGAAGACAAAAAAATACAGAACGATTCGTTACAGTATATGCTTGAAGTTTGTCATGAGGACATAATTGACGCAATTAAAATTTCTTGATTTTTTGCGATCATGGCTGGCGAAGCAACTCATGTTGCTGCAAAATTTCAACTGCTAGTTAACAGGTCAATTGAACAGTCTCCGACCTGACACATAGATGGCGCTACTAGAATTAAATCCATATGTTTTAGCTAGTACTGATCCTCAAAAGATGCGTGTATAAATTTGACAGCTGTCGGATCATTAGTTTGCGAATTATAGCATTTTGAGTGAAGCAACTTTTGATATTGTGAAAAAAAATGAATAAAAAGGAATTTCGCGTGTTGATAAAATATTGCTTTTTGGATGGAAAAAATACAGATGAAGCAAAAACTTGGCTTGATGCCGAGTTTCCGGAGACTGCCTCAGGATAATCAATCATCAAGGATTGGTATGTTAAGTTTAGACGTGGTGAAATGAGCACCGAAGACGGTGAACGCAGTGGACGCCCAAAAGAGATTGTTGCCGACGAAAACATTTAAAAAATCCACAAAATGATTTTGAAATACCGCAAATTGACCGTGGGAAAACGTAACAGTCGGCTGGCAAGGTTATGGCGCCTGTATTTTGGATGCGCATGGAATAATTTTCATTGACTACCTTCAAAAAGGAAAGACCATCAACAGTGACTATTACATAGTGTTATTGAACCGTTCGAAGGACAAACTCGTCGAAAAACAGCCGCATTTAAAGAAAAAGAAAGTGCTGCTTCACCAAGACAATGCAACGTGTCACAAGTCAGTGAAAGCGATGGCAAAAATCCATGAATTGGGCTTCGAATTGCTTCCTAATTCACCGTATTCTCCAGATCTGGCCCCTAACGACTATTTCCTGTTCTCAGATCTCAAAAGAGTGCTCGCTGGGGAGAAATTTTCGTCGAATAAAAGTGATCGATGAAACTAAGGCCTATTTTGAAGCAAAGGACAAAAATGGTTTCGAAAAGTTGAAGAGTCGCTATAATCAGTGTGTCACCCTTGAAAAAAATTATGTTGAATAAAAAAAAAATTTTGCCAAAAATTGTGTTTTACAATGGTAGGCCGAGGACTTTTCATTTGACCTGTTATTTTTAGATATGTTTACGATGGTGAACCAGTAAAGCAGTTTTAGTAAAACAATTTTAAGCGTTATAGATCGTTTCATTCAAAATTCACCCAACAAACTGATCGCACAATGCTATGATGGAAATCAAAAATTCATGGGTTAGTCCAGGAGAGCTATCCGCATTGATACCAAAGCACAATCATGTGTCATAAAGTCTTGCTGTACATATGCTGGAATCATCAAGGTGTAGCGTCTTACGAGCTGCTAATACCGGATTGATAAATGTTACTGCAGATATTTATTGGCATGAAATGAACAAATTGAACGACGTATTGTTACAAAAAAGAGTAGTATTAGCGAGTAAAGGAGGCAAAATCAAGTGCGTTGCAAGAATTGTGATACTAACTACACCATACCAAACCCTAATACCGACCATATTTTTATAAATATATTCATTTCTACATAAAAACCAGCAGAACCTTACTACAAAAATAAGTTAAGTATTTATTTATAGTTTAAATAAAACTAAAAACTATACGCTCAAGATTCAAATCTTATCATTTTCATTTTCAATTTCGAAAAATCAAATACGGATCTGCGTGGCAATGACATTGTTATTTTTTTTCTATTGTTTATAATGACATTTGTTTTAAATAAACTATTACATTATTCAAACAATATTACTGCAAATATTAGAAATATCTACGACGCATTTAATCCATAAATATAAGTCAAATACTTTTATAGTCAACAAAACAAAAATATATAAAAACTCTAAATTTTAATAATTCTCACACAAAGTGGGAAAAATTTTAGAAATCATAGTTTTTATTGTTATAACGTTTTCTTACAGTAATATTAAATCACTAGTGCGAAAATTGAATAGTTATTTTTTTTCTGTAAAATTTCTTACGTAATATTTTCTATGATGAGATGCATTTTGATTTTCTCTGAGAAATGATCCATCATAATGATATTTCATTATCTCAGGTATCACTTCTGTATGTATGTCCTCATGGTCTTCTCTTGTGCATCTCTCTTCACTTACATTACTGAATTATCAATAAGAAGTTAATATGGTTATAAGACTATTTTAATTAAGTAAGAAGTTTTAAGACTAATTAGACAACAAAAAATTTTGAATTTGAATCATAGGTATGACAAGTTAGTTTTACCAGCAAGTACAAAAGAGCTTAAAGTCTAAGAACTTAAATTAACATGTTAAGAAAATAAAAATTACTGTTTTCCTTCTAAATACTTGCGAATCTATTAAATACTGTTAAGTAAAACCAAAAAATTACTTCATTACGCATTCAAAATATCTCTGTATATGTTACTGCATCCATTTAACCGTACTTCATATGTTAAACTCTTAGCTTTCTGAACATCTTAGTTCTACACATTATTTCCTTCAAATGACTCATTTGTTAGAGTCAGAATGGCTGGTTCCTTTAACTAAAATAAACTGACAACCAGATTTCCCACAGTACTATCACGTAATCAATAATGGAGGTTTTAGATAAGCTTTTGTTTAATTTATGAAAATGTTTGTCCTACGAATTCTTGCCTCCAATTGATTAAAAGTGTTACAATAATAATCAGAGTGTATTGTTTTGCAACAACAATTAAAGTTTACTTAATATCACATATTCTGGCTGACACACGTTGGCTGCCAAATCGCCCTGTGTAGACTTGCCATTTTGTGCAGCTGCGGTTAAACTTGAAATATATCAGTGCTAATATCGAGAGAGGGCTTCTAGGAAAAGAACAAAAAATCGGTGCTGGCTTACATGAACAGAAAATTTATTAAAAAAGGAACAAAAAAATATAAAAATTAGTTTAAATTTCGGAAATTAAATAGTATTTTATTGTTTGTAGAACATCTTAAAATAATCTTAAACAGAAAGGCTTTGTAGGACACTGTTTTTTTCTTTTCGATGGATGGTAGACTATCTAAGTAGTGGAACTTTTGCAATTTAATTTTTTTCGAAACTGGTTGAATCTCTTCCCCAATCGTCGAGACGACAAATTCTTTTCTGAAATATATCAATTTTATTTCGGAAGAAGTTACTTTTTGAAAGATGTTGTGAGCATTGTGTATATATAATAAGTAATCTTAATATGTCGTTCTTAAACATGAGTAGTACGAAAGTATTTGATCTGATGGGCCAATGCCAGGCATTCCTTTATTATAATCTTGAGTTCTTTATTTTTTATGTATTGGCGGAAAAACAATCTTCCTCGTCGTGGTATCATAGATTCATCAATACAAATATTTCAATCTGGTACATAGTTTTCACGCATAATATTATTAAAATGATTTGGTATTGTATGTTACCAAATGATAATAACGAAGAAAAAACTGTAATCTTATATGTGAGCGCCAAAAGTGCACATTATATAGTTTATTTGTGCTGCAGTAATGTTCACTTGATGGAAAAGTGCAAGGTGCCATTTGCAACAAAATTCCAATATAAACTTTCTTGCCACTTCGATAACCTATTAGATGTTTTTATTGTGTTGCGTTTTTCAATTTCTTGCTCAACATACAACATTGATTTGTTACACCAGCAATGCAAGAAATTCATCCGAAAAGAATAAGTCTTCCAGCGTTTGTACTGTAAATTCAGGATTGTTGTCCACAAATTATCATACGCATTTGATGTCGTTGCTTGGACACCACCGTCATGATCTTAAAATTCAGGATCTACTTCAGGTTCGGAGACGACTTCACAATCACTTAAAATCACGATCCTCGCCAAAAATCCCGTCAAATTCTGAATCATTTGGGTTTGTGTAATACTTTCGATTTATTTCATTTTGAGACAGTGGTCTTTCTATCTATATTGGTTTCTTCATAAATTAATTATAATATGATTCAGCTTTAGAAAAGCGACAGGAAACCTGTCTGCGTACGAATTAACTCGTGGTTGGCTTCCGCGAAGATATTTCTGCTACAGAAGCCAACTATGCGATAATTCGTAAGATCTTTATTTAAACACATTTTTATGCTTTTTTGGTGATAATTATTTACTAGAATTAGAGTTTTTAACAATTTAATGTGATTAAATCAAATTGTTATTTCAGGCCAGATTTCTAAAAATTGCCATAATAATCAACATGTTAAATGAAGTTAAAATTTTATGTTTAATTCATATTTATTTATTCTCTTGATATTTAAATAAATGAACGATATCTACTCAATTATTAAAAACAATCTTTTGTGTTAAAAATATGCTTAATGAACAATTTTAATTAAACTATCATAAATATTCCCTAAGTAATCTAATACAATCATTGTTGTATAAGAAGCTACCTATAGATGATATCATATCACATTTAACAAAGATAAGCCATAAACAAAGACAGTAGAACGCCATCTTGAAGAATGTGTCCAGGAAGCGCATTCTAAAAAGAATAGTTATAGTTGTTTAGATATAAACATTTTTAAAATATATAAAAAAAACTTTACATTTTACGTATCCGTCTTGTTCTAGGTTTAATATCTTTTGGCTCTTTCATGATTGTCACTCTCGCATAATCCAAGGAGTTTCGAACATATGCAGACAGTTCTTCAGTGGTTTGTGGATAACGGAAGGAAAAATGGCGTTGCTCTTCGTCAGTCAAGTGATCGAATAGCGCGAAAAACTTGTCATTTTTAAAAGTCCAGTTATTATTCATGAAATGGCCTAGCACTAGATTCACGGTATAAGCTTTTCTTTGTACTCTCATTAAACTGAAAAGAAATATTATATTAATAATAAAAAGTTATCAATGAAAAAGGCACATATAACACTGACAGCTGCTTGAAATTTGTATAAATAAATTTGCTTTCAAAAAATGTGAAAAATATTGTAAAAATTTTTTTGTAGCTTATATGTGTTCAGCTAAAATGCTTTATAAAGAAACTTTACTCCAAAATTGAACGAGGGCGTCAAAGTATATATATATATATATATATATATTTTTAAATATACTTATTCAGTTGTTACTTGATATCATTTTAATAACATAATACAGCTATAATAATATTGACAAAAATAGACCAATATAAACTATACCACCGGTAAAAGTAGCATTAATATTTATTTGAATTAAAACTTAGCAAAAATCTATACCGAAAATATCTGTCTCTATACTTACAATTTTTTATGACCTGCGAGTTTGATAAGAACATCAAGTAGTGCTGACGGTAATACTTGAAACAGTACGAAGTTCAAATAAAAATAGGCCCAAGATGCCGAACATAAGAACACAGGGACCCATACGGCTTTCTCGAAAGGTACTTCATCGGTCTCCCTCATTCCAATGATTCCCAAATCTTTAATTTTCAACGGTCGAAACTGGTACGCGCTAATGTGAATCACTTCTATTTGTTTATTAACACTGAAAAATTAATTAGATTAAATTCATTCAAATTCATGTCAGTTTTTAATGCCGGTGAATTTTATAGCTGTTGTGCGGATTTTAAGCGATCAACGGTCAAAAAACTGTGGACTCTTTTTTATTTACAGTGCAGGATTAACATCCCATGAAAGTAGTAGTACTCTATTATCTTATCTTCTTCTTTCTTATTATTATTTCCACCAAAATCATGTTTAACTCTATCTAGAATTTTCAAACCTGTGATTATATTTGTAATATTGTTTTGGTCACTATACAAAACATTCCCTAGTCACTTTAATCTCTGCAGGTTTTTTAAAAAGATAATATTTTTCAAGAATATTTTGTATAAAAATTATAGTGAAATTCATTTTCTGAAATGAAAGTATCATAATATATCCCTACGAGACATTTTTTAATATCAAAACATTCTAACCTAAAATACATATTCTGAATCAAGTGTTAAATGCATAAAACAACATTCTTGTCACCAGTTGAAACTTATAAAGGATTCCCCTCCTTATAAGAAAGCCAATTTTGAACAAGAAAATGCGTTTTCTTCATTACGCCCGGAACTTTTCAGGCCATGTTTTATATTTGATCATTTATATCTTATTTGAATCCTGTACTATTTTATAAAGTTAAGAATAGACACCAAATAGCTCAAGCAGCTGATGGGTCATTAATAAATAAGTAATCTTAGATAACTAATGGTACTACCTCGATAGGCTTCTCTTCCAAACTGCTAAGATTATTGCCTTTATCACTATATCTACGGTAATGTTATCTAAACAAATGTCCTCATCTGCGTTTAAATTTCGGAAAAGTCCAGTGTTACAAGCTATTAATATTCCAACAGTTCCGTTCAAATTGTCTGTCCAACCAGGTATAGGTTCTTGGGCTGCATTAACAACTAAAAACCAAATTTTTAAGAAATTAAACGCTTATTATAATATGAAAACGTTATTACTTAGTATTTTATCAACAAGAGCTATGTATTATTGAGGCTTACATAATACAGTTTACAAAAAGTGTTTGGTGAGAAAAAATGGTACATACAGGTTAAACAACTATTTCCATCATTGTATACAACTTTTTTTATGAAAGGAAATCAAATATAAACGGCAATTAAACTAATTCTTCGGCTTTTGATGAGGGGGAAAACCGATGCAGGGCAGCATGTGGACGAGGACGTGTCGAAAATGAAAGTCATGATCGACATCCACGTACAAATCTCACAAATGACATCATCCATGCTGTTTGAGAGCTTATTGAAGGTGATCGCCGGCTAAAGATTGAAGAAAGCTCAGCAGAATTGGGTATCAGCTACGGAAGTGTTCATCTCATCATCACTAATCAACTTGGCCTTGCTGGATTCCAATGTTGATTGGAATAAATTGGAAGAAATGCGCTGGGAAGATTGGAAGAATGCGCTCCTTATAGCCCTGACTTGTCACCTTGTGTCGACACTTAATTGGTATAATTTACGTTGGCGGTAACAGTTTCATTCTGTTTTAGCAGCTCGTGATATTCTACCCCTTGCTGATCCCATCATATACACAGCAATACTCTACTCTGTTGATGTAGATATCTCTCTTCGTCTAACCCATTACTATTTCCTTTAATATTGCCGTAATAGTTCCATCGGATAGTAGATAGCATCTATATACACTGAATAACCCAATAATATTTATAGAAAACGTATTTTATTGAAGTAAATCCTAAAATTACTGATAAAAATACATGCAAACTCCTGATATTATTATATCAGCAAATAAATAAATAAATAAATATATATATATATATATATATATATATATATATATATATATATCGCAAAATACTTTTACGAGTAAAAAAATTAATAAGAATTGAAATCACTACTAACACTAATATGATATTTATGCCCATTTTGCTTATAGAAAAAGCGATAACCTAGAATAATATTCAAATAAAACAACAGCTTCAATAAGACCATCTCAAAAAAAAAGTAGAGCAAATATGCTAATAATACACTTAATCAAACTCTCAATACTTTTACCACTAATATTCTTTTGAAAAAAGATAGAAGTTTTGATAACAACAAAAGTTATTTTATTAAAACTGTAGCTTTACATGTAATCGCGGGATTAATAGTTGGAATTACATGCATTTTTAATTCGCATCTTCAGAAATTGTTTATAGTCTATCCAAAGTTGCTGTCCAAAATTATATTTTTATTGTTAGAGACCAAATAAACTAAAACTCAGAGTTGATGCGGCAACATTGGACCGTTTCAACGTCATAAATTGAGATGACGTATGTTCACACCAACTTTATATAGATCATAGTTAGAATACTTATTTAGTGATACATAAATATCGTATTAATCAAACCAATAAATCCGTCCCAAGTTTTAATATTTTATCAGCGTCTGAAGGCCATCGATTGAAAATACATCTTAAATAATACGTCACATTTAATCGCTTGTTCAAATATAGGCCTTCCTTGACCTTTCGCTACAATCTACCTACTAGTTTAATTAAATAATAAATAGATGAAATAGATCAATTTATACAGACTGGGGGCTTACCAATAGTGGGTCGAACAATAACAGCAGGAATTTTAGACTCCAAAAGATCTTTAACGCAGTGTTCGGCTAGGTGTTTAGTGAAGGTATACGTGTTCGGGAAGCCTTCAATATATTTGGCAGTCAACGTATTGATTAAGTTTGGATCTCCATGTTCGGCAAGATGAATGGCATCTCTCCAATTCCCTTGGGCTGGGTGAAATTCTTCAGGTACTATCTGAAATTGGCAGGTGTAATAATTAATAATTGATTGGCAGCAAAGGTACTAGTAAAACTGGATATCGAGAAGCTCGAAACACGATTACAAGTTCTACAGTCACAAAATTATGGTTTTGCCAAAGAAAGTGCCACAACATCATCGACACATATATCATTTGATAATTCTTTGAAATTTTTATGATAAAAACATAAAAAACCAACTTTTCCCTCAACTCTCAGAAATTAAATGCAGTAATAGTCATTGCAGGCAGTAGAATTTTTTTCTAATTATTCACATTGAAATACAGAATAATATTTTTTTAAAATATATTTTAAAGTCTCCTTTTACCAACTATGGGTTTATCTGGGCTGAGCCTAAAGTTTAACGTGGGCTCCGAACCACGGTCCTCAGCATTAAGCCTACCGATTGGCGAGTGACCAACTTTAGAAATCATCCCAGAAGACATCCGGTCTTACCCAGCCTGGTTACTGGCGTGACTGGGATCATTTTTCTTGTCGGATTTTACACTCTTGCCTAGAATATTCACAAATATTAAACAATCATAAACATAAATTTACGACCATGCCCCAGCAGGATTCGAACCCGCAGCTATCGCAATTGTAGGAGGACCGTCCCATCGCCTTTATCACTGCGCCACCAAGCCGGCAGAGAATAATATTGAAATGTTGCTGTTTATATTGAAATATTTAAAATATATCTTAAATAAAATATATTAAAATCAATATCGCTATTGGTTATTTATTTACTGTAATAGTTACATTTTTAAACTCATTCTATCACTATGATACATATTTACAATTATTTGTATTAACGGTAAAATATGTTATGCGAGAACCAAAATCATTAGTCACAAGATTAAACATAACTGTCACAAACCACAAAATCAATTAATTCTCTTTCTTAGTACGATAAAAAAAAACAAATAAGAGCAAGGCACAATACAAAAATTATCGCAAATTAACCGGCTTGGAACATTCTATTAAATATCTCTGAAATTGATGATTAAGATTAAAAACAATATTGCTCAGTTCTTCGAGAAACTCCCCTTTATATAGATTTTTTAATAGATTACAGTTTTAGTGTTAAATAAGCTATTTTTTTCTCTATAATAGCAAACAGGGTAACATACTCTTTATAAAGAGCTAAATTATTGTAACAAGAAATGAATCATACAAGGCTTCCTTCCTTGCATTTGATATCGTGTACTCCAAATCCTTTAATTTTCTTCAGAATATAACTGATGATACTAGATTTCTATGTTTATTATAACGTACGTATCAAACATATACTCCCTCAAAAGTCCTGGATTCTTTAAATAACCTTTTTATCGGCGTTTCTATGACACTACTTTTACTTCTTATTTTGAATATCTTCATTATAGTTTTATATTAGTTGTAAAGGTATAGAGGGAGCTCCAGCAGGAACTAGCACCTTTTGGATTAAAATTGCTCTCTATACACTACACATTCTTGTTAACCCAACTTGTTTCACACATTACAGTTTCATCATAAGAAACATTTTTTAATAAGTGAGTTTTGACTTTTTCCCTTATCTCGTCAGTTCACTCGATCCAACCATATTACTTCTTTCCTTGTTATTTCTCAGTACTTCTTTCCTTGTTATTTCTCAGGTTGTTATTTTCTTTGGTTAAAAACTCCTTCACTATATCGTTGGTTCCTACTTTCTTCTTATTCTCTCCATCACAGAGATTAAAATATAAGTAAATAAGGGCCATCGCCATTATTTTCTCCATCTAATTATATCTTTTTCCAGTTATCATTGGAAAAAATTTATTGTATGTAAATGAAGATGGACAAATGCGGTATCATATTTAAGAACATATGAAACATATCTAACAAATTGGTTACAAAGAACATGCAAAATTCTGCGAATAGAAAGCCTGTGGCCAGATATTTCCTATTAATATCGTTAATATCGTTTTCTCTATTTTCTCTATAATCCACATGTTTAAAAATGTTTGATATGGATGATTATCAGTTAAAGCTATTAAATCGCTTTCTAGTCACCAAATCATTTAATCTAATATCCTGCAAGGTTCCATTCTTTCAATTTATATTTATGGTATATGGTAATGTAATTACGGGCATTGCAAATTAACTTCCGAAAGATCCAGACCATAATTTTCTACCAACTTCTTACAACCAGCTTTCCTCAAACCCAACAAACAGACAAAAAGCTGCATATCTCACTGATCTCATCCTAAACCCTAGTGAAATTGTTATAATTATAAATTTAGTCATTGTTCTGTAACACAACATTGTTGTTGTAACTGTAGAGAGAACGAAGTAAATTCAGTAACCTAGACTAACTTAATTTAATAAATGTCTTCAGAATTTTGACATGATAATGTAAGTTTAGTAACAATTGCTTTGATTTTAATAATACACATAATGTTATTAACCTTGGAATAAATACTAATTGCTAAATTAATAGTAGACTGTAAAATTTAAGCCAAAATCTTACCTTTTCTTTGCCCGAATAACTATATGCTGTGGATACATGTAAAAAAACTTTCAACCTCTTCATTTCCAAAGCTAACAGAGCCACCTCTTGGGCAGATCGAACGTTGGTTAATACGGCTTCTGTCAAGGGATCGTCGAACTTGATCGAGGCGGCTGCGTGAAATATTACGTCTATATTTTGAATCAAAAATGTTCGATCTTCGCTTGACATTCCTATAAAAATTTCAAAAATAAAACACCAGAACGCTACGAATTAATTAAAAACCTAATATACAGAAGAACGTTGAAAGGTGATTGATGTAGATTGATGTAGTGTAGATGCTACACCAGTAATTTAGAAAAAGCATTTTATTCCTGGTCATCACTTTGGTTTCAGGAAGCACATTCATGATTGATAAGGTTCACAGAATCACTAGTTCACAAATTTTGGAGTTTGTAGAGGTTATATATAACCGATACTTCAGAGTCAAACAAGAAGATGCCTATTCTGACTTGACGGAAAAACAAGAGAAGTATATTGGAACCAGTCCTTTATAAACATTCAATGAAAATGTTGTTGTTACATTTGGAAAAATGGCGTATCAAAATGAAGTAAAATAAATCAGTACATGTTGATTTCATCAACAAGGGTATCAAGCAAAAGCTAGTATATATAAATCGGCAAGTGGTCCCGTATGGAAATAGAGACCTAGCAATAGCAATATTTTGGCATAACCCTTGATGTTAAACTCAAGCGGAAGCCATACGTTAAAAAAATGTTTAGAAATCAAGCCTAAATGTAAAATAATGTACTGATTAACGGATAGATATTCAGCCCTGTTGGTATGTAATAAGCTTTTGCTTTATGAACAAGTGTTGAATCCAGTGTGGATTAATGATGATGATTAATTAATGATGATTAATTAATGATCAACTCTGGAGTTGTACCAGACAACGTAATAGAAATATCATACAGAGATTCCAAAATAAGGTACTGCTAGGTATTGTTGGTGCTCCATGGTACATTTGTAACGACAATCTGCATAAGGACCTGAAGGTAGAAACAGTCGATAACGTTATCAAGGACTTGAATACATCAATGTTGATGTTCTGCAACTCTTAGATAATGATGGCTTAGTCAAAAGATTTAAAAAATTAAAATAATTTGATCTAATTCTGTGCACTTATAAGTAAAAGTCAGTGCACATTAAAAACAATAACATAGATGTTACCGTAGCAAATTTGAATAAAAACAAACAGCTTATTAGTGTTAATTTGCTAGATTGCTATAGTAAATAATAATTTTAAAAAACCTAATATACGAATATACCTAAGTGCTTTTCCATTATATTTCCAGTAATAGGCACAATTTTGGTTGTGGAAAGCGGGCTGGTGCTTTTCAGCAAGTCGAATAACTACAATAAATCACGTTGATGAAATCAATAGTTTTCACTCGAAGAAAACTTAACTGCATCAGTCAACATATGTTCTATTCTCTCCCCTGGTGAGTTTCCTTTCTTTGACCGCACCAACACGTAGATGTTAGCTATATCCGGAAAGGTCCTCAACAATTTTTCTATTAAAACTTTACCCAGAAATCCTGTACCACCAGTTACTAATATGTTAACATCTGAAGATTTTGATATTTTCTATATGTTGGGTTGGATATTATAAGATCATACCTTTATAGAAATCCTTTACGGAACACATATTCGTCGCTACTTACTAAAATGCACAGCACAAACAAAAAATAAACACAATGTTCCATAAGCTTATATATATGTACCTCTTTAAACAATTTGCAATACAAATAAATGATAATGATTATTCTACTGCGCTGGTTAATTTGTAAACATATGCATTCATCAGCATAGTTCATCGACTGTGGTTACATTGAACCATTTTTATACATTTTCTTTAACACCACTAGCTGGGCTTTAATGTTTTACTGTCGATTTTTTTACAGGATATTTTTCGATGTATAAGAATTAAAAAAATTGTCTAAATCAATACAAATTCAGAAAAATTAGTTAGAGGATAATGAAATAATGACATAAATGATCTAAGTAGAACATAGCAGTTAAATTCAATCGAAAAAGTAGTTTTTCTAACTAATAAATAACAATTCATCAATTGGTCAATCTTCTACTTTAAAATGAATATTTTTGGAGTTACTTCAGCTAAAAAGTTACTTATAAGCAATCCCTTCTCGACTTCAATACACTTTATCCAATATTTCTCCGGCATTAGTAGAGGATATTGGGGCAGTTTCATACAGTTTTTTATATTTCGCTTTCGCTAAAAAACTTTTAAAATTCGAAATGAAGTTTCGGTCACAGCAATTCATATATTGGGCATTCTTCTACTACAAAATTAACATTTCTTGAAGTTCTATCATCTAACAAATTACTCATGTAGTCTTCAGTCAGTTTCATTCAGTCTTTTTACTCCGCTTTCAATTTCTAATACATTGATAGTTTAGGTATTTTGTATTGTAGTAGAAGCATAATATTACTCAATATTTATGCAAATTTCCATCATGCTTTAAAAGAAGGAAAATAATGTACCCAACTCAAATTTGTTTTGAACCACCTCTAGAACTATTAAAAAAAGTTAACGGCTAGGGAAAATGGTTACCACTAAATTTCAAACTTGCTAAAAGATCATAAAGTACAGAGAGGCAATCCTGGCATCGCTATGCGTTATCCGAATATGGCAAAAACTTATTCAAGCCCTTTATAAACATTTTAGGAGATACTTTTTTGCAGAGTAACAAGATTGATGTCCCTGTCATAGGCAGGCCTAAACCATTATTCTTTTATCATCGCCAATAGAAAAAAAAACTATATGGAGAAGTATGTATCTTGCAGAAAATTGATCATAATGTTCCCGCATAAATAAACCCCTTTAAATATGTATAATATTTTATATGTGAGTATAACTTTTTTTGCTCTAAATTTTCCGATGTTAGAGAATAGAAAATATATAAGAAGATAAACAATGCGTTGGGAAAAAAGTAATTTCAGTTTTCTTCATCATTTTTAAATTAAATATATTTCTATAAACACTAATCAATAATATCACTCATTCGAAAACTTTAATATCTATGATTATGATCAGGTATGACAATGATTTTGTAATAGCAAATGTTCTATTCATAATTTAAAGATTCACGTGTATTTATTTTATAGATAAAACATTTTCTAATACAGTATGAGGCAAAAGTCCCACTACCATTTTGATTGCCTATAACTTTGCTAAAAAAGAAAAACCTTCGGCTCTTTTTAAGGCATTTTTCATGACATCCTGCAACATCTGAATTTCTTGATGATGATGATGACGATGTTGAATCGTTTGGGGTTTATTCACATAAACTTTTGTGTGTTTGTTTTTGTGCTGTTCAATCCGAAGATCTGGCCATGTTAAATCGCCACTTAGCGAAATTAGTCTTCTTCGGAAAACTTCATTCAATAATTGAATTGTTGAACGAGCGGTGTGTGCTGTGGCCTCATCTTGCTTAAACCACATGTCCTCTGGTCCTTGCTCTTCCGTTTCAGGCACCAGAACATTTCGAATCATGTCTTGGTTCTGTTCAGCAGTAACAGTAACTGCAACACCTTGGTTACTTTCAAAAATAGGGATCAATGATGTTTCCAGCATGGATGACTGTTCTGTTTATTGGCGTGACAACCAAGAAGAAAATGGGCTTCATCGCTCATTATCAATTTAGACGAAAAATCTTCAATTTCATCAGACAACCTTAGGATTGCATGACTGTACTCAACTCGTTGATCAGGATCTCTCGGTAGCAATTTTTGGACTAACTGAATTTTGTATGGGAACATTTTCAGATATTTTTTTTTAATTCACCTTAAACTGCGTAACTGGGAACCACGTCTCCGAATTGGCGTTACTGAAGGCTCTGCAACACTATCGCACACCAGAGAAATATTTTCAGCATTACGAGACATCCATTGTCTTCCAAAACGAAGTCTGTTTGCTGTCGTACCGTACTGTCGAAAATTCGCATGTAAACGATAAATTGCAGTTTTGTGAGACACTGGACTATTAGGATATTTTTGACGCAATTTCTGCTGAGTGGCAATAATGAATCTATCTTATTTATCTCATCTCTCTCTCTCTCTGTACGTTTAAATGTTTTGTTCTGCTGGTTATCTCTCATTTTCTTTTCTTTTCCTGTCGTACTTTTTCAACTATTCCGTGAATTAAAGAAACCGTACTAAAGAAGTAACAGACGACCTTCGTTTGTCTAGACAAATTGAAATATTAACTAAAACTAATTTAATCATTTTTATACGACTTGATAGCACAGTTCTAAAAGCATTTTTGTGGGTTTTTGCGACACACTTTAAATGACGACATATCGATCGCTAATCTCCTTTCCTATTGCCTAAATTGGTCGTAATTTGCTAAACAGTTTATGTGAAACCTTAAACATTTCAATACTGCGTATGTAATTTATTGTATGTTGTATTTTATCAAATAAATCATATCAAAGGTGCACTATTAACTATTACAATTTTTAAACTATCTTTTCGTTTTCGAAAAGATTCACGAAACGTCAGATTCAACGTTGTCCTGACTTTCTTTCATCTCTGTCCAGTAAATAATATTTTCTGATGACTCTAGATGATGTAAGCTCAGTTTGATTAGGTGTTGACTTCGGCATTTCGAAATAGCTCTCTGACTGTTTGAAAAGAATCTATATATTAATATTCTAAGCCGAAACCTTGGACTGCCTTTTAAGAATATTGCGAGTATGAAATAATATGATATTTAACATAGTTCGAGCAATACAATGTCACAAGCAAAGTGCGAGGTTATTCCAATTGTTGAGAACATAAAACAACAAGAATATATTCAGCTGTGAAAGGAAACAAAAGGCCAATTCAAATTCATGCAGAAATAGAGTTTAACTAATCAAAAAGAATATGAATAAGGGGATCTGTGTTTCCTATCGACAAGAGAACAATTTTCTGGCCAGTTTATATTTTCACAAACATATCTTTCAGATTCATAATAAAATCAGCTGTTAAATTCGATTGGATTTTAACATATATCTATATAAAATAAGAGTTTTCCATGTTATCGAATTATTCAGTATATATAACCAGTAATAAAGGAGCATTCAAAATTGTCATTATTTTTGTTGTTTGATTTGCATAAATTTCCTGTCCCATCAAGCACTGATGATGATGCTGCTCCATCATATCACAATAGCCGGTTTTAGTTGGTACGATTTCTAAATAACGATTTTTATGTTAACGATAAAGAACGACCTAGATGACCAAAAATTAATGTAAATTAATGTAGCGCATTGCGACTGGCGATGAAAAGTGGACCTACTATGACAATCCCAAGCAAAAAATGCATAGGTTAGTCCAGAAGAGCCAGTATTTCTGTGTAAATGGTGGGATCAGCAAGACGTAGTGAATTATGAACTGCTAAAACTGAATAAAACTATTACTACACATGTTTATCTACGTCAATTGAACAAAATGACCATTAATAGCAAGTAACAGTCGCTAAATCATCTACTCTCGCATCTACTTATATGACAACGCTCAACCACATGTTGCATGATTTGTGAAGGATGCACTGTTGCAGCTCAAATGAGAAATTCTGCTGCAACCCGTATACTGCCTTCTAATTACCAATATTCAGATCACTGGAGCATGGTTTGGCTCGCACACGGTTTCAAAATGCTGATAAAAGTGTGAAAATGGATTGATGTTTGGATCCCTACCAAACCAACATTGTTATTTCCAAACGATATCACCATATTGGCAGAGAGATGAAAAATATTTTTAGAAAATAATGAAAATATCTTGATTAATGTAATAAATAAAAAATTATCAAGTTTATCCACCTAATATTTTAACCTATTTTATCATTAAGAAACACATTTACATAACGAACATATTGATGCAAACATTCGCAAAAAAATAATTTCCAGTAGACTTCACATGAACAAACGTCAGCCCATTGTTTTCCTATTTCATTGTCAAGTTCCCATCGGGAATGAATATTCGTCAAAAAAGGAAAACAAGTCGTTCGTAAATATTTAAAAGCGTTTTTCTTTTTTTCGTAACTTAATATCTAATGACAAGTCTCCAGCCCGACCTCCATCTCTGTCAATCGTTTGTGTTTGCATAATTTTCAAGACTCGAGAAAAAACTCGACACAAAAACAAACAGGCAAACTTTAGGGGCGCCCGTATCATCTTTTATTTTCTTTTAATAATTTGTTGTGTTTCTAACGTTTACGACCTTTTATTTTTATAAATTGAGTTTGGCTGTTTTGACTGAAAACATACTATATTTGAAGTAAGCCTTTGCGAAGAGGTGCTTCAGAGAGATGATCTGCCATATATAAGATAATATTTATAGCGAGATAGTTACATACACATATACATAACATTTGAATATTAATGGCAATAAAGGCGAAAATCCACACACATTGAATTCACAAATAACAGAGCTAAGTCACAACGTGTCTTTATTAACGGCATGCAAATTCCATATATCGACACAACAAAGCACTTTGTCATGACCCTGGATGCCAAGCTCAGATGGAAGGAGCATATAAAAAAGATCAGGAAAAGAAAAAAGATCATCAAGGTCAAGAAAATGTATTACCTGTTATCAACCTCATCAAACCACTGTGGAACTATGGAATTCAGCTGTGGAACTGATTCAGAGGTTCCAAAACAAGGTGCTGAAATGTATTGTAAATGCGTCTTGGAATGTATGCGTTTGTGACCTCCATCGTGACCTATAAATTGATATGTTGATATCGTTGATATATATGACCCTATTAGACGATTTTCCAATTCCCGCCAAAGAAAACAGAGAAGAACCACGTCCGCTAGGTAGCGTCCAAAATTCTAAATGTGGATAATGTCATTAAAGGTCTCGAACGGAAAATAACCTTCTGATCTTGCAAGTGTTCAACACTAAGTGATTCAGTGAAAAATATATTAGTTGTAGTTGTTTGTTAATAGGTCAAGTCAAATTAAAATTAATTTTTAGTTATATTACTAGTTTTAATAAATACAATAATATAGAAAAGGATCAGAATTTGGTTCAGCGATACTACTCTACGTTTGGGTGCTCCTGTGCTTATGTATGAGTTCGTAAACGATTTCTAGGCTAGGGCAGGATCCTTTGGAAAAGGAGGAACTCCATTTTACTCTTCACATCACCAATCACAATATTTTCGTTTCATACCAAACCATCTAAATGTTTTTTTTTCTATGCTTTAATATCAATAATAATAATATAGTGATTATTAGTAAAAAGACCATACATTTTTAAATAATTGATTTATGAAAATATGAAAATAAACACCTAGCAATGTTATATTATATTCATATTCAATGTCATAACAGTAGAAAATAGCTAAATGAATGCATGTCGAAAATTTAATACGTTCATCTAATTAATATTACCTGGTTAGGTCAAAGGTTTTGCCGCTATCAAACTTGCAAATTCGCAAATTATGAATATTTAAAATTGAGTTACCAAACAGTTATTTTACACGAAATTTCTACAGCTACTTTATCTGTTTTGCATATTTATAAATCCTATTATTAAAGAAATATATATGTATATCTTTTTAATTTTAATGATAAATTGTATTAATTTTAACTAGATAGATAGGACGAAATTCGACCGAATTTTATTTTTAATAGGTAATTGTTATTGTTAATTATATTTCTGTCATAACAGAATAAAGGGTATAATTTTAAAACGATATGTTACTAAAACTTTATAAGTTTGAATAATCGAAAACGTTTTGATAAGTTTAAATTGCTACATCATTGAACATTATAACAAAGTACCATATTAAGATTATTTTTAGAACTGTAACAACTTAACAGCATCAGATATACATGATCTTTCTTTACTTTTATGTTACAAACCTTCATTCATATAGTTCTTATTACAAAAACAATAACAACAGGCTGATTAAAAAATAATTTCTTTAAAATTTTTTTTTTAATTTTTACCTTCTATGGATTTCGTTTCCCCACTATTTTGTCTTAATTATATTTGTGAAACTATCAACTCACCTACAAATGATAAATTAAGATTCTATAAAGCTATTTTGTAATTATGAATGTTCTTTGCAATATTCATTTTAACTCTTGTTTCAGTTTCTTAGAATCATGGATTTATAGCAAGATATTGCAAAATCATCAACGGATATGAAGAACTACAACATTATTCTTAAGAAAATGTTGAATTATTACTTAATACTAGTCGTCGAATAACAAAAACTCCATTAACACTCTCTCAAACCCAATATAGGTCTAAATATGTTTTAGTATAAAAAATGTAAAGAATAGTAAACTAATGCATTAATTTCTATTTACAGGTTTATTGTCATGGGATGTGAATGATTGTCTGGTTAATTTGGAGAAAGAATTGTCAATCATTACTGATCAAGCCCTAGAGGGAGAAGAAGCTCGATTTGGTAAGTGTATAATAAAGTTAACCTATCAATATTTGAAGATTATAATGACTAAAGGACGTTTGAAAAGATAATATATGAGGTACATTAACCAAGTAACCCACGTAGATTCAAAACAACTTTCAGTGATCCAGAGACGTTATTTGATTTATCATTTATCGCCTTTCAAATCATCATTTCTTTTTAATCGATTTTCTTCTTCTTCATATGAATTTTCCAGCAATTATTCGTATCCGAATTCGTAACAGAGATTTGTTGATTACGTGGATAGATTTTATCTCACTCAAATTGATTCGTTATTACTTGGTCCAACGGTCAATTTTATTTACTGAAGTTTCTAATTTTGTTGGTACTTCTTATTATGCATCGTCAGCAAAAATTACCATTATATTTTATTACAACTCAAGAACTTTACAGAGACAAACACACTACCATGTAACAATCCTGCCATTATTTACTTTAATTCAAAATGGGGATCTTGTTTAACTCTGACAACTCTATCCGAAATATTGTTCTTCAGACTGTTGGAGCAACGTCATGTTTAATTTATTGTTCAATCCTTCAAGCCTTTTTCATGATTCGCATAGTTTCAGAAAAAAGTGAGGGAATAGTCAGAATTCATATCCAAAACCTCCTCCATAAACGTGGAAATAATTTACAATGAAGAAATCAATTAAATAATGGATTTTATTTGTATCCGTAGGTCAGTATAATTTCCAGTTATCATTGTTGTGCAGTGAAATAATGGGATGGAGCCAAGTATGGAGAGTACGGCCAATCCAACATTTCTTTCACTGATTCTGTATGAGATAACCTTATCATGTCTTTGAGGGTATTGTGGACGTTTCTCGATCGATAAAAAGTTCAAATTGATCATTTGTTGTCAGTAACAATCAGAATTAACTTTTTCTCCAGATTTCAACAGTTCATAATCTACGACACCAACCTGATCCCACCTGAGAAAGCGATTTGGCCTAGCAGCCGATGGTCCGGCTTTGCCAGGTGATAACCGCGATTTTTTCTTTTGTGATTTTCGAAATAAATCCATTTTTCATCACCCGTCACTATTCAAGGCAGAAATGGCAGAATAAAAGTTGTTGGCCCACCAGGACGTTGTTTGTCTTGTACGTCGAAATCTTCACATAAGTCTCTACCAGTAAACGATAACTTTTTTTTTAAGAAACAGGTAACGTGAATAAACATTTTCAGTCACAAAACTTGAAATTTTCAAAATATTCATTATAAATCTATAAGGCTTTTATTATGGCGGAAGGTAACTTGTGTAGTTTAAGGTTAATATCGGTTAATTTAATGTTACAACAGTCGGAAAGTAATTACCGACACAAGTGATATGTCTGGGAGAACAATATGTTTTGGTTTTAAGTTTTACGGAAGTTGTTTGAAAGTTCTATGTCTGTTGTCTTATCTGTTTGATATAACAATTTTTTAAACCTAAGTACTTCTTCATAGCTATAAACATATGAAGAAATTTGACATAATTCTTTAAAAAATTACGTAATTAAACTTAATTTATAGGTGAACGTCTCATACAGTTTGCATCCGAAAATCTAGTCACCGAAATATTGATTCATCCCGCTGTGAGTACGCTGTCGCAATGCGTCCGCAACCTGCTCAGCAGCTTCACCAGACACAGGCACATCATCCATGCCGGATACACGTTCCAGGGAAATGGCTCGTGGGCACTGCAGGTTAACACTAAACAGGATTCGTAAAATATCGCTCGATTTGAACGTCTAACTCATATTTTCAGGATGGCACTTTTTCCTATACCGACTTTTCCGAAGCCTTCCAAGAGATCGAAGTCCAGAGGGTGATTCATGCCTACGAGAACGGCATTTCCTTGCATTTACACTGTAGCGTTGAGGGAGAATGGACACGACTGCCAAAGGAATCTTTTGCCAAAGCTTGCAAGGTAAATAGGAATGTGCTTTTCATTTTTTTGGGTGAGGTACTTAATCACAAAGGGTTTCTAATAGTTAACGTATAACGTAATAGTGTTCGTATTGATAAAATATATATATAAATAATCACTTATTGTAATGGATTGGTTATATTAATAAGAATATGTTTTAATTAACCCTTAGAATAATATAAAAATTGCAATTATTAAGTACTTGCAAGCATTCTGATTCTGATCTGATAATTATTTCACGTTAGTAAGGCATTTATTGGGCAACAATTGATATAATCGTATCAATCAAAATATTCTCATAACTCTCTGACCATTATTTCTTTAAGATCTACGGATATTTATATTCAGCGAAGGAATTAACCAATTTTCGAAATAATACGAAGTGATATTACACAAGCATAAGAAGTATTACTAAATCTACTTGGCCTTCAACTAGTGTAGTTAAAAAGTGTCAAGTTTAACATACATTCATGAAATGGTATTTAAGTGTGCTGGTTGTAAGACCGTAAATCTGGACAGTGGAAGATATGTTAGTGATAATACACTAGGTACTAATTTTCAAGAAAATGGAAACATTTATTTAATTAAAGCTTTATAATTATATATTATAATATTTATAATTTTATAATTATATATTTTACTTAATATTTAATTAAAGCCATTTGCTTCAATTCATCTTGGTCATGTTTCAAGCTATTTATAGATTCCATCCCAAAAAATTGTTTGGCTTTTGAGGAAAACCATTCATCAAGTCAATTTCTAACTTCTTTGAAATTATCGCAGTGCTGCTCAACAATCACGTGTCCCATTGATGCAGAAAGTGGATAGTCGGACGGGGAAAGATCTGGACGGTTTTGCTTTATGAGACAGCGGGTTATCGTGCTGTAAAATCACTTAACCGTGTCTTTGGGCCCATTATGGAAGTTTTTCGGTAGCTATCACTAGTTTTGGTAGCTACCACTATTAATTATTAATAATTTATTCGCCACGTGATAACCATTATTTTTTGCTTCAGGTTTTCAAGATAAATCCACTTTTCATCACCTGTCACTATTTGATGCAGAAATTACTTCCCATCAAACCTCTGAAGCAGCATTTCGCGGACAACTTTTTGATTTTCCATTTGCCTGTCATTCAATCGATGTGGGACCCATCTTCCCATCTTTTTTATATTTTCTATTGGTCTTAATTAGTCACTAATCGTTTCTTGAGCTACATTGAATACTTCTGCCAATAGTTTTTGAGTTTGGGTTGGCTCTTCATCCAATAACTATTGCAGTTTCACATTTTCAAACATTTTCGGTCTACCATGCCACATTCTTTATCTTGTTCATCGAAATAAAGATTTTTGAATTTTGGAAACCACACACATTCTCTCACATTTATTTTCGCTAAATATAACATGTATAGCTGTGAAGCTTGTTACCAGTAGAATAAAATGAAATATGTCAGATGTTAAATATATTAAATCATAACATTATATACTTAAGCTTAGCGACATCTATTAGAGAAACGGGTAATGACTTTCTGGTACACTTGGTATACGCATTGAACGTTTAAATGAAGAAGAGAAAATTTTATTACGTCCAATAAACATCAAAGTCTCAGCTTGACCCAAATCTCGACCATTAATACGTAATTTACCCCCAAAATTATATATAAAAGAACCTCGACCTGTTGCGGCTATATAATGGAGTCCTTCTCCAAGGCCCAGAACAATATTTCACACTAACGTTTTGTTTAAGACATGCTTTTGTTTTTAGGTTCGAGTTAATCCCACAGACGTACTAACGACCGGGTCGCCATCTATCCTGAACTTCATTAAATATTTAGAACCTTTCTTGATTCCCTCCACCCTGGAGAATATCCTGGAGAGCTCCGATGTAGTGGGAAACATTAGATTTTCCAGGCCCACCTTATACGTTTTTCCAGGTAAGCAATGTAGCGTGTTAATATTGATTACTACCTTTGCTATTCTGCGTATCATTGTTAGGAGGCGACAGGTTTATAGCAAGCTTCTAGAAATGTACAATGTATTATAAACTAAATTATTTATACCAACCAAGTATGATGTTTCTTAAGTTTTACGTATTTATTATTGGGTACGGCACAAATTAGTTAATACATCTGGTTTTTTGAAACCATCGAAGTTATAAACCAATTTCTGAAAAATAAATAAACCAGTAAACTGCCAAATCATGTTGTGAATGTTTCTTTCACTTCATAAGTCAATCTTAATAATTGTGTGTTTTAATTAAAAAATGTTACTATTAATATATAATTACTAGTCGTTGTCGAATAACTTAAAATTTACAATACAATAAAATATTTTTAACAAGAAAATTGAACCGACTTCACAAACTAACTAACACAAAACATTTTTTAAAATAAAATACGTACATAAACTAAATAAAAATAAACAAAAACCTTATATAAACTCTTTACTACGCATATTTTATATTCAACTATATACACACAATTTAGCTTAAAACCTACCTAACCCTATTTATCTATTTACAATTTTATTTTAACCAACTGATCACTCTGAAATCGGTATTAGCAACAAATTAGATATGTTTTGTTCGTAGTTTAATTTTGTGTATATGTCATAAAATTATATTATAATTTTTATATTGTTTGTTCTTGGCACCGACTTTGATAATAGTGAAAATAATATTGCAAATAGATAAATAGGTTTAGGTAGGTATTAAGCTAAATTGTGTGTATGCAGTAGAATATAAAATAAATATTATAAACTATATGAGAAATAACAAATTATTAAAAATAAAAGTTATATAATTTGATAATGTAGTTGGATATTATGTAAAGGTCAAAAGAACTATTAATTTCGACCACAAAAATATATTTCTGGGTCAATCAATATATTCTTCCACGATTTATGACTAAAAATATAATTTCTTAAAGCGTGTGTTACATTATATTTTTACATTCAATAAATATAATAATATTAAATATAATATTGTATTAATTAGTAACTAGAATCCAAATAAAAGATTCGACAGAAATAATATCCAACCTAATTAATACAAAACGTTTTTATTTCAGGAGATATCATTATGTTCTTTAACATAGTTTTTTTCAAGAAGAAATATGATTAGCTTATCAGAATTTTTATACTTATTTTTGCCAACTAATTCGATCATTAGTACTACGTAACATTAGCTATGAACTAATACATAATGATGAATATCATCGAATCATTTTAAACCAAGTATTGTAAAAATAATTCATTTTACTTGGAACAAAGACAAACTTTACAATATCTTAATTTTGTAAAAAACAAAGCAAGAATACATTCAACATTTCCCTGGAACACGAATGGAATATTAAGGAAGAAAATACGTTTTACACATTTCCCCAATGCTTTCCGCCGACACGACAATAACCATCCCCTACTTTCTGGAATTTACATATTCAGCAGTCTGTTTCCTTTTAAATTTCAAACTAAACAGAAAAGCGAAAATGTGTTTTTTCTCTGTCCAATTTTAGCCTTCCGTATTGTCCCATTTTTCACAGACATTTGGCGGATTAAATTTTAAATTCTAATAAAGGGAGGACTACAGATAACACAATACGATGACTGATTGGAACTTGTGATTTTGGGTTATTTTTACTCAACTCGATGAATTGAATTGTTTTAAACGGTGTTTTAAATGTTTAATATAGATATTTGCATGTATTCCGATCATTTTTTACTTTAAAAGGTTATTCATTGAAAGAGCATTGATACTATATACACGTAATCGTCAAAATAATATGAAAACCTTATGTATACATAATACTTATTTATTAATAAGTTATTGGGATACTATTTGCTTTTAAAATAGCTTCAATTCTTTGCAGAATACATTCCTAGTGTGTCTGAATTGTCTCCAAGTGATTTTGTAGCATTTTTACGGTAAACGATGTGGCCCGTTGAATGGAGGTAAAACGAAATGAAACAGTGGTGTTTACATTAAGTGACCGTTATTTATTGGCTATATAAAAATGTGTGGAAAATACAAATGATAAAAAGGATGGCAGCGGCGTTACCTGGAGACGAGGCTTGGGCAGTCGATGGTGGCACGTCTAAACCAAACGAGGGTCGAGCACTGAATGAATCGCAATACCATTCGATCACATTCCAGATAAACATCTCGGGGTTGCCGCCAGCTATTCCCTGTCGGGTTCTAGTTGGCGCTGCTGGCACCCCGCCCATGTTCAACATCTGGGATTATATTTCTGGGTATTTTGTAGACCGTTATTCCACGATGTAAAATTCGACATGCCTCAAGGTCGCTACACATTCTTGTACCAAAACGTCAGCTAACTGCTTCAATGATGTTGGAGATGGAAATTACTCCTCACTGCTTGCTCTAAAACTCCCCGTAAAGGTTCAAATATATTGAGGCCTAGCGTTGTGCTAGCTACTGTGCCGTCCAGGGAAGATATTTGATGATATTCTGGTGATCCTCAAACCATACTGAATCTTTCAACCAGTGTGTATGGGCGTGTTATCATCTTGGAATATGGCAGTGTTTAGCAGTCATATGCTAATCATAATAAGGACTTCATCATAGAATATATTTAAATACTCACTCGCATGAATCCAGCCAGTGATCTAAACGAGAGCACCAATATTATTATCAATTATTATTACCGACCGATAAACTGTCTGAATATTTTTTGATAATATAAGCTGAGTCCAATAAGCCTTGCAATTTATTGTCTTTTTTGATCATCCAGGTCGGGGTTTGTCATTGATATCGAAATCACTACTTTCAAATTGTTGAAACTAAAACTGATTATTGGTATATGACGAAGCAATATCACCATAATTTTCTAAAAGTATTTGGAGGACTTTGACAGCATTCTTCTTCAGATAAGCACCTACAAGATTCTAATTAATTCTACTGAGCTACATTGTTTTTTGAAAGGGAAAAATAATTTATGGTGCTTTTGAACTGAGAATCGACAACAATAATTTCAACGCCGCTCTAACATTTCAATACCACTTTTGTAGAACGATTTATCTTTTGCATCAAAATAAGCTTCAGTTTCAGAGGTAATCCCTTCATTTGAGCGAAATTTCTTACCGGTGAGCATTTTTTTATCTGTAAAGAGTCTGCCAGTGGTCACTGAGAACCAAATCTGGCGAATACGGTCTATGCGGGAGCAATTCAAGGTTCAGTTCATATAGTTTTGCCATTGCTTTGATTGACTTGTCAGACGGTGCGTTGTCTTGATGAACCAATTTTTTTTCTTTGCCATATGCGATCGTTTCTTTGCAATTTCGATCTTTAAATGCTCCAATAACGCTATATAATATTCACTGTTGAAGGTAGTTCCCTTCTCTACATAGTTGTTTTCAAAATACCGAGGCCATAACCGATTATTTTGCAAGCGCTTTGGACGAGGTTCACCAGTTGCTGTCCACTCAGATGACCATTGTCTTGAATGTGGAGTGAAGTGATGGATCCATGTTTCATCCATTGTCACATATCGCTGCAAAAATTCCGGTTTTACGTTTAAACATGACCAAACACTGCTCAGAATCATCAACACGTTCTTGTTTTTCGTCACCAGTGAGCAAATTGCGGTACCCACTTTGAACAGAGGTTCCTCATAGTCAAATACTCATGCAATATAAAACCAACACGTTCTTTTAATACCTTTTTGATATTAGCTAACTCTCGCAACTTCACTTTTCGATCATTCAAAACGATTTTGTGTTTTTTTAAAATGTCTTTTGGTGTTGAACACCTCATTTGAACGTCCACTGCGTTCTGCATCATAGTTGTCTCTACGACTACGTTTGAAGTCAACAAACCAACATTTTATTGTTGTTTCTGATCAAACAAAGTCCTTAAAACATTTCTTTTGACCGATATTTTTTCCCATTTAGAAGTAGCATAAAATTAAAACACGAAATTGTTTTTAATCCATTGTTTTGAAAATAACAAAATTAGTGTCACTCTTAGTATAATAATTCATAAACTTCTGAGTAGATTATCATGAAGCAACTTTCTTTTGAAGGTTAGTAATAAATAAAAACTTTTCAACGCATGTGTTATATTCTTGAGTAGGATCCAGAGATATAAGGAAGGAGATTTCAACTAAAGAAAATATTCTAAGAAAAATATTCTTGACGAAAAATTAACACTAATAATGTTTTTCTTTAGTTAGATCTAATCTGTCTATTTTTAGTTTTTTTTCTGCAAACAGCAATTTCATGAAGTATTTTGTTGTATTTACACAAAGTGTATAAGCATCATTAATCTATATCTCTACGATTTTAAAATAAACAGAATATACTAACCTTTTTTTATTGACAATGTTTCCAAGTAAACTTATACTCCCTTGTTCTTTTATTAAAGGAAAAGACAGCATTCAACCCTCTCCAAATTTACATATCCAACAGCGTATTCTCTTTAAAATTCCAAACGAAATTGAAACACAAAAATATATTTCTCTCCTGTCCAATTTTCTCTGTAAAAGCATTTCGCGTTATTTCATCCTTCGAAAAAAAAGGGATAAACGAGATCGTTTATTTTCAGATTTGTTATCGAGCTGAAAGGAAAAAAGAAAGATTTATTTAGGACAAGGATAAATGTAGTGCCTAAGAGATCTGGTCATAAAATATTTATATTACCACGTAATAGGAGATACGTATATCGAGTTTTTCCAATAATTAAAATTGTGTGGTCATTTTCAAAATAGGCTTCAAACATCAATAATCACTTCTTTATATTAGTAAATTTCTTTCTCTGGAACATTTTCTTGAGACCTGCAAACAGCCATTAGTCATTGGAAGCCAGATCTGGTTTATGCAATGAGTGAGAATGCAATTTGTTCAATTTGGCCATCGTTGTAATCTGCTGGTTGATTACCATTAATCCGACCATCGATGGTTTGATTGAGAGAACCTGCTGAATACCACGATATTACGTTCAAATCATAACGGAACCTTCGCCGTATTTGACTGTAGGAAATACACAGTTCGGTTCGTAGGCTTCTTTTAGGGTTCTCCATGCATAATTTTGGCAGTTTGTAGTTGACTACATCACATCCTGTCCAGGTTTTATGATCTTTGTATCGCTTCTTTCGTTATAAAGGCTTTGACAATCGCAGCCCTTCTATGAATGTTAGCTTTGTGGAGCTCCCGCCATACTGTTTTTATCGAAGCAGTTTTGCTCAAATGAGTTCTGAATTTTTGTCACTGTTTATCAAGACCCCTTTTTAATGTTCGTCGGTTTTTGTCAATTAACCTTGGGTTTCACTTATTTTTACTATTGTAGAACAAAGCTTATAACACACTAAAATATCGTCTTCCTTCTAGTGAACACTGAATACGGTGTATATATTTATATTTTTGTATGAGACGCCAAAAATATTTATATATATATATATATATATATATATATATATATATATATATATATATATATATATATATATATATATATATATATATATAATATGAAATTTGCTCTGATGATCATATTTCTAATAAACCCTCAATGTGATCTGAGGTTATTTTTATCTGAATAAAAAAATTGCAGTATGGCTCATTTTATCACAAGTATGTATGATTATGAATTGATTAATGATTAGTATGCAATTGAATTTGTTGATTCTTTGATGGCTCAGTGGAAATAATGATTGAACAATTTATAGGTGGACAAGGAGATGCTGCACTCTTCGGCATCAACGGATTCAACATGCTCCTAGATGGCGGCTACTCCAGGAAAGCCTGCTTCTGGGACTTCGTTAGGCATTTAGACCGACTAGACGCTGTTCTTATGTCTCGACTAAATAACAGCAGCATTAGCGGAATCGGATCGGTACTTAAGAGGAAGAAACAGGGCGCTGTGTATCCTCAAATTGGACATTTCTTCTGCAATATTCAGGTGAGCACTCATGAATTTTCTTTGTTGTAACATCTACCAATTTTCTACTTCTTTTAGGAACGCAAATCTCTTCTGAGTCCTGATGGGGATAAAGATAAAGACCCTCTCATCATCAGTCTTCTGGAGGAGGGTCAAAATTTGGTCCAAGATCTGCGTCAGCTTAACCTCTCGCCACAAACCTGTTACAAAGACAACGACCCTGTCATTCTCTATCATAAAGTGGGTCACGGTACGTTGAATATGTACGTGCTGTCACCAGACAAGAATTCGAGGGAGGTGAAAGACTTCCTCCAGAAATGGAACCAAAGTGATCCGAAACTGTTCGCTAGCGGGAAAAGCGGCAAAGAATTCTCGTTTCCTTTACAAAACTTGGTGTCGATCTGCGCCCTGCTAGTCTGGCAACCCGCTAATCCCAACGATACCATCACCAGAATACTTTACCCCGGCAGTACCCCACAGAAAAAAATCCTCGAAGCTTTTGATAAACTGAAAAGTGTCGAATGTATCAAACACCCAGTGTGCAGTGAGAAATCACTCGCCCCGGTAAAGAAAACCAAACAAGACGTTATAGATAAACTCAGTTCCAAAGACAAGATCATCAGCGATAAGAAAACAGAAAACAAGATCATCCAAGAGGAATCGATGAAGAATGGTGACATCATCAGTGAGGTCAAGGAGTCGAAGGTGAAGAAATCAGATTCGGTAGAAAGCGAGAAAGAAAAGAAAGTCAAGAAAGAAGACGAAGGAAAGAAAATTGAAGATGTTGGAAAAATTGTGGAAAATGGAGAGAAAATCAAACAAAAGCCAAGGATTGGTGAAAGCAAACCCAAAGGACGCAGTGAGAGTCAGCAAAGGAAGAGGCCCATCCAAGAAAGAAAAGGTTAGTATAATATTTTCATTTTCAATCAATACCCAACACATTATTAATGTTGTTTGAAAATGACATTGTATATTGAAAATGACATTGTTGATGTATAATTTTCTCTTACTTATTGAAGAGGTTAATCAAAGTATTCTCCACTGAAAACTATAACTCTATCCCATCTTTCATCTCTTTTTAAGCCAATTTGATAATAAATTAATTGTAGCACAATATAAAGTTATGTCTATTTTATTCAAGAAAAAGAAATTTAGACACATATCCTATAATTGTTGTTAATATATCACCATACTCAACAATATGATTAAATCTTTGAAAACAAAGCCTTTCTTATTGAACTATTGTAGTAATTTTTCTTAATCGACTGCTTTAATTGCATAAGTTGCTGACAGTAGAGAATACAGCAATTAATGATTCGGTCAGGTTCAAGCAACTCATGATGGACAAGTCAATTCCATCCACCATCAAACACTTAATGTAACCTGTTATCGTTACCAGTCTACCTTTATGTTTTAAAGAAGTTCGTCGATTTTTAAATGACATGTCACTGATCAACAATTAGTTGACCAGTTCTGACATTGGTGCTCACTTAAGCTCTTGTAAACGCGATAGGGTATCGCTTCGTCGAATAAGTATTACTAAAGATACGCGAATTTAATGCAATTTATTAGGAAAAGAACAGAAATTACTTTCCCCCCAATATATTACTTTAATTTCTTTAAAAATTACATTGATATTCACACAAGAAAAACATTATGGAGACTTATTTAGACCTCTAGTAGGTATGATACGAATCTGAGAGAAAATTAAGTATTAACAATATAATTTAAAAATCGATTTTGAGCAGAAATTGTGAAATAAATCGTAAAAATCAAGATAAACTACAAAGACACTGATTGTAACAAATAATTATGTCAAAAAATATTTGCCTATGTTTACTTCTTTACCAAATAATATGTTTCATTAGGTCCCACAACTCCTAAGAAGACATTAGAAAACAAAACCAACGGTGACTTAAAAGAAAAAGACAAGAAGCTACCGACAAAACCGTCCCCAAGTGCTACTCCAGCTAAAAGTACCAAAGATGCCAATAACCGCAGGGTAATTGAGAGCAAGAAAGCTCCGATCAAAAAAGAAGCAACTCCCAAAACAGCCCCTACCACAGAAACAAAGCATAAACTCGATCGCAAGCCTATTTCTAGAAGACCAAAGACTGCCAAAGGTCCACCAAGTCCTGTTAAAAAGGTATTCAATTTTTTTAATAGGTTAATGTGTACATTTTAGTTTTATTAATATGAACTGCCATTAGAGCCGTTTCTATTTGGTAATGTCGGTGACTCACGAACTGACGTTACCCTTTTCTAAACGCCTAGGTTAATTACTAGGTTATTATTATAAAATATTTAGTCACTAAATACCTCTTACAACTAACTATAAACAGTAAAGTGAACCAGTCGATATTCAACTATAAAACTACTTAATAAACTCTTCAAATTCAACTTCACTTTATATAGTCCATCCAATAAAACAGTGAACTCACGACATCAAAATGTATGTCAAGTCAGAACGTCGCAATGTTGCTGTACCAATTTTGATTTTTGTTCGTTTTAGCATTTTAACAACTGAAAACAACTGTAGTTAATCATACAGCCACAATAGTCTTTAGACTAGGGTCGTTATTATATTTATATTAAACTTTTGTTCACACCATCTATAAAGTAGAGCTACAGGTGCGTTTTTTTATTTAATGGTATCCCCTGGGAGCCTAATCCTTCTAATAAAAATTGTATATCCAAGTAATGTAATTTGCTCTCATTAGAGATCATATTTATCTTTTTACGTTTAGTTCTCATTTCCTTGGTTGCTGTATTTCTTTATCAAATTATTTTGATATAATTCTATTACTCCTTAGTTTTTTTTCTGCTACCTGTGTACATTTTTTAATAAAATTAGAGTGAATCACTTATTCACTTAATGAATTTTCCATATCCGTAAATCATTTAATATATTCTCTGTTCTAAATTCTAACCAAATACGCAGGTCTAAGCACAGAATTTTGAATCATAATCCTAAAAATAATTATGATGGTCAAAAGTTTCATTCAATCGCTGTCACTTTCCGTGTCACTATTTAAATCAATAATGTCTGATATTAAAGCGAATATATAATTAAAATTTACTGATAGAATATTATATGTTACAAGAAACTTACCTTCTCAACGAATGTACAAATTATCATAATAAATACTCATAAACCACAGGTGGTATTTTGCGAGGATAACAAAAATCATACACTATGCACTAAATACGAATTTACAAAACATGACTAGCAATGTCCGTTGGTCTATTGAAAGAAACTCTCTAACAACAATTTTTTTCCAGATGACTAATGGTGTACAAAAACCAGACTCGCTGTCTAAACGTGGTAAACTCGACAAGGAAGGCACCACCGACTCCAGCACCGTGAGCACTCCATCCGCCGACCAGGAGAGCATCCTCAAGAAGGATATCGCCAAGATGACCCCAGAAGAAATTCAACACTTGAAAGATCGCGAACTCGAAGAGCTCAAAGAAGAACAGGAAGCCGTCAAGGAGATAGAGGCGGTCTTCCGGAAGGGCGAAGACGACAAGGAAGAGGTCGAACCCGGCGTTCGCAAAATCAAAGACATCTCCATCGACGATAAACTGGAGACCGAGGAGTATCTCATCATCGAGAAGGAAGAAATCGTTGACACCACCGACCAGGAAGCCAAGGAGGACGAGATGCAGAAACTGGCTCGTGATAGCGAAGAATCCGAGAAACAGCGAAAACTGAGCACGGAAGAAAAAGATATTAAAATCGCCAAGGAAGAGAAGGAAGTAACACCTCCGAAAGAGGAAATGTTGTCTAAGGTAGCCGTCGAACAACCTGAATCCAAAAAGGTTCCCGTTGTGTCGCCGGAAGAAAAAGTTACCACTACAACTGAAAAGAAAGAAACGGGCGAAGAAGAAATGAAAGAGGTCGTCGAATCCCATCCGGAGGAGAAAATATCTGCTACCATGGAATCGGGAGCGACCACCACAGCTCCAACTCTCCCCGAAGATGAACGTATCACGTTGGACGAGATCAAGGAAGACAACGGACAAATCATCGAAGAAAAGCACGTAAAAGAAGAAACGAAAGAGAAGGAGGTACCCATCATTCAGTTACCACCGAAAAGCCAACAAGAGAGTCAATCGAAAATACCACAAGTCGTTGGCATATCTCTGGATAAACAAAAACACATCAGAGATATTGTTAAAACACCCGACGAGGTAGCCGATCTACCAGTCCACGAAGAAGCCGATTACCATGAGTTCCACACAGATGAGAAGAAGAGCAATGAAATTGACGTCCTCAAAGACACTAAAAAATCAGAACCACCATCATCCGAACTTAAACCAACCAAAGACGAAAAACCCATTGTTGAAGTCAAAAAAGAGGACTCGAAGACTGTCCAAAAAGAGCCCGAACAATCAACTACTCTATATAAACACGAAACGGTAACCAAAGAAAAGAAGCTAACCGATACCGAAGCATTTCTTCTCAAAGAGAAAATCCACGAAAGCTTCGACGAAGATTGGGTAGTAGTAACAAAAGACGAAAAAGAAGATGATTTTTCCGATATCAAAGAGCCTGGCAAGGCTCCAACGGACAAGAAAGAGGAAATCAAAGACGTTACGAAAGAAGACCAACAGTTAGATAAGAAAGAGGAATTAAAAGAAACCAAACACGCTGAACAGGATAAACCAGAAGCAGAAGAAAGCGTTAAACAAGAAAAGGCTACCATCGACATGGAAAGCAAAGAAAAAATATCGGAAAGTGAGAGCGACGAGGACTACAATATCCGAAAGGAAGATGAGATTCAGGAATTGTTAGTACATGAACAGGTCGATATCAAACGTCTTATCGAAGAAGCCGATAAGAAAGCATCAGTCGAAGAGGTAGACCAACAAGAGAAAGAGGAAATTGAGACTAAGATCACGAGTCTGAAGGAAGCGCACGAAGAAGTGAAAGATATCGATGAGAAACTGCAGGAACTGAAGAAAACCGTCGGTGAAACCGTCGAAGAGCTCAAAGTAAGCGATTTGATGGCGGAGGCGTCGGAGTCTGAAGAAGCCGCACATGTTCCCATTAAAGAAGACTTGGAGGAAATTGTAAAACTCGACGACAAACTGCAAGAACTGAAACACACGGCTGGTGATTCCGTAGAGATGATGGCGGAGGAAACCGTCCAATCGGAACCTACCACCGAAGAGCAGAAGAAGATATTAAAAGAACTTGATATTGACAAAACGCAACTGGGACGAAAATCCCCATCAGAACGGGAAGAAGACGTCAAAAAGATAGTCGCCAGCGTAGCTGAGGTTCTTAAATCCGAAGCTCCCCTAGAGGAACTTCAGGGAAAGTTGCCATTCACTCAGGAGCTTCGAGAGACCCACATAACTACGCAGGATTCTCCCACGACCGAAAAGGAAATCGTCCATATGGACAGCATTCCACCAATTGAGGAGGAGACCACAGTTATCCCCGAATCCGAAGAAAAGACAGATAAATCCAAGCGAAAAGACCTGCTAGCTGACGCTCGGGAGCTGATGGCCGAATCGTCGAAAATGATTTCCGGAATCAGAGAAAAATCTGAAGAAAAAGACAGCAAAGAAACATCGAAAGACGACAAGGACGAAGACTCCGGTACGGTACATCGCATGTTGGTAACCGCATCTAGTGAAGATGGCGGTGAAGAAATCGAAATATGCCCACCCGGTACTATCACTTTCTCCAGAAGCTCTGAAAGCTCCGGCCGTTCATCACCTGAGCCTTCCCAAAAAACCCAATCTCAGAAATCCTCTATCGTGGAAACAGCTTCAGACACCTTCTCTACAATCAAACAAATTACAGAAAAAGATCTCGAAGTTAAAGAAGACGACGTGTTTGAAGATAAACCATCGGGATTCTTCGAATCCATTAAAGAAACCTTTGGAAGCGTCAAGGATGCCGTGAGAGGCATTACCTCCGATGACGAGTCGAAAGAATCAGCCTCCGACCAGAAAACAGCAACAGAAGATAAATCTAGAGGTTCTATTTTCGATGCAGTAAGTGAAATAGGTCACGAGATTAAGCAGGGCTTCGAAAAGGTCATGACCGAAATATCTGAAGATCTCCATATGGTAGAAGACGTTATCACAACCGAGAAAGACACTGACAGTTTTGGTGATACACCTAAAGAAGATAAGACTGGACTAATTAAAAAAACTGACGAAATAATCGGAAAGAATGACTCTGTCGAAAAAGACCATAAAATAATAGAAAACGGATCAGTGATCCAGAAAGACCTTGCCCACGATGATGATCTTGTCTGTGATCTTCATGCGGCTCAAGAACTTGTACATCCAACAGATGATTTAATTGCCTCCAAAGATAAACATGTCGTTATAGGTGGTGCTGTACATTTTAAAGATGACGAATTTACTACCACCACCGAAAAAGAACACATTTCCAAAGAAAAAGCTTTTGAAGAAGCCACTGGTATTATCAAAGAGACCGAAAAAAGTGCTATTAGTAAAGTCGAGGAACTTATCTCCAAGGATAAAGAAATAGAGCTTACGAAAACCTCTACCGAACATGTGCAGAAACCTGATGATAAAATGCAAGAAACGTTAACCAAAACTGAGCTTAAAGATGATATAAAAGCTCTTCCTGATTTAGAATTAAAACACGATGCCTTAAAAGATCTTCCTGAGGAGAAAACCATCACTGCAGAAGACACTAGACCATCTTTTGATGATATAAAGGTGGTTGGCAAAAAGACTGGTGATCATATTGATCAAAAATTGACCCAACTGGAAGAAAAACTAGTCGTAGAAACTAAAGATATAAAAGATAAGACAATTTCAGTAATTCCTGATAGCGTAGCGGCGGGTACAGATTTAGTCGAACCCGATAGAATATCATCAATTGGAGATAAAATTGAAACAATTGAGAAAGAAGTGCGCGAACATGTTATCGAAAGTAAATTAGACAAATTAGAAGACAAAACCATTCATGATGTTCTGGATAAGAAAATTGATACTGATATCAAAGGTACTATCGCTGTAGAGGAGGATGTAAAAGGTATCGGACAGTTTTCTGACAATTTTGGAGATTCTTTGAAAGAATATCAACAAACTGTGGCCGAAATTGGAGCCAAAGATGATGTAATCAAAGAGGTGTCCTTCGTTGAATCCAAAAAGGATAAGATCGACACAAGTCATATTGATATCATCAAAGATAAAGAAGAACAACTTAAAAAAGACGTGGATGCATGGGAACCAAAATTGACTGACATCAAAACAGTGACAGAGAAAGTCGATGACAAAAAATCCGAAGATGCCAAAGCTCCCAAAACGGAAGAGACTGGTTTAGGAACAATGACTGATATCAAGGACCACGTAGTTGAAGACAAAGTAGCAGTAGGAGAGAAAATTGTAGACAAATCATTTGGAGATGCCAAAATTAGCGAAGATATTACGAAAGTAGAAACCAAAATCCATGATATTAAAGATGAATTTGTCCCAACTATCGATAAAATCGTAGAAACCGTGAAGGATGAAAAGAAACTCGAGCAACAAAAGGGTAGTACCATAGATACAACCAAGGATCATACCGAAATTGAGTCAACTGAAAAAATAGGTGCTAAAATCGATGGTACAGATCTTAAAGATAAAACATCTTTCATTGGAGCCATCATTGACCCTATTAAAGACACAATACTAGACGCCAAAGATCACGTGGTGCAATTCGCTGAGAAAATTGAAGATAAATTGAGCAAAACGGAAGAAAAAATTGCTGACGAAACCAAGATTCTTCAAAAAACCGAAGATGACCTAAAAGAAAAAATATCTGATCTTAAAGAACAAATTGTGTCAAAAGTAGATGATATTATCGATTCCACCAAAGAGTCCGCAAACACGTTAGCTGATGAAATTGGAAAGATTGATGATAAGGTGTCTGAGCATGTTGAAAAAACTGAAGACCATTTCGAATCTAAAATAGCTGATGTCAAAGAGAAAATAGAACCTCAAGTAGAAAGTATTGTCGAGTCTGCCAAAGATGCAATTAAAGTAGTGGACCAACAAATAAAACCAGCTGAAGAAAATATAGACACTACATCGGAACAAATCAAACATGATAAAAAAGAGATAAAAAGTGATATCAAAGAAACAAAAACATCCCTAATGGAATCTACTAAAGATGTAGTAGGTGTTCTTGTAGATCAATCCAAAAAAATAGAAGATAAATCGGCAGCTGTTGAAGAAACTAAAAAAATAGAAGACAAGTTTGAAATAATCGAAAAATCAGATGTAACCAAAATAATTGACATCAAAGATCAAGCTATACCGCTTGACAAAGTACTTACTGAAGATATAATAAAAACGACCGATCAACCAAAGCATTTAGAACAGAAACTTGATAAAGAAATAAGTAAACTGGAAGAAAAAGTTACGGAACAATTACCCGAAGAATTTAAAGATGATGACAAGAAGAAAGTAGATGTTGATTTGAAATCAGTAGTCGACCACACGAAAGATGCAGTTTGTACAATAGAAGACAAGCTAACCAAACAAGTTGAAGACACCTTATCTGAAGCAACTAAAATAATGCATACAACTGAAAGAGACTTAGATACTAAAATCTCCGAAATTAAAGATCAAGTATCACAAGCTGATGCTGTTGAAGTTAAAATTATTAAAGATTCTGCAGAACAAATTGAAAAGGTAAAAGCTATTGATAAAGTTGAAGATAAAATTAAGACAGCTGAAACTAAAGTTGGAACCGTGATATCTGACATTAAGGACGAAGCGGTTGATCATTTTGATGCAGTCATCGATTCAAGCAAAGGTTTAATTGATATGATAACTGACAAGTTTGAGAAATTAGAGGAAAAAATAGAAGACAAGCCACATCAAGCAGAACAGAAAATTTCATCACAAATTGATGTTGTTGCTAAAGATTCGATTGGTTCTGAAGACAAGAAAATTGAACCAAAAGAAGACAAGTTATCCGATAAAATAGAAGAACCTCTAACCAAAATAACCGACACCTCAGATATAATTGCATCGCATATTGATAGTGTTATCGATACAGTGAAAGATTCATATGATGTATTAGCCGATGAAAGCAAACAATTAGAAGATAAACTTAAAGCTAAAGTTGATGAAATCGAAGAACAATTAGTAGATAAATTGCCGGAAATTTCCAAAACTGTTCAGAAAGTTGAAGATGATATTCAAACAAAAGTAACCGATCTAAAGGATGTTAAAGAGTCTTTGGTAGCAAAAACTGATGAAGTAAAAGCTATTGCAGATAAATTGGACAAAACTGGCCAAAAAATCGAACAAACTGTTACTGATTTGGAAACCAAAACCACAGATAAAATGCAACAATTAGAAGAAAAAGTGGAAAAACGATATGAAGAATTAAGTGACAAAGTCACAACCAAATTATCCGATGCTTTTAAGGAGGTAGAAAAAATTGAATCAGATCTAACCACCAAAGTAACAGATACTAAAGATGAAATCAAACCGCAGGTAGATGATGCCATCAAACATGGCAAAGAATTTGCGGAATCGCTTCTTGGTAAAACCAAAGATCATGGAGAGGAGGTTGTCGAAGAGAAATTAGAAAAAGTTGAAGATAAATTGAGCAAAGTAGAAGCAGATTTGAAAACAACATTAACTGATATCAAAGAACAAGCTGTATCAAAGATTGACGATTTCCTAGGCTCCACCAAAGACTTCGTAGGATCACTCATTGAAACTAAAGATAAAACTGCTGAAAAGATAGCTGAAGATACTAAGACTTTTGAAGCAACCAAAGACGAAATTCTGAAAGACGCTACAGTATCATTCGCTGATACTGTTAAACAACATGAAGAAAAACTAAGTACACTAGGAGACAAGTTAACCGAAGATATTAAATTAGCAAAAACTGAGATTGAACCTAAAACAGACAAGTTATCTGACAGACCGTATGAAACTGTTGATGGAAAAGAAAGTGAATTATTCGACACAAAAGAAGCTAGTGCTAAAATGGATGATCATACTGTTACTGATGATAAAGCCTCAAAAACTACAGAAATTGCATTGAAGGATGAATTAGCTGCTGCTAAAGACAAAATTGTACCCACTTCAGAACCTACAAAAGAAATCGCTATCACTGATACTATTACGAAATCAGATCACAAAACCGAACTTTCAGAAGATATTCATCTCGGAAAAGGAATAGAATCAGAAGCACACTTTAAACCAACTGAATCAATTGCTAAATCAGAAGAAATAACCGAACCATCAAAGATTGCTGAAGAACTAGGCACTACAGACAAACATGATTCTAAAGATGTAAAAGGGCCTTTCTTCGACGAAGTCAGTAAAGTTGAGATTGAAGCTTTAACTGAAACCCACATGAAAGAAACCAAAGGTCTCCATTTAGAGGAAGTTGAAAAACAGAAGGATGAACAACCGAAAAAAGAAAAGGAGGATATCACAAAATCAAGTGAAAAAGAGGTCCCAGACGAATTCAGTAAAAAAGATGAAAAAGAAGGTGAAAAAACAGTCGATGTCAAGCGTGTTACGTTCGAAGAACAGTCTGATGATATTAGAAGTGATCAAAAAGAGAAACCCGTGGATCATTTTAAGGGTACCGAAAAGATATCTGAAAAAGCAACCTTGGATGAAAAGGAATCTGACGAAGTTAAAATCAAAGACTCAAAAGATATCAAAACGACATATGATGAGAAATTCGATGGAATTCATCCACAAACAGACGAGAAGACGATAGAACATCCTGATCACAGCAAGAAAGATATTACGGAAACACCAGAACAACCTTCTTCTGACCGAGTTGAAACTAAAACCGAACAGAAAACAGAAAAAGAAGAACAAAAAGTAGATGAACTTAGTAAAACCACAGAAGACATTTTAAAAATATCTGAACATATTTCCATTGATAAAACTAAAGAAGGCGATGAAAAGAAGATAGAGAAAGAAGATACCAAAAAAGAAGAAAAGGAGAAAGATGAAAAAATTGAACAACTAATAAAAAGCACCGCAGATGTCACAAAAATACCAGAACCACTCTCTTCTGATAAGGCTAAACCAGCTGATGACGTTAAAATCGAAAAGGAAACTGAAAAAGAACAGAAGGTAGACCAACTTGTAAAAACCACGGAAGATATAACAAAATTACCTGAACAAACCATCCTTGATAAGGATAAACCATCACAAAAAGAAGATCAACAAAAGCACGAACAGCTAGATGATATGAAGCCTGAAATCAAACACGAAATGCCTAAAAAGGAAGAAAAAGAAACGGACAGACAATTACATCATCTATCAAAGAGTACAGAAGATGTACATGATGCGATCGGCTTTGATAAAACCAAACAATCGCCTGAAGGGATGAAATTATCTGAAGAAATTAAAGAATCAATTGAAAAGGATGAAAAACTCAAAGACGAGAAAGTAGATCTACAAAAAAGTTCGGAAGAAATCACAAAAATATCCTTCGGTAAGGACGATACTAAAGCAGAGAAAGAAATAGCTGAAAAAGTTGAAAAGCAATTAGATCATCAACAGAAAGAACCAGAAGATATCATAAAAAAATCTGAAATTGCAACATCTGAAAAAGATAAGCAACTCGATATTCACACTGAAAAGGAAACAATTGATACAGATAAAAAGTCAACTGACGAAGTAAAAAAGAGCACAGAAGATATTTCAAAGTTACCAGAACAAGGTTCCTTGGATAAATCTAAAACATCTGATGAGGTTAAAGACGAGAAGCATCCAATGGAGAAAGAAGAAGAAAAGATCGTTAAATCTGGAGAAATCGCCGTTGAGACAGTGAAACCGCTTGATGCCGTTAAAATCGAGAAAGAACTACTTGAAGCAGACAAAAAGCAAGTTGACCACCTAGAAAAAAGCACTATAAATATCACCAAGATACCAGAACAAATTTCTGAAGCTGTTAAGATTGAGAAAGATATAACGAAAGAAGATATAAAACAAATAGATCAAAAGATCGATTTAGATTTACAAAAGGGCAAAGGAGACCTCGCAGACAGAACCGAACAAATTAAAATGGAGAAAGAGATAATCGAAACAGAGAAAAAACAAGGAGACCAAAAAGTAGATCACGAAAAGAAGAGTTCAGAAGATGTCGCCAAAATTTCTGAAGAGAAATCAATTGATAAGGCAAAGTTGCATGAAACCGAAGTCGAAAAAGGGACTGGTAAAGACGAGACGCCCATAGGCAAGGAGATTGATTTGCGAAAAACTACTGAAGATGTAACTAAATCATCTCAAAATATCTCTGATAAGGACGAATGCAAAATCGAAAAAACTGTTACTGAAAAAGACGAAAAACAAATAGATCAACAAGTACATGAATTATCGAAGAGCATTGAAAATCTGACCGAGATTTCGGAGCAGGTGTCTTTTGATAAGTGCAAGCCATCTGATGAGGTTAAGATCGCGAAAGAAACAATCGAAAAGAGTGAAAAACAAATAGATCAGCAGGTGGATCATCTGTCCAGGAGCATTGAGGATCTCACAAAAATATCCGAACAAGTGTCCTTTGATAAATGCAAGCCATCTGATGAGGTTAAGATCGAGAAAGAAACAATCGAAAAGAGTGAAAAACAAATAGATCAGCAGGTGGATCATCTGTCCAGGAGCATTGAGGATCTCACAAAAATATCCGAACAAGTGTCCTTTGATAAATGCAAGCCATCTGATGAGGTTAAGATCGAGAAAGAAACAATCGAAAAGAGTGAAAAACAAATAGATCAGCAGGTGGATCATCTGTCCAGGAGCATTGAGGATCTCACAAAAATATCCGAACAAGTGTCCTTTGATAAATGCAAGCCATCTGATGAGGTTAAGATCGAGAAAGAAACAATCGAAAAGAGTGAAAAACAAATAGATCAACAGGTGGATCATCTGACAAGAAGCATTGAGGATCTGACCAAAATGTCTAAACAGGTATCATTTGATAAATGCAAGCCATCTGATGAAGTTAAGATCGAGAAAGAAACAATCGAGAAGAGTGAAAAACAAATAGATCAGCAGGTGGATCATCTGTCCAGGAGCATTGAGGATCTCACAAAAATATCCGAACAAGTGTCCTTTGATAAATGCAAGCCATCTGATGAGGTTAAGATCGAGAAAGAAACAATCGAGAAGAGCGAGAAGCAAATAGATCAACAGGTGGATCATCTGACCAGAAGCATTGAAGATCTCTCCAAGATCTCCGAACAGGTATCGTTTGCTAAATGCAAGCCATCTGATGAAGTCAAGGTCGAGAAAGAGACAATCGAGAAGAGCGAGAAGCAAATAGATCAACAGGTGGATCATCTGACCAGAAGCATTGAAGATCTCTCCAAGATCTCCGAACAGGTATCGTTTGATAAATGTAAACCATCCGGCGATTTCAAGGTGGATAAAGAGGTCATTGAGAAAGACCAGAAAATCATAGAAGAACGAGTCGCTCATCTGGAGCACAGCCTCGACGAAGTCTTAGAGCTCGCCAAGAACATATCATTCGATACTTGTTGCATGCCTACCAAGGACTATCAGAAATCAGACAGAGAGGAGGCGTCAACGACGACGGAACGCATCGATTCCAATAAGTTGGCCGATGCGGCTTATTCCCAGAAACCGCCTTCGCCTTATGACGGCAAGGAGAAGGTAGACGCCGAGAAAGACGTGGTGGAAGACAAGAAGAGGGATAAGGAAGAACCGCATGATCAGGATAAATACGATAAAGAAACCAAAGACGTGAAAGTAGTTGCGAAGAAAGAGGAGTCTAGTCTAGCGGAGGCAAAATTAGATGTGATAGATAAAAGTGGTGATAAAATTAGTTCTAAGGATGATGTAGTGTTAGAAGTAAGTTCTAGTCAACTGGATAAGAGCGAGCAAGAAAGTATGGAGAAGAAATCGGTGGCGAAGGAGAGTTTAGGCCTGAGCATAGCTGCGGAACCAAAGAAACTGTCGATATCCGACGTGGAAATCAGTATTAAAACGGACACCAAAACAGTCAAAGACGCCAACCAAGCCTTCTTGGATAACGAACGAGTGGGAGGAACTACTGATACGTGTGATGCGAAAATCTATATCAGACCTGTAGAGCAACTTCCAGCGACTACCACCGCATCCACCTCATCGACCTCGCTTCCTTCTCCGAAACCGACGCAAGAGCAGTCAGGGAGAACCACTCCACCCACGGTTCCAGCCAGTCCCATCGGCAGAGATATGAAATCGCCATCGTCCAGAATGGAGGGAGGACTTAGCGAACAGACTGAAACTGATGACGACGATTTAAGCACCAAATCGCAGGTGGCCCACTCTCAGTCGGACCTAGACGAGCTGGACATGAAGATGGACCCCATGAGCATGTCCTTCTACGGTTCCCTACCCGGTGATGTGCAGGAGACCGTTCCTGCGACTCACCTCTATGAAATCACACAGGCGAGGTACAGGAGTGCGGCATTTGATGAAGGAGAGATTGTAACCAAGGCCGAAGAAATCGATCTCATGTCAGCCAGCTTTATTGGTAAGTTTTAAAATAAGTAAAACGGTCCTTAGGTGTAAGGAAAGACGATTGAAGCATAATTTTCTTAAATATAACACATAAGCTGAAAAGTCCTGGGTGAAAAGTGAAAGAAAACGAGTTTTTTGTTCAAAATTGGCTTTATTCATCAAGGTAATATTCATCATGAGCCACACAATCATTTCAGTGCCGCTCTAACATTTCAATACCACCTTTGTAGGACGATTTATCTTATGCTTCAAAATAAGCCTGTCACCAGTTACTGTCTACTCAGATGACGATCGTTTATCGAGGCCAAAATTACAGTTTGTTCCATTTAAACATGGCCAAACACTGCTCAAAATCAACAACACGTTCTTGTTTATGGTCAACAGTGAACAGACGATGCACCCTCTTTGAACAGAACTTTCTCATATTCAAATGCTCATTCAATACAAAACCAACACGTTCTTTTGATATCTTTATATCGATATCGATGTATAGATGTTAACTACTCACGCAACTTCACCTTTCGTTTTTTTAAGACGATTTTGTGGATTTTTTTGATATTCTCTGGTGTTACCAACTCATTTGGACGTCCACTGGTAATCATCAGTGTCTCTACGACCACGTTTGAAATCAGCAAACCAACGTTTTATTGTTGTTTCTGATGGAGCAGAGTCCTTGTAACATTTTTCAAGCAATTCCTTCACTTAAATGGCATTTTTTCTATCAAGAACAGTGTAAAATTGTTTTTGATCCATTGTTTTGAAAATAATAAGAAAAAGTAGTGACACTCTTAGCACAGCATCTCGCAAACTCATGTGTAGAATATCATGAAATTTTAACAGCTTTCTTTTGAAGGTTAGTACTAAAAGCGGTGAATACAATAAAACTAGCGCCATCTATGCGTTAGGCCCGTGACTTCTCAGCCGTTATGTTATAATCCACAATTTTACTCATTTATCTTTCCAACATCTTTAACACCATCGTACATATTGTGAGTTTTAATTTTAACTAATTTTCACGCGTCGGTTTTAGGAGAACTTCCTTCACGACCTTCTGAAAGAGAAGAAACCGCCCACTCGCCGGCACCCAGTTACTTGTACGAAATAACCAAGGCCAAATTCACCCGACCCAGCGAACCGGACGTGATGACCGCCAGTTTCGTCGGCGAACTCCCCTCCTCCTCCGGCGACCGGGATCGTCAGCAACCCGATCCGATGACCACCAGCGTGTACTTCGACGATCCCATCGCTTCCTGGGGCAAACCGCTGGGACTCCCGAGCCCCGCGCCCCCCAACAACGAGAAGGGCACTCCCAAGAAGGAGAAGAAGCTTCCCGCCTACGTCACCGCGAAGAACAAGCTGAACGACGACAGGAAGCGCGCGGAGTCGCCCTCCAAGTTGAAAGCGAAGAAGGTCAGCCCGGTCTACGTGGATCTGACCTACGTGCCTCATCACGGGAATCATTACTATTCCTACGTCGATTTCTTCAAGAAAGTCCGAGCGAGATATTACGTGTTCTCCGGCTTGGAACCGAGCCGACAGGTGTACGACGCGCTGCTGGAGGCCAAACAAACATGGGAGGATAAGGATTTAGGTAATTTCCAGTTTAATATGAACAACATATCGTTTTTTCTTTCACAATAACGAAGTTAAGTACATATCGTCTGTTTAATGAAACAGTGAACTCGCGTCATCTAAATTGATGACATCAAGACGTCGCAATATTGCTGCATTAACTCAAATATAATTAATTTTATATTTTAACATTATAGTACACCTATTGCGCCGGCTTGGTGGCGCAATGGTAAAGGCGATTGTTGCGGTAGCCGCGGGTTCGAATCCTGCTGGGGCATGGTCGTACATTTATGTTTGTGATTGTTTAAAATTTGTGATTGTCCTAGGCAAGAGTCGGACAAGGAAAATGATCCCAATCACGCCAGTAACCAGGCTGGGTAAGACCGGCTGTCTTCTACGATGATTTCTAAAGTTGGTCACTCGCCAGTCGGTAGGCTTAATGCTGATGGTTCCGTGGACCATCAGCATTAAGCCTACCGTGGACCGCGGTTCGGAGCCCACGTTAAACTTTAAGCCCTGTCCAGATATACCCATAGTTGGTAAAAGGAGACTTTAAAATATATATAAAAAAGTACAACTATTGCATATACTTTCGAGGGATTTAAACTACAGTTAATTATACAGTCATAACAATTTGTAGTTTAGAGTTGTGGTTTATTATAACAGGTCAATTGAAAAATCCCCTGCCTACGATAGTAAAACACATTTTTTTGGCAAAATTAGTTTTATTTTATTCAACATAATTCCCTTCAAGGGTGATACACTGATTATAGCGACCCTCCAACCTTTCGATATCATTTTTGTAGTACGATTTGTCCTTTGCTTCAAAATAGGCCTCAGTTTCTGCGATCACCTCTGCATTCGATGAAAATTCTTCTTCCCAGCGAGCATTATTTTGAGATCTGAGAACAGGAAATAGTCTCTGGAGCCAGATCTAGAGAATACGGTGGATGAGGAAGCAATTCCAAGCCCAATTCATATATTCTTGCCATCGTTTTCACTGACTTGTGACACGGTGCAGTGTCTTGGTGAGGCAGCACTTTCTTTTTCTTCAAATGCGGCCGTTTATCGGCGATTTCGCCCTTCAAACGATCCAATAACGCTATGTAATAGTTCGCAACTTAAGATCGACACCGCAATAATTCCATGGCTGGATAGCGTCACGTACGTAGGTCTTCACTTCGACCGGCGGTTCGGTTGGCATTCCCAAATCCAGAAAGCAATCGAAAAAGGTTCGGGGATAGCAAACCTGCTATCTTCTCTGGCCTGCCCTTCTAGCAGACTTCCCATCTCCATCAAATGCTTTTTTTACAAGATGTTAATTCGGTCCGCACTCCTCTACGGATCTAATGTCTACTTCAAGTTTGTTACACCCAACCAGGTCAAACGGCTTCAAGTTTTCCAAAATAAGCTCCTCAGGAGAAATCAAAATCAAAATCAGAAATAATCAAATTCATAGGGAAACTGACACTCCAGAAATCAAACACTTCATATCTCAATCATTCCACAAACAACAGCTCAGCTCAAGTTCTTCTGAAAACGCGCTTGTTCGCGAGCTGGTCGACATGCTGGGAGCTTAGCACCGCGTCATCGCTAAGCTCCCCCTTTTCCAGGCTGAAACAGCCTCATCCGTCGCTACAGTCATAACTTTTGCCCCATACAACACTATCCAGTTGTGTGTTAATTCAGGTTCGCGAATCAATAGAATCGTCGGGCCCTCGTGCCCAATAACAGCTGCCCAATCAGGCGGTGCCATATCCCCAAATTTAATGCAGTAGCAGTAGCGATCCACAGGGGTCAACTGTGAGGCGGTTTCGGTTTAGTGTATTGGTAAGCCCAGAGGCAGTCCCACATAACCCGGTCCAACTTGTCACTCCAGGGCAAGTCTCCGCGACCAGGTATGCGTCATGCTTTCCACGGCCTGGTTTTTAGGCCAGAACAAAAAAAAGCTATGTAATAGTGGCTGTTGATGGTCCTTCCTTTTTCAAGGTAGTGAATGAAAATTATTCCATGCGCGTCCCAAAATACAGACGCCATAACCTTGCCAGCCGACTGTTGCGTTTTCCCACGCTTTGGAGCGGGTTCCTCGTGTGCGGTCCACTCGGATGACTGTCGATTGGACTTCGGAGTGAAATGAATATTTAATACTATAAAAATGAATGTATAGACGTAATATTATCAAAAAATTGTATATTTAAAACTTGTTTCCTAAAAACTTTTTCTTATTTTTAGAAGTTACCATCATCCCGACTTACGACACCGACATCCTCGGTTACTGGATCGCGGAAAACGAGGAACTGCTGTCCAAGTTCAAGATCGATCTCTCGCCCTCGGCCAGCCGTTGCACCATCAACCTCCAGGATCACGAGACCTCCTGTTCAGCTTACCGTTTGGAATTTTAAACCGACCACCATACTGCTGCCACTTTGAACAAATTCAACACGTCCATTTTTACCAATACAAACAAATTAAACGTCACGAAATAACTTTAAAAAAAAATATCTTCCCACACTTTACCTCCTCCGAGATAACGTCTTCTTTAATGAGAAAAAAACCTACACACCCCCCAAACCCCCAACATTATTCCCGTGCTAGAAAGGGAAATAAACAACGTTCACCGGAAGAATGACTCATCATGCTTAAATAAGACTGAAAACGTGTCGGAAAGGGAACTAGTTCTTATTTAATTATGATCAAACATCATGAAATCGATGGTCGGCTATAGTAAAGACGTAAAGTTGAAGTTTCAGAAGTTTATCCGTTGTAAACAATGAAGAAATTTAGTTAAAAGGGTTAAAAGAGAGCATAAAGCTAACCTAAAATTTATTATTAAAATCACCTTCTATAATACCATTAAATGTTGAGTACATCGACTAAAACGTGGGAGGCCGGGTAACAGTAGAGCGTCGAATAGAAACGGAAAGAACGAAGAAGAATAGCAATACAACCTCCCATTGTTTAGTTGTTGGTCTAGCTTCTTCTATATGTGTTAACTATTTAAAAAAAGAAAGGTATATTGATATTTTGTTTTTATTTGTGATATAAACATAACTAAGTTGCGAGTATTGCTATTGTTGGACAAGATGGCGAACAGCTGTTAAAGATAACTGGAACAGTGTTGGCATTTTGTAAATGCATTTACAGGTAATTTTAATAGTTTTAACATATTGTGCTTGTTTTCTGTGCAATAGCATGTAAGACTTATGTTCCATACATTTATTTATACAATTATTATTTGTTCATATATATGTACGTGTTTTATTTTATGATTATCATTATTATTATTTTCGAATTTAGAATTAAGGGCCTACTAGATTTTTTTCGTCTATTAGTCGAAGACTGTTTTTATTATATACATAATAGTGCTATATTAAGAAATGAAATAAATACTTTTTGGTTCTTAAGACGTTTTGTTTTGGTTTTTAGTTTCGAATACACAAGTATTTTTGAGTGCAGTTTATATTTATTGAATTTCCGACAAGATGACAACTTCCAGATCAAAATCAAGTATGTTTTGCGTTGAAATAGATAACAGTGACAATCTTTGACAGAACATTTCGATTAAAACCGCGGAAACTGCCCAACTTGATTCCTTCATATTTTGTTTAAGTGTCATTCCTTTAGACTAAACTTTAGAAAATAGAGCGGGAAAAAAGGATAGTAGAAGCTTTACAGGCCGAGGTTTTCTCAAGACTCTTAATGGGTAGCTGTAGACGAGTTTAATGTTCTCTTGGCAAAACTTTGGTCCTGTACAACTTTAAAAATTAGTGGGGCCATTAGAAAATATACACTGAACTCAAAAAATACTGAGATGGGATTAAACGAGCTTTCAAGTGTGACAAATTAGTATTGTTAACTAATGTATGATTGGTGCTATTGAAGGTTTAGCCTTGGATTAGGATTTTTTGCAATTCTATTTGAATCGTTCAAAAATTGACCCATTTGATCGTCAGATCAGTCGATTTTTGGCCATTTAAATTACAATAAGTGAGATATCTTCATCTACGAACCCATATATCCGACTCGATCCAATAAAACATACACCAACATCGAGTTCGAGTATATGTTCCGCGATGAAGAAGAGACGTGGAAAGAGAAGAAAATATTTTTATTGGGTGTTAATGGAAGGAAGTAGGAAATTGTCAGCGAATCTAAATTTTAATCGATTTAAACTTAAAAATTATTTAAAAAATTGAATAGCTTCTAGTCCAAAGGGAATCTGATCATTTCTAGCTTAAAATGTTGTACCAGAGTTACATATATTCAACGCATTTAATGTATGGGATATGTATGAGAATAAAAACCATTAATTTTAGACTTTCTTCTTTCTATTTTTACCCTATCCTAATATTTAGCCCTAATTAATTAATAACAGAAAGTACATTTTTAAAAAATACCTAATCTAATTACTATCACAAGTACATCTTCGGAATTATTACTCTATTTTGGAAATCTGATTTGTTTCATTACTTAACATCAGTTATTAAAGTTTTGACATCCTTTTAGTGTTTTGGCAACCAAAAATACAAGTTAAAATTTTACTTATCGTCCACTTAACTCCTCCCTTCCCTTTTTAACCTTACTTTTGTGGCGTGTGACACTTTTAAGGTTCACTCCAAAAACAAAACAGAAAAATGCGTATTGAAACGTGTTATTTCTGTTCATCCAGAATATTTCCTGGACATGGAATTCAATTCGTAAGGAACGACTGCAAAGTAAGTACAATGAAACTCGTAATTAAAAGTCTAAATTGTTGAGGTTATATTTCACCAGAACGATACAATTTTAGATATTCAAATTCTGTCGGTCAAAATGTCACGCAGCCTTCAAAAAGAAAAAGAACCCACGTAAAGTAAAATGGACCAAAGCTTACAGGAAGACAGTTGGTAAAGAACTCGCCATCGATCCATCATTTGAGTTTGAAAAGAGGAGACACATCCCTATTAAGTACAGTCGGGAGACGTTTACCAAAGCGATTGAGGCCATGAAGAAGGTTGAAATTATTAAACAGAAACGACAGGGCGCTTATATTTTACAAAGATTGCGTAAAGGCAGAGAATTGGAACAGGAAAGAGATGTCAAAGAAGTTAAACGTGATCTTGCCCTTATTCGTTCGCCTGCTGCCGGTCTTAAAGAGAGACAGGGTGAGAAAATGTCGGAGGACTTACAAGACAGTGAGAGTGAACAAGAAGAACAGATGGAGGGTATTATTGAAGATGGGGGTGAAGTTACATTGTAAAATTAAAGCGAATGTATTACTCTGTAAGTTTATGTTATTTTAAATAATAAGGTTTAAACGAATTTCATATGTCTGTTTTATTTACTTAGTAATTATCACATTACGATCAATATCACTTTTTTCTTTAAGAATTATTTTTCTTACATGTCTTATCTCTAATTTCATAATAATATATGTTAAGGTATAAATTATATTTGTATAATATGATTTATAAGTACATTATTGTATCAATGAATATTATTCATCAAAATCATGGTTTTTATTAACTAATGTCAAACAATCATGTATCAAATAATTTATTAAAGGCAGTCATTAAACTAAATCCAAACATCACTGATAATAGTTGAAGAAGTCCTACATATTTTCGAAAATGCTTCTGATGCCATCTGGCACGTTCTCTTGGCAATACCTCACTAACAGTCACATACATCAAAGTTCCTCCAGCTAAAGACTAAAAATTGAAATCAAGAAATATCATTTCGAAAACTTTTGTTTGAATTAATAACTTTACCTGCAAAATTGGTGTTGCAATTAATATTATGGTGCCCCTAATATGTGCTATAATAATTCCCAGACCAATACCACCGACTGTTGAGAGTGAAAATACAGCAATACACACTAAATATTTGCAGAAGCTTGTATTAACATTATTGAGAAGTTCTAGTCCTAAACAGAAACCAACCACTAATTTATGGGAAGCTACTGCTCCTAGTATAAGAAGAACCTAAAATAAAATTGTTTTAGGCCTCTATTTTTAACACATCTTATTCTTTATAATGCTTTCTTAATTGTTTATAGAGAGCAATGAAATATTCATTAATCTTTTTAGAGATTATATATTAATTTCAATATTTGCATTAATGTTATTTCATTTTAATATTATATTATGATTTAATTATATTAAATCTTTTTATATTTGAATAATATGAATGCCTTTTATAACTATATTTAAACAACAAAATAACGACCTATTTTATTAAGCTCAATTGCATCATACACAACGGAGTCTATGTCTTTCTTAAGATTTTCAAAGTAAATCTTTAATTTAAGAGTGGACATTTTGATTACGTTCTTAGGAACGGTGAAGTATCAAATTTTTAGTTCTACTGTTGATAGTGCTTCGAAAAGATACTCACCTTTGTAGGTTCTCCTTCCAATCCGATAACTAAGCCTTCCAACAAACTGTGCATCGACAAAGCTATCAGAAGACCAAAGTTTACGGTAGGTACGCTAGATTGGCATGGCTCTCTATGAGCCAAATGACACAGTTGCGGCGGAGGTGGGTTTAGAAGCGCACTGTCTGAGAAGGCAGGCCTTAAAACAGTACAAAATTGCTGTTAAAGTGCAAATAGTTTTGATTACGCAAATATCACACAATACGTTTTTATATCTACTCCCTCCCATTTCACTGGTAAATATTTTTATTAATATATAATTCAATTGTATTGAGACAAACTTTTTCTTTAGTAAATAGTTTGTCATTTTAGATAAGTTTATTATACATCCTGAGTTGGCGTGAAAACAAATTTGGTTTTGTTTGACGACACTTTTCATATCGGTACTTTCAAACGGAGATTTGACATAGAGACATATCTGTTAATATCAATCAGATATGTCAATAAATTCAGGCATGATTATAGTTAATCTCAGTAAATTTTTTTTTTGTTAATCTCTTTTTGTTAAATTTACGCGTATCACTTTTATGTCGGTCAGCTTTAATAGAACGTTTTCTTAAGCATTGTTACAATTATAATGGCAAATGCGAGGTATTATATTACTTTTTGATAATAGACTTTAGAATTTTGGTTTAGATTACGTAATTATTCGCGAAGTTCGACGCTGATCGCCAGTGATTATAGACTTATTGCTTTAGTTCCTAATACACACCTTATAACATGATTGTTAGAAACTCGATTACTACTACAGGTATGTGTTCCTAAATTGTATGTTCCATATCTGCTCATGGCCGAGTGTCGCCTTTCTGACAAACTCGGTCTAAAATAAACACTACTTTTCTACTTTAGCATCTATTTGTTATTACGATTACTTAAAAATACCTTGAATACGATAACCTCTCTTCGATGAGCGCGTCACCACAATTGCTGTTCGCAGTCGCTCCATATATACAGTGAACTATTTCATCGATTAAATATAATAAGAAAAATCCAGCAATGAAGAATAGTTCTATGTAGGGCCGAAAAATTTTGTCGGCTGAAACTTGCGCTTCGGGCAATATATGGACCAAGGAAGTAGATAAAAGCACTCCACCACCAAAACAGAGCAAAATGCTCAGAATAAGGGGAGATTGTCGGTGAGAATGTCTGACAAGTAGTGCTGGTATCAGTCCTGAAAATATATAAATATATTAAATAATATAACCCATATATACGTATAGAGTCCCGTGTCTGACGTGTAGATGGCGCCACCTCCTAACCTCGATAAACATAACCTAATAGTTCTAACCTTCAAACGACACATCAAAATTTCATGACAATCTTATGGTTTAGAGTACAGCATAGAGTATTATATAGGGCTTTAACTTAAATAGGCGAAACCGAGGAAATGTTTTGCGTGGTCCCACCAATGCAGGCACTGAGACTACATTTTTTATTGGTTCGTTTGAACTTCCTTACAAAGGCATTTGAATGACTCACTTCTATAACGCGATTGTTTGTTTCTGACGTCACGTAAAGTGCCGTCAATTAAAAACATAATAATTTTGACGGGGCTCATTTACCTAAATGTATATTTGTTAAGTTACTAATAATTAATATTTTGGCTTAAGGACTGACATAGGTGGGATTTTTTTGGGTCTATGCATGGAAAAATTAATTCGGCTACAATTATGTTAAAAAAATACATTAAAAAAAGTTGAGACTGATTTTATAGGCAATTATCATGTTTGTTTTATTTTATTGTTAATAGATCTTTAAACTGTCTCTTTAACTCCTCGATTTTACTATAATAAGAGCACAGAAGTCATTTTGTTCAAAATATGTTTGTTTATCTCTAGTTTCAAAACTAATACTTTTTGGTATGTTTTCTCCATTCTGACATATATCATATAATTTAACCGTTTAAATTATTCTTTCAACAATTTTCACAATAGCATTGTAAAAATAATTTTAAATTGCCTTAATATGTTTTTGAGTTGAACAAGTAAATAAAATATTAACAAAATTATTTTTTATTTATTTACATTATATACGCTTATATTTTAATATTTGTATTTATATAGAATTTTATTTAAATATTTAATGTAGTCTTATTTAAAATTTAATTGATCAGTAGAATATGACGTCAGGGGTTGGTCACCTAATGCGTATGAATTCCTAATAAAATATTATAGGTGTCTGTAATGGTAATTTAAACTAACCAATGAAATGTATCGAAATGACGTTCTTAGCGCCTTCCTGCTATGACCACGCAAAACAATTCTGAAATTATATGTATTAAGTTAACACTCTATATACTACTTTATGTTGTATAGATGTTATAGTCCAGATATGGCCTCTATTGAGTATTGACTGCGGATCTCAAGGAATGCTTTGAGTATAAATAAAAAAAGTTACTTAAAACAATATTTCAACCAATAATATTATTAATAAAATAAAATTAACAAAGAATTATGTCACTATATGAATACAAAAATACTATTAATTGTGCTTTTTGAATGTTTCATTAAATATTTTATTTGTGCTATTGCAGTATATCAGATTTATATTATTGCACTTAATGCAATAGAAGTAATTTAAAAAATATGTGCAATGATTTATAAAAGAAACATAAATTACGGGTTAATTTCGATTTCGGTCATCACTAGTACTGTTAAATATGTACTGTTAAATTACTAGCTAGAGAAAAGAATTATCAAATTTTATCATTAAAATATAGGTTACTTCACCTGCGCATATACTTCCAGCACCCAAACAAACCATAGCGAGCAATTTCGTTTGTAAAGCCGTCAAACTCATCCTGTTGATATCCAATAAATGGCTTTTTGTAAAATGCTTACAAACATAAACTTAATGAAGAGCACAAACACAATCCGGATTGTAAAACCACTAAGCAGTTAACAACGAATCAGGGAAAGTAAATTGATACAGCCCGTACTATTGTTCCACATTACAGAAATCAAAACCGAATTTTTCAACTGATAACTTATCAACTATTTTTATCTTCAGAAAATAATGTTGACATAAATATTTTTTGTGCATTAGAAGGATTCAACAGTCTCAGAATTCACGATCTTTCATACTCTTGATATACAGGGTTCGTGTAAAAAGTTAATTATGAATGAATAGCTTTTTTGTCGTGAACTTTTCCAATTTACGGCATACTATTGCTTATATTTAATACCGCCACCTTCACCATTACGTTTATTAAAAAATGGTAATAAAATGACAACTTAACAAAAGTTTCAATTTCTTTAAGTTTTAATGATATTTAAGATAATTATCCCAGAATTAGTCGGTATTAAACCTATGTTAAACGTAGTAATAACAAAAAATAGACTTTCATGTTAATATGTTATATATAAAAGAAAAACACCAGTATTTAAAATAAATACTTATATTTATAAATATACAAATCATTCATTCTGTTTCTCCTCTTGTTGTTCTCTGTATCTCTTCTGTAATACTTGTAACTTAAAAAATTTCTGATATTCATGTTTTTGAGCAGATGACGCTGCTACATAATGACCACCACCATGTCGTACAATTAATGGATCTTTGAAACATAATGCTAAAGCTTCACTCATTTCTGCAATATAGTTAACATTAAATACATTAAAAGTTGTAACATAACATACTACTTACCAGTTGGTATAACTTTATCAGTTTCACCAAAAACATGCATACTTGGTAACTCCAATGTGTCCAGGTAGTATTTCAAGTGCGGCCAACTTTGTGATTTAAAACCACTAAAGCATATAGCAAAATTAAACTTTATATGTTTTGTTACTAAAAATTGTAAATTATGTTTTTTATTTTAATCAAAGTGTACAATTCAGAAAATCATACATACATCCTCTCTGTTGTAAATCACACAAGAGACCCAGAAAACAAGCCCCTTGAGAAAAACCAAGTATACCATCGAAGGGACCTTCTTTCTCAAACACTTCTTCAATTAAATTTACCGATGTATCGTATCCAATAGCAGGGCCACCTTGACGGATACCTCTGTAGGTTTTATCATCTCTATTGAAGAACCACCCATACTGTTCTAACCAATAAAAAAATATGATAATGAATAATATATGTATTTAAAGTATATAACTTAATACCTTCATCCTGAGCCTGTCCTACATCTGGATTATCTAAAACGTCAGTATTATCCACCAATAGAACTTTGTGAGGTGCTGTGACATAGTTAAATTGCGCCCACTTGTGAACAATTTTTCGAAATGAACCTGTTTTCGCACGAAAAACTTCAGCATTCTGCCGATAACCATGCAAAACCAAAATTTTTAATTTTTGGGCCTCTGTCTCAGGTGTACAACACTGTTGATCTAGTTTTTTTATTTCTTCCATAATAAATTAAGAGTTTTTAACCTATTAAAATTGGTTATGTACATAGAGATATGGTTATATATGGAAACATTACATTTTTTCTATGACATTACCATATTTTTTTCTATGGACATTACTGAACACCACTCATAGAAAAAAGCGCTGTTATTATGGGTTGTATCATCGATATATAGCGATTATAGTAAAGTATATAGTAAATCGATTATGAGAAACGAGATATTTTTATTCCTATCGATTATGAATATTTGAATTAGGGATACCGAAAAAATATCGATATATATTGAAAAAATATTCATTTTTGGCCGATATATCGAAACCTTTTAAAGGCGATACTTCCTTAAATAAATTAAATATATTTCTTAAACATTATAAAAAACCATTTAGTTATTTTTAATAAACCTTTTAAGTATATTTAAAATATCAGTATATATTACAAAAGAACATGGATAATTCTTTTTTCTACAATATATCGATATATTTTTCAAAATATCTAAAACTATGTATCGGTATTTTTTAAAATATCGATAACATCCCTAATTTTAAGAGTGTTGTTATAAGCAACATGAAATATCGAGAATGTATATGTGAGTGCAAAAAGATACGATCTGGATAATGTTTATACTCTTAAGCAAATATTTCTCAAAATAACAATGAAATATTTAAATTATTTTTCTACACAAAAAGCTACGTTAATATTAGGATGATCCTGATTTTCTCATAACTGCTAATATTATTTACCTAAATAAAAGTTGTATTAGTTTCTGATTATTATGGATTTTAATATATTAATATAAAATATTTTAATATAATTTAATTAATTATTATAATAAGTTTTAATTAAATTAATTAAAACTATGTATTTCGGGCTGCATGCCACTAAACATTGGCGGTATCTATAAACCTTAAAATATCTAAAAAAATTATATTGATTATAAATTATAATATTATACGGTGCCCAAAACCAGGCTGTAGCATATACTTGGTTTGAACGGGTTTCGGCATTGATGTAAAAGTTGTTCAAAACAATGGTAGAAGTAACACTATTGTTGTTAAATAAAATATATGGATTTATAAAAAATTTCTGTTCTCGATATCTTGAAAAAATATTGATATATTGAAATAAAAAATATTGGCCGAAAATATCGGTATATTGGTTTTTAAATGTCATGATATATCGATATTTTTTGGATAACCCTATTTTATTATCCATAAAATATTTGTTATCAGTATAGAATATTTTTTGTTTTTTTGAGGTTAGCTATCTATAGACAAATCTAATCTAACAAAGAACATCCTTTATGGCTAGTGAATTATTTTATAAATATTATAAATTATAAATAAATCATAGTTGTGGATATCAATATGTGGAAGACATTTACACATTTAAGTAATCCATATTTATTTCGTTGTGAAATTGAAGAAGATTCATTTGACTTGTATTTGACCAACCTGGAAAATATTTGGAAATGTTCTTCTACAGATATGGAATTAATGGAAAGTTTTAAAGTAATTTTTTGAATTACTTGTAGTAATATTTTTGTAGTTTTACAACTATTTTTAGGAGAACAATCCCCTGATTGAAGCGACCAGTGATGTAATAAAATCGGACTTATTATCTATCATTAATGCCTTTGACAATGAAAGTATTTCAATAGTAAATGAAGGGAATGAAAACTGTAAATTAAGTTTAACACGTAAATCCACCAATATTGCTGATGATATTGTTTATTCATTTTTTCTAAAACCATGTAAAGAAAAGGTATCAATTTTCAAATTGAATAATTGATGTATATGCAGATAGAAGTAATCAAAAGAATTAGTTTAAGCAGGAAGTAACAATACCATTTATAAAAACCATATATTACTTAGAAAAACAGAAAGAACACCTTTTGAAACTTTTAAAAATGAAAGACAGAGAAATAAGAGAATATAAAGTGGAGCATGGAGAAATATCAAGAGGTTTGTAGTAATATTTTGATGCTGAGTTGAAGAAGGAGTTTTTTTCTAGATGAGCTAAAAACAGAAGAAGTTGATATTATTGAAAGTAATGCCAATTATCTAGTTTTAAAAGTATTTCAAGAAACCAGTCAATTTTGGAAAGAGTTCGCTCAACAAAATGGACAAGTAGAAATGACCAGTAAAAAGTGAGTTTCATAATGTATTCTATATATTCTCACTTTTAATTGTAAACATATACTCAGTTTGGAGCCAGAACCATGGAATGCAACAAATAAAAGGAGGAAACTTGTTTACAAACGTAAAGAAAATAAAAGTTTGGGTATCAGATATAAAAAGTAATTTATATATGTTCTATATTTGTTATATGTAATAAATGAGAGGTTTATTGAATTGAAAGTGTTTTTATTCATATACAGAATATCATAGAAATTAGTTAATTTTTAAATTTATGTAGAATGTTCATTTCATTACAAATGATAAAATAAAAATATAGTTAAGTTGTAAATTATAAATATAAAACCAAGTCAAATGTATATTTTAATCAAAGAATATATGTAAAAATAGATGCTAATTTTATGTTAAATTAGTGGAATAGCGCGATAAACTAATAAAAACCTAATACCCGCAGGTTCTTAAAAGTGACTCATCTCCAGTTATTTTCATCCCCAAGCCCAGAGGTCACTCCAGATGCCATAGAGAAAAGATTTTTTAAGAGTCCCATACTGTACACATAATCATTGCTAATATAATTGTTTGTTATGAAATTGAGGTTAGATATCTGTCAAATTAATTCTTAAAAGGGTAAAACTGATTAAACTTGATTGGCTGACTTTTGTATTAAAGAACAATTCATAATAATTCAGTTATATTTATAGTTTCAATTTTTAATTTTTTTCTTATAACACTATTAACATATTGATGGTTGAAAATATTTGCTGATTTTTTAAAACTACATTGCTGTTGATTGATTTAAATAACTGAAAGAAGAGCAGGGCAATGTTAAGCTGTGCGCATGCATAGTGGCAGTCTTAAGACCCAAAGAAAAATCAATTTTCCACATTTATTTATCAGCTGTAGGAAACATATTACAGACTAAACGTTCTAATCGATCCGGACAAAAACAATTGGTCAAAAATGGCGCTGGATTTCGCTGCAACTTACAAAATATTGGTGCTTGGTGATTCGAACGTGGGCAAGACTTGTATAGTGCATCGTTTTTGCGACGAGAGATATTACGAAACGTACATCTCGACCATTGGTGAGTAACGCCATGAAAAAAAGTACAAACAAAGAAATTGTATCAGTAATTTGGACACAGAAGGTTTTTTAAAAAAATGGATTATAATTAAAATATTATCACATAGATTAAAGTTTTAATTATATAGGTTCCAGTATAATATCAGATATATTTTTTGTATTTGTCATAATACAATGCTCCAGTAATAATTCTTTTATTTTAATACTTGAATAAAATTGTGAGTTAAGAGATTTCGAACTAGTTTTTCAATTAAGCAAAAACATAAAATGTTAACATACAATTTTTTTCTCAGTTTTTATTGACATTATATTATATCAATAAAAACAGTTAATAATTATACTTATATAGCTATAAATAACTTTAAAGTTATGTAATATGCTTATCAAACAACCTGTGATCAGTTGATTTCGTTTAATAACGTCTGTTAATTGTATTTTTTATTAACCATATGGAGAAATGTAAATACATGTACTTGTTTGATTAAGCAATCTTAGCTAATTTTGATTAATGTATTGTTTTATTAGATATTACGTAAAATTATAGATTGTAGTTTGTATTACCATCTCACTTTCAACAATAATATAAACGTCTTAAATCTGCTTAAATTGTTGATTTGTTTAATACAGTCATGTCTATTTACAATATTTAAATTCAGCTTAGTATTTTTAAGTTACCCTACAATAACTAATGAAATTATTAGTTATTGGATAAGTTAACGTAATTAATTATCATATTTTTGATGTGGTCTATGTCCAAAACTAGATTATTAATTATGTTAAACTCTATAATAATGTTAATTTATGATATTAAATAGCAATATTATAAACAATTTGATTATATTTGATTATAGGAATCGATTTCAAACAGAAGATTATTAATCTAGATGGCGTACCAATTAAACTTCAAATCTGGGATACGGCAGGTCAGGAACGTTTTCGAACTCTAACAACCGCTTATTATAGAGGAGCTATGGGAATTCTCTTGCTTTATGACGTTACGAACTTGGAGAGCTTTAACCATATCACCTATTGGTTGCAAAATATTGAGGAGGTATTTTGTTGCGCCTTCCCATAAGTTATATATTTTTCTTGAACTGTTTCTTACAGAATGCCTCGCCGCATTGCATGACAGTACTCGCAGGAAACAAATGCGAATCGAAAGATCGACTGGTCGAAACGGAAAACGGTCAAAAGGTACGAGTCTCACATAGAGTCCTTCCAATAAAATAGCCAATGCACGTCATCAACATCGTTGGACGTATTGCCAAATTCAGTTTGTCAAATGCCTTTTAGACTCAGGGAATTTTTCTTTCGTATTTTACGAATTACGATTACTCTGGTTGAAAATAGACCCAATGAAGTTTGATGCGTCCGAATGGGTAACAAAATCAGCCGATAAAATCCGATTTGTCTTGGTCGACACCGTTGTCATATGTGAATGTAAATATAATAAAACAACTCTAACCTACAAACTATTGTGGCTGTTTAATTAACTGTAGTTCAAGTCACTCAATACATATGTATTAGATATACTATAATTTTAAAATTAATTATATTTTATTAGGTTATTCTTGTTTTATTATTTTATTTACTTTATTATTTTATTATCGCGGTCATACTAAACGAAAACTTAAATTTGAGGCAGAAACGTTGCATTATAAATTTTGATGACGTGCCTTTGCTGTTTTATTGGGAGAACTATACGTTTTCGCTAAATTTGACATGTTACAGATAGCTGAGCACTTCGATTTGCCATTCTTCGAGGTATCGTGTAAGGATAATATTAATATTGAAGCGTGTTTTATGTGTTTAGCTAGAAAAATCCGCGAAAAACGGGAACAAAAGGTGAGTGTAAGTTTCTTTGCCACTATTTTAGCAAAATGTGTTGCTTCTGCTCGTTTTAGGGGTATCCGTTTATAGACCCCCCACCGAATGAGGACAAAATGGACCTTCTGAAGCCGAAAAACGACCTGCAGATTCGAGGTTGTTCATCGTCGTCATGTTAAGTACCCAAGACACGCGTTAATGTTTAAGACTGCCATAGATATTTCATATTATTTGCCATCACACTCACCCATCGTGTAACAGAATTAATTACCGTCTGCCGGTGAGATAGTCTTTAGAACAAATAGAACCAATCACAGTCGGTAATACAGGTCTCATTCGACACGGTTATTAGAAGACGTTTGATGTCCAAAGCCTACTACTAACGCTCATACAAATCGTACAGTACGGCTTGTGATTGGTAGATAATATTCCATTAAGATGACGTTGGACTAATAGTTTTTGACAAGCCCGATTTGTCAAACCATTTTCACAAATTGTAGAGCGTGAGTGGCAGACTTAAAACCTAACGTTAATTTTAAGTTACACAGCTTTAATCACCAACAATTCTCCGCTCAACTATTTTAAATGGTACGTTCTGTGATTCATACTTCTACTAAACCATTATTTGAACCATTCACAGAATGCCTTGCTGCCACTTGTTTGAATCTAGGGTGTCATATCCATAATCGCAAGTTTCCTTTCGTTCGATATTTACTCAAAGTAACGATCTACAGGGTGCGTCATAACTATCGAGTTATTTTATGGGCTTTTGCTTGTCTGTCTCGAACGCACAATCGAATGATTTACATTATGTTGTAGCGTCTTAAGACTGAAACAAAAGTAGAGATTAAAACGTTATCAGCGACAAAGATTTCTGAGCTATTTTCTGACGATTCGACGCGACAGTCCGAGATCTCGCGACTTACGTCGTTCTAGATTATGAAAAGTCGATTTCAGTGACTTTGACAAATGACAGGTAACAAGATGATTTAAGTCATTAACTGACACACATTTTAGTGACATTTTCAACAACTAGGGACACCATAAACTATCTGGGGTTGTTTTCGAAGTAGCCACACAGTCCCTATAGTTACAGCCCACTTCTAGGCATAGTTCAAGGATACATTCAGATGCCAAGATAAGAAAAATGTACAAAAAGCAAGTAAAAGTGCAACAGATGAAGAGATATAGTTCACAATATAACATAAGAGATGTCTCCGTATACATTTAGCAACAGTATGTACTAATACGAAAATTAGTTGGGTTTAATGGATAATAATTTATTTATAAATTAAAAATGAATTTTTAACTATTTTTCCGTAATTTGACAGTCAATACATTAATAAAAAATAAATTTAATACTAATTACCTTTTATAAAATGACGTAAGTCTAATCTACACGTAATCTTGGACTACAGTGTGTGATTATTTTTCATTTATTCTGTAATAACAATGCATATTAGAGTAACAAAAATGGTAATGTACTCGTTTAATATTAGTTCGATATCACCAAATTTAAATTAGTAATGATCATTATATTAAACGATTTTTGATTTAATTAATTTAAACACCATATTAATCATTTATAGATAAATATTATGCCATCGTATCAACAATGACAAGCATTTTTAAACTCGAAATGGGTCAGAAATCATTGTGTTCCCATATAAGTTGAAGATTTTCTGATATTTAGAGGAAGGAACTGTATCCAAACGATACCACGAAAAAATCGATAGAATATATAAGTAGAACAAAGGGAGATCAAAGTCTCTCTTTCGGGGCAATTTTTTTTTGTTTTTCGTTTTTTTTTAATTGTGTAGGGTGATCTAGTAAACTTTGATTTAAATGGAAGTATAAATTGCCTCGAAATGTGTAGCTATAAAGAATAAGCTTATTTATTGTATGCTATAGATTATGAAATATGATATAATATATGAACACTTGAACAATGATTAAAAGAAATTAAATATACACAAGTTGAAATTTTTCAAGACAAGACGCCTGCCTATCTCTGTTAAAAAAATGTACAATATACCAGGTGGCACAGAAGTAATGGGTTTATATTCTTCGTCATGTGGAAAATATTGATTGCTGTGATGCCCGGTCCCAGCTAATAGGATTTTTCGATCGATTCCTTCAATTGGATCTCTGAACAAACAATTCTAAAAAGTAACATCGTAAAGGCCTCTTTAATTGCGAACTTAGAGTGTGTTGAAAAATCGTTTCTGTTCAATCCATTTAAGCTTAGGCTAATTGGGACCATCCTTTATTTAAATGGATTCCTGCGCGTTTTTGATTGTGATAAGTTGAAAATATGCAAATTTTACCTATCAATTTGTTTAGTTTTAAATAAAAAATGATTATACGATCTTGTTTATTTCTCCCTCCGTTTCCAACATTAATATTAACAGTGTATTTTATATATTAAATACATTTGTAAGACTAATTACTATCACTTTCAATGGCTTTGCGTTAAAGGTTCTAAACTGTAGCACTAGACAGTGTTTGTTGTTGAAGAGCCATGAAGATGACAAAAAAAGGATTAAACCATGCTTAGAGCGAGTGAGCAGTTGTATTCAGTACAGTTGGAGAGGAACTCAAGGAATTTGGCTTTATTGAAGGAAAAAGTATGGACCTAGTGATTGGAAGTCATTCATAAATATAAGGTTGTGGTCAAGATAGTTGGTGAGGGATTCAAGAAGTTTGGTTAAAAAAACAGAAGGAAAATAATTATTTTAAAAGTATATTTGCACAGATGTAGTTTAAGCTGAGGTTAGTATAGTTGGCGAAAGGTTCAAGAACTTAGAAAACTTCTAAAAAAAAGAAAAAACAATTTTTCTAGAAACTCAGATGTAGTGAAGACCTTTTGAGGATTTAGAGTCATCCATAAATATAAAGTTGTGTTCAGGATACTTGGAGAGGGGCTAAAGGGTTTGACCTTAATGAAAGAAGGAAAACAATCATTTTAAAAGTGATAAAGTTTTGTTAAGTATTTCGATCCATTCGCAAATATATTGTGGTCAGGATAGTTGGAAAGAGATTCGAAGAATTTAACTTTTAGGGAGTAGGGAAAAAATGTTTTAAAGGTATAGACGATGTTCTTGAAACTCGGGTTTAAGAAAAGATGTGAAATGGAATGATAAAAATTATATCTTCAGGAATTCACTATTATTTTTGTTATTATCAAAAGTGTATTGTTCCACTTCTATCTTCAGCTATATTTGTAAAATATATTTTAAAATCACAGTAATGTACTTTATTATCGTTATATTTTTATTAATTGTATAATGTACAGCAGAATCGAATTAGTTCGACAGCAGCAAAATAAAAGGAAGAATAGTTAACAATAAATAATTATGATACAAGTACTAGAATACTAAACAAATCGAAAGGGAACAGCCTGACAAAACTGATATACCTATATTAGCAAGAAATATCGGCCGCTATAAACCAAATTCCAAATCAAACATTGGAAAATCAACTACAGCCTATCTCTAACAGTATTTAGTTTTATTCACCACCTCACTGTTTATCAAATATTTACAAAAAGCAGTGTATCGCGGTACACACCATTTTGGTGATACAGACTCACGAAATTCCTAACCTTAATTAAACTAAAATGTTGATAAAATGCATATTAAACATACTCAAATTAAGAAATAGGTCAAAAGATATCAAACGTTTGCAAATGCTGCTCCTATTTTCGATTACGAAACACAAACGACATAGTCGGTAATCAGTTTTGGGTATCATCTATCTAAATCGTCCCAAATAGAAGAATCAGAATAAATAAAATAAATTTTGTCCATTGTAAGGCAAAGTGAACTTGATGTCATTCAAAAACAAAAGGTGCTAAAGTAAATAAGCTAGTACGGATATTAACGGTCATCGGTGTCGAAATGGCCTATTGTTTATACCATTAGTTAACTTAATATAAAATTTATACAAATTTACTTTTATTTTCAATGATCGGTCTTAATATCATTTAAACTATAATGTCCAGCCTACTCATCCATCCTTTCATTCACATTACTACTGGAGCCTGATTGGTCCATTTGTTGACTACTGCTACTTGATGGTAAATTATTGGATCCTAACGTCGATTGAAATAGCGACTGTGCAAACTCTGGGAGACATAAGTCTATTAAAATCATATCATTGAGTAACTAATTATGTTTACCTGCAGCTGTTTGAGTTTCACTAGGTGGTTCAGTTCTACTCTGCTCATTTACATTACTACTTCCCCCAGATTCATCCATTGTTTGATTGTTGCTACTAGATGGCACAGTACGGGATCCTAATACTGAGTGGAAGAAAGACTGTACATAGTCTACAATTTTAATCTTAATGAACGATATTTTATAAATATTTCCAAATTATTACCTTCTGTTGAATGACTTTCCCTAGGCTGTTCAGAGTTATTTTGTGCTGCAGTTTCCCCATTTCCACCTAAATTTTGCCTACATATTGGACATGTCCCATGAAGTTCTAACCAAGGTCTGATACAATTTTCATGATATATATGTTGACAAGGTAATTGTCTAAAGATGCTTATGTTACTGATATATGCCATCAAATTAAATTTTATTTTACCGAACTTGCTCCTTTAACTGAAACACTTCCCAACAAACAGAGCACTGTAAATTCTGTCCTACTTGCTCTTCAGTTACTTCTACAATTTGTAGGGCATCTATTACATCTTTAGATAATGGTGGTGGACCTAAAATATATCCAATTAAGTTAGGTTTATTAAAAGGTAAAAAAAAACACCTACCAGTAGTTTCCATTTGATTTAATAATTGTGTTACTATGGCATCAAGACCTTCCCTACCCCAGGCATAATCACCTGGATTTCCTAAAAATAACTGCACATTTCCTTGCTCTCCCCAGTTAATACCCACCCCTAAATTTATGATGAAATCATGAACTAAATGCTCTATAGGTAAGGCCTGTCGACCTGGAACTGATCTTAACATTGGTCTAAAATTATATAAGCCATATAATTTAAGAGCTATATTTTAATGGTAGCTATCTACCTAGGAAAGGGGGAAGCTCCACCTTCACTCCTTCTTCTAACCAAAAAATCATTTAAAAATATATGATCAGGAGGATCTTCCATTTCATCATCATCATCAAATACCCTATTTAGAGATAAATCTGGTCCTCTAGTACCTTGATTTTCGTTACTAGGCAATTCCTCTATAAAACCATCTGAGCAGTGAGGGCAAGTGAAGTTCTAGAAAATTTTTACATTATTGGTTTGAATCATAAAGCATTAAAAACTGCAATAAAAATTAGTTGTTTTGTGTTTTTTTTTTTGTAATGCAATATATATAAGTAAGATATCTCATCAAAAAAAAAAACGATTTAATAAAAAATCATATACTCACAGAGCCCACAATTTGAAATTCTACATCACACATGTGACAATAAAATCTCGTTTGTGGACGTTCTTCTACTACAGCTTCAGCCATTATATTTTGTTATACTATTGTTCTTTTAATAATACTTAAAATTTTCAGATAGTTTTATGTTTTTAGCAGTAGAAGACAGATACAGTTGACATCCGTGACAACAAAATTACATGTAGATTGTAGAGTAACGTGAACTTAGTCAATATATTATCAGCCCTACCAATCAATTTCTTTAATTTCAAATATATGTTCTTATTTACATTACGGTTGTAACACAAATATTTTAGTAATAATTTTAATTAATCTCCGCTTTTATCTGTACCTAGTAGAGAGATGTTACACTTTAAAAGCACCTATTAGTTGTATTGTTGACATTTAAATGTCACTGGTTAGTACTGATTGTCAGTTTTAGTGGTCGGAAGTAAGTCTTATCGAAAAGTTAATATTTTCAGCAGTTCTTCAATAAATTGTTATGTTTATATAATTTTTAGCCTGTGGTATGATAATGACTTTGTTATTATTGAATGTATTATGAGTGTTGATTACTATTCGTACGGTAAGTTCTCTATAATCGATAGTCACACCCTGTTTATGAACTAATACTCATTCTGTTAGGAAGTTTAAGTAGAGGATCAGGTGTTGTGAGCGATTGTGACACAATGGCAGAATTAGCAGCGCTTTTACGCTCGGATATTCCAGAGGGAAGGAGTAGTCTATCAGAAAATCATATAAATTTGCAAAGAGTAGCCGAGTACTGTGAGGCAAACTATTTTCAAACTGACAATAAAAAAAATGCTCTGGAAGAAACAAAAAATTACACTACACAATCTTTAGCCAGCGTTGCTTACCAAATTAATACCCTTGCATTTAATTTTTTACAGTTGCTTGAAATGCAGGTGAGAACAACAGAGACTGAATATTTGTGATAGTTATACTGATGTTTCAGACAACACAGTTAGCTGAAATGGAGAGTCAAATGAACCATATTTCTCAGACTGTTATGATTCATAAAGAAAAAGTGGCTAGAAGAGAAATAGGCGTTTTAACAGCGAATAAAAGTACTAATAGACAGTATAAAATTATAGCACCAGCAAATCCTGAAAAACCAATTAAGTATATGCGGAAGGCTATTGATTATACTAGTAAGCATTTCATGGTGTTTATTAGTCTTTTATTATAAGTGCAACACATTGAATTTTAGATGTTATAAGATGGAATCTTTAGTAGTTATAGTTATTTTATGTTTGTAGTTTTTGATGAAATAGGACATGGGGTTCGCAGTGGTGGAACACCGAGACAAAAACAGAGGGGTTCTAGTTCAGGAAGTATACATTCAGTTAATTCTATACCAGGCAATTCCATGGTGGGGCCTGCTCCAACAACAAAACCACCCACTCCACCACAGGTTTCTCGAACATCTAGTAAAGGTTTTCCATTACTGATCGATTGTAATTAGTTCAATTGTTGCTTTCATGCTTGCTTTTAGTTTCTGTATCTGGAGGGACATTGTCAAAAGGTAGCAGGGAATATAGAACACCCCCAGCAGTGGCACCTCCACAAGTCCCAAGTCATTATGCTCCAAATTATCCCATGGGTCATCCAAGAAGGGAAAGAGGGCCTGGCTATAGTGCTCTTCCCATAGCCAACATACAGCAGCCACAAGTAAGAATATAATATTTACAATTAAGGTTGTAAACAACTACTTTTAGGTTGGAATGGTCCACCCAATGACTCAACAGAATCATGGAGTGGTTCAACCTCAGACTCCTCCGCCCCCACCACCTCCTAATGCTCATGGTAACTATGGAGGACAAGACATTCATAATATGCCACGTAAGAAGAGTAATTGCAATTATTTCAGCCTTCACTTAGACATATTTATTTAACAGCACCACCATCGCCATTAATTAACTCACAAGAAATGGTGCTGAGTTCAAACCAGCATCATCCAATGATGATGGGTGGACACCATGGACCAGTGCCAGTGGGCAGTTTAGGGATGCACACTTTGTCTCATGCTCAGGGTCACCGGATGAGTCAGGCTTTGCAACAACAACTGGCCGCTTCTAGATCGAGTGGCTCCCAGTCACCACCTTTGCCACCGCCGCCACCTCCAGAAGACGAGCACGAAGCTTTTGGACGTCCCCGAACTTCGTCCGGTGTTATGCCGATAGTTCCCGACGAGGATGACCTTCCGGGTTGGGTACCGAAAAATTACATCGAAAAAGGTAAGAAAAAACACATTGTATCGGTTGAATTACTTGCGTTTTCTTTATAGTGGTGGCCATATATGATTATTATGCGGACAAGGATGATGAACTAAGTTTTCAAGAAAGTGCTGTTATCTATGTCTTGAAGAAAAACGACGATGGCTGGTGGGAGGGAGTCATGGACGGAATTACAGGCTTGTTCCCTGGAAATTATGTTGAACCTTGCGTCTAAAACATTTTTAATAAACTCAGAATGTAGTCTAAACTCACGATTTGGTTATTTATATGTGGTTTCAACTGTAGGCAAACATTTCCATAGTACAAATACTTTTTCCCTTTCAATATGGTTTCTCTTGTTATAATTTGCTGCAAATACTTGTCATCTGTAACATTTCATATTTATAGAAATATATTAAACTGCACTTTTTTAAATTGCGTATACATTTTGTACAATAATGGTATATTATATTATACAACAAATTATACATTAATTGTTTTACTTTGATACTATCCCTTAATTTCCCTGGACTTTTAACATTAGATTTTAATTTGTTTTATTATTTTAATAATTTTTAAATAATTATTCTGTGATCAATATTTTATACCATCATTTGTATCCATTTTCATCTTGCTAGTCTAATAAAATTAAATAAAGGTACTTTTGTGGTATTTTATTGTGGAAAATTATTAATATATAATAATAGAAAACTGTACTATAGTGGTATATAGTGCATCTAAAATTAATAATCTTACCCAACACTATCTTTTAATTCCTGATATTAGAGTTTCAATTTAATAATCATTCTGTGATTGTTTCTAGTGTCTTGTGGAAAGATAATTATAATTAAAGTAAATATATCTTTATAATATATTATGTATTTGAAAAATTAACGCGTAAGTTCGAAAGCTAATTAACTGATTTATATAAGTTCCGAGATCATGATAATTTGTATTATACAAAAACAACTAAAAAGGAGTGTTTATTACTCTCTTTTATATATTCAAAAGTACAGTCAAGCAATAAGGCGACAACCAAACATACTTAAAGCGCACTCCCATGAAACAAGTCATGGCCAACGCGACTCGCACCAGTCAACTTTCCACCGCGATCAGATTAGCGTGTGTCAGTGCGTGTGGTTGCCGCGACAATACGAAACTACCTGTTTTCGTTCGGAAAATATGCTGGAAAATTTCGTCGATTTTTCGCGTTTTCCGGAAAACAAGTGGTGAAAATGCGGAGTGGTCTCGGCGTGGTGGTAAAATGTTTCCCAAGAACTTAAGTCGGACGGTTATTTGTTGGCTTTTAATATCATGCTCGTGGGACGGAGCCGAACCATCACCGTTACCTGTGAAACAGTTGAATAAAGGTAAATGATCAAGTTTTTATGGGTTTCTCGCTTGGTACGTCGAATATATCGCGTGCGATATATTTACGGATGCATCGTAAGGCATGCAATAGTTTTTTTAAGGACGATAGGTCCGAAAAACTTTGTTTAATTACATTAATTGTCATTCGATGCTCAATTGTACGATTTCAAGCCTTTGTTTTGAAGCGGGTTGTAAAAAGTTTCTAATTCGAAGAACTTTTCAGGTTGGGCATTAATTAGGAAAGTTTGGGCACTTTAAGATTGTACGGCTACTGGAAACTTCTGCCTGGAAATAATACTCGAAAATATGTTAACAATTTCGACATGATACCTTTCTTTTTGTCTTTTTAGATGACATTTTTGCTTTTATTTTAACAACCATCCACTGCAAAAACTATTAATTTCTTTATATTTATGAATATCTATGATATTAAATTGTTTTTTATGATTTAAAAATATGTAATGGAATTTTTTCTAAATATTTTATGTTGAATATTTAAATTGGATAATAAGGTAAATGGATAGTTTTCCATTAATTATTGGGGATTGTTTTTTTTCTTAAAAACAAAACATTTACGAACAGTATTTGACATTTATGCAGACTTCGTTAAAGTAATTCTTCTTCGTAATATTCCAAGGTCGTTTTCGTTTTCAAACGTGATTAGAAGGTAAAAACCAACAGGAGACTTGTCTACTGCATCGACACGCTAATGAATTCATAGACCGTTTTTTTACGTAATTATATATCGCGGTTTTCGATGGGTTTTCTATTGTAATGACGATCAGCTTCGATGCGTACATATATAATAAAATCTGTTCGTTTCGCTAAAATCGGTATTTTTACCGGTTCGTATCTTTTCTATGTTGTTAGTAGTAGCCGCGCTCCTGATAAACATTTTAAGGTGTTCTGATTTCTACAAAAAAATCAACTAATCTAATCCATCCTACGTTCTGTTCTGTTCGCAAATTTGGTAACCACTTTGTCATAAGAATGACATGTTTTTTTGGGAGCTCTGCAGCACTGCAGCGCTTATACACCAGGCGCCACTGGGTTTTAGTACTTTTATTATTCATCACGGTGTTATCTTACCTGGAAAAGGAACTCCTATTTCGGAGATAAACTATTTTTCAATAGATAGCACGGAAATAGCTATTAAACGATCTTCGGCAATTTTTGAGAAATGTTTTGATGTACTTTAGTGTTAAGAAACACCTTTCGGCCTTCTGATGTTCCTACGTTCGTTCTTTATCAAGTGTGGGATAAATAGAACATACAGAAGTGCGTTTATCCTCAGGAAATTTACCGCAATACTCTCTAAAGTATTCCGAAAAGAAATGTGATGCAACTACTAGAAGCTGTTTAAAATGAAACCGATCTTTTCCACAATTTATTATAACATCACATACCTCTAAAGTAGAAATTCGGTGATCAAATTTACTGTCGTTTGGCTTATTATATCTGACTATTATCTGACTTATTATATCTATTACGCTTCAGTAATGATGTTATCAATATTATTTCGAACTTGAATAATACTGCGTTCAAAATTATTCTTGCTTCCTTTTAACCAACTGATTGGTTAGAAAGGATATCTACGTGGGGTATCACATGATGGAAAAATATAGCCAAAAAGTGAAGGTCGGATCATTTAATGTTCGGTGAATAGAGGCTGCTGCACTACTGACTGTTTTGCTGGAGAATTGATCTTCTATTTCATCCATACACATTAATGAGATGGTTTTATTTTTATATACTACATTAATACTTCGTATATTAAAGTTCCAACGGGTTGAAGCGCCGTGGGGATCCTTCTGTTCACAATTTTGTTCAACACTTCAAACATCCCCACAAAAACCAGGAATGTCTTGTAGATTGCCAAAAAATAAAATTGTGGAAGCAGCTTTAGTATTTCTGCATCACATTTTTCAGAAATTAAATAGTTCCAAAAAAGCTTAATTGGCTCACCATCGCGAACATATCTAAAAATAACTACCAGTTGAGATTTTGCAGCAACATCAGTTGTTTCGTCCGCCATGATCGTCAAAATTGAAGACCTATTAATTTCTGCAATTATTTGTTAATTATAAACTTCAATCATACACATAAATGTAATGTTAATTTGTAATTTTTGATAAAACATACCTATTTTTTGACACATTTTCATTATGTGTCTGTATATTCATCCTATACGCAGAATTTAATTGAGCCATAATCACAGTTAGAGTTGTCAATATTGTTATTAACTAACCGAAAGTCGTGTAAAATTCCGATACGTATAACCGATATCAAATACGAGCCATGCGGCCCTGGAGTAAATGCAACGAAATCTCCACTTAAATATCGGCCTTGTTTTGATCGTTTGGTAGTACTCGGGGAAGCGAAATCTCGCGCGGTTTTTTGAAGGAGCGTTATTCGGTAGCCTGTTGTAGCCTGTGTTCCACTGGTCCACGTTACTTCCGTGGCTCGTACTTCCATTGCAGTTTTTTTTATCATTTATTACAACAAGACTTCGCGAATGCTAAGTGGCATTTGCTTTTCGGTAAGTAATGGAAAATATTTCAGTATTTTAGTGAGATTATATAATTATTTTTTGGGGGCTTCTTTGCTTTTTTTGAGAGCTCTGTAACACTGCAGCGCTTATGCACCAGGCGCCACTGGGTTTTACTACTTTTATCATTCACGGTATTACATCTTACCTGAATACGGATTCCTTTGGGTCGATAATTAACGAAGTGGAGGCAACTCTTTAGGAGCGGGGGCAATTTCGGGATCGCTTTTTGCGAGACGGGGCCACGGTGCCGTGGATACGGTCTTCTCCGAGCTCCCTAATTAAACAAATGTTTAATTAAACTTTTGAGGAGTATTTGATATCGTCGAAAAGCGCTAAACCTTTTCGGTAGTATTTTTTTCGTCGGGGGGCACGGGGATGAAGGAAAGTCGCCCCCGATCTAGATTCCAATCAAAACTTCGTCGTCCGGAGTAGGGATCGGGAGCTGGCGTAGATTGAGAACGAATCGATTATTGATTGATAAGCGGACACAGTTCGTTCTTATGTTGTCATTGTGTCCAATTACACTTAATTGTGGATACAAACGTTTTTTTTGCCTTTCCCGAGAAAAGATCCTAAAAGTCGACGGTGATTTTTTGATATACCGGACTTCGTTTGGGATGTTGGTGTCAATTGACCACCGATAACGTCATCAATAAAGCTGATGTTTTGGAAGGTTAAAAGGGGCGAATGAAAGTATGTATGCTTGCTGGGTTGGCATTGTTCACATATTTAGAGAGGTATTTATTGAGAAAATTAATCTCTAGCCACAATATACCACAGGAAAATCTCTATGAATTTGCAACGTTGTCAGTTTTTGCAAATTATAGGTATTTTTGAAGTATATAATATAAATAGGCTAAATTATCCTGAATTCACAAATTAACCTAATATTTCCATTACACCTTCACACTTTCTTATAAAAAAAATTACTTCAAAATATGTGATCAGGCGGATCAGGTTCAGGAATGATATATTTAGAAAGATATTTATTGTGAAAATTAATCTCCCGTTACAATACATCACCAGGAAAATCTTTATGAACTTGCAACGTTGCCAGTTTTTGTAAATTATATGTATTTTTGAAGAATATAATATAAATAGGCTAAATTATCCTGAATTCACAAATTAACCTAATATTTCCATTACACCTTCACACTTTCTTATGAACAAAAAACCACTTCAAAATATGTGATCAGGGGGATCAGGTTCAGGAATGATATATTTAGAAAGATATTTATTGTGAGAATTAATCTCCCGTTTTAATACATCACCAGGAAAATCTTTATGAACTTGCAACGTTGCCAGTTTTTGTAAATTATATGTATTTTTGAAGAATATAATATAAATAGACTAAATTATCCTGAATTCACAAATTAACCTAATATTTCCATTACTTCTTCACACTTTCTTATAAACAAAAAACCACTTCAAAATATGTGATCAGGCGGATCAGGTTCAGGAATGATATACTTAGAAAGATATTTATTGTGAAAATTAATCTCACGTTACAATACATCACCAGGAAAATCTTTATGGATTTACAACGTTGCCAGTTTTTGCAAATTATATGTATTTTTGAAGAATATAATATAAATAGGCTAAATTATCCTGAATTCACAAATTAACCTAATATCTCCATTACACCTTCACACTTTCTTATAAACAAAAAATCACTTCAAAATATGTGATCAGGCGGATCAGGTTCAGGAATGATATACTTAGAAAGATATTTATTGTGAAAATTAATCTCACGTTACAATACATCACCAGGAAAATCTTTATGGATTTACAACGTTGCCAGTTTTTGCAAATTATACGTATTTTTGCAGAATATAATATAAATATACTAAATTATCCCAAATTCACAAATTAACATAATATTTCCCTTACACCTTCACTTTTTTTTATAAAAAAAAATCACTTGACAGTATATGATCGGGAGGATCGGGATCAGGATTGACATATTTAGAAAGGTATTTATTCTGAAAATTAATCTCCAGTTACAATACACCACCAGGAAAATGTCTATGAATTTGCAACATTGCCAGTTTTTGTAAATTATGCGTTTATTTGCAAAATATAATATAAATAGAATAAACTGCCTTGAATTCAAAAATTAACCTAATATTTTCGTTGAGTAATATGAAGCACTTTTTATAAACATATTTTATTTTTAATAATTCTGAAAAGAAAAAAAAGATAAAAAAACAAAAAAATATATAATTATTTATCATTATTCAAATATTACGATAATAAATCAAATTTATAGTTGTTCTAAATTATTCGAATATATGAAGAGTACAATATATGTTCTCAAAATCATAAATTAATTATTAGTTAATCATAAAGCCAATTTGGATCTTTGGTGTGCAAATATGGGGTTGCATTAAAACAAGTTCTACAATTAATTACCAAAGCTTATCACTACGTAACCAACGAAGAGCTGCACTATGGCATCGAAATCAAATGGATATATGAAGTGATGTAAGGTTTCGGCATAAAATAAGGTTGCTAAATTACAGCAACGTGGAAGCAATACAGCTACTGGACAACACGCAGAAAATCAGAAGATTGAAGCGAACGAAAGCACATGAACTTATTTAGTAGTGTAGTATTACTAAGTAGTTAAGTTTTATTTTAATTTCGGAAATATATACCGATGTATTAATCCCGTACTCGCTTTGCATTGTATATGCAAGTATAATAGTAACGCAAGTAATACATTAATATATATATATATATATATATATATATATATATATATATATATATATATATATCAATATCAACCTGGTAAAATCAAATTTTAGTGCGCATATATATGAGACATCCCTATGACTAGAGTCTTGTTGTCAAAGCAATAAAACTTAAACGTTGTTTGCATTGATACTTTGCACCAATAGATATCGCCGATAAGATAATATTTTCCAAAAAAATCGAGAAATTTTCAATCACTGTGTCGAAATAGGAATAATGTCAGAAACTACGTACACAAGCGTACGTCTTTCTATGTTTACCAAGAACCAAACGTCGATTTTCATGTCACAGCGCGAATGTAAAACCACCGTAGTTTTTCCGATATCAATTTCTCGTCGTTTCATTTAAATATAGAAACCAAGACATTTCCACCACGCGTCGATAACATTCGAGGCCGCTATAGAGGCAGCGGCCCGACTCGCGGGATCCTGCCCATCTAATTGAACGCCTAATTACCGAGTCGGTTCTTGCGAAACCCCGAAACCTGTCGGCCTTGTTTCGAACGAATCAGAAATATATGTAGAAAACGGAAACGTATCCCTGCTTTTTATAATATCGGGAAAATATCCGTTATTACCTTTCCTCCTCGGTTACGCCGAGGAAGTACTAAAGAATAATTTATAATCAATCGTTTATTGAATACATCTGAAACCCTGAAGGCTAAAAAATCGAATTATTTCGTTTCTTTTTGACGATTCTCGTTTGTTATGGAATTATTCATTATAAATATATAGTGAATCGTTAATGGATTCTCGGTCTCGAAAAAAAACTCGACTTTCAACTTTCTAAGTTTCAGTTTGCCTTTGATGATCTTCTGAAAAATTCTGTTGCTATCCATATTTCTATGGAAGGTATATCCTATGTTGAATGATTGCCATAGTCTAAGTTTTCCCATAGTCTATTGCCTGAGCTACACTCTTCCTTTGGTGGTCGTACTCTCTGATTTGCAAGTTTCTGTCCGAATTCTTGTAGACTATGTCTCTAGTCAGTTACTTCAGACAGAGACGAAATGGTGAACCCCTCTCTTGCCAGTAAAGTGCTGTAGAGAGGTAATTTTCGATACGGTTAAATTCGGTTGAGGCTGCGATTTTTATTGCAATTATTTTTTTATGGTGTTACAGCTGTATTGAATATTGTATACTGTATTGTATTGTATTGTATAGAGATATGCAGCTATTTTAGGGTTGTATAAGATCTTTTCATATATTGTTAGGAAATATAGTATTTAAAATGTATAAAGATAACTCATGAAGAGCTCATAAAACTTCCAAATATTACTGTTAAAATATTGCAATTTGCTTGTAACACTTACATTAAGTTTTTGAGAAACTATTTCAAGAAAGAGGGAATTATTTCAAATTGTTAATTGGCAAACATAAATGAAGTGTTTAATGGCTTTCATGTAATTTACTTTTTTTATAAATAGCTGAAAGAACTATAAATAGCTGGCTTGACACATAAATGTGGCTACTGGAATTAAATACATATGTTTTTTTAGTTATCCCTAACCCTCAAAAGATGTGTGTATAAATTTGTCAGCTGTCGAATCATTAGTTTGTGAATTATAGCTTTTTGAGTGAAGCAACTTTTGTTATTGTGAAAAAATTGATAAAAAGGAATTTCACGTGTTGATAAAATATTGCTTTTTGAAGGGAAAAAATACAGTTGAGGCAAAAACTTGGCTTGATGCCGAGTTTCTGGACACTGTCCCAGGAAAATTAACCATCAAGGGTATGCTAAGTTTAGACGTGGTGAAGTTAGAACAGAAGACGGTGAACGCAGTGGACGCCCAAAAGACGTTGTTACCGACGAAAATATTAAATGTTTATGATTTTGAATGGCTGTACATTGAAATTGAATAAAATAGCCGACACTCTAAAGATATTAACTGAACGTTTACGTCATATCATTCACGAATATTTGGATATGAGAAAGCTCTGTGTAAAGTGGGTGCCGAGCGAGCTCATTTTTAATCTAAAACAACGACGAGTTGATGATTCGGAGCAGTGTTTGAAGCTGATCAAGCGTAATAAACCCGAGTTTTTGCGCTGATATGTGACAATGGATGAAACATGGCTCCATCATTTCCCGCTCCAGAGCGTGGGAAAACGCAACAATCGGCTGGCAAGGTTATGGCGTCTGTATTTTCGGATGCGCATGGAATAATTTTCATTGACTACCTTGAAAAAGGAAGGATCATCAACAGCGACTATTATATAGCGTTATTGGACCGCTTGAAGGACGAAATCACCGAAAACCGGCCGCATTTGAAGAAAAAAAAGTGCTGCTTCACGAAGACAATGCACCGTGTCGCAAGTCAGCGAAAAAACATGATGGATGACAAAAATCCATGAATTGGGCTTCGAATTTCTTCCTCATCTGCCGTATTCTGCAGATCTGGCCCCAACTGACTATTTCCTGTTCTCAGATCTCAAAAGAATGCTCGCTGGGAAGAAATTTTCGTCGAATGAAGAGGTGATCGCCGAAACTGAGGCTTATTTTGAAACAAAGGGCAAATCGTACTACTAAAATGATATCGAAAAGTTGGAGGGTCGCTATAATCAGTGTATCACCCTTGAAGAGAATTATGTTGAATAAATAAAACTAATTTTGCCAAAAAAAATTGTTTTACTATGGTAGGCCAAGTCCCCGGCTAATTGACCTGTTACTTGGTAGATCAGATGGCTGAATAATATGACCACAGAGTATTATGTCTTTCTCCTTATTACCGCATATTCAATCCTTATTTTTATTGATATGAGGTGTGACAAAAATTTATCACAATAAACATGCAGGTCAAGAATGATATGCAAGCATACCGTCTGGATAGACCGAAAGAAGCATTGTTTACAATTATTAATTTGGTTTGCATGAAACAATAATTAAACATAAAGGGGTAAATATGTTCTCTAATGAAATTAAAATACAATACTTGCACAATATTGACGTCATAAATTGAGATGGCGTTAGATCACTGCCACACTGGATAGACTATACTTCCATACCGTTATGATAATTGGTTACTTAAACGCAACCAAAAAAATTCAACGCTTAATATTTAGTTTCTCATGAAAACTTTATAAAATCATTTCTACGTATTTATAAATTTACGCAATTATTACACTGGGATATATATTTTACGTATTCTATAACGAATTATTTTGATACACAATCTTATATCGTCCCCCTTCTTCCTCTTTCTGAATAAGTTAAGACAGTTTTCGTTCCAAATAGGTTTAAAATATTCACAAGTTTTGACGCATGGCTCAATTTACAACAATAATAAATCGACTGTTGTTCGCCCTAAAAATAACTTTCTAATTTTCTCCGCTTCTTCTTTGTTTTGATCCTTAGGCGTGCGAGTTGTAACGGCTTGCCCTGCCCTGCGCCTGCAAAAACACGTCTTCGAGGATGAAAAAGCGCCGAAAGCTTCGTGTTACGCTGTCGATAAATTTGCAACATTATTAAGTGTTAAAACTGTTTTTTTGCTATTGAATTACTTTTAAAAAAACCTTTATTGAGAAAAGTTTTAGAATAGAACAGGGGTTGGACAATATTGGTTTATTAATAAGGTTTTGAGCCATCATTTGCTTTTAAATAATATAATTATCGAATAGAATCGTCGTATGCCTGAATAGTTTTCAATGGAATTTGTTGCACTTTCTTTAAAGCTGTTGGAGGTGGAAATCAGTTTCTTGTAGCTGTTCTACTAAACTGCCGATAAGCCATCAACAAACGAAACAGTACTTGGAACATTTGCCGGCTACACAGTTATCATTGCCAAAAGATATATGCTAATGCTGTAGAAATAATGCTAGAGAGTGGAAAATACAGCTTAATAGCTCAAAATCTGTCCATGTTAATTTTGCGTTACGGAGAAATGACAAAAACCTTATTATATCATTTGACGGATACCCGATTTCTTAAACAGAATCAGCTAAATACCTCGGCGTACATGTTGATGGTAAGTTGAGTTGGAACCATCATGTTAAACCAAAAGCAGAGCAGATTATACCCAAACTCAAGCAACTGTACTGATTAGTCGGAAGGTACTCTTAATTTAACTTCAAATCGAAGAGATTGATTTTATCAATCATTCATAAATTTATGAGGTGCACTAAATCATCAAACCAGCTAGTAATCTAATCCAGCCAAAACAATCAAAACAAAGTTCTGCGATTAATTATTAATTCTTATCGTTACGTAACCAACGAAAGGCTGCATGATGACCTGAAAATTAAATGCATATACGAAGTAATATCAAGTAATATCAATGTTTAATGGGTGGATTATGTTGTAGGGACCTTTTGATCTTTCTTGGTATTTTCTAGAGAGAATATTCTGTTGCATCAGTTTGCGTTAGTTTTTCCAAATATTTTTGTATTCCTTGGTTTTGTTCACTATTAATTAGCTCTATCAGTTTTTTTTGCTGAATTGTTGAATTTTTTCTTGTTTTCTTCGGTTTTTGGTTATTGACAGGTTTTCCTTTTTCTGAGATTAATTTTTAATATGCTGAACTTCTAGGAGTTGCATACCGTGCTAGATATTGTATGTTTTTTGTTATAGTTATTGCTGCTGTTGCTGTATCCATCTCATTTTCGAGATACCCATTCTATATAATCCTAAATATTTTCCGACGAACAAAATTGGTCTTTCCTGCCGGCCAGATTGCAGAAAAACCGCTCATGCCGTCGCCTTGCTCCAAATCATAAATTATACACAGCAACCGCCAAAATAAAAGAGATAAAAACAATTAATTCGGCATTTAAAACACAAAAGGGTTCGGCGAATGTGATTTAGGGCCGACCAGATGCCCCACGCGCCCCTCCTTTGTACTGCGGGAAAAAATGAGGCCGTATAGGGGCGGGGGAGTTGTTGCCCCGAAAATAAAAAAAAACCTCGACGAAGAAAAGCGGCAATAAACGAAAATTCCTAAACCGAAAGAAATGCGGGGAATATTAATTTTTTTTCCCGCCCCGCTAATGTTTGATTTACGAATTTCCTGCTGTTCGGTTTATGCCGCGGGAGGTTTAGTGATGTGGCGTGGAACGAAATATGTCGATACTGAAAACGGAATGGACGAAACAATATGAACATCTGACACATACCCAATATTTATTTATTTATAACTAGCTGTTATATTAACACTATTTGAAAAATTTCTGCTGAGTCGTAATAAACTATTTATAAAATATCATATTTCCAGTTTGGATTTTGAATTAAACCCTCAATAATCGACCAAGTGCATAGAGTAACAGCGGTTGTTTACCATTCGAAGAGAAAAACACAAGCTTTTGAACGGGTATGACATGTGGGATTAATCTACAAAATGAGTAAATTGCTACCGGGGAATTACTGTCGTCTGCTTGAATCATATATTTTCGAAGGAGAATTTAGAAGTCTCAGAGTTAGGCAGAGTAACAGTGGTTGTTGAAAAGGCATTCGAAGGAAATAAATACTGCCCCGTAATGTTCTTGGATATCTTACAAGCTTTTGACAGTGTATGGCATTTGGGATTAATCTATAAAATGAGCAAATTGATATCGCGGAATTACTGTCGTCTGCTTGAGTCATATCTTTTCGAAAGAGAATTTAGAGTCTCACAGAGTTAGGCAGAGTAACAGTGGTTGTTGAAAAGGCATTCGAAGGAAATAAATACTGCCCCGTAATGTTCTTGGATATCTTACAAGCTTTTGACAGTGTATGGCATTTGGGATTAATCTATAAAATGAGCAAATTGATATCGCGGAATTACTGTCGTCTGCTTGAGTCATATCTTTTCGAAAGAGAATTTAGAGTCTCACAGAGTTAGGCAGAGTAACAGTGGTTGTTGAAAAGGCATTCGAAGGAAATAAATACTGCCCCGTAATGTTCTTGGATATCTTACAAGCTTTTGACAGTGTATGGCATTTGGGATTAATCTATAAAATGAGCAAATTCATATCGCGGAATTACTGTCGTCTGCTTGAGTCATATCTTTTCGAAAGAGAATTTAGAGTCTCACAGAGTTAGGCAGAGTAACAGTGGTTGTTGAAAAGGCATTCGAAGGAAATTAATACTGCCCCGTAATGTTCTTGGATATCTTACAAGCTTTTGACAGTGTATGGCATTTGGGATTAATCTATAAAATGAGCAAATTCATATCGCGGAATTACTGTCGTCTGCTTGAGTCATATCTTTTCGAAAGAGAATTTAGAGTCTCACAGAGTTAGGCAGAGTAACAGTGGTTGTTGAAAAGGCATTCGAAGGAAATAAATACTGCCCCGTAATGTTCTTGGATATCTCACAAGCTTTTGACAGTGTATGGCATTTGGGATTAATCTATAAAATGAGCAAATTCATATCGCGGAATTACTGTCGTCTGCTTGAGTCATATCTTTTCGAAAGAGAATTTAGAGTCTCACAGAGTTAGGCAGAGTAACAGTGGTTGTTGAAAAGGCATTCGAAGGAAATAAATACTGCCCCGTAATGTTCTTGGATATCTCACAAGCTTTTGACAGTGTATGGCATTTGGGATTAATCTATAAAATGAGCAAATTCATATCGCGGAATTACTGTCGTCTGCTTGAGTCATATCTTTTCGAAAGAGAATTTAGAGTCTCACAGAGTTAGGCAGAGTAACAGTGGTTGTTGAAAAGGCATTCGAAGGAAATAAATACTGCCCCGTAATGTTCTTGGATATCTTACAAGCTTTTGACAGTGTATGGCATTTGGGATTAATCTATAAAATGAGCAAATTCATATCGCGGAATTACTGTCGTCTGCTTGAGTCATATCTTTTCGAAAGAGAATTTAGAGTCTCACAGAGTTAGGCAGAGTAACAGTGGTTGTTGAAAAGGCATTCGAAGGAAATAAATACTGCCCCGTAATGTTCTTGGATATCTTACAAGCTTTTGACAGTGTATGGCATTTGGGATTAATCTATAAAATGAGCAAATTGATATCGCGGAATTACTGTCGTCTGCTTGAGTCATATCTTTTCGAAAGAGAATTTAGAGTCTCACAGAGTTAGGCAGAGTAACAGTGATTGTTGAAAAGGCATTCGAAGGAAATAAATACTGCCCCGTAATGTTCCTGGATATCTCACAAGCTTTTGACAGTGTATGGCATTTGGGATTAATCTATAAAATGAGCAAATTGATATCGCGGAATTACTGTCGACTGCTTGAATCATATAATCGATGTCCATTCGATGTATTCGAATCACCCATCGATCAGAGCCGTTGATACCGAGATGGGATATTCATGGCCATAGTGTTTTGCTATACATAAGATGGTGTGGTGTCATAGATGATATGATGGGCTCAGCGAAATTGTCTATCGATGTCAATTGAATAAATGTATCCACGTATTGTTGTAAGAACAACCAGCAATGCCGATTAATAAGAATTATTGCGGAAAATGGAGATAGAGTTATCGATCAAAAGGGCAAAAGGGCTGAATTCAAAGGTTTGTCAAGATGTTTAATGTTTTATCTGCTGCAATTTGTAAATTCTTTTTAGAATCAGACACTGTTTTCCTTCTCATTTTATTCTAGTTAAAAAGAGACCCTGTCAAAGTTCGTTCGGTTGTCAGACGTAAGCAACATTCTTGAAAGCAAAAGTGATAAGAGGTTATAACTCTCACCTATAAACTATCGTGGCTATATAATTAACTGTAGTTTTTAGATGTACTATAATGTTAAAAGAAATTATACTTTATAACATTTTTGTTCAATTATTTTATTTAGATTAGAATTTTGTTGTATGTCAAAGCCAAACTGAACTAAAACTCAGAGTTGATGCGGCAAAATTGCGACGTTTTGACGTTACAAATTTAGATGACGTATATCCAAAATAACTTTGAATACGAATACTATATGTCATTAAATAGTGTTTGAAATTTATTCGAATGAATTTAAAAGTGTTAAAAACCCTAATTTTTCCAATCTAACAGATCAATTGAAAAGTCCCCGACCTACCATAGTAAAACACATTTTTTTTGGCAAAATCACTTTTTTTTGTTCAACATAATTCCCTTCAGGGGTGATACACTGATTATAGTAAAGTTCCAACGTTTCGATGCCATTTTTGTAATGCGATTTATCTCAGCGAGCATTCTTTTGAGATCTGAGAACAGGAAATAGTCGCTGGGTACCAGATCTGGAGAATAAGGTGGGTGAGGAAGCAATTGGAAGCCCAATTTATGGATTTTTGCCATCGCTTTCACTGACTTGTGATACAGTGTATTGCCTTGGCGAAGCAGCACTTTCTTTTGTGTTATTGATGGTGCTTCCTTTTTCAAGGTAATCAATGAAAATTATTCCAAGCGCATCTAAAAATACGCCATAATCTTAGCCAGCCGACTGTTGCGTTTTTCCACGCTTTGGAGCGGGTTCATCATGTGCAGTCCACTCGGATGACAGTTGATTGGACTTCGGAGTGAAATGATGAAGCCACGTTTCATCCATTGTCACATATCGATGCAAAAACTCAGGTTTATTACGCTTGATAATCTTCAAACACTGCTTCGAATCGTCAGCTAGTCTTCTCATACCCAAATATTCGTGAATAATATGATGTACACGTTCAGTTGATATATTTAGACTGTCTGCTATTTTATTCAATTTTAATTTACGGTAATACAAAATCATTTTGTAGATTTTTTAAAATGTTTTCGTCGGTAACAACCTCTTTTGGGCGTCCACAAAGTTAGTATACCACAATTTTTCACAATAACAAAAGTTGCTTCATTCAAAATGCTATAATTCATAAACTACAGATCCGATCCCTATCTAATTTATACACTCATCTTTTGAGGATCTATGTGTCGGGCCAGGGACTTTTCAATTGACCTGTTATTATTAATCATATTAAATAATTGCTCGAAAGAGGTTGAGTTTCTGCGATAATGTTAAATACGTTTAAATAAATTTAAGAACAAAACCGTATATTTTCATAGAGTTTATTTTTGCAAGTTTTGAATAATTGCGCATAAAAGGAACGTACTCGTATTATCCATAATTGTTGGTTATGGTTGGTTCAGAGTCTGCACCATGATCTGCATCTTTTCACGTCGTTAAGTAGGAGCGCGGCATATTTGCAATTGTAATCAGAGAATATTTTACGAATTTTTAGTGGGCTAGAATAGACGGGCCGCGGAATCTGCATTTTCCTTGCACTTGGGCTGCGTTTTAAATTCATTCGAATTCGTTATTCTCGGTTCCGAACGATTAAGGTCGACAAATCAGAGGACAATTTGCGACGAAGAAAAAAGGAATCAAAGCGATTTTTTTTCTTGATACAGTAACTGCATTGAATTCGATTTTTTTGGTTTAATTACATCCTAGTGATATTATAACAGGTCAATTGAAAAGTCTCTTAAACTTAGTCTCTTAAGTGTCTTAAACATAATTCCCTTCAAGGGTGATACACTGATTATGGCGGCCCTCCAACTTTTCGATGCCATTTTTGTAGTACGATTTGTCTTTTGCTTCAAATTAGGCCTCAGTTTCGGTGATCACCTCTTAATTCGACGAAAATTTCTTCCCAGCGAGTATTCTTTTGAGATCTGAGAACAGAAAATAGTCGCTGGGGGCCAGATCTGGAGAACACGGTGGATGAGGGAGCAATTCGAAGCCCAATTCGTAGATTTTGACACGGTGCATTGTCTTGGTGAAGCAACGATTTCTTTTTCTTCAAATGCGGCCGTTTTTCGGCGATTTTGTCCTTCAAACGGTCCAATAACGCTATGTAATAGTCGCTGTTGATGGTCTTTCCTTTTTCAAGGTAGTCAATGAAAATTATTCCATGCGCATCCCAAAGACAGACACCATAAACTTGTCAGCCGATTGTTGCGTTTTCCCACGCTTTGGAGCGGGTCGTGTGCAGTCCACTCGGATGACTGTCGATTGGACTTCGGAGTGAAATTATGGAGCCATGTTTCATCCATTGTCACATATCGACGCAAAAACTCCAACGCAATGGATTTATTACGCCTGATCATCTTCAAACACTGCTCCGAAGCATCAACTCGTCGTTGTTTTTGGTCAAAAGTGAGCTCGCGGGGCACCCACTTTGCATGGCGCTTTCTCATACCCAAATATTCGTGAATGATATGATGTACATGTTCAGTTAATATCTTTAGAGTGTCTGCTATTTTATCCAATTTCAATTTACGATTGAAAATCATTTTGTAGATTTTTCTAACGTTTTTGTCGGTAACAACCTCTTTTGGGCGTCTAAAGCGTTCACCATCATCGGTGCTTATTTCACCACGTCTAAACTTGGTATACCAATCCTTGATCGTTGATTTTCCTGAGACAGTATCTGGAAACTCGACATCACACCAAGATTTTGCTTCAACTGTATTTTTTCCCTTCAAAAAGCAGTATTTTATCAACATGCGAAATTCCTTTTTATCCATTTTTTTCCACAATAACAAAAGTTGCTTGACTCAAAATGCTATAATTCAGAAACTAATGATCCGACAGCTGTCAAATTTATTTACGCGTCTTTTGAGGGTTAAGATTAACTAAAAAACATATGGATTTAATTGTAGTAACGCTATATATGTGTCAGGCCGGGGCCTTTTCAATTGACCTGTTATATCTGTTTCTTCTCTATTTATATTATACTAAATATATGTTCTTATATACTTCCCTTTCGCAATCCGTTCTACCATTCAGTTAGCGATTAATTACGTCTACTTATTTTAGTCGATGTTCTATTATTTTCTCATATATCTTCAAGGCTATGTGCAACTATTGTGTCATTAATATGTATTGTTGTAATAATACATAATGTAATAATATAATGTAATAATAATTTGTTGTAATAAACGCTTTTTTTAATGGAGATTTTGTAAATTTTTAAGAAATCTTAACACAGGATTAGGCTTTAGTCCATTCACATGACGTTTTGGAAACTTGAATGTTGGACCCTAATGTATTATTATAACTAGTAATTATTAATAACTTAATAATAAATAAAACCCTGAAACAGTCACAGAGATACGTCAAGCGCTGACAAATATTATAATTAATATTACTAAAATCCTCAAAAGTGCGATGCGATATGAATTAATTTATTCCCAGGGCTGTTCGTCAGATTCCTCGAAGTTCTATTACACAATGACAGACCGCCATAATCGATACGAGATTTTCTTAAGGGGTTAAACTGAGGGGGGATCCTGTAAGTGTTTTAATGGAGCCTATTATTAAGTGTCGCGCATAAATCAGCGTTGCCTTGTTAGTCATTAGTCGGAATTAATTTGTAACGACAAACTATTTGCCTTCGCTTGGAGATCTCGATTTATTGCCAAACTTGAATGCTGGTCATTTTTTTTAATCGGTTATTACGGAGTATAGTCAATAATATTCAAGCGATTGAAGGGGTTTGTTTGACCGTTACTTGAATGGAATTGTACATCAGGTGTTTCGGTAATTACTTTACGGTTTCTGCAACATATTTCACTAGCTATGAGGATGAAATGTCGAATTTGATACATATATGATTTTATTCTGCTGACATTAATCTCAAAACTATATAAGTTCGATCAAAATAACAATGTTATAGATTTATAATTTTCCTAAAATGTTGATTTTAGTGTCTGATAACGTGTATTTGCGGCATGCATTAGTTTTCTTATTTCATCAAAATAAAAAAGCCGCTGAAAGTCATAGTTTGCTGGTACAAACTTAGGGTGAACATTCTCTGACCATAAGAATATGTGAAACGTAGTTTCGACAAATCAAATGGGGTGAGTTCAACGTTCAAGACAAATAACCTCCTGATAAGCCGAAAAGTTTGAAGGTTCGGAATTGCAGGAGATATTAGATGAAGATTAAACACAAACACAGAAAAATGGCAGAAAAAGTTGAAAAAAGTAGTGTGCAGGCGATGGGAAAGACCCAACAGCTTGGAATATGATTGCCATGTGAATTAAAGGACGGGCAATTGAGTAATCGAAAAATCGACAGTCAAATGCTGCCTCAAAGGTATGAACGGAGGTAGTTTCTGTATCGAATAATCACCGGCAATGAAATATTAATTTATTTGCAAAATCCCAAGCCAAAAATATCATGGTTATCACCTGACGAAGCTAGTCGGAAGATTAGCTCCGTGTGATGGCACTAGGTTGTTGTCGTATATTATAAACTATTAAAAACAGTAAATTGATCGAGAAATGTTTACAATACGCGGAAAGACATGATAAGGTGATTTTGTAGCATCATAAATTATCAAAGAAGTGTTCAAATCACTTCTCAGTCACACCCTCCATACTATCCAAACCTGGGTTGATCTGACCACTATGTTTTCGTATCGATGGTGCACGCATTTATAGGGCAGCTTGATATAAATGTCTTGACGAATGATTTCGCTCAAATGAGAAACTATTTTTTTGGAATAGTATCCATAAATTTCCTGAGAGTTGGGCAAAATGTATAAAGCAAATAGCTTGAATAAAAACATTTTAACTAGCCATTATGAATTTTAGCGAAAGAAAAAACAGGTACAAAGTACAAAAAAGTAGTAATAAAATAATTTATTAACATATTTAATAAATTAGGTTTTACAGAACTTAAGAGAGTACAGAATGGGCATCGACTTGTTTTGTCTAAGTCTTTTAGTTTAACAACAACATTTAAAACAAACTGTTTTAATTTACACGTAATTTTAGCGCCATTCTCATGAAATAATTATAAAGCGTTATATTGTTCTGACTAAAATTCGAAAATAGTGACATCGATATTCTGTTCGACATCTAAATCATGGTTACTACCAGGAATTTGTATTGTTATATAGAATATATACCAGGAATTTGTATTGTTATAGAATTTGTATAACAGTTACTGACTGACTCGTTGTTTGAACAGTTTGTTTAATAGTTTATGTTTTTGATTCCTACTAGATTATACATTTAAAACGTATTAATTTAGTTACTGGCTGGGAAAAAGTCATTTTGTTCTATTTTTATGTGTTACCCAGAGAGTTATATTAATTTAAATTTTTTTGTTAGTAATTTAGTTTTTTGTATATGTCACAAAATTATATTATTTTTCTATTGTTTGGGCTTGGCATCGACATCAAACTGATCAGTTGGTAGTAGTAAAAATAATATTGTAAATGGATAAATAGGTTTAGGTAGGTATTAAGCTAAATTGTTTGTATATAGTAGAATATAAAATACGTGTAGTAGATAGGTTAAATAAGGTGTTAGTTTATTTTTATTTAGTTATTACTACGATTATTATGTACATATTAAAAAAATGTGTAAAAAATCTAAGTTTGATTATTTTAAAATTTTTAGTGAGTTCTTTGTTTATTCTTTGAAGTCGGTTCAATTTTTTGTTAAAAATATTTAATTTTTCTCTTTTTAGTGTTAAATATTTACTCAATAAATTATGCAGTTATTTTATTAAGGATTACAATGAGTAGGTCAAGTAAAAAAATAGGAATAAAGAAACAATGATTGAAAATAAGGAACTCTTCAGGCCTCGGGGTCCGCTACCTAATCCAGGTGATTTGATAAATGTTCTAACTAAACCAGAACAACAAAAAGATACTGTCTCCGCTGGAGATCGAACCCGCGACCTCCGTTTGGGAGCTAAACTCTTTAATCATTACACCATATAAACAGTTGTCTTCAATATTTCTACGAGGTCTTATATGCTATGGTTAGTGTTTAGAAAGCAAACTGATCGGCTTTTGCACTGAACGACTTCCGATTTTCCGTCACATCAGCTCAGCAAGAACATTATACACAAATATCTGATTATTTTTGATAAAAGATATATGAAAACTTTGTACGTGCGCTTGAAATTTTAGTGTTTTCCTCGACATACAGGATATATATACAAATAGGACCCTTACCAGTGTTTTGGTCAAACCTTTTTTTTGTTCTGGCCTAAAAACCAGACGGTGGAATGCATGACGCATACCTGGTCGCGGAGACTTGCCTGGAGTGACAAGTTGGACCGGGTTATGTGGGACTGCCTCTGGGCTTACCAATACACTAAACCGAAACCGCCTCACAGTTGACCCTTGTGGATCACTACTGCTACTGCATTAAATTTGGGGATATGGCACCCGCTGATCGGGCAGCCGTTATTGGGGACGAGGGCCCGGCGATTCTATTGATTCGCGAACCTGAGTTAACACACAACTGGGTACTGTTGTATGGGGGCAAAAGTTATGACTGTAGCGACGGATGAGGTCGTTTCAGCCTGGAAAAGGGGGGGAGCTTGGTGGTGACGCGGTGCTAAGCCCCCGGCATGTCGACCAGCTCGCGAACAAGCGCGTTTTCAGAAGAACTTGAGCTGAGTTGTTGTTTGTGGAGTGATTGAGATATGAAGTGCTTGATTTCTGGAGTGTCAGTTTCCCTATGAATTTGATTATTTCTGACAAACCATGGAGCGTTTAATATTCTCCTGAGGAGCTTATTTTGGAAAACTTGAAGCCGTTTGACTTGGTTGGGTGTAACAAATTTGAAGTAGACATTAGATCCGTAGAGGAGTACGGACCGTATTAACATCTTGTAAAATAAGCATTTGATGGAGATGGGAAGTCTGCTAGAAGGGCAGATCAGAGAAGATGGATCCTTTTGGATTGCTTTCTGGATTTGGGAATGCCAACCGAACCGCCGGTCGAAGTGAAGATCTAGGTATGTGACGTTATCCAGCCATGGAATTATTGCGGTGTCGATCTTAAGTTGCGAGACGCGCAGTGCGTAACGCTTCTTGTGGAAAATGATGGCCTGTGTTTTCAGAGGGTTGATTTGCAACCTCCAGAATTTGAACCACTTGACCGCATGATCGAGCTGCTTCTGTAAACGTTCATGAATTGTAACTTCGAACCTAGCGGCCGTGAAGAAAGCAGTATCGTCAGCGTAAAACGCGACGTCAATGTGCTCTTTTCTCGGCATATCTGAAACAAAGAGGTTAAATAAGGCTGGGGCCAGCGGTGAACCTTGAGGTACGCTAGCATCGATTTGTTTACGACTGGAAAGTGATGCCCTGATCTTGACTTGGAAAGATCTATCCGAGAGATAGGACTTGATGAGAGCGGTTAGGTTTTCTGGGAGGCCTAACTGCACGCACTTTGCGAACAATCCGTCGTGTCAGACCTTGTCGAAGGCTTTGGTTAGGTCCAGAAGAACTGCTCCAAGCTTTTTACGTTGGTCAAGAGCATGATGGATGTGTGCGGCCAGACGGGAAGCTTGATGGACGGATGAGTGGTGAGCGCGAAAGCCGAATTGTTCATCTGGTTTTCCTTTGTGAAAGAGTTGAGAGCGTAGAGTATTGCCCTCCCGGCAAGCTTCGAAATGGCGCTGAGAAGGCTGATAGGCCTGTAATCAGATGGAGATGATTTTGCTCCTTTCTTGGGTATAACCGCTATATGTCTGTGTTTCCAAGACGCCGGGAAGTGTTGCAGCCTCATGATGGAGTTAATGATTTTTGCCAGTTCTGCGAGCTGCTTATGCGGGAGCTTTTTTAACTGGGTAATCGACATTCCATCGAAACCAGGAGATTTTTTGGTTTGAAGTTTGCCGATCATAGTCTGTAGAGACTTTGGAGACACAAAATGGTTGAGAAGAAAGGCTGGGGTTTGGGTCAAACGTCGCAAAATCAATCGGAAACTGCCGAAGTTTACGGTTTATGATTCTCCAGTAATAGCCACTAGTCCCGCAAAAGCCGCAGATCCCATAGAGAAGAAGTGACAATCATAATTTATTTATTTCACATTATTACTTTTTTCCCTAAACTTTTCACCTTTTCACTAAACATTAACAGAACTTAAAAACAAAATACCAAACTATAGAATTTTGTCACGCACGTTTGTTGCGTTTTAAGAGAAGATTGTAAACAAAAGGAACTCGCTCTTACAGGAGGGTGGTTTTCCTGTTCTGTTAATCTTTAAACCTGCAACTCGGTTTCCGGAAAAGGAAGGTAACATTCGCTCAATTCCTGTCGCCCGTTCCTCTACCTGGTCGTACATCAGTATCCGCAATATCCAGGTTAATAGTACACACTTTGATAGTATAATGGATACTTTCGAAACTCTCAGGGCCTTTCTCGCGTTTCCGACCTATAAAATCCCGGAACGCCCATTGGGAATATCAAAGCGGGATTAAGGGGAGGCTGGATGGAAAGGTAAAAAGCCCGCGGACGGCGAAAAAGTCGGTGGAATAACGTGGGGACGACGAAGAAAAAAAAAAGAGGACGAGAGAACGCATGCACAAGACGGCGAGAAAGTTTTCGCCGGATCGCGGACCTAAATCCCGATATTTCCGCTGTAATTCTAAACTTGCAAATCCCCGAGGAACGCTAAATTTGTTTTATCTCGCGAATAGGAATAGGTTAGCTTACCGCACCTCGCCCGTCGTCCCGCCATCCCGCCACCGCTCCTCCCCAGTCGTCGAGTCCGTACCCTTCACGTTCAACGTTCTGCTGGTCGCCAGAAACGATAAATTTGCAATTGTAATTCGAGAATATTTTACGAATTTTTAATGGGCGAGTACAGAGCGACCGTGCAATATGTACTTTAAAGGTTTTAATTTTGCTTCCAAATGCTGTTGCAATTTGTCTTTTGCTGAGGACATTTTGAACTTCCGTTACAAGCGTTAGGAACTTCTTATTAAATAGTGATTAAAAATGATGTAATATTACTTACTAAAACTTGTTTTAACAATATATTAAATATAAGCATAGTAAAACACATTTTTTATTCAACATAATTCCCTTCGAGGGTGATACACTGATTATAGCGAGCCTACAACTTTGCGATACCATTTTTGTAGTACGATTTGTTCTTTGCTTCAAAATGGGCCTCTGTTTCATTCGACGAAAATTTCTTCCCAGTGAGCATTCTTTTGAGATCTGAGAACAGGAAATAGTCGCTGTGGGCCAGATCTGGAGAATACGGTGTATGAGGAAGCAATTCGAAGCCCAATTCATCGATTTTTGGCATCATTTTCATTGACTTGTGACACGGTGCATTGTCTTGGTAAAGCAGCACTTTCTTTTTCATCAAATGCGCCCGTTTTTCGGCGATTTCGTCCTTCAAACGGCCCGTAAATAACGCTATGTAATAGTGGCTGTTGATGGTCCTTCTTTTTTCAAGGTAGTCAATGAAAATTATTCCATGCGCATCCCAAAATACAGATGCTATAACTTTGCCAGCCCACTGTTACGTTTTCCCACGCTTAGGAGCGAGTTCATCGTGTGAAGTCCACGAGGATGACTGTCGATTGGACTTCGGAGTGAAATGATGGAGCCACGTTTCATCCATTGTCACATATCGACGTAAACACTTGGGTTTATTACGCTTAATCACTTCAAACACTGCTCCGAATCATCAACTCGTGGTTGTTTTCGATCAAATGCGAGCTCGCACGGCACCCACTTTGCATAGAGTATTCTCATACACAAACATTCGTGAATTATATGATGTACCCGTTCAGTTGATATCTTTAAAGTGTCTGCAATTTCATTCAATTTCAATTTACGGTCATTCAAAATCATTTTGTGGATTTTTTAAATGTTTTCTTCGATAACAACCTCTTTTAGGTTTCCACTGCTTTTAGGTTCACTGTCTTCGGTGCTAAACTTAGCATACCAATCCTTGATTGTTGATTTTCGTGGGGTAGTGTCCGGAAACTAGGCATCAAGCCAAGTTTTTACTTCAACTCTATTTTTTCCCTTCAAAAAGGAATATTTTATCAACACGCGAAATTCCTTTTTATCAATTTTTTTCACAATAACAAAAGTTGTTTCAGTCAAAATGCTATAATTCACAAACTAATGATCCGACAGTTGTCAAATTTATATACGCATCTTTTGAGGATTAGGGCTAAATAATATATGGATTTAATTCTAGTAACGCCATATATTTGTTAGGCCGGGGACTTTTCAATTAACCTATTAACAAATGTCGAAGCACATATATACCGATGGCTCCAAATCTCACAGCGGACATGGCAGTGTATTTGTGGTAGACCACCGGGCTAAAGAATGGCTAATCCTGACCGACTCCCGAAATGCTCTCGGTTGTTTCCTGGAACATAATTTCAACCATCCACTGGTCACCGACTCACTATCAATTATCCGTACCCTCTATCTGAATGAGATCAGGACAAGTTTACTCTAGACCCCTTTTCACGTTGGTATACCGCAAATAGAGCGCGCGGATAGTGCGGCTAAATCGGCAGCCTCATATGTCCTCCCCATCACGCATGTTTGTGTCCATACGGACCATATCCCATTCGTTTCTTGTTTCACAAATAACGAGGTACAACATCGTTGAGCCCAGGAGGCCAACCACGATAGGCTCTTTGAGGTTAAAGCTGCTTTTTTCTCCTCTCTTCGCGTTCCTTCCCTTCGTCACCATGTCGTGAACCATCTTTGAATCGATTGAGATTGGGTCACTGCCAGTTCTCGCACGCTCACTTGATGACTTCGAACCCGCCTTCTTACTGAGTTTTCTCACCGTGCCCTTATTTCCATCTACCGCATATTGAACGGCTCTCCATGGCTCATCCAGATTATAACTAAGTATGGTCTATAAAAGAATGTTTTAGAAGTGCCTTAAAAGGAAAAAATACAGAGAAATTCTACGGGTTTCTACAAGAAATGATTTTCTCCATAGAATCTAGCCTATGCTCAGTTTAGTGTTACTGACCAAATAATGTGTGATGTGTACTGCCTGGATGGAATATCTACTTCGTTATGGTTGTGTTTGTAGTCCTGTATTTGTGTTTATTTTTAAACTGCTTATACATTATTTGTACTTTTAACACCCCTATTTATGTAATTAATTTTATTTATTTATTAATTTATTACTTCATATATACACTTTAGGCCTGTTCCCATCCCTTTTAGATCAACACTGTATTATTGTATAGTCGCGAAATGACAGCAGCCGTCGAAAAAAACGTCTGTATATTAAAATACACGCGAACTATCTCAAGAACTAACACTCACTAACCTTTTTTTAAGTAAGTAAAGTTTTAATAATCGACAAATTATTAATACATTTAAATTGCAAGTACTACATCACTGAACATTAAAATAATAGTATCATGAGTAAGATTATTTTCAAAACTACAAGAACTTCAGACCATCAAATATATGTAATTTTTATTTATTTCGTGATATTATGTGTGATTACATACGTGTGACTGCACATTTCATTTTTACGAAGAAGTCAGTAATTGGGATGTTGATGACCCTTAAAAAGGGAATCTTTTCAACGCAGTATTCGTATACCTGCCTGAATACTGGGGAAAATAATAAGAATAGACAATATTTTGACTGCAGAAACTTTTTTAAATGAAGGTTTAAAGTTATGAAAACATAATAAACTATGAAAAGGTCTTCTCATCATTTCTATATCCGGATTAAGAAGTGATTCAATTCTCTAGGTCGAATTCCCCAGGTTATATTCTCATAGAAACCTTTTATACCAATTATAATTTGTAAATTTCTCATTTTGACGACTAAGAACCGAACTTAACGTAACAATGTTTTCAAGGTGACGCTTGTTTGGAATCAAGATCGAAATATTGCATTCTTTAGTGATTATTATTGACCTTCAGGCCTTCTCGATTTAGATGGTCTGAAGGTTTTCTACACGTACGACTTGAGTTTTGACTGAAGTATTGAAAAAAACTATTATTTGTAATTAATTCTATTTATGGGAACTATTATATGCGCAAATAATGTTGGAACAGGATTCAGAAAACAAGAAAGTAAAAAATGATGCTCAGCCATATTCTTAGATGTAGCAGAAGCCTTCGATAAGGTTCGACATGAAGGCCTTGTTCATAAACTCCATAAAATGTTACCAAAACAACACACCGAACTACTAAAATCATACATTACAGCCAGAATATTTTGAATTAAACAAGAACAAGCTTACTCTACAATAAAAGAAGCTAAAGCAGATTTACCACAAAGAAGTGTACTGGGGCCGATGTTTTATCTACTCTACATTTGTGATATACCACAAATGGAGAATATTACGATGGCTACATTTGCTGATGATACTGCGATTATAGCAATAGTGAATAAGCCACACGAAAATTACAACAGGCAAGTGACAATATAAATAGTTGGACACAAGCTTGGAAAATAAAAATTAACGAAAGTAAATCTGTGCGTGTGAAGTTCACCTACAATCAGACCGTGCAAGCACCAATAACATTAAATAATACTATCATTCCATATAGCAGCAACGCTAAATATCCGGTATGAATCTTGATGCAAAACTTCTCTGGAACGAACATATAAAGAAGAAAAGAAAAGAATATAGGAAAATGGAATTGGAATTGAAATATAGGAAAATGTATTGACTAATTAGAAGAAAATCACAATTATCAGTACATAAGTCCTGAGAAGTATTGTGGGCGCATCCAAATACCACAGGACTGAGAACCTACATCGAGATCTTAAGATACGCACAGTCAGCCAAGAAATTAGGAGAACTGCAAGGGGGCATGAGGAAAGACTCCATTCTCATGAGAATATTGAAGTATTGCAGCTTTTGGATACCACCAGAACAGGACACAGACTCAAAAGAATCAAACCATTTGATATTGTCTAGTGTTGTGTAGTAAGGTGCATATAATAAAAATACAGCAGTGACATGTATAAACATTATTTCACCAGAGACTGAGATAGGGCCGATGGGTCCTCCTAGTTATATACCTTAATTTAAGTTATCTTAAAGACAAATTATAGGTTAATCGGAAACGACTAGTAACAATCTAATAATTAAATAATAAAAATATATTGGTCTATGTGTATATAGTGTTGTAGAATTGAAACTAATTTTGGAATCTTGTGTAACATAACTATATTATCAAAGTTCTTAAGCTTTATGATTTTATTCATATTTTTCATTATTATTCAACTTTTTTGAAGGTAATAGTTTAAGTGTAATAGTTAAATTCTTCTCATGTGTTTTCTATATTATGATGATGATCTTATCTGATAACTATTGTTACTATTTCATTAAGATATCAGTCAGGATTTTATACTTCCTATAAGGGGAGTTGTAAATTCCCAACGTTATAATGCTTTATATTGAACACTGATAATTTTTGTCATGTTTGTTTTAGCAGTTCTGTTGTGGTGGACACTGGCTGAGGTTTGTGCGCAGATTAAATTCTTGATCTTGTTCCACGTGCTTCAAACGTGCTTTGGTGAGGCCCAAAGACTACTTTAAAACAACAAATTATTTCTTCATTTTATGAGTGATAGTTTGTTTTTCATTCTGTGACGAATAGAGTAGACATGGAAAATGGTTGAGAATAAAACGGATTGGTGGTATTGTTAGTAGTGCTAGTACTGTTTACATATTACAGTAACAATATTTGTTACTGCAAACTTGTGGAAAAGTTAGCATTTTTCCCTCGTATATATATAGAAAAGAGATAAATTAAAAATCACCTTGCTTCCGCTGAATATTTCGTTCCGGGTAACGCGCCACCATAAATCAAACGGGCTTAGATGAAGTCGCCCTCTCGCGACCACTACGGTAATAAACACGCGACCGAGTGTGTCGTTGCACGCCGGTCGCGTTCGGATCTGCACGTAAATCAAGTGGGCCGCGAACGGACCGAATGACGACCCGTCGGATTACCTTCGACGTCCGTTCGAATAAACGGCGGTCCGCGTGATTCTTCGAAAAATGGCCCACGAAAGGATGTTTTTCCATTGTTGTGCCTAATATGCATGAATTTTCCAATCCATATATTATTCGCCGATTATTCCGGGTCATTGTTCCTTTGTTTCATCGGCGTTTCCATTGTTTTTTTTGTGGCGTTTACTTTTTTTAAAATATTTTTTTATATAATACATTTTTATGGTAATTTCTATTGTATTGTTTATAGTATATGATCGTAATTCGTATTTATTTATAGGGTTATATGGGGAACAGCGTAACAGAGAGCATAGAGTAGTTTACTATACAGTTGCGCATACAGTTTTAACTTATATTAAATTCGAGGATAGAAAACCTATTCTGCAGATCTCCTCTGATCTGCCGTTGTCTCCATCAAATGCTTATTTTAGTATATGTTCATTCAGTCTGTACTCTTCTATGGATCTAATGATCTAATACTACTGTCGAACGGTTTCAAATTTAAGAATCTTAAACCCTCCATGATTTGTCAGAAATAATTAGCATTGGGTACTATCGACTGAAAACAGAAACAGTCGATAGTCGCAAAACTGTCGAACTAGTCGATTGAAAAAAACTAGCAATTGAAAATAGTTATTACTATTTGAGTCAAATGCGCACTTCCACTGTTTTTATGTTCAGAGATTAATATATTATGATATAATAAAGACAGACATTAAATTGTTGGACCAGGGAAATTATTTGGTCATGCAAAAAATGATTTAACAGGACAATAAGTGGAAAAAAAATAAAGCAAATTCTAAGCGTGCGAAATCTTGATGTCGAGGTGGTCGGGCGACAAATGCTAAAATGAAATGAAGACGTATCTGGGCAACCAATTTTTTTTTGTTGTAAGACAAAGGTGAAACGGTGTTGACAATATCGATAACATGCAATGACAATAATAGTCAATAATAATGACGGAATAACCATGATCATTATCAACAATATTAGTCCATAATACTAAATAACAATGACGGACAATCATGGCATAAAACGGATAACAGCAATAATTGATAGCAATGATAAACATGCTTGTATGGAGTATGAAGTACCAGTTTTTTCCCTAATAATAACAATAATAGGCGTGCAATGAGATCAAAGGATGAAGATACGTGAGAATCTGCCGCTAAATTAGCTGGCTTCGCTATGATAAATAAATAAGCAACACTCTTATTGTTGTGCACTAATTTCTCTCTCGTATCTCCGACTATGATGAACGTGCATTGCGATTGCTTCTCATTATTAATAAATTATAACTACATTACAGTTAGTTTGTCTACTTTGCCAACGGTGCCTGGCTTATAAAATAATTATATATTATAATTTATATTGATTCAAGAAGATGATTAGAATTGATTAATAAAAACGACGTTTCATCTTTAGTGATTCTGTACAAGCTGGGAGATATTGACTGGGAAGTTTTGATACACACTGTTCAATGCAGATCTTATCCTGCTCGACTATCATTTGCTTGAAAGCAGTTGAAAAAGAGGCTTGAACGTCAATTGGTTCAGTTTTTTCAGCCAAAAAACCTCAGAAGTTTTGAATAACTGAATGATGGTTTTACCAGAAAAGTAGCGAAAGGGCATCTATCAGAACGGCGCACTGATCACTGGTTAGTGTTGATTCACCATGAAGAATACCAAAATTAATTTTAATCATTAACCAATAAATATTTAGGGTAAGTGATGTGGCTTGGTGAATGGAGGTAAAACGAAATGAAACAGTGGTGTTTACATTATGTGACCGTTATTTATTGGCAATATAAAAATGTGAAAAATACAAATGATAAAACGGATGGCAGCGGTGTTACCTGGAACGAGGCTTGGGCAGTCGATGGTGGGACGTCTAAACCAAACGAGGGTTCAGCACTGAATGAATGGAAATAACCTTCAATAACATCCCAGATAAACGTCTCGGGGTTGCCGCCAGCTATTCGTTGTCGGGTTCTAGTTGGCGCTGCTGGCACCCCGCCCGTGTTCAACATCTGGGATTATATTTCTGGGTATTTTGTAGACCGTTATTCCACGATGTAAAATTCGATATGCCTCATCAATATTTCTTTCTGTATTTTCTAATATTACATAGTATCATCACTGGGAGTTGATTAATATTCGAAATCATTATTTCTATTACCTGATATCCTACGAAAATATGGATTTTAAGACATTCTTCTTTTTTCAGATTTCGATCTTAATTCCTGGATCAAGCACTATGACGTCGCCACATACGATACTACCTCGTTGGGTAACCAACATAAGAGGGCCAAGAGGTCATTGGGTGGGTCTTCAAGTCCAATTACATTACAGGTGAAAGGACTTGATAGGTACGTATTATGGTTATTGTAATGATATGTCTGCTGTATTCAGTTAATCAGGCAATATGAAATGAAATAATAAATGTAATAGAAATCGATGAGTAAATTATACTAGGTTAATTCCTTTACTTTAATATACTGATTTTGGAGATTCGTTCTTTAGTCGATGTGACATTTTGTAATGACGATGTGATGTTTTCCACACCAGGAATTTATGAAATTGGGGAATAGTTAGTTTTTTAGAGGGATCTAAATCTAGTTGATACTTGTTTTCAATTAGGATTTCTTATATCTCATTAGTTCATTTCAAGTTCAATCTCTTACTGGTTTGGTGGTAATGGACAGATAATTTTTTTTACAGTTCATAAACTCGATATTAAGGTGATTTTTTACACTGACTTATGAGCTGAATTAGGTGGCCCACATAAGATCTCCTATTTGAAAGCCAATAGTTGAAATACAATACTTATTGAATGGTTTAAAGGACTTAATTGCTTTTTTAAACGAAATTATCTTTTAATAGCAGTTATATTTATCAATTTATATTTCAGTCAGTATATGGTATCAATTTGCAATTCTTATAAGATATTATTGTTGTCCCATTATGGATACATTTTGACACAAATTATAATGTTATAGTGCGTTGGAAAGAGTTCAAAGCACTATTAATAGTGTTTTTATTTATTATAACTTTTTAAATTTAATAGTCATAATTGTAATTATCCCTGAAAATACACATTGCAATTTTTGGACTTCCTTTATTTTGATTGTCTTCAAGGCTCGTATGTTACACTCCCAGTTACCAACTAGTTTTTCAAGAATTAAATAGTCCAGGCCTGCGACAAAAACATTTCAGGACGCCAGGAATTGATATCAGCTTACTTGATATTACTTGATACCCTTGATATTCTTCCAACAAGCGGAAATATACAAACGGGAGTCTCACTGGGAATATGAATAGGTTTTAGTGTACGTGCTAGTGAACGTATATTATATAAAATATATTTTTTGTTGATGGTTTGTGAAAAAAAGCAAAAAGGATGTCATTTTCGGATTTAGCACATCCAAAAACAGTAAGATTACGTTACAAATCCTAATCAGCTCTTAGAATCTTTTGTTGAAGATCTGTATAGCCTTTACATTTTCTTTCCAAAGAATTTTCAGTTCAATATTTTCTATTATGATAATGTAGTTACATCTCACTTCAATGATTTGTAAAAAATGAATAAATTGATAGGTTCTTATAAAAGATGTTATATTAAAATGACATAATACTGAATAACTTAAATAATTTCCATATCACACACAATTCTACATTTATCTCTCACATGATTTCTTGATCATAGATTACAGATCATATATACATTATAGGGAGATATAGAAATGGAATTTAGTACAACATTTTATAAGATACTCGTTAATATTTTTATAAAACATTTTCAAATATTTGAAAAACAATATCTAATATGACAATTGATCACTTATTTTCTAATTGTGCATTGTTATTGCCTTAAATATTATAAAAAATAAGTATAAAATTATTTGAATTTGAATTAATTATATTTTGATTACGAAACCTCCTTTTGTTTTTTTTTATATATCTGTATGGGAACTTAATTGCACGCCATCCATTTTATTTGTAGCCATGCAAAATGTTTTCAGTCCTTTTCTTTCTGGTAGCATTATATAACATTTAGATTATATATCATAATTGCAGAATCATAAAAATATATCTTGCAATTCTACCATATACTTAGTTCTTAGTCTTTTTGGTGTTACACTTTCTGATTCTTATCAGCATGACCTTGAAGGCACTGATTCGTCTGTTTCAAAAATATCTGTGGAGAAACATATTTTATAATTTTCAGTTTTCAAACCTTTCAATTTACATTTTCTGGTCGGTCTGAAATACAGAGAATAAACTAAAAAAAAAAGGAGGTCATGAAAGGTTTCCTGAAGTTTTTCATTGTGTTCTTTTAAAAACTGTTTCTGCGCTAGAGCAGAATCTTTTAGAAAATAATCAATTTTATTCCAACCTTCACATTCTAGGAAAACTATTATGTTTTTGCATTTGTTTATAACATTTACCGTAAATGTTACAAAAATAACGTGATAACAACAAATGTCTTAAAATTACCTGAAAATTGTAAAAAATATATAAACATTTCTAATCGAAAGAAAAAGTAAATCTGTTATCTTTTTACCTCCGGCACTCTAATGATTCAGACGCTGAATTTTCTCTGTTTTGTGATCATAAAATCAAGTGGTTATAGCAGATTTCATGTTTTGTTAATGCCGCTGTAGGATCGTTATTTACATTTTACAGAATTATTTCAAGCTCGATATTCCAATTTTACTAGTTTTTCTTAATTTCTACTTAATTACTTAATTTATTACTTAATTAATTACTTAATTTCTAGTTGTAATGAAATACGTCGAACTGTTAGGTTACAAAATCGCTACGTGTGATTCCTAATAATAAATTTATTGTAATATTAGGCAGCAAATTTTACTCCGTATACGCTATCACTATTATCTCTAAATATATAGCTCTGTTCTGATGGCGTTTACTAATTAATTTCAGTCTGGATAATTTTTTTTACGTAAGAGTTAATCGTTTTGTTTATTATTTGTTTGAGGTTCAATTTACGATCATGATATTAAGATAAAAAGGAATCATGGTAAGCAACATCAAACTTTTCTTGTTGAACAAAGCGTCATATTTAAATTTTAAGAATTTTTTGATTTAATTGAAACAAAAACTAAATTTAAACATTGTATTGATTTCAATATGCAAAAAGTTTCTGAGAAAATTAGTTATATTTTATTATGTAGAGACGCGATCAAAAGTTTATAAAAAAAGTTAGTTTATACAAATTTTTCCAGAGATATCTACTTCGTTCTTTTTTGGAAAATGTGGACTAAGTTTATTAGTATTGAAGTTTTTAAAGTTATACTGGTATATATGCGTTCTTTTTATCAACTGGGCCTATCACGCCTAGATATAAAAATATATACCGATATCAAAAAAATATCGATATATAGGAGAATATAAAATACTGATACATTGCAACAGCCAGGAAAAATATCGGAAAGGCAAAAATATTAATATACTGACTTGACAAAAATCAATATCATTTAAATTATATAAATCCGTAACATACCTTTAAAATTAAATATCGAAACGCTTTAAACCTTGAATAGTAAGTACCACAACATACTTTGAAAAGTTGAATAAAAATATCGACGTTTTTTAGAAGGTTCGGAAAATATATCTAATTTTTTTTGCTGAAAACATCCATACATATCGATCAACATAAAAATCGATATGTGGATATTTTTTCGATATCCCTAGGGCCTATACTATAACATGAACTGATATTATTTCAGTAATTTTAAATACAATTACAGATAGTTTAGGTTTAAAATTGTTTTAGGTATTTTAATGGTTGAAACAAAATCTATCTCTTTTCTTCTTGTTTCAAGAATTTTTCTCAATAATATTATTTTCAGTATGCCTTAAATGATATGGCATAAAATGATTATTGCTATGTCGGTTCTAAAAATAAACTATAGAAGTTGTTTTAACAATTTGATAATCATTTAGATCAATATAAAAAAATCCATCGCAGTATAACTCCTTAAAAATATATTTGTCTCAATTGTATTTTCAAGAACGAAGCAAGCAGTTGGGATAATGTATTTTAGTCAAAGTGTTGTCCATTGTTATCTATGACTTTTTTCCATCTGATTGAAAGGTGCAATGAATGGTGGATTTATTACGGCTCTCCATTTAAATAGTTCCATGTAGCTAGATGTTCTTTCCATGGATAATGCAAGTTATAACCTCAAGTTTCGATGTCGCGAAATCACAGTTTGCATTCAAAGCTTGACTCAAATGTACCAATTTTAATTTATAACGATCTTCCATGATGAATTAGTTTGAAGAGATTCAACTTTAAATTTCACTGCTTCATACATTTTAATTATTCTGCTAGTCGTTTTCTGTTTGACGCCAAATATACTTTGATTAAGCTTTTGAAATTATGTATGTGTATATGATCCAATTCAAATATAGGAAACATTTAGCAAATATTTCTGCCACAGATCCAGATGGTATCAAAACTATTTATAACAATGAACTTGACATAGACCTACAAATATATTTACTGAATGTTTATAATACAGTCTAGAATAGGGGTGAACACTGCCTGGAGGTACCCTTGCTTTTGTTCCTTTCGTGGTTGAGTAAGCTTCTTGTTTAACACTAAACATTCTGACTGAGATGTAGAAATTAACAGTTCAGTGTTTTGCTAAGGTAATATAATATTACTGTAACATTTTCTGCCATATTTTTTTTTAAATTTACTTAATTATAAGCTTTTACCGCAAAATACAGCAAATTTTTTTCTCATATCGAATACAATTGCGTCGGTACTGCTACGTTCTACAGTTTTTCACATGATTTCAGGTGTTTTTTTCTTCTTCTAATATTAAATGCATAACATGGCTATGTAGAACTCGCTGAATACAAATTAGTACTATTTCTCATTACATGTTACTGTTATGTCAAGAACTGTTGTTAATTGTTTAACATGTCTTTCATTAAAATAGTGCTGACCATTGTAGAGTGACCTTATTTAAACGATTCACTGTTTTAGTTGTGCTTATAAATTAGTTTTAAAGAATTTGTGAACAAAAAAATTCTTTTAAGCGCATTGAAAGTGTCTGAATTTGTATCGAGTAAATCGTGTTTGCCGAAAACGTTACTTTTTATTCCAATTTGAAGGAAAAGGCCGCTAAAGGTTATACAATGATGTGTAAAGCTTATGGCAACTATGCTCTCTCTATTTTAATATGTGAATACTGGTTTCGATAGTTTAAAAGAATGAATTTATTTAAAGATATTACTCTATGATGATCCATGTGAAACACAGAAAAAATATCCAGAATTGTTGGGAATAATATATAAACCATTTCTAGTCACTTGAAGAACATAAAAATGATCCTAAAGTTTGGATATTTTGTGATGAATGAATTAAAACCAAAAGACATTGAAAAGCGTTTGGTCATGCTACTTTGATGGCAAAATAAGAACGTTTTATTGTTACTGATGATGAAAGTGGATCAGTTACGATAATCAAAAGCGAAACAATCATGGAAAGTACCTGGTAATGCACCAACATCAATGGCAAAGCTGAATATGCATGTTTCAAGGCTGGTGAAAACATGCTTGGAAACATTAAAATTGGAAGTGCTACCCCAGAGGCCGTATTCTCCTGACCTCCCTCCTTTTGATTACTACTTATTGTGACATATGAATCGTGATCTGTCCAAATAGCGCTTCACCTGCTATGAAGATACCAATAAATGGGTTAGTTCTTGAAAGTGAGCCTCAAAAGATACATCGTTTTATCAAGATAAAATTCGTAAATTGTTTGAATGGAAGGAAAAAGTATCGGATATCGATGGACAATACTTTGAATAAAATACGTTGTACCGTTTCTTCACAATAAAGCTTCACATAAAAGAAATCCTTTAAAACTATAAATCGGCGATATATTTTTATTCGTATTTGTGTTTATATTAATAATAGGTTTTTCTATTCGAAAGAAGTTATGTTTTTTTTGTGCTATTCATGTGCTATTGAAGAATCATTGCCAATAAAAAATATATACATATTTTAGTATTGTTTCAACAATGTTATTATGTGTGTTGTCCATTTTTTTCTATTTAATTTGTAATTTATAACTGTGTAGTAATAATACGTCTACGATTAAAATTTTCAAAAAGTTTTTTTTTATACAGTTTTATGGTATATTTTTTTTAATGGTTGTTACGTTTAGGTTTTATATTTTTATGGCCCTACATGATTCCTGTATAGTGCTAATTTTATAGTACTTTAAAATTATCCAGTGCCATGTCGAAGTCTCCTTCTACAATATCATTATTGTTTTCTATCTATAGCTTTCCAGTAAAATAAAGGCTTATCCTTTTCATTCCTACGCTTTTTATAAATTATGTATGTCCCAAAACAAATAGCGAGAAATTACTCTATTTTCATTAGAAAAATAAATATAGTGAACTGAAATAAAATGAAGCGTTTGGAAATTATCTGTATTGGTTTATTAATGCTTTTTTACATTTTCAAACATCAATAAAAACATGTTGATAATATCTTCGCCATTACCAGTACGACGAAATTTTCTTTTATTCCCTTTTTTACTACTTTGAAGACAATAAAATTCCCATCAGCTCAACCAGACGTTGTAATTTAGATATCCAGATAGACAGACAGTGAACAACGGCTTCTATGAAAGTTTCATAGAAAATTAAGGAGCACGAAACGGTAAGAGTGCTTGAGGACAATTTAAAATTCCATCGAACTGAACTAGAACATTTTTATGTTGCTTACAACGATAGAACTATTGACATAATAAAGTTTGTTGTACCTGCGATAACGTTCGATGAGTATAGTAGCGTGATATCGTATGCAATTACGTATTCAGGTTAGTTGATGCCGTATGTGGCATTGAACTCAATGGTATCCATCATGGTTCTTGCACACACCGACAAAGCCGGGAATACAGGAAATATGTTATTATGTTTATTGTTGTTGTATTAGTACCGACCATAACAGTGATCCTGTTGCTCATTCATATTCAATATAATGCAACACTGGTGTTAGTTTTCTCAGTTACTTAAACCTTCCATGTAAATGTCATTAACATTTTTGACATTTCCATCATTTTACTATTAATGATGGCGATTAATAATAGCATCATATTAAATTAATGATACTGGTACTATATATATATATATATATATATATATATATATATATATATATATATATATATATATATATATATATATATATGTATATAGTAGTGAAAATATGCGATTGTTGCTGTCGTTTTCGTTCAAATAATGGTAGATTGATGCAAATATAGATAGTTTATTTTTTGGACCATCCATGATTTTAATAGGTAGGAATTTGATATATTCAAACGTGTAAATTTTCTATAAGAATAATTTTAACTACTATTTCATAGTTAGCCTGAAATTTCCGTCGAAATATCTGGCATAGCTTACGCGAATTGGCACTGCCAGCAAACCGGATAATGGAAAATCGTTCAGGTCTTCAGCGGCTGTCAGGAGGCCTTCCGCGGGTACGGATAACACGAAAAGATTGACGAGAATTTAGCGTCGATTTCGAGACGGGATTTTAATTTTCGTTCTAATATTAAATTTAGTTCGGTCACTGGACATATTGGATTTGGTACGAATATCGATCACGGGTCATTTATTTCAAATTTTTTATTTAGGTTGGAGTTTGAAGATATATTTTAGTAATTCAGTTGATGGTGATGACGGTGATATATTCTCAAGTAAAATAGAGCAGGTTTACTGTATCATTTCGTGTTTATTATGATTATAAACATCAGCCATTTATTAGTTATTTATTGGATGACTAAATCGATAAAACCTCCTTAATCATTTCCCCATCACAAAGTGTTTAGTAGAGAAATAGGCTTTATAATGAGGCCTATAAATTAATATTAAAGGATTCAAAGCATTATTCATCGATAGCGTCTACTTTTTCCTATCTCAGGTAATTTACGGATTTTATATCTAAAGAACGATGCATCTTTTGAGGCCATAAATCCATGAATCGACACATTTTCGGTACCTTCGTAAGATGTGAAGCGCTACTCAGATAAGTCATAACATATGTTGGAACAAATAGTAATCAGAAGGGCCAATGTCAGGGGAATACGGCGCGTGGATTAGCACTTTCAATTTTAGTGTTTTCAAGTATATTTTCAATAAATTAGAAAGTGAAAACCAGTCATTTTTTCGTATTCCGGTCGGTTTGCTCGCAATGCTCGATTAAAAGCATCAATGGTAATCGATAGCGATCGCCATTGATGATTTCATTGAGTAATGTCTTCTCGTATTCATATTTTTGGCGGTGTCAAAATCACTACATTTAAAAGATCGAAACGCCTATTCCCATATTGAAATCGATGGAACATGATTGCCATAAGCTTCATGTAACATTTCAATGGTCATCAGCTGTTTTCTTAAAATCGGAGCAAAAATGTGAATTTTTCATTTTCAACGCACTGGAAACATTTTTGTTCGCACTTCGACGAAATCACGAATAGTGTAATAAAAATAATATTAAGTCGACAAAAATGAATATAATGAATAAAATTATTAGCTATCGATTGTGGAGTTATAGTAATATATATTATTTGGATTGATCAACTGAATATATGCAGAATAATTTTACAATTTGTTTACATTACATTTCTGAAATTCGGGCTAGATCTAGACAGAAACGCATCATGTGCGGATTTTAATAATATATCGACTTATTATTTCGATGGCGTAAAGGATAAATTCTTATTTATTTTTCAGATCGTTTAGATTAGTTTTGATGCCTGATGAGAATGTTTTTGCCGACGGTGTAGTATTTGAGTCAACCAGTCGCCCAAATCTTCAGTTCAATCATCGTATAACATACTCCGGATTTTTAGAAGGTATGCTTTTGTTTGGTTTGATATATTAACTGATATTTGTTCATTCATACTTGTTTTTTTATCAGTTACACACAATAATATAATTAATAATTTGTAATAGTATGATGCCCTGTATCTTTATACCATTAATTATTATTTATTCATTCGTACTTCTTTTTATAAGCTAAGCTATTATAATAAAATTTAGTACACATAGTTATGTAATTCATAATATATAATAGTACGATAGCCTTTTCATTATCTTTTTATAGCATTACTTATTATAGTATGATACCCTTTATCTATTGTGGTGAATTTTAATCTTTACAAATATATAATTCATAATGTTTAATAGTATGATACCTTTTCCCTATCTGTTTATATCATTAATTATTCATTCATACTTTTTTTTATCAGTTAGGCTATTATGGTAACTTTTAATACTCACAATAATATAATTCATAATTTGTAATAGTATTATGCCCTGTATCTTTATACCATTAATTATTATTTGTTCATTCATACTTCTTTTTATAAGCTAAGCTATTATAGTAAAATTTATTACACATAGTTATGTAATTCATAATATATAATAGTACGATAGCCTTTTCATTATCTTTTTATATCATTAATTATTATAGTATGATACCCTTTTATCTATTGTGGTGAATTTTAATATTCATAATAATATAATTCAAAATGTAGAGTAGTACGATAACCTTGTTCTTATCTTTTTATATAATTACTTATTAGCTTTTTTATAAGCTAATATATTATGGTGAATTTTAATCCTCATAATAATATAATTCATAATATATAATAGTATGACAACCTTTTTATTATCTTAATAATAATATATATTATTTTATATTATTGTTTATTATTTGTGATTTTATAACCTAAGAATAAGTAAATTTTCGTATTTATAATTATATAATTTCGAATAATTATTAGTATATTTATATTCATTTTTGTTTTTGACAAGCTAGGGTCTTGTGGCGAATTTTAATATTCATAATAATATAATTCATAATATATAGTAGTGTGATGGCCTTTTTGTTATATGCTTGTATCATTACTTAATATTTGTTCATTCATAGATGTTTATTAGAAGTTAGGTTATTACTTAGCCTTTTTAGCTATTTATATAATTACTTTGTTTACTTTGACAATTCTTTTATATTTGAGTTTCTATGCTCCTCAATTTTTTTGTGCCAATGGTGATGTGTAATATAAAGCTGCAGAATTGGTGTTGATGGCAGAACTGACGTGTTTTGGCCTGTAAATAATAAACACTCATGTTCTCACTACTATTTTCTATATTATATTGAATTATTTTAAAATGAATTAATCAAGATAGGAGACCTGAGATATCATTTGTCTGCTTACTTTTAATCGATGATAAGATTTTAATTCGTGATATGTTTACATCAGTAAAAGTCTCAAAACTCATCAGTCTAAAAATATACCTTGCACTATTGCAAACACCATTATTTCCAATGACATATAATACAAACGGCAACGATAAGCAAACTTCCATCAAAATATCACAACTATCATCTCGAACTAGCATCATTAGGCATTTAATGGAGAGGGGAAATGGCGCGGGCAGTTCAGAAGGTTTCGATTAAAGTCGGAGCCCGTGAAAAATTGTCCAAGATTAAGGCACTGTCGAACGCTCGCTTTAAAATTTATGAGCTATCCAGTTTAGTTGGCCAGTAAATTTTCCTCTAAACGACGACAATTTCCAGTAGTCGGTCCACGAGAATAAATAGGAAAGCGATTGCTGGAAAATTTCGTTTTTATTGGGGAAAATAAAAAGTGGAACACGCACATTCTATCCGTTCGACTGGGGGGTGGAGGGGGAGATGGGTTCTTCGCCGTCGGTTTTTCTGGTCTGGTATAAATTTATTTCGGTTACATAATAGGTTTCCTTGGAGGTTGTTTATTTATGTTTATTTATTAGTTTGAATGGTCGCATACGTATTGTATGGGATCAGGCGAACGTATATGGCAAACTTTTATCAATAAATTAGGATTTTGCGAGAACTGAGGGTAGCAAATATGTATTATATATTTGATATATGGTTATATATTATATATACTATTATATATGATTCCTCCTTGCTCCCTCTAGCTACCACTTGTTCCGGTCAGTGGTACAAAGCCTTTTTACTTCTTATGAAGATTGTAAAGGATCTATCAATTGCGTCAAAAGACAAAGTGTTTTTTTCGACACGAGATCATCATATGATATATATGATATATATGATATATATGATATATATGATATATATGATATATATGATATATATGATATATATGATATATATGATATATATGATATATATGATATATATGATATATATGATATATATGATATATATGATATATATGATATATATGATATATATGATATATATGATATATATGATATATATGATATATATGATATATATGATATATGTGATATATGTGATATATATGATTTTGAAGAATTTTGCAGACAATTGACAAGCAGGTAAAGTTTATAACCTGATTCAGTTACATGTTCGAACGCTTCAGACATTATTACATTTCTTTTTAAATAGAACAAAATGAGAAGGAAAAATACAGTCTGATTTTAAAACGAATTTAGAAACTGTAATTGGCAACAAATTCTACGTCACGGTGACTTAGGGTCACTGCTCTTTTTAACAGACTTATATACCATTAATTAGTGTTTGAAATCTATACGATAAATGCACTTTGAAAAACCTGAACCAATATATTCGAACCTGTTCGCCAATATATTAATTATTTTAGTTATATTATACAATATAGCGTTCACTCATCAGTGCTTAATACAGAAGCGATCGTGAAATGCGTTAAACCGTCTTGTTTATTATTACTTATAACAGGTTGGTATAAACTTCAATGGGCTCCATTCTCTACGGAGCCGTTTGTATATCGCTATATAAAATCTACAACGGAATTAGTATTGTGGCGGTCGAAATGAGAATGGCGTATTGTTGGGTCTCGTATCCCGATTCCCGAGGCCTACGGAGAAGGAAATTCCTTTCTATTTTGAATAGATTCATTGATTCAAAAGACGCCTGTTCCATATTTTGAATTAAATCCATTGATACCGAACAAGTTTGCCAGATAAAACATGTCGTGTGTTAGAATGGCTGCGTTTACTGGCTTATATAATACATAAGTCATATGTCCTTTGGGAAATAATACTGTGTGACACAATTTTTCTAAAATTAATAAGAATAGTTGCTTCGAATTCTTTATTCTATTGTTAAAAACGTTGCCTGTTGATGTGGTTGTATAACACGTCACGTTCCTTAGTAATAGTGCGAATATTATTTATGCCTAAACGCTTTAATACTCAATATTGGATTTAAAACTATATTATATTCAGTGATTTTAATAGAAACGCATGAAAACCTTAAACTAATTTTTTTAAATCATATAGAAAATTTGTTGCTATTTTGCTTGCACTGCAGGGAAGTTTCACGAAATATTGTTTAACCGCTATAAAGTTAAAAATTAGTCAAAAAGAAGTGACTTTGTTTGTGGTAAATCAAACGTTAAACCTCTTATTCCACAGAAAATGTGATTCTTCCACTCTTAGGAATTTTTGTATTCGGGAACTATTTTCTCTAAATTCTAATCGATGCTAGATGATAAAAATGTATTTTTGTTAGCGTACAAATAAGAAAACTATTTAAAAAAAACAATGAATTCGGTTAAATTCTTATCGTGAAAGAGCTAGCGGCTTCGTTACCTCTAAACAAAGTAATTAATGGATTTTTAGGCAATCTTAAAATTGAAAATATCGAGTTTTTAGTAAATGACTTGTTACAAAAATTTAAAACGATGGGATGCAGGGTGCCTTTAAAAATACATTGCCTGCATTCTCATTTCGATCCCCCCCCCAATCTTGGAATGGTGAGTGACAAAAAAGGTGAAGACTTTCACCAGGATATAAAACAGATAAAAGAGAATTCATGATTTAAGGACTTAATTAATTCTTAATGAAGGTGGAATACTGAAATGTTAGCAGAAGAAGTTAAAGTTAGTTAAAGATAGAAGAGGATTCTACTGTTCACAAGAGGAAATTTATTAGAGGAAAAGTTATTTCGTCATTTTCTTTCAATATATATGGCCAATATTGTTTATTGACTATTTACCACTATTGAGCTAGTTTAACTCATTGTCTATTTGTACGGAATAATTGAAGGCTAGAGGTCGTTGAGCATCTTCAATCCACCATTAGTGGCCCTAGAGCTTCAGATTTTGTTCGAACTCCACTTAAAAGACTTCGAGTAACTGAGGAACGATTGTTAATCCAACGTCAGTCTGTCTTCTTTTCTTGATAATTAATTTGATTCTGGTAAATTGAATGAATTCAAATAAGGGTTTTAACCCCAAAAACTATTAGTTTACTTTAAAATCGGCGGTTGAACGGCCATACAAAGCGACTCTGAGGGTTTATTATAAAACAGACCAACTCGTCTCCCTCATTCCCCACTGAATTTGTTGGTACAATAGGCTCCAATAAAGAATATCTTTACCATATAAATTCTGCCAAATGTCAAATTTCAGACTTCCTTCTAAGAGCAATGTTTTAAAAAAGATTCGTGCTTTGTCTTAACCTCTTAATATATCTATTCTTTAACCAAATATTGAAATGTACTTTTAACAGCACATATTTTTCCTTTGTAAAACACACGGAATCAATTATTGCCGTTAATATTAAATTAATGAAGTTTTATCGATTTTAAAAACTTTTAAAATGAAGTAGGAAATTAATGGACGAAGTTACGAACGTAACTAAACGCGGAAAGAAAAATAAAAGGGCTGGCGGACGGTTGAGCCCTTAGACAAACCCATTTGTGAACCGCCCTCTCACATATTACGTTAGTATGACATAAATCCGAAACGATGTCGTAAAATAGTCCGGAAATTTGACAGGATCGGTAGTAAAATGCACTGGCAACATGGGCGCGCGTATTAAAACTTCTACTATGTTGCGGTAAAGGTAAGGGTGACCTTTGAGGAACAAAATTGTTAGTTCGCATTAGGATATGTGATTATCAGTTACTGAGTTGTTATTAGAAGAAGTTTTTAATCACGAGTTTAGAAGTTCGATTAATCCAGCATGATTCGATTGATCGCCCTGTGATTGAAATTCGACCACGATGTATTAAATTAATCGTGTTTCTCTCAAAATAGAGTAAAAGGACTAATTTAAAAATGATATGTAACTAAAATTTGTTTCCACAGTATTTTCAATATAAGACCATAAATATATACAAACTATCTCAAGAACTAACACTCACTAACACTTTTTAAATTGAATTTAATTAAGTCTAATTCCCAGTAACTTTTAATAATCAACAAAATATTAATACGTGTAAATTACTACGCCACTGAACATTATGACAAAGTATCATAAGTAAGATTATTTTCAGAATTATTACAACTTCAGAGCAACAAATATAAGTATACATAATCTTTCTTTATATTTGTTATTAATATAATATTAACTAATATGTATTACTTCATTCCATACTGGTAATTTATTTTTTATAGTTTAGAAATGTGTATTAAGGGAATATATTTACAATCATTAAATTAACTATTGATTTTCGAAAACTTACGTCCATAAAATAAATAATCAAAATAATTGATATAGGGTTCAAAGAATAAAATGTCATATAATCACATATCTTATTGCATGAATCATTAAATACCTTAATATTTATCAATGCTTTAAAATGTTTACAAATATATTGTTAATAATTAATTTTTTTTGTCCTATATGTTCCATCTAAGTAAATTATGTAGTTAGTTTCATTTTAAATCCTGCATATTTTCATTATTTCATTTATATCTCCGGCTGTCCTCATTTTCTTCAACAAGGGAGGTAAAATTTTCGCTAAGCCGATTAATATATAGATGCATTGGATGTACTATAATGTTTTTAAATGAATTTCGATCGTTTTTTTTTCATAGTTTTTAAAACAGATTTACTGATCGGTGATATATGGGCTCTATTTTTATTGACGACCTTTTGTTATTCTTCTAGTAAAACTATCATTACTCTAAGGCTTCTGAGATTTCCGGAGGAAAGAACCAAGGTAGTTTTATGACATTAAGAAAGTTTTGTAGATACTGCAACAAATTGTAGTCGAAGAAGGTAACATCCAAACTATATGGGCCAGTTTTTTTTTTTGATATCCACTCGTACAGCTTTGGTCTTAAACTTATTCTACTTTTCTTTCTTTCGAAACTTCCTTTCAGAGAGAAAATAGCAAAATATGGTGAAAATTACCATCTAGATTTTCCATTTTGTGAGATCTTTCAGCTGACTTGTCGAATTGGTTGTGGCTGTGTATATGGCAATACTTTTCTTGCGTTTTTGAATTTGTATTATTAAAAATGCCAATTTTCCCTTTTATCAAAAAACATCCTGTAAAAGTTTTTCATAAATCCGTCATCAAATGTTTTTCGGTCTGTTTTTAAATTTGCGTTATTTCATGAAGTTTTCTTTATGTTTACGAAACAATAACGTCAATGCGCCGCTTGCGAATTAGTCGGAATGACACGAAAAGGATTTTTGCAGAATTTTTCTGGGAAAAAGTAGTCTCAAAGCAACTTTGCGGGAGAAATTGGCCGTACAGAAGCGGCGGGATTATTGGAAAGTTCCAAAGGGAGAACGAGTGGTATTCAACGAGGGTTTGTAATTGTTTAGCGGACGAGAATGGGGTGTTATCGTGTTGAGGGCGGCAAAATGGGACGGGGTTAAGTTAAGTTAATTGCGTTTGGGGTTCTTACAAGATTATTGTTTTATTTCCTATGTCGGGCCATATTCCGATAAATACTTTTTGGAGTAACTATAAGGATATATGTTGCTGACTCTGTAGTGTAATTTGCCTAGATTTTGTGGTTATGAGACATGTTAGGCATAATTAAAGGGAAGTACTTACATCAAAATAGGCTTACACAGAAATAAATTACCGATGTTGAGTCTATTACAGCGAGATTTCGCTTTGCAAAATTTAACCACGTGTTTCTAATCCTTTTCTGCATCGAAATGAAAATAAACAACTTTTTAGGAGTTTTTATGGATGCTAGTGATCTCCCAGTGGTCAAAATTTGATCAGTTTTATTGAATTTATCATGTTTTTCACATAATGCTGCAAAAAAATAATTACGATTAGATTTTTATTAATAAAAATACGTTAGGTTATTAAAACTTGTTTGGATAAAATTTTTAATATAAGATCAGAAATATATTTGATATATAATATTAATTAAAGTAATATATTCGTATATCTATAATTGACCAGGTCCACAGAATAACAGATGTTGTTGATAAAAGTCTACGAAAATAAAAAAGTATGCTCAGCTATATTCTTGGATATAGCACAAGCCCTCGATAAGGTTTGGCATGAAGGCCTTGTTCATAAGCTACAAAAAATGTTACCAAAACGACACACTAAACTACTAGAATCGTACATTATAACCAGAATGTTTAAAATTAAACAAGAAGAAGCTTACTCTACAATAAAAGAAGCTAAGGTGTACCACAACAAAGTGTACTGGGGCCAATGCTTTATCTACTCTACACTTGTGATATACCACAAATGAAGAATATTATGATGGCTATATTTGCTGATGATACTGCAATTATAGCTGTCGGAGACAATAGGGAAAAAGACTAACGAAAATTACAACAGGCAAGTGACAATATAAATAATTGGACTCAAACTTGGAAAATAAAAATTAATGAAAGTAAATCTGTACATGTGCAGTTCATCTATAAACAGACCGTACAAGCACCAATAACATTATATAATACTTTCATTTAATATGACAACAACGCTAAATATCTCGGAATGAATCTTGATGCAAAACTTCGCTGGAACGAACATATAAAGAAGAAAAGAGAAGAACTGGAATTGAAATATAGGACAATGTATTGGCTATTTGGAAGAAAATTATAATTATTGGTACATAATAAATTGCTATTATATAAGCAAATATTGAAACCTATATGGACATACGGAGTTCAATTATGGTGATGTTCTGCAAAGAGTAACATAAATCAAATACAAACTTCTCAGAACAAAGTCCTGAGAGGTATTGTGGACCCACCCAAATACTATAGGACTGATTACCTACATCGAGACCTTCAGACACCCACAGTAAGTCAAGAAATCAAGAGAATTGCAAGGGGGGCATGAGGAAAGACTCCATTCTCATGAGAATATTTAAGTATTGTAGCTTTTGGATACCACCAAAACAGGACACATACTCCAAAGAATCAAACCATCTGTTCTTGTATAGTGTTGTGAAGTGAGGTGCAGTTAATAAAAAATACAGCAGTGACATGTATAAAAATTATTTCACCAGAGACTGGATAAGGCCAATGGGTCCTCCTAGTTATATACCTAGATTTAAGTTATCATAAAGACAAATTGTAGGTTTGTCGGAAACGACTAGTAACAATGTAATAATTAAAGAATAAAAAAATTGCTCCGAACCTGTAGGGACCAATATGCTTAGTGAAGATATGGTCACGATTGCGTCCATTTAAGATTTAATCCTATATCTATATATTTTATGTTTAATACTTTTTGATTTCTTTAAGACAATGCCAAGTAAATTCATTTTTTTCTATTAATAGAACAGTTAGTTATATTAGATATACTGGGAAGGAATCAAATTTACATAGTTATTGTGTCCCGTACGAAACTAGTCAAAGTTCGACTACATAAACCTTTTTCTCTCCTTAAACATACTTTAAAGATCCGAACGGAACTCTATGCGGACTTTTTCTAAGATTGATCTATCGAGTTCGCCCAAGTTGGCGCTGAAAAGAAATCGCTCGACAAAGATCTCTATTCAGACATCGGGGACAAAAAGGGTTCGGTGGAAAAAGGAACATTTCCACGCTTGTTTCGGACTCGTTTCCTGCTCTCTTTCACTGGTGGAAATGTCGAATTAATCAGCTTCGAAATTTCGTTATTAATAGAGATAGTTTAATTTAATATCGTTAATGTTTATTTCATTGATTTTACTAGGAAAGTCATTACCGGTTTTGTCGAAATTTGTTTTATTTATTCAAAGTATTGACCACTTGACTCTATACATCTTGCCAGGCGAATTATAGATGCTATTGATAAAAAAATTATTTGTCCTTTTAGCAAAACTATTCATCGAGTCATTTTTTAAGTTCTTCGAAATTGGGGAAATGCTGCTCTATAAACGTGTGTCATTGATGCGAGAAGTTGATAGTCGGATGGTGCAAGGTTTGGAGAGTACGGCGGGTGCTCTACCGATTAGTATTTCAATTCCAATAATCAATGGCTAAGAAACTGACCTACTGCAATCCGCCTTGTTCTATATCCATCCTATATATACGTACTATTTAATCCTATAAATTCAGTTCAGTTTCTCTTCTCGTTTTAACATTTCTATTTCAATCTGAGCTTGTCTGGATGAAGTGATTCCTTTTAAACTTCCTTGCAGGCTAGTTCTTGTCAAGTATTTTTAGATATTTATCTTTTTCCATCTTCAATGATTTATAAACTGAGATAATGTAGGAGAAAATAAATGCATGAACATAATTTACTATTCACGCCAAACTAAAATCTCCAATAATTCTGTCACAAGAACAACAGTTTACAATCCGTACTGTGTGGCGTACTGTGTAACTTACTAATAAGACAATTATCTGTACTTTGAATGTCACAGATTTGTAGGCTATAAATATGAAAAGTATAATTGTAATGGTTGTAATAGTTATATAGTTGTTGAAAGTAAGGAAAGTTGTTACAACTAGTAACTAGTATAACTATTATATTAATGTAAGATATGGTTTTACTTTCGATAAGTTAAATATGTTTACACGTATTGGCGAGACCCCCTTGAAAACAGTTCTTTACCTGAAAGATACTTTCGCTATATCAAAGAGAAAGATATTTTACCGTGGCTTAAGCAGCACGCTAAAAAAGTAATGAAACGGTCCGGATATAAATCCTGCCGATAACGAGCGACAGAAAGGCAACGGAAACCGTTTAATTACGCTCCCTATTCCCCAAGAATATCACCGACAGCCCGCGCGGAACAACGCCCCCCGCCCCCAAAAAAACCGTTTTATATTCAAAAGTTTACACTCAATCAAACATCCTTACCGATGGCGATCGAGCCGCGCCCTCGCCCTTTAAAAACCCCATTCTTCGTCTTTATTATTCGTCTCCCGGTTCGTTTCCATTCTCTCCATTCGTTTGCTTACGTTTTTCTTCTCGTGCCTATTGCACGTTAACTCGCCGAGGTGGAATGCGAAAATATGCTCTCGCCTATTCACAAAAATTTCCACGTTTCCTTTTATTATATATCTCGCACAGAAAAAGTCTAACAATACGCACCATACGTGGAACCCTTTACGGAATTTACTTTAAAAACCTACATTCGAAGGCGTAAAATCTAATATTAAATGGTGTGAAATTTTGACGTCTTAGAGAACCAGTCTACGTATACCACATATATAGTATATGGAAAGTAGCAGTAGCGTTTTACGTGTTTTAGTTTATTTTAGCTTGGATATATAACATTCTAACATAAATAAAATAATGAACCAAAATTGTTATAAAATGTGATTTTTACATTATAGTATATCTAATGCATGGACTTTAACCTTAAATTACACTTAAAACAACTACAATAATACGTAGGTAAGATTTATTTTAATATATTTACATCTAACTCTTTTCTAAACCCTGGAGGATAATAATTTAATCCACATAATTAATAAGTAATGCATCTTATTGTACCCTTCGTTGCTGTGTATTCTCGTCAAATCATTGTGAGCACTGTATTTCTCGTTAATTTCTTTTGTTACTACCTATGTACGTTTTTCTTGATATAATTAGATTTAATCACTAAATTCTCCGTAATACATCTGCCATATTTGCATAACAGCTAGTATCAGGTCTCTGCTCATACATTTTAACCAAATCCTCATATATAGTCTGAACATTTATACACTTGCCGATGCACATAAATCTTTCGCACTCTGTAATATGATTTTCTACAGTCATCCCATGATAATTTTATATTCATCTTTAGTTCTACGAAAATTACAACAGGCAAGTGACAATATAAATAGTTGGACACAAGCTTGGAAAATAAGAATTAATGAAAGTAAATCTGTACATGTGCAGTTCGCCTATAAACAGATCGTACAGGCACCAATAACATTAAATAACACTATCGTTCCATATAGCAACAACGCTTAATATCTCGGAATGAATCTCGATGCAAAACTTCGCTGGAAGGAACATATAAAGAAGAAAAGAAAAGAACTGGAATTGAAATATAGGAAAATGTACTGGCTAATTGGAAGAAAATCACAATTATCAGTACATAATAAATTGCTATTATATAAGCAAATATTGAAACCTATATGGACATACGGAGTTCAATTATGGGGATGTTCTGCAAAGAGTAACATTAATAAAATACAAATTTTTCTGAACAAAGTCCTGAGAGGTATTGTGGGTGCACCCAAATACTATAGGACTGATTACCTACATCGAGACCTTCAGATACCCACAGTCAGTCAAGAAATCAAGAGAATTGCAAGGGGGTATGAGGAAAGACTCCATTCTCAAATATTGAAATATTGCAACTTTTAGATACCACCAGTGACACAGACTCAAAAGTATAAACATTATTTCGCCAGAGTTGTGTACTGAGGTGCATATATTAAAACATTCAGGGGACATGTCTAAACGTTTTTCACCAGAGTCCGGGTTAGTTGGGTCCTCCTAATTATACATCTAGATTTAAGTTAGCATAAAGACAAATTGTAGGTTAGACAGAAGCGACTAGTAACAATATATTAATTAAATAATAAAAAAAATCTTTAGTTAACTTAAGGGAATATAATTATTATTTATTTCTAATATTTCATTAATCATTCAGGAAATTAACATCAATCAATGCGAAAATAAATGTCTAAGGTATTATTAAACGTTAAAAAGAAAATAAGGTAAAAGGGAAATAAAAAATCTGAAACAAACATAAAGCGCAAATGAAAAATGAGATCAGAAAAATTATTAATGAAATAGGCGAAACCATGTTTTTCTAGCTGGTGGATGTGTACCTTATAAAATTACTAGATCTGGCCAATTTGGAATTTTAAATTATTTACATAAAAATAGTAAAAATTGCTGCTTACTTTATTTTATTAGTGACTACGTAAATGTCAGAGAGTTTTCCTCGATAAGCACGTAATAAATTATTGTAAAATACCGAATGTTAAGAAGAAGTTGACAAAACATTTCGTATGACAAGCACAATAAATATTGTAAGTGTTTAAGGACATTTCCGATCTGTGATGTGATAAAAGGACTCCTTGATCCCTTGACAGAGCAAGAACTCAAGATAACACTCAAAGAAAGACAAGAAAACAGAAAAGTTTTTTAGTAAATAATAAAACAGGTACAAATATACTGAATATATAATGAAATTTTTGTACTAAATGTTCTCGTTTTATATTTGTCTCGCAAATATTTGAATATAAATGTAAGATAATAATTAATATATTATTTGCTTACAATACTTTTTTGTGGTGATAGAAACGTTATTATTGTTTATATTTTTCATCGTTTTTTTACAACGTTTTTCCATCTTTCTAATCGTTGTTGTTGATGTTTTTTCTTCAACAAGGTTGAATTGTTAAATTTATTCAATTGGAATAGGAAAATAAATATAGCAGTAGCAGTTTTATTCGGTTTTAGCAGATCGTGACGCATTACATCTTCTTGACGTCGCAATATGCACAACAATCCAAACCTTAAGAGAGAATTTAATGGATTAGTTGAGTTTCAAATCCGTCTCAATTTTAAAAACTTAATTTTATATATTATTACTAGGCTTTGTTGAATACTTAAAACTTATTTAGAAAGACTCATTGGCCATTATTTAGACTCAAAAAAAAATGGAAGTTATTAGTAGGATTCAGTGCACCATAAAACTACAAAAGATCACACAGTGTGGCTCTTTTGAGTCTGCCTCCTGGTTTAGTGTTGGTGTACTTTGGTGTTTACTTGGATATTGACATCATTGTTAATATCGAATCGAAAGTATCGATGTACGATAACAAATAAAACTGTCTATTATACTTACGAAATGTGTTTATTGTTATTGAAGTTACAAAAGTTAAAGAAAAAAATTAACATTCCCAGTATTTTGTGCGAACATTCTGTAAAAATTAGCCTTGACAGGTGTTTTCCCTTTAGTCTGTTCTTCTGTTGGCACAGAAGTTGGCCAGACTTTGGAGAAATACCTTTCTGAAACTGCGATTGTCGCTGTGCAACACAACTACTCTAACTAAAGCTATTTTCTTTATATTAGGTAGGATTTTTGAAGTTTGAAGTTTTGTGTTGAGATATACGATAATGCTTTGAATATCGCGAAGAGTTCAGCGGTCAATACTGAAGCCTTTTCAGGGAGCTTGAAACGGAATTCCCGGTTATCTACCACAAATGCACTGCCAAGCTCGCTAAGAGATTTGGAGCCATCGGTATATATGTGCTTGTGGCCGGGGTAAGAGTAGAGACATTCACAGAACTTGGACCAAATAACGTATGGACAAAAACATCGATGTTTATTCACCACCGATGAATATCGATCATCCCTACTAGGTGCATCCACTATATTTGTCACGACCTTATTCTGAAATATTTAAATTATTTTAATATTGCTCCTCAAAATTCTTAATCTCCTACAAAAACAGCTTGCAATTATCACTTGGTTCAGTTTTTCTCCTAGAAACTGTAGAAATTTTATCATGATAGTCTATTGTGGTTTCACCAAAAAGTATCAATAGGACATCGATCCAAACGGCATATATATTTATTTCCTATCAATAAATTGGCTTTCCCACAAAGTAATAATGAGGTTACAGGATAAGATTAAACTTCATCAATTTGTATAACCCGATAAAAATAATAAAAGGAACTAAACGAAATCGTCATCTCTTCGAGAACGCAGATCGGAACCTAATGAAAGGGCGTTCACGGGAAAAAAATCTCACGAAAACTCGAAAACCAGACTATTTTCCTAATTTCTTCGCGATTCTCTGCCTCTAAGGTGGGCTCATAAAAATTCCGGAGGCGTCCTCTATCGAAATTAGCCGGGCTTTTCCTTATTACAAAGTGCCCGAACGGTTTCTGGCGAAATGGCAGCGAATGAGGTCGACTGAAACAGGCGTGATGGGGGAAGGCAAGAGTGCCGTCGTATCGGTGGAGGGCTGAGGGGGGTAGACCGTTGGAGTGGTTGACACACAAGGCTTTTAAACTGTTGGATTTCGCTCTTAATTAGTTAAATATTCAGACAGGGAATTTTCCTTTTTCCGGATTTGTTAAATCCGGTCGATTTCGTAACTGAACTTTTCTCGCGTTTTGATATATATTTTTCACAAAATTCCAGAAATAACCAATAATAGAATTTGGAGAAAGGATGGAAATAAACAGTAAAGAATACATAAAACTTTTAAAAGCTTACGGAAGACACATAAAAACATAAATATTAAAAACGAGACATAATTAACATAGAGAGACATAACAACGTTTTTTGTTAAGTTACATAAAAAATAGCTGGCTATTTTATTAAGCAGTTAACTTTACATAAGCATTGATCTTTCCATCAATATATTTTTGTTTATAACTTTATAGAAACAATTACAGTATGTAAAACCCAAGATATATTGATGAAAACGTCAATACATATGTAAAATTAGCTGCCTAATAACATACTACTATATTTTTTGGTGTAACTTCAAATGTTTCAGAATTATATCAAAATTGTTATATATCCTAAAAATAATTTAAACTCCATTATTGCTGATATCTAATAGACTGTGCACTTTATAGAAAAAGTGACAGTTTCTACGTTTTTCTCATCGCATTATTCGTGTAATATGAGGTTTTCATCAATGTATCTTGGTTTATATTTGGGTTATAATAAAAAGCCCGAAAATGGCCAAAAATTGCTATTTTTCCTGAGTATATACATGGAAAAATCGTCAAAAAAGTTTAGGACCCCAAATTTATTAAAACCCTCATATTACACGAATAATGTGACGAGAAAAACGTAGACACTGTCACTTTTTCTATAAAGTGCATAGTTTTTAAGATATCAGCAATAATGGGGTTTAAATTATTTTTTGGATATATACCAATTTTGATATAATTCCGAAACTTCTGAAGTTATAGCAAAAATTGTGGTACTATGTTATTAAGCAGCTAATTTTACATACATATTGACGTTTTCATCAATATATCTTGGTTTATTCTCGGGTTATAATGAAAAGTCTGAAAATGGCCAAAAATTGCTATTTTTCCTGAGTATATACATGGAAAAATCGTCAAAAAAGTTTAGGACCCCAAATTTATTAAAACCCTCATATTACACGAATAATGTGACGAGAAAAACGTAGACACTGTCACTTTTTCTATAAAGTGCATAGTTTTTAAGATATCAGCAATAATGGGGTTTAAATTATTTTTTGGATATATACCAATTTTGATATAATTCCGAAACTTCTGAAGTTATAGCAAAAATTGTGGTACTATGTTATTAAGCAGCTAATTTTACAGACATATTGACGTTTTCATCAATATATCTTGGTTTATTCTCGGGTTATAATGAAAAGTCTGAAAATGGCCAAAAATTGCGATTTTTCCTGAGATGGAAGAGAGAGATTCTTTTTCCTGAGTATATACATGGAAAAATCGTCAAAAAAGTTTAGGACCCCAAATTTATTAAAACCCTCATATTACACGAATAATGTGACGAGAAAAACGTAGACACTGTCACTTTTTCTATAAAGTGCATAGTTTTTAAGATATCAGCAATAATGGGGTTTAAATTATTTTTTGGATATATACCAATTTTGATATAATTCCGAAACTTCTGAAGTTATACCAAAAATTATGGTACTATGTTATTAAGCAGCTAATTTTACATAGGTATTGACGTTTGCATCAATATATCTTGGTTTATACTTGGGTTATAACGAAAAGTCTGAAAATGGCCAAAAATTGCGATTTTTCCTGAGTATACATATGGAAAAAATGTCAAAAAAATATAGGACACCAAATATATTAAAAACCTCATATTACACGAATAATGTGACGAGAAAAACGTAGACACTGTCACTTTTTCTATAAAGTGCATAGTTTTTAAGATATCAGCAATAATGGAGTTTAAATGAATTTTTGGAAAAATTACAATTTTGATGTAATTCCGAAACTTTTGAAAATATACCAAAAATTATAGTTATATGTTATTAAGCAGCTTATTTTACATATATATTGACGTTTTCATCAATATATCTTGGTTTATACTCGGGTTATAATGAAAAGTCTGAAAATGGCCAAAAATTGCGATTTTTCCTGAGTATATACATGGAAAAATCGTCAAAAAAATTTAGGACACCAAATGTATTAAAAACCTCATATTACACGAATAATGTGACGAGAAAAACGTAGACACTGTCACTTTTTCTATAAAGTGCATAGTTTTTAAGATATCAGCAATAATGGAGTTTAAATGAATTTTTGGAAAAATTACAATTTTGATGTAATTCCGAAACTTTTGAAAATATACCAAAAATTATAGTTATATGTTATTAAGCAGCTAATTTTACATATATATTGACGTTTTCATCAATATATCTTGGTTTATTCTCGGGTTATAATGAAAAGTCTGAAAATGGCCAAAAATTGCGATTTTTCCTGAGTATATCATGGAAAAATCGTCAAAAAAATTTAGGACACCAAATTTATTAATAACCTCATATTACATGAATAATGTGACGAGAAAAACGTAGACACTGTCACTTTTTCTATAAAGTGCGTAGTTTTTAAGATATCAGCAATAATGGAGTTTAAATGAATTTTTGGAAAAATTACAATTTTGATGTAATTCCGAAACTTTTGAAAATATACCAAAAATTATAGTTATATGTTATTAAGTAGCTTATTTTACATATATATTGACGTTTTCATCAATATATTTTGGTTTATACTCGGGTTATAATGAAAAGTCTGAAAATGGCCAAAAATTGCGATTTTTTCTGAGATGGAAGAGAGAGATTCTTTTTCCTGAGTATATACATGGAAAAATCGTCAAAAAAATTTAGGACACCAAATGTATTAAAAACCTCATATTACACGAATAATGTGACGAGAAAAACGTAGACACTGTCACTTTTTCTATAAAGTGCATAGTTTTTAAGATATCAGCAATAATGGAGTTTAAATGAATTTTTGGAAAAATTACAATTTTGATGTAATTCCGAAACTTTTGAAAATATACCAAAAATTATAGTTATATGTTATTAAGCAGCTAATTTTACATATATATTGACGTTTTCATCAATATATCTTGGTTTATTCTCGGGTTATAATGAAAAGTCTGAAAATGGCCAAAAATTGCGATTTTTCCTGAGTATATACATGGAAAAATCGTCAAAAAAATTTAGGACACCAAATGTATTAAAAACCTCATATTACACGAATAATGTGACGAGAAAAACGTAGACACTGTCACTTTTTCTATAAAGTGCGTAGTTTTTAAGATATCAGCAATAATGGAGTTTAAATGAATTTTTGGAAAAATTTCAATTTTGATGTATTTCCGAAACTTTTGAAAATATACCAAAATTTATAGTTATATGTTATTAAGCAGCTAATTTTACCTATGTATTGATATTTTCATCAATATATTTTGTTTTATACTCGGGTTATAATGAAAAGTCTGAAAATGGCCAAAAATTGCGATTTTTCCTGAGTATATACATGGAAAAATCGTCAAAAAAATTTAGGACACCAAATGTATTAAAATCCCCATATTACACGAATAATGTGACGAGAAAAACGTAGACACTGTCACTTTTTCTATAAAGTGCAAATTTTTTAAGATATCAGCAATAATGGGGTTTAAATTATTTTTTGGATATATACCAATTTTGATATAATTCTGAAACATCTGAAGTTATACCAAAAATTATGGCACTATGTTATTAAGCAGCTAATTTTACATATATATTGATGTTTTTATCAATATATCTTGGTTTATATTTGGGTTATAACGAAAAGTCTGAAAATGGCCAAATATTGCGATTTTTCCTGAGTATATACATGAAATAATGGGATGAGAAAAACGTAGAAACGGTCACTTTTTCTATAAAGTGCATAGTTTTTGAGATATCATCAATAATGGCGTTTAAATTATTTTCTGGAAAAGTCGCAATTTTGAGAACTGAAATTGAAATTTGAAATAAAAAGTAAAGAATAACTAAAACTGTTGAAAACTTACGGAAGACACATAAGAAAAAGGAGACATAATAACTGAAGATGAAAAAATAATGGAGATGTTGGAGAAATACGTTCAGGAATTGCTTGGTTTGATGAAAAGAAAGTGAGAGCACAAAAGAGATAAAAATTGAAGAATTATAGAGTGTACTGAAAAACAGTTTGGAGAAAATGTTAAAAGATAAATAAAGGAGACTGTAATTTTTATAGATGGTTTACTCTATTGCATAAAACCATGAAGATGTACGAGAAAATTGTCTAAAATTAGTAGTAGATAAGATTCTAGTAGAATTGCAGAGCGATATTTGAGGCTACATATTTTAGCAAAAGTTTGGAAAAAGAGAAACTCTATATTATATATATATATATATATATATATATATATATATATATTTACATAAGAAGTGTAAGTAATAAAATTGTATGTGTATTTTAAAGACGTGCATATTGCCAAAGAGAGGTAAAACTAAGATATAAGCAGCAGAAATAAAATAAATTAGAAGAGTCAGGGATGTAACAAAGATAAACAAAATGAGAAGCAAATATATAAGAAAATAATTGAATATTGAGCTGGTGAAAGAGTACATAGAAAGGAGACAACGTAGTTAGTGGAGACACTTACAGTGCGTGGAGGATACAAGACAAAAAGAGATAAAAGAAAAGAAAAGAGTAAAGTAATTAAGAGGTATATATATAATAAAGAGGTTAATAATCATTTTTGAAACCTGTTTTATTCATGGATTTAACATAGATATACGCGAAAGTATCATGAAAGTTTCTGAGTATTAACGATCGTAAATTTTATGACGTTACTATATTTTCGTCGTGATTTTATGGGTTGGGTACAACCCCCGATATTATACGCTCGTCTAGTCTTTTATTATTACGGGGTGAGTGGACCGCTATTCCAATAAGCATTCGGTAATTATTAAAAGGGTTTTAATTAATCATGATGTTTACGAAGCTTGGTTTTAACACTATAAGTCTATATCAGAGTTCTAATACCTGATTATTTTCGTCTGGTATTGTTAGTTTGTATAATTTTAAGGATATCTCTAACTAAACTAGAGTTATGTATTGTATTAGATAAACATTTATTTCTGTTTTTCTTAATAAATAAATTTAAAGTATTACTGGTTGGCCAATTGTTTGAGAACATCCATGAAGTTCTTTAAAATAGCAAGGTGAATCACTAATATAAAACAAAATCAGTACTGAGTTAATACAAACTAATGATTATAGGAAATGAAAAGTTTGATTTCGTACGACAATAGTCGACAAAAAAATCCTTGGCAAATTGGCAAAATTGAGACGAATTAGCTGGCAGACTATTTGTCTGGGCCTCTACAATATTCTCTTAGTTGTGTAAAGTTGGAATTAAAAGAAGCCTGTAAAGATCACTTGATTTAGTTTATTGTGCATTCTGTTGAATGTCTGAAGTTTTACCAGAGATCTGGCAATATGTCATGCATCAGAACGTCTTATATATCACTGATCACGAAAGTATTTGAAATTTATAGGATAAAATCGCTTTAAAAGACAACAATAAAACTGAAATTATTTTCCTCCAATCCATTATTATTTCAAGATTTCTGAAATTACGAAATTTCTTTCTTATTAAGGAAATTGATATTTATATTTCAACTATTTTCAACAAAATTTAATTTCTACTAGTTTTTTAAGTGCATTTAATAGGAAACACTAATAAATCCTAAAACAAAAACACAACAGGAGTTTTCTGGCATACTCAAGGGGACTATAAACATTTCAACTACATTCTCTATCAAAATTAGCAGGGCTTTCCCTTATTGAGATTTAGACGGAAGATGTTCCAGAAGCTCTGGCGGAAATGACGACTGAGACCACGAGGATCATCATAAATAGGGCAATAAGAAAGAAGGAGCTTTGCCCGCTGAAAATATATATAAAAATCGAATATTTCCCGCACACAAATTTCACGATTTTTGTTTAAAAACATATTTTAAGTTTAAATTATTAATAAAAAAATGACTGTTAGTTTTTAACAAGACTTTATGGCCATGAATGTTCCATTTCATTGTCGATATTGAATGGTTCTCCTAGTCTAAGTCATTATTTTTGAGCTTGGGATTGTCGTGGTACTGTGTCGTTTTTTCATCGCCATTCACAATATGCCCCAGAAAATTCCTATATTTGCATAGCAAGCATTAAACTATCGATGTTGAAACAGCCTGAAATAGCATTTTAAGTCAATTTGTATGTTAGTTTTGTTTCTCTCATTTTCTATCAAGTCCATATTTTTTGAGATATCAGGAATAATGTAGTTTAAATATTTTTTTTTGGAAATATCACAATTTGTATATAATTCCAAAACTTTTGAAGTTATACCAAAAACGATAGTAGTATGTTATTAATCAGCTAATTTTACATATGTAGTGATATTTTCATCAATATATTTTGTTTTATACTCGGGTTATAATGAAAAGTCTGAAAACGGCCAAATACATGGAAAAATTGCAAAAAAAATTTAGGACACCAAATTTATTAATAACCTCATATTACACGAAAAATTCAACGAGAAAAACGTGGAAAATGTCACTTTTTCTATAAAATGCATAGTTTTTGAGATATCAGCAATAATGGAGTTTAAATGAATTTTTGGAAAAATTTCAATTTTGATGTAATTCCGAAACTTTTGATAATATAACAAAAATGATAGTTATATGTTATTAAGCAGCTAATTTTACCAATGTATTGATATTTTCATCAATATATTTTGTTTTATACTCGGGTTATAATGAAACGTCTGAAAATGGCCAAAAATTGCGATTTTTCCTGAGTATATACATGGAAAAATTGCAAAAAATATTTAGGACACCTACTTTATTAATAACCTCATATTACACGAAAAATGCAACGAGAAAAACGTGGAAACTGTTACTTTTTCTATAAAATGCATAGTTTTTGAGATATCAGCAATAATGGAGTTTAAATGAATTTTTGGAAAAATTACAATTTTGATGTAATTCCGAAACTTTTGATAATATAACAAAAATGATAGTTATATGTTATTAAGCAGCTAATTTTACCAATGTATTGATATTTTCATCAATATATTTTGTTTTATACTCGGGTTATAATGAAACGTCTGAAAATGGCCAAATACATGGAAAAATTGCAAAAAATATTTAGGACACCTACTTTATTAATAACCTCATATTACACGAAAAATGCAACGAGAAAAACGTGGAAACTGTTACTTTTTCTATAAAATGCATAGTTTTTGAGATATCAGCAATAATGGAGTTTAAATGAATTTTTGGAAAAATTACAATTTTGATGTAATTCCGAAACTTTTGATAATATAACAAAAATGATAGTTATATGTTATTAAGCAGCTAATTTTACCAATGTATTGATATTTTCATCAATATATTTTGTTTTATACTCGGGTTATAATGAAACGTCTGAAAATGGCCAAAAATTGCGATTTTTCCTGAGTATATACATGGAAAAATTGCAAAAAATATTTAGGACACCTACTTTATTAATAACCTCATATTACACGAAAAATGCAACGAGAAAAACGTGAAAAATGTCACTTTTTCTATAAAATGCATAGTTTTTGAGATATCAGCAATAATGGAGTTTAAATGAATTTTTGGAAAAATTACAATTTTGATGTAATTCCGAAACTTTTGATAATATAACAAAAATGATAGTTATATGTTATTAAGCAGCTAATTTTACCAATGTATTGATATTTTCATCAATATATTTTGTTTTATACTCGGGTTATAATGAAAAGTCTGAAAATGGCCAAAAATTGCGATTTTTCCTGAGTATATACATGGAAAAATTGCAAAAAAAATTTAGGACACCAAATTTATTAATAACCTCATATTACACGAAAAATTCAACGAGAAAAACGTGGAAAATGTCACTTTTTCTATAAAATGCATAGTTTTTGAGATATCAGCAATAATGGAGTTGAAATGAATTTTTGGAAAAATTACAATTTTGATGTAATTCCGAAACTTTTGATAATATAACAAAAATGATAGTTATATGTTATTAAGCAGCTAATTTTACCAATGTATTGATATTTTCATCAATATATTTTGTTTTATACTCGGGTTATAATGAAACGTCTGAAAATGGCCAAAAATTGCGATTTTTCCTGAGTATATACATGGAAAAATTGCAAAAAATATTTAGGACACCTACTTTATTAATAACCTCATATTACACGAAAAATGCAACGAGAAAAACGTGGAAACTGTTACTTTTTCTATAAAATGCATAGTTTTTGAGATATCAGCAATAATGGAGTTTAAATGAATTTTTGGAAAAATTTCAATTTTGATGTATTTCCGAAACTTTTGAAAATATACCAAAAATTATAGTTATATGTTATTAAGCAGCTGATTTTACCAATGTATTGATATTTTCATCAATATATTTTGTTTTATACTCGGGTTATAATGAAAAGTCTGAAAATGGCCAAAAATTGCGATTTTTCCTGAGTATATACATGGAAAAATTGCAAAAAATATTTAGGACACCTACTTTATTAATAACCTCATATTACACGAAAAATGCAACGAGAAAAACGTGGAAACTGTTACTTTTTCTATAAAATGCATAGTTTTTGAGATATCAGCAATAACGGAGTTTAAATGAATGTTTGAAAAAATTACAATTTTGATGTAATTCCGAAACTTTTGAAAATATACCAAAAATTATAGTTATATGTTATTAAGCAGCTGATTTTACCAATGTATTGATATTTTCATCAATATATTTTGTTTTATACTCGGGTTATAATGAAAAGTCTGAAAATGGCCAAAAATTGCGATTTTTCCTGAGTATATACATGGAAAAATTGCAAAAAATATTTAGGACACCTACTTTATTAATAACCTCATATTACACGAAAAATGCAACGAGAAAAACGTGGAAACTGTTACTTTTTCTATAAAATGCATAGTTTTTGAGATATCAGCAATAACGGAGTTTAAATGAATGTTTGAAAAAATTACAATTTTGATGTAATTCCGAAACTTTTGAAAATATACCAAAAATTATAGTTATATGTTATTAAGCAGCTGATTTTACCAATGTATTGATATTTTCATCAATATATTTTGTTTTATACTCGGGTTATAATGAAAAGTCTGAAAATGGCCAAAAATTGCGATTTTTCCTGAGTATATACATGGAAAAATTGCAAAAAATATTTAGGACACCTACTTTATTAATAACCTCATATTACACGAAAAATGCAACGAGAAAAACGTGGAAACTGTTACTTTTTCTATAAAATGCATAGTTTTTGAGATATCAGCAATAACGGAGTTTAAATGAATGTTTGAAAAAATTACAATTTTGATGTAATTCCGAAACTTTTGAAAATATACCAAAAATTATAGTTATATGTTATTAAGCAGCTGATTTTACCAATGTATTGATATTTTCATCAATATATTTTGTTTTATACTCGGGTTATAATGAAAAGTCTGAAAATGGCCAAAAATTGCGATTTTTCCTGAGTATATACATGGAAAAATTGCAAAAAATATTTAGGACACCTACTTTATTAATAACCTCATATTACACGAAAAATGCAACGAGAAAAACGTGGAAACTGTTACTTTTTCTATAAAATGCATAGTTTTTGAGATATCAGCAATAACGGAGTTTAAATGAATGTTTGAAAAAATTACAATTTTGATGTAATTCCGAAACTTTTGAAAATATACCAAAAATTATAGTTATATGTTATTAAGCAGCTGATTTTACCAATGTATTGATATTTTCATCAATATATTTTGTTTTATACTCGGGTTATAATGAAAAGTCTGAAAATGGCCAAAAATTGCGATTTTTCCTGAGTATATACATGGAAAAATTGCAAAAAATATTTAGGACACCTACTTTATTAATAACCTCATATTACACGAAAAATGCAACGAGAAAAACGTGGAAACTGTTACTTTTTCTATAAAATGCATAGTTTTTGAGATATCAGCAATAACGGAGTTTAAATGAATGTTTGAAAAAATTATAATTTTGATGTAATTCCGAAACTTTTGAAAATATACCAAAAATTATAGTTATATGTTATTAAGCAGCTGATTTTACCAATGTATTGATATTTTCATCAATATATTTTGTTTTATACTCGGGTTATAATGAAAAGTCTGAAAATGGCCAAAAATTGCGATTTTTCCTGAGTATATACATGGAAAAATTGCAAAAAATATTTAGGACACCTACTTTATTAATAACCTCATATTACACGAAAAATGCAACGAGAAAAACGTGGAAACTGTTACTTTTTCTATAAAATGCATAGTTTTTGAGATATCAGCAATAACGGAGTTTAAATGAATGTTTGAAAAAATTACAATTTTGATGTAATTCCGAAACTTTTGAAAATATACCAAAAATTATAGTTATATGTTATTAAGCAGCTGATTTTACCAATGTATTGATATTTTCATCAATATATTTTGTTTTATACTCGGGTTATAATGAAACGTCTGAAAATGGCCAAAAATTGCGATTTTTCCTGAGTATATACATGGAAAAATTGCAAAAAATATTTAGGACACCTACTTTATTAATAACCTCATATTACACGAAAAATGCAACGAGAAAAACGTGGAAACTGTTACTTTTTCTATAAAATGCATAGTTTTTGAGATATCAGCAATAACGGAGTTTAAATGAATGTTTGAAAAAATTACAATTTTGATGTAATTCCGAAACTTTTGAAAATATACCAAAAATGATAGTTATATGTTATTAAGCAGCTAATTTTACCAATGTATTGATATTTTCATCAATATATTTTGTTTTATACTCGGGTTATAATGAAACGTCTGAAAATGGCCAAAAATTGCGATTTTTCCTGAGTATATACATGGAAAAATTGCAAAAAATATTTAGGACACCTACTTTATTAATAACCTCATATTACACGAAAAATGCAACGAGAAAAACGTGGAAACTGTTACTTTTTCTATAAAATGCATAGTTTTTGAGATATCAGCAATAACGGAGTTTAAATGAATGTTTGAAAAAATTACAATTTTGATGTAATTCCGAAACTTTTGAAAATATACCAAAAATTATAGTTATATGTTATTAAGCAGCTGATTTTACCAATGTATTGATATTTTCATCAATATATTTTGTTTTATACTCGGGTTATAATGAAAAGTCTGAAAATGGCCAAAAATTGCGATTTTTCCTGAGTATATACATGGAAAAATTGCAAAAAATATTTAGGACACCTACTTTATTAATAACCTCATATTACACGAAAAATGCAACGAGAAAAACGTGGAAACTGTTACTTTTTCTATAAAATGCATAGTTTTTGAGATATCAGCAATAACGGAGTTTAAATGAATGTTTGAAAAAATTACAATTTTGATGTAATTCCGAAACTTTTGAAAATATACCAAAAATGATAGTTATATGTTATTAAGCAGCTAATTTTACCAATGTATTGATATTTTCATCAATATATTTTGTTTTATACTCGGGTTATAATGAAACGTCTGAAAATGGCCAAAAATTGCGATTTTTCCTGAGTATATACATGGAAAAATTGCAAAAAATATTTAGGACACCTACTTTATTAATAACCTCATATTACACGAAAAATGCAACGAGAAAAACGTGGAAACTGTTACTTTTTCTATAAAATGCATAGTTTTTGAGATATCAGCAATAACGGAGTTTAAATGAATGTTTGAAAAAATTACAATTTTGATGTAATTCCGAAACTTTTGAAAATATACCAAAAATGATAGTTATATGTTATTAAGCAGCTAATTTTACCAATGTATTGATATTTTCATCAATATATTTTGTTTTATATTCGGGTTATAATGAAACGTCTGAAAATGGCCAAAAATTGCGATTTTTCCTGAGTATATACATGGAAAAATTGCAAAAAATATTTAGGACACCTACTTTATTAATAACCTCATATTACACGAAAAATGCAACGAGAAAAACGTGGAAACTGTTACTTTTTCTATAAAATGCATAGTTTTTGAGATATCAGCAATAACGGAGTTTAAATGAATGTTTGAAAAAATTACAATTTTGATGTAATTCCGAAACTTTTGAAAATATACCAAAAATTATAGTTATATGTTATTAAGCAGCTGATTTTACCTATTTATTGGTATTTTCATCAATATATTTTGTTTTATACTCGGGTTATAATGAAACGTCTGAAAATGGCCAAAAATTGCGATTTTTCCTGAGTATATACATGGAAAAATTGCAAAAAATATTTAGGACACCTACTTTATTAATAACCTCATATTACACGAAAAATGCAACGAGAAAAACGTGGAAACTGTTACTTTTTCTATAAAATGCATAGTTTTTGAGATATCAGCAATAACGGAGTTTAAATGAATGTTTGAAAAAATTACAATTTTGATGTAATTCCGAAACATTTGAAAATATACCAAAAATTATAGTTATATGTTATTAAGCAGCTGATTTTACCTATTTATTGGTATTTTCATCAATATATTTTGTTTTATACTCGGGTTATAATGAAACGTCTGAAAATGGCCAAAAATTGCGATTTTTCCTGAGTATATACATGGAAAAATTGCAAAAAATATTTAGGACACCTACTTTATTAATAACCTCATATTACACGAAAAATGCAACGAGAAAAACGTGGAAACTGTTACTTTTTCTATAAAATGCATAGTTTTTGAGATATCAGCAATAACGGAGTTTAAATGAATGTTTGAAAAAATTACAATTTTGATGTAATTCCGAAACTTTTGAAAATATACCAAAAATTATAGTTATATGTTATTAAGCAGCTGATTTTACCTATTTATTGGTATTTTCATCAATATATTTTGTTTTATACTCGGGTTATAATGAAAAGTTTGAAAATGGCCAAAAATTGCGATTTTTCCTGAGTATATACATGGAAAAATTGCAAAAAATATTTAGGACACCTACTTTATTAATAACCTCATATTACACGAAAAATGCAACGAGAAAAACGTGGAAACTGTTACTTTTTCTATAAAATGCATAGTTTTTGAGATATCAGCAATAACGGAGTTTAAATGAATGTTTGAAAAAATTACAATTTTGATGTATTTCCGAAACTTTTGAAAATATACCAAAATTTATAGTTATATGTTATTAAGCAGCTAATTTTACCTATGTATTGATATTTTCATCAATATATTTTGTTTTATACTCGGGTTATAATGAAAAGTCTGAAAATGGCCAAAAATTGCGATTTTTCCTGAGTATATACATGGAAAAATTGTAAAAAAAATTTAGGACACCAAATTTATTAATAACTTCATATTACACGAAAAATGCAACGAGAAAAACGTGGAAAATATCACTTTTTCTATAAAATGCATAGTTTTTGAGATATCAGCAATAATGAAGTTTAAATGAATTTTTGGAAAAATTACAATTTTGATGTAATTCCGAAACTTTTCAAAATATACCAAAAATTATAGTTATATGTTATTAAGCAGCTAATTTTACATATATATTGACGTTTTCATCAATATATCTTTGTTTATACTCGGGTTATAATGAAAAGTCTGAAAATGGCCAAAAATTGCGATTTTTCCTGAGTATATACATGGAAAAATTGTAAAAAAAATTTAGGACACCAAATTTATTAATAACTTCATATTACACGAAAAATGCAACGAGAAAAACGTGGAAAATGTCACTTTTTCTATAAAATGCATAGTTTTTGAGATATCAGCAATAATGAAGTTTAAATGAATTTTTGGAAAAATTTCAATTTTGATGTATTTCCGAAACTTTTGAAAATATACCATAAATTATAGTTATATGTTATTAAGCAGCTAATTTTACATATATATTGACGTTTTCATCAATATATCTTTGTTTATTCTCGGGTTATAATGAAAAGTCTGTTAATGGCTAAAAATTGCGATTTTTCCTGGGAGCATAATTTGGATATAATTTTGTAACTTCTGAAGTTACCCTAAAAATTATACTACTATCTTATTTTGTAGATAATTTTACATAAGTATTGACATTTTCATGAATATATTTTGGTTTAAACCGGAGTTATAACAAAACGCCCGGAAAGAGTCAATAATCGCGTTTTTTCCTTAGTATATACATCGAAAGATCGTCAAATAATCACCAATTGGACTAAAATTGTCACATTTGATTGAATATTGTGGTGGAAACATTGAAAATATATTATATTGATTATAATTTTTAATGTAGAGTGAATAGTATTTGACGGATAGTTGTGAGGAAAAAAGATTTAACATAATTTTTAAAATTAATTTAGAAGCCTTAAATTATATTTCACTATTTCCAACGGTATATAAATGCTCTCTGAGAAAGTTATAAGTTTTAATTTTATCTAAATTCTCAATTTTATCTAAATTCTCATAGAAAATAGAGTATTTCCTTAATCAGCTTCTTTGCGATAAACCTACAAAATCCATTAAATTTCCCGGTATCTCCTTGATTCAACTAAATAAATTCATGTAAATTATTAATGTAGCACTTCGTGCAAAAAAAAGAGGACGAAACTGTATCCTTGATCTAAAATTCCCTTCGAATAAATTACCATTGCCCTTGTAAACAGTTATCTTTAATTAAAGGCAAACCTTTCAATTTTTTGTTCTCAATACGAGAATTTATCGTTTCATCCCTCCGAATTGGAAATTAAAGTAAATTTTTTCCCGATAATCTAATAAGGAAACAGAACCGGTCGTTAAGTCCGAAATTCGGAGGGAATTAAAAAGTTTAGGATCGTTTCTACCCCCTACCCCCGGGTCTGAACTGTCGTCGAAGGTGTAGTCTTCATCTTCTTCCATATTGGAGGAAAATTGTTCACGTTATTAAGGAGGTTGTGTTAATTTTATCTCAGAAAATGCGGTTAGAAATTTTTAGGTTTAAAATTAATCGGGTTAGGTCTACCAATTAGTTTTAAAGGATATTTTAAAAATTATATAACGTTTTTTAGTGTGTTATATGGCTTGTTGAATAGAGGTAAAGCGAAATAAAATAATGGTGTTTACATTATGTGACCGTTATTTATTGACGATATAAAATATTAAGGAAATACAAATAAATGCAAGTTATCGGGGCTGGGTCTACGTGTTGAGGAGGCTTGGGCAGTCGATGGTGGTACGTCTAATAAGTTGGCGCTGTTAGCATCCCTCCCATGTTCAACATCTGGGATTATATTTCTGGGTATTTTCTAGACAGTTATTTCACTATGTAAAATTCGATATACCACAAAGTCGCTACAGTTTTTTTATTCAAAGTATTGTATGTAGATAATTGCTACTGCTTTCCATCTTTCATGCAATTTATGAATTCTACATTGAACGAGCGAGCAAGGTCTGGATAATACGGCGGGTAGGGCCCCATTAATGTTTCGAAATATGTTTTCATCGCCTGCAACATGTAGTCGAACATTTTTATGTTGCAGAATAACATTGTTGTGTCTTTGCTCGTATTCCGGCCATCAGAATTCCCTTTTCGAGCAGTATTCGACTCAAAGACATCAATTGTAATCAACGCCAAGCTGATGCCACAAAATGCAAAGCTTAGCTTGGGGCCATCATTTACCTTGGCTTTGTTGTTGATGTTGATACATGACCAGGTTTATTATCGTAGTGTTTTCATCTTTCATCACCAACAATAATTTAATGAAAAAAGAAAAAGGTTTCCAAAATATCCGAGCTTTTAGGTCATTCTCGTGTTTTCAAGCTATTGGAAATGGTATCTTGTGTTAGTCTCCACAATTTTGTATATCCTTTTTCCGTTTTACGTGAATCATCATCGATTAATGCTTTCAAACCCTCGTCATCAAATAGAGAGAATCGTAAGAGAGAATACGCTTGGCCAAGATTAAAAAATAGTACTGTCGTTATATCGTTTTTTTTGTGGACCAATGCATACAAAATTATTCAGTTTCAAAATATTTGTCGAAAACAAACTTTACTAAAAACTTATAACGAAATTATTTAAAATACAGAGTGACCCTAAACTTAAAGATAGAAGATGGATCGGATTAAAATGGGTATAAAATGGTATTGATATTGAAGAATATGATTACAAGTTATACAAAAGAGAAAAAGCCGGGTTTCTTCAACATAAAATATATTACCATTTCTTAAATAAGATTTGTTGGAATTCTGAAAAATATAATTACTTATCAAGGAGTATCTATGTACCACCAAAATAGATTTCTCAATTTTTTCAGTCAAGTAATTTTCGTTTTGATTTTCATATTTGTTTCTGAAATTTAATTGTGTAAAGATTAGGCAATTATAAAGCAATAATTTATGTTGTATGTTATATATTATAAGGTTCTACTATTATTATATAGGAAAATACAGAGTATAGAGTACGAAATTCTCCACATGGTTTCCTATTCAACAGCATATTATCGATAAACCTTTTTTTCATATTATTGATAAAAGCTTTGTGCTTTTTCCTTTCCTGTATTAGTTTCTTCTTTATAAACAGACATACTTTATAAACAAATAACAATAGAGGACGATTTAAATGGGCACGTAGGATATAGTTAAGTATAACTTCGTTGAATACGTATTACTAGAGATATGCGACCTTAAGGGCATGCATTAGAAAATACCGAAATACATTTTTTCTCAACCTTATATTTGATCCGCAGAATAATAGATACTAATAGTGATAACAATATACAATACCTTTATGAAAATAGCAGGAATTACGAATGAATAAAACGAACTGACGGAATATATGTGGATATTTTTGACACGTCTTTGCCGGGAAACAAACGCCGACGAAATTAAATTATCTCTCGTACGAAAATCCTGCATGTGTACGGTAAAACAAATAGGAAAAATGGATTTATCCCGAAGCATTTTTTTCACGAAAAATCCTTCTGTTCCTCTGTTGGTGCTTTTACAATTTTCCACACACAAAGAAAATATGATGATGGAAAAGAATGCCCGTTTAGTCTCCTTTATTCCGCTGCTGAATTTCATGAATGAACTAACACTACTGATTTTTCTCTGACTTTCTGCTTATATGTATATCTACGTGTTCAGTAACTTTAAAGAAATGAAATAGAGATTTATAAAAATAATGGTAATGTAAATAGTGATTTTTTAACTGTCTCTACTTCTTTAAAGAGGTTTTTGTTACAGTGCTCATACTAATATTCAGTACGGCTACAACACAATTAAAGATGTTCCAGAAAAAAAACTCAGCAGCTTAATATTTAATATTATCAATACTTACCGCTCTAACGCATTTTACTAGTAAGAACAGGCCCCCATTACCTAATTTATGTTCGAATTTTTTGATCGGAGTAATCAAAAATATTAAGCAGCGGTTTGAAATTTATCAAAACAACCAAAACGCCAAAATAATGTTTTCCCGGTTTATAACCTCTTAACTGAACTAAAATGAAAAGAAAAAAGGTAGGGTTTTTTTCGAAACCCAGGGCGTAAAATAAAAAAATATATTAAAAGAAAACAATACACAATAATAAAACATCGTAAATATATGAAAACAGAGAACAAAATAATAGATATAAGAACTACTTACTTAATAATGGCATTAATAAATAAATAATGCAAATAAGCGTGTGAGATCTTGATGTTCGAGGTGGTCGGGTGACAACTCTGCAAACATAATAAGACGTATCTGAGCAACGAATTTTCAATGGCAAGGGTGAAATTAAAATATAATTTACATATTACGTAGATAGATAACTGCTACTGTCAGGCAATTAAAATATAACGGGGTATTGGCTGTCTAAATACTGGCAGAATAGTATCTATAACAATGGTATGGATAAATGAGTATATCGACAAATACTGGTAATGAATGATATCGATAATCTCAAATAAAAGCGAAGACAATGGTAGGCAATAAAATGATTGATTAACGCATAGGATGGTTAGCAATAATCTTAGTCCATAGTAGTTAATAATTGATGGACAATTATTATAAAACAGACAATAACGGTAACTGATAGTAATACTAAACTATGCTTCAGATAGTCAATGAACCACATATAATTGCTCTATATAGCCAACAAACAATATGTAATGAATAATAACGATAATAGGGATAATTAATAGCAATGATAAACTGTGTTTGTACAAAGTATGACATGTGCACAAGGTACGAAGGAAAAGTAGCACACGACGTACCAGCTTGTGCCCTAACACTAACAATAATGACGTGCAATGCGTACAAGGGAGAAAGCTAAAAGCCACACGCTAGATACGCTGCCACCAAGAGCCAGCAGAAACCACTTTCGGTGGCGTTTATGTATGCCGCAAGTTATTCATAGATCATAACTACGCATCAGTAACTTTAGCCACTTGGACGTTACTTTCTGGGTTATAAAATAGTTATAATTTATATTTACAGTTGCAACCATAAAACTATTATCTCTGATTTGCCATAATCTAAGAATTATGGAGAATATGCGACGAGTCGAAGAAATAATAAAATAGAGTAGAATAAAAGATATAACAATGGATGGATGAATAATTAAAAATATAGAGTATAATGAATAGAGAATAATAAGTATAAAATAATAAATAGAGCATAATAAATTGAGATTTAGTAAATAATAAATGATAAATAAAAAGAGAAAACTGCAATACTCTATGAATAAATTCACCATTTGGTGAAACTCAGTTTGGACGGCACAACACACAATAAAACGAACTGGACAATAAGAACGTAGTGACTCTGGCCGTCACGTCTTTAGAAATGCACTTTTATGAAGTTCTAACATCACTAGGTCCTGATCACATCTGGCAAATACAACCCCCAAAGAATTCATGGCAATTATTTCTGTTGATAAGTATTCGCAACGGTAACAAATCATATATCATTCATATCATTCAAACCTTTTTATAAAAAACACTTGAATGATCCAAAAATTAAAATGTCTAAAATATCGAACTACGAGATGGAACTCTAAGTACCATAGACATTCGGAACGATTTATGACTTCCATGAATGCTACGTATCTGTGTTTGTATTATAGGAAAAAAATGTCGATAAAGTATAAACAAATAAAACTCGGCTTTACAATATTTTCTGGTATTAAAATGAATTTACCAATTGCATTAGGCAATACACTAAACATTTTGATGACGTAAGCTCACTACTACTTCTGTTAGACTACATATTGCACGGTGTTTATATCTCCGGTGGTACCCAGTAAATTTAGAGCCTGTTAACGTCTCGGTTATTATTACCTCATGGTTAAATACCACGCCTTATACATGACGTTGTTGAAATTCTTGCAACGTTCGCTATCCTTTGAAGTTCCTACGCCAAATCGAATTAGTTTATTTTACTGGCGCCCTTTCCCCGCCTTCCCCTCACGCCTCCGAATCCGAAACCAAAGAGCAAAAATAACAAACAAATTAAACTTTTCCTACGGTGTCGGCAAGAGCGGGTAGGAGGCAAACCTCGAAAAAAAAAACGAACGAACGTACGAATCCCGAATAAATCTCGTCGAAGGACATTCGGGCTGTACGAGGAACCTGTCGAGCTGCAACGAAAGCGACTGAAAACAAACGTCGAAAGGAAATTTATGGAAAGGTAAATTTCAAACCGCGGTTCGCTGTTAACCGCTTATGGGTCAGGGCTTTGTTGAGTTGAAGGGAGGGTGGGAGGTTGAGGTGGTGAATTTTAATTTAGAACAAGATTCTAGTCTGATTTTGTCAAAGATTTGGCTTCAGTGCAAAAAGGAAGCAGTACATGCTGTTTACAGTACGATGTAATTTTTTTTTATCTATTTTTCCATGATTATCTCGGAATCCTAAAAGTGGTGACTGGGGATTATGTTGTTTAAGAGCTTCTTCATTCTGTTTAGAATTATTCCTTTCCGTTATATTACCATTTACTTATAGGAGGGTTATAGGCCTATCCAAGGTCCTATCTTAAGGAGGTTTGCCTTGTGCGGGCATCTGGGAGATGTTCTAGCTTGAAGCATGTATTGAATCTTTGGATTAGGCTCATTACCTTTGTAGGAATGTTCATCTGGTCGGTGGGAATATGTGGCTGTCGATGCGATTGTTTGTCCAAACACTCACTACTATTTTGGGGAAGGAATTCGCACGGGAACTGAAAACACTGGTTGAATAAAAACTTGTTTATTGCCATATTAAACGATACATGTGGTCGACGGAACAGGATATTAGGTTAAGGTAAAAGAAGTACGGTAGCGCTGTGGAAGTGATACTGTTACAAAGGGACAGAGAAGAGAAAAGAGAGCGAGACGCGGTCGTGGTGGTCTTTTATAGCCGGGAACCGCATGGTACCAATCCACCAGCGTTGCCAACCAACTTGTTGTAGGTGAAGCTTAGTGGCCTAAAGGGTCGTGGCGGTCGCTAAACCTTCAATGGGTCAATGCGGGATTTGTCACCGCTTCTAGAACTTTTTCTGGCTTCTTGGAAACTTAGGATTGCAGTAGCTCAGTTTCTTAGCCGTAGACTATTGAGATATGGAGTTACCAAATTTTGGAAAACCATTCCTTAGAAGGGTACCATGGAAATTTGGATAGAAACTGTGCCATTTCGAAGGTATATAAAGGTAAACTGGCAGGCGAAGGTACAATTGATATTCAAAAACAATTTTTATATTTTAACTGTAACTGTAACTCTAAGCTGTCCAGTCGGGACAACGACCATGATGATCCCTGTGGCCGTTTCCTTAGGAACGTTGGTGAGGTGTTACGTACTACTGTCCTGACTATCCGACCATCTGTTTTAAAACTACCCGAATGGTGAACAAATGAAGTGAAACCAATTGATCTGTTTTATAATAGTTAAGAATCATCAATGTCGCCGCTCAACAAGAGTCGCCTTTTCTTGTCTTCTAAAATAAAAGTTTTTTTTTAAGTAAAATAATAGTTTTTTGTTTAATACCCTTTCGCAAAATGTAACTAACAACAGAAAGAATTAATGTCGTATACAACGAATGTGTGCGACATATATACGACCCTCTATAATAGAGAAATGCCGAAACTATTTATTACAGATAGGTTACATTGTTTAATAATTGTTTACGAGGATATTTCACTTTTCCATCAATAGATATCGTTAACCAAAATACATACAATCACCTAATAATTAACAGTAGTTCAAAATACATCATTTAATAGATCTGTGTATATTATTTTTATCCCATAAACAGATCGATGAAGAAGTCCACGACGCCTATGGCAACTGTCTTAGTTTGTACAACACCCCCCAAATACCTAACATTTGTTACGTAGGAGGGTGCAGCTGGAAGAAAGAGGGTGGGTCCACATTCCATCTAGCTGAAGAGTATTGATTTTCAGTTAATGGCTGACTTTTCCAATTTAACTTTTCGTCCTTCGAGAATGCACCTTTAATAGATGAATATTTTGGAGCAATATATCACAAATGTTATTAATATTTGTTTGACGGTAATGTAATCTCGGTTTTTTTAGAGTCGTATATCTGTAGACACATTCACTGATATATTCACGGTCAAAAGAGTCAAAAGTTGTTTATTTAGCCAAAAGTTGTTGCTGTTGAAGATGGATGTTCTAGAAAACAATTCTGTTATGTTTCTACTTTCGAATTGGTTGGTGTTTATGTTGATGAACTGGCGAGTGCTTATTTAAAATTATTTTGCTTGTTTTCGTTTCAAAAATTGTGTCGGTGAAGATGAATATACCAGGGTAGACTGAATCAATTCATTATTTTCAGAATCATTCGATAATATGCGAAAAAGTTCGGGATTGAAGCTTGGATACGCTTCACAATAGGTTGAAAAGCCCGCAATAATGCCAAGAAAGGTGCGGTTCAGCTTTTGTTTGGATTTAAACGGTGTTGTTCATCATGAATTATCTTTCTCCTAACTTTGTTCTTCCAACAACTGAAACACTGAAAAAGGTGATTAAAAAATGGTCAGAATTAATATGTACACATGGTTGGTGATTTTGTAAAAATTGAGAGAGCCATTTACCATTTCATTCGGTCTTTACAAAATCTCTTAATGATGTAGAGTTGGTTTCAAAAGAGCCTGGTCAAAATCATTTAGTTCGCTTTTTCAGCCAGAGGATTTAGAAGTTCTGAAGTAACAGAATTGTGGCTTTATCAGAAAATGGACAAGAGACCACAGTTCCAAATCTAGTCTAATTCATCTAGTATAGCAATTACAGTGCAGCATTACATATATATGTTAGTTTTATTACACCCTTTCTTGAAAGTTGTTTAAGTAGTTGGCCGAAAACGTGGTGTATCAAAGCAAATGAGATAAAATCTACCCATGTCACATTCACCCTTTGTAGAAGAACATGCCTCTCTGTAATATTGAATAATCAAGAATTTCCTCAAGCAGACAACGTTAAATACCTGGGAATGCGTTTCGATCGACGTTTGACATGGAAAAAATATTTTATTACAAAACGCAAACAGCTTGGGCTTAAACTAAACCAAATGCACTGGCTGATAGGGCTTAAATCTAAATTATCATTAGATAACAAAGTTTTGGTGTATAACTCAATATTTAGGCCCATTTGGACCTATGGTATTGAACTGTGGGGCACCACTAGAAAATCTAACATTGATATCCTTCAGAGGTTCCAGAATAAAGTGTTGCAATCCCCCTAGAACCCATAACGAGTGTGATTCGGAGTATTAGTGCAAAGTACTCTGAAAGACTATTAGTGCATCCTAATACACTTGCTAAACAGTTAAATATGCAGTGCGATGACAGTGCAGTGCCTAGATTCAAACGCAAACTACCATACGAATGGATTAATAGACACATAGAGTGAGATTTAATAATCTCTAGCATAAGCTAGAATAGTTTTTAGAATAAGTTAGGATAGACTTTAAAATAAGTTAGAATAGTATCTGAAATACGATTTAGATTATAACTTATACAGTAGATCACTTACTGAAGTGATCCAATACATGTCAGGATATATATAACTAAAATCATATAATAATACTTATTGCCCACAGGTAGATTGCTGACGTTCTATGAGATTAACAAAAAAGAAGTACTTGGCCACTTATTAAATGATATTTGGGTTTTTTTTTGATATAGAGATATTTCTGAATTTCATTGACGAGATCCTTTGGAGTTAGTAGGTTTGTATATCGTCAGCCAGCATTTTGCCTATGGACTGTAAATAAAATGGAGAATGGGCAAAAAAGATAGTGAGAAGGCGAAATTACGTGCTGAGTACTTAGCAAATACTTTCCAACCTCACTCTGTTGAAAAATATTAAAAAAAATTACTTTTATACCAACTCGTTATATTTTTAGTTCTGATTAATTTTTAACATGTTATGTTTTTCGTTAAAAGCTTGCCCATTTTTTATTCAAATCCTCCAAAGAGCACCACTATAGCCTGAATCCGTTTTAATGATAAAATACGGTCGTTGTATTAATTTTATATGGATTTTACGATGGTACCGATTAAGGTGTGCGCAATAATATGCATTCGATATTTTAGGATTGAGCCTTTCGGATTACGCCGGTCGCCATTTTACCCGCGATTAACCCGATATATTTGATAGGGGTGCTGTGGGAGGCTGTAGAGTAAATGGAGTTCGAAATACGGTATTAGTTACGTCCTTATTTTGATTCCTTATTTCGGATTTTACGTTATGTTATATAATATTCTCGGATAAATTGTGTTGTTCAATATCTGTAATATTTTGAACAGAATTTGGCCTAAAATTTATACATTAGGTAAAATTACGATAACCAAAATTTTAAAACTTTTGAGTGCAATATTTTTCCACATTATTATCACACATAATCCACTTTTCATCTCCCGAAAATTTCGTTTCGTTTCAACAGCTATCAACAAATAGAAACCTGGTCTATTATATGTTTTCGCTGTTAATTCAAGTGGAACCCAAGAATCAAGCATCGAGCATATGTAGTGTTGGGAACTATCGACTGTTGATAAAGACTGTTGACAAAGAATGAATAAATAATATTAGAAACAACTTAATGCACAATAAATTGATGTATTTTTCTCTATCAGCATTATTACTTGTATTTACTTATATATGAAAGACAAAACGATGCTATTCTACGCAACTTAAAAAACAAAAAAAAAAACTGGATTTCGACGTTTCCATAATGATATCGACGCAAAGTCAAAAAAATATATACATCGAAAATCAACGTAATCAAGTCGTTGTCTGGAAACGTTAGAAGGACGGGGGAATAGGAAAAAAAACGTAACGAAACACAACAGGCCGAAATCAAAAACAAAAGAAATTCAATTTATAAGTTTACCAAACAGCCAACTACGAAAAGTCTAATAAATACGAATGTGTCCTTCTTTATTTTCGGAAGTAGGGTGGTCCGATGGAGGAGGGGGGAGCGTTCGAGAGAGGTCTAGGGATTTAATTTAATATATTTCGCCCCCACTCTTTTCCTGTCCGAGTTCGGGGATTGAAGGAAAAATTGTCGGGGTTCGGAAGATGAATGCTTTCGGATTTTAAGTAAAAGATATTGAACTTTGCCAGTCTGGATGTATTAGGTACGATGCGAACAATATATGGATGTAACTTCTCGACTCCCGACTTATCTCGAGTTGGAGATCTTATATTTATTGGTCAAGGGGGATGAGTTATGCTCGCTCCGCCAGCTTTACATTTTAATTGTTTCTGAAATCAAATTGGGACGAACTGAACAGGTTATTCGCAATATACCAATAGTTCGAAGATACCTGTTTAAATATACTAGCATTTTGAATGTTAGACATTGAGTTTAGTATATTTAGTGATGTAATTTCCACATTTGCAGGAAATTATTTTTATGCTGCTTAAGTAGTATTACTATTTTTCTTGGTTACTTCACATGACAATAATACAGTCTGCAAAATAGTGCTGTTTAAACTTTTTAAACTCAACAAGTAATAATAATTTTAGTGATAAGTGTTATGGGAATAAGTACCCTTTCTAGGTTGTTCTGCTCCTAAGGGATTAAAATGTGAATGTTGGTGAGGAAATTGTAGGTTATGAGTCCTTATCATGCTATTGTCCATGCTTTGTATTATGTCTCCAATGAACTGATACAATATACACCCTAATGTACTCACTAATCAACTATATCTTCGATGTGATAATGAAGTGCGCGGATTAAAAAGTTTAACACCATCCGATCTGGTGATTATAGAATTTGGAATAACATTTAAGAGGATTAAATAATAATATTTTACACCCTTAATTAAATGATTTTGTATATATATATATATATATATATATATATATATATATATATTTATATATTATAATCATAAGAATTCGTTATTGCCCACCGAACAGTTTGTTGATCCATTAAGAGAAATGATATTTAAAAAATGAATTCTTATATCTAAATTATTTGTCATATAGCAAACACTGTCCCAATATATTGTCACAGTAGCATGCTTTGAACTAATTTCGGATATTTCAATGAAATTTACTGAAATGAAATGTGTTTGCTGCTGTTTATGTATATAGCAGAGTAATCTACTGAAGCACGAATATATACCACAATGTATACTTAATAAAGTGTAGGTTAATGGAAAATATAGGTGTTACAAGAGGTAGAGCAAAAGTCCGGCTACCGTTTTGATTCTCTATAACTTTGCTCAAAGAACAGATAAGTAAGCTTGGTTTTCATAAAAAGTTTATTTGGTCTTTACATTTTTTCTTTGTTATTATGTTGTTATTATTATGTTGTTATGATTGAAAAATTATATCGGCTAAATGGTTCGCATGCAATTTTCGGCTCCTCCTTAATTTCTTCAATTTCGTGACGAATATTGTCTTTATGATGTTGAATCCTCTGGGGCTTATTCATATAATTTTTTTATTTTAAAAAAACCCATAAGAAAAAGTCTGGTACTGTTACATCCGGAGATCTGGCTGGCCATGCTAAATTGCCACTTCGCGAAATTAGTCTTCGTGGAAAAAACAATTCAGTAATTCAATAATTAAAATGTTGAACGAGCTGTGTATGCTGTGGCCCCATCTTACTGAAACCACATGTCCACTAATCCTTGCTCTCTCATTTCAGGTACAAGAAAATTTCGAATTATGGGTTGATACCGTTCGGCAGTAACAGTAACTGCAACACCTTGGTCAAATAAATATCAATTTCAAAAAATAAGGACCAATGATGTTTCCAGCATGAATACCACACCATACAGTAGTTTTTAAAGGATGCAATGATGTTTCATGACTTAATTGAGGATTCTGTGTTCTCCAAAATTAACTGTTCTGTTTATTGACATGGCTACTGAGAAGAAAATGGGCTTTATCGTTCATTATCAAATTAGACGAAAAATCTTCAATTTCACCAGACAGCCTTATTATTACATTACTGTACTCAACTTGTTTCCAAATAAAATTTGGACGTCTACACAACACAGTGGTTAAAGCGAAACGAAGCTGAACGTCTCATAACCGAGATGGCGCGCAATCAAAGTGGTAGCGGGACTATTGCCCCTGCCCCACCAATTATATACAAAAAGTTCTTCAACATTTAAAATTTTCTACATAATATTTCTTGACTTCAATATACTTGGTGCAGCGTTTCTCTAATATCTATATTCCTACTTGAAAGTCTGAGTTTCCGAATAGATGAATAACAAGCACCAATTATAATACACCTATACCACAGTAGCTGAAAAAACTTAAGCATTGTGTTTTGACGGAAAAAATGTTATGATAACCGAACAATGCACCATTCATTAATATCATTGAACGTTTTTTTGAAATTCTGTTGATTGTTTCAAAAATCAGTATTTCAAAAAAAATTCAAAAAGCTTAAAACAATTTATTTAGGACAATAGGACAGATAGTCAGGACTGTGTTGCATAATAACTTCCTCCTACTAGCTAGTACACCAAAAAATGCTTCGATTAACTGCAGAACGCTAATCTAAAAATTGCTAATCCAACGTCAACCTGTCTTGAACATTTCTTGAGAATTACTTATGTTCAGGTTAATTGAATTAATTCAAAAGAGGACAGCCTTGTTATCTTCCCGGAATCCCACCGTCTCGGCCAGTTATATTTTGCTAATCAAAAAACTATTAATTTACTTAAAAATTGTTTTATTTTAGTGAAATAATGGACACGTGGTTGAACGGCTATACAAAAAGACTCTGAGGTTCCTTGTCTCTTAGAAAGCAGACCAATACACCTCACTCGTGCACCACTCAGGTAGTTTTAGAAAATGCGATTATGATCGTTTTACAATTAGCGTCCGTAAATATTGAATAACTCACTAACACTAAAAGTTAAATATTATTTGATGTAGGGAAATATCAAAACTATTGAATTTAACAATTGTATTAGGTTGTTTATATTTTACTTCGCATTTTTAGCAATATATATCGCTGATCAAAATATATGCAAGAAGCTAATTACATTTACATCACGTACTGGTTATATAAATGTTTTTATTACAAAATGGTATACAGTGCAAAGCTTTACAAATATAGCTTTCGGTAAATCTGTTACGAGCTAAACAAGGTTTTATATGATTGTATATGTTTTTCAAAATGTAGAAGCAGTTTGCTCACATTTCATTGTTCGTGAAGCTTTAACGAAAAATAACACTGTAATAAACCTGAAAGGTTATTGTCGTTATGTTGGTAAACATAAATTGATTCACTAAAAGAACTCAACTACTTTTTATTGTAAACTAGCGACCCGCCCCGGCTTCGCACGGGTGCAATGCTGATACTAAATTAAATACACTACAGAAAAAATATGAACGTTGTATATAAAAACATAGCGGCCCGCTCCGACTTTGCACGGGCATAAAATATATATGCCTATGTCACTCAATGAAAACATGATTAAAATCGATCCAGTATTTTTGGTTCATTCATTACTGCCCTTGGCCTGCACGCATTAAATTTGGAGTAAAACAATTCCTCTTTCCCTATACTTACTATGAAGATTTCCTGCTATCTTTGGAACATCTAAATTCATACAATTTTTATTACATTACACATTTTTAAACGCAAATTTTAAACTTGTAATATCTCCGAAAATATTTGTTTAATTTACATGCTGTAAGGAAGCATATTGATCTGTATTAATTGCACACTGTATTTAAGGTACTTAATTCGATAAGGATTAATGCCGTATTGCTTAAAATAGCTTCGTAAATAAGCCATTTTCTCACGTAAAAAATAAACAATAAAAATGGTTAATGTGGGTTATCCCTAAAAGATAAACATATACCATCGCGGCCTTTTTGGTAGACCTTTTTATGGTGTACAATACTGTAGTACATTAATTTGATCTAACTCGTAGGGTTAGGCAGCGTTTTTGCTAATTGCTACATAAGCCTAAAAAAATAGGTTAATTTACGACATCACGTTAGAAACCTCTAAAATTAGCAATGTTGCCTTAGTATATTATGCATGTATTATACATATAAACCTTCCTCTTGAATCACTCTATCTATTGAAAAAACCGCATCAAAATCCGTTGCGTAGTTTTAAAGTTTTAAGCGCACATAGGGATATAGGGACAGAAAAGGCGACTTTGTTTTATACTATGTAGTGATGAATAAAACTGAGAACTACAGGTTTCTTTTATATGTTAAGGATTCCTTTTATTTCTGTCGGAAACTATTAACGACGAATATCAACTAATTATGACCTAAATTCGTGTAATTTAATATAGATTTACTTATAGTTTCTCCTACCAAACATTCGGGTAATAGAAATTATTATTATCAGCACTTCAGGTTCGGGATGGATGGACAACCTCTGGGCCGAAGTGAATCGACTTTAAACTTTGCATAATAAATTTCGGAAAGGCGCTCACCCTCATGACAGGGAAGGATATTATCAACCCTCTGAAACCTCAGCAGGCAGCTGATTTCGCTAATCTGGAACAGGTGATTAATAGCGGCAATTTAACATCGAGAGTTCGAGATGAAAAACTTGATAATGTTGAAAGGTCAATGTAAGAGGGCGGGGGAAATGTAATTTCGGGTTTTTTAATGCTATTTGGAAGCTAATTTATTCATATAAATTCATATAAATTCGAAATACTAGTCAATGATATACAGGGGAAGAACAAAATAATATGAACGCCAGACATACACAATTTTATTTAAATTAATAAGATATTCAAGAACCATTTCTTATTAAAACAGCTGGAATTCTTCGCGTAATAGATACATAGAGTATCTGAATAGTTTACAGTGGACTGTTGTCCCATTCTTATATCAAAACATTCGCCTATTGCTTCAGTGATGTTGGACAAGAAAAGCTACTCTTCACTCTGCTCTAAAACTCACTATAATGGTTCAACAATGTCTTGGTATAGCGATTGTGCTATCCAAGGAAGATGTTTGATGGTATTCTGATTGTCCTCAAGCCAAGGCTGAACCTTTTGGCTGTGTTTATAGGCGTATTATCATTTTTAAATATGACAGTGTTTGGCAGCAGTATGCCTCTAAATATGCAGCTAAGAACTTTATCACTCTAATTATAATTGTAGGTGTACACATGTAATTTCTCAAACAAAATTATTGAAATAAAATTCTACATAAATACAAATATTATAAAGTTTCAAAATGCTAAATAATAGCAACCTAATTTAGAGAACAATATATTTTCTAGCATATATCATCAAAATTTTCTATATACTATCAATTTAAATAAGATGTATTAAAGTTATGTATTAGACCAGATGTATTAGATCTTTTTGTTCCTTCATACTGAACGCAAATTAAGTATGCGTCTGTTAATATTTTATTTACTTGTTTAACAAAAAATGGATATTGAAGCAAGTTATAATTGTTTATACAATGTCTATAAAATTAGTCTCAACATATTTTTTTTAAATACACTTGTTGAATAATTATTTTTTCTGATTCCATATGTAGACCCAAAAAAACCCACCTATACCGTTTAAGTAGTTTTAAGCCAAAGTTTCTTTAAGTAAAGAAACCTCTTCAAAATAATTAAGTATATATATATATATATATATATATATATATATATATATATATATATATATATATATATATTGAATGGCTTTGCAATAACAGTTTTCATGTAGTATAATTATATTTACCTTCAATGTAACTTGGCAACGTAGTTTGAACGCGTTTTGGATTTAAAGTTTGGGTAGCATTGTTACGATTTCTTCTGTTGTATTCCTGTAAAGGAAAGATACTCTATAGAAAGAATTGTGTACGTACCAGGAAAAAACAATGCTAATAGTTCTAAGGATGTGTGTGTACATCTTTATGTACATCTTTATGTATGATGTGTGTCTAACTTGGGCTGTTTTTTCTAAGGAAATACACTGGCTATACAATACTTTTGAGACTTGAACGTTGTCATAACATTTCCTCGATTTCACCTCTCTATATAGTACTATATGCCTGTCATTACCTTGTATACTGCTAAAAAAATCGTATAATACATAGAAATATAGGACTTGATAAGTAAACTAAGCTCCACATGAGCATAGCATTACACACATAGAAGTAGTGTTGCCAACACGTAACAAGATATTCTATATTATATGATGTTCATATTATTTTATCTATCGTCTGTAGGTGTAATTTAATTGAACAAGTGCTAAACACCAACATTATCAAAATGCAGACTAAAATACAATAAATTTAAGTAATAAGCAATATAATTAGGAAAATGAACAATAACAGATGATACACATTACACGTACACATTATTATTAATATAATATTTTCTATCCTTAACATAGTATTTAATAACACGTAATCTAATATTAAAAAAAGCATGAAGATAAATCATTTTTTTCCAGGAGGTCTTTAATATTTTCCTTCTAACATTTGGTATGGCGTCCTCAAATAATTAGATCTTCTTCAGGCTCCATTTATATAAGTAAAAATACAATATATATTTAAGATATTCGGTTAATGCTCTTGGATATTTTTGTTTTGAAAGATACATTTTTATTTTTAATTGTAGAAGTGTGTAAAACTTTCAGATTTTAGTTTACGTTATCTAAATTTTATGTGTGCTTTTAAGCATTCCAAAATGTCAAGTAATTATATTTTTCAAGGTAAAAATATAGTCACAAAACATTCAATTCCCAATAGACAATTTCCCAACAGTAATCTCTAATGATGCTGAAACTTACCGTTTGTTTTTGTATTTTCTCCATATTTCATAATAATTATAAACACAATAGACAAACTTCTGTCTAGCATTGTATTTAGTGTATAGTAATTTGTAACTTATCGGTTGATTCAGTTTTGTTATCTCGTAAGGTTAGGATTTCACAGTCATCTGAAAATGTAGTAACATGATTATTATTAAAAGTAGGTAAGTCTCAAGTGTACAGCAGGTAAGGTTCTTTTGTCCCAAAACACTTATTTGCAGCACACCTGCTTGTATTTGCCACAAATCAGTGTAGTCATCTTCTTGTTTGACTCTGAAACCGTTTGTTTTTGTATTTTTTCCATATTTCATAATAATTATAAACACAATAGACAAACTTCTGTCTAGCATTGTATTTAGTGTATAGTAATTTGTAACTTTTCGGTTGATTCAGTTTTGTTATCTCGTAAGGTTAGGATTTCACTGTCATCTGAAAATGTAGTAACATGATTATTATTAAAAGTAGGTAAGTCTCGAGTGTACAGCAGGTAAGGTCCTTTTGTCCCAAAACACTTCTTTGCAGCACACCTGCTTGTATTTGCTACAAATCAGTGTAGTCATCTTTTTGTTTGACTCTGAAACCGTTTGTTTCATATTTCATAATAATTATAAACACAATAGACAAACTTCTGTCTAGCATTGTATTTAGTGTATAGTAATTTGTAACTTTTCGGTTGATTCAGTTTTGTTATTTCGTAAGGTTAGGATTTCACTGTCATCTGAAAATGTAGTAACATGATTATTATTAAAAGTAGGTAAGTCTCGAGTGTACAGCAGGTAAGGTCCTTTTGTCCCAAAACACTTCTTTGCAGCACACCTGCTTGTATTTGCTACAAATCAGTGTAGTCATCTTTTTGTTTGACTCTGAAACCGTTTGTTTTTGTATTTTCTCCATATTTCATAATAATTATGAACACAATAGACAAACTTCTGTCTAGCATTGTATTTAGTGTAGAGTAATTTGTAACTTTTCGGTTGATTCAGTTTTGTTATCTCGTAAGGTTAGGATTTCACTGTCATCTGAAAATGTGATTATTATTGAATGTAGGTAAGTCTCGAGTGTACAGCAGGTAAAGTCCTTTTGTCCTACAACACTTCTTTGCAGCACACCTGCTTGTATTTGCTACAAATCAGTGTAGTCATCTTTTTGTTTGACTCTGAAACCGTTTGTTTCATATTTCATAATAATTATAAACACAATAGACAAACTTCTGTCTAGCATTGTATTTAGTGTAGAGTAATTTGTAACTTTTCGGTTGATTCAGTTTTGTTATCTCGTAAGGTTAGGATTTCACTGTCATCTGAAAATGTGATTATTATTGAATGTAGGTAAGTCTCGAGTGTACAGCAGGTAAAGTCCTTTTGTCCCAAAACACTTCTTTGCAGCACACCTGCTTGTATTTGCTACAAATCAGTGTAGTCATCTTTTTGTTTGACTCTGAAACCGTTTGTTTCATATTTCATAATAATTATGAACACAATAGACAAACTTCTCTCTAGCATTGTATTTAGTGTAGAGTAATTTGTAACTTTTCGGTTGATTCAGTTTTGTTATCTCGTATGGTTAGGATTTCACTGTCATCTGAAAATGTGATTATTATTGAATGTAGGTAAGTCTCGAGTGTACAGCAGGTAAAGTCCTTTTGTCCTACAACACTTCTTTGCAGCACACCTGCTTGTATTTGCTACAAATCAGTGTAGTCATCTTTTTGTTTGACTCTGAAACCGTTTGTTTCATATTTCATAATAATTATGAACACAATAGACAAACTTCTCTCTAGCATTGTATTTAGTGTAGAGTAATTTGTAACTTTTCGGTTGATTCAGTTTTGTTATCTCGTATGGTTAGGATTTCACTGTCATCTGAAAATGTGATTATTATTGAATGTAGGTAAGTCTCGAGTGTACAGCAGGTAAAGTCCTTTTGTCCTACAACACTTCTTTGCAGCACACCTGCTTGTATTTGCTACAAATCAGTGTAGTCATCTTTTTGTTTGACTCTGAAACCGTTTGTTTCATATTTCATAATAATTATGAACACAATAGACAAACTTCTCTCTAGCATTGTATTTAGTGTAGAGTAATTTGTAACTTTTTGGTTGATTCAGTTTTGTTATCTCGTATGGTTAGGATTTCACTGTCATCTGAAAATGTGATTATTATTGAATGTAGGTAAGTCTCGAGTGTACAGCAGGTAAAGTCCTTTTGTCCTACAACACTTCTTTGCAGCACACCTGCTTGTATTTGCTACAAATCAGTGTAGTCATCTTTTTGTTTGACTCTGAAACCGTTTGTTTCATATTTCATAATAATTATGAACACAATAGACAAACTTCTCTCTAGCATTGTATTTAGTGTAGAGTAATTTGTAACTTTTCGGTTGATTCAGTTTTGTTATCTCGTATGGTTAGGATTTCACTGTCATCTGAAAATGTGATTATTATTGAATGTAGGTAAGTCTCGAGTGTACAGCAGGTAAAGTCCTTTTGTCCTACAACACTTCTTTGCAGCACACCTGCTTGTATTTGCTACAAATCAGTGTAGTCATCTTTTTGTTTGACTCTGAAACCGTTTGTTTCGTATTTCATAATAATTATGAACACAATAGACAAACTTCTCTCTAGCATTGTATTTAGTGTAGAGTAATTTGTAACTTTTCGGTTGATTCAGTTTTGTTATCTCGTATGGTTAGGATTTCACTGTCATCTGAAAATGTGATTATTATTGAATGTAGGTAAGTCTCGAGTGTACAGCAGGTAAAGTCCTTTTGTCCTACAACACTTCTTTGCAGCACACCTGCTTGTATTTGCTACAAATCAGTGTAGTCATCTTTTTGTTTGACTCTGAAACCGTTTGTTTCATATTTCATAATAATTATAAACACAATAGACAAACTTCTGTCTAGCATTTTATTTAGTGTAGAGTAATTTGTAACTTTTCGGTTGATTCAGTTTTGTTATCTGGTAAGGTTAGGATTTCACTGTCATCTGAAAATGTGATTATTATTGAATGTAGGTAAGTCTCGAGTGTACAGCAGGTAAAGTCCTTTTGTCCCAAAACACTTCTTTGCAGCACACCTGCTTGTATTTGCTACAAATCAGTGTAGTCATCTTTTTGTTTGACTCTGAAACCGTTTGTTTCATATTTCATAATAATTATGAACACAATAGACAAACTTCTGTCTAGCATTGTATTTAGTGTAGAGTAATTTGTAACTTTTCGGTTGATTCAGTTTTGTTATCTCGTAAGGTTAGGATTTCACAGTCATCTGAAAATGTAGTAACATGATTATTATTAAATGTAGGTAAGTCGCGAGTGTACAGCAGGTAAGGTCCTTTTGTCCCAAAACACTTCTTTGCAGCACACCTGCTTGTATTTGCTACAAATCAGTGTAGTCATCTTTTTGTTTGACTCTGAAACCGTTTGTTTTTGTATTTTCTCCATATTTCATAATAATTATAAACACAATAGACAAACTTCTGTCTAGCATTGTATTTAGTGTAGAGTAATTTGTAACTTTTCGGTTGATTCAGTTTTGTTATCTCGTAAGGTTAGGATTTCACAGTCATCTGAAAATGTAGTAACATGATTATTATTAAATGTAGGTAAGTCGCGAGTGTACAGCAGGTAAGGTCCTTTTGTCCCAAAACACTTCTTTGCAGCACACCTGCTTGTATTTGCTACAAATCAGTGTAGTCATCTTTTTGTTTGACTCTGAAACCGTTTGTTTCATATTTCATAATAATTATAAACACAATAGACAAACTTCTGTCTAGCATTGTATTTAGTGTATAGTAATTTGTAACTTTTCGGTTGATTCAGTTTTGTTATCTCGTAAGGTTAGGATTTCACAGTCATCTGAAAATGTAGTAACATGATTATTATTAAATGTAGGTAAGTCGCGAGTGTACAGCAGGTAAGGTCCTTTTGTCCCAAAACACTTCTTTGCAGCACACCTGCTTGTATTTGCTACAAATCAGTGTAGTCATCTTTTTGTTTGACTCTGAAACCGTTTGTTTTTGTATTTTCTCCATATTTCATAATAATTATAAACACAATAGACAAACTTCTGTCTAGCATTGTATTTAGTGTAGAGTAATTTGTAACTTTTCGGTTGATTCAGTTTTGTTATCTCGTAAGGTTAGGATTTCACAGTCATCTGAAAATGTAGTAACATGATTATTATTAAATGTAGGTAAGTCGCGAGTGTACAGCAGGTAAGGTCCTTTTGTCCCAAAACACTTCTTTGCAGCACACCTGCTTGTATTTGCTACAAATCAGTGTAGTCATCTTTTTGTTTGACTCTGAAACCGTTTGTTTTTGTATTTTCTCCATATTTCATAATAGTTATAAACACAATAGACAAACTTCTGTCTAGCATTGTATTTAGTGTAGAGTAATTTGTAACTTTTCGGTTGATTCAGTTTTGTTATCTCGTAAGGTTAGGATTTCACTGTCATCTGAAAAAGTGATTATTATTGAATGTAGGTAAGTCTCGAGTGTACAGCAGGTAAAGTCCTTTTGTCCTACAACACTTCTTTGCAGCACACCTGCTTGTATTTGCTACAAATCAGTGTAGTCATCTTTTTGTTTGACTCTGAAACCGTTTGTTTCATATTTCATAATAATTATAAACACAATAGACAAACTTCTGTCTAGCATTGTATTTAGTGTAGAGTAATTTGTAACTTTTCGGTTGATTCAGTTTTGTTATCTCGTAAGGTTAGGATTTCACAGTCATCTGAAAATGTAGTAACATGATTATTATTAAATGTAGGTAAGTCGCGAGTGTACAGCAGGTAAGGTCCTTTTGTCCCAAAACACTTCTTTGCAGCACACCTGCTTGTATTTGCTACAAATCAGTGTAGTCATCTTTTTGTTTGACTCTGAAACCGTTTGTTTTTGTATTTTCTCCATATTTCATAATAATTATAAACACAATAGACAAACTTCTGTCTAGCATTGTATTTAGTGTAGAGTAATTTGTAACTTTTCGGTTGATTCAGTTTTGTTATCTCGTAAGGTTAGGATTTCACTGTCATCTGAAAATGTGATTATTATTGAATGTAGGTAAGTCTCGAGTGTACAGCAGGTAAAGTCCTTTTGTCCTACAACACTTCTTTGCAGCACACCTGCTTGTATTTGCTACAAATCAGTGTAGTCATCTTTTTGTTTGACTCTGAAACCGTTTGTTTCATATTTCATAATAATTATAAACACAATAGACAAACTTCTGTCTAGCATTGTATTTAGTGTAGAGTAATTTGTAACTTTTCGGTTGATTCAGTTTTGTTATCTCGTATGGTTAGGATTTCACTGTCATCTGAAAATGTGATTATTATTGAATGTAGGTAAGTCTCGAGTGTACAGCAGGTAAAGTCCTTTTGTCCTACAACACTTCTTTGCAGCACACCTGCTTGTATTTGCTACAAATCAGTGTAGTCATCTTTTTGTTTGACTCTGAAACCGTTTGTTTTTGTATTTTCTCCATATTTCATAATAATTATAAACACAATAGACAAACTTCTGTCTAGCATTGTATTTAGTGTAGAGTAATTTGTAACTTTTCGGTTGATTCAGTTTTGTTATCTCGTAAGGTTAGGATTTCACTGTCATCTGAAAATGTGATTATTATTGAATGTAGGTAAGTCTCGAGTGTACAGCAGGTAAAGTCCTTTTGTCCTACAACACTTCTTTGCAGCACACCTGCTTGTATTTGCTACAAATCAGTGTAGTCATCTTTTTGTTTGACTCTGAAACCGTTTGTTTCATATTTCATAATAATTATAAACACAATAGACAAACTTCTGTCTAGCATTGTATTTAGTGTAGAGTAATTTGTAACTTTTCGGTTGATTCAGTTTTGTTATCTCGTAAGGTTAGGATTTCACAGTCATCTGAAAATATAGTAACATGATTATTATTAAATGTAGGTAAGTCGAGAGTGTACAGCAGGTAAAGTCCTTTTGTCCTACAACACTTCTTTGCAGCACACCTGCTTGTATTTGCTACAAATCAGTGTAGTCATCTTTTTGTTTGACTCTGAAACCGTTTGTTTTTGTATTTTCTCCATATTTCATAATAATTATAAACACAATAGACAAACTTCTGTCTAGCATTGTATTTAGTGTAGAGTAATTTGTAACTTTTCGGTTGATTCAGTTTTGTTATCTCGTAAGGTTAGGATTTCACAGTCATCTGAAAATATAGTAACATGATTATTATTAAATGTAGGTAAGTCGCGAGTGTACAGCAGGTAAAGTCCTTTTGTCCTACAACACTTCTTTGCAGCACACCTGCTTGTATTTGCTACAAATCAGTGTAGTCATCTTTTTGTTTGACTCTGAAACCGTTTGTTTCATATTTCATAATAATTATAAACACAATAGACAAACTTCTGTCTAGCATTGTATTTAGTGTAGAGTAATTTGTAACTTTTCGGTTGATTCAGTTTTGTTATCTCGTAAGGTTAGGATTTCACAGTCATCTGAAAATATAGTAACATGATTATTATTAAATGTAGGTAAGTCGCGAGTGTACAGCAGGTAAAGTCCTTTTGTCCTACAACACTTCTTTGCAGCACACCTGCTTGTATTTGCTACAAATCAGTGTAGTCATCTTTTTGTTTGACTCTGAAACCGTTTGTTTCATATTTCATAATAATTATAAACACAATAGACAAACTTCTGTCTAGCATTGTATTTAGTGTAGAGTAATTTGTAACTTTTCGGTTGATTCAGTTTTGTTATCTCGTAAGGTTAGGATTTCACAGTCATCTGAAAATATAGTAACATGATTATTATTAAATGTAGGTAAGTCGCGAGTGTACAGCAGGTAAAGTCCTTTTGTCCTACAACACTTCTTTGCAGCACACCTGCTTGTATTTGCTACAAATCAGTGTAGTCATCTTTTTGTTTGACTCTGAAACCGTTTGTTTCATATTTCATAATAATTATAAACACAATAGACAAACTTCTGTCTAGCATTGTATTTAGTGTAGAGTAATTTGTAACTTTTCGGTTGATTCAGTTTTGTTATCTCGTAAGGTTAGGATTTCACAGTCATCTGAAAATATAGTAACATGATTATTATTAAATGTAGGTAAGTCGCGAGTGTACAGCAGGTAAAGTCCTTTTGTCCTACAACACTTCTTTGCAGCACACCTGCTTGTATTTGCTACAAATCAGTGTAGTCATCTTTTTGTTTGACTCTGAAACCGTTTGTTTCATATTTCATAATAATTATAAACACAATAGACAAACTTCTGTCTAGCATTGTATTTAGTGTAGAGTAATTTGTAACTTTTCGGTTGATTCAGTTTTGTTATCTCGTAAGGTTAGGATTTCACAGTCATCTGAAAATATAGTAACATGATTATTATTAAATGTAGGTAAGTCGCGAGTGTACAGCAGGTAAAGTCCTTTTGTCCTACAACACTTCTTTGCAGCACACCTGCTTGTATTTGCTACAAATCAGTGTAGTCATCTTTTTGTTTGACTCTGAAACCGTTTGTTTTTGTATTTTCTCCATATTTCATAATAATTATAAACACAATAGACAAACTTCTGTCTAGCATTGTATTTAGTGTAGAGTAATTTGTAACTTTTCGGTTGATTCAGTTTTGTTATCTCGTAAGGTTAGGATTTCACTGTCATCTGAAAATGTGATTATTATTGAATGTAGGTAAGTCTCGAGTGTACAGCAGGTAAAGTCCTTTTGTCCTACAACACTTCTTTGCAGCACACCTGCTTGTATTTGCTACAAATCAGTGTAGTCATCTTTTTGTTTGACTCTGAAACCGTTTGTTTCATATTTCATAATAATTATAAACACAATAGACAAACTTCTGTCTAGCATTGTATTTAGTGTAGAGTAATTTGTAACTTTTCGGTTGATTCAGTTTTGTTATCTCGTAAGGTTAGGATTTCACAGTCATCTGAAAATGTAGTAACATGATTATTATTAAATGTAGGTAAGTCGCGAGTGTACAGCAGGTAAGGTCCTTTTGTCCCAAAACACTTCTTTGCAGCACACCTGCTTGTATTTGCTACAAATCAGTGTAGTCATCTTTTTGTTTGACTCTGAAACCGTTTGTTTTTGTATTTTTTCCATACTTCATAATAATTATAAACACAATAGACAAACTTCTGTCTAGCATTGTATTTAGTGTGTAGTAATTTGTAACTTTTCGGTTGATTCAGTTTTGTTATCTCGTAAGGTTAGGATTTCACTGTCATCTGAAAATGTTATTATTATTGAATGTAGGTAAGTCTCGAGTGTACAGCATTGTCCTTTTATCCTACAACACTTCTTTGCAGCACACCTGCTTGTATTTGCTACAAATCAGTGTAGTAATCATCTTGTTTGACTCTGAAGTATCGGCCAGTTATATATTGCTCTAAAATGTTTGAATATTAGTCAGGATATAATCATATATAATTAGGATCTTGTTGGCCGCTGTACTGTTTCTTTTGAAATTCTAATGTTTTTTATAAATTTTTTTAAAAAGATTTATCTCCATCAAATATAACTTAAATCCCCCTTTTTAATGCGTGAATTAAATACTAATATATTATTATGAAATTTAACAAACTGTCGTAAAGTTTGAAATGGAGCCATTTCAGATATTTTAGCCATTAACTTGCTCCTTTTTATATTATAACATTATCCTATTTAATTGTATTACTTGTTGAGTTGCATTTTAATTTTGTTTAATATTACTGATAATGATTATCCTAATTTATATTAGTAGTAGTTATCAAAAAATTGTGTTTTTTGACTTTACTAACATCACAATATATTTAATATTCCATGGATCTATTATCATATTCTTTTTTATATGTTATTTGGTTTATGTTTTCGCTTAAATTAATTAAAAATTTCATCATGCCCTCACATGGGGACCGAAAAAAAGCCGTAATTATACCGGAACCCTTCGTAAAATTTGGACCGACAATAAAAAAGTTTATGTCAGACTGTCGCCCCGAAAATAAAGCTGCAAACAGAACGGGCAGCAGTAAACTCCTGTTTTTTTTTGGGGTATATTTGACTGAAATAAATAATTTATCTGTATACTGTACCAATCGTATGGAACAAATTTTAAAATTTATGCAATATTAAAATTAAAGCAAGAAATTTTTTTATTTTATTTGATAAATTCTATATATTTCTTCTTTTCAGAACTAATTCGTATAATGGTCATAATTAGTAGAACTATTATTAAGATGTTGGAATTTTGGGAGGGTGTTAGTAGTTTTTGAGAAATTAATATAAGTGAAAGATATGCAAATATGTATCGTAAAGGTTCCACTTTTCATTAGCAATAATAATAGGAAGCCTTTCTGATTTTGTTTTTGAAACATAATTTTACACATGACCAAAAGCCTTTCAGTGTTTCTTCGCTCCAACTCGTAGGGCACAACATATCCGGACTTTTGGATCACTCCCATGTCCTGCAAGCAACTGAAAGTGGTTTTTTGTAATGCCTTTAAAAACTAGTTTTATTTTTTTTTGCTAACCAGAATGTTTTGAATGAAAAGGTAAAGCCGAGGATCACAGTGAGGCTTCAACACCAATGTAGGTTTTTTGTAGTTTTGCCGACCTCCTTCTCCTGAATGTCCTCATTTCACGACTATAAAATAGTACGGTATTGATATAAGGGGGATGGGACAGACATAAAGTGTTTATATGAAGTAATAAATAAAAATAAATTAATAATAAAGCAGGGGCACTAAAAGTATAGGTGGTGTATATAGTATCCACGAGTTACTTCCTCATCCACCGTATTCTCCAGACATGGCCCCCAGCAACTATTTTCTGTTGTCAGATCTCAAGAGAATGCTCGCTGGGAAGAAATGTTCGTCGAATAAAGAAGCGATCGCCGAAACTGAGGCCTATTTTGAAGCGAAGGACAAATCGAAAAGTTGGAGAGTGGCTATAATCAGTGTATCACCCTTGAAAGGAATTATGTTGAATAAAAAAACTAATTTTGCCCAAAAATGTGTTTTACTATGGTAGGCCGGGGACTTTTCAATTGACCATTATATGCACTATTAATTAGACGGAAAACAAGTAATGTTACTTTCGTGAGTTTACTTCGGGATATATTCTATTGGCATCAGGCGTCTTAATGTCTCTTAATAAGACGCTAATAGGACGGCAGTAAAACGTAATCGATGCAGACCTTATCCAAAGGTAAGCACGTACGTCTTTTATAGGCCTTTAAATTTTTACGCTTCGTAGATTGACCCGGGGAACGAGGTCGGTGGCGTACAACATTTTTCCCGCTTCTTCTTTCGGCGTTTCCGCCCATTGGCCGTTCACCAGCTCTATATGAAGGCATCCAATCGATAACCGTGGCAGAAAATAAAAACAACGCCTGATTGCCGAACTAAATTTATCCTCAACCTAACAGAAATTGCTTTGATTTGATCTATTTTAAGAAGTATTACCGGCAAATGTTTAAGTTGAGGAAAATGGCTGAAGTTATATTTTGTGAAAGGGTTTTAAACAAGAAAAACTATTAATTTACTTTCAAAAAACATATTATTTAAAGCTACTTGTTGAACGGCGATATAAAGCGACATTGAGGTTCTACTCACCATTCAGGTAGTAGTAAAACACATGGCAGGATAGTCAGGGCCGTATTGTAATGTGTTATGTATAATACCTCTTTAAAAAATAGCAACAGTGATGTAGGTGATCGATATTCCATCTGGACAGCTTATGGTTGTTATAAAAATTGTTTTTGAGCATCGATTTTACCTTCGTCCGCCTGTTTGCCGTTGTAGATTTTCGAAATGACACTGTTTCAACCCAAATTTCCATGGTATCCTCCTACGGAATGGTTTTCCAAATTTTAGTGACTCCATATTCCAATAGTTTAGGGCTGAGAAATTGAGCTATTCCATCTACCTTTGGTGGCCGTTTGCTCTGAACTTCAAGCTTCTGTCCAACTTCCAATAGACTATATGAATTCAGAGCAACTGCAGTCCATCTTTCATGGCCTAACACCTTGAACTTTTTTTTTATTGTTATTTAATTATTACATTGTTACTAGTCCAAGTATCTTAGTTACTTTCCAACTAACCTACATGGGCCATATGCCAGTATCTGGTGAAATAATGTTTATACATGTCAGTGCTGTATTTTTTATTAACTGCATCTCATTACACACTACACCACAAGATCAGATCGTTTGATTCTTCTGAGTCTGTATCCTGCTCTGGTAGTATCCAAAAGTTGCAATACTTCCAATTAGCCAATACATTTTCCTATATTTCAATTCCAGTTATTTTCTTTTCTTCTTTATATGTTCCTTCCAGCGAAGTTTTACCTCAAGATTCATTCCGAAATAATTAGCGTCGTTGCTATATGGAATGATAGTATTATTGAATGTTATTGGTGCTTGTACGATCTTATTATAGGTGAGCTGCACATGCATAGATTTACTTTCGTTAATTGTTATTTTCCAAGCTTGTATCCAATTATTTATATTGTCACTTGCTTATTTTAATTTTCGTGTGGCTTCTTCACTATTGTCTCATTGACAGCTATAATCGCAATATCATCAGCAAATGTAGCCATCGTAATATTCTCCATTTGTTGTATATCACAAGTGTAGAGCAGATAAAACATTGGCCCCAGTAGACTTCCTTATGGTACACCTGCTTTAGGTTCTTTTATTGTAGAGTGAGCTTCTTCTTGTTTAACTCTAAAGATTCAGGCTGTAATGTACGATTTTAATAGTTCGATATGTTGTTTTGGTAACATTTTTTGTAGTTTATGAACAAGGCCTTCATGCCAAACCTTATCGAAGGCTTGTGCCACTTGTAAGAACATAGCTGAGTATACTTTTTTACTTTCGTAGGCTTTTTCAATAATATCTGTTGTTCTGTGAACCTGGTCAATTGTCGAGTGTTAATATATTCAAGCTGGTGTGTTGGTATTAGGTTTTTTCTCTCTATATTCTTGAAATGTGATGCAGGTTTTTTCAAAGCTTGAATGTTTCTTACTTGAATAGTTAATGGCTAGAGGTCGTTGAGCACCTTCAATCCACCTTTTGTGATCTTACTGTTTCAGCTACGATACTTTTTCCTGAACTCCACTTAACCACACAAAGAAACTCTCTAACAAGAACAACAAAATCTGCCATCAGAATTAAACAGAATTAAGAATAAAAGAAACAAACGAAAGAGTCAAGATTTGATCAGAATTAAGAAAAAAGAAAAAGTATCGAGAGCTAATCAAAACAAAGAATCAAAAACAGTGTAATTCTTATATGTCCTATATATAATCATTAGTCAGGTCCGATGACGGAATCAGTATTATCCTGAACCAGACAGACGATTTAGTAAGCCATTTCCATCTAATTCATAACTCTCACTATTATGTATCGTTTTAACATCTTTCATTGCACATAATTTGTATATTATTCATTTAAATAAACAAATTTGTCCTTGTGCATTAATCTATGCAAAGAAAAGGGAAAATAAGTTGTAAAAAATTTTTAAAAATTGTTTCCTTAACAACACAACAATAATAAATAATTTAATAACTAAAATGATAACATATATAGCAGATTGCGAATCAATAATGCGACAAAATAGAATGGTCAAAAGGCGAACAAGTATAAAACTCATGACTAAATAATGGATCCTCCAATAAGTAGAGAACGACGAATGAAAAAATATTTTTCTAAAATTCAACGACTCCACCCGACAATTTATCTCCATCAAGTCGAAATTAAATTCCCCCCTCTCTTCGGGCGCCTATTAAATGCTCGTGTATGTCAAGTACTTCCCCCTCTTCCCCGCCCGTAATTAAAACTCGGCCTCCCTGCAAAGAAACTGTATATCGAATTTAGAGTGGTGCCCCCTCCGCTCTCACGCATCGGAGTGTCATACATACTCAGCCCGGTCTCTCCAGCGGAACTGAACTTCCACATCGCCCTCTTTTTCTCGCTCTCTATATCAACCACTTCTCGGCTGGAAACACACGTGATTCAAAGTTTTAAACCACTGCTGGCTGAAAATAGATTATAATTATCTGTAAATTCACCGTTTATCATTGTAAGAGGATAATGAGAAAATTGCAGGTCAAGAATAGTCGAAAGAAAATGGGTAAAAAACAATATTTTTTAGCTCATGGTTTAATTCATAATACAATACCATTCAAAATAACAGTGAACTCATGTTATTAAAATGCAAAGTTCCACTTTATTTGGGATTTACAATATAAAGACATTATAATGTAAATAAAATAATAATTTATAATGTAAATAAAATAATAATGAAATATAATTTATATTTACGTTATAGTACATCTAATATATACATTATAGAAGAACTTCAGATAAACTCTTCCACCCCAGTGTGAGTTAAAGTTTTTGACACTTTTTTTATGTTGTGGTATTTCCTGGAGACCTAATCCACCTAATTACCAATTATATATCCAAGTAATGTATTTTACCTTCATTACAGAGATATTTACCTTTTAACGTTTAGTTTTTATTTTCTACTGTAGGGCTGAATTACTTCTTTCTAAAGTAATTTTGATATCACTGTTTTACCCTTTAGTTTATTCTATTCACTGCATTCTCCCTAATGCATTTGTCATATTTGCAAAATAGTTAGTATTATTTATCTCCTCACACATTTTAACCAAATGCTACTGTATATTCTGAGCACACAAATCTTTCACTCTCTACAATAATTTTTCCTACAGTTATCGTACGTTAATTATATACTCACCTTTAGTTATTTCCACTCTCATCACACCTTATCTTGGAAATTGTCAACATTGAATCATAATTCCATATTCAGAAAGTTTTATTCAAGTGAATATCTAAGCTGTTATATTTCCAGTCAATCTTTACATTTGTTCACAATTCCATCATTTGTGAATTTCTTCTTCCATGTTTGATATAACCCATCCAAACCGAAGGTGTTTTAAAAATTTATCCTTTTTCAAAAACTACAACTGTTACAAAAGTTGATTGTTATTTTAACACTATTTTTATTATCATCTTACCATAAGTGACCATTGGGTATATTGGTCTCATTCTGAATAATTCAGGTCACGTCTAAATACACAAATTGAAATAATCAGTCTTCCATGATTGTATTATAAGTTTTTTAAAATTCTATTATTTTAAAACCAACGTCTGGATGTGCCGTTAGACCTCTTCGTACGTTATCTTCACACCATTTAAATCTCATATCACCCAACAGTGTATGAAGGGATCTTCTACATCCCTCAAATCATCATCACCTCAAGCCTTCAACTCGCTAAAAATATTTTTAACAGCAAATTGATATTTAATAGTAAAAATGATTACCTCTCTAACGAATTTTACTTTCAACTTCATTTTCAATCAGACTAATAATAAGCAGCGATTTGAAATGTATCTGTAGTTATTATACTTATTATTTTGAAGGACTGTGTAGATGTTTGACGACTGTTGCAGGCTAGTTCGGTTACATGTTGGAACTTATCAGACAGCAACGTTTTTTATATAGTGGTATTCACTGGAGGCTTAATCCACCTAATGAACAATTTTATATCCAAGTAATATATTTTACTTTCATTAGAGAGCATATTTATCTTTTACACTTAGTCCTTGTGTCCTTCGGTACAGTCTTTCCTTGTAAAGACATTTTGATTTCACTGCATTTCTCCTTCGTTTCTTTCGTTAATACCTGTATACATTTTTCTTGATAAAACTAGATTTAATCACTGTATTCTCCTCAATGCATTTGCCATATCTGCAAAGCAGTTATTATGTTTCTGTTCTGGCATATTTTAAAATTACACATAAATCTTTTACATTCTACAACATTTCCTACAGTTATCATATATCAATTATATACTCAAATTGTATTATTTAAAAAAAAATATGCGAAATTTCTTCTGAAATAATTGTATTAAATTATGTTTGTATTGAAAAACTACTCACTGTTTTTATACATTTCATATATTTAATCTATGATAGAGCAACATCAAACTGATCTTGATTATATTTTGCATTTTTTAAGTTATTTCAGTGACCGTGTGCATACTAATATTCAATGCAGCTGCAACATATTAAAAATATTTTAAATAAAAATCGCAGCAATATAATATTTAACAGTAAAAAAGCTTACATCTCTAACGAATATTACTAGCAAGAGGGGGCCTCCATTATCTCATTCCAATTACTGAAGTTACAATAAGAAGAGATTTGAAATTTATCAAAACAAGCAAAGCATGAAAATAACGTTGGCCAGCTTATAACCTCTTATCACTATTGTTTTCAAGAATTTTGCATATGTTTGACAAACGACTTTGGTAGGCCAGTTCCGTTACAAGTTCGTACTTATTAGACAGCATTGTATTTAACTTTTTAACTAGAATGAAATGAAAATGAAAATATCGTCTGATTCTAAAACGAGTTTACAAATTGCGGTAGGCAATATGTTAAACATCTTGATGACGTATGTACAAAACTTCTTTGGAGACTATATACTTATACTTGATATTCTGAAGTTGTTACAGTTTTGAAATTAATTGAACTAATGATATCTTTGTTATAATGTTTATTATTGAAACTTAATGGAAATTAGATTAAATTAAATGCATTTTTAAAAAAGGTTAGTAATTAATTATTTAAACGTTAGTTATTAAATCCTATTCTATAGGATTAACTATATTCGCAATATTAAATCAGAAAGATAGAGGTTCTCTAGCAGTTAGTCTTTGGTCCTAAGGGAGTTATTTATTAATTCAAACGTTACTACAATTGTTTTCCTTTTACTTTGATTACTTTGATATTAGAACTTCCCTACTGGACACTCTGTATATTTTATACGTCCATTATACTGAGAACTAGAATTGAAATATTATTATAATTTTCTAATTTTTATGCTTCTAATGATTACAAGGACTAATAAGAAGATCTCATTAAATTTGTCCAAACATTTTTCGAAGAGTCGTTCACGCCAAAATTACAAGAGTTCAGTCCGCCTATACATATCATCTGGACTGTTTCTAAAGCCGAGATTCTCTCAATTATCAGATGTACGTTCGCTAAAATAATTGACGACCTTAGCTCGGCTACAAATGCGTGTTTTGCTTGTCAGGCAAGACCAACTTCAAAGACCGCTCGGAACACAACTCGCATACAGGTTAATTTGGTTTTCGTTAAGCCCATTTTGATACGAATTCCCGTCTAGGAGGCCTGGCGTCGTGTCTCCACCACTCGGAGAACGTACGTACTAATTGGTAAATGAGGAAGGATCCGCTCCGAAAGGCATCCGAGTAAAACTCCGTCCGGATTTATTTCATCGGATAAGTCGAAAACTCTTATATAAATAGAACGTCTATTCGATTGATGCTAACAGATTGTAAAGGGGGTTAAATAAAATTCCGAATAGTGGGTTGGGGAAAAAGTAATTTCACTTTTTTTGATGCGAATTTATAGTTCGACCATAATGTATTAAATTAAACATGTTTTTTTCATAATAGAGTAAAGTGACTAATTTAATGATGATATGTTTCTTGTATTCACACTATTTTCAATATAAGATCAGAAATGTATCTAATATATAACATTAAGTAAAATAATAAATGTCTGTATATTAAAACATATTAAAATATATGCAAACTATCTCAAGAACTAACGCTCACTAACATTGTTTAAATAGCATTTAATAAGTAACATTTAAATAATTAATTACTAACCTTTTTTAAAAATGCATTTAATTTAATCTAATTTCCATTAAGTTTCAATAATAAACAAAGTACTGATAAGTTTAACTTACTATATCACTGAACATTATAACAAAGATATCATTAGTTCAATTATTTTCAAAACTGTAACAACTTCAGAATATCAAATATAAGTACATAGTCTCCAAAGAAATTTTGTACATACGTCATCAAGATGTTTAACATATTGCCTGCCGCAATTTGTAAACTAGTTTTAGAATCAGACAATATTTTCATTTTCATTTCATTCTAGTTAAAAATTTAAATACAATGCTGTCTAATAAGTACGAACGTGTAACGGAACTGGCCTACCAAAGTCGTTTGTCAAACATATGCAAAATTCTTGAAAACAATAGAGATAAGAGGTTACAAGCTGGCCAACGTTATTTTAATGCTTTGCTTGTTTTGATACACTTCAAATCTCTTCTTATTGTAACTTCAGTAATTGGAATGAGATAATGGAGGCCCCCTCTTGCTAGTAATATTCGTTAGAGAGGTAACCTTTTTTACTGTTAAATATTATATTGCTGCGTTTTTTATTTAAAATATTTTTAATATGTTGCAGCTGCATTGAATATTAGTATGCACACGGTCACTGAAATATCTTAAAAATGCAAAATATAATCAAGATCAGCTTGATGTTGCTCTATCATAGATTAAATATATGAAATGTATAAGAACAGTGAGTAGTTTTTCAATACAAACATAATTTAATACAATTATTTCAGAAGACATTTCGCATATTGTTTTTAAAATAATACAATTTGAGTATATAATTGATATATGATAACTGTAGGAAATGTTGTAGAATGTAAAAGATTTATGTGTGTAATTGTTCAGAATATACATGAGCATTTGGTTAAAATATGCCAGAAGAGAAACATAATAACTGCTTTGCAGATATGGCAAATGCATTGAGGAGAATACAGTGATTAAATCTAGTTTTATCAAGAAAAATGTATACAGGTATTAACGAAAGAAACGAAGGAGAAATGCAGTGAAATCAAAATGTCTTTACAAGGAAAGACTGTACCGAAGGACACAAGAACTAAGTGTAAAAGATAAATATTCTCTCTAATGAAAGTAAAATATATTACTTGGATATAAAATTGTTCATTAGATGGATTAAGCCTCCAGTGGATACCACTATATAAAAAACGTTCCTAAAACTAACTCATACTTGGTATGGAAAAGTTGGTTTAATGTAAATATATTTAAACACAAGCCTCGCCTACAAACTATTAAAACTGTATACTTCATTGTAGTTTTATGTCCGTTGATAATATATTCATTAGATGTACTATAACGTTAACATAAATTATATTTAATAATATTTTTGTTAATTATTTTATTTAGTTTAGAATTTTGTTATATGTCAAAGCTAAACTAAACTAAAACTCGGCAACATTGCGAATTTTTGACCTCACAAATTTAGATAAAGTATATATAAAATAACTTTGGATAAACTGTATATGATTTTTGTTATATTATTACTTATAGAATGTTACTACAGATATACGATTTTAAATCCATTTATTTGGAGAAACTGATATTACTTGTGCCTCAAAATTATTGGACTCAGTATCCGATGCTCCATAACATATGTTGAACTACCTTTGATTGCGGGTAGTTTAAGGGCGGTTTCGTCTAGGCTTATTCGGCAAAAGGGGCCTCGAAAAGCACAAATTATAGAAATCGACGTGGGTAAACAAGCGTCAGGAGCGGCCAAAGTTCAGGATCAAAATCAACAGTGGAGCCCCGGCAAACTTAAACACGGCGCAAGTTTGGTAAATTTAACTAGCATGAGGTAGGGACCGCTTTATTTTTCCAGTATTTGCGGAGAAATCCGAAACCCGAGCAAAAAAAAAACATTACATAAAGCCAGAAAAAAGATTCAATTTAAAGGCGATATTTCACTAGATGCGATACCGGTGAAATTTAATAAAATATTTTATTATATTTGGGTGGGAATTATTATTTTATCAGGCATATTACTTTAGTATCAATTTAAAATAATTTACAAGAGATGGTGTTATCCGGTCGTTAGATGGTCGGTCCGAATGTGTGGCTGTCGACGCGGTCGTTTTTCGGAACACTCTCTACAATTTTTGTGGAAGGAATTTGCATGAGAACAGAAAGCACTGTTTGAATAAAAACTTGTTTATTTCATGTTTTAAGTACAAGTGTTCGATGGGAGGATGGACGGGGTATTAGGTTGGGTTAAGGAAGTACGTAAGCGCTATGGAAGTGGCACTGTTACAAGGGGTAAAAAGAGAGAGAGAGAGAGAGAGAGGCGCATGGTACCAATCCACCAAGCATTGCCAACTTTTGAATTTATTGTAGATGTAATAGTGGTTGCCCAAAGGAAAGATACATCGTTCCTTCGAGATGGAATCTGTAAATCGATTGAAAGATGGGAAAAAGTAGCAACTGTCGATAGACAATATTTGGAATAAAATACATTGTACCATTTTTTTTTACAATAAAGCTTCAAATTTAATGAAAACCTTTCACCAAAAAAATCAGTTTCGCCACAGAAGTTTGAATTTGTTCCTCAATCACTTCATTAAATTTCATTCATCGAATCCCGGTCCTTTGTATTATTTAAATACCGTTATATCGCCTTATCTAGCTTAGTCACTGGTGTCTCTAGGATGTTATCTTGTTTAATTGTCTTGTTCTTAGAAAATATACTCAAAATCGTCCTGAACTAACATATATAAAAAAGTTATTGATTATTTAAATGATTGTAAATATAGGAAGTCGGTTTCCCTGTATGTTGTGACGTGATTAAAAATCAAAAGACTAATGTTTAGAAATGTGCTGTAGTGCTCTCAGAATATTTTCTATGTATGATTCGTAAATGTGGTGCATGATTTTAAAATTCTCAGCCAAACAGACGTCAGCTATTTTATTGCAAAGCAGTCGGGTATCAGCTAGTGTTTTATAAAGTGTTTTTTTGTATTTCATTTATCAAACACTTTTTTGTTTACAGAATATTTGTATATCTCTCTCTTCCTAATATCATGATAGATCGTTTTTTTTTCGGAAAAAATTACACAATTTTCAAAATAATGGAGAAATGTATTTATTCAAAGTATTGGCCATTTGATTCTATATAATGTTGACTACCTTTCAAGCAATTTGTGGATGCCATCCCAAAAAAATGTTTGTTGTTTGAGCAAAACCCTTCATCGAGCCATTGTCTAACTTCTCTGCAAGCGCGATAAGCATTGACGCGAAAAGTTGATAGTCGAGCGGAGCAAGATCTGGTGAATACAGCGAATGCGATATGTTCCATCTAAGTGCTTTCAATGCTTCCTTGGCTGGTTTTGCTTTATGAGACGCCGCGTTATTGTACTGTAAAATAATTTTACCGTATCTTCAGGCCCATTCTGGACGTTTCTTCATCAATGCGTGTTTTAAATTGATTATTTGTTGTTGGTAGCGATATCTATTAATTGTTTCAGCAGGTTTCAACATTTTGTAATGTACCACGCCAGTCTGGTCCCACCAAACACAGAGCGTTGTCTTGCGACCAAAACGATTTGGCCGGTTGATCGGTCGGCTTCATCAGACAACCATAATTATTTGGTCTCAAAATAAATCCACTTTTCATTACCCGTTACTATTCGATGCAGAAATGACTTCCGATCATACCTTTGAAGCAGCACACGTTCATAGACGATTTTTCGATTTTCCATTTGCTTGTCATTCAATTGATATGGTACCCATCTTCGGATCTTTTGGATTTTCCCCATTGCTCGTAATCGGGGGCCAGTCGTTTCTTGGGCCACATTTAACGCTTCTGCCGATTGTTTTTGGGTTGGTTTTTCATCCACTTACTCTTGAAGTTTCGAGTTTTCAAACTTCTTCGGCCTGTCAGAACCTTCTTTGTCTTGCACATCGAAATCACCACTTTTGAATGTTTGAAATCACGTCTCACACGTTTTTGAAGTTGGAGCATTCTCACCGTAAATTTCTACCATCAAACAATGACTTTCAGTGGTTTTTCTTTTACTTAAAGGATAGAGTATACCATAGAGTATAGCTTTATAATATTTTATAATATTTGTTTTTATATAGAACTTTATTTGAATGAATTATTTTGAAAAATTACATGGTTTTATTTCAAATTTAATTGATCAGTAGAATGTGAGTTTGGTCAATGAAATTCAGCGAAATAACGTTCTCAGCGCCTTCCTGCTGAGACCACGCAAAACAATTCTGAAATTATTTGTATTATGTTAACACTCTATATATTACTCTATGTTGTACACTTAAGCCTAGCGACATGTGTCGAACTGAAAGTCTGAGAAACATTTCCGATACACTTGGTCCAACTTATGAATAATAAAAAGGCAAATAGGTAGTAAGAAATTAGGTATTTATAATAAACTATTATACAACCAAACTCTGTTCTATTTTACGTGACATTGCAACACATTTCGCCTAAATATTTAATATTTTCCATTTAATATATTATAATTTACCTCGCATTATTTAAATTTTATCATGTATATCTGTCGTTAATTAAACATTATCTGCATGTCATTCGATTATGATATTTTTATAAAGGAAGGGTGTCGGAAATGGTAACGAAATTCTAAAATGTACAGAACAAATTAATTGTCCCGGCCGACTGGATTCCGTGTACCGCACGTTCCTTTGTTCTTTTATTTTTACCCTTCGAATGAATCCAATACAAAGAGCGTTCGCCCGTTTCGGGCCGCTTAAAAGCCCATAATTACAAGACACACAAGTGTTCCGTTGTGAACGCCTTGACCTTCCCTCCCGAAAAGGTCTCTCACTCTCTCTCCCCTTTTAAGTACGAGTCTCCCGAGTACGAGCTTTACGGCGCCAAGTCGACTTTTGTTCCGGTCTAATTTCAACTTCTACAATTTTGGATTGTCGACGGAGAAACATTAATGTCGACTCGGCCGATTCGGGACGTTTTTCCGCCGCTTATTTTCGGGGCGTTTTAACATTCGCTCTTAATTTATATTTGGTAATGGCGCCTGTTATGTCCCGATTGGGCTTTTTCTTCCTTGTTCCAGATTTCACCATTTTTTTGATATCCATTACGATTTAATTTTATCTAGCAAATTTTTGTATTGCCTTTGCGAATTGTCCATCTGATGTGTTTAACAGGTCAATTGAAAAGTCCCCGGCCTGACACATAGATGGCGCTACTAGAAGATGCGCAAAATATACGTGTATAAATTTGACAGCTGTCGGATCATTAGTTTGTGGATTATAGCGTTTTGACTGAAGCAACTTTTGTTATTGTAAAAAAAATGGATAAAAAGAAATTTCAATTTAAAATATTGCTTTTTGAAGGGAAAAAATACAGTTAAAGCAAAAACTTGGCTTGATGTCGACTTTTCTGACACTGCCCAAGGAAAATCAACCATCAAGGATTTGTATGCTAAGTTTAGACGTGGTGAAATGAGCACTGAAGAGGGTGAACGCAGTGGAGGCCCAAAAGAGGTTGTTACCGACGAAAATATTAAACAATCCACAAAATTATTTTGGAAGACCGTAAATTGTACACATCATACCATTCACGAATATTTGGCTCTGTGCAAAGTGGGTGCTGCGCGAGCTCAACAACGATGATTGTGACCAAAAACAACGACGAGTTGATGATTCGGAGCTATGTTTGAAGATGATCAAATATAATAAACTCGAGTTTTAGCGTCGATATCTGAAAACGAATGAAACATGGCTCCATCATTTCACTCCGAAGTCCAATCGACAGTCATCTGAGTGGACTACACACGATGAACCCACTCCAAAGCGTGGGAAAATGCAACAATCGGCTCGTAAGGTTATGGCGTCTGTATTTTGCCATGCGCATTGAATAATTGTCATTGACTACCTTGAAAATGGAAGAACGATCAACAGCGACTATTAAATAGCATTATTGGACCGTTTGAAGGACGAAATCGCCGAAACACGATCGCATTTGAAGAAAAAGAAAGTGCTGCCTCACCAAGACAATGCACCATATCACAAGTCAGTGAAAACGATGCCAACAATCCATCTTCGAATTGCTTCCTCGTCCACCGTATTCTCCAGATCTGGCCCCCAGCCACTATTTCCTGTTCTCAGATTTCAAAAGAATGCTCGCTGGGAAGAAATTTTCGTCGAATGAAGAGGTGATTGCCGAAACTGAGTTCTATTTTGAAGCAAAGGACAAATCCAAAAAGTTGGAGGGTCAGTGTATCACCCTTGAAGGGAATTATGTTGAATAAAAAAAAATATTTTGCCAAAGGAATGTGTTTTACTATGGTAGGCCGGGTACTTTTTAATTGACCTGTTACTAAGGAAGGGGACGTGTTAGATAACCATATCAATAGACAATGTTTAATAATGTTAATAGGGAATTCAAAACTTATTCTAATCTTATTTATGTTATAAAAATTGGGCCAACCATTGTAATAATTGTAAATAATTAAACCCTCTGAGAGCACGGAAATATATTTTCATCTCGTGGAACATACTGTTAACTTATATGTTGTAAAAAAAGGAAAGAGCCGTCATCTTATATATTTTCGGGAAGAAATTCCCCGACACTGTCTGTGGAAATAGTTGAAGCGTGACGGAATTGGCTGTTGGCTCGCACATTCACGGACGGAAACGGCTCTCGACGAAGGAAATTAATTATTTTAATTAGTTTTCGTTGGCGCAGATGGATTTTCTCGCTTCTACAAGAAAATGGGGAAAACATCACACCGGAATTAATAACCGATGATGCGGAACGGGCGCCTTTTCTTCTTCTTCTCCTTGGCCCGTTTCTGTATATCGTTTTTAACCCAGATTGCTATTAATCATCCAACTGTAAACTCACTTTTCGAACGTGAACTGTAAACTTAATTATATAATATTTATTTCAGTTAATTTTAGATAATAATATTTTAGTAAATATATGATAGATTATATGTTGACGTCATCATATAACAGTATAGTTACTTTCTAAATATGCCAAGAAAACAACATACTGACCGCGAAATATCAAAACTCTCGTTTATTTTTGATCACAACTAGTAAACAGATGTAGAAAATATATATACTTGGTAAACGCTTGTTTCAACAATAACATATTCACCGAAAGCAATATTTAACTTTTCTTACTTTGCTGCAATACTTTGTATGAAACCCTTCGCGATATATATATATATATATATATATATATATATATATATATATATATATATATATATATTTAATAAACGAGAATTCTGATATTTCGCGGTCAGTATGTTGTTTTTTGCCATATTTAAAAAATAACTATAAAATTTCAGCCATATTGGTTATTTAATTTCTCACTAACTGTTAAAATCATGCGTGTCTTGATACCGTTAGTGATTTCTTAGTGTTTAATAAATAATAGATCAAATAATTTGCATTAAATTTTGTTGTAAATACGAGATAAATTGCAGCAAAATATCAGAAAAGTTAAATATTGCTTTCGGTAAATCTGTTATTGTTGAAACAAGAATTTACCAGGTAGTGCGAATATTGAAAATAATGAGAGCATATCAACAAATCAGAAGAAGTAGATATATTTATCACAATATATTATGTTTTTGCTTGTGCTTCACAGTAACGTGTCCTCATACTGCACAGCTGGGCCGTGAATTTTTGGCAAAATATGAATAAAATAATCATACTTCAATTTCCATCTACTTTTTCTGTGCCTAAAAATTAAAATATCGTTGATGGACTGCTGTTTTGTTAGCTTAGTTAAGATTAAATGCGAAAATCTAATGGAACTAAATACTGTCTTAAAGAACTAATTACTCAGAAGTATTTTAGGTACTGGAAGAAGTGCTGCAACAGTAATAGGGATACTTAGAAACAGATCAAATTAATGTAGATATACATAAATACATTTTTAAATAAAATTTGCTCTTAGTTTTTGTACGCACCTGTTATATTCACAAATAAAACTATCTAAAACCTTTAAAAACGTTTTATAGAACTGTAGATAAATAAATTTAATAAATATCTGGATGTTTAAAAAATTACAATTATTATTATGTGGTTTTAAATGGGATCATTACTACCATTTGATTAAGGTTATATAGTAATAAATGAACCCTCGTATCTCTGTCATTTTGTCCACCACAGGTCCGTTTTCTACTTGAATAATCTGCTATTTATAACACAATTTATAACAAGACCTCGTACATCTTCACTTATTTTAGCATGATATCATCTTTGGCCGCATTAATATATTCCAATGATGACCAATGATGCCCTCCCACTACGGACTGCTTCACTTGAGGATGATAGATTGTAGGGACATATATATCCATATCTAAACTGTAATGCAAGCAACTCTGCGTTTATTTCGATAAATCCAGATGAGTAATCAAATCATTCAGTTCACTTTGAGTAACTAAATGCTTTTCTTCCATAACAATATCGCTTTCACTGCTTACCGGTGATGAAGACGAAGTTCTTTTGATTCGCGATTATAAAATGTAATCAAACACTGACCGATAATCTGGCAGATAGTTCTAATGTACCGTCATATAGGTATAAAATGCGGATATTATAAGAACGGTATTTTGGGAGACAAATATAAGATTTTTATAAGCATAATTAACAATTTTACTAATTTATCTCTCTGGCATCCTGAATAGAGTTTGAAATAGCTTATCTCTTACTTTGAGAGGTCTTATTAGGGTACTGTGCTGCCATCATGCGTGAACTTGAAAACTAGAACCAATCTTGATACATGGATTGAATATTTGAGTTCAGGGCATGAAATAAGGTTAAGCCCGGGTTCAAACGTCATTTATAACCCTCTGGGCGCAAGACCCTTTTACAGCTTCACTTATTTTACGATGATATCATCTTTGGTCGTATTATTATTACATTCATACAAATTTTAAGCCACAATGACGTCCCTGCCAATAGGCTGCCTGAAGTATTGAAAATGATTTTGTTCCATAACAATAAGGCTTTCACTGCTCGCCGGTGATGAAGACGATGTTCTATTGATTCGCGATTATAAAATGTGACCAAACACTGACCGATAATCTGCCAGATAGTTCTAATGTACCGTCATATAGGTATAAAATGCGGATATTATAAAAACGGTATTTTGGGAGACAAATATAAGATTTTTATAAGCATAATTAACAATTTTACTAATTTATCACTCTGACATCCTGAACAGAGTTTGAAATAGATTATCTCTTACTTTGAGAGGTCTTATTAGAGTACTGTGCTGCCATCATGCGTGAACTTGAAAACTAGAACCAATCTTGATACATGGATTGAATATTTGAGTTCAGGGCATGAAATAAGGTTAAGCCCGGGTTCAAAAGTCATTTATAACCCTCTGGGCGCAAGACCCTTTTACAGCTTCACTTATTTTACGATGATATCATCTTTGGTCGTATTATTATTACATTCATACAAATTTTAAGCCACAATGACGTCCCTGCCAATAGGCTGCCTGAAGTATTGAAAATGATTTTGTTCCATAACAATAAGGCTTTCACTGCTCGCCGGTGATGAAGACGATGTTCTATTGATTCGCGATTATAAAATGCGACCAAACACTGACCGATAATCTGCCAGATAGTTCTAATGTACCGTCATATAGGTATAAAATGCGGATATTATAAGAACGGTATTTTGGGAGACAAATATAAGATTTTTATAAGCATAATTAACAATTTTACTAATTTATCACTCTGACATCCTGAACAGAGTTTGAAATAGATTATCTCTTACTTTGAGAGGTCTTATTAGAGTACTGTGCTGCCATCATGCGTGAACTTGAAAACTAGAACCAATCTTGATACATGGATTGAATATTTGAGTTCAGGGCATAAAATAAGGTTAAGCCCGGGTTCAAAAGTCATTTATAACCCTCTGGGCGCAAGACCCTTTTACAGCTTCACTTATTTTACGATGATATCATCTTTGGTCGTATTATTATTACATTCATACAAATTTTAAGCCACAATGACGTCCCTGCCAATAGGCTGCCTGAAGTATTGAAAATGATTTTGTTCCATAACAATAAGGCTTTCACTGCTCGCCGGTGATGAAGACGATGTTCTATTGATTCGCGATTATAAAATGTGACCAAACACTGACCGATAATCTGCCAGATAGTTCTAATGTACCGTCATATAGGTATAAAATGCGGATATTATAAAAACGGTATTTTGGGAGACAAATATAAGATTTTTATAAGCATAATTAACAATTTTACTAATTTATCACTCTGACATCCTGAACAGAGTTTGAAATAGATTATCTCTTACTTTGAGAGGTCTTATTAGAGTACTGTGCTGCCATCATGCGTGAACTTGAAAACTAGAACCAATCTTGATACATGGATTGAATATTTGAGTTCAGGGCATGAAATAAGGTTAAGCCCGGGTTCAAAAGTCATTTATAACCCTCTGGGCGCAAGACCCTTTTACAGCTTCACTTATTTTACGATGATATCATCTTTGGTCGTATTATTATTACATTCATACAAATTTTAAGCCACAATGACGTCCCTGCCAATAGGCTGCCTGAAGTATTGAAAATGATTTTGTTCCATAACAATAAGGCTTTCACTGCTCGCCGGTGATGAAGACGATGTTCTATTGATTCGCGATTATAAAATGTGACCAAACACTGACCGATAATCTGCCAGGTAGTTCTAATGTACCGTCATATAGGTATAAAATGCGGATATTATAAGAACGGTATTTTGGGAGACAAATATAAGATTTTTATAAGCATAATTAACAATTTTACTAATTTATCACTCTGACATCCTGAACAGAGTTTGAAATAGATTATCTCTTACTTTGAGAGGTCTTATTAGAGTACTGTGCTGCCATCATGCGTGAACTTGAAAACTAGAACCAATCTTGATACATGGATTGAATATTTGAGTTCAGGGCATGAAATAAGGTTAAGCCCGGGTTCAAAAGTCATTTATAACCCTCTGGGCGCAAGACCCTTTTACAGCTTCACTTATTTTACGATGATATCATCTTTGGTCGTATTATTATTACATTCATACAAATTTTAAGCCACAATGACGTCCCTGCCAATAGGCTGCCTGAAGTATTGAAAATGATTTTGTTCCATAACAATAAGGCTTTCACTGCTCGCCGGTGATGAAGACGATGTTCTATTGATTCGCGATTATAAAATGTGACCAAACACTGACCGATAATCTGCCAGATAGTTCTAATGTACCGTCATATAGGTATAAAATGCGGATATTATAAGAACGGTATTTTGGGAGACAAATATAAAATTTTTATAAGCATAATGAACAATTTTACCAACTTATCACTCTGACATCCTGAACAGGGATTAAAATAGCGTATCCCTTACTTTGAGAGTCCTTATTAGGGCACAGTGCTACCACCATGCGCGATTTCGAAAACTAGAACCAATCTTGATACCCAGATTGAATATCTGAGTTCAGGGCATTAAATAACGTTAAGCTCGGGTTCAAAAGTTGACCCGAATTTGTAAACTTAACACATAATTTAAATACCGTCAAACAACTTCACCTCTCACAACCGCCGTCAAAACTACATTTTTTCGGTTTACAAGCTTACTGAACCGCGAGGAAACACATATATCAAACGAATCATCAGCCGCAAATAATAACAAGCGCGCTGGCGTCAAGAAAAAATGCGATTTATCAATGTCCCTATCGATGTAAAGCCTCGTCATCGTGAAATTTTTAAAAGATTTTCACCGATGTCCGCCGAGTTCGCCGGCTAAGTGGAAAGTTTTACGGGGAATTTAATTAATGGATATTTCGACAACGGCTCTGGTCCTCCTCCGTCTCCATTATAGGTGATTTGTAACAGTTTTTCTCGTGGATTTTCGTATCGCGAAGGGTCGCGTCTACGGGGACGTACTTAAAAATGATTTAAGATTTATCGGTTGTGTTTCTTCTCGGCGGGTCTCTTTGCGGTTTACTTCATCTTTAACTTTTTCGGTGTTGTTTCAACAGGCGACGGCTTAATTAATTCAGTGATTTAGTTCTTATAAATTAATACACAATAATGGTTTAATTATTACAAAATATTTAAGGTTTAACATATAGTTTTGATACATCAGATCATATGGTAGATTATAACAGTATAGACCATGTATAGGACGTTATCATGTATTTTCATATATCATACACACAATATATTATCATATACTATCATATGTTATATATTATCATATATTATATATTATCTATATCATATATTTTCACATATATGATATATTATCATATATAATACATATAATTAATTAATTTAGTTATTTAGTAGTTAACTATAATTTCATATACAGAAACGATGTAATTATTGCAAAATATTTAAGGGATAATTTGTCAAATATTATCCATATTATTATAATATGTAATCTTAGAGATTTATATATTTTTATTTGTGAAAACATATTGGTTTGATACAGCAGATCATAGGTAGCTTATAGTTGTATTGATCATGTATAGGTCGTTATCATATATTATCATACATCATATACATAATATATTATCATATATCTTATATAATCATCTACCATATTTTGTCATATATTATATATATATATATATATATATATATATATATATATATATATATATATATATATATATAATCTTCGCTATTATTTCAGCAGGCGATGGTTTGATTAATTTATTAATTTACTGATTTTGTATTTATAATTTCATACTCAGTACAACAAATATACACATACAGATACATATACAGATACATCAAATCATAAGGTAGGTTATAGTCGTATAGATCATGTATCGGTCATTATCATATGTAGTCATATATTGTCACATATCACATACATAATATTTGATCATATATGATGTATTATAGGTCATATATCATATTTTGTCATAAATCGATATCATCATATATTATGTATATCATCATAAATCTATAAATCTATCTATCATCATAAGCATAGTATATATAATATTCGGTACTATTAAAAGGCGACGGCTTAATTTAGTGATTTGGTACTTAAAATTTCATACAAAGTAACGGTATAAATAGTGCAAATTATTTAAGGGATAACAAATAGTTTTAATACATCAAACCATAGTAGTAGGTATAGCGGTATATATCATATATCATGTATAGGTTGTTATCATATATTATCATATTTTGTCATATACCATCTATATAATATATTATATATTATAATGTATTATATATTATAATATATTATATAATATAATATATTATATATTATAATATATTTTATATTATAATATATTATATATTATAGAATCATATATCATATATAACTAGAATATATCACAAAATAAACTCGTTAATTAATGGACTAAAAAGAACCCAATTTATATCTTAAGTGGGTAGTTTTAGTAGTCCAAAAATTTAAAAATTCTTAAGAATAAATCTACAATTTTCAATTTTTCATGTAGATTTCAATTCCCAAAAAGACCGTGTAATTATTTTTTGTATATATTTGAATCTTATATAAAATAATAATAAATATATATGTTCATTTATGAACATTGTTAGATAATTAATTTCTATTTTTTTCTCATAAATATTTAAGTATTCAAGATAGGTCTCTAATATTGTCATTACGTATATAACATTATATTATTAATAAGCTGACATGGCTATATTTGCTATGCTTAAAATTATTTATTAAAGAAGATCTTTGTTACAGATGATGACACTGCCACAGTCCATGGTATCATAACAAAGGACGGCCTCTTTGACGGTACCATTATCACAAAATCCGACGAGTTTCACATAGAACCAATAAGTAGATATTTCAACGAGAGCACAACAAGAGAGCCCACATTCCATTCGATTGTCTATCGAATATCCGACGTCAAGGATCCTCGAGATGGCCATCATTGTGCCTCGCAGCGATTTTACGAACAAAACTATTTAGAAAACGGTCTTCATCATCCACATTTTCGGGAAAAAAGGTATGAAATAGTTATTAGGCATACTTCCTTTCAGTACAAATCCCTTTTGTAGATGGTTGTTGCAAGGGATGGCTAAACAGCCTTACCACGACGATTTGGTGTTTCTGAATCGTTCGAAGCGCCCGTTCATGACCAGCTTCGATATCAACCATCAACAGATCGATGAAGAACTGGAAACGGGCAATAGGACTCATGTAGATGCTTCGGCTTTGGTCTTTAAAAACGTGTATAAACGAGCTTCTACTGATCCGAAGAAGACTACTTGCATGTTGTATCTGCAGGTCAGTACCAATATATTATTCTGTAAGTTCCAGGCCTGATATATAGGTTACACCTCCCCCTAACCTTCACTAATTATAAGTGTCAAAATTACATGATAATGTGTCGTTTATATTAAAACTTACAGTAATTCTAGTGTAAAACAATTAATGAAAAATACTTCGTTCGTTGACTAAATATTACTCTCTGATGGGGTAAATACAAGTAAAGAAATATCAGACATAGGGATATCGGATATTTTTAAAAAATATCGACATATCAGAATTGTTAAAAATGTTGTTATTTTAAATATTTGTTCTCCATCGGTTTCTTAAGAGAACATATTTTCTGATACGTTTTTGATACGCGTAAGATAAATATCTCGGTTTGTTAAAAAATCTCGACATTCGAAAAAAAATATCAATATATTTTTGATTTATTATTTTCAGGACGAAATTATTCTGACGATGATATACTATTTGCTGAAAAAATATTTTTTTTCGACGTGCTTAAAGAAAATATCTATAAGTTTAAAAATGGGAAAGAGAATGCTAAAGAAAAATGTGTTGTGTCGTTAAGTGAAAACAGTGTTTACTTTTCTTTTGCCATCCATCAAATAGTCCAGATCTGACCCACAGTGACTTTTGGCTGTTTGTTTGTTCTAAAAGGATGCTCCAAGGAAAGCGTTTCGGATAAAATGATGATAATCTTTCTTCGAAAAAAATATACAAATTTAGAATTGCGCTGAGTGTGACGGTATCATTTTTGAAGAGTGAAATTGAATTTTGTCTAAAACTTGTTGTATTAGTTAGGCCTGGGGCTTATTGGATGATATGTTACTGGTATTTAATTAGCAAGTGTTACGATTAAGCTTTTTTATAGGCTGATCATCAGTTTTTTCAAAAGTACGGCACTGAGGAGGCTTGTATTGAAGTGATGACGAGACATGTTCAAAGGGTGAACTCTATCTACAGAAATACTGGTAAGATTTTTATTAGGTTTAACTGTAATATTATTGGTGGTAAAAATCGCTTTTTTACTATAATCATTTACTTTAATCTAAGTTTTTTTTTCATGTTTTTTAAAGCGAACTTAAAGCATTTTGTCACTTCTGTAGTAGAAACTTATTGCTATTAGTAGTAAATCGTCCAAGATTTCCTGAATCCTGGCTTAATTATTACATCTTTAGAGTAATTTATAGAATCACCTGGTCCTCTTGTGTCTGTCCTCATTAACTACTTTGTCACCATTATTTTTAAGAAAGTAGGTGAAACTGAAATTCGAGTTTACTGTATTCGGTTTTATTTTACTTTGTTTTTCTCTCATTTTTTTATAAATGGGAGATACGATTGATGCACATGTCTACAACCATTTTGATTACGTGGATCAGAAACAATTAAAATATCTACAGTGTGAATGTTCATAATGTCGTTATCTTTAATAGACAGATTTATTTATATATATTATTAATTTTATTAAAAAAATAGTAATATATATTTACAAATAGAGAATGCATCAAAATAGTCAAAAAATGAGTCAAATATTCTGAAAAAAGAAAATAACGAAATATTAACTTTTCCTCTTGTTAACAGTAGTATCGTCTTTCGTTCCAACTTCATTGATAACGATCTTCTATCTGTTTTATATATCCTGGAGACAACGTTCATCTTGTTCGTTACTCACTTTTCTATTAGGGGGAAACAAATAGAAATGGGAATGCAAGAAATGTATATTTAAATACATTCTGAACCCCATCGTTTTACATTTTTATAACAAGTCATTCACTAAAAACTCGGAATCAGTCTTAAGTTGAATGATTTTCTTTAGAGATAATCAAGCCGCTAGTTATTTCGCGGTAAGATTTTCATCGATATCATTGTTTCTTTACAAGTTTTCTTACTTGTGGGCTAATAAAAATGCCTTCTTTTTATTTAGCATCATTTAATTTAGAGAAAATGCTTTTCAAATACAAAAATTATTTACCATTTTTATCCATGGCCTTGACAAAATCTTTTACTAAACTAAGTTTTATATGTAAAAGTGAAAGAACCACATTTTCTTGTGGAATAAGAGGTTCATATTTAACGTGTGATTTACCACAAATAAAGTCAGTTGTTTTTGGCCAATCTTTAACTTCATAGTGGTGGTTTTTGGTGTCCCTGCTGTACCACAAGAGAAATCAACAATATTTCGCGAAACCTCCCTGTAGTCCAAGCAATACAGCAGCAACTTTTAAATTAGCACATACTTTTCAGTTTTATTATCTGTATTTGATCAAACCTAAAATTAGTTTCATAGCAATAGGTATGGAAGGATATCGACTGCCAATGTGGAGTAATACAGATTTTAGGGGTAAATAGTATTCACACTATTACTAAGCAAAGTCACGTATTCGACAACTATATCAATAGACAATGTTTTTAACAATGAAATAAGGAGTTCAAAACAAGTAATCTTATTTATGTTAGAAATTATATCACGGAGTGTATTTTTAATAGATACTTTTTATAATAAATATTTTTTTATAATATCTTTATGAGATATGCTTAGTACAATCTTAATTTACAATTAATTTATTACTATTTTTCCTATGTACTGGGATTAATTCGCAAGCAAGACGAGTGCGATAAAAAATGCATCAATATGCATTCCCCAATTATAAAATTATAATAACTTAAGCTATAGTTTACACTAACTATGTAAGGTATACACTTTATATAAGTTCATATGGTTTTGTTCGCTTCAGTCTCCTGACAACCTGCGCGCTGTCCAGCAGTTGTATTGCTTCCACGTTAATATGATTTAGTAATCTTGGATAACTTCGCAAATCCATTTAATTTACAGGTCATCGTGCAGTTCTTCGTTGGTTACGTAGCGATAATCATTGACAATCAATCGAAGAACGTTGTTTTGACAGCGTTTTATTATTAGTTGATTTTAATTTTTAGTGCAACCCCATATTTGCACACCATAGGGCTCTATAATTGCACCAAGTTGGCTCTATAATTGTATTATAGATCAACCTCTTTGTTTTTAGATCAAGTTAAGAGTATCTTCCCACTAACCAGTATAGTTGTTTTATTTTGGTTCTAATGTATTTTGCTTTTTGTCTAACGTGATGTTTCCAATTTAATGTTTCCAGTTTTCTGCTCGATGAATCGGGCATCCATTGAGTGATATAATTAAGTTTTTATTATTTCGCCGCAATACAAAATTAACGTGGACAATACCTAACTATGCATGGCAAATAATATGTTATTTTTAGAGGAAAAAAACTGGAAAGACATTACCAACACATCTGTTAAATCCATCTGTTAGGAAAGCCCGAATTTACCTTTTCCCCAACTTAATATATACATTTAGAATATATGTTTGTCATCTATTTCTTGATTATTTCTTATTAGTAAACATCCCTGGACGGATTAATAGACGTGTGAGGTTCAACGGACAAATAAGCCGCCGCAAAAATCCAATTTCGAGTCTTCCTTATTGGCTTTGGCGCGCGAGAGTAAATGGTCGTTTGGAGCGGCCCATGGCGGTGATAAATCGAGCGACATTTCCCCGAATTACGCTCGAATCGAGCCGACGATAAATTCTACTCAAATTTAAGGAGGAAAGGCGCGTGAACTCGCACACCTCGAACAGGAATTCCTCAACAGTTCCTTATTGTTCACCTTTTTTAATAATTCTTTCGGCGCCAGGCGATGCCGTGGATGATAAAACCTCATTTATCATTAGGTGCATTGCCATCGGCAATGAAATATTTTTTATATAAATTGCAGATAGGAAATGATTATCAAACCACATAATAATAGTTAAATTTAACAACCTGCATAAACTAGATCTGCAGAATTTGGATGCATAAAACGTTCTCTACTGATTAAACAGGATTTAATCTGAAACAACATCTCGATAACTGTAAGCGTCTGCAAAGAAAACAACTTTCACTTACCATTACCGTTAGACAAAAAGTAACTGCTGGACAATATTTTTATGTTTATTTCATTGCCTTTATATAATCTCTAGTCGTCAATAAATATTTTTATCGTTATTTTGGTAACGATTTGAGTGTTGAGGAAATAATCTCAATCTCTTATATTGATATTAATTTTAATATTATTATGCCAACTAATAATTCTGTTATCACATTTGTTTATTCGGTTCTAATAATGAACTGACGGATATACGAACTGACTGAATAATTAACGGACTAAGACAACGGCTAAGGGGTATTTGGAAAACGTTATTTGCCCCTTCACGTATAAATTAGGTGATTGCATTTATTCTGATCTGAGCTTTTTTATTAAAAAAAAACATTTATTGAGAAACAAAGGTGCAATATTTTTCAACAACATCGATCTCAACAAGGGGTAATCAGAGGGAGCTACGTCTAATGAGTACGCTGTGTTCGACAGAACTTCGAAATTACATTTTCAGTCATATATAGAAATGTTTATATATTCGATTTATACGTAGGGGAAGGTGGGGCAGATGCATACAGTTTTTATATTTCGCTTGGTGAAAAGCTTTATATGACGTGTATCTTTTTCACTTTATGATATATTAATAGTTTCAACAGATTCATCAGTATTAAATATGTCGTTAGCAGTAAAATTAAGCTTGCTTGTACACAGTGCGGTTGGATAGATGGAGTTAAGATTTGCTGTTAGCCGTCTCTATATGTCTCTGTATATTATTTTATCGCATGAGAGTAAAAAAGTGAAGGAGTCTTATATTTCTTTAATATAGTTCAAATCCAAATTTTGCTATAGTTTTACCTTAAAACTGTGGAAGAATATATAGAGAAAGCCCACACCAAATTTGAAATATATCGCAAATGTAGTAACATTTTCATTGGATGTATTCATGGGCATTATGGGAAAGTCCCTGTGGTACACCTACTTCCATTTTCTTAAGTCAGAATAGACACCCTTTTTTGAATGACTCTGAAATATTGGTAACGTATATAGAACTGTAACATTTTTGAATATTGGCTATTTCAATTTATGCTAAACTTTATCAAACATTTAATCTAAAAATCCTTTGATAAACTTTATTTTCTTCTAGAGGTTTTCCTATAGTATTTGTTACCAGCTGAAACCAAATTGATGATCCGGAATATGATGATGTTTGTTTAAATTTCAATGATTGGTTTTATCCCCTTTAATATAAGTATAATTTTTAAATAATTTGGATATTGTCAGCTGTAGTGATACAGCCGGCTTGGTTGGCGCAATGGTAAAGGCGATAGAACGTTCCACCTAGTATTACGCTAGTCGCAAGATATAATCTGGGGCATGGTCGTAAATTTATGTTCATGATTGTCCTAGGCAAGAGTGCAAAATCCGACAAGGAAAATGATTCCAGTCACGCCAGTAACCAGACTGGGTAAGACCGGATGTTTTCTGGGATGATTTCTAAGTTAGTCACTCGCCAATCGGTACACTTAATGCGGAGGATCGTGGTTCTGAGCCCACGTTAAACTGTAGGTCCAATCCATATAAACACTCGTTGGTAAAAAGGAGACTTTAAAATGTAAAAACAGTGATATAGGCGAGTATAACGCTGCTTTATGAAGTGGTGTTTCTAGTTTAAGAATCCTAATTACTTCAGCAATCTTCTACAGTTGATGTACATACTGCAGTCTGAATGAGGAATTCTACTAAGTTGCTGAACTTGATTAGTACTTTTCTTAGAATCCTTGTAAGTATGAAGAAAAAAAATCATTTTTTTTTCCAAATTCTAGACTAGAATGTCCCTTAAAAAAGCGAATTATTATTTCTGAGTGGGTTTGAGAACTCACTAAGGACAATAAAAATAAAAAACAAAACCGACGGGCTCTTAAAAAGCAATCCATTAGGGGGGAATATTCAATAATCTATCCAATTCCACCGATCCAAATAAATTTTCTTGACCTTTTAACATTTAAATTGGATATTTACCCGACTTGGTGTTTCGAGGAAAAAATCGCCGAGAGACGTCAAAGTCGATTTATTTTCTTTTTCGTACAAAAAAGTTCAATAATGTAAATAAGAATAAACATCCCCCCGAAACCGATACCCTTCTATTTACCGTCACCTCTCGCCCTCCTCCCCCCCATCACCGTCCACGCCACTTCTCGGGGTTTTCTTTCATTGTGCGCCTCGCGCTAGTGGCCCTCAAACGATCAAGAATAAAAATCTTGAAGTTCGTCTGACTGAAAGCGAAATTGTGTTGAGCGGGAGTCTTCAGCCATCGCTTGGGTAAATATTTTATCGTGGTCGAGGGCGTCCCCGCGTGGTGGGAGGTGAGGAGGAACGAGGAGGGGTGTAACGAATAGTTTCGTTACGGTGGGGGAGCCGTTTGTCGTTTGTTGCGGAGAAACTTGGAGAAATTGTTGTTTTAACTACCAGTTATGTCTTGAATATGTATAATTTACCTTGACGACGTTCTGTGCTTCTACCAGTATCTATGTCTGAAATGTTGATGATTTAGTAAAATTTTAAAATACATTACAGCTGTTTTGGGTACAAGAAAGGTAAAATATATGAACATTTTACACAGTTTCTTCTAAAGTTTTTCTACAAATTTACTAATTTTAAACTTTCAACTTTAAATTTTTACTACAAACTGAAAAAAAAGATGGAAAATACAACTTAATAGGTCCAAATCGACCCATTTCAGTTTTGCGTTGCAGCGAAATAACAAGAACTCAATTAAATGCTCGATGCCTTAAGCAGAATCAGCTAAATACCTCGGCAGACATCTCGATGGCAGATTAGACTCAAATTCAAGCAACAGTACTGGTTAGTTCAAAGATACTACCAACTTAACCTAAAATCAAAGAGATTGTTTAATCGTAAAGCCAAACTGGACCTATGGGGTGCAAATATGAGGTTGCACAAAAACATCAAACCAACTAGTAATCCAACGTATCCAAAACAAAGTTCTACTATTAATTACCAATGCTCATCGCTACGTAACCAACAAAGAGCTGCACGATGACCTCGGAATAAAATGGATACACGAAGTGATCCAAGATTTCGCCTTAAAACATTAAACAAGGTTACAAAATCACAGCAACTTGCAAGCAGCGCAGCTACTGGACAACACGCAGGAAATCAGAAGATTGAAGCGAATCAAACTATATTTATAGCGTAGTTTTAACTTTAGCTTAAGTAGTTTAGTTCTATTTTTAACCGGCTTCAAAAAAGGAGGAGTTTCTGTGTTCGACTGTATATTTTTTGTTAATGTATGTTCGCCGATTTCTCCGTCAATTATGGAACAATTTTCAAGATTCTCTTTTTATTCGAAAAAGTACACTTCCGAAATGGTCCCATTGGAACCAAATCGGGATCTCATTGTCCAAGAGGATCCAAGTCTCCAATTTCAAAGGCACGTACAGTTTTCACATATATTTTTATCTAAAATAATCAGATATTTGCATATAATTTTATTATATATAGCTGAGCTAATGTGACGGAAACTCGGCAGTCGTTCAGTGCAAAAGTCGATCAGTTTGCTTTTAAATCACTAATAATATAATATTAGAAGCCGTAGAAATATTGCACGCAACTGCTTCTATGGTGTAGTGATTAGAGCATTCGGCTCACATGCGGAGGTCGTGGGTTCAATTCCCAGCGGGGCCAACTACTTTTTGTTGTCATTTTAGTTTGATTAGAACATTTATCAAATCACCTAGGCTAGATAGCGAACCACGGGGCCTAAAGCGTTCCTTCACTTTCAATCATTGTTTCTTTATTCCTATTTTTCCTCATACTGGCTGCGCTTTTTCTTGGTCCCATTGTAATACTTAATAAAATAACCGCGTAATTTATTGAGTAAATATCTAACACAGAAAGGAGAAAAATAAAATATTTTTAACAAAAAAATTGAACCGACCTCAAAAAATAAATAAGGAACTCAGTAAAAAATCAAATAATCAAATTTAGATTATTAACACAAAACAAACGTTTTAAAACAAAACATGTATATAATAATCGTTGTAATAATTAAATCAAAATAAACAAAAACTATATATATGTATATTATATTCTAGTAATTTAGCTTAATACCTACCTAAATCTATTTGTCTATTTTCAATATTATTTTAATTACTACCAACTGATCAGTTTCAAGTAGTTACCGAGCCTAAATAAATTGCCAACAAAACAAATCTAAATTAATATAATTATTATTTTTTGAAGTCGGTTCAATTTTTTTGTTAAAAATATTTTATAATTTGGGAGATACATTCTGATGTATTCATCCCGTACTCGCCTGGCTTGTGTATTAATGCAAGTTTGACAGGAGAGTTATAATAAATTAATTTCTACGTTAAGATTGTACGAAGCATATCTAATGTTGTAATTAATTAAAGAAAAAATCGAATTAACTCCATGTAAGTCCAGTTAAAATGATATCGTTCGAGATGTGATGAACATTTTTGTTTTTTTGCTCTTGTTTTCCTTAGCATCGGCTGGTACCCAATTTGTATGTGGAATATCAATGATTTTTTTCTAGAACAACATGCGAACAATCGAACCGGAAAGTTTATACTAACGTGGTTGGCTTGAGCCAAATTCGTTTCATCGTTATCCCAATACAGCGGATTGCTGTGTATGCATAAAACATTATCAAATAACAAAAGAGGCAAACAACAAAACAAGAGGAAAACAATTTACGATCGGTGTCGAAACAATCGGTAGCTCCATGGCATTTTTTTTTTCTTTTTTTTTGTGTGTTTTGAGTGGTTGTTCAAGAAATATTTATTTTATTATATTTGTATTGGGTATAAGTAGCTTCAGTATTTTTTAACAGATGTCTTTAAATTATTTTTCATTGAAGCTGTATTTGCCAGGATAATGACAGATCTTTTTTTGTTATATATTATACACTCGTTAATGTGAACTAATTCAAGTCAAATGTTGTTCACATTATCGAAATGCTTATATATAGAACGTAATTGAAGTAAATAAAATAATAAACATGTTATTAAGAGAAATGTGCATATACATACCTACCTCTTAAACTTGGTAAAAAATTTGAATAACTTGAATATCAGTCACTACATCTCCAACTTCAATGGTTCTCATCATTCTCACTGTCCATATCTTCCAATCAAGCAGGGTTGACATTTACGATTTTCAATAAGTTAACAACACCCAAAGACGTACACTTGAAGGGACATCGTTATCTTTACCATTGCTACAAAAGAGATCATTCTAAGATATTTGGAATAGTTTCTTGATTTAAAACATTTATATATATATATATATATATATATATATATATATATATATATATATATATATAGGTTCAGAGGGTAAATTAAAATAGTAAAATTTTGGAAATAACACATTTTATTAAAAAAAGTATTGAATAAAACGAAATAATACAAATATAATTAACATATGTCCAGCCATTCTATTTTTATAAAAACATCATATTATACAACATTATTTTTTTAAAATAAATATATACAAATTTGATAAATAATTGATTTAATGTTAAAAGCATATATAAGGAGGGAATTAAACATTGAAATTTTTTTGAAACAACACATTTTATTTAACAATTTATTGAATAAAATGAAATAAAATAAATGAATAAATAATTTCTATATGCCTTCCATACATCTCTAAGAACCATATAAATTAGAAGAAGACCATAAAGAAGACCAAAATCGTTTACAAACAATGATCGCTACTATTCTTTATCCACAAATCCTATTAATGAATTGACTACCTTGAGCTTACGATTAACGTATTGTACATTTACTAGCCTGAAAGAAATGGATTATCGATTACTTTTAAGCTGAAAGAAATCTCAGTCAATAAATCATTATTTTTGCAAAACAATAATTTATTTACTTATATTCTTATATAATAATGCACTGTATTTTCCTTATCATTAGATCATTAGGGTGCCGTTGATAGTTTTATATTTTGTTTATTTGACCCAGGTACACTTTTGTTAACAAATTTATTTATTTGATAGTATCACTGTATACTATTCTTACATCTTAGCAAAACGCTAATTTCTTATTGTAGCTACATCTTACCTATAAATTAAAATTTAAATTATACTAAAATTTATTACGTTTAAAATAAATGTCTAATTATTGAGAGTTATTACAGTTTTTGCTACTATTCTTGATGTTATTATTCTTGTTCTTGTTATTATTAAATTTTGCTATAGGTTGATACCTATTCGATGTTGTTGAAAATGATATATTATAAATTTGACAGCTAAAATTCCCACTATAAATAAAACTGATACTGTTTGGATTTTATAACTTTTACAAATATACGCTTACATTCTGCATTACCCTTGTTCTTCCATATTTAAAAACCAATGTATGTTAAACCACCAAGAATAACACAACAATTTCATTATTATTACTATAGAATGATTAAGGTAGCACAAATCTAAATATTCTAGATTTTTGTTGTTTTGACTGGATCGACTTGAAGAGAATGTACCGTCATTAGAAAAGGACGAAAATATGGTTTGTTCTTTTCTATCGGACGTATCTTCCATACTACATTATATTTACATACAATTTTGTTGCAGATTTCAATCAAGATGGTAAAAAGGATAATATCACTTTTATGGTAAAGCGGATAAAAGTCCACACGCTGGAAGCTCTCAAAGATCCATCCTATAGGTTTCCAAATAATTACGGGGTAGAGAAATTCCTGGAACTTTTTTCCGGTAAGTACCTGATTCTAAATAACCAAACCTGCATTTTACAAAGATTTTATCGATTGTTTGTTCCATTGAAATATGCCAGTTAAATAATTTAAAATATTCGAATTTTATCAAAATAAATTATTCTCGTTTAAATGCAAGCGAAAAACGGTAAAATTAAATAAATAATGAATCGGATAACTGTTATTTATATATAACATAATGGATTGTTTATAAAATACATAGCAGATGTATATTTTATGTTTATTTTATGGGTGTTGAATATCATGTTTAATATATTATTTAACGTACTTATTATATATATAATATAACTGATATGTCTGTGAATTATATTAGTATTAATTTTAGGTCTTTTCTCATTTATTTATTATTAAATTTATTATTTATTAGTAAAAGTGATATTTAATTTATGTAAATAAAATAATCAAATATAAACAATAAACATATATTACACATGTATACATTTATACACATATAAATTAGTACATATTATCAAATATATTATTACATATTAACCATATATATAACTTATATATTCAGTAAAGTGTTTCCTTGTCAAGTTATTTTAATATTACTATATTTCTCTTTAGTTTGTTCTGTTACTGCCTGAATGCATCTTTCGGTTTGACGGTTTATGACCCGCAATTATAATATTTTGAAGCATTTTCAGGCGTTTGGCAAACGGAAAACATTTGCAGGTTAATTCTCTAACAGCATTCTATTTCTTTTTAAATAGAATAAAATGACAAGGATAATATTGTTTGACTTTAAAATGAATTTACAACTTTAGACATACATATATTGACACTCGTGTCACTGCTATTTTGAATTGACTATATATTTATTATAAGTAATGTTTTGAAGAATTTTGTAACTGAATTTTGAAGAATAGTAATCCCGCCATGTACTTTAAATTAATGAAATCCTTTCCCTTCCCTATAATAATATCTTAATCTCTTCTCACTCGGTATTATATTAAAGATGAACCATTTGTATCTGTTCTATTAATTGTCGAAACGATCTGTCTAACCCTAATATTGATCAAACGAGGGAGGTAATGACACGAAGAACATTAATAGTTCAAGTTTGTAGTTTGCGTGTGTACTCGCTGGACCCTAAATGGTTGACTACGTGTTTCAATTTAAACACCGCCATACGGGGGTCTCTCCATCACTACTGATTTATCGTTGCCGATATAATCGGCTACATAGTTCCTGCGTGCGTATAAAGGAGACATTTTTCACCGCAGTTCTTCGTGTTTCCTTTTTCTTGTTGAATGTCCGGGTTGTTTTATAAGTTCATTTCGTATTTGTCATGTTGTGTTATTATTCACATGTATAAATAATTTTTGTATACTGAAGTGTTTTTTTGTAACTAAAATATACATTCAAATATTGTATACTTCTTTCGTCTTTATTTCTAGTTGCATTTATTTTACTTTAACATATTTCATTACAATTTGAGAGTAATTTTTATATATCAATCAATTTTTGTGACTAATTAATATAATGTACGAGGTCAGTTTAATAAGTCAGTTCATTTTTCAATTAAATATTTTTAAACTTTAACATAATCTCTTTTTTACTCAATACATTTAGCCAAGGCCATCAAAATAAGCATTTGTTTCAGTGGTGATCTCTTCATTCGATCTAAATCTCTAACAGTCTGTCATTTCTTCAGGTTTGGAAACAGGAAATAGTCGCAGGAAGCTAGATTTGGAGAATAAGCTGGAGAGTTCGTAGCTCAATTTACGTGTTGTTGTCTTTGTGGCTTCACTAATGGAACGTCTTGATTAAAAAAACTTTTTTCTTCATCATTTTTACTTCAAATTAATATAAAATATGCCCAAGAGAATTGTATGGGTCAGTGACACTCTTCTTCACATTTTTTTTAAATTCATTAATTTATTAATTAATTAATATATTAATACTAGCTGACCCGACAGACTTCGTCCTGTCAAAAAGATTTGTAATGTGGCAGTTTTTGTGCCTACGTATTTTAAAAAATTCTCCTGAACAGAACCATCACCCTGGTGATAGGGCGTTGTGAATAAAAAATAATTAAATAAAACATATATAAGGATTGAAAAGTAAGTAATCGCTTTATTGTTAATCATGTGAATCATAATTATTATTATTATTATCATTATATTGCTTTGTGGTATACGATGTTTTTTGTTTGATTACCTGGCGCATAGATAAACAAATCTGATGGTTTTCCAACACGGGAACAGGCAACATACAATTGACCATGTGAGAAACATGGGTTTTCTAGATTAATACCACAAACACTTAATGATTGCCCCTGGGACTTGTTTATAGTCATAGCAAAAGCAAGCCGTCAACATGTCTATAGGAAATTTGCCATTACCAATGTCAATGAGTTGTTTAGAGAATATGTTTCCAGATTGGTCATTTTGCAACTCGACACGCATATTCTTGCTTAAATGAAGTACTTTAACATGTTTCCACAAATTGGAGGACTTTAGACATGCATTGAGTTCATCAGCTGGCGTTGATCGTGGAATCACTGGCAATGTTTGACGAAAATCTCCTGCTAATAAAATCATTGCACCACCAAATCGGTTATTATTGCTACGTAGATCTTTTAAGGTTCTGTCTAAAGCCTCCAAAGATTTTTTATGTGCCATCGTGCATTCATCCCAAACAATCAATTTACATTGCTGCAAAACCTTTGCCATTGCAGAGTTCTTCGAAACGTTGCAGGTTGGAGTTTCATTGCTTTGCATATTTAATGGCAATTTTAGTGCTGAATGGGCTGTTCGACCACCTTCAAGCAAAGTTGCTGCGATTCCCGACGAAGCGAGTGCAAGTGCAATTTTATTTTGTGAGCGAATTGTTGCTAATATTAATGAAATAAAAAAAGTTTTTCCTGTACCACCAGGTGCATCTAAGAAATAAATCCCTCCAGTTTCATCATTTGTTACTTTCATAAGAGTTTCAAATACATACTTCTGTTGTTCATTTAACAGTGGAAGATTTGTTTGAATTTATTCTTTCAAAGCGTTGAGATCATACAGTCTTTCTCGATGCAACTCTTGGTTAAAAGCGTCATGCATTGGACGATTGGGCGCGGTCAGGCCTAATTGAATTAATAGTTTGTTTGACATTATCAAGCACATGTCCTCAATTGAAATCAATGCTTCATTGTAAATTTCTTCACTGATTTGTATATTTGGATTTCCCATTCTATTCCGTATTTGATACAAAATATCATCACACATATAATCTTTGTACTTGATCCACAAATCAATTGGGTTTGATGGGAAGCATGTAGATATGATTATAGAAAACAATGTTCGTACTTGATGAGCGTGTGATGATATTACAGCATCATTGAGAGTTTGATCCCAATGAGCGTCATTTTCAAGCAATTGCAAACGTTGACAGGCTTCTCTGTAGGATCCACACAATTCATCATCAACATTTCCTAACTATTAGAATGATGTTGGGCCACGTACATTGACTAATAGCAGTCGTAAATAAAAACATTCATCATTGCTTGGATGTACTGAATAAATCCGGCCAATCGCATCGGTGGAATATACATCTGTATATCCTGGAACTGGTTTTCCTTGTTTCCGTCGTATAAATCTCCTTGAGGATTGATTCCAGGTATAATATTTTGGCATTTCAGAATATAGCAATGTTTGTGCGAAATCATCGTTTTGGCATGTCTCAAAAAAACTGGTTAATGTAGTAGATGGTGGCTGAGCAGCTCTTTGTACTGCGTTCTGTGCTGTAAAATACACTCTTTGTCCATTTTCTAAATGCACAGCTAAGTGAACAACAGAAGGGTGTCTCTCATGAATAGGAAAAGAAAATATTCGCCAAACTGCTTCATTACTACTGACATAGCGGCCCATTTGGTATTGGGTAACTTCATCATTAGAATTCTCTGCACCAATTCCAATCACAGCCATATCACTCCCTTTGGTTACATATTTGCAAATGTATTTAATCGATTTCACTGAATGGCAAGATTCAACGTTGATGTGTGCTTTGAATGTCTTTGATAAAATGGGTGAATATGGAACAATCCAACGATTATCTATTTCAATATCTTGTTAATTTAATTTGACAATTGTTGATTTTCCATTGTCTGCTGTCGATCTGCGACGATACAATGGATAACCGTCATTACCAGTAATTGTTTCCGATATTAATGTCCGTGGATATCGTTTTGAACATTTACCATCCATCATACACGGTGAATTTTGATTAAGAGTTCCACAGGGACCATGTATCATGTTTTTGATAACTACCTCATGCAATCCAGGATCTACTTGTACATTAGGGATTTCAGCTGATATCACTGCATCAACTTCATTTGGCCTTATCTTTTCAACCAACCAAATCAAAATGTGTGCATGTGGCAATCCTCGTTTCTGCCACTCCACAGAATACATCCAGCAGCGTGTCTCACCAAACACATTATGTTTTACGATGAAATTCATTAAAGATTTCAACTTTTGTCTAAAGACTCTGGCTGTAATATCATGACGATCAATGGATGATTTCCCAGGTAATAACTCCTGCTTAATTTCTATCCATTGCGGATTGCATATAAATGTGATGAACAAATCTGCTGTACCATAATGACGAACATACGACATGGCATCTTGAGCATATTCGTGCATATGCCGAGGGCTTCCGATGTATGTTGCTGGAAGAATAGTCATCCGACCGACATTCTGTGCATTTCCATCAGTATTAATCGCATCTCGAAGGTGAATATACTCTTCAGATCGGAGTTTGGTTTGATTCAACCTGATGAATGTTAATCTCTCCGTTTCAATTTTAACATACATGTCATCAACATATTTGTGATATAATCGCCGACATTTCAATATGTGATTATCTGCATTTTCCCGAATCATTAGGCGGTATGAATAATAGTTCATTGAACTGACTTTTTTGTTGGTTTCAGAACCTGTAAACAGATTTTGTTTTAATAACATTCAAATATAAAATTAAAATACATAATATAGTGACTGAGATATTATCGCCATAGCTAAACTAATATTTTAGTTACCTGTAATGGGATTTATCATTTTTATTGAGAAATCGTAGCCATCTTCACCTTGCCAAAATATAATGGGATATTGCAGTGCATCATATGAGCGGTGTGTTTCCTTTATACGTTGTAATTGATCATTCCGACGATGTAAAACAATATCACGGGATTCCAAGTTTTCTCCAACTACAACGACAGCAACTTCATCAATAGTTGGTGCATTAAAACGTCTTGTATGTTGACCTGCAGGTGTTTTATCAGCTCTGATTACAATTTTGTGATTATCGGATGGCATCAGATCCAGGGCAGTTTTAAACAATATAATCAATTGATTGTGTTGATGAAATAAAGTTTGTAATTGTTCTACAATAGACCTTTTTACTAAATTGTTATGTGCACAACGCAGATCAATTTCTTGTGGTGAATTGCCCATAAAATAAATTTGCAGGAATTTGTTGTCGCTATCTGACACTGGTAACAGTGAACCTGCTCTGTGATATATTTGCCCTTGTATCTGTAAATAAAAAAAATATTATGGTGTGGTATAAATTAATGGATTGTCAATGATCAAACTTAAATAATATTTGATCTTAAAAAGTATATATTTAGTTTTAACTAATATCTATCAAATATAAAATATAATAAAAGTGTCACTGAAACTGAATCACCATATAATATGATGACTAAGTGATATATTTCGTAATGATTAAGAAATTGAAGATTAGTAACACATCTTAACTTTGGTGACAGAAAATTTTGTTCGCTAAAATAATTATGAGTAACTGCTATAATACATACCTTGAAAGTTGGCATAAAATTTTCCCGAACTGCATTTGTTGCCCCAAATGAAGTCATTTGAAAGCAATTGTTATATTGTTGAATATGTGTCAAAAAGTGTATAGAATCTGTTCCTATTCCTGAAACCAATGAGTACAATGGTTCTGGTGGTGGATCCAATTGTATCAATTTCACTTTACCATTTGCGCAACACAATCCATTGGCTTCGTTTTTGTATTTTAATGCCTTACAGTGTGAGCAAACCAAGTTCATAGAACCAATAACAACACATTGGTAGTTACTGTAGTCAATTGACACATCGTAACTGAAAGCAGCTGGATTCAAACTTGCGCGATTATTAGTTGAATGTCGCGCTCGCGCTTCACGCGTTTGTGATATCCGAATTCTTTCACGTTCATTTCCGTCGTCACGTTCTTGTGCAGTACGATTAGATCGGTAATTAGCTTGGTTTATAGCATTTCTGGTTCTTCTACCTAAATTGCTTCGTCTTATAGGAGGCATATCAAATATAAATTATTTTTTCACTAATCACGAACTAAACAAACACTAACTAACTAAACACTCTGCACAAAACACGATATACGAATTTGTTTCGTGTATCACTTGACAATTCATCTGTCATCTGTCAAAAGTCATCTGTAACAGACAACTTTTTTTTTTAAATTTGATATGACTTGAACTCAAATCCTTTTAAGCCGTACGAATTGTTTTATTTATTTAAAATTTGAATTAAATTTTAAACAAATAAAAAATTTTAAATAAATAAAACAATTCGTACGGATTAAAAGGATTTGAGTTCAAGTCATATCAAATTTAAAAAAAAAAAGTTGTCTGTTACAGATGACTTTTGACAGATGACAGATGAATTGTCAACTGATACACGAAACAAATTCAAACAAAAAGGGCTATTTTTAGGGTTTTTCCAGCAATAATTCTAATTTTTCTCGCCGTAAAAACCATCCCTGAACTTCAACGAACATTTTAAAAAAAGATTTGGCCAAATTGGTCCAGGCGTTGTTGAGTTATGCGCTTAGGAACATATTTTGCGATTCATTTTTATATATAAGATTAATTTATAATAAGATGTTATTCGAGTTCGCTTATGGTCAAGTGTATCAATATTCATGTAAAATATGATATACTCGCTCCGTTGAGACGCCTACAGCTTCATTCACGTCACATATCATCATTCTTCGATTGTCCAAAGCTATTCCATGAATTTTATCGGCGATTTCTAGCCTGAATATCTCTATTGGGTGACATGAACAGCAATGACTGACAATGAAGAAGAAATTTATCTCCGTCAAGGTCACCTAAACACATCATTTACAAAAACTAACCACCTCTGATCACATTGTTCCGATCAATGCTAAATTCCTTCACCTGATATCAAAATATGATAATAATAATTATTCCTTTTTATTATATTTTTATAAGGTCGAAAAAAATTATTTTTTTTTTGGGATTGAATTTGCAAGCTGTTTCATATTTTTAATAAATATCAATAAACTTTTGCATACATTTGAATAAATATTTGATAAACTGTGTCCACTTTCGCGATAGATTATTTAGCTCATATGAATAAAAATACAATAAAAAGATCTCTTAATATTAGTAAGATATGTCGAGTATAGCACCAACGGTGGCCAATAGTTAACCCAAGAATGTTATCACTGATATTAAACATATATACAAGGCACCAGCGACAAATATTCGAATCAACAGAAAATTAAGAACTGATAAACTCGTCATGTTGATCTTAAACATCAACAAGGATTCAGGTCCAAGCGTCGGATCTAGCTACTTATTTCTGCATTTCTTATAATTTTTTAACGACAATAAATAACACTGACTTACTATGTTCACGTAACTGTTTTATTTTGTCTTATCCCCATTCATTTTATTCCCAAATCCTTAATCCCAAACTGGAAACATGGTCACGAAATATAAAAGGCACCCAAAATATTTTTATTGATAATATTAAATGAAACATAATTTAATATTAATTTATTAATTCATTTAATGAACATAACACAAAACACACAACTCAATGAGTTCCTAGGTCTGGTCTATATAGTTTATCCAACAAAACAACCAATGCACGTCCTTAAAATGTATGACGTCAAAACTAGGTAATGTTGCTTCATTAAAATGGACTTTTGGTGTACAAAATTTGCATGTTTATAAACTCTAATTAGTATCACTAAGGCTTGGAAGAATTTTGTAGACATTTGACAACAGGGTCGACCTGCACCAACACAATTCAAGTTTTATAAATTGATGCATTAGACATCATTCTGGCCGTGTTTAATTAGTATAAAATAAGAATAAAAAATCTGCAAATGAAAACAAATTGTACATTTTTACGTACTGCATTTGGCAGTATATTCGATTTAATCTATGACGTGCAGTGGTTGGTTTATTGAGAGTACTATAGATTACGTAATGTCACCTTAATCTTCGTATACCTAAGCTAGTTTTCCTAATCTTCAAACCACAACTATCAAAATGCTATTTGACGTTTACTTTAAACTAATTAAAAAAATTAAATTCAATTCAATTCAAATTCAATAACTATTATTATAAACGACTAATTGAATTGACGGTTTGTTGACCTAAAAATAATGCTGCAGACGCGGTCTGACTAAAAAATAAAAATATAGATTGAAGGCTTTCTTCATTATTGAAGGAGTATAATATATATAACGTTTTATTTTGTTTAATTGTTTATTATGTCGAATTTCTTGTGTGATGTCTTAGTATCATAGTTTGTTTATTTAATATACCAAGTATTACCTTTCATTTGAATTGTTTTTATATATTGATTTGAACTGGAAATATTGTTATCTTTTTCTGTAAAGATCTTGTAATGAAGAATCTCTAATAGCAATAAGATAAGAGTGCCAAAAATCAAATAAAAATAGATGCTTATCAAGCCTTTGATGTGCGAAAATGTTATTTCTTTGACATTGCTCATTGGTAAGGATGACGACGTTGATTTTTTCACCCAATTATTCTCCACCTTCCTCATAACGCCGGAACTTCTGATCAAGTTGATCCTGAAAAGAATAATCTGTTAAAACTTTTATAAAATCTTATCTTAGGAGATAGAGATAGAGCTCCCATAGTATTTATTGTTGGTTTGGTTTCTGTTCTTTGTTACACATTTATAGGAAAACCCAAAACAATATATGGTAACTGAACAGATATTTTCATCATTATTTTCTGGAACTTTTAAGTCATACACATAATATAGTTATAATTTTATACGTTGTTGTGCTATTCCAGAGTATTAAGAAAAAATAAATGAAAAATGTAATCAAAGAATTGCTGAACCCATATTTTTTGTAGAGCTTGGAAATTTGCAAGATACTTGTATATTACCCTATCAAGCAGCTATTTTTGCTTGCGTTTCTATATTGTTTTGGAGATATCTTTGTTAAGTCCCAAAATAGGCTGAAACATGCATGCACATGTGTTTTGAAACAAGAATAAAATTCAAATATAATACAATATTTTCAGCAAAAACAGCCTTTAAGCCATATCTGTTAAAATGTTCAGATTTATATAAAATTATAATACCGCCTTACTTATCATCCAATTCTACATAAGTAGTGATATTTTTAGCTATGTGCCCTTGTTAAAACCTGAGTTATAAGGAAAAGTCTGAAAAGGCCAAAAATTACAATATTTCAAGAGTATTTATATAGAAAAATTGTTAAAAAAAAATGCTGACTTCCAAATAATATCAAACTATCGTGTTTTATAAATATTAGGGTGAGAAAATCAATAAGGATATTATTTTTCACGTTAGGCTAATAGGTTTTAAGATATAGAAAATGTGTATTTAATATTTTACTAGTAAAAAAATACTTTATTCATAATTTCTAAATCTATGAAACATACAGAAAATGTAACCATATACCTTAAAAAAATTTAATTGTATATACACACTGGTAATTTTTCAGACCTATTGCTTTGCTCTATATTTACGAAAAAAAATCCAAAACTATTTAAAGATAGGTAGATAATAAGATAATTATATCGTCTTATTGGGTGTTATACTCTACATAAAATCATATACTTTTCCAGAGTTATGAAAATAAATCGAAGAATAATTAGGCAAAACTATTTATAGTTATACCGATATTTTATCATTATTTTCTATAACTGTTATATATACGTAATATAATTACACACACTTGTTGGACGTTATATTTTACATAAGTGCTGATATTTTAATTAACATATCATAGATTTTTTTGCGGAGTTGACCAATATCAATAGAAGAAGAATCAACTAAAAATATTTGTAGCTGAACAGATATTTTAAGATTATTTTCTAGAACTTTTAGCTAAACTCAATATCGTTATATCGTCCTGTTGCGCATTACATTCTACATAAACAGGGATATTTTCGTTAACTTATTAAAGGCTTTTTCAAAGATATACATTTTAATATAAGAAAAATTAGTCAAAACTATTTGTAGCTGAAGAGATATTATGTCATTATTTTCTAGAACTAAAAGTTCTACTATAATATAGTTCACACAATTTTCCAGAGATGTAAATTTTAATATGAGAAGAATTAGTCAAAATTATTTATAGCTGAATAGATATTTTATCATTATTTTATAGAACTGTTATATATATATATATATATATATATATATATACACGTAATATATTTATACTTTCTTGTTCAGTGTTAATTAGCATATCATAGATTTTTTCGTAATTATAAAAATGAATAGGACAGAATTAGGCAAAAGCATTTATAGCTGAACAGATATTTTATCACTATATTTTAGATTTTCATATATATAAGTAATATAATTGTGCCTTGTTATTGACCATTAAATTCTGTGTAAATACTGCTATTTCCATTAATACACCATAGACCTTTCCAGACTTATAAATATTTAAAATATATAAAATGATAAAATCATAAAGCTCTATAATAAAAAAAACCATTCGAATATTATTCGCGTAAACAAACCAAAAAATAATGAGAGTTTCTGCTAATGTCCCCCTCATTTCAACTCAGTCCATATTTAACTCCATTAATTTATATAAGGTAGGCATAATATAAAGGAAAAGTATTCGTAAAAACTCCCATATACTTACGATTTATGTATCGGCTTAATACCCCTGAATTTTTTATGCGTGAGGAAAAAGTTACCGCTCGGAAAGTACCTGCAAAAATAAAGAGGAAATATATTCGGCAACGCTGTCGACGGGGACCGAGGGGGAGCGTATTTCAACTGTTACTTTTGCGGCAGCCAGGACACGGTGCAAAAAAGGCGCTCGTTCAATACCAGCGACATTAAAATTCAGTTCTCCAACACTAGGAAATTACTTCTGCAGATGACTTCCGGTATATTTTGCCATCGCAGCATGTTGGGGCACTCGTCGGTGTTCAGCAGTCCCTTCCACCGCGGCAGGATCGTCTTGTTGGTGTCCTAAAATAGATTGTTTCGTTTTGACGGTTTTCTTTATGACCAGGCGAGATGAATGAAACGGTTCGTACTTGAAACTTCCTCTAGTTTGTTACTTTTTCTTTTTTATTAATAATATATATTCAATTTTTTAATTTTTATTAATTACATCTTATATACCAGATACGCTTAGTACAATCTTAATTTATAAGATTAACCTATTATTACTGTTTTGTTGTACTTACATAAATAGACAAAGAAGCATAAACAATAGAAGCAATAGACGGTATTAGCACATCCGTATTAAAATCAAATATATATATATTTCAGTTAACCCTAACCCTCAAAAGATGAGTGTATAAATTTGACATCTGTCGGATCATTAGTTTGTGAATTATAGCGTTTTAAGTGAGGCGACTTTTGTTATTGTGAAAAAAATGGATAAAAAGGAATTTCGCGTGTTGATAAAATATTGCTTTTTGAAGGGAAAAAATACAGTTGAAGCAAAATCTTGATGAAATGAGCACCGAAGACGGTGAACGCAGTGGACGCCCAAAAGAGGTTGTTACCGATGAAAACATTTAAAAAATCCACAAAATGATTTTGAGTGAGAATAGCAGACATTCTAAAGATATCAACTGAACATGTACATTATATCATTAACGAATATTTGGGTATGAGAAAGCTCTGTGAAAAGTAGATACCGCGCGAGCTCATGTTTGAGTAAAAACAACGACGAGTTGATGATTCGCAGCAGTGTTTGAAGACGATCAAGCATACAAAACCCGAGTTTTTGCGCCGATATGTGACAATGGATGAAACATGGCTGTATCATTTCACTCCAAAGTCAAATCGACAGTCATCTGAGTGGACTGCACACGATGAACCCGCTCCAAAAGCGTGGGAAAACGCAACAGTCGGCTGGCAAGGTCATGGCGTCTGTATTTTGGGATGCGCGTGGAATAATTTTCATTGACTACCTTGAAAAAGGAAGGACCATCCACAGCGGCTACTACATAGCGTTATTGGACCGTTTGAAGGACGAAGTCGCTGAAAAACTACCGCATTTGAAGAAAAAGAAAGTGCTGCTTCACCAGGACAATGCACCGTATCACAAGTCAGTGAAAACGATGGCAAAAATCTATGAATTGGGCTTAGAATTGCTTCGTCATACACCGTATTCTCTATATCTGGCCCCCAGCGACTATTTCCTGTTCTCAGATCTCAATAGAATGCTCACTGGGAACAAATTTTCGTCGAATGAAGAGGTGATCGCCGAAACTGAGGCCTATTTTGAAGCAAAGGACAAATCGTACTACAAAAATGGTATTATGTTGAATAAAAAAACTAATTTTGGCAAAAAATGTGTTTTATCTATGGTAGGCCAGGGATGTTTCAATTGACCTATGATTGTTGCTGGACTTTGAGTCTAATCAAATCTGCTTTTTGTCTAACATGATGTTTCCAGTTTAACCTGCCATCCAGATATATTCCGAGGTATTTAGCTGATTCTGCTTGAGGAATCGAGCATCCGTCAAGTGATATATTTGAGTTTTTGTCATTTGGCCGCAACGCAAAATTAAGTAGTATTTTTATGAGATAAGTGTTGAGAACTTCCCTTCATGCGAGACTATAAATTTTCTTTTGAAAATATATAATTCAAGCAGTAGACAGTATTTCCGCGGTAGCAATTTGCTCATTTTGTATATTAATCCCAATAGTCACACCCAGTCAAAAGCTTGTGGGACATCCAGGAATATTATAGGGCAGTATTTCTTTTCTTCGAATACCTTTTCCAAATCCGCTGTTACTCCGTAGACTTAGTCAATTATCGAGTTGTGATTTCGAAATTGGATATCTGATATTTCTATAAATGGTTTGATAGGCTTTAACAGCAGTGTCTCAAAGAATTTTGATATCACACATAGCAGCGAAATAGGCCTGTAAGATCCAACTTTTCTGCAAAATTTCTGCTAACAACGGTCTGCTAATTTCAATAACAACGTCACTGTCCATATCTTCCTTCACATGACCATTCGTCTACTGATCTTCGATCTATACATTAATACTATCTGAAGTAAAAGCAATTTTCAATAAGTTAACAACATCCAAGAATGCAGTTTTGTCCTAATTACACTTACGAGAACGCCGGCATCGTTATCATCGGTACAAAAGAGATTGTTCCAACATCTTAAGACAATTTATTTATTAAGAACACTGCAGGCCATATAGAAATTCAAAATATCTTCTCGTAGGGTTATCTGTTCAAAGTCAAAGCCTCACATAAATTTTCAAAATTCTTTGATACGAAAGTTAAAGTTTGCTTTATTTGAACTTAATGAACAGCAGGCAACCAACCAACCAATTTGATATTGAGATATTAAAATGTAATAAATTTATAGGTGATACATGTTTTTCATTCTTATTTTCGAAAATATCCGGTTATGTTATTTTTTTAAGACAATTTAAAAAAGTTCACTATACCCACCGTGAAGTTATTATACACAAATGAGTTATTCCTTAGACATAGAGTGTGCGCGTTTTTGCTAGAAACCTCGTAGAGATCAGAAAAAGGTGGTGTTCGTACTAGAACTGCTAGCCTAGCCACTAAACTGGCACAAAGAGCATAGTAACATAAGCTGCCAAAGAATAAGGCATAGAACATCTGCATCCTAGTTGAATTGCTTCGTAGCTTTAAATCAAAACCTAAAAGAAGATTAATTAGACATACATACATAATTCAAAAGAACGCAAATTATTTCTAAATAAAAAGCAGGTCTTTCTAGGGCTCTACGAATTAATCTCAACACTATTTTATCAACTATATGAAATATTTCATGTAGTTTTATTACCTGTATTGGCGAAAGCTGATATTATTCCCAGAAAACAAGTAGGCAGCGATAGAACTACTTCCGAGTTTTTCATAACTTTGCCTAGGGCTTTGCAGGAAAACCAAAGCAACAATGTTATCAACAGAAAAACACACAATATCTTTATCCATAAATCCGTAGAAAATACGGTAAAATGTAGGTACGTTGGCGGTTTACCTTCTGGTAATTTAAAATATAGGTTATACCTGAAAAAATTAAAGATAGTTTTAAAGAACATTAATATTATTATTCGAAAATTTGCTAATGCAATTGTCAAAATGAAGGTCCCTAGGTTTGAAAAAATCGATTTTTACTCAAAATATCCCTTAATGAAAATATATTGATGTAAGAAATTATTGATTTTTTCAATACGAATTTCAATGATTGAAAATATATGTTTATTATTATTTATAATTGGAACAATAAACAGAAATTCGAGGTACACCTGTAAATATACTGGATAACGTCGAGTGTCTTCTGAGATCCATGATCTTTTGCCACTAAAAACTGAACAAAGTAATTTTCACCAGTTTTTTTTGAACTCATCTTTACACAATTGAGAGATTTTTTCAGAAATCCGAACGAAGAATAGTAATCGAACGAGTGTGTTTTAGTTAAGTGTTTACTCTAGCGTCGTAATAGTGTTAAAAGAAATTCTGTTCATTTCTGAAATTCAGTTGTTAACACTTTCAGTTATATTCGTTTAGTTGAATTCATGGTTTTATCAAATACGAACTTATGATGGACAAAATCCCTATTCAATCGATATATAAACAAATACTTATTATCACCTTCCTTTACGTCAGTTGAGGCTTTAGAACGATTTATGAAGCTTCTTACAAGTTACTTCTCAGTATCAATATTGTTCTTCAATTATAAACCATCTTTTGGTACCCAGTCTTATAAATAATTCAAAACTGTTTTTTGGTTGATGGCTCGTTACGTTGTATCAGAAAATATCTTAGAAGCAAACTAATCACCTTAATCTTTTTTGAACATCTTCAATCTTCATATATCCCTTATTTTTCATCCATAATTATCAATATAAATATATTTTTCATTATCACCCACATCTTGATCTAAATATGATATGTTTTCATAGTTGAAGCAATATATTAATATATCACTTGGCACTTATATTTCTCTTAGATCATATATCCAGTTTTTACTTCCTTGTGAATTTTACTTAAAATTCATATGTTGCTTGACTGGTACTTTATCTTGTTGCAAGTTGTCAATTTTTTCCATATTAATATTACACGGAACCTACTTTTCGTTTCATCGTTAAACTAAAGGAAATTAAGACTGAAAATTGTTGAACTGAAAACGAGTTGTACAGAAAGAAATCTTTTAAATTACAATCGTGAAAGAAAATGCAACGATTTCTAGAGAAAAATACGACAAAAACCAACAACTTTCGTATCCACCTGATGTAGCTCCAGTTGACTTCTGTTTCATTCCAAATCTAGAATTACCACTTCGATGTACCCGTCTTCAGTCAATAAAAGACATGAGAGATTAATTTGTTATCTCATAAGAGGCCTGTTTTGAAGCCGATAAAATAAATTTGGATAAATAACAAACATGTTGAGTTTTATTGACCAATTATACTTCCAAATACGTTGTATAACTGAAGGCTTACAAACACATATTTTGTTTGGTTTATCTCTTGGATAAATATGATTATAAAATATACTATGGATCATCCAGTAAATTGCGATTCATATTTTTCTATGCAATACTATAAATAACACCTACCACACGTTAAAATAGGGATGTGAGAAGGTCACGTTGTTTAATGTTGTTTTGTAAACAACACTCGCTAGGAAAACATCAGCTTCGTTTTGTTCTATTGCTGTTAGGCCATGTGTGTACTCAACTCTTTTGAATTTTGTCCTACAAATAACATAACAATTAAACAAGCGCGTATATACAAATGCAACAGTAACCATACTGAAATTGGAGCATATCCTGTATAATGTTCCACAATTCGCCGAGGAAACCACTTAATTCGTTTTTAATTGAATCACTGTTAATGTATGGATCCATCTGATAACAAATATTTTACTGGTTTATTGAAATTTAATCATTTTCTCGTATAAGTACTAATTAATTTAAGATAACTTACAACTTTGTAATCATCATCTTTTCATATTTTTACCTTACTACGCAAGATCAGATGGTTTGATTCTTTTGAGTCTGTGTCCTATTCTGGTGGTATGCAAAAGCTACAATACTTCAATATTCTCATGAAAATGGAGTCTTTCCTCATGCTCCCTTGCAATTCTGTTGATTTCTTGACTTACTGTGGGTATCTGAAGGTCTCGATGTAGGTAGTCAGTCCTGTAGTATTTGGGTACGCCCACAATACTTCTCTGGACTTTCTGAAAAATTTGTATTTTGTTTATGATACTCTTTGCAGAACATCCCATAATTGAACTGCGTATGTCCATATAGGTTTCAGTATTTGCTTATATAATGCATTTACAATTCCAGTTCTTTTCTTCTTATAGGTTCCTTCCAGCGTTTTCAAGCTTCGAAGCATCAATATTCATTCCGAGAGATTTTGAGTTGTTGCTATATGGAATGAGAGTATTATTTAATGATATTGGTGCTTGTAGGGTCTGATTGTAGGTGAACTGCACATGCACAGATTTACTTTCATTAATTTTTATTTTACAAGCTTGTGTCCATTTATTTATATTGCCTGTTATAATTTTCGTGTGGCTTCTTCACTATTGTCTCCGATAGCTATAATCGCAGTATCACCAGCAAATGTAGCCATCGTAATATAGTAAGTGTAGAGTAGTTAAAGCATTGGCCCCAGTATTTCCTTGTACACTGCTTTTTCTACTTTTATTGTAGAGTAAGCTTCTTCTTGTTCAACTCTAAATACTCTGGCCGTAATGCACGATTTTAGTAGTTCGGTGTATAATTTTCGTAACATTTTCTGTAGTTTATGAACAAGACCTTCATGCCAAACCTTATCGAAGGCTTGTGCTACATCTAAGAATATAGCTGAGCATACTTTTTTACTTTCGTAGGTTTTTTCAATAACATCTATTATTCTGTCGACCTGGTTAATTGTTTAATGCTTGTTAATAAACCCAAATTGGTGTAGAGGTATTAGGCTTTTTTCTCTCTATGATCGATTTTATTCTTTTCAACGGGAGTTTTTCAAAAACATTAGATATTACTGGCAGCAGTGATATAGGTCTATAGGCTTTTATTTCGTTGAGTGACTTTCCAGGTTTTGGGATCATTATAATTTCCGCCGTCTTCCAAATGCCTGGGACAAGTTTTAATCTAAATGCTGTATTGATCAAGTTGGTGAATTTTATAATTCCCTTTCTTGGTAGGTACAATATTGTATCTCAAATCACAACCAAACTTTCCTCATGCTTGAATGTAAGAAGCAAAAGTTATCAAGGAAACAATAAAAACAATGGTTCATCTGACCATACCACATTCATCCAATCATCAAGTGCCCAGATATTATGATGCTTTTTGACTTCCGTTATGTGCATTTTGGATTCCGTTAATGTTTACCAATTCATCTCTAGGGAGCTTTCCAAAATTTTTGCATTACCAAATACCCCTCCGAATGTTCAGTATTTTGGTTTCAGTATATATCGAGTGTTATATTAATCGCGTTATATAACATATGATTAACTGTGTCTTGTTTTTCAAGATCCCTTTATAACTATGTTGTTTTTTCAATAACATAGTTGATAACATCAATTCAACAAAATTGATATATAAATAACACGTTTAATCAAGTCTGATAATAAAAATGGTACGTTATTCCACTAAACGAAAATAATAAAAATACGATCCATATCAATTATTAGAGAATAAACTTACGTCGTCAACAATAACACGGACAACAGTGTTCCTCAATGACGCAATGTGGTTATTGGTTTTATATGCTTCAGATAAAGTAGTATTTCCATTATAATGTAAGAAGTTTTCTCTTTTTCCATCCCATACGAATATATTCGTCGTTTTATCAAATTTGTGTTTTCGATCGAGTGCTTGACCCTGAAAAATAAATAAATGAATAGCCATATATCTTATGCAGAAATTTGTTTGCTTATTGTGAATAAAATTTGAGTAAATGAATATAAACGTAAATTCAGAAATGATTTACTGCAAGTACGAATAATTTATGGTTTTTCGAATCATTGTCTAGATATTTACTGTCATTTAAGTTATTTGTATTAAATAATAGGATAGGGGAAAAAGTAATTTCGTTTTCATGCATTTCAAAAGAAATATATTCATAAAAATTATTATGTGACTTAGCAACCGTCGCTTTATTCACTTTTAATCTTGAAAGTTTGAAAAAATCCGCTATGGCACTATGCTGATGCTGACTTAATTGAAACAAGTTTTCCAAGCAGCTATACTTGAACGAGCTTCACTTGAAAAGCGCTGTAACTTGTAACTCAGTAAATGAAATACACGTATACAAGTACGTAAATACATTTGAAATTAAACAGCAAAAGTGAAATTTAAATAAACTAACCAAAAACTCAACTTATTAGCCGTACAACAAATAAGTATATTATCTTTAGGTGCTTCAAAACAAGATAGTGTAAGATTCTACATCAACCATCCTTAAGTCTGCCTCAATTGGCGTTTAGCATTGTCTTTCAACGAATTTCAACTTCCGAAGAACTGAAATATCTGTGTATGATACTTCTTTTCTTTCAGCCCTTTGAAGTTCGGTCAAAAACTTGTATACCTTACACGTCAGTTACAACATCTCTAACTTCAATGAAAACGTGGTCATCATGCTCACTATCTATATCTTCCTTCTTATTATTATATATGTACTTATAGGCGTTCCATAAATTAGTATCAGTACTTCTTTCCTAATTTCATTTAAGGGAATATCGTCTCCTTCATCATTGGTACAAAAGAGATTGTTCCAACATGTTTCAATAGTTTCTTGAATAAGAACGAAGATTTAAAGCAGCTTCTCTTAATGTCACCTCTTTCAAATCCCCAGATATATTTCCAAGATTCTGTGATAGGATAGATGGAAGTAGGAACTTCGCTAACCTTCCAGTATTGGCAATTTTGTATTCTTATCACATGTTTTTTTCTTTTCTTCTATTCGTAGTTTGAACAAACAAGCATCATTTTTGCGTTAACTTTTACAACATGAAACTTATTTAAAAAAATCTTCCATCGGTGGTGATTTGCAACACACAATAATTCGATTAAAACGCAAAGGTGGTTAATATTTTAGACAAAATACATTTTACAAATATCTCCGGTGAAAGCCTCAACATTGCAAAAAACTTAAAATTAAACTAATTCTAAGAGATCGAGATTTCTTGAGATACATACCTGCATTACAAGAGCACAAGTAATAATAAAAATGGACGATTTCCCCACCATGTCGCAGAGGGAAATGACAAACGCGGGAGACCTAAAAAACGTCCACGAAATAACACCAGCAACTGTGATTTTTCCACATCATTACCGACCTGCCAGTGGTTTGCATTGGCGTATCCAAGCTTTGATGTTTCAATAGTAATGGAGATCTGATTAGATTTAACGAGGCCGAATCTTTTTTTTTTATTCGAAACGAACAGATAACGAAAAGAAGCTCATTTGGAAGACGGTTAATGTTCGATTTCCATCTAACATTGGTAATAGCATCGAATTTTATTGTAAAATGCGGGACTACCTTATTATATCGTATATACGATATGAACCGTGTAAAGTTTGAAACGAAAATTTCTTCTTTACTTGAAGGCTACGAGGGTCACTATTTATATTTCGGGAATAGGAAAAAAACAAATAGTTAAGCTGCGAATATATATTTTATTCTTTTTCAAAGTACTCGCCACGATGATCGAACAGTTCTGCATACGTGTAAACCAATTTTCAAAGCATTTATTCCATTCCGAATGAGGTATCTTCAAAACATGATTTTTGAACGCTTCAATAGCTTCTTCAGGCGATGAAAATCGTTGACCACGCAGTTTATTCTTCAGAGATGGGAACAAAAAGAAGTCATTAGGTGCCAAATCAGGGCTGTACGGCGGATGACCCATCAATTCGATGTTTTGACTGCTCAAATAGTCTCTTGTTTGAGCCGATGTGTGGGAGCTCGCATTGTCAAGATGAAGAACAATCCAGCGTCTCTTGTTTGTTTTCCTTATTTCACCAAAGACTTCTGGCAAACAACTGATTGTATACCAATCAGAATTTACTGTTCTATGATCCTCTAGAGGCACTATTACACGATTTGGTTCATCTTGGAACACCTATACAGTCGACTGCTGCTTACTTTTGGGCTCATACGAATATATCCATGATTCGTCAGCTGTCACGATTTTATAAACGTCCTTCGAAGCACCGCAATTGAATTTCTTGAGCATTTCCTTGCAGCAATCGAGACGAGCCTTTTTTTGAGCGATTGTCAAATTGTGTGGGATCCAACGCGAACATAACTTTCGCACAGCTAAGTGTTCATATAAAATCGCATAATATATCAGAATAACTATAATTTGACAACCATTTATGTGTCTCTATTAATATTTCGCTTTGGTCGCCAGTCTAAGGTCTGTGTCTGTTAGGACCAGGTTGGTGCCGTATATTATGAACTGTTAAAACCTGATATAAAGGATCAATTTGAACCGTGCATTAATCTGAAAATGTCCACAATACGCTCAAATATATAATAAGTCAATTTTGCAGCAAAGCAATCCCGCCTCATACAGTAAAACCAGTCACAAGAAGTGTTGAAATCAGTTGGATAGGAAATTTTATCGCACCCATCATACTCTCCAGGCCTGGCCCCATCTGACTACCCCCTTTTCACATCGAAGGGCACGGGGTTTGCAAGCAGTTTTCTCAGATTTCAAAGAAGTTAAAAAATGTCTCGTTTAATAATCTAGCCTCAAAAAACTATTCTCTTGGTTCCAAAAAAATACATAAAGAGACATAAATTGAGATATGGGCAAAATGTATAGAACCAAATAGCCAATATTTTGAATAAACACATTTTAACTATTCATGATTGTTTATTATTTAACTATTATTGGCATTAAGTAAAAATATTTGAACATGTTTCGTAAAAGCTCCTGCCTCTGCCTTAACCGGAGAGACAAAGTGTCACCAGGCCAAACCGACAAAATTGTCAGGTCGGAAACCGATACGTGGACCAATTTTCGATGACGTCACCGAATGACCTCGGTTTTTTTCTTTCTCTTTCGGAATGACATCGCCCTCTGACAGCACCTTCTTCTGGTTGGTCGTCGAAAAAACGTGAATAGAGAGACAAACGAACACGTTCTGATACCGACACGTTTATTCGAAACGACAAGGGTCAACAGGAGCGCTAATCTTGTGCCGTGTTACATTATAGTCGATGTTGTCCAAGTCAGCAACATTTTAATTTCGGTATTCTATAGGATTTGAAGATAAGCATTTTTGGTATTTTTTCAATACATATTATCGTTGGTACATATTATCGATATATCGGTCTAGAACACCGCTATATTAATATTTTTTAGGGGAAATAAATCCAAAAACTGGTTAAGAAACAACGACTCAAGGAAGAGAATAGTCATCGAGCTCACAGTAGATCGTTATCAATTGCATTTAATGTATCTGAGGAAAATGACAGCATTACAATGCTCGACCACATATAGCAAAGTTCGCAAAAACCTATATATACGAAAGTTGTCCTATTCACCAAACCTTTGGTCTTCTGATTACTCCTCAAATTGACAAGATGTTAAGAGTGCACAAAAATTGACCGCAAAACTGAGAAAAAAACTTATTGACAATAATTTACAAAATAAACATATACACGCTTTTCAAAGTAAAGCCTCAGTTAAAAAAATACAATTTGAAGTGATAAATTATCTCGAATACTAATTTAAAATACATTTGAAAATCGATAACGTTCTATGAGCGAAAATATATCGAAAATCTAATTTTCTTACCAAGTTTGATTTATGGTGATTCTCCAATATAATTTCAGAAATTATTTCTGGCGAGAGAGAAAAACATAGAATGGAAATAAATTGGAACTGGATGGCGTGATACGAGGTGTGCCTGGTAAATAATGAGATTAATAATATGAAGTTTTTATTTTACGAATGTGACTTTGCTGTGTTAAAAACCCTAATTCTGTGAGTGTGCTCATGATGTGTGTCATTTTTCTTTCATGGCTCAATATAACATTATATGCACTTTATTTTAGAGAGAAGGTAAAAGTTTAGGCTTTGATAGGTTATCAAATGACGCTGATAATAATACTCTTACGTAGCGATGGTACAGCATTTTTTTCACCAATTTTACAGCAATTCTCAGGCTTCAATCAAAGAATATGGTCAACCAATAAAACGGGCTTAAAACTAGTAAATAAATAAGAGTCAGTCAACTCAGTCAACTTTTTTCTATGAGGATATATTCGTTACAACAATGAGGATATATTCGTTATCATAATAATAATTTGTGTAGTTTTAACACCATTAAATCCACCCTGTATAATAACAATACATTTTTATCAATTAAAACGAATAGCTGCGTAGGAATGTTCGTCTGGTCGGTCGGAATGTGTGGCTGTCGATGCTATTGTTTGTCCGAACACTCACTACTATTTTGTGGAAGGAATTCGCACGGGAACGGAAGACACTGGTTGAATAAAAACTTGTTTATTGCGATATTATATGATATACTAGCGACCCGCCCCGGCTTCGCACGGGTGCAATGCTGATACTAAATTAAATACACTACAGAAAAAATATGAACGTTGTATATAAAAACATAGCGGCCCGCTCCGACTTTGCACGGGCATAAAATATATATGCCTATGTCACTCAATGAAAACATGATTAAAATCGATCCAGTATTTTTGGTTCATTCATTACTGCCCTTGGCCTGCACGCATTAAATTTGGAGTAAAACAATTCCTCTTCCCCTATACTTACTATGAAGATTTCCTGCTATCTTTGGAATATCTAAATTCATACAATTTTTATTACATTACACATTTTTAAACGCAAATTTTAAATTTGTAATATCTTCGAAAATATTTGTTTAATTTACATGCTGTAAGGAACCATATTGATCTATATTAATTGCACACTGTATTTAAGGTACTTAATTCGATAAGGATTAATGCCGTATTGCTTAAAATAGCTTCGTAAATAAGCCATTTTCTCACGTAAAAAGTAAACAATAAAAATGGTTAATGTGGGTTATCCCTAAAAGATAAACATATACCATCGCGGACTTTTTTGTAGACCTTTTTATGGTGTACAATACTGTAGTACATTAATTTGATCTAACTCGTAGGGTTAGGCAGCGTTTTTGCTAATTGCTAAATAAGCCTAAAAAAATAGGTTAATTTACGACATCACGTTAGAAACCTCTAAAATTAGCAATGTTGCATTAGTATATTATGCATGTATTATACATATAAACCTTCCTCTTGAATCACTCTATCTATTGAAAAAAAACCGCATCAAAATCCGTTGGGTAGTTTTAAAGATTTAAGCGCACATAGGGATATAGGGACAGAAAAGGCGACTTTGTTTTATACTATGTAGTGATGTTGTCGACGGGAGAATGGACGGGATATTAGGCTAGGTTAAGGAAGTCCTGCAGCGCTGTGGAAGTGGTACGTGGTGATCTTTTATAGCCGGGAACCGCATGGTACCAATCCACCAGCGTTGTCAACCTTTAAAATTGCTGTAGGTGAATGCGTGGTGGCCTAAGGGGTCATAGCGGTCGCTACACCTGATTTCGTCTGTATTGTGTATACCTTATAAACATTTATAGCTATGGTTAATGTTTTGCATTCAATATGTTAAGGGATTTTTTGTCCGCCCTGTATAATCACTTAACATTTTGTATTAATTAAAGCAAATATCCGATTTCCTATGCATTAATTTTAAAATTGAATGATAGCATAACTGCGGGGGAACAATCAACTGTATAGGAGATACGTTACATTTAGATTGGTTACATTTTTCAAACAACAACAATAAGTGAAAACAAATAACTTCAATAAATTTTCGCGAATGTTGTTTCGGAAGCTGGCGGTGTTTCGCATTCGAGAGCATTAAAAACGCATTTGCGTCCGTGTGTCGTGTTTTTTTTGTATCCTCATGTCTCTTGTATAAAATGGAAAAATGTCGTTTGCAATGTAAAAGAATCCGGGACGCATTTTTATTGCTTCTGGTTGAAGCATGGAGTATTTAGAGGTTTTTTATGAGGTCGCTTTCAGAATGGTAATACCAGGTATTTTATTGTTGTCCTGGAATGGTAGTAAAATGTGAATTAGCGATTTTTAATACGTATATTTTTCCGTAATGTTTAGAGTATGTATTGCGATTATTATAATATGTGTGGTACTAGATATGATTATATGAAGATAAACGAGTGTCAAAAGAATCTAAATGGTACGCCAAAAATTTATATCATTAGTAAATGAGTTAAAAAATTTCAACAGGCTAAACAAAAGGATAAAGGTACTGTGTAAATAGTGTAAAAACTAGCATTTGGACGAGAAAAGTCATCAAAAATGGCAGAAATTGTGGAGAGTGTTTTTCGTGATGAGGATACGCACTTATATCAAGACATTCTGCAAAAACTTAAACTGCATTTCATGGTTCAGTTGGTACAAGAATTATAGTCCCAAAATACCATTCAATGACTTGGCTTCGTAAATATTCAAACTCTTTTTTTGAGACACCTGTAATTTTTATTATTACCTAAATTTATACTATGTTATTTTTAGTTATTTACTTTTATTTATTACGTAAAAGTTATTATAAAAATAGCAATGAATTCTTGGTCGAAAATTGAGAAATGATCCCTATATATGAGGACTAGTTTAGAATACGTAGATTCTAGATTCAGAAAAATACAAGAAACAAAGAAGAAGAAAAATTAAAACAAACTATAAAACCGCATCATAGCGACAAAACTATAGCACAGTACACATTTTCATTACAACCGTTAATAAAAGTAAATTTTTAGCTTTTGGTCCGTATTATTAAATACCTTTTTTTAATATATTTAGTCTAGGTTCCCACTCTGTATATTTGGAATTAAAGTCCTCTTCAACAGTGTTGTTATGTTGAGGAAGGATTGTTCTGTCGTGTAATCTCTTATTGATGAACAGTCTGTTCTACCTAACTTTGATTGAGTAACTAGGAAATATGTCAGGGTCTACTATTGTAGAAGAAAACTTTGTTTTATTTTGCAATATTAATGATAATGGTGAAAAACTTTATCAATAACTTAACTGATTTTTCTGTTATTTAATGTACTGATTCTTAACTTTATTACTGAACAGGAACAAAAATTCGTAATAGACCCCAAAGCGTTTCTTCTACCTCTATCGCATTTAAAGGGCTCCTTCCATAGTCATCTTGACTTATTTCCTGGAAACATATGGAGATGATATGAATGAAGAGCAGGAGAACATAATAGAAGGTCGATCTTCTGGTTTTTCTTTGCTATTTAACTATTTGCAAATGTTGTATGTTTGGTATAATTACTAAAAACTTCCAATCATATTTAAATTTTATATACACTCTACCGAAATATATTTCCATTGGTAATATCGCATTTTCAGCATCCACAAATCAAGTTATCATGCATTCCCGTGGAAACTTATTCGGGTTTATTAAAAAGTTGAAAAAGTGTATCAAAAACGCCATACTCACTAACTATCTGGAGGTGAGCGTGGAACTTTTCCCATTTCGAAAGTCGACAGTTGATACGGACATGATCTATATATGAGCACTAGCTTAGAATACGTAGATTCTAGATTCAGAAAGATACAAGAAATAAAGAAGAAGAAAAATTAAAACAAACTATAAAATCGCATCATAGCGACAAAACTATAGCACAGTACACATTTTCATTACAACTGTTAATAAAAGTAAATTTTTAGCTTTTGGTCTGTATTATTAAATACCTTTTTTTAATATATTTAGTCTAGGTTCCCACTCTGTATATTTGGAATTAAAGTCCTCTTCAACAGTGTTGTTATGTTGAGGAAGGATTGTTCTGTCGTGTAATCTCTTATTGATGAACAGTCTGTTCTACCTAACTTTGATTGAGAAACTTGGAAATATGTCAGGGTAATTCTTACTATTGTAGAAGGAAACTTTGTTTTATTTTGCAATATTAATGATAATGGTGAAACACTTTATCAATAACTTAACTGATTTTTCTGTTATTTAATGTACTGATTCTTAACTTTATTACTGAACAGGAACAAACATTCGTAATAGACCCCAAAGCGTTTCTTCTACCTCTATCGCATATAAAGGGCTCCTTCCATAGTCATCTTGACTTATTTCCTGGAAACATATGGAGATTATATGAATGAAGAGCAGGAGAACATAATAGAAGGTCGATCTTCTGGTTTTTCTTTGCTATTTAACTATTTGCAAATGTTGTATGTTCGGTATAATTACTAAAAACTTCCAATCATATTTAAATTTTATATACACTCTACCGAAATATATTCCCATTGGTAATATCGTATTTTCAGCATCCACAAATTAAATTATCATGCATTCCTGTGGAAAATCATTCGGGTTTATTAAAAACTTGAAAAAGTGTATCAAAAACGCCATATTCACTAACTATCATGGAGGTGAGCGTGGAACTTTTCCCATTTCGAATGTCGACAGTTGATACGGACATGATCTATAAATGAGCACTAGCTTAGAATACGTAGATTCTAGATTCAGAAGGATAGAAGAAATAAAGAAGAAAAATTAAAAAAAACTATAAAACCGCATCATAGCTACAAAACTATAGCACAGTACACATTTTTATTACAACCGTTAATAAAAGTAAATTTTTAGCTTTTGGTCTGTATTATTAAATACGTTTTTTTTTAATATATATAGTCTAGGTTCCCACTCTGTATATTTGGAATTAAAGTCTTCTTCAACAGTGTTGTTATGTTGAGGAAGGATTGTTCTGTCGTGTAATCTCTTATTGATGAACAGTCTGTTCTACCTAACTTTGATTGAGTAACTTGGAAATATGTCAGGGTAATAATTCTTACTATTGTAGAAGGAAACTTTGTTTTATTTTGCAATATTAATGATAATGGTGAAACACTTTATCAATAACTTAACTGATTTTTCTGTTATTTAATGTACTGATTCTTAACTTTATTACTGAACAGGAACAAACATTCGTAATAGACCCCAAAGCGTTTCTTCTACCTCTATCGCATATAAAGGGCTCCTTCCATAGTCATCTTGACTTCTTTCCTGGAAACATATGGAGATGATATGAATGAAGAGCAGGAGAACATAATAGAAGGTCGATCTTCTGATTTTTCTTTGCTATTTAACTATTTGCAAATGTTGTATGTTTGGTATAATTACTAAAAACTTCCAATCATATTTAAATTTTATATACACTCTACCGAAATATATTCCCATTGGTAATATCGTATTTTCAGCATCCACAAATTAAGTTATCATGTATTCCTGTGGAAAATCATTCGGGTTTATTAAAAAGTTGAAAAAGTGTATCAAAAACGCCATACTCACTAACTATCATGGAGGTGAGCGTGGAACTTTTCCCATTTCGAAAGTCGACAGTTGATACGGACATGATCTATATACGAGGACTAGCTGAGAATACGTAGATTCTAGATTCAGAAAGATACAAGAAATAAAGAAGAAGAAAAATTAAAAAAAACTATAAAACCGCATCATAGCGACAAAATTATAGCACAGTACACATTTTCATTACAACCGTTAATATAAGTAAATTTTTAGCTTTTGGTCTGTATTATTAAATACGTTTTTTTAAATATATTTAGTCTAGGTTCCCACTCTGTATATTTGGAATGAAAGTCTTCTTCAACAGTGTTGTTATGTTGAGGAAGGATTGTTCTGTCATGTAATCTCTTATTGATGAACAGTCTGTTCTACCTAACTTTGATTGAGTAACTAGGAAATATGTCAGGGTCTACTATTGTAGAAGAAAACTTTGTTTTATTTTGCAATATTAATGATAATGGTGAAAAACTTTATCAATAACTTAACTGATTTTTCTGTTATTTAATGTACTGATTCTAAACTTTATTACTGAACAGGAACAAACATTCCTAATAGACCCCAAAGCGTTTCTTCTACCTCTATCGCATATAAAGGGCTCCTTCCATAGTCATCTTGACTTCTTTCCTGGAAACATATGGAGATGATATGAATGAAGAGCAGGAGAACATAATAGAAGGTCGATCTTCTGGTTTTTCTTTGCTATTTAACTATTTGCAAATGTTGTATGTTTGGTATAATTATTAAAAACTTCCAATCATATTTAAATTTTATGTACACTCTACCGAAATATATTCCCATTGGTAATATCGCATTTTCAGCATCCACAAATCAAGTTATCATGCATTCCCGTGGAATCTCATTCGGGTTTATTAAAAAGTTGAAAAAGTGTATCAAAAACGCCATACTCACTAACTATCTGGAGGTGAGCGTGGAACTTTTCCCATTTCGAAAGCCGACAGTTGATACGGACATGATCTATATATGAGCACTAGCTTAGAATACGTAGATTCTAGATTCAGAAAGATACAAGAAATAAAGAAGAAGAAAAATTAAAACAAACTATTAAATCGCATCATAGCGACAAAACTATAGCACAGTACACATTTTCATTACAACTGTTAATAAAAGTAAATTTTTAGCTTTTGGTCTGTATTATTAAATACCTTTTTTTAATATATTTAGTCTAGGTTCCCACTCTGTATATTTGGAATTAAAGTCCTCTTCAACAGTGTTGTTATGTTGAGGAAGGATTGTTCTGTCGTGTAATCTCTTATTGATGAACAGTCTGTTCTACCTAACTTTGATTGAGAAACTTGGAAATATGTCAGGGTAATTCTTACTATTGTAGAAGGAAACTTTGTTTTATTTTGCAATATTAATGATAATGGTGAAACACTTTATCAATAACTTAACTGATTTTTCTGTTATTTAATGTACTGATTCTTAACTTTATTACTGAACAGGAACAAACATTCGTAATAGACCCCAAAGCGTTTCTTCTACCTCTATCGCATTTAAAGGGCTCCTTCCATAGTCATCTTGACTTATTTCCTGGAAACATATGGAGATTATATGAATGAAGAGCAGGAGAACATAATAGAAGGTCGATCTTCTGGTTTTTCTTTGCTATTTAACTATTTGCAAATGTTGTATGTTCGGTATAATTACTAAAAACTTCCAATCATATTTAAATTTTATATACACTCTACCGAAATATATTCCCATTGGTAATATCGTATTTTCAGCATCCACAAATTAAATTATCATGCATTCCTGTGGAAAATCATTCGGGTTTATTAAAAACTTGAAAAAGTGTATCAAAAACGCCATATTCACTAACTATCATGGAGGTGAGCGTGGAACTTTTCCCATTTCGAATGTCGACAGTTGATACGGACATGATCTATAAATGAGCACTAGCTTAGAATACGTAGATTCTAGATTCAGAAGGATACAAGAAATAAAGAAGAAAAATTAAAAAAAACTATAAAACCGCATCATAGCTACAAAACTATAGCACAGTACACATTTTTATTACAACCGTTAATAAAAGTAAATTTTTAGCTTTTGGTCTGTATTATTAAATACGTTTTTTTTTAATATATTTAGTCTAGGTTCCCACTCTGTATATTTGGAATTAAAGTCTTCTTCAACAGTGTTGTTATGTTGAGGAAGGATTGTTCTGTCGTGTAATCTCTTATTGATGAACAGTCTGTTCTACCTAACTTTGATTGAGTAACTTGGAAATATGTCAGGGTAATAATTCTTACTATTGTAGAAGGAAACTTTGTTTTATTTTGCAATATTAATGATAATGGTGAAACACTTTATCAATAACTTAACTGATTTTTCTGTTATTTAATGTACTGATTCTTAACTTTATTACTGAACAGGAACAAACATTCGTAATAGACCCCAAAGCGTTTCTTCTACCTCTATCGCATATAAAGGGCTCCTTCCATAGTCATCTTGACTTCTTTCCTGGAAACATATGGAGATGATATGAATGAAGAGCAGGAGAACATAATAGAAGGTCGATCTTCTGATTTTTCTTTGCTATTTAACTATTTGCAAATGTTGTATGTTTGGTATAATTACTAAAAACTTCCAATCATATTTAAATTTTATATACACTCTACCGAAATATATTCCCATTGGTAATATCGTATTTTCAGCATCCACAAATTAAGTTATCATGTATTCCTGTGGAAAATCATTCGGGTTTATTAAAAAGTTGAAAAAGTGTATCAAAAACGCCATACTCACTAACTATCATGGAGGTGAGCGTGGAACTTTTCCCATTTCGAAAGTCGACAGTTGATACGGACATGATCTATATACGAGGACTAGCTGAGAATACGTAGATTCTAGATTCAGAAAGATACAAGAAATAAAGAAGAAGAAAAATTAAAAAAAACTACAAAACCGCATCATAGCGACAAAATTATAGCACAGTACACATTTTCATTACAACCGTTAATATAAGTAAATTTTTAGCTTTTGGTCTGTATTATTAAATACGTTTTTTTAAATATATTTAGTCTAGATTCCCACTCTGTATATTTGGAATGAAAGTCTTCTTCAACAGTGTTGTTATGTTGAGGAAGGATTGTTCTGTCATGTAATCTCTTATTGATGAACAGTCTGTTCTACCTAACTTTGATTGGGTAACTAGGAAATATGTCAGGGTCTACTATTGTAGAAGAAAACTTTGTTTTATTTTGCAATATTAATGATAATGGTGAAAAACTTTATCAATAACTTAACTGATTTTTCTGTTATTTAATGTACTGATTCTAAACTTTATTACTGAACAGGAACAAACATTCCTAATAGACCCCAAAGCGTTTCTTCTACCTCTATCGCATATAAAGGGCTCCTTCCATAGTCATCTTGACTTCTTTTCTGGAAACATATGGAGATGATATGAATGAAGAGCAGGAGAACATAATAGAAGGTCGATCTTCTGGTTTTTATTTGCTATTTAACTATTTGCAAATGTTGTATGTTTGGTATAATTATTAAAAACTTCCAATCATATTTAAATTTTATGTACACTCTACCGAAATATATTCCCATTGGTAATATCGCATTTTCAGCATCCACAAATCAAGTTATCATGCATTCCCGTGGAATCTCATTCGGGTTTATTAAAAAGTTGAAAAAGTGTATCAAAAACGCCATACTCACTAACTATCTGGAGGTGAGCGTGGAACTTTTCCCATTTCGAAAGCCGACAGTTGATACGGACGCGATCCTAACGAATTCGCATCGAACTCGATCGTAATTAATTCAATTTAAAAGTTTCCGATCATAAAAACGAAGCAAAACAAGCGGCGTGGGTCTCTCCCCCCTGTCCGCGTTCGGCAAACTACGCCAAATAAAAAATTATATTTTTCCGTATAATCTATTTACAAGTTCGAAGCTTGGCGAGAAACGCACGCGAAATATAAAAAGTAACGAGGGTGGGGTGAGGTGTGGTGGATTCAAAATAAGTGGATTAAATGGGAAAAGTTCTTTTTCTTCGACGAATAATTTCGTAATTTAAATTTCGGACGACACGGTGATTTTGAAATATGGTTAGAATTAGTTTGGTGTTGAGAAAGTTATATTTAGCATGCTTTTTTAAAACATATAGTCTAATGATATGGATTTCAACGAATATCTTTTTATATGACCATAAAATTTGGTAATATTCAAATATTGAATGGCTTTGTTTCTTTAGTCACATTTACCATCAGTGCTTCAGTGTAAATTTGGGGTTATACCCTAGCTAATATTTTCACCATGATCAAATATTTGTTGATGAGAATTAGATGAGAAAATAATAGGTAAACTCTCTGAGAAAATACAAATTTTGGACGATTTTGATGAAGGAGTTTTTTGATAATACACAACTGTATTATCAAAACTTATGTATATATACATATGTATCACAAATGTATTATTACTAATTGTTGCCGACTAACTACCATTTATCTCTGCGGTGGTTTAAAATTTAAGACTAAATAATATAAAATTTAGCAGCATTTTTCAGAATTTATACCATTTAGTACACTTCACTTCACTATATAAGCTTACACCGTTTTATTCTCTTGTGTCTTGATGCCCTAGTTCAGTGTTATTCAAGAGTTACAGCACTTCAGTGTTAACTTGGAAGTGAAGTCTTTCCTCAAGTCTTGTTACAAATCTATTAATTCTCTCTATGACAGTTGAAATCCGCAGGTCTCTGTGTAGGCACTTGTTCCGATAGTATCTGGATATATCCACAATTATTTTCAGAACTTTTTTCTTAAACACTTGTATTATGATATTACTTCTCTCGGAACATACACCAGCAACTTATTCTGTATGGATAATTTAGATTATCTTTCAATTTTTTTTAATTTTAATCTCAGTTCTTTTCTTTTCTTTTTAATATGCTCCTAATAGTTTGGTTCTCGCGTTAACTTTCATTCTCCATGTCTGAGTCTACTTGTTTATATTATTACTTGTGTGTTCCAGTATTCTGGTTGCTTATTCAGTATTATCTTCAATAGCAAATATAGGAGTATCATCAGCAAAGATAGGCATTGGAAATATTAGGACCTAAAATTGCTTTTCAGTACTTTTCGTTGTTGAGCAAGCTTCTTGTTTAACTCTAAACATCCTTGCTGACAGGTAAAAATTAAAAGTTCATTAATTTGCATCTGTAACTACAGTGTGTATGCGTGCTTTAATTTTTTTTGTGTATTGTTGGAAATTATTAACTATGCAGTATAAAAATGGCCTTGCATCATGTGATATCCAACGAGAATATCCATTTTTGCAGAAGAAAAGGAAACAATTAATTCAAAATAATACTGAAATCATTACTAAAACATCAAATATCCAATAAACGGTGTATCCTATTACTATAAATTGTGAAAAAGATCGATTTCATCTCAACATAACATTCTAAATTTCCAGTAACACTTAATTAATTTCAATAACACTATTATGTGATTTAAACAAGTAAAACTTTTTAAAAATTATACTTAGTTTGCTTTTAATTTAAACTTGTCAAATCTCAGTAAGAAATTCTATGGACAATTTAGTACGTTGTATTATTCTCGTTCTAAATAATACTAAAATTAATATAGAAACATCAAATATAATAAGTTATGAACCACCAGGAAATTAAAGTAAACATCCAACAAACAGTGTATCATGTTACTATAAATTGTAAGAAATATAGATCTTATTTCAAAGAGCATCTATTCTAAGATCTGTAGTAGACCATTCTTGGTAACTTTCTAGGAACAATAAATAATTTTCAACACTATTATTTAATTTAAACAAGTAAAACTTCTCAAAATTTGTATTTAGTTTGCTCTTAATTTAAAATCATCAAATTTCAGTAAGATTTGCTATGAGCAACTTAGTACCCTATATGATATTTATTTTGTTTGCAGTTTGTCATGTTACCGTAAATTATGAGAAAGATCGATTTCATTTCAAAGAACATATATGTTAAGATCTGCTGTAGAGTATTCTGGGTACCTTTCCAGTAACACTGAATCATTTTTGATCAACAGTATTTTTTATATAAATAAGTAATTTTTTTTATTCTGTTTAATTTGCTTTTAATTTCAAATTATCACATTTTATGTACAACTATAGTATGGACAACTTAGTACGCTGTATCATTCTAGTCGAAATAATATTAAAATTACTACACAATCATCTGATATAATCGTTTATGAGCCATTAGGAAGTAAACGTAAACATCCAATAAACGGTGTATCATGTTACTATAAATTATGAGAAAGATCGATTTCATTTCAAAGAACATATATGTTAAGATCTGCTGTAGAGTATTCTGGGTACCTTTCCAGTAACACTGAATAATTTTTGATCAACAGTATTTTTTATATAAATAAGTATTTTTTTTAATTCTGTTTAATTTGCTTTTAATTTCAAATTATCACATTTTATGTACAACTATAGTATGGACAACTTAGTATGCTGTATCATTCTAGTCGAAATAATATTAAAATTACTACACAATCATCTGATATAATCGTTTATGAGCCATTAGGAAGTAAACGTAAACATCCAATAAACGGTGTATCATGTTACTATAAATCATGAGAAAGATCGATTTCATTTCAAAGAACATATATGTTAAGATCTGCTGTAGAGTATTCTGGGTACCTTTCCAGTAACACTGAATAATTTTTGATCAACAGTATTTTTTATATAAATAAGTTTTTTTTTTAATTCTGTTTAATTTGCTTTTAATTTCAAATTATCACATTTTATGTACAACTATAGTATGGACAACTTAGTACGCTGTATCATTCTAGTCGAAATAATATTAAAATTACTACACAATCATCTGATATAATCGTTTATGAGCCATTAGGAAGTAAACGTAAACATCCAATAAACGGTGTATCATGTTACTATAAATTATGAGAAAGATCGATTTCATTTCAAAGAACATATATGTTAAGATCTGCTGTAGAGTATTCTGGGTACCTTTCCAGTAACACTGAATAATTTTTGATCAACAGTATTTTTTATATAAATAAGTATTTTTTTTAATTCTGTTTAATTTGCTTTTAATTTCAAATTATCACATTTTATGTACAACTATAGTATGGACAACTTAGTATGCTGTATCATTCTAGTCGAAATAATATTAAAATTACTACACAATCATCTGATATAATCGTTTATGAGCCATTAGGAAGTAAACGTAAACATCCAATAAACGGTGTATCATGTTACTATAAATTATGAGAAAGATCGATTTCATTTCAAAGAACATATATGTTAAGATCTGCTGTAGAGTATTCTGGGTACCTTTCCAGTAACACTGAATAATTTTTGATCAACAGTATTTTTTATATAAATAAGTTTTTTTTTTAATTCTGTTTAATTTGCTTTTAATTTCAAATTATCACATTTTATGTACAACTATAGTATGGACAACTTAGTACGCTGTATCATTCTAGTCGAAATAATATTAAAATTACTACACAATCATCTGATATAATCGTTTATGAGCCATTAGGAAGTAAACGTAAACATCCAATAAACGGTGTATCATGTTACTATAAATTATGAGAAAGATCGATTTCATTTCAAAGAACATATATGTTAAGATCTGCTGTAGAGTATTCTGGGTACCTTTCCAGTAACACTGAATAATTTTTGATCAACAGTATTTTTTATATAAATAAGTATTTTTTTTTAATTCTGTTTAATTTGCTTTTAATTTGAAATTATCACATTTTATGTACAACTATAGTATGGACAACTTAGTATGCTGTATCATTCTAATCGAAATAATATTAAAATTACTACACAATCATCTGATATAATCGTTTATGAGCCATTAGGAAGTAAACGTAAACATCCAATAAACGGTGTATCATGTTACTATAAATTATGAGAAAGATCGATTTCATTTCAAAGAACATATATGTTAAGATCTGCTGTAGAGTATTCTGGGTACCTTTCCAGTAACACTGAATAATTTTTGATCAACAGTATTTTTTATATAAATAAGTATTTTTTTTAATTCTGTTTAATTTGCTTTTAATTTCAAATTATCACATTTTATGTACAACTATGGTATGGACAACTTAGTATGCTGTATCATTCTAGTCGAAATAATATTAAAATTACTACACAATCATCTGATATAATCGTTTATGAGCCATTAGGAAGTAAACGTAAACATCCAATAAACGGTGTATCATGTTACTATAAATTATGAGAAAGATCGATTTCATTTCAAAGAACATATATGTTAAGATCTGCTGTAGAGTATTCTGGGTACCTTTCCAGTAACACTGAATAATTTTTGATCAACAGTATTTTTCATATAAATAAGTAATTTTTTTTAATTCTGTTTAATTTGCTTTTAATTTCAAATTATTAAATTTTATGTACAACTATGGCATGGACAACTAAGTACGCTGTATCATTCTAGTCGAAATAATATTAAAATTACTACACAATCATCTGATATAATCGTTTATGAGCCATTAGGAAGTAAACGTAAGCATCCAATAAATGGTGTATCATGTTACTATAAATTATGAGAAAGATCGATTTCATTTCAAAGAACATATATGTTAAGATCTGCTGTAGAGTATTCTGGGTACCTTTCCAGTAACACTGAATAATTTTTGATCAACAGTATTTTTTATATAAATAAGTATTTTTTTTTAATTCTGTTTAATTTGCTTTTAATTTCAAATTATTAAATTTTATGTACAACTATGGCATGGACAACTAAGTACGCTGTATCATTCTAGTCGAAATAATATTAAAATTACTACACAATCATCTGATATAATCGTTTATGAGCCATTAGGAAGTAAACGTAAACATCCAATAAACGGAGTATCATGTTACTATAAATTATGGGGAAGATATTTCATTTTAAAGAACATCTAGTAATCGCATCACAATTCTTGTTGAATGAAATTCGCGGCTATTGTAGCAAACTTTCTGAGGCTAAACTAACTTTAATCGCCTATACCCCAACATATAAAAAATGATTATGAATAGAATCATCTCTAATTTGTTCAAGAAATTATTATAGGTCATTTGGGGAGTTTTGGGGTCTTAATTAATATTAGTAACATTAGTAATAAACAGAAATAAAATTATAGGATATTAATAATAACAACCGGAGATGATTTTGGCGATATATTCTACACAACTTTATATAGAATCTCATCGTAGTTTACGGAAACCATTGCCTTAATGTCGTTGTTTATGAACAACATCTCGTACCTTATGCATATCCCGATTCTGGGGAACGGGTTTAAAATATAAACATCCCTCTTGGCTGACGTCGCCAGCAACTAAGAGCCCCATATATCCACGCCTGGGGAGAAACTGTCTGGAGCAGCAGTTCAACATGTCGGCGCCATGTTTATTACTTCATTCATAACCGAACGTTAAACTGAAATTCGTCTGTGAGCACAAGAGACGTAATTCTTGTTCGGGGCTCTGGATATTTTGAACGTAACGCGCAATATATCATTCTTTATTATTCTAATTTTTAACTATTACAAAGCACTAAGCTTTTTATCATAATTTACATTATCAGGTATGAAATATTTATCTTATCCTACCTTATTTTACAGTATCGTATCAGATGAATAATACAGGGGTTTTCAATAAAAATATATAAAGACAATAAAGACAGTGAATTTGGTTGAAATTTGTTATGCAGAATTATGCGTGTTGGCCAAACATTTTTTAAATTACCTAGACCTTCAAGAAATAAGCTGTTTGAGTATGTATGCCAAAAAAGTATTTACGTCAGACCGGACTTTAGACGGCTTATAACTGTCATACAAATCATCACAAACATGTATCCTCAAAAAGGATTAAAATTTCTTTTTACTTTTATATAGTCAGTATTAAATCAACTGGTTTATCCATTTTCCCATGGTTTTTCTCATCGTTTTTTAACTATATCTATTCGTTCTTTTTTATATCTTTCCTATTTTATTATTTTCAAATACTTATTTTAAAATTTACAGGATTTTATTTTTAGTGAATTTTTGCAGAAAAAAAAACGATTTTGTACGCAGTATTATTGTAATAACATTAACATTCTGAATTTCCAGTAACACTTAATACATTTCAATAACACTATCATTTTATTTAAACAAGTAAAAGTTTTTAAAAATTGTATTTAGTCTGCTTTTAATTTAAGCTTGTCTCATTAAGAAATGCTATGAACAATTTAGTACGGTGTATTATTCTAGTTCTAAATAATATTAAAATTATTATGGAAGCATCAAATATAATAAGTTATGAACCACCAGGAAATAAAAGTAAACATACAACAAACGGTTTATCATGTTACTATAAATTGTGAGCAATATAGATTTTTTTAGATTCATTTTTCCCATGGTCTTTCTCATCTCTTTCTCTGCTTTTAATTTAAACTTGTCTCATTAAGAAATGCTATGGACAATTTAGTACGTTGTATTATTCTAGTTCTAAATAATATTAAAATTATTATCGAAGCATCAAATATAATAAGTTATGAACTACTAGGAAATAAAAGTAAACATACAACAAACGGTTTATCATGTTACTATAAATTGTGAGAAATATAGATTTTTTAGATTCATTTTTCCCATGGTCTTTCTCATCGCTTAATTTTAAAATAGGAAAGATATGAATAAGGATATCTTTCCTATTTTAAAATTTTAAAATATATAGGATTTTATTTTTAGATTATTTTATTTTTAGTTATGAGTTTCTATGTTTACCACTCTTTAGTATCTTTTCTTCTTGACTTTATGGTACTTCTTTTATGTCTTTTGTTTCCCTGTTTTCCCAGTTTTTTCTTGTTAATATGTTATATTATCAATTGTTTTCTATGCGTGAAATCTTCGTCTTATTTCATTAATTATTAATTATTTAGAGCTTAATGGTTAGAATTTTGAATAATTCTCTGCCCTATTTATAATAATTAATCTAAATTTAAACATTTTCTATTGCTATTTACTAATCATTGTATATGATTTCATTAATATTTATTGAATCAAAATAAAAACATGAAAATAAAAAAAAAATCATTGAATAAAATATTAGACGGATAACAAGAAAAATATACGTAACCTTAAAAATACAATAACAAGATGGATATTATGTTTCGTATAAATTTATGTCCCGGAGGCTTTTTCCTTATTACAATTATGTCTACCAACCTGTTCGAACCTTTTCAATAACCGCCAATCAATAGAGCGGGGAGAAGAAAAAACGGAAAGGAGAAAAAACGGAAAAGGTCCGGGATCAAATATTTCACGTAAATATATTCACCGGACCGAACCCTTTTTGACTTTAACAGCTTTTTTAGGGTCTTTAATTCGGTACGGGTATGGGGGATGGCAGGAAAAAACACAACAGTATGAAAAGTGAAGGAGCAACCGTGGAAAAGGTTTCCCTTTCGAACGGGAGGGTATCGAATGAAGGCGAATCTTTTCTTTTGAAAATGATAGCCGTCCATTTTACAGTTATTTCTTCGTTTGTTTATTTAGGAGGTTGACAGGATCTATCGATCTTTCCTGATCGAATCACGACAAGTAAAAATAAAGTTGTCTAAGGAAATGGTACTCTATTTTTACAGAATAAAATACGCTTAGGTGTATTACTGCATCAGTATGTATTTAACAAATTAAACTAAAACTAAACCTCTTAAGCTACAGTTAAGAATACACTTATACACTAAACAAGTTCGTGTGGTTTGGTTCTCTTCAATTTTCTGATTTTCTGCGTGTTGTCCAATATTGCTTCCACGTTACGGTGATTTGGCAACCTTATTTCATGTTTTAGGACAAAATCGTCGTGCAGCTCTTCGTTGGTTACGTAGCGGTAATTAATTGTCGAACTTTTTTGGGTACGTTGAATTACTAGTTAGTTTTATGTTTAGGACAACCCCATGTTTGCACTCCATATGTCCAAATTGACTACATATCTCCAAAATGAATTTTTCTACAACCTTAGGCAGAAATATATATTTTGGCATGATGCCATATTGCGTTACATGATGCGTCGTCAGCAAATATTCCAAGTTTGTTGTTGGGATATCAGCAGTGTAGAGCAGATACAGGAGTGGTCCCAAGACAATACTCTGTGGATGGAATTTTTAAAGCTGTTAGAATTTTGTTTCTCATATATTTTTAATTTGAGAATGGAGGAAAAAGTAATTTCTGTTTTGCCTAATGGACGACTAATAATAATAATAATCATTCAGTGTAGTCATACTGTAATGAATTTGAAGTTTAATATTACACTTTTTGAATTGATTAGTTTGAATTACCCTATAACGGCATTTAATTAGCTCATTACTATAATGCGATTGTTTGTTTCTATGGTTTCTTTCAGTTTGTTTATGACGCCACTTGTGTGTGCCTGATATAGAGTGTGTTCAGCATTTTTCTGTCTTAATTACAATCACTATTATTTTTTCCATTTCATTTTCCTTGCAATAAACAGCCCAAGTTAGCTAGATATGTGATTTAGCATTGTTCTTACGTGGAATATATACAATTGTTTATATAGAGCATTTGTGTTCATATAGTGCATAAGTTTCAGTACAAGGCAAGTCAATATATATAGAGCCAAATTGTGTTGTTTGTAAAGTGCCATTAAATAAAAACTTAATCAATTTGAAGAGCTTAATTTTACTTATTTATTTAACTCCTCGATTTTACCATAATAAGAGCATAGCAGTAATTTTAAAGCATATAATACATTTTAATTTTTTGTTGTCTTTCCTTAAAATATTATTTTTTTGGTATGTTTTCTCCATTCCGACGTATATCATGCAATTTTAACGTTTTAATTATTAGTTTCACAGTGTTCAAAATAACATTGTAAAAATAATTACAATTGGCCTCAATACATTTTTATGTTGAACAAGTAAATAAAATATTAACAGACACATACTTAATCTGCTTTCAGTATGAAGGAACAAAAAAATAGAAACTTTAATACATCTCATTTAATTTGATAACACTAACGAAATGTGAAGAAGAGAAAATTACAATTAGCAATTAGACTGTAGATTTTTTATATTTATATTTAATATACAATATATAGAGTTATATTTTAACCTTTTAACAGTTTATAATATTTATATCTTAGGTAAAATTTTATTTTAATATATTATTTTAAATTTGGGTTTTATTTAAAATTTATTTGATCAGTAGTATTTGACGTCAGGGAGATCATCCTAAAAATATATTTTCTTTACGGGTGCCTGCAATGGTACTTAAACTAACCAATGATATGCAGCGAAATGGCGTCCCCGGCGTCTTCCTGCCAAGACCACGGAAAATAATTCTGAAATTATATGCATTAAGCTAACACTCTAAATATTACTCTGTGTTTTTGGCGGTTTTAAACACTTTATTGTATATTGGCGACAAATTGAAATCTTTCCTAGATTTTAAAATACACTTTAGGTAACTGACGAGATTAAAGTAAAATGACATATATAAAAAGTTTGTTAAATAATCCTTCTTTGATTGATGATTTTATCGCACATTTTAACGTTCTCGCTTTTTATATCGCGAAAACGTATCGATATCAATCAACGCGGCCCGCATCCAGCCCATTACGCTGGAATCATAAAACAATGTATCCTCTAAACAAGCCATTATATTAAACTGCGCCCGTGGAATTTAATCGAATTTTAAGGGAGCGATTTTTTTTATCGGTCTCGATCGCGTCCCCGTCGGAAAATTATACGTCCATCCGACAATTACCGGACGGGACGGTAACCGTGAAAATTGGGATTAGCCTTCAGCCGGTGGTGGCCGGCCGCCGCCGCGGCGCGCACTCCCCGTATAATCTTATTAGCCTAAGTGGATGTGGGTACAATTCAAAATCGATTCGGAAAACGAGGTTAACGACTAAAAATAAGTTCCCCGGAGGACGAACTGATTATGATGGGGAATGCCTAGGATAAACGTCGGATTTTTCCCGGATAAAAAACGGTCGACGATAGTTTTTTTTTGTTATGTTTACGGGTGCCTTTTATATTTCGGGATTTCGGCGAAATTATTGTGGTTGCATATTGTGATGATTCATTAATGAAACCTAATATAAGATTGTGGAAAAAGTAATTTCTAACATTTTACATTTTTTTCAATATATATTTCTTTAACACACGCGAAATACGTGAAAGTCTATTAAAAAAAGTATTGTTTTGCTTAAAAACTAGTTTATTCGAAAAAACCATTCACCATTCAGGTAGCCAAAAAAACAGATGGCCGGATAGTCTGGGCCGTATTACATAACAGTTCTCTCCTAACAAAACGGTCACAGGGATGTAGGTGATCATCATTCCGTCTCGACAGTTTATAGTTATTGTAAAATTATATCTGAGTATCGCCGGTACCTTCCTCCGCCAGTTTGCCATTAGAGATCTTCGAAATGGCACTGTTACCTTTATTTGACAGTTTTCCTTTAAGGATGTTTACAATGGCACTATTTCTATCTAATTTTTCACGGTACTTCTCTATATGGAATGGTTTTCCAAATTTTGTCTACGGCTAAGAAACCGAGATACTAATTCGCCCTTGATGGCCGTTCACCCTGAATAGCAAGCTGTCCAAGTTCCGTTAGAATATGTCAATTCACGCCAACTTCAGTCCTCCTCTGGCGGCCTTACACTTTGGACTGTGATGCATGTGCCGAGAACCCAAGGACCAGGGGTGTTTTTCAAAGCTTGTGGTTGAGCACTTTCAATCACCCCTTCCGTCGCTTTACAGCTACAGCTGCGATACCTTTGTCCGAACTTCACTTAACTACACCAAAGACTACTTCAATCACTTGTCTTATTTGCTTGAAAATTAATTTTATTCCGCTTAATTAAATGAATATGAAGATAATAATGAAGAGGACACCTCTTATCTTCCCGCAATCAATCGTACCAACAGCATTAATGAAATACGAAAGATTTATAATACTTAAACTATTGTAAAATACAGCCGATTTATTGAACAATGATACAAAGAAATATAAAGGTTATTGGGCTTTGAAAATTGAGATTTTAGGAAGCCATTTTCGTCATATTTTTTTACTTCTCACTTTACTTTTTACTTCTGAGAAAGGAATAACACACCGCAGGCTGATGAGTAACTAAGTGAACCACAGTATCATAAATCTTTTTTTTGTTTTCGTTGCGGATATTTCAATATTAAATAATAAAGTCTATGAAATTCTTAAACATACTTAGTTAGATCGACATGTGTCATCTTACAACATCATTATTGAACAGAACATCGACCATAGAGTACGATACTTGGGATCTACATTAATTAACAGTGAAACATTTTATGGATAGAGTCTCCTTTTGTGACTCCCCTCTGAAATTAAAAAAAAACCGAGCCATTATAGAGCCACTAATCATTTCAAAGGATTAAAAGTGGTTAACTTACAATAATATTACGCTAAAATTGACGTTGTGGAGTAGCTTCGCAAGTGGTTGCAAATCCCATTTAACACCAAGGAAGGCCAAACCTGTCCAAATCATCAATCGCAATCATTTAATGTAATTGCAACGATTAGATTTAAAGAGGTTAACAGGTCTATTTATTGTTAAGTCCGGGATTTATTTGATCTGTAATTACGTATGATCTCCAGTTATTAATTTCTATTATTTCATGTATCTTTATATCACATCATGTTTGTTATTTAAATCATTGGTCACAATTAAAATGTCTTTTTAGTTATTCAGTAAGTCTTTAATATGTTATTATTTAAAAAGTGCTACACTTGATTTCAATATTGTATTTAGACTATACGAAAAAAACTAGAAAATATTTTTAAACAAAATTTATTTGTAATTTACGCTCTAGTTTCACCCAATATTTGTTTCCTACGCAACGTATCAATTGACTTTTAAACCAGTTTATATTAATTAGTTCTACTCCAGTTAATTTAAAACCGAAGGAAAAGTAACAGCTTTACCGTAAAAGTGCTTCTTTAACGATAATATTTGTCTTCTTAAAACCATCAAACTGAAGTCTCTTGAATTATTTCGGTCGTTTTGTTTGTCTGACTCATGCAAATCCATCGACTGCTTTTAAAAGGGGGACCGAAAAGATCACAAATGGTGTAAATACGTTTTGTTTTAGTCTGTGTGAATGCAAAAACTTTTAATGACTTATTCTTTTAAACTTTTCATTTGAATATATCATATATTCGGCATACAATTTATTAGAAAAAATAGTAATACCATTTATTTATCTTTTATTTATAATTCAGTAATTATTGTCGATCCACATATTATAAGAGAATAAAAGTATGTTCATTAATCATTAAAATACACTATATTGAGAACGTATTTATTCATGACAATTTCGTCCTAATATAAACTTCAGCTTCAAAAAGTACGCACATAATAATATAAATAAATTATCCCAGACATAGAGAATAAAAGTCAAGGAAAGTATGATTTTATAACCAAGTTGTTCATATACTAATAAATATGAATAGTTTTATGCCTTTTATGAATAGTAAATGCCTTGGGATGAATCTTGAACGCAAAATTTCGTTGAAAGAAAAAGGTTGAACTGCTTCGTTGAAACTGCAAGCTTAAACTGAATGAAATTATCATGGGAGATAGTTATACTTAAGTAGTAACACATTAATAGATAGTTTTCTTCTTTAATTTGAATAAATATGTAGAACAATCACCTGGATTGCTTTAATAAAAGCTTAAAAACCGTCAATTTGTGAATATGAAAACAGAAAGTGTATTTAAACCAAATTAAATCTTCATCCAAAATTAACTATAAAGATGCCATCAAGTGAGTTCGTTTGACAGGAGATCGTTTGGTAACATTTCACAAAAACCATGAAAATCTACATAGAAACTACATATTGCTTATTTCAACTGCCAACTTACTAACCAACTGAAAAAAAATAAAAACTTGTCTGTACACTCTATAATTAAAGAACTGCAAAAAAATATATTTCATTTTAAACCCATTTTGATTGTATTGTGTTTCTCTATCTTTATAGTTACTCCATACATAAATTGAAAATAACAAACAAAAATCTAATTTTATCTTTCTAATTTTTTCTGTTTTGATTTATTACAGAAGAAGATTACGATGCCTTCTGTCTGGCGTACATGTTTACGTATCGTGACTTCGAGATGGGAACCTTGGGATTGGCTTGGACCGGCGATTTAAAAAATGCTGGAGGAGTATGCGAGAAAAACGGAGTAAGCTAAAATTTCTTTCGTATTTACACAATGTGTTTTTCTGGTTCACAATTACAGAATATACGATGCGCCGTTTGTATTTTATATGTATTTTTTTGTTATTTAGCATTACAGGGGCAGCATGAAATCTCTGAATACTGGGATTGTGACTTTGCTGAACTATGGGAAACACGTGCCTCCGGCTGTCAGTCATGTCACGCTGGCTCATGAAATTGGTCACAATTTTGGATCACCTGTAAGTTATTACGATTAATTTTTTCCAAGAAATTAACAAGCCTTTCTTTGTTTTTTTGATTGGCATTTCTATTTTATAATTTTCTTTTATTAATTACATCTTACATTAGATATGCAGTATAAATTTACAAATTAATAATAATATAAATCATCGTGCAGCTCTTCGTTGGTTACCTAGCGATAAGCCTTGGTAACTAGTCGTAGAACTTTTTTTCGATAGTTTACTAGTTGACTTGATGTTTTAGTGTAACCCGATAGGTCCAAATTAGCTTTAAGATTGACTGGTAAACCAATTTCTTTGATTTTAGATCAAGTTATATATATCTTCCGACCAAACAGTATATTTGTTTAATTTTGAGTTGCATCTGCTCTGTCTTTGGTCTAACATGATGTTTCTAATTTAACCTACAATCAAGATTGATGTCCAACTATTTAGTTGTTTCTGCCTGAGGAGTCGGGCATCCGTCAAGTGATATAATTAGGTTTAATTAATATGGACAGATTTGGAGCTATTAAGCTGTATTTTCCAGTCTCTGGTCCATTTGTAGATCTTGTTGTACTTTTCTACAGCCTGGGGTAGAGATATATCTTCTGCCAATATTAACTGTGTTCTTAGCAAATGTTTTAAGTATTGCTTCTTTTATTGTTGGGATATAAACAGTGTAGAGCAGATATATGAGTGGTCCCAAGACGCTACCCTGTGCAACTCCAGCCAAAATAGGTTTAAGTGTTGAGAATGTTCCTTCCTTCATGCGAGATTTTAAAATTTATTTTGAAAAGATGTGATTCCAACAGCTGAAAGTAATTCCACGGTAGCAATATACTCATTTTGTAAATTAATCCCAAATTCCATACCCGATCAAAAGCTTATAAGGCATCCAAAAATATTGTAGGGCAGTATCTATTTTCTTCAAGTGCCTTTTCAACAACCGCTCTTACTCTATGTACTTGGTCTATTCTATAATGCGAAAAAAAAACTTTTTTAATTGCTTTTGTGCTCTATTGAACAGTATTTAAATTACTTGTTATTAAAAATATAATTTGTAATTTATATTTCTATTTGTATTTTGTAATTAATATTTCATATACTTATGGCTTCAAAATACATTTTTCGATCTTATTAATTAATCTATTCTATAGAAAATAACGCTTAGTAGCTCTCATAAGTAAAATAGCAATCACTAAATAAATATGTCAATCTTTATTGCGATACAACAGAGTATATTTGTTATTTGTTAAATGTCAATGCCTTCTTTATTATTTATTTATTTATATGTCTGAATATATACCTTTAAATTAGCCTAAATGAGAGTAAAATCTATTAGCTTGAATAAAAGTTACAATTACAACCTATTTAGTAAATCACAGAAAATGACTTGTAGAAAGTTAACTTGGAAAACATAAAGACTTGTTCATATCGAACTTTATTTCCTCGTTCATTTATAAGATTAAAAAGGGTCATATGTCATCATAGTTCGAAGCCAATATCAATAACACCCTTAACTAAGTGATCATTTGCTATAAAAATATCAACAGGATTGCGTTTGAATATCACGAGGATTTTTCACATTTATTTACAAGCGCACTTCTCCATCTAACAAACAAATCCACATTTTGATATTTTTTCCTCTTCACTTTACTGTTATCCTTATGTTTACAACTAAAATAGAGCTTTGTAAGAAGAATTGATAAGTTTTTTAAACAGTCCTGTTTACCTGAAATACATAGGACCATATTGGCATCATACTAACACTTTAGCATTACAAAAGATGAAAGAGAAAGAATTCAAAATCTTACAATTCATGTCATAAAGCTAAATTACTAAAGCTAAATTCATGTCATAAAGCTAAATAATGCCGGAGAGTAACAAGAGTAACAAAATCAAATGTAATTAGAGTTTGTGCTCCTCAGGATCTGTAGAAAGGTTTTCTTTAGAAGATATTTTCATGCCCAACAATTTTATGAAAGAAATTCTTCTATTACTGATTAATAGGTACAATACTATATATATATATATATATATATATATATATATATATATATATATAATTTTTGTATATTAATCAAGGAAAAGAATGAATCAGCATAAATAGCAATATTTTTTCTAAACATATAATTGTACAAAGTACAAAATAAATAGTAATTAAATCAGATCAACACTTTATGAGGATGCAACATAATTGTCCCGCTGAGCTGAAATAATTTTCCGTTTATTGCGGGAATTATAACTTATTTCCCGTTAGGTGGCGAAAAGTATGCGGTTTTATTAGTATATAATTCATGGTGGAAAACTCACAATAAAAGCTCGTCGCTTATGGTAAACTCTAAATTCCACGGAATGGACAAAATTATATGAATACCTGACATATACATAATAGTTATTCATTAATAAGGTGTTGACCCACCATTTGCATTTAAAACTGTTGTATACTCTCTGAATATTTTCCAAATTTTGTGTCAAAACATCTGCCAATTGCATCAATGACGTTGGACGTGGAAATATATTCAATTATGCAGAGGTATGTCAATTGTGCTGGTCAGGGAAGATTTTTGATGATATTATTTTACTTTTCAAACCTAGACTGAATATTTTTGGCTACATGTATGGGTGCATTTTCATCTTGAAATGCTACAGTGTCTGGAAGCAGTATGTAAAAGCATCACAGTAAGATGTACATATTCAATCACGAACTGTCTTTCGAAAAGAAGGTTACGTGAAAAAGAACAGGTTCATTTTGAATGATGTAAACATATTCTCGTATTTTATATATTTGACTTGGTTGTAAAGAGGAATAGAATAATGACCACCGCTAAATATTTGTATCGTATTGTTAATGAGGAATATTTTAAAATTATTGTTCGTTAAAACCCCATTAGCCACATCCTCTCTTACAGTAGGTTACAATTTTGTTTAATTGGATTTCTATAACAAATGATTAGTTGGGGTTCTTATATATTTTTATTCGTATCTGAAAAAACTAGAAAAAATATACAAAACAGTTTTATAATCTTTGTTTTAGTAATTTTAAAATAATTAAAAAATTATAAGATTAATTTGCCTATTTAGTGATGGCACCCTTTGATGCAATAAAAACTTCTATGTATCGAGACATGCTCACAATATATTTTTGCATCTTCCACACTACCCCAAACATGGGGAAACAACCTTCCCGCTTATATTAAACGTAAAATTCGCATAAAAAATGGTTTATGAAGATTAGCTCGATTCACCCTCGATGCTGCAGACAAAAAGGAGACGAACAGAGCATGCAGGAGGGTCAGGGAGGCCGTCTCCACCTGGCGTACAATTAAATGGAACTTATTTCCCGCGGACAAAAGACTGGACGGTTACCCTTCTTTCTGGCGTGTCTTTAGATGCCTCGTAGGGAAGACGTTCAATGTCACCCCCCCTGAAGTCAGAGGTTACAGGAAATTTCGCAGTCATCGGCCAAAGAATAGTCGGGCTCGAGTCGAACACCAAACCTAAAGACAATGACACTGTCATCAACGAATTTAACTCCATCAAAAGACCACTCATTCCAACCTTTCTTCTCAACTATGTCGTGTCTTCAAAGTCTCTAAATACGATGAACCAAAAAAATCTCCGGGTTTCGATTACCCAATTAAAAAAAGCTCCCGCATAGGCAGCTCACAGAATTGGAAAATATCATTAACTCCATAATAAGGCTGCAACATTTCCCAGCATCTTGGAAACGCACATATAGCGATTATTCCCAAGAAAGGAGCAAGATGATCTCCACCTAACTACAGGCCTATCAGCCTCCGCAGTTCCATTTCGAAGCTTGCCGAGGCGGCAATACTCTACGCTCTCAACTGTTTCCGTTCAAGATCATGTTCTTCTGAAAACGCGCTGAAAACAGTATTTTTTTTTCGCCAAATATGCAGTAACAGTTCTGGCTTTGAGACTTGTATTGGTCTTGTTTCATTGTCCCTTCTACAATGTATAGACGTCGCATGCCTCTGGCTGACATAGCAGAGCACATCATGACACTAACCGAGTGTTTAACTCTCCCTACAAGGCAATCGGCGTGGAGTTGTTCAACAGGGCGTCGTCTTGCAAAAGAACTTTTGTCAATTTTTTGTCAAGTTTAGAAGGGAGAATAGAATAGAAGTAACATTAAAAAAATCATTATTGTCCTATTGTATTATTCAAAAAAGTTATACTTACTCGACTCCAGTCTGCAACAGTTATATTTCGATGTTATCTAGCACATTAGAGTCGTTTCTTTTTCATGCTGTCGATGGGGCGTGATTTTTTGTAAGGCCGCCGTTCTATTAGATTATATATTATAAATTACATAATTACAAGTACTTTCCCTAATAATCTAAGCACATACTGTATTTAAATATATCTCAATTTCTAAAAATTTACTTGGCGGACAAATATACGATTTCATCCTCACAAAAAGACGATCATAAAGTTACGAAAAAGTAATTTCTTCATTTCTGACGACCATCTGTCGTTCGATATGCGAATATTTTCGACCTAATCCAAGGTTTCACCGCGAAATCCTCAGCAGACACCTTTATAACGCACAAACATTATATATTCCCCATTAGCCCCGACCTCTCTTATATGAAAAAATTATATTAAAACCATCCCCTGGGCCAATATCAAAGTAAGGAGCCGGAATATTGACGAGGACTCGCCCTAGTAGACACTCATTTTCTCATATCGGCCCGGCAACGTGTACGCTGTACCGCCTTGCCCTAACTTCCCCTCTCCTCACCCCCTCGATCCATAAATTATTCATATGAGCGCGGCGTGGATTATTCATCTCTTTTTCGTTTATATGCCGGCGTTAAAATTATATGTGACAACATAGTGTCTCTTTTTTCGGTTTAAGAAAAATTGAAAAAAATGCCCCCCGGGCGATGTATATTCTTGGATATTTACTTAACAGTTTTGTCCTATATTAAAATGATACTGTTTTTATTTTTATTTTTATAGTACAGTTGCTGGCCAAATTACTAGGGGCCGGCTTGGTCGACGCAGTGGTAAAGGCGACAGGACGGTCCTCCTACTGTTGCGATAGTCGCGGGTTCGCATCCTGCTGGGACATGGTCGTAAATTATGATTGTGATTGTTTAGTATGTGTGATTGTCCTAGGCAAGAGTGCAAAATCGGACAAGGAAAATGATCCCAGTCACGCCGATAACCAGACTGGGTAAGACCGGATGTTTTCTAGAATGATTTATAAGTTGGTTACTCGCTAGTTGGTGGTTCTTAAGTCCGAGAACTGTGGTTCTGAGCCCACGTTAAACTGTATGTCCAGTCCAGCTATACCCTCATTGGTAAAATAGAGATTTTAAAATGTAAAAAAATAGCGAACATATCGAGATTATTTAATTGTATCGGATTTCTGTAATAAATTATTAGTTGGGGGTCTCTTATGTATTTTTTTGTTTGTATCTGAAATCTATTGGATCCATAAAAAATACACAAAAATATACAGAACAGTTAACAACAGTTAATTAACAGCTATAATCTTAGTTTTAGTAATTTTAATATTATTAAAAAATTATAGAACTAATTTTAATATTTAGTGATGGCATTGCCAATGCCTTTACTGCAGTAAGAGCTTCTATGCTTCGGAGAATGCTTTCTACATGTATACACCTTTTCACATCTTCCTAGAGTTTAGAGGTGTCATACCATTTTCTAATGAGAGTTTCAATTAACTGCTGCTTGGTGGTAATCACTTCTTTTGCAATCGCCCGCTTGATGAGTTTCCATTTGTTTACTATGGAATTCATGTCTGGTGAATTTTCTGGCTAAGGCAAAACCGTTTTTTTTTTCTGCAGATATGAGATAACACTTCTGGCATTGTAACATGGTCCCGAATCACGCACAAAGTGTAATGATAATCGCCAGGGTACCATTCATTAATCTGTAGTACCAATCGGGTTTCTAGTACTCGCCTGTATTGGTCTTGTTGTTGAATTACTTGATTAATTCATAAAATAATTTTCTGGAAAATACTTGCTGGTTCAGTAGGATCAAAAATAAGTTCTTCTTGGAGATCTTTCTTAATTACTTATGAATACAGTTACAGTACAATAGAACACTATAAATACCCGAACTATAATCGATCATACGGATCGATACCAATATACAAATTTAGACTAATTACTAGTCGTGAATGATAACGTGAATGCCTGCGAACCTCTTGGTTCGCTCTATTTAAGGTGGTGTGTATACCACACCCACTCTGAAACTATACGGTATCCTACGATCACCTTTTCTTGGAACCAATACTCCCCTTATACAGGTTTCTCCTTACTCAAGTGAACTAGATGCTGTGACAATAAAATGTTCTGTCATAGAGACCCAAAGTACCGTCATAAAGCTATAAAAGGACAGATGTTATGAAAACGGTATTTTGGGGAAACACATATAAGAATTTTATAAACATTCTAAACGATTTTTCTAATTTATCTCTCTGGCGTGCTGAACACTTGTTTTGTTGTCCCTACAATGTATAGGGGTTACATGCCTTTGGCTGAGATAACAGACCACATCATGACACTAACCAAGTGTTTAACTCTCGCTACAAGGCAATAGGCATGGAGTTGTTGAACAACAAAAAGACTGCAAAGCGCGCATTTTAATTGAACAATGACTGAATGAGACACACAATTAACAAAGGACGCGCGTATACTGTGTTGCTTATTCATAAAAAACAAAAATAATACTACCAATACTTATTTAAGTTATTAGTTATCTCAATACCATAACCTCTTAAGTTTGTCAGAAGGAGAAAGAAATTAGGTTCTTATAGTATATCAAACTTATGTCAATATATTCACAGTTATATGTAATAGTAGATTATTATTATAATTATTATTATTATTAGCACAAAGCTAATACATTGTTTCTTGATATGGTATGATATGTGTAGTAATCTTTTTTGGTTGACTTGACTTGATATTCAATGATAAAATGATAATTGGTAATGTTTATTTTATGTTGAAGCGTCTTTCAGGAAATATATTTCTTGTAGGTGTAAAAATTAAGACTCTTGAGAGCTCGAACAAAGCAGATAAATATGCCAATATGCCAAATATGCAGATAAATTGAGATAAATATTTGTATATCAAGTTTGTTTTTAATATTAATAAAATGTATTATATTATTCTTTAATTTTTGTTGGATATACATACCTCTTGCTTTTATTTTAGCGGGATCCTTCCCTTTCATATTATTTTTTCATGCAAAATAAGGTCGAGTTTAATATCAATTATATGACGTTCGTGCTATAAAGACATCATCCAATAATTCCAGTGGAAAGCCTAAGTTTATGATATGACAAACAGTGACGCTCTTCGAATATATCAGGATTGTTTTATTATTTACAAAATTCGGATGTAGAATGTTTTATTATTGTCATACATGATTTAATACACAGTACACCATCTGTTGTAAATCCTTTAAAAATAATTTATAGACCAATATAATTGTTCTACGTATTCTATTTATTACAGCACGATCCAGAACAGTGTACTCCAGGTGGGGAGGATGGTAACTTCATCATGTTCGCGCGAGCCACATCCGGCGACAAGAAAAACAACAACAAATTCAGCCCTTGCAGTTTGAAAAGTATCAATCCCGTTTTGAATTACAAGGCAAGAAGTGCCAAAGGATGCTTTACGGGTAAACGAACATTTTTATAATATTATTTGATCAGATTTATTCGGTGTAAAGAATGGTCATTAATATTTTTTGTATCTTAGAACCTAAAGCCGCGATTTGTGGCAATGGTGTGGTGGAAGAAGGCGAAGAATGCGATTGCGGTTGGGAGGAGGACTGTCGCGACCAATGTTGCTTCCCCATGCGCAGATATCCGCCAGTTGACGAGCCTCCATGCAGGTTAACACCGAGAAGCTTATGTAGCCCATCTCAGGTAATTAATTAATTATCAGAATGGTTTCAAAAAATATCACTACATAGTATAAAACAAAGTCGCCTTTTCTGTCCCTATATCCTTATGTGCGCTTAAATCTTTAAAACTACGCAACGGATTTTGATGCAGTTTTTTTCAATAGATAGAGTGATTCAAGAGGAAGGTTTATATGTATAATACATGCATAATATACTAAGGCAACAGTGCTAATTTTAGAGGTTTCTAACGTGATGTCGTAAATTAACCTATTTTTTAAGGTTTATTTAGCAATTAGCAAAAACGCTGCCTAACCCTACGAGTTAGATCAAATTAATGTACTACAGTATTGTACACCATAAAAAGGTCTACAAAAAAGTCCGCGATGGTATATGTTTATCTTTTAGGGATAACCCACATTAACCATTTTTATTGTTTACTTTTTACGTGAGAAAATGGCTTATTTACGAAGCTATTTTAAGCAATACGGCATTAATCCTTATCGAATTAAGTACCTTAAATACAGTGTGCAATTAATATAGATCAATATGGTTCCTTACAGCATGTAAATTAAACAAATATTTTCGGAGATATTACAAATTTAAAATTTGCGTTTAAAAATGTGTAATGTAATAAAAATTGTATGAATTTAGATATTCCAAAGATAGCAGGAAATCTTCATAGTAAGTATAGGGGAAGAGGAATTGTTTTACTCCAAATTTAATGCGTGCAGGCCAAGGGCAGTAATGAATGAACCAAAAATACTGGATCGATTTTAATCATGTTTTCATTGAGTGACATAGGCATATATATTTTATGCCCGTGCAAAGTCGGAGCGGGCCGCTATGTTTTTATATACAACGTTCATATTTTTTCTGTAGTGTATTTAATTTAGTATCAGCATTGCACCCGTGCGAAGCCGGGGCGGGTCGCTAGTATGATATAATTGGGGAAATAGTACTTACTCAACAAATAATACGATTGAAGCAGACGTTTAAAAAATGACTAGAGTTACAGAGGATCATCAGTCTTTCATCAAAACAAAACTGAGAACACTCATATTTTTAACAAAAATAATAAAAGACTGTATGCACCCAGTGTATAGCCCATACCGTATTTCGTCCGACTGTCATTTGTTCTGGTTTCTGTTAAACACTCTTTATGGTGTAAAGCTGGCTAGTGACTTAATTTTCTCGTCCAAAAATCCAAAGGACTACCGTGAAAAAAAATATGGTTTTGACAAAGAGTGTTGTCAGATCATTGATCAAAACGGCACATATGACATTAATTAGTATTTAAAATTCATAGGATTAAATTATCTTTGAAATAACATGAAAAGAACCGAGATTACTTTTTCCACAACCCATAGTACTAAATAATATTACAATTAAAGAAAAGAAAAAAGTTCTAACCGGAATAAAATAATCAAAATGAAGTAACAAAATGATTATATAGAAAAATGGATGTTCATTTGTAGCATCGATTCTATATATAAGACTAATTCATGATGGTGTTCACTTCTCTTTGTCTAATAATCTCAATAAATCCATTAATTTAAAACTGATCTGAAGAAAATCTTTTTTATTTCGATATTTCATCATAAGAACAGCAAAAATTCAAAAAAATCGTAAAACTATTAAGTAATAAATAAAATATAAATTTTAATATAAATAAATATTAATATCATAAAATTAAAAATAAATAATTCAGTAATAATAAATTAATTGGGAATCATATTCGAATTTCTTTTAGAAACTATTGATTGGTTCTTGAAATAGCTCTCTTTAACAAAACACGACAAGATCCGAAATTACTTTTCCTCCACCCATTGTATTAATTAACCTTAAAATTTAAAGAGAACAAAAGTTCCAACCGGAATTAAACAACCAAACAACCAACGAAGTAACAAAACAATCCTATTACAAAACGATTCTAAAGTAAAAGGGATATAAATGAACTTCGACCCTATGAATAAGAAGAATGCATAACGATGTTCCCCTCTCTTTATATAATGAGATAAAACCCCTTAGTTTAAAACCAAACTGTAGAAAATATTTTTTATTTCCGCATTTCATCATAAGAAAAACAAAAACACAAAAAAATCGTAAAACTATTGTTAATAAATTGCTTGAAAAGCATATTTCGAACTGTTTTAGGGTCCGTGCTGTACCTTCGACTGTCAGGTCAAGTTTGGAGACAAATGTCGTGACGACAATGGTTGTAGAGATGAAAGCTTCTGCAATGGTCGTGAAGCCCAATGCCCTCCCTCAGTCAATAAACCGAACAAAACCATCTGCAACACGGAATTCGTTTGTTTCATGGGGGTGTGTATCTTAAAGTTGCTGTTTTTCTGGACCATGATTACTCTGGGTTAATTTCAGGAGTGCACAGGATCAATATGTCTGGCTTATGGCTTGGAATCGTGCCAGTGTATACCAAAAAAGGGTGATCTGAAGACTAAGGCCTGCGAATTGTGCTGCAAACTTCCCGGTGATAATCAGCCGTGTATATCTAGTTTTGAATGGAATGATATGCCTTATGATGTTCCTGATATGTATTCTAAACCAGGTAAAGACTATATAAAAAATGACAATACAAAAAAAACACATTTTTAATTGTATAGGCACACCTTGCAATGACTATTCCGGCTATTGTGATGTATTCCAAATGTGCCGTGAGGTAGATCCTTCTGGACCTCTTGCAACCTTAAGAAAACTACTTTTAAGTGAAGAGAGCATTGCCAGTTTCAAGAAATGGATCATACAGTATTGGTATGTCGTCGGCGTGATTCTTTCTGGCATCATAGCCCTTTTGGTAAGTTCTTCAGTTAACTAAAAGTATACACTTTGTTACATTTAATTTATATCATAATTATTGTGACCTTTCTTACATCTTCAGGTTAAAATCCTAATTATTATAAACCACTATAAACAATGTAAGTCTCAAACGTACACTTTGTACACATATTTCCCAAGCTGAAAATAAATTATTATTTATCCCTTTTGTAAAGCAAGTCTTAATTTCAACACGTTCCCCGATCTTCATTTAAATATAATTAAAATAGTGAGGAGAGTAGTAGGTAGAGAGCAGGATAAGATAAACTTAAGGAATAATCCTGAGATGCTAATTACGCTATATATATAAGCCCGCCCACTTTAGAATTGCTTGATTCCCAAACTTGTATTTTAAAATATCAATTTGCTAATTACAGTTTCAAGAGTATTTATAGTTTCCATAAGGTTAGAAAAATTGCTTTGTTATCTAATTCTGTTGAAAAACGTTTTAAAGTATTAGATTTGTAAAAAAAATATTTTGATATATCAATATAAAATACTATGAAGTAATATAAAGATATTTTCGTTAAAGTCGTTATTTTTTCAAGTCAATTAGTGTTTGTGTTTACAAATGTATCTTACTTTTTATTCAATTAATTGTTTTTTTGGCTGTTGGAGTAGTAAATCTTTGAAATATATCGATAACAGATATCTTTTTACAATATCGATATTTTTAACAATATTTTTTGTCATTTTTATTTACCACTACAGTTCTATGATTATTAGGTGGTTACCTTCCGTAATTTAGGAAAATTTTTTTACATTTTAGTACTTTAGTATAATTGTACGGTAAATCCAAGCACCTTCACCAAAAACAAATACATTTTAATTTTTATTATATATTTTATTTATTATATTTAAACTTTTAGTAAATTAATGTACATAAATTATGTTCAGGTACTTTGCACTAAATATTTGGGAAAACGACCAAACCTGAAACTAAAATCCATCACCATCATGCACAAACAGACGACGGAAGCCGTACGACTGCCCGATAATCAGGATGGCGTTATCATCCACCAAGGAGTGAGAACAAAGGTACCGCTGAAGAAGAGGGTCCGAGATGGGAAGATCAAGAAGAAACCTAGAAAGTCCGGCGGCAAAATCAACAATAAAAGCAATAGTGCCAATACGAATAATAACAATAAAGATACTAGCAACAATTTGAATAGTCCCAAGAAGAACTCGCCCAGGAAGAAGAAGAGGATGAGCGCGGTAGTGGGCATAGAGGAGAATAATCGTAAGAAGGATCTGTTGGAGGTGCCACACAGGTTGGTGTTACAGTATTTTATTAAGGAACTTTTCTATATATATATATATATATATATATATATATATATATATATATATATATATATATATATATATATATATATATATATATATATATATATATATATATATATATATATATACCAGATCATCAATCTAAATCGAAATCCAAAATTTTTAGAATTAATTTTCTTTACAGTAAAGTTAAAAAACTGCCAAACAAAACTAAAAAGAAAAAGAAGAAAGAAATCATCGACTATAGCTCAATACAGCCAGATATCGACGGCAAGAACGACACCAGCCCCGTAGTGCATAACACTATGGAAGAAGAGAGCACGGATCCCGTGGGGAAGGTTCACCACTGGCTCAAAAACCAGTATAATCTCCCGAAATCCAAGAGCACCCCCGTGGGATTGACCACCGGTCGCGGTCTTCACAAGAAAGCTCCGCAACGGGCCACCAGACCGGAGAAAAAGTCGCGAAGCGTAGCTAACATCCCCGGCGAGAAAGATAAAGTAAGAGTACAGGTGGTTTACAAACCGCCGTTCAAGTTCAGCCTGAAGCTACGCAAGCCGGAAAAGAATCAGACCAGCGTCGTGATAGAGCCGGTGAAGAAGTCGAACGCCCGTCCCGCCATCTTGGTCCAGAGCGAGATGATCAAAACTCCCGAGACTCCTGTCGTCATCAAGCCGACAGTGCCGGCGCCGTACGACACCATCAACTTGGCATCGGCCGATGTCGACTCAAATATCCATACCGTCCAATCAGATTTAGAGATTTTATTATCGGAAAACGAGTACGTTAGTGTTGACGAACAATAGTTGCTTTCGGCGAATTTGACACGAGGTAATTCTACTTTTACGAAACCTGTTGCGGCTAGTTAAGAGCAGCGTAATTTTTAAATACGATAGCTCAATTCACAATATTCCATACCATTCCTAAAGCATAAGGAGTAAAGTTTCCAAGGAACCTAAATTTACAGAAAAAAAAAACAATAATTTATATTCTGCTTTCTGTATGAAATTAACTGACCTTCGTTTTTACAAAAATATATAATATTAACCACTTTATAATTTGACATATTTGAAAACAAACGAGTGACAATAGAAAAATATTCTGATATAATTAGTTGATATAAGCATTTTCTTCTTTTAATCTAATAACACTGGCAAAAAGCTTGATATCCCAATTAACGTCAAGTCAATCCGTCAATCATTATATTTTTTAGATTTTTATATATAAAGATCAGTATGATAATATTTTTTACAGTTATTCCAAACCATAATAGTTAATTGAATAGTTCAAGTTTGAAACATATCAAATATTTGTTAAAGTAATATATTTTAAAAAGACTATAGGTATATCTAGTTGCATAAACGCCGCAACAAGAATCAATATTAAAATTATTAAAAAATAGAAATACCTTCTGTCATCTTAGTAATAACAGAAATATAAACATAGCCAAAAAAAACCAAAACCGTGGTATTAAAATGCAGTGAAGACATATTGTTAAGGCTGTGGAAACGATTATTAAACCAATATATGCCCTATTTCTGTTCCCTGTGTTTTAAGTTCTATATCTCAGTGATTGTTAAAGAGAAATAATTGTTATACTCACAATTTGTGATAAGCCCTCTCGAAACATTCCTGCTACATTGTTAGGGAATTGATGTATGATGTATTTAGCCTCGTTTACTAATTTTTAAATCTTTTTTATATGACTAAAAAACTTATTCTTTATTATTATTTTTTAGTTTTTATTTTAATTAGTATACCCAGGAGAATATATTAGCAAGTAAAATGTTATAGGTAGACAATAACACAAAAAAATACTTTTAAAATGGCGAACAATTCTTCTGGGGGTACATAATACTATATACTCTTACATTGCCATCGAGTTACTTATATTTCAAACAAGACTGTTTAAATTTAATATTCACAAGCTGATTTTTTAAAGGAAAAATAAAAAATAGTATGCGATAATGTAAGCGTATGTAAGTGGTGATCCCTGATGTAAATAAGAAAACAAATGAATAAAACAATATTCTTATATGTCTTGCAATTTTTAGGATACACTTTATGTACTTAAATCTTTTGATACGACAAACAAAAGATACGGAACCTCCTCCAATAAAAACCTGCCTCTCCCCTCCCTACGCATCAATCAAATGCATTTTAAACAGAATTACTCTCTGATATTGGTAAATGGAGATTTTTTGGTGTCAATTTTTTTAATTTCTAGTGCCAAAATGTGAGTAATTGTGCTTTTTATATAGGTATTCGGAATAAATATCTTGTATTTTTATATAAATCGACGAGAAAAGTGTTGTAAATTACCGATAAAAATATTTGTCTGTTTTTCCCCATTCTTTTCCTTTTTTTTTCGTTTCACATTCCAAATATAGTCAATTAGTAGTAACTCGCTAGTTTTGTCATATTTTAACTTTATATTTATGTTTAATATGTTACATATTAAAATTTATTTTTAATAAAAGTTAATTCATTAATTTTGTTTGTTTCTAAATCCTTTATCATAACAAATTTTAATATAATTTTAGTACGAAATCTGGTGATTTTTATGATACGATGTCATATAGCTCAAAATTTTGGACTAAAAATATCAAGTCGACAAGACAAAACAAAAGAAACACTTGACAATTCAGATATCAAACAAGTATTTAAACGTCAGGTAAGAAAAATACATTAAATATACAGAAAAGTGCTAAACTAATAAAAAAAAGAAGTTATTTTGGTGTATTATATTATAGTTAGTCACAATTAAGTGAATTAAGATTTCGTTTAAACGCTTGGAATTAAAAGGTATGATCGCTAAACTAGATCACTATTATCGAAATTTAATAACAGACTTATTTATTTGGTTCTCAGTAACGGGCTCTGGGTTTATGACATCCAGAGTTTTTTGTTCACCCGATATGTAGGAAACCGATGCGTTACATCATAAAGTGAAAGTTTTTAATATGCTTTTACTAACTATCAGTAATTATCCATTAATTAACTGTAAATAGAAGTAAAATTAAGTAGAACCGTACTGGTAATTGCCATGTTACAAATGATATATCAATAATTCAAGACATCTTGACGGAGCGAGGTATTATGTAATGGTATACGGGATACTTGAAGTTTGTGCGTTTAGAAATTTTTACTTAAAAGATTTAATTTTAAACTGAAACTGTCTTCTTGTATTATTTTGTTTATTTTCTCGTTGCATAACATCGCATCTCATAGTGGCGGTTCTATCGGGCCAATTCAAATGCTGGGGGTTATTAATTTTTTCCTGTCATAAAAAATACGAATATATTCTAACATATTAAAATGTTTTGAAACTCCGTTTAGGAAGGTGGTAAGGAATTAAGTGTTGTGGTATTAGTACTAATACTTTGATATGTAGATTTATGTGATTAGTATTAATTAAAATTAAATACATTCCTTTGCAATCATGAATCGTAAACAGTAAATATTTCGATGGAAATCTAGAGTTACGAGTTTTTTGGGTCTAGAAATCGACTTGTTGAGGTATTTTCTTGAAACACGTTAAATAGGCATTTAATTTTATTGCTTCTTCATCTACGATTTAACCCTCTGTTAATGGTTTAGTTTTCTATTCGACTAACTAAAACGACGTCCGACAGATGGCGCAGCGTAGAGCCCAAGAGGAATAAAAATATTCTTGTAGAGAAACATTTTAAAAGACCCGGGAATAACGAGGTGCGCTAGAACTGACATTTGGCAAGTTGTATGTATGTTCATATTGCATAGAAAGTATATATAAAGTCCAAGTTACATGTGTATAGAGTAATATTAAATTCCCTATTGTTTAGATTTAATGTGTAATTAAAATTTCTAAATTTTCAACAAGTAAGAAACTTTCAGCTATTTTATATCATAAAAACTGAAGCAAATAAAAATGTTTCTCTGTCATATTCGTTTTTATTAACACACAATTATTTAGTAAGAAGTCAAGTGGAAAAAATATTGCTTTATTTTATTATTTGTTTAATCTATTATTATGAAATATCTTGGACATAGTACTACCAGTATTTTTATTTTCTTTTTTGATAATTGCCACCTAGCCTTGCATCACATGCTAGCAATAGCTAATAATTTTTAATGTATATACGATTTTTATGGAAACTCAGATAAAGACTGCATTTGTGATGCAAAAAAAAGAAGCTAGAGAAGGAAAGCTTTTTTAATACAACCCATACATCATCATTCTTATTATTGTGCTGTTTGATGTGTTTTTGAAGACGTTAAATTATGCCCTCAAAGCGGTTTTTTTGATTTAAGAAATCGGTCAAATTGTAAAAGAAAGTCCGATGGAACTATATCAGATGAGAGATTTTATCCAATTTTACTACCAAAGAAAATTATTAATCCCTTGATCTTTTACTGAATATACCCTTTTAATTTTAATACTATTTATTTTTCTGATTGTTGCGACTAATTGGTTTCAAATTGCCTTTGCTGGTATTATATAACATTATACATGATATACATATAATTATGTAATACACTGTGGTAGGTAAATTGGTTGATCATTCCTGTAATCGCTTCTATAATAACATATGTGAGTTGCACTAACATTGTTGCCTTATATTAACTGTTGCACTATTTAGTATTCGTAAAAAATTTCGCTTATTATTAGGTAATTCCGTGTATTGTGGTAAGTTTTTTACTTTAAAACTGCATTTATTGATAAAAATTGGTACAATATATATTAATCAAAATTTTCTACAATCTTTTCCTTTCTTTTTGGCCGCAAAGTGGCTATACCATGTTCAATCCAATCATCTATCCATTTTCACACTTCTTCGGCATTTCAAAACAAAATGCCAGCCAAGTTATGATGGTATCTAGCTGAATAAATGCTAATCAGAAGGCGCTATGTTTAGTGAGTATACTGGGTGGGGCAGAACTCATTTGGCTCCAATAATGTATCCTTCACAGCTCTTGCAATATTGTCTTTGAACTGTATTGGTCTTCCAGGCCTTTCTTTATCAGGGATATCACTAGTTTTAAATCAGTGATATCAGAACCTGAACAAGAAGAATTACAAAATCAATCAACATCGGAATATCGTCAAATTGTATTACCCAAAGAGATGCTTGCTAAAGTAGCATCATTTTTAACGGGTTAATTTATTTTCAAAAATATATCTTGGCTAAGTATTCAAATTAATATGTTATGGCTTAGGACTACTTAACCAAGAGGGTTTTTTAGGATCTATTAGAATGCATGGAGTCAAAAATATAGATTCCTCAACAATGATATTACAAAATATTATATGCAATTTTTATTTACTATCTCATACCCCTCTTAGCGACACTGTCAAGATAGTGTTGTTATACAGTATGTAGGTTTTTAAGATTTAGTTTATTCCTAGATTCTACCATGTCGATAATGTTAAAGCCAGCTTGGTTGGCGCAGTGGTAAAGGCGACAGGACGGTCCACCTACTGTTCGCGGGTTCGAATCCTGCTGGGGCATGGTCGTAAATTTATGTTTGTGATTGTCCTAGGCAAAAGTGTAAAATCCGACAAGGAGAATGATCCTAGTCACGCCGGTAACCAGGCTGGGTAAGACCGGATGTTTTATAGAGTGATTTCTAAGTTGATCACTCGCTAGTCGGTAGGCTTTATGCCGAGGATCGTGGTTCGGAACCCACGTTAAACAGTAGGTCCAGTCCAGATAAATCCTTTTTGATAAAAAGAGACTTTAAAATATATAAAAAATAATAACATCACAATAATTTTAGCATTTTTAAAATTGTAAATTTTAAACCTTTTTTGTTATATAATTTGTATTACTATCACAAATATCGTGATAAGATGTTGAATGATAGATAAGATGTACGATATGTTTTTGCGATTCTATAGTGCAACTTGAGTATATTGTAATGACCTAACTGTATATTGTAATTTTTGTTTTCAATAAAAGTAGAAAAAAATTATATTTGAAATACACCGTGGATGTGATTGGTGATGTGATTTTTTCATCTCTTGAGCTTCACGTGCTGTCTCTCACTCTGTGTCTGTGTCCACTCAGCACCACTGCCAGTTCGTTATATGTGGCGAAAGTCTTTTCTGATACTTTTTGCTATAATTTATTAATCTGCTTTACTGTCCACACACGGCTTTGAGGAATATTGAGCTTGTTCCTTAAAGCCTTGCACTGAAACCTTTCCAATATTTCTATATTACTGTTGCTTCTATGCTCGATAGTTGAATGCCGTATATCCAGAGTGGCTTGATGATGGATTTGTGGAAGTGTCGACCCGTTAACCAATATGGAGCTACGGAGCCTGCTGTCAAGTTATTGATCCAGATGTGATTATAGATGAACTGCACATGCACAGATTGACTTTCATTAATTCTTATTTTCCAAGCTTGTGTCCAATTATTTATATTGTCACTTACCTGTTGTCACTATTGCCTCCGAGATTATACTGTCACTATAATCGCAGTACCATCAGCAAATGTAGCCATCGCAATATTCTCCATTTGTGGTATATCACAAGTGTAGAGTAGATAAGGCATTGGCCCCAGTACACTTCCTTGTGGTTCACCTGCTTTAGCTTCTTTTATTGTAGAGTAAGCTTCTTGCTGTTTGACTATAAACATTCTAGTTGTAACGTACAATTTTAATAGTTCGGCGTGTTGTTTAGGTAACAATTTATGTAGTTTATGAACAAGGCATTCATGCCAAAACTTATCGAAGGCTTGTGCTACATCACTACATAGTATAAAACAAAGTCGCCTTTTCTGTCCCTATATCCCTATGTGCGCTTAAATCTTTAAAACTACGCAACGGATTTTGATGCGGTTTTTTTCAATAGATAGAGTGATTCAAGAGGAAGGTTTATATGTATAATACATGCATAATATACTAAGGCAACAGTGCTAATTTTAGAGGTTTCTAACGTGATGTCGTAAATTAACCTATTTTTTAAGGTTTATTTAGCAATTAGCAAAAACGCTGCCTAACCCTACGAGTTAGATCAAATTAATGTACTACAGTATTGTACACCATAAAAAGGTCTACAAAAAAGTCCGCGATGGTATATGTTTATCTTTTAGGGATAACCCACATTAACCATTTTTATTGTTTACTTTTTACGTGAGAAAATGGCTTATTTACGAAGCTATTTTAAGCAATACGGCATTAATCCTTATCGAATTAAGTACCTTAAATACAGTGTGCAATTAATATAGATCAATATGGTTCCTTACAGCATGTAAATTAAACAAATATTTTCGGAGATATTACAAATTTAAAATTAAAAAAATAGCAGGAAATCTTCATAGTAAGTATAGGGGAAGAGGAATTGTTTTACTCCAAATTTAATGCGTGTAGGCCAAGGGCAGTAATGAATGAACCAAAAATACTGGATCGATGTTAATCATGTGTTTGTAAATCGATGTAAATCATGATGTTTTCATTGAGTGACATAGGCATATATATTTTATGCCCGTGCAAAGTCGGAGCGGGCCGCTATGTTTTTATATACAACGTTCATATTTTTTCTGTAGTGTATTTAATTTAGTATCAGCATTGCACCCGTGCGAAGCCGGGGCGGGTCGCTAGTCTAAGAATATAACTTAGCATACTTTTTACTTTCGTGGGCATCTTAAATAACATTTATTATTCTGGGGACCTGATCAATTGTTCAATGTTTGTTAATAAAAATTTACCCAAATTGGTGTGTTGATATTAGGTTTTTTCTCGCTATGATCGGTTTTATTCTTTTCAACAGGAGTTTCTCAAAAACCTTAGATATTACTGGCAGCAGTGATATACCTAACCTCTCGGGCTTTGGGATAATTATAATTTCCGCCATCTTCCAAATGCCTGGGACAGCCTTCAGCTGTTGACAATGGTTTTCAGTTCCAATTGGCTCGTTTTGTATTTTAATCTTGAATGGTATACCCGGTCAAAAGCTTGTGGGATGCCGAGGAATATTGCAGACCAATATTTATATTCTTGAATATCCAGACTGGATATTTGGTAGTTGATCGCAAATTAACGCGATTTCTTATGGGACGTTACGATGATAAGTCGCGCCACCGTGTATAAGATATATAACGAGAATATGTTATAAAAGATTAAAGCAAGAGACGGATAAACGCCCTGTGTGAGGTGGGCCTGCAGCGCCGGGTTCGCGCTCGCCGGCCCGGCGTTCGGCAGACCGTCGGCAACACCGTCGTTCTCTGGTAAACAGCTGAGTTGGGTCTCCGGGCATGGAACTCTCGGGGTGAATGGTCGCGGGCATTCGGCCCGCGCTGCTTTTGTTCCGCTCGTTCCCATTGGGCGGCCGCGTGCGATTTTTATACCGCCACCAGCGCCACCGCCACCACTCCTCCGTTCGACAGGCGATGGTCCAGATCCACGGTCGGAGAATGCCCTCCACATGGAGGGATATTATTATTAAGCATCCGACGGGATGATGCTCCTTTTTTTTCACTCTGCGCTTGGAAAGTGGTCGTCGTTCTTTCTCTGTCGATATTTTCTTCGAGTTATTATTAATGGTCATATCTGTTACTGTGCTCGTTTAGTTTTCCTAGAAACTTTTATGGATTTGATGTATGGTGAGCCATCTGTCGCTTTATTTTATTGTAATCTGTGATAAAACTTCCCATCTAAGTGATTTTAAAACTTCTTTGACTCGATGACCTTAACATGTCTTTCGATCAATGTACAGTTAAAATTAATCATTTGTTGTTGGTAGTGATCACTATTAACTATTTCACCAGGTTTCAACACCACGTCAATCGGATCTTGGAAGAAAATCCAAAATGCTAATGACTATATGTAATACAAATTTGATGTTCATATTTCAGAACTCCAATATCAGCCACAAGAAACCTCCAATTTCATCTTTAAAAAATCGAATTGTGGTTGAAAACGTGGCGTATCAAAGCAAATGAGACAAAAATCTATCCATGTGACATTCATCCTTTGTAGAAGAACATGACCCTCAGTAAAATTGAATAATCATGAACATCCGCAAGCAGACAACGTTAAATATCTGGGAATGTATTTCGATCGATATTTGACATGGAAAAACATATAGTTACAAAACGCAGACATGGCGTAAATCCAAATTATCATTAGATAATAAGGTTTTGCTGTATAAGTCAATACTTAAGCCCATTTGGACCTATGGTATTGAACTGTAGGGTACGACTAGCAAATCTGGCATAGATATCCTCCAGAGGTTCCAGAATCAAGTGTTGCGAGTCATCGTCGATACCTCATATTACGTGTCCAACAAACTGATTCAGCGTGATATACCCATAGAACCCATAACGAGTGTGATTCGGAGTGTTAGTGCGAAGTACTTTGAAAGACTATTAGTGCATCCCAATGCACACGCCAAACAGTTAAATGTGCGCGATGACAGTGAAGTGCGTAGACTCAAACGCAATCTGCCATACGAACTGACTAATAGGCACATGGAGTGAGATTTAATAATCTCTAGAATAAGCTGGAATAGTTATTATAATAAATTAGGACAGACTTTAAAATAAGTTAGAATAGTATCTAGAATAAGATTTAGATTATAAGTTGTGCAGTAGATCACTTACTGAAGTGATCCTCTACATGTCAGGATATTTATATTATATAACTGAAATCATATAATAATACTTATTACCCACGGGCAGATTGTTGGCGTTCTAGGAGATTGAAGATTGCAGATTGAAGAAAAACCAAATCCTATGAAGTGTGATAGATGTTATAGTATTATGACTAACAGCTGTTATAGGAGACCAGACCACTAAATGGTCAAAACAAAGCGAGAGAAGCTCATTTTTAATTTAGAAAATTAGTAAATATGCAGAACTGTTAAGAGTTGAGGTTTCCACTATGGTGGTCAATAAATCACTACATCTTCAAAGAGTGCTTATGAATCCCGTGTTCGATACTAGTTCTAAGATGGTAATGAAATTACCTATTTATGGTCGCTTATGGCAAAAGTCCCGCTACCATTTTGTTTGTCTATAACTTTGCTCAAAGAAAAGATAAGTAAGTTTAGTTTTCATAAAAAGGTTATTTGGTCATTGCATTTTTTATTCGTTATGATTTAAAAATTATATCGGCTAAATGGTCACCGCGATTCGTTATGCGAATTTCGGCTCCTTTTAAGGCATTTTTCATGCCATCCTACAACATCGGAGGCTGAATTTCTTCAAGTTCGTGACGAGTATTGTCTTTAAGATATTCAATCGTTTGGGGCCTATTCGCATAAACTTTTTATTAAAAAAAAAGTCTGGTGCTGTTAAATCCGGGGATCTGGCTGGCCATGCTAAATCGCCACTTCACGAAATTAGTCTTCATGGAAAAACGTCATCAATAATTGAATTGTTGAACGAGATGTGTGTGCGGTGGTCCCATCTTGCTGAAACCACATGTCCTCTAGTCCTTACCCTTCCATTTCAGGCATAAGAAAATTTCGAATCATGTCTTGGTACTATTCAGCAGTAACAGTAACTGCAACACCTTGGTCATTTTCAAAGGAATATGGACCAATGATATTTCCAGCATGAATACCACACGATGTAGTTATTTTTAGTGGATGCAATGATGTTTTTTGAATTAATTGACGATTCTGTGTGCCCCAAAAATTGTTCTGTTTACTGACGTGACCACTGCGAAGAAAATGGGCTTCATCGCTCATTATGAATTCAGACGAAACATTTTCAATTTAACCAGACAGTCTTAGGATTGCATTAATGTACTCAACTCGTCTCCATAATAGAATTTGGACGTCTACACTACATAATGGTTAAAGTCACCTGTTATATTAGAGATGTGTTAAATTTAAATTTTTGGTGACAACTTTTTAACGTTTCAACAGCGTGGTAAAAAAGTGCATCAGTCATTTGGGTTGGGATATTTATTGAAAATCGGTCTGTTACAATTTGAAGTATTTGTACAAAAATATTTCTTTTAAATTTTTCGTAAAATAAAGCTACGAATGGGTTAAGGAAATTACATCGTAGTAGTTACCATAACTTGTTAAAAGAAGGTGTTCTATAAATAATCAGCAGTAAAGATCAACTCTACTGTAGTTTTACAAGCCTACCAAACTCAAATGCAACAATAGAATGCAAGATTCGCTCATATACCTCTCTAAGGGTTTATACTGAATGAAAAAAAAAAACAAAAACTTCGAAGGTATACTTTTTACGAGTATCCCAGACATTCAAAGTTCTGCTATATTTCTCTATCTGTTGGGGCGTGTCATTTACTGAACGTAATATCAGGTAGCCTTATTTTGCTGGATAATGTTGTCCCTTAATTGTTCAGAAGACCTAAATAATTTTGAAACCTTAGCTGGGAGGTTCTTGGACACCCGACATATTCGTCAAGCTTAGCTATATTCGACTACCATTTATTTGAATGCTGTATTAACCAATAGTGGACAAATAGTTGCTCAAAACTGTGAAAGATCATAAAAACAGTGAACAATATTTCCAATATTGCTATTGCATTCTATTGCATTCTTCTCAGTTTAGACAGTCGTAAAATATCGATATATAATAGGTTTTAAAATATGTAATTATAAAATCATAAAATACTTGAATGAAGTCGTACTTCATTAGTTATAGTTTTAAGCTCTTTGGGTACTTAGATAAACCATTGATTTAGTCCAAAATAACCTTCATGGACCATTTAAATATTATTTGCTTTTTATCTAATCTATATTAAATGATATAAAATTCAGCTGCTATATATATTTCTGTAGGTACATGAAATCTATCATTAGAATCACATTAGGTACTCATTTCAGATACTAATAAATATGATCGGCCTCGAAATAATATATTTTAACGATTCAAACTGTCTGGGTGGTTCCAAGGCGACTTACAATAACACAGACATAACTAACATCTAATGTATCTAAATTCCCATAACTGTCATATGAATATAAATAGCCCTAAAGTTCTCTAAATATTGTTTAGATTTTTTTTAATTCAAAACAATAACGAACAATAATATTGTAAATGTATTTATTGAGCTAAAAATATTTCTAATTCTAAGTGATAATGATGAGGTTTACTGGAGATAAGAGCCTGTTAAAGAAAAACACTATAATTAAAACAGTAACCATCGACAAAATTCTGTAAAATTAGTTATATTTATAGATCTTGTAAATTTTACGTCTGTCATAATTTTTATTTTCTTACCAGGTTTGCTTCCTTTTTGATATTTTTTATAGTAAATAGAGATCTGGAAATATTGTTGATGATCAACATCTATATAAACAAAGTTTTTGAAACTGTCTAACACTTCTTTTATAGTTTGTAAGTCTTTAATAGTGTTTGCCGTAATCTTAATTTATACAATTAATTTGTCACTATTGTTCAATTCTTATAGATTAGCGAGTCAACTAGTTTCGGAACTATCAAAGTGTCGGTACTCCAATATACCTGGCTACCAGCTAACAATTATTTAATAAATTCCCAGTAAACAAGTCAGCCTAAGATGAAAAAATCTTTAACGAGATTTCGAAAAAAAAAACAAAAAAGGCCTAACAGCAAACAACTATGGAAATCGAAAACAAAGCAGAAGATACCCCAATAGCACAATCAACTCCAAACACCACCTTAACATGGGAAAAATATTAAAATCACAGATCATCCTCTTTGAAATGGAAAATTCAACGATACGAACAATCAAAGAACCACTAAAATTCCAAATTAAACGATTTAATGATCATGAAAGCCTTCCAAGACATGAACAAGGATGCCCACGAGCTACGTGTACTTATACAACAGATATAGGCCCGCAACAGTGAGCTCAAAATTATCAGAATTATTAAAAGAGCAAATCAGGATAATTAAAAAGGGATGATACACAAAGTTTACTAAAGGCACCACAGAAGAGTAAAAGGGAGGTAAACTCTACTGCTTTCTTATGTAGTGAGGAGGACATGGAAAACAATAAACTACCGAAACTACCGACACACCAACCCAGGCCAACCCAAAACCACAAAAGAACCAACTGCCTAAAGCATCCTGCCAACTTTATAGGGTGCGAAAAACGACCACGGCCGAAGAGTCACGGATCGAAACTTCAATAAATCCCTGCACCAGTTCCCCAGATATCTAACTGGGCAAATCAAGGAGGAAAAAGACTTTTTGCTGTTATCGCCAACAAAATATCCTGCCTCATCGGTTAATTTCATCTCGAGCCAAATGATAATTAAAAAACCCACAACCAATTTTTCCTGCTCGAATTCGTCTAAAATGGTTGTCACACATAAAATACTTAACAGATAGATGTGTGGCTGATATCAGCGTGCTACTCTCATTGTCTGGATACTGCTGGGGAGCCCACTGGACCACTTTAATTAAAATCTACAAGGCGATCATACTGTCCAAAATGGATTATTGCAAGGAAACTAAATATCATCCACAATAAAGTTGTTGGATTGGCTCTGGGCGTATTCCAAACAAGTCCAGTCGAAAGTATATATTGTGAAGCAGAAATAACCTTTATTGCTAAAACAGATAAACTCTCAGGTTCAGGAGAAATGTGAATCAACATAAAACATTCTCAGTAGTACAAAGGATCCTACCATCGATTCTGGAAGTTAAAAAGTAGGCTGTATCTAACCTATTTTTCATCTTTTTTCATTTATATTTTCAAACAATTTATCTAATTTTCTTGATCTTAGTCATACATTTTTACATTTCCTACTATTATCCATCCTACAATTAAACTGATCAATATACTTGCAACTCCAAATTTGATTAAATTGAATTTCTGGAATGGCCTTTAAAGCCTTCTTCGATTTGATTTGAATTTCGTTCGTTTATTTCAAGTTATTTGCGAAACACCCTTTATTTATTTCGTCAGTTGATGTTTATATAGACGTACTTCTGCAGGATATAAGTTTTAGATAAAGAAAAAGAGGTCTAGCCCGTACGAAATTTAACGATATAAGCGTTTTCCTGTTCGAATTTAAAAAAAATTAGCCAGTCTCGCTCCTCTACAAAATCAAATAAATCGGTCCCGATTTCGTTTTTGCGCAAATATTTTTCCGCCGAAAAATTTACTTCCACCGATGGGCGATCTTTCAGTGCTTCTCGACTGCCGGATCGAACGGACGCATGTCTTTTCCTACCGCACGCCGAATAGGACACGTGTCTGAACTATATTGTCCCGGATCCGAAGCAGGATAACCGCGGGATACGCGGCCTGCGACATGATTTCCTTGTTGTGCCTACGATCGGTTCGAAAATGGGATGCGAAACTGTAATCTGTACTAAAACCAGCAGGTAGTTGATTTTTTCTTTATTCATAAATAGTTGTTTGGTGTTTTCTTGGTACGGGCGTTGTTTGACTCTATATGTTGGAACTCGTTGGACCAAAAATATCGATGATCATTATGATAAATTTGTCAAATAAAAATTATGAATTACGGTTGATTTTTTTATTCGTAACTTGTTGTTTGGTATAGTTTTCTTGGTATGGACATGTTATGAAATTAACTTGTTGTTTGGTATAGTTTTCTTGGTATGGATGTTATTTAACTCTAGATAATTGTACTCGTTGGACTAATAATATCGATGATCATTATGATAAATTTGTTAAATAAGAATTATGAATCACAGTTGAGTTTATGTTCGTAATTTGTTGTAGTTTTTTTGATATGGACATTATTAGACTCTGAATTTTCGAACCTATTGAAACACAAATATCGAGAATCATTACGATTCATTCAAATCAAAGTTATGAAATGCAGTTAATTTTTTTGATTCGTAACTTGTTGTTTGGTGTAGTTTTCTTGTTATGGACATTGTTTGACCCTAGATGTTGGAACTCGTTGAATTAAAATATCGATGATCATTATGATAAATTTGTAAAATAAAAATTATGGTTTTCGGTTGATTTTTCTTCCTAATCCGTTGTTTTCTAAGGTTTGTTGATATAATATTTTTTAACTTAATGTAGATAGATGCTTGAACTCGTTGGATTAAAAATATAGCTGATCATAATGATAAATTTGTCCCATTATGATTTGTAATTGATTTTTATTAAAAACTGGTTGTTTTCTTAGGTTTTCTTGATATGGAAATTGTTTAATTCTAGATACTCGTTGGACTGAAAAATACGATGATCATTATGATAAATTTATGAAATAATAAAGAATGTATTGCGCTGTTGATTTTTCATTTATTTCAAACAGCTTGATATTGAAATTATGTTTAACTGTAATACCTGATTCGTTGAAATAAAATTATGAATCACGATCAAATTTGTCAAATAAAATAAATGAACTGCAGTGGAGTTTTTGATCCGCAACTTGCTATTTGGCATATTTTTCCCGGTATGAGAATTGTTTCACTGTAGATGGCCAAAATTGCCATACGTTCTGTTGTCAACAATTTGTCAAAACTTAAGCTTCATCCTTAATTTCCTTAGGAGATTTCTTAATAATATAATTACGTGACTCTACCTTTAGGAACTCGTTGAATAAAAATTATGAATTGTTATCATTTTATTCAACTGTCTTTAAAACTTAAGCTTTCTTCTTAATTTCCGTCATAATATAAGCCGCAGTTACGAATTATGGAAGTATTTAATTTATAAAAAAATATTTATAGTGATTTAGCTAGATGCTGGAATTCGTTAGAATAAATATGTCGATGACAACTATGGTACATTATGTCGTCAATAATTTGTCAAATAAAAAAATATGAATTACAGTTTTAGCTTATTTCAACTGTCTTCAAAGCTTCAAATATTTCTTCTGAATTTGTTTCATTTGTACTGTAAAATTAGTAACTGCGAATTATATATAAGTTATTTTCATGATATCAAATCACTGACTTTACTATTAAATATTTAGAGTCAGAAATTGTTTATAAATAGAAGATCTTTCAGCATAAAATTAAACTAATAGACAGTTGTAGTCTTTGTCGTAGATTTGGTGATAGGAGAATCGTTTGACTCTAATTGCTGGAGCTCGTTGGAATAAATATATCGATGATAATTATGATACGGTCTGTCGTCAATAATTTGTCAAATGTTTTGGGAAATACATACTGATGTATTAATCCCGTACTAACCTTGCTTGTGTTTTAATGCACAACAGAACAATAGTAATAAATGTAAATTTGCATCTTAATGGCTTGGTTTACTTGGCTAAGTTTCCGAATATCTATAAGATGTCCATTATAATATATAAAAACTAAATTTCCTCTGAATTATTTGAAATTGGAGGTGTTTTCTATATCTTTACATAATAAAAAGTAGTATTTTCTTATGTTTACAAAATGTTTTTCATATATTTCACAGTATTTTGTTATTAGTTTTGTTATTTTCTATATAGCATGAAGGTTATTTCAAATTGATTGGGGCTAGGTACGAGAACTTGATGGAGTTTGTTCTTTTTACGACATGTATAATATGTAACATGCTTATCAAGACGTTTTGACTAATCAAGAAGTTAGATTGCTTTAAAGGATATTAACTCTTCTCATAAATAAAGAAGTGAGAAGTGGAAAAATAATTTATGAAGTCTTTCTTCAACTAAGGTCAGTTGCACGATCCATCAGACGTATTGTTCATTCATTAAACGAAATTCTTTAATAATATTATAAAAGAAAATTAAATAAACGACAATAATGAATTCGATTCAAATCGTCGGATCGTTTCTTTTGATTTTAGTCGAATATTTAATTAGTGAAGGTTATAGTTAGTTTTAGCGTAATTTTACTAATTGAAGGCCAAGAAGTGACAGCGTGTTTTGTTGTTATACCGCATAGTTATCGCAAATATCCTGTTCGATATTGCCGATTCAATATATTTACATTAGCTGGCTACCTAATTATTTTTTCTTTGTTTTATGGGCTTTCTAGTCTATCGGCTATAAGTTTAAAGTTAATTATCATATTATTTAATATGTATATATATATATATATATATATATATATATATATATATATTATATAAAAAATGAAAAATACAAATAGATAAAAAGGTATCGGCGCTGGGTTTACCTATAGACGAGGCTTGGACAGTCGATGGTGGCATATCTGAACTGAGCGTTGGTCAGTCACCAGTTGATCGAAATGACCCTTCAATAATCTCCCAGATAAACGTCTCGGTGTTACCAGATATTCGTTATCTTGTACTAGTTGGTGCTGCTGGCACCCTGCCTGTGTTCAACATCTAGGATTATATTTCTTAGTACTTTGTAGATCATTATTCCATGATGTAAAATTCGCCATGCCTCAAGATCGATACACATTTAATCTTTTCTTAGTGACCGAACATTTCAGGTAAGAGTGAGCTCATCATCAACCCAACGGTGTAATCCAGGGTTCAAGCATAAGCCCTACCCTTTCCTTAATAGCTATAAATTCTGTTACCACAAGTATCTCCCAACCCATCAAATACAGACTATTCCCTAGACATAGTACTCGTACTATATCATACAGCTCAGGAGTATAAGATCAGTGAGCTAACATTTGAGCGCTGCTTAAACGATCTGTCAGATTGGACTGAGGATTATGGTGTAAATTTTTCCTCGGATAAGTCTATTAGTGCAAATTTCTGCACGAAGAGAAATTATCCATAAACCAGCACCATTAATATGAGAAATTCGTTGATAAATTCTAAAGATTCTCACATATTCTTAGGAGTTATCTTTGACTTTCGTCTAACAGGTAGATGTGTGGCTGATCTAATCTACAATCAATCAATCAATCAATCTACAAGGCAGTCATACTGTCCAAAATGGATTATTGCAAGGAAATTAAATATCATCCACAATAAAGTTGTCGGATTGGCTCTGGGCGCATTCCAAACAAGTCCAGTCGAAAGTATATATTGTGAAGCAGAAATAACCTTTATTGCTAAAATGAACAAACTCTCAGGTTCAGGCGAAATGTGAATCAACATAAAACATTCTTACCGAAATATGATGCTCCAAAAATGATAAGTACAAAGGATCCTACCATCGATTCTGGAATAAAAAGTAGGCTGTATCTATCGTGACGTGATCCACTAGCCATAAACATCAATTTATCAATGAACAAATTTTCTAAAAAAAATAACCTTCTAAGCATATGCATTTTATTTGAATAAATTAAGGAGGAAAAACACATTAAAAAGCTATCAACTCATATATACAGAACAGGAGAAGAGCTTCTGCGTATCTTTGGAGACTGGCATTCTGACAGCTGAGTTATTTGCCATATACAAATCTCTTGATTTCGTTCGGATCGATAAACAAAAATTATGTTAAACGCCACAGACTGTATGAGCTCTCTTGAGTTCCATGTCAAATCATTCACTGTTCCAAACATCCACTGTTCAGAGTCATCATCAACAAAATTAAGATCCTAAAAGAGTAGTTATGACCTTTATGTGTTCTTATTTAATTTTTTGGGACACTTTTCCCAACGATTTCCTATCGTTGCTCTTTTTCATCTTTTCCCATTTATATTTTCAAACAATTTATCTAATTTTCTTGATCTTGGTGATACATTTCTTTTCCTACTGTCATCCATCCTGCAATTAAATTGATACTTTATTTTTATTTGTTTTTTAGTTATATTTGTTGTCTGCTACACTTGTTGGTCCTTATTATTTTCCTCTATTCTTCTTCGTTTTCTTCTATTATTGTTTCTGCACTATACAATATTATTGGTCTTTTTACATATTTTCTTTATAGATATATCGTACTACTATCTCAACATATATTCTGGATTAATTGTCAACATGTGGCGTGTGAAATATGTTCTGTTTTTGACAAATGTTGCGAATGATAGGTATACTGACCTAGGTGAATTTGCCCACGGCTAAAAAAGAGAAATAGTTCATCGACCAAGGGATTCCTCCTTCGGAGAAGACCCAACTACACGAAGAACGGTCATAGACCCGTTAGGCAGAGCCGTAATAAATATGAATCCATTTTAATACTGCAAAATTTCAAAATCTTTACTAATATAACAATATTATCTATCATTTGTTTAACATTATAAATAGTTATTAATATTGTACGATAGCAGAATTTGTATGTATATTGTATATTATAAATGCAAAACATATAGTGCAGCCCAATTCCTTTGCATTAATTTAATTATTTAAATATACACAACGTTTTTTTATTTTCTAGAACAAAATTTACGTGATACCCAGGGAACTTACAGAATTTTTTTACAATTGGAAATAAAACAGAAGAAATGAGTTTCGGTTCTTCTTAATAAATATTTACTTAGGTCCAACAGGTATGTACAAATTATTTGGCTCAGCTTTTCGCCCAGAAATGAACATTTATGAACTCTTACAGTGATGGAATTATGGTTTTACAAAAAAGAAATGACAAAAGATAATCACGGCATTTATAGCATTGATTATATTAGCTCATTACTTTATATTTTATTATAATCCTTTTTTATTATATCCTTTTCTTTTGACAGTGAATATTCTGGTGATTTAAATGAAAGTACTATTACCATATGTGGTACAGTGAGCAAGACTGTACGATGGTATATACCTCATTAGAGACCACTTATAACATAAAATTATTGGAAATGCAATTTTCGGAAATCAATGAATGTAATGGCTCTGGAGGAGGCTGTATCAATGGCATCAATCTCACTTGGTCACTGTCGAAACATAACTTTCATTGGTCCAATACCAACGATTTTCTGTGAACCGTAATGATAAAATAATTACCTTAACTTTTCTGAATAACTATATATACCACATATTAGTCTATCCATGCTCACTAGAAATCAATATTGAATTAAGCTCTTAATATGCGTTGTGAACTGCAATAAACAAAAAACACATTCATAAACTGTAAACTTTGTAGACGTTCAGATCGAATGAACATGTTTTTGATCGATATATGCGAGATCTACAGGCGAAGTTTAAATACTCGTTGAGATTTCCAATTTTCCGAATAATTCTCTGAATTTTTCTCCCCTAAGAGACTTTTAAAAAGTATTAGAAAATTTAAAATAAAAAGAGGAATGAAATCGGTAAAATTGAAAAAAACATATAATAATGAATTTTTATGAATATGAATAAAGAGATATCTAAACAATATCCAACTTTTCGATACCATTTTTGTAGTACGATTTGTCCTTTGCTTCAAAATAGGCCTCAGTTTCATCTATTGTCACATATCGACACAAAAACTCGGGTTTATTACACTTGATCATCTTCAAATACTGATCCGAGTCATCAACTCGTCGTTGTTTTTGGTCAAAAGTGAGCTCGTGGGGCACTATGCACAGAGCTTTCTCATACCCAAATATTCGTGAATGATATGATGTACACGTTTAGTTGATATCTTTAGAGTGTCTGTTATTTCATTTAATTTCAATTTACAGAAGAACTTGCAAAAAAACAGAAGCTGCTTCACTCAAAATGCTATAATTCACAAACTAATGATCAGACAGCTATTAAATTTATACACGCATCTTTTGAGGGTTAGGGCTAACTAAAAAACATATGGATTTAAATCTAGTAGCGCCATCTATGTGTCAGGATTTAATAAAAAACAACATAAATGGAGTATAACTTGATCAAACATTTCCTTAATGTTCCTATAACCATTTTTATCATGTATATGTTCGGTGTTTTCTCTTGATTCCAAACCTGTATGGCTGTGGATGGCGCTATTCGCTTCGCCCATCGTACAATTAGTTATTAAGAGTGCCCCGCCTCTACTCCGGACTAGTCCGGGCAACTCCGGATACCCAGCTTCGGCCGATCTTGCTATTTTCTATTCGTATCGGTACTAGGATACGGGCGATCGCGCTTTCCGCCATCGGTCGACCACAATCTGTCTTGATCGAACTGATTTCGTGTAGATAATTATGAAAATATATTGTAAACAAAGTATACTCGATTTTAAAATTAACATTTGGGAAATCAAAATATTTTAAAATGGTTAAATAAATATCATGTAACGTGAAAATTATATTGAACTAACATAACATTTACAAGAACCGTTATTATTTTAGTTAGAGTCGGATTGTATCACCTAGAATTTTTTCCATTTTCTAAAGACGTTGGAATAAAGAAATATAAAAAAATTTCTATATTTCATTTTCTGAAACTACAACTACAATAAACAATTGTAAAACAACAAAGTTGGATGGTTTTAACTATTCTCTATATCAAATAACAGTTTTATATTTGGTATTATTGAGTTATTCAGTGTATATAGATGCTAATTATGAAGTGTTAAAAACTGTATTTTTTGCTTTTACTTTATTTTTAGTTTTTTTTAATTTACTTTGTTACTGTTATTTTTATTTACTTGACGGTTTCAAAGCTCAACATCTCAAAGGATGTTCAGACAGTCTAGGAGTGGATGAATAAACTATTTCCAGGCGTTTACATGTGAGAGAAACATTTATATAGAGTTTACGTGTGTAAAAGGAGAGAAAGTCACACTAAAATGAATAAAAAATGTGTTGAGCAAAAAGCAAATTCTTCTCATCTTTTCCAAACATATATTTACATTTATTGCAGCTATGCCTATTCAAATATTCCATCCTGTCGATATGTTTAGATCTATTTTTGCTTAAAGTGACAAATATATATTCAATATATATTATACAAATATAATTAAATTAGGAAAATATATATCACTACAAAGTATAAAACAAAGTCGCCTTTTCTGTCCCTATATCACTATGTGCGCTTAAATCTTTAAAACTACGCAACGGATTTTGATGCGGTTTTTTTCAATAGATAGAGTGATTCAAGAGGAAGGTTTATATGTATAATACATGCATAATATACTAAGGCAACATTGCTAATTTTAGAGGTTTCTAACGTGATGTCGTAAATTAACCTATTTTTTTAGGCTTATTTAGCAATTAGCAAAAACGCTGCCTAACCCTACGAGTTAGATCAAATTAATGTACTACAGTATTGTACACCATAAAAAGGTCTACAAAAAAGTCCGCGATGGTATATGTTTATCTTTTAGGGATAACCCACATTAACCATTTTTATTGTTTACTTTTTACGTGAGAGAATGGCTTATTTACGAAGCTATTTTAAGCAATACGGCATTAATCCCTATCGAATTAAGTACCTTAAATACAGTGTGCAATTAATATAGATCAATATGGTTCCATACAGCATGTAAATTAAACAAATATTTTCGGAGATATTACAAATTTAAAATTTGCGTTTAAAAATGTGTAATGTAATAAAAATTGTATGAATTTAGATATTCCAAAGATAGCAGGAAATCTTCATAGTAAGTATAGGGGAAGAGGAATTGTTTTACTCCAAATTTAATGCGTGCAGGCCAAGGGCAGTAATGAATGAACCAAAATTACTGGATCGATTTTAATCATGTTTTCATTGAGTGATATAGGCATATATATTTTATGCCCGTGCAAAGTCGGAGCGGGCCGCTATGTTTTTATATACAACGTTCATATTTTTTCTGCAGTGTATTTAATTTAGTATCAGCATTGCACCCGTGCGAAGCCGGGGCGGGTCGCTAGTAAAAGATATACGAAATGTTAATGTACCTGAAAATTTTTTTGCAAAGTTGGTATCAGCCCTTAACAAAAACATGTCTAAAAAAGGCAGCTGAAGCGATTCAATACCATGTGAACCTCATGACAACCATGCTCCATGGATTTCAACGTGCGAATGCTAGTTTTGATGTTTTAACAGCGGCGATTTTGACACCGAAGACAAATGGGGTTCGCTATGGACTATAATTGATGTGTTTGAGCCAAGTACTACGGGAGTAAATGGCCGAAATACGAGAAAAATACAACAATGTTACTCTTCAGCATGACAACACTCGACCACATGATGCAAAATCAGTAAAAACATAATTGGAAACATTAAAATGGAAGTACTACCTCACTTACTCTATTCTCCAGACCATGCTCCTTCTGATTACTACTTGTTCCAACAAAGGGGTTATGACCTGTTCGAGCAGCACTTCACTTCTTATGAAGCTGCTAAAAAATGGATAGATTCTTGGATAGCCTCAAAAGATGCATCACTCTTTCGAGATGAAATCCATAAATCGTTCTTGTTTTGTTAGTTGTTGCTAATTTTTTTACAATCATATTATAGGAGGTAAAGAGTGGATTATTAGCAGATGATCTGAACAAATACCATAATAACTTGCAATAGCACCAAACTTAAATTTATAGTGTAACTAGCGACCCGCCCCGACTTCGCACGGGTTTAATGCTGATACTAAATTAAATACACTACAGAAAAAATATGAACGTTGTATATAAAAACATAGCGGCCCGCTCCGACTTTGCACGGGCATAAAATATATATGCCTATGTCACTCAATGAAAACATGATTAAAATCGATCCAGTATTTTTGGTTCATTCATTACTGCCCTTGGCCTGCACGCATTAAATTTGGAGTAAAACAATTCCTCTTCCCCTATACTTACTATGAAGATTTCCTGCTATCTTTGGAATATCTAAATTCATACAATTTTTATTACATTACACATTTTTAAACGCAAATTTTAAATTTGTAATATCTCCGAAAATATTTGTTTAATTTACATGCTGTAAGGAACCATATTGATCTATATTAATTGCACACTGTATTTAAGGTACTTAATTCGATAAGGATTAATGCCGTATTGCTTAAAATAGCTTCGTAAATAAGCCATTTTCCCACGTAAAAAGTAAACAATAAAAATGGTTAATGTGGGTTATCCCTAAAAGATAAACATATACCATCGCGGACTTTTTTGTAGACCTTTTTATGGTGTACAATACTGTAGTACATTAATTTGATCTAACTCGTAGGGTTAGGCAGCGTTTTTGCTAATTGCTAAATAAGCCTAAAAAAATAGGTTAATTTACGACATCACGTTAGAAACCTCTAAAATTAGCAATGTTGCCTTAGTATATTATGCATGTATTATACATATAACCCTTCCTCTTGAATCACTCTATCTATTGAAAAAAACCGCATCAAAATCCGTTGCGTAGTTTTAAAGATTTAAGCGCACATAGGGATATAGGGACAGAAAAGGCGACTTTGTTTTATACTATGTAGTGATAGCACATATCACATCGAAACATTAATCAAAGCGAAGAAATAAAAAAGGAAGTTATTTTTTGGATTATACATCTCCAGCTACATTCTTCTTTCATCTAAAATCAAAAACGCGTTGCATATTAAATTGCTTCGAACAATCTATTATGTATCATTCTAGACTATGACTAATGTATGTTTCAACAGTATATCAACTGACCCAACAAGCTCCATTCACCCTCTCGCTGAGTTGGTGTTATGAAGAAGCTAAATGGCTTCGAATTTTTGGTGTTCAAGAAGTTCTATAGGCTGATTCTAGAATAGTAATAGAATTGATTTGCACATTACAACCCCAATGTTGAACACCATAAGCCCAAACATGCATGACAATCTGTCTATAAGTCAACTCTTTGTTAAAAGTTGAGGGCTTACCAAGTAGTCAGTACATTTTCTATATTGATTTGTTTATAAAATAGTTCGTCTTTTCTTTTTAATATGGACTTTCTTTCCACCAGAGAATTAAAAAAATATATTTAAAATCAACTGGTTGATGATTCCAATCTTCAAAAGATAGACAGGATATTATTTCTTACCAGTGGCGGAAACAGAAATTTACCCTCGACATGCCCAAGGGTTTGGAATAGATAAATTCTGTTCCTTTCGCAACCAGGAGAATATGAAGAAGAGCAGATGAGCATCGGTGATACTTTTCTATCTGGTGGTTCATCGTGCTGTAATAGCCTAACACATTATTCATGCTATGCAATATATCTTATCTTGTTTGCTATTAGATATTTCTACCTTATATATATATATATATATATATATATATATATATATATATATATATATATATATATATATATATATATATATTATTGCCAAAATAATTGGAGAAATCATGGAAACATGTATTTATTTAAAGTATTGGCTACTTGATTCTATACATCTTGCCTATCTTTCAGAGAATTTATGGACGCCATCCCAAGAACTGTTTATCCTTCGAACAACCATTCATCGAGCCATTTTCTAACTTCTTCGAAATTGACGAAGTGCAGGTTTGCAAGTGCGTGTCCCTTTGTTGCGAAAAGTTGATAGTCGGACGAGGCAAGGTATGGAGAGTTCGGCGGGTGCGATAATATGTCCCACCATTTGGGTGACATTTTAAAGCATTTGCTTTAAATGATTCCTTGGTCGGTTTTGCTCGACTTCAGCCGATCATACCTTTGAAACAGCATTTCGCAGACGATTTTCCCATTTTCCATTTGCCTGTCATTTAATTGATGTGGCACCCATCTTCCCATCTTTTGGATTTTCCCCATTGTTCGTAATCGATCGCTAATCGTTACTTGAGCCATGTTTAACGCCCCTGCCAATTGTTTTTGAGTTTCGGTAGGTTGTTCATCCAATAACCCTTGCAGTTTCACAGCTTCAAACTTTTTCGGCCTACCGAAACATTCCTTGTCTTGCACATCGAAAGCACCACTTTTGAATTTTCGAAACCACGCCTCACATGTTCTTAAAATTGAAGAATGCTCACCGTAACATTCTACAAGCGAACGATGATGCACACTTGGTATGATTTCCTTGAATAGGATATGTTTGTCTATGTAAGAAAATATAAACATTTTACATATATATTTCTCTAAATAAATTAAATCCTTAAAATTTGATGCTACTTTAAGCATATTTTTAAAATGCAACCATACTAAGACTTTATCGTTACAACCTCAGGAGAAACAATCTATTACGTCCGTGATTCCTAAGAGACAATGCCATCTAACTTTAACCTAATTAACATAGGAATTGAAAATATTTGGACAGTGCCGCAACCTTCAACAGAAACAACTGTACCAATCAATCAAAACAGGTAGACCTTAGACTATTTGCATCCTTGATATTTTCCCCACTACAGCTATCAGTTTACGACGTTTACAAAAAAAGTACGAAAATGATTCAGACGCGTTATTAGCCGATAAATGACTCTGTCGTACCGCAAATGGAACCTTTCGAAACGCAGAAACGATACCGAGACCATCCTGCAACATTGATAACTACGCGTTACGCACATACACACACACATACATATATACACGCACACAAAAAACCTGTCATACCACCCTGAACTATGATCAATTGATTTTATTTACTGACGAAGGCCGCTTGATAACCAATACGTTTTTTCTCGCTGTCGACAAATATAAATTAAACAATTATTATTTTTAGTTCTTCCTTATTGGCCGATTCATGGACGTTTGCATTTGTTAGTTTTCTATCCAATTTCTGAAATAATATTTCTGTTCTGTTTGCATAACGAGGTTTTGTTTTGTCGTTCTCTTTGCTGTTGTACGTTTATATGTTGGAAATTCGCGTATTCGAAAATATTTCTGATGTTGAATACCTTTCGCGTTAATAGTTTTTTACACTGACAAGGTAAAACATACACAGTATACAGTAAATTTCGTTATTACTAGGTATTTGTATGAAATCTTCTCATTTATATACTTTAAGAGGTCATTTATTGAGAAAAATTGGTACAATATATATAAATCAAGATATTTTTCGTAATTTTGTACGACTTTTTTTCATCCATGTGGCAATATGACCGAAATAGCAATAGTAGTTTGGCAGCAATCCAATCATCTATGCATTTTCGCACTCCTTCAGCATTTACTGTTTTTTTAAACCAATGAAGCTATGCTGCATTAATTTAAATAAGTGTTTATCAGGACGATAATAGGGATGGTAATTATTAATCTATGACTTCTTTCGCCAAGGATTGTCGTCAAAGAACCACTTTTCATCGCTAGTCACAATACATCATGGAAAACGATTCTTGTTTTGCTTGGTAAGCAATGAAAAACCGATATTAAAACGGTTGGAAATGGTCCTCTTCTCTTATGGAGTTGCATCAAAGGCAAAGTTCTTTGGGAGTTGAAGTTTAGTTTTCATGCAATAGGTCTTACAATTTGACATTTTAAAACTTTTTGGTTCTTCAGGTTATTCTTTGTCATTGATGTCAAAATTAACACTTTTAAATCACTAAATTTAAGGCCAAAAATTGGTATATAACGTAGCAGTATCTCCAAACGTTTCTAAAAGTGTTAGGTGGCTTTGGCATCAATACTTTTCAAATTTAACAAGAAAAATAATGACTATCGAAAAATTTGAACGTTCTATGATTGTCGTCGGTATATACAGAATATCTCAATAATACTACATGTAAAATTATCATTTTTTTGTAAGAAAGTGTTAAACACATAGAATTTAACTGATACTTCGCATTTTACCGAATAGATATCGTTGATCAAAATGCATGCAAACTCCTAATAGTGCATATTATACATGTAATAATTTAAATTTAATTTTCTATGTTCCATAACAATAAAACTACAATATAAAATGAACTTGTCTACGAATCAAACCAGAAGCCTCAAAAATGATATGAACTTGTCTCCTAAGGGAATGTCAGTGTTTAGAAATCAGTCAAGAAAGTGTTAACGTCAGTTTTTTGGAATATTACAGGATACTTTCGCAAATTACGGATTGGAGAAAACTAAATGGATGCAAAAGTTTGTAAAGAAAACCTATTTTTCAAAATACAAATAAAAACATCCCAAAAAAGATCACTAAACAAGTATTAACTATTTCAAGATCCACCTTGTTTACCACATTTTTAGACTAAATCGATATAGGAAACATAAAGTCATGATACAACTAGATTCATCTTCAATATCGAAATATCTGGAGTGAAAACTAGCAAACCAATTCTGACACTACATATAGTTAAACACTCATCATCATAAAGACCACGCAAATCCCAATGAGCTTATGCTGTAGAAAGAGCCAATTATTGATATAATCAAATGTGTCGATCAAGTCTTTTTCTTTTCTACCATAGAATGCAGGGTTATAAATGTAGTTCCAGTACCATCTAATGGTTATACAAAATCAGTACGTAGATCATCAGAAATCTCAACAGACATCTTAAAAATCTTATGAATATTTCCATTCATAAACACATTTTTCTGACACATAACATACAGCCAGAAAAACAGTAGAAGGCCATAGATGATTGTTCGAACAAATACTTATTTTTAATTAAAAAAACAACTAAATACTATGCCTAATATATTATATAAAATCATATGTATATAAAAAACCTATCTATTTAATATACTAGGACAATAAGTCAAGGTTTTTTTATCGAGCCATATATAGGTTAAGGTCGCGAATATGTAGCAGCGTTAACATAATCTCGTTGATGTTTTTTGAAGCATATTTTGATGTCTCCGGAAATTCCAAAGCAAAATTTCCAAGAAAATTGTTTATATTTGGCTAGTAGTAAGTAATAAATTAGCATTGTGAAAAAATACTTACATTTGTAGTTGCAACTATATTATAACTATATTATTTATATGAAATTAATATGTCTTTGATTGTTCTCATGGTGTTCTGATGGTTGTCGAATACACGATGATTTCTAATGATATTTAGTATCATTATCGTTTGTTTTTTGTTGGGTGAAAATTAGTGATTTATTAAAAAAAAAACAAAGAAGTGTCATGGGAATTATTGTTCATAGTTCAGCTAGTGGTTATTTCTGCTTCAGTTTGCATCTTTTGCATCTAACTATATAATAAGGATAACAAGCTATATTTGTTATAAATTAAACTTCTCTGATACTAGTTGTAGAAGTTTTTAAATTAACTTGAATTATTTGGCGAATTGACATCATGTTGATATTTCATGGTATCGTTTCACCAGCTCTTTTACATCTCCCCGAAAGCATACCTCTTGTCCTTTACCCGGACCAACTACTTTTTCAGGAAAAAAATCAACAAAATTTTTTTAAGAAGTGATCATTAACCCAACTAAGAGATATTATGATATATACATGTTATACATAACATACTATTAAGTTATTGTGGGTGATACCATGATTTTATTGTTGTGTTCGGAATCAGCACAGGAAAAATTTCGTCTTCACCAGACAGTATTCCAAGTGTATATTTGTTACCCTATTAATTTCAGCAAAAGAAGCTAAGAACACAAGGATGCAACATTACTCTTCGTTAAAAAGATGAACCAATTTTTAAATTTACCTGCAATATTTTTTTATTAAGTAAGGGTGGCTAAAATAAAAACAAATTAATATTAAGAAATAACCATATTCATCTCTAATTCTGCATCAATAATATCCCTTCCCATCTCATAAATATAATGTGCTTATGCCAAAGTTCTTTGAAGCTCTTTAAATAATTTATAGCCTTCAATTTGAACTCAATCTCCTCAATTAACTCAAAACGATATCTGGCATTGGGTTTTTGTGAGTTAATTGATTAGCCAAAAATCCGACTAAATCATGCCAATAAGATAGATACAGTATGACTTAAGTTGAATTTTTTTAATGAAAAGTTGTGTTATTCAACGCATAACCATCATAAAACAATCCTTGTTGATACTTTGACAATAAATGAATCGATAGTTTTCACAGTAGTATAATATATAAATAGAAATTTAAGTTAGCTAATAATTTTTAATTAGTAAAGTTTAAATCAATCTAAATGATTAATAGTCATAAAATTTCACTTAAATATCATTATAAATTACTCTATAATTAAAGAAATGCTAAATTACGTATATGTAATAACATGGATATTAATATAACTATAATTAAGAATATTAATCAAGCAATTCAGGTATTATGCAACAAAACAAATGTGAAACGAAGATTCTTTACAATACCTTAAATTTTTATTAAAATTACAAGAAACTTATCAATATATCTTAGTTAATAATTCTAGAAGATATTTTGTAAAAACTATGCATTCAAATACATACATTTTCTGCAGTGATATACAAATTATAGACTAGATGACTAATAATGAATAACAAAAATATTGATTTATAGTAATAATAGATGATTAATACATTCAACCATTAAAACACAATTAAAAGCGGTCTTACTAAGATTTTAGCAAAAACAAAAGCACAGTATTTCAAAATTCACCTTGTTGGGAGCTCTACGAAACATTGATGTGGGTTACCGTCTCAAGCATCTCTTCCGCATTCAACCCTTTGAACTTTTAGCGCAGTTTGGATGTATATGGATGATTTATTTTATATGTCACGCTTTAAAAATAAACTTTGTGCTACCAAAGGAAAAAAAGAAAAATTTAATTGGAATTTATAAAGGCAAATAGACTGTACTGTGTGACTGTAACTGAAATAGTAATATTAAAAAGAATATCAGAACCTTGATAAAAGTGAAGTCAGTGAGTATTCCACGAAACACACTAACCACGAAATATGGTAGAATATTGAAGAACTCTAAGAACATTCATAAATGCAGGTAATAACTCCAAAGAATATCTAATAATAGCACAATTGCCAATTAGGAACTGTGACTATAATGCCATTGAAATCAATTGCCCTCTATCTGGTAAGATAATCAAAATTGCATTTAATGATGATAATTTGAAGATACAAATGCAAAGGTATTTGACAGAGCTACCAAAATATTCATTTTATATAGTTCAAAAAGTCGAATTGTGGTTGAAAACGTGGCATATCAAAGCAAATGAGACAAAATCTACCCATGTGACATTCACCCCTTGTAGAAGAACATGTCCCTTAGTAAAATTGAATAATCATGAATTCGCGCAAGCAGACAATGTTAAATATCTGGGAATTCATTTTGATCGACGTTTGACATGGAAAAAACATATAATGACAAAATGCAAACAGCTTGGTGTTAATCCAAACCAAATGTATTGGCTAATAGAGCGTAAATACAAATTATCATTAGATAACAAGGTTCTGCTGAGTAAGTCAATACTTAGACCCATTTGTACCTATGGCATTGAACTGTGGGGTACTACTAGCAAATCTAACATAGATATCCTCCAGAGGTTCCAGAATAAAGTGTTGCGAGTTATCGTCGATCCCCCATATTACGTCTCCAACAAACTGACTCACCTGAGTGTGATATCTCTTTAGAACCCATAACGAGTGTGATTCGGAGTGTTAGTGCGAAGTACTCTGAAAGATTATTAGTGCATCCCAATGCACTCGCGAAACAGTTAAAGTGCGTGATGACAATGTAGTTCATAGGCTCAAACGCAAACTACCATAGGAACTGATTAATAGACACATAAAGTGAGATTTAATAATATCTAGAACAAGTTAAAATAAGTTAGGATAGACTTTAAAATAAGTTAGAATAACATTTAGATTATAAGTTGCATAGCAGATGACTTACTGAAGTGATCTCCTACATGTCAGGATAATATAATAATATTTATTGCCCACGGTTCATTGCCAAATGAACAACTTGCAATTTTAAAATTTATTTTAATAATAGCCTTAGAAACTTATAGGCATGTGCAGCTGGAATAGTTTATCATGCAGTTTACAAAATCTGTATTTAGACATGATTTAACATATTAAGTTCTCCTATGACAATAACCATACAATTTTTTGTAATCTAACCATGATGGAATTTGATTAATATTTGTTGAAGGTTGAATTTAATTAATATTTCTCTTTGTATTTTGGATATTTATGGCCGTTTAATAGTGAAAAGCAGTGAGTGTTCAATGAGTTGATTTAGAAGTCAATTTTATTATATATCGTTGGCATTCGAATTCTGTGGTAACATTGTTTATATTGACTTGATACGCACTAGTACAAATAAACCCACCACGTTATATAAAGTTTAATTTTTCATACTATTTGGAGGACACCTGTGTAAACAATATAGAAGTCATACAAAGATTCTAGAACAAGGTACTAAGGGGTATTGTCAATGCCCCTTGGTATATAAGAAACAGCCAACTACACAGACATCTGGGAGTAGAGATGGCGGCAGACGAGATAAGAAATATTGCAAATAAGCATGAAGAACGGCTTAATAGCTATAGACTGTAGCTACTACTTGAGAGACGAAGCTATCAAGCTGCTAGACCAAAGTGAAATAGTGAGAAGACTTAAAAGGACCGAACCTTTTGAGCTAGCGTAGTACAGTGGGTTAAAAGAGAACTGTGCGTGCTGTGAGGTGTAACCAAGAGTGAACATAACTGTGAACTATTTGGTAATTGAAAAACGAATAAAACCATTCGGAACGCATATACACAATAAAGAAAACTAATCAGGCCTAACCTCAAATGTTATCAAAGTTTTATTTACCTCGATATTATGTTAATTACACTTGAGACATAATTAAAGGTACTTCAAATAGTAAATAATCACAGTGGTCTTATTGATGTGAATAAATTACCGATGTCCAAACTATACTGACAAGATTTAAACATATTTCTAACTTCTAATATTTTCTGCCTTGAAACGAACATCAGAATGTCTAATCATAATATAAAATCACTAAATTAATGTGTAAATAAGACCTGTATCCATACAAACTGTCCAATGCGACCTAAACAACTACGTCACGCGCAGATTTGGTGAGCAGTGAAAATCCATTTTTTTGCAGAAAAAAAAAACTTAGAATTGTCATAAAGAGTTTTTCGGAAATACTCATCTAGCCTATTATATAACGCGGCATCTCTAAAAGTACGAACTCGTCGAAAAAGCGGTATAAAAATAATCATTTTACATACAGAAATAGGTAATTCTACTCGATTCACGGGCTTATTAGAAAGTGCAACGGTTTGAAGAAAGTTTGCAACCGGTCAGATAAAATAAACAGACTTTCGCTTTCACTACGCCGTAAGAACTAACAAAAATGCCACTTTATTATTAGATTATATGCAATAAATATGCTCCGGCCAGATGGTATAACTGTAATTGTTAGATCGATCGGTCGTGTTTATTACGACACCTTTCCTTCATCGATGACGGCTCCGAGGCGCAAATCGCATCTCGACAAACAACTGACGACTTGTTCTTCCGCAGTTTTGCGAGATTCGATATCTTTAAATAATAGAGAAACGTTATGTATTGGGACCAGGAATTAACTCGTATAATTCTTAGCTTAACGATGTTCGCCGAAAAGTTGGCGCATTAACTTGCATTAACCATAGCAAAACAAAAATAGTTTGAGTTTGCCATGTTGCCAGTTTTTCAAAACAAGAAGTTTTGAACAACAAAAAGAGAGAAGTTAGAACAACAAAAAGTTTTTATCTAACAGGTCAATTGAAAAGTCTCCGGCCGACCATAGTAAAACATATTTTTTTGGAAAAATTAATTTTTTTTCTTCAACATAATTCCTCAGTTTCGGCGATCACCCCTTCATTCGACGAAAATGTCTTCCCAGCGAGCATTTTTTTTGAGATCTGAGAAAAGGAAATAGTCGCTGGGGGCCAGATCTGGAAAATAAATGGATTTTTGTCTTTGTGAAGCAGCACTTTCTTTTTCTTCAAATGCGGCCGTTTTTCGGCGATTTCGTCTTTCAAACGGTCCAATAACGCAATGAAATAGTCGCTATTGATGGTCCTTCTTTTTTCAAGGCAGTCAATGAAAATTATTCCATGCGCATCCCAAAATACTGTCGCCATAGCCTTGCCAGCCGACTGTTGCGTTTTCCCACGCTTTGGAGCGGGTTCATCGTGTGCAGTCCACTCGGATGACTGTCGATTGGACTTTGGAGCGAAATGATGGAGCCATGTTTCATCCATTGGTACATATCGACTAGTCAACTCGTCGTTGTTTTTCGTCAAAAGTAAGCTAGGGCGACTCCTATTTTGCACAGAGCTTTCTCAAACGCAAATATTCGTGAATGGTATAATGTATATGTTCAGTTGATATCTTTAGAGTGTCTGCTATTACATATAATTTCAATTTATTGTTATTCATAATAAAATCATTTTGTAGATTTTTTAAGTGTTTTCGTCGGTAACAACGCCTTTTGGGCGTCCACTGCGTTCACCGTCTTCTGTTCTAACTTCATCACGTTTAAACTTAGCATGAAAATCCTTGATGGTTTATTTTCCTGGGGCTCTGTCTGCAAACTCGGCATCAATCTGTTTTTGCTTAAACTGTATATTCCCTTCAAAAAGCAATCAACACGCGAAATTCCTTTTTATCCATTTTTTTCACAATAGCAAAAGTTGCTTCACTCAAAATGCTATAATTCACTAACTAATGACCCATGCTGTCAAATTTATACACGCATCTTTTGAGGGTTAGGGCTAACTAAAAAACATATGTATTTAATTCTAATAGCGCCATCTATGTGTCAAGTCGGGGATTTTTCAATTGACCTGTTATAATTAACCATGAAGAATCAAGAATACCTTGCTGTACCTTTTTTTTGAAATCTTTGTAATATTTCTATTGCTTTATCTAGTAGATCCCCAAAGTTAACACCATAAGTCCACATTGATTTCAAGACTAGTTAGTAAAGGAAAAACTCATTATATATTGACAGGGCTGAATATCTATCCAATAACCAGTACATTTTTTGTACTTCAGCTTGAATTCTTCACATTTTTTCTTAACATGTAGCTTCCACTTGGGATTAACATGGGCCATGCCAATATATTTGGCTGTATTTCCATATGGGACTAATTTTTTCCGTCCAGCATTGTATTTCGGCAATAGCTGTTTGTAAATTTTCGGTCTATTCAGTGTTGCTTGGAGATAACAGCTAAGATTGCAGTGACATCTGCAAATGTAGCAACAACATTTTCATTGACATGTAGACAAGTTCCGAGTGTATAGCTGATAAAGGACTTGTCCCAATATATTCCCCTGTAACACACTTGCTTCTATTTCCATCAAGTTAGACTACGCATCTTCTTGTATGACTCTGAAATATCGGTCTATATGACTCTAAAACTTTCAGGTATTGGTCAAGGAGGAGCATTTTAGATTGCTTTAAACCATTATGCTTTATCGAAAGCTTGAGCAATATCTAAAATATTGCAAAACAAATTTTAATTTCTTCTTGTGATTTCATTTATTTAAATAATCTGAACGATATTTAATAGATTAAACACATTTTAATTACAGTATGTTTCCACTTAGAATAAATTTCTATTATTAGTTGATATTATGTAAAGCAATCGATTATATCACTTTAAAGTGATTACCCCAACTTCTACTATATTATTTCTGCGCTGTATAAATAATATGTCTGATAGTGTACGGCTTAAACTTGGCCTTGATCCAGAGCATCATCAGCACTGAAACGAACGATCCTGCTGAATATTATGTGGCCGATAAAAAAATTCTCGGGTGCTTTGTAGGTCACGCGAATATTTCTATTGGCGAATCGTACACACACATATTCATAATTTCGTTCAGTCTTTGTGTTTTATTTTTAAAAGTAGGTCAATCATTTTACTTTTAAATTGTCCAGATAAACGATATCAATATATCAGTTCAGAATTGCTAGTAACTAGGAATATAAATATTTTTATTCAGCGTAAAAGATTATTTTTAGTGGAATGTCTCAATCTACTAATAGAAAAACTACGAGATAATTTTAAGATTATATTATTTATTTTATTTATGATTGTTGAATAATAGATTGATTATAATTTGTATACATGTTTGATGCATAAGTTCTTGTTCTTATTGTTCCTTTTGTTGTTGAAATTATGGTTTTATATCCATAACATTTTATTATTTATCAATATGTTATTACTAGTCGTTGCCGATTAACTTACAACTTGTTTCTATAGTGATGTAAAAAGAGATATTTATCTAGAAAGATCACAGGTCCCTGCTTAGTGCTTAATAAAATTAATGTAACACTGTTTTTACCATTTTGCCACTTGACTACATAACTACAAAAGATCATTTCTCACAAGAGCTGCAGCACTTCGGTACTGAATCTCTTAATATACTCTATGATAGTTGGAATCCGAAGATCTCGGTATAAATAATTGTTCCTGTAGCATCTGTGGTGTAGGCCGCAATAGTTTTGAGTACTCATGAACAGTTTGGTAGTAGGTGAGATCAATTGGCACTGATACTCTCGTACGAATAAATATATATAATAATATAATATTAATATTATATATAATATAATAATATAATTTTATATATATAATACGATAAATATAATATTAAGAAAAAATATTTTCGGTTTTCGATTTAGATTGCTTTCAAGCTACATATCTCTATCTCTACTTATTGAAAAAAGTCATACTATAGAGCGGATCAGTCCATAGTTATTGCGTTTTAAAAATTGATATTCTGGAATATTATTTCGTGTGATATTTATAGTGATAAGTGAACGACTGTTAAAATTGTTTTTCATTTTAAAGATGTACCTTGTCTTTTCACATCAATTACTGGAAAATTTTATGAGCACAAGAATCAGTTACGTAATATTAATAATAATTTACCTGTTCCTTTTTTTGTCACAAAATAGGTCAGTTAATTTCCGGATTATTATATTTTTATATATTTTTAATCTATCAACCGTTATATAATAATAATTTGCTCATTTTGTTGTATTTTATTCACGGATTCAGTTTTTTTTTTTTTTTTTTTTTTTTTATAATTATATACATTGTTACTAGTCGTTGCCGACTAACCTACAATTTGTCCTTATAATAGCTTAAATCTAGGTATATATCTAATAGGACTCATCAGTCCTACCTAGTCTCTAACATAATAATAATTGTTTTAACACTTTGAGTTTTTTCTAATGCACCTCACTGCACTACACTACAACACACTACACAAGTTCAAATGGTTTGGTCCTTTTGAGTCTGCGTCCGGTTTTGGTGTTGTCTAAGAGTTGTAATACTTCGAAATTAACATGAGAGTGAAGTCTCTCCTCATGTCTCTTTGCAATTCTTTTAATTTCTTGATTGACAGTCGGTATCTGAAGATCTCGATGTAAATAAATGGTCCGGTAATATCTGGGTGCACCTACGATGCTTCTTAGGACTTTGTTCTGGAAAACTTGTATTAGATTTATGTTGCTTTTTGCGGAACATCCCCATAATTGTATTCCGTATGTCCATATAGGTTTTAATATTTGTTTATATAGAAGTAATTTATTATGTATAGTTAATTGAGATTTTCTTCCAATTAGCCAATACATTTTTCTATATTTTAACTCAAGTTCTTTTCTTTTCTTTTTGACATGTTCCTTCCACCGTAGTTTTGCATCAAGTGTCATTCCGAGATACTTAGCATTATTGCTGTATGGTATGACAGTGTGGTTTATGGTCAATGGTGTAAGCGCGGCCTGTTTATAGGTGAATTGAACATGCACAGATTTGTTTTGGTTAATTTGTATTTTCCAGATTTGGGTCCATTTATTTATAGCGTCAGTAGCCTGTTGTAGTTTTCGGGTTGCTTCTTCGCTATTGTTTCCGACAGCAAGAATAGCAGTATCATCAGCAAATGTAGCCATTGTAATGTTTTCGATTTGTGGTATATCACATGTATAAAGTAGGTACAGAATTGGCCCCAGTACACTTCCTTGTGGTACACCTGCTTTAGCTTCTTTTATTGTAGAGTAAGCTTCCTCTTGTTTCACTCTAAACATTCTGGCTGTGATGTAAGATTTTAATAGTTCGGTGTGTTGCTTCGGTAATATTTTCTGTAGCTTATGGACGAGGCCTTTGTGCCATACCTTGTCGAAAGCTTGTGCTACATCTAAGAATACAGCTGAGCATACTTTATTATCTTCATAGGCTTTTTCAATAACATCTGTTATTCTATGCACTTGATCAATCGTTGAATGTTTGGTAATAAATCCAAACTGGTGTGTTGGTATTAGGTTTTTTCTCTCTATAATTGGTTTTAATCTTTTCAAGAGGAGCTTTTCAAATACCTTAGCTATCATCGGTAACAGTGAGATAGGTCGATAAGCTTTTATATCATTTGGTGATTTTCCAGGTTTTGGAACCATTATTATTTCAGCCATTTTCCAAACGTCTGGGACATATTTCAGTCGAAATGCTGCATTGATTAAGTTAGTGAGCTTTATAATACCCTTTCTTGGCAGATTGTGCAGCAATTGCCCTGTTATTAAATCATAGCCTGGTGATTTATTTGGCTTGATGTTAGTTTTAATAACGTTGGTGACTTCTTTCGGAGTTGTTAATTGAATTGTCGAATTTTCGCCGTCTATGTCCGGTAAAGTATGTTCAATTTCACTTTCGTTTGGTTTGAAAGTTTTCTCTAAATGGTCAGCGAATGCTTCTGCTTTCTCCAGGTTGCTGCGTGCCCAACTTCCATGCATGTTTCTTATCGGAGGACTATGTAGACAGGATCGTTTTAGGTATTTAGTGGCTTTCCAGAGCGAGTAGTCTGTGTTCTTGTCATCTGTTAAATTTCGTAGATAGTTATTTATGGAATTGTTTTTAATTTCCAAAATTTCCCTCTTCAACCTTTGTGTTATGTTGTTTAAGATATTCTTATTTTCAGGTGTTCTATTTTGCTGCCATTTTTTCCGTAGTTTTCGTTTTTCAGCTACCATTTCCTTGATTTCTTTCGGGTAATTTATTCCTTTGGTTGAAGTTTTAATTTCTGGAGTGTTATTCCAAGCAGCCTGTTGGATGTCTGCAACGAATTTTTCGGTTTCATAATTTAATTGGTCTTCTGTCTTAAGGGGAACATTTAGTTGAATTCGATTGTTTATTTCTTCAACAAATCCTTCCCAGTCTGTCCTCTTGTTGGTTAATGTTGGATTTTGTTGTTTTCTTATAATGTTTTCACTCAGCGTCAAAATCACAGGTGTGTGATCTGAACTTAAGTCAAAATTTTCTTCAACTTCCATGTAGTTAGTGGTTATGTTTCTAGCTATAAAGAAGTCTAACAGGTCTGGAGTTTTCTCTGGATCGGTAGGCCAATAAGTTGGTTTTCCTGTCGACATGTAACTGCACCCTAGCTCAGCAGCTGCTTTATGTAATTCATTACCTTTAGTTGTCGTCATTCTAGATCCCCATCTTGTATTTTTAGCATTGAAATCACCACCGATTATAAATTTTTCTCCTAGGTTGTTTAGAACATTCAAGTAATTTTCTTTTTTTTGGTTGTATCTTGGAGGGCTATATATGGAAGCTAATGTAACCCTGTATTTGCTAGATAAAACAGTTACTGCCGTTACCTGATTTTCTGCTAAACTGAGTCCGGGTTCTTGATGATGGCATATATTATTTTTTATTATTATTGCACTTCCTCCTCTTGCTGTGTTAGCTGGATGAATGGTGTGGTAAAAGTAATATCCTCTAAATTTAATAAAGGATTCCTTTGTCAAATGGGTTTCAGATATTAAGCAAATATCTATTTTTTGCAATTCTAGGAATACTTGTAGGTCAGCGTGATGTTTCTGAATCCCATTAGCATTCCAAATTGCGATGCGGATGTCTTTACTTGCCATTTTTAGTTCTTGAGGCCACCGCCCTATTGTTTTCGAGTTTAAGTAATCTTTCAGAAAACGATTCAATAATCTTTTCCTGGTTGTCCAGCTTTGCTATAAGTTTCAATAGCAGTTCGTTGGTTGTAACGTCTTCTTTTTTTGTTTCTTTTTGAGCGGTTTGGTTTATGCTTTGAGCATAGGTCATTTCATCGTTGATTTCGTTGTACATTTTTGGTTGTTTATTTTGAGTCACTGTTTTTTGCTCTTTAGCCTGACTGATTTTATTTCTTCTCTCTTGGAATGTTTTCGCAACTACGCATCCTCTGTAGCTTGCTGGATGCGCTTCATTGCAATTCGCACATTTCGCTTTTGTTCCTTTGGGTTTTTTGCATTCTCCCGTGATGTGTTTTCCTGAGCATTTTACACACCTTGGTTCCCTTTTACAGAATTTTTGTGTGTGTCCATGTAATTGGCATCTCTTGCACTGTGGCACAAGATTTGCCTTTCTAAGAGGTTCTATTTTTACTTCGACTCCTAGAATTTGTTTAATTTCATAAATTGCTTTTATGTCCGTGTTATGTTGGAATGATAACATAAACAGTGGTAAAGGCTTCTTCTGGACAACTATTTCTCCATTGTTATTTTTATTTCGTTCTTTTTTCAGGATATTTGTGACGTCAGTACATTTAAGTCCGTTTTTTATTAACTCTTCCACTATTTTAGTAGTTTTAGCTGTCGGTGGAAGCCCTCTTGCCATTACTTTAATGTCTCTGGTTTGCTTATCTTCATACGAGTGCCATTGTAATTTTAGGAATTCCAAGCACTCAGCAATTTTCGTAAAAGTTTTACGACATTCGGCGTTTAATTTGATTTGTCCATTGTTTAATGTTGTTGCTCTAAATAGTATATTATTTGTTTTCATTGTTTCATATAGCAAGTCAAAGTCTGTGACATTACTTACTATAATTGGAGGTGGTCTCGGCACTTTTATTTCTTTATTCAATTCTTGTGCTTTAATGGTTTTTGGTTGTTGTGGTGAAGCTTCAGGTGTGTAGTTTGCTTTTCGTTTCTTATTTCTTTTAACTGTTATCCAGCCTACTTCTTTTTGCAATTCTTCCTCGTCTGTTTCATAGTTTACAGGCAATTTGTTTTCAGTGCACTGGTTCACTACGGGAATGCTAGTTGGATTGTATGTGTTTTGGTTTTTTATTAGGAGTTGTAGTGCATCTAATTGTTTTTGCATATTTGTTAGTGCAATTTCCAGATTCCGTCGGGCTGTTTTTTCGTTAATATACGCATTATAGAGAGCTTGCTCATTTTGCGTTCTCTTATGGTTTTCTTGACAAAAGATTTGATTCTGTTGTGCCAGATAAGCTTCACCTGACGTTGAGGATTGTGTTTCCATCTCATTTAGTCTCTGGTTCTCTCTATTAATCATTTTTATTTAATGAATAGTTTAATTCACGTTTTTACAAAAATTTCAGTACCGGTATTTGTTTCAGAACCGTTATAACGCCGCATTTGTGGTACAGATGATGCACCTCCGACCCTTAACAGCCCCCAAAATTTTACCTTTGTTACTTTATTGCAGTGACCATCGTTTTAAACACATTTTCACTAAACATTTAACGCGCAGTTTTAACACTGTTATTGTCGTCACGGTTTTTACTTATTTTTTAAAATCGCATTTGTGGCACAGGTAGTACACTTTCAAATTTATTACACTGACCGTCGCTCCAAACACGTCTTTACTCTACGAAGGTCGAACGACAACTCACGGATTCAGTGAAGAGGAAAAATGTTTTAAGTAGAAAAAGGATTTTTTAACATCATTATATTTTTTAGGAAATAAATTAATAAAATGTCTGTTGTAAGATATCCGATAATGGAAAAATATGAATTTTTATTGACATTAGATTGTCATTACACCTTACAATAATAATATTTAGAAAGCTAATAATGCAAATAAATAAATTACAAAATTATTTCCACGAACCTATTCAGATGAAATATACACTTTGTGACCCAGTTTTCTGGAAAAACTATTGTTGATAGTTCCAAGACTTGGATGGCACTGCTGAATTATGCTTAAGTATAAATCAGGCTATAATCGTCTCTGTATCATTCAAACACCCACCAGTTATTTACATTTACAATATTTATCATAAACTCATATATATATATATATATATATATATATATATATATATATTTTACTTATTCTTATCCGGGTTTAAGAATCGTAATGGCTTCAGACACTTTCCATATGCTAGGAGAATGATTAGTTCGTAATATAGCTTTACATATTAATTTTCTATGTTTATTATTTTATGTCATATGGCACACATATTATAACTAGTTATCTTAACAACTAGGACTTGAAGCATAAGATTAAAATGCTTCTCCTTGATCAATATTCAGTCAAATATAACCGACCGATATTTTAGAGTCAAACAAGAAGATGCCTATTCTAACTTGAAGAAGATACAAACAGGTGCGCCACAGGGAAGTGTATTGAGATCAGTCTTTTGTCTGCTGTATACTGGGGACTTGCCTACATTCAATGAAAATGTTGTTGCTACAATTGCAGATGATATTGCAAACCTAGCAATTGGAGATTACAATACTGGCTGCTTATAATAACGCTGAACTGAAAAATAATGCCATGAATAGCCAGTACATATAAATTAACAAGTCACACCAATTTGGGTACTATAACACGAGTTCAACAATTGAACGCACAGAATAACAGATGTGATTGAAAAAGCCTATGAAAGTATAAAGGACGGTTTTGCTCATGACCTACAGAAAATGTTACCCAAGCAACAATAAACTATTAAAAAGTTACATTACAGCAAGAATGTTTAGAGCCAATCAAAAGGAAGTCATCTCCATAATAAAATAAGCCAAAGCAGCTGTACTACAAGGAACTGGGTTTTAGGAATTCGGTCAATTCTTTGCTTACTATATATATATATATATATATATATATATATATATATATATATATATATATATATATATATATATATATATGTAATATACCACAAATAGAAAATATCAGGATGACTACATTTGCTGATGATACGGTAATTCTTGCTGTCGGAGACAGTAGCGAAAAACACAACAGGCAAGAGATAATATAAATAACTGTGTGCGGTTTACGTATAATCAGACGCCAAAAGCACCAGTAACAATAAATTTTACTATCATTCTATACAGCAACAACGCTAAGTATCTCGCAATAGATCTTGATGCAAAACTTCGTTGGAAAGAACATGTAAAAAAGAAAAAGAAATAACTGGCATTCGAATATAGAACAATGTATTAGTTAATTGAAAGAAAATCACAATTATTAGTACTTGTGTTATAGTATTGTAGGTGCACCGAGATACAACAGGACTGATTACTTACATCCAGAGATTCAGATACCGACTGTCAATCAGGAAATCAAGCGAATTGCAAGAAGACATCAAACCATTTGATCTTATGTAGTGTAGTGAGGTGCAGTTAATGGAAAAATGCATTTCGGTACTTAAATTTAAATGTTTATTAAAATATCACTATATTTTAGATCGAATCGAACGAAATCAATATATTTTCCCTCTGATATGTAGACATTTATTTGAAACATCGAAATATCCATTTTTTTTTCGCTCGGCCGACATCCTAATCCCTAGTAATGAAAAAATTATGTCGTAAAACACCCAGAGATCCGAAAATCATCGCTCGTATTGGCGATATTATTTATTAGCACGAGATTTTTCCTCCCCCCGATGCTCATATAGTAATAATCCCGATCATTATCGCCGTTCTCATGGTAGTCGTGGTCGTCCGCGACGATGTCGACGAAGAAATCGCGATTATATAAGCGCGGAGCCGCGCCGTGTAATCGTTCTTTTTCCCCGTCCATTTTCTTTCCGATCGTAGACGCAAACCAACAGTGAAAGCGAACGGGGAAAATTCCGAACGAATTTCTTCTGGCACGAGGTCGACGAACCCGTTGCCGACGCAGCACCGCAAAACGTGTAATTTCCTTCGGGTCGGCCGTGTTGTTGTGCCCGTGCGTCCGTCCAATAGCCGCTCCGCACGATGCGGATACTTGGTTAATCTCCATTGCTTCTTGCACTTGCACGCTACATCTATATATACCAAAGCTATATGTATATATACAGCTATATGCTACCATACCAAAACACATTTCTTTGGCAAAATTAGTTTTTATATTCAACATAATTCCTTTCGAGGGTGATACACTGATTATAGCAACCCTCCAACTTTTCTATACCATTATTGTAATACGATTTGTCCTTTATTTCAAAATAGGCCTCAGTTTCGGCGATTCGACGAAAATTTCTTCCCAGCGAGCATTCTTTTGAGATCCGAGAACAGGAAATAGTCGCTGGGGGGCAGATCTGGAGAATACGGTGGATGAGAAAGCAATTCGAAGCCCAATTCATTTTTGCCGTCGTTTTGACTGACATGTGACACGGTGCATTGTCTTGGTGAAGCAGCACTTTCTTTTTCTTCAAATGCGGCCGTTTTAATAGTCGCTGTTGGTGGTTCTTCGTTATTCAAGGTAGTCAATGAAAATTATTTCATGTGCATCCCAAAATACAGACGCCATAACAATGCTAACCGACTGTTGCGTTTACCCACGCTTTGGAGCAGGTTCATCGTGCGCAGTCCACTCGGATGACTATCGATTGGATTTCGGAGTGAAAAGATGGAGCCATGTTTCACCCATTGTCACATATCGACAGAAAAACTCGGGTTTATTACGTTTGATCTTCTTCAAATTCTGCTCAGAATTATCAACTCGTCGTTGTTTTTGGCCAAACGCGATCTCGCACCCACTTTGCACAGAGCTTTCTCATACCCAAATATTCGTGAATGATATAATGTACACACGGTCAGTTGAGAGTCATTAGAGTGCTATTTAATTCATTTTCAGTCATTCAAAATTATTTTGTGGATGTTTTCGTCGGTAACAACCTCTTGTGGGCGTCCACTACGTTCACGGTCTTCGGTGCTCATTTCAACACGTCTAAACTTAGCATATCAATCTTTGATGGTTGATTTTCCTGGGGCAGTGTCCGGAAACTCAGCATCAAGCCAAGTTATTGCTCCAACTGAATTGTTTCCCTTAGTAATATTTTATCAATACGCGAAATTCCTTTATATCCATTTTTTTTTCACAATAACAAAAGTTGTTTCACTCAAAATGCTATAATTCACAAACTAATGATCCGACAGCTGTCAAATTTATACACGCATCCTTTGAGGGTTCGGGCTAACTAAAAAACATATGGATTTTAACATATGGTTATCATCCATCCGGTATCTGAAAAATAGCTATAACAATAATGCAATGGATTGGTCTTTGCCAATACGAGTATAGTATTCCCCAGGAGACAAAAGGTTTTTACTCCCGCCCTGAATCAAGGACCCAAGGAGAGAGCTGAGCCTATAAAAACCCCGATACAGATACTCAATGTTCTCTCAGACAGGCCAGTCAAAATAACTTCCATGTATCGGAGATACCTGACAAACCTGCAGAACAAGTCGAATCTTACAGGCCTATTTCGCTACTACCTGCAATATCAAAACTATTTGAGAAGCTGATATACAAACGTGTTAAACATTTGGTAACAATACCAAATTTCCAGTTTGGTTTTCGAAATCACCATTCAACTATCTATCAAGTGCACAGAGTAACTGTGGCTATTGAAAGAGCGTTTGAAGAAAAGAAATACTGCCCTGCAATATTCCTGGATGTCTCACAAGCTTTTGATCGGGTTTGACATTTGGGATTAATCTGTAAGATGAGCAAATTGTTACCGCGTAACTATTGTCAATTGCTGGAGTCATATTTATTAGGAAGAAAATTTAGAGTATCGCACGAAATGGCGTTCTCGACATTTAGAAACATCTCGGCTGGAGTTCCACAAGGTAGCGTCTTAGGACCTCTCCTGTATCTGCTCTACACTGCTGACATTCCAACAACAAAAGAAACACTTCTTGGAACCTTTATGGCAAAAGATATATCTCTGCCTAGGGCAATAGAAAAAGTGCAAGTGGCAGTGAACAAAATCTACAAATGGACAAAAGATTGGAAAATTCAACTTAATAGCTCCAAATCTGTCCACGTTAATTTTGCATTAAGGCGAAATAATAAAAACTTAATTATATCACTCAATGGATGCCCGATTCCTCAAGCAGAATCAGCAAAATACCTTGGAATCCATCTTGACGGTAGATTAAATTGGAAGCATCACGTTAGACAAAAAGCAAAACACATTAGAACCAAAATAAAACAACTATACTGGTTAGTCGGAAGATACTCTCAACTTGATCTAAAATCAAAGAGGTTGATCTATAATACAATTATAAAGCCAATTTGGACCTATGGGGTGCAAATATGGGGTTGCACTAAAAATTCAAATCAGTTAGTCATACAGCGCTGTCAAAACAAGATTCTTCGATTGATTACCAATGCCTATCGCTATGTAACCAATGAAGAACTGCACGATGACCTGGAAATCAAATGGATTTGCGAAGTTGTGCAGGATTTCGCCTTGAAACACGAAAGAAGATTACTAAATCATTCTAACGTGGAAGCAATACAACTGCTGGACAGCGCACAGGATGCCAGGAGACTGAAACGAACAAAACCATACGAACTTGTGTAAACATTTAGTGTGTATTATTAGTGTAAACTATAGCTATAACTTAATAATTAATAAATAATTATAATTATATAATTGAGGAATACATACTGATGTATTTTCTCGTACTCGTCTTGCTTATTAATTAATCCAAGCACATAAGAAAAGTAGTAATAAATTAATTGTAATAATAATAATTAAGATTGTACTAAGCGTATCTAATAAAGATGTTATAAAAAAAATGTATCGGAGATGCACAGTTTACACCTCCGAAATCAGGACCGTGTTCGATGGAGACGTAGCCAAAATTATCGGCGCCGACTTCAATGCACAGCACCCTTTATGGGGAGCCTTTGAGCTGATCAGGCGGGGTGTCGGACTGAAAATACTTGTAGAATCGACACACTATCACAACCTGCAATTCGCTTCCATTCAACAAATGACTTCTTCGTAACCCAAAACACACAAAATCCCGTCGACGTACGAGCTATCGATGGAATGGACTCCTGGATGATGGAAACCCTGTACGCAAAACAAACCCAAAAAATCGACTGAAAACTGTTTCAAGAGATCCTATTGAAAACAGGTTCAATCCCCAAAATTAACAATCGCGAACTAATCGAGGAAGCAATTATCAAGCTTACAAATGACATTCAACATGCTCACAAACAGTCAACGGCCATAATCCCACCTCCGCAAGGCAATTACAATACTGCATTTCCGCCAAAGATCAAGGAATCAATTCGACACAACAACAGACTCCACAGTAGAGCTCGTACAACCTTAGATTCCGACCATAAAAGGGCGGCCAAAGAGGCTTCCAGCTAGCTCCGTTAGACAGTCACAGACAAGTCTGGGGAGAGGAGAAATGGGACTCACTTCACTTGATGCGCCCGCAGATATTTGGGGAATCTCCAAAAGCCTGGCGGGAAAAGCAAAAAAAAAAATATCCCGCCCTCCTGAAATATGAAGGGTCAGGTAATTTCGCAGTATCGAACAGCGAAAAAGCCGAGCTCCTCGCCGAATCCTTTTTAAAAAGTAAGTGGCGTCATTTAAAACAAAAAAGTCATCAGAGGGGCCAACAATCCAAGGAAAATAGCGCCTCCAAAGGGTATGGTGTCGCCACAGCGTTTAACCCTCTCATTTACAGAAAAAGTAAATTGTCTCCGATGATTAAAGTTTTGCCTCACAAGTTGCTTATCAGATCTGTCATGTTATGTGAATCTAACACTTGGTATCGGTTTGTCAGACCGGAACTAGTGGAAAAGCTTCAGGTAGTGCAAAATAAACTTCTCAGGCAATCTTTGAATACGCATTGCTTTGTCGGAAATACCCAAATTCATCAGGAAACTGACACACCAGAAATTAGGCGGTTCGTTTTCTCCTTGAACAAGAAATTCCATGCAACCTCAGCTCTCTCCAAAAATTCCTATGTTTGATTCCTGTCAGAGGCGTCCCCAATCCGGTAACCCCGAAGACTATCCCCCAAAAAGCGGTTCTCTAAGCAGCCTAAAGTTTTAATACCTCAAATAAAGCGACTTCATGGCCACTCCTTTCTTCGAAATTGAGTTAACGACAGCAAGGAAACCTATTCAGCTGATAAATCAGGCCCAAAAAAAAACTCGACGGTCTCTTCTTTCTCCGGGCTCCCTCGAGTAGCTATGTTGGATTTCATTGATCACGTCTGATCCACTTATCAAATATAACCATTCTAACATTTTCTCTATGGTTTCTATGATTGGTTTTAACCTTTTTAATAGCAGCTTTTCAAATACTGGACATTCATTGGACATTAGTGGCAGTAGTAAAATTTCACTATACAGTTTTACTTCATTTGGTTTTACAGGTCTTATATAATATATATAATCATAATAACTTATTCCAAACCATATTACAAACCTCTTAATCCTCTTAATCTTAATCAAGCTCTATCCAGAAAGGCAACTATGGCGTAATAAATAAATATTGTGTATAATAAAGGTGTTCATATTATTTTCTCCATCCCCTGTATACCATTGATTAGTGATGGAAAATATGCTATAAAAATGTATCAATTTTGACTGATAACCTAGTAAAAACCCCTATTGAATAGTGTATCTTCTATATATTAATCGGCCTAGCGAAAATTTTGAGGTTTTCAGGAGCTTTGAGAGGCTTGAATGTTGCAAACAATATTAACAATTATAAAATAGCCTCATAGAATTTTAATTCCTCGTTTGTTGGTAAGTTCACATGGGCCTTAAGACAGAACAGATGGCAATAGATAAACGACAGCCCTAAGAGGTTAATTAAAGCAATTGCAAGGCAAATCTACCAAATTTGTATAGATAGAACAAATAGGATAAATAAAAGAAATAATGAATTATTAACAGTAAATTTATAAAGCATTTTAAAGCTTTGATAAATGTAAAGGTGTTTGATGATTAATGTCATAACATAGGTGATAATATGACATTTTATTATTTGAACTTTGTATCGATTATTTTTATTATTTACATACGTTTTGGGAAATCAATAGTTAATTTAATGATTGTAAATTCTGTTTTAATATGGAAAAACGTACTTCTTCATTTATTATTCCATATTTATGATGCTTATTATATCTGATGCTCTCAAGTGGTTACCAGTAATAATAGTGTAGTAGTGTCCTAGTATAGTAATTTAATTTTATCAATAGTTGGTTGATTATTGAAATTTAGTGGATATTAGATTTAATTAGTTGCCTTTTACAAAATGTTAGTGAGTATTTTAATATGTTTTAATATACGGACTTTTATTATTTTAATTAATGTTGTATATCAAAAACATTTCTGAATTTATATTAAAAATACTGCGAAAACAAATTTTAGTAATATATCATTTTTAAGTTATTCCTTTTATTATAAAAGAAACATGATTAACATAATAAATTGTGGTCGAAGGCGATCACTAGTATCTATTATTCAAAAAACTCCTATAAAAAGTGTATTATTATTATATGAATTGAATGCAAATTAATTGTAAGGTAATTATTAAACAATTGAAGAATGTGAATACGGAATCCCATCATTGGAACACGAATAATTGAATCGATATTAAGAACGAGTCCAAACGATATTTTGTAACTGTTGCCATTGTGACGTGCGACTAGAGGACGGGGCAACCTGCAGATATGTCGAAACCGACGTGGGTACGTGCGAAACAAGCTGAACTTTCATCAATCCGGTAGATTTCGTACGGGCACAACTATGACATCGACCATTAATGTAGCGATCAGGCTTCACGGTCGCATATCACATTTGATTCAATAATTGTGTACTTGACAATGGCTGAGTTTCGAAGTGGGTCAGAGCCAACGATTGGCCCAGATTCGGTGGCCGCAGCCGCCGAATGCGGGTCTAGGTCATCGGTCTTGCCTTTACTGCTGACGAAACTTACAACACCGAAATTTTCGTCTCGGATTTCGATCGTTCGCACGCCTCTCGCCAAAATCTTCTCGCCGTTCTGCTTCATCAACACTTTCGATTTCATTAAATTGCACTCTTGCTCTAATAAATATCAGTTTTCATGTCTTCATTGATTTCATGGAAATAAGATGCATGGTCATCAATTATCCACTATTTATCTTAAATAGCGTTGGAACTATCGACTGAAAACAGTCAAAACAGTCGATAGTCAAAAAACTAGCGCACGGTTCTACTGTTTTTTCAACTCGTGATGTCAGACGAAGATGTACATATCCTTTCCTGTATAAATTGTGAGAGAGGAAAGGACGGAGATAACTGCTTGAAGCACTTCATTTTATATGTAGTTGTAAAGGAAAAAAGTAATTACTGAATTCTATTAACATGCAATTAATAATTCCATTTTATAGGAAGTAGAATTACTTTTATATTTGAATGTTCTGTGGATCTGTAAAATGGAATGGAATTTTTCTATGGAATGAAATAATACCCCACAAATGTTTTATCGTATTTTATTAAGGTCAATAAAACTTAAACAAAACCTAAAAACTAAAGATGTACAATAACCATAAATACTATATAAAAATAAAACATATACATAATCAAATCCATGGCATAATTAAAAATGATCACACAATAACTACTAGAGCTTTTTTAAATAAAGTAAATGCTTTATTTATTATTGAACGAAAATATTTTTTAACAAAACTGGAGAGAGTAATCGAAATATTACCTATTATTGCCATAAAAACAGTCAAAAGTATTTTACAATTTGCCATTCATAATTTGAATCTTTTTACCCTATTACATTAACAATCTTGAAAAACATCGTTCCAAAATGGTGCTATATTAACATACAATATATTGTTATTTACAAGCAAACTACCAAAAAAATCATAAAACTACATGTATTACATATAAATCTATGTAAGCATAAATTGGGTACATTTTTGTCAAGATCGCGGCTAGGATGACAGGGTCAGAACGTTAAAAAGTCGAATGAAACTAGTAGAACCAAAAATAGTAGCTAAAAGTGCACGACTGAAACAGTCGATAATAAATAGTAATAAAACCATTCGGGCCGAAAATAGCACTGAAAACAGTCGACTGAAACAGTCACTGGTAATAAGTAGTAAAATCAGTCGAACTAAACATAGCTATAAATACAATTGTAAACACTTGGCAGCTATCAATTATTGCTATTACCAATTATATGTTGTTTGTTGGTTACATGTTGCAATTATGGTTTGTTGGCAATCTGAAGCTTACATAAACGCTACTAAAAAATGTTTCCTGTTGGTTCTTGGTGACAGCATATCTAGCGTGATCGCCTCTGACTTTTTCCTTAATACGCACTTCACATTCACATTAGTCGGAATTAGGAGAAGTGATTGCACACTAGCAAGAGTGTTGCTTATTTATTTATTTACTTGTTAATAATATATTAGAGATTTTAGCTTTATCCTAGCGAGTACTACTAACCCCAATGGCAGGATCTCATGCGTCAGTTATCCTTGATCTCATTGCACATTCATTATTGTTAGTGTTAGGGTATAAGTTGGTACGTCGTGAATTACCTTCCCTTCGTACCGTGTGCGCATGTATACTTCATCCCAGCATAATTAACGGACTGAACCTATTGTTTAAAGTGGGCTGCAATCCACGGTCCTTGGAATTAAACCTACCGACTGGCGAGTGACCAACTTGGAAATCATCTCAGAAGATATCCGGTCTTACTAAGCCTGGATACTAGCGAGACTGGGATCATTTTCTTGTCGAATTTTACACTATTGCTTAGAACAATCATAAACATAAATTTACGACCATGCCCTAGAAGGATTCGAATCCGCGACAATCGCAACGGCAGATGGACTGTCCTGTCGCCTTTACCAGTGCGCCAACCAAACCGGCATGTTGTCACCCTTATCCTTGGAAATTGATTGTTGAGGTACGTTTTATTTGCTCTGTTTATATTGCCATTGATTGTAAGTAGTTGTATCATTTATTATACTGTTGTATGAAATATAATTTTTATTTTATGCGCTGATATTGACCCTACACCTAAAATTAACCATTACAGAAGCTTTGAAAAGCATCTCTAGCCCATGGATTATTAGATTTTAAAAATTGTGAAGCTGTATAGGCATCACTGTCCAAGAAGTAAGGCCACCGAAGCTAAAATAAGGTTTTTCCCCTAAAAAGATCTCATTGCGTTGAAACAAGATAAAATTATCAACAGTGTATTGCCATGCCAACATCCACCAAAATCAGACAGTACGACACCAGATACAAGACGATGAACAATAAAAAGTGAAAGTACCCGAAAAATAATGACTCAATTCAAACATGTGGTGCAGGTAGAACGCGCCCAATAAATCAACGCGTTCGAATCAACCGGACGAAACGAGAAACGAACAAAAAAAAAACACAACGGCCAACGAAAAATCCGACTGACCTACTTAGTAACCGTCGAATAAGTTAACCGACGGTTTAGATCGTCGCCGATGGCGTGGCAGCTGATGACTGGGTCCTAATATTGTTCTTGTCCGTCCGCGACTATGATTTAAAAATGATTTCGGTTTAGACGATATTAAATTGCCAAGGTTTCAGCTCGGTATAGTGGGTTTGGAGGTAAATTAGCTTATAACACGATCTAATCTAACTGTATTGAAATAATTAAATTACGGAGAAAAAAAAATCGAGCGGTGAGCGTTGTTCGAAGTCGATTGTATTGAAACGAAAAATGGCGGATTTTTGTTTTCCTGACGTAGAAGAGTGTAAGAGACAGGGTCTCGCGATATTGTGCAATTCAACTTTGTAATTACCCCCGTCACTGTTAGAATGTAATCTTTCACGATTATCAATGATTTCGTTTTCGTTCTAATTCAACGCTTTTATTTTCTTCATAGTTCATGAAATATAAACTTTTTTCTGGTATGTTTGAAGGGATTTGTAGGAATGTTCGTCGGGTCGGTCGATCAGTCGAAAAGTGTGGCTGCCGCTGCGGTTATCTATCAGAACACTCACTACTATTTTTGGAAGGAATTTGCACGGGAACTAAAAACACTGGTTGAATCAAAGTTGTTTATTTCAACTTGCGATTGATACATGTGGTCGATGGGAGGATTGACAGGATATTAGGTTAAGGTGAAGGAAGTACGGTAGCGCTGTGGAAGTGGTACTGTTACAGGTGGACGGTGATAAGAAAAAAGAGAGCGAGACGTCGTCGTGATGGCCTTTTATACTCCAGAACCGCATGGTACCAATCCACCGGCGTTGCCAACCTTTGTAGTTGTTGATGGTGAATTGGTGGTGGCCTAAAGGGTCGTGGCGGTCGCCACATAACTCCCCTCCTAGTGGAACAGCCGTGGAACGTACCTATATGTGGGGCAAGTTCCGGAATGCACTCGCAATCACGCAAACAAACGCCCGGGGACTGCTGATGAGATGGGGATCCCAACCTCAGCGAGGAGTTTTACGGGATCAGCTGCCATCGGAGCTGTAGCAGGACGTCGTTCGTCTTGAGGCGTTTAGCTTTGTTTGAGGGTACCTGTAAATGTGTTACGTGTCCCGTTTCGTGTTGCGAGGGTGCTCATGTGTTGCTGGTATACATGATGGGCTTCTGTGGTTTTCGTCCATCAGGCTAGTCTCGTGGGATGTCGTCGACCACGTGATGTTGATGAGTTCCGTTCCTCGTGCTATCCTTCCATGCATGTGTCAAGCACCTGTCGAGTGGCTTATGTTGAGTTGATTTACCTGTTAGGCACTTTGATCACGTCGGGGTCACCAATTGTAGGAATGTTTGTTGGGTCGGTCGATCGGTCGAAAAGTGTGGCTGCCGCTGCGGTTATCTATCAGAACACTCACTACTATTTTTGGAAGGAATTTGCACGGGAACTAAAAACACTGGTTGAATCAAAGTTGTTTATTTCAACTTGCGATTGATACATGTGGTCGATGGGAGGATTGACAGGATATTAGGTTAAGGTGAAGGAAGTACGGTAGCGCTGTGGAAGTGGTACTGTTACAAGTGGGCGGTGATAAGAAAAGAGAGCGAGACGTCGTCGTGATGACCTTTTATACTCCAGAACTGCATGGTACCAATCCACCGGCGTTGCCAACCTTTGTAGTTGTTGATGGTGAATTGGTGGTGGCCTAAAGGGTCGTGGCGGTCGCCACAGATTATTATTATATTGTATGTAAAAAGGCAGGTTAAGCACAATGTCTGTCTTTTGTAGGCAACCATGATGTCTGAATGAACCATGTTTACTTCGAAAACTATTTTATCTCATAGAAACAAGTGGCTGAGCAGAACAGAAAGAACAGGCCTGGGGCTAGTGGGCTCGTATTTTCGAGAGGAGATTACGTTGCCGATCTTCAGTTGAAAGGATCTACCATCCAAGTAAGAAGGAATCACGGAGATTAGGTCATTCGGTAAACCTAGCTGGTTTGCTTTGAAGATTGGACCATTGTTCCATACTTGATAGAAAACTTTAGATACATCTAGAAAAATGGCACAAGCTTTGCAACTTTTAAATGCTTGATGGATGATTGCTGCGACGCGGACAGCTTGATGAATGTTTGAATGTTTTGTACGGAAACCGAAGCGATTATGTCTGTGAAGCTTTTTAAAGCGTCAAATGTCGCTTTTTCGGCAAGTTAGGGCATACAAAATCACACTGAGAGTTGAAATATCTTCCAAATAAACCATACTCCTACTTAATATAAACGCATGGGTCTGTTCCTTGGAATATAAAATATTTATAGCCAGGCCATGCTAGTTGCGCGATCACCGTTCTAAATAAACGAATTGTCTTGGATAATCTTCTGAATAGTATTGTAGCGACCTTGAGCATGTCGAATTTTACATCGTGGAATAGCGGTCTACAAAATACCCAGAAATATAATCCCAGATGTTGAACACGGGCGGGGTGCCAACTGGAACCCGACAACGAATAGCTGGCGGCAACCCCGAGACGTTTATCTGGGATATTATTGAAGGGTATTTCGGTCATTCAGTGCTGAACCCTCGTTTGGTTAAGACGTGCCACCATCGACTGCCCAAGCCTCGTCTTCAGGTAACTCCCCTGCCATCCGTTTTATTATTTGTATTTCCCACATTTTTTTTATATTGCCAATAAATAACGGTCACATAATGTAAACACCACAGTTTTATTTCGTTTTACCTCCATTCACCGAGCCACATCATTTTACCCTAAAGTATTATTTTACACGAATTTCCATATTATTCCCTATACGGAATGGGTTCCCAAGTTTTAGTGACTCCAAATTCCGATGAGATACTGCAATCAGCCTTTGGTGCTGAATGAAACTGTTACTGCATATGTCTACCTACGTCAATTGAAAAAATTGAACACCGTATCGTTGTAAAATGACAAGCAAAAGTGAGTAACAAATGTAAAGTCATCCTCTTGCACGACAACGCTCGGTCACACGTTGCAACAGTTGTGAAGAGACTACAATGTTGCAGTTCTAATAGGAAGTTCTACCTGACTATTTCAGTTCTCCTTGATTATAATATGATATATTACCGCTCAAGCCGGCTTGGTGGAGCAGTGGTAAAGGCGATGGGACGGTCCTCCTACTGTTGCGATAACCGCGGGTTCAAATCCTGCTGGGGCATGGTCGTAAATTTATGTTTGTAATTGTTTAAAATTTGTGATTGTTCTAGGCAAGAGTGTAAAATCCGACAAGGAAAATGATCCCAGTCACGCCAGTAACCAGGCTGGGTAAGACCGGATGTCTTCTGGGCTGATTTCTAAAGTTGGTCACTCGCCAGTCGGTAGGCTTAATGCTGAAGACCGTAATTCGGAGCCCACGTTAAACTTTAGGCCCAGTCCAGATAAACCCATAGTTGGTAAAAAGAGACTTTAAAATATATATATAAAAAGAGCAGTTAAACTTTTAAAAACGTTACTGATACGTTATAGCGATATTAAAATTGAATCAAATCATCAGGATTACAATCACTCAACAGCCGAAACATTGACATTCTAAATAAGTCCTCGCATCGAACGCGCAAATCCACTCGAAAAACGGCAACGACGAAGAAAAAAAACTTAATTATTAATCCAAAATATCGATTGTATCGACCGAAAAAAAGGAAGGGGACAGATCAGGAATTACGATTTATTTAGGTTAATGTATTTTCCTCATTACCATTCGTGAATTTAGGCGAATTTTTTGGTGGGTTAAGGTCGGCGACACGACCTTGCGTTCGTAGCCGCGCATTGGTCAAGATATCGAAAAACCGAAAATGCCGTCGTTTCATTGTCAATGCGCATTTTATTCCACGAAAATAAACAACAGGCCCCGCAAAGATCAAACAAACCATGAAACACATCTCGTTGTTGTATATATTAGGCGCGTGAAAAAGTCATCCACGTTTTTAATGTTTAAATGTAAGTTTATTCAACAGTACAGCATTTTCGAATTCGAATTTTAACATTCGAATATTCCTCAGCTTTTATTATCAACAATATTACGAATTCTATTCAGATGCCATCCGTGAAGAACTTTGGTTTCTGGTTAAAAAGGAAACGAAATTATTTTTCCACATTTCTTTTAAAACAACATATTGTTATCGATGGTACGGTTTGCTGACATCAAAACAAGTGAGCTCGTGAATCAGAATCAGTATATAACATCATATAGCTAGTCCAATAAAACATTCAGTGAATGTCATCAAACTTTATAACATGAGCAGTAATAGAAAATAATATTAATATAAATAAAAAAATTTATCAAATTTTATTTGTTTTAACCTTATAGTACATCTAATATATATGTTATCGAATGACAAACTCAATCTACAGTTAATTTACAGCCACAATAGTTTGTACTGTTGGGTCGTTTTATTATGTTTACATTAAACTAATTTTCACATCTTCTATGAGATAAGTACCCTAGAAGGTACATATTTTATGTATTGGTTATCCAGGCAGTATCCTAACCCACCTAGTTATTAATTGTATATCGAAGTAGTGTATTTTAATTTCTTTAGAGAGCATACCTACCTTTTTACGTTTAGTTCTTGTTTCCATCTTAGGTTTCCTCGTCCAACCATTTTGGTATCATTGTAACATCACTGTGTGTATCATCTTAATTCCTTGTACATTTGTCTTTATAAAATTAGATTTAATCACTGCTAATGTCACTACACTCACTAATACATTTGCCACATTATCAAAAGATTTTCCCCTCATTCCCTCCTCATACATATCCACATATCCAATGCTTATACATATTCTGAACAATTACATACATATCAGTGCACACACATCTTTCACACTATATAATACCTATATAATAATACATTCCTTTAATAATTATATACTTACCTTTAGTTGTTTCCTCTCCCATCACTCTATTTTGGTCAATGTCAACTTTGGATCATAATTCCACGTCCCGAAAGTTTTCTTCAGTCACTGTCACTTTTAGAGTCACTACTTAAGTCAACCACTAAACTGTTAATATCCAATCTATATAACACCTCCACCTTTTCTTCATCCAAACTAAAGCTGTTATTGTAGACCATGCTTCTTTCTATATATCCAAACAGTTTTTGCTGTAAGTGAGCTACTTGTAGAAATTCCTTGTCATACTCCATATTAATTCCATTAACTAAATCCAATCAGATATAATACCCTGTGATCATATTGTTCAGCCATTTGATCTACTGTTTATCTCTTTTCAAGCCTTGGGATCTTTTTTACCAGTGTGAGATTGCATTGACACTGCATTGTCTATAACAATACCAGATGGTCCCTTCAACTTATTTAACAGTTGATTTTCAAACCAGAGCAAACATTTTTCGATCAATTTTTGTTGTTTTTACAATCTTTTATTGGAACCAAGCCACGAGTGGGTCAATATAACATTTCGGAATATCCAGTAGATACAAACATTTGAGCAATAAATGTTCCTTATTTTATTACATGCTTTTAAGAAGTTCCACTAGCCCCCTTCGTGGATTATCCTTGCAAAGCTGTATATTTCTACGTAATTATCTACGTTAGATTGAGGTTACTTCTATATTATTAATGTTTTGTGGAGTTTTATCTATCAAATGTGCTAATCTTGTTTTAATTGAATAGGTATCACTAGATATTAAAACCTTTAAAGCCCTTATGAAAATCCGACATCTCTCACGTCTTTCGGCATCTTATGTTATATTATTGTTTTTATAATATACAAAATGGTAACGGAAAATATTTTAATTATATATTTTGAAAAATCAAGCTGTTTTAAATAAAGTATTGATTCACTAAAAGTTTGAAGTAGTTAGGTAATAATATAAGTACACATATATAAACATTTTTCTAATAAGAAAACTTTATATCAATATAAACGGAAATATAAATGCTTTTTTATAAACTTCGTTAAAAAAATATAAGTCTTAACATTCTAGCGAATATTTCGTATATATATGGAATATATTATAAGGTTTTGTTACCATTTTATTATATGTTATATTTAAATTTAAAACGTAATTTTTTAATTAATTCATATTTTATCTTTCAAAACAATAGAACCAATATTTCATAATTAAATTAATTAATTTTGAGAATTTAAGGTTCCATCAGTTTGAGAGTTGAGTTTACCATTAGAATCCTCAATCAGAACGAGTGGTTAAGGATTGGTGAAGCCTGACGTCTAATATGTTCTCGGTCAGTTTTTGGGCATACAAAAAGAATTTTGTTGATGAATTACACTCCGATATTACTCTTATTATTAAGTATTTTCATTAAAACAATCTTTCTTAAAATGTTTGAGTGAAATAAAAAGTATCTTTAAGTAAAAAAAAGTTTACACCGAAATAAATGGAAATATAAATGTTTCTTCTGTAGTTTCCAAAAAAAATTAAGCCTCAATTTTGTATAAAATAGTAAATTACGTATATATAACAATATACATAGGTCTGGTATCATTTTATTAAATATTATTTTCACAATACCTCATAAAATATTTCTAGCAAGCTTTTAAAACATTTTTAATAAAATTAATAAAGGATATTTTATCGTTTATAAGAACATAACCAATATTTCATAATTCAATTAAACTCAATCTTGATGTTTGTGTCGAATCAAAAAAAGATGTTAAAGAATGGTGTCTTCCGTTTAGCAGTTTTTTTAAAAATGCTAATATGTTGAAAATATATTATTTATTTTTAGCAAAAATACTACTAATAAATGCTATGGAGGATATTAAATACATAATCATTATTTTGTTTACTGAATAATAAATTAATTTCGAATCTTTTAATTAAAAACCAAGAACTTATTACTTACTTAGACAAATACTATTAATAAAACGTCATTGTTATTCAATTAAAGTTAACGTATATCATCGGTTAAACGACACTGCCATCTCCAATTTACAATTACGTTTCGTCGAATGTTTTCCTGCTATTATTCCACAAGTTACTCTCGATTTCAATCTCCCGATTCCAGCAGGGATATTTAGACCAGTCAAAATGTTAAAAAATAGGCGCAGGATATTATTTTGAAAAAGAGATTAATAAAAAATATAATAGTATAATGACCATTATAATAGTGTTACACAGTCTGACCAGTGACACTGTAAAGTTTATCTAATTTCAGTGGGTTATAACAAGTCCATTGAAAAGTCCCCGGCCTGATACATAGATGGCGCTACTAGAATTAAATCCATATGTTTTTAGTTAGCCCTAACCCTCAAAAGATGCGTGTATAAATTTGACAGCTGTCGGATCATTAGTATGAATTATAACATTTTGAGTGAAGCAAATTTTGTTATTGTGAAAAAAATGGATAAAAATGAATTTCGCGTGTTGATAAAATATTGCTTTTTGAAGGGAAAAAATACAGTTGAAGCAAAAACTTGGCTTGATGTCGATATTCTGGACACTGTCTCAGGAAAATCAACCATCAAGGATTGGTAAGTTATATTAAAAATCCACAAAATTATTTTGAATGGCCATAAATTGAAACTGAATGAAATAGCAGACACTCTAAAGATATCAACTGAACGTGTACATCATATCATTCACGAATATTTGGGTACGAGAACGCTCTGTGAAAAGTGGGTGCCGCGCTACCTCACTTTTGACCAAAAGCAACGACGAGTTGATGATTCGGAGCAGTGTTTGAAGATGATCAAGCGTAATAAACCCCAGTTTTTGCGACGGTATGTGACAATGGATGAAACATAGCTCCATTATGTCAGTCCGAAATTGAATCCACAGTCATCCGAGTGGACTGCACACGATGAACCCGCTCAAAAGCGTGGGAAAACGCAACAGTCGGCTGGCAAGGTTATGGCGTCTGTATTTTGGGATGCGCATGGAAAATTTTTATTGACTACCTTGAAAAAGGAAGGACCATCAATAGCGACTATTACATAGCGTTATTGGACCGTTTGAAGGACGAAATCGTCGAAAAACGGCCGCATTTGAAGAAAAAGCTTCATCAAGACAATGCACCGTGTCACAAGTCGAATGAAGAGGTGATCGCCGAAATTGAAGTCTATTTTGGAGCAAAGGACAAATCGTACTACAAAGATGGTATCGAAAAGTTGGAGGGTCGCTATAATCAGTGTATCACCCATGAAGGGAATCATGTTGAATAAAAAAACTAATTTTACCAAACAATGTGTTTTACTATGGTAGGCCGGGGACTTTTCAATTGACCTGTTCACTTTTATGTATTTTCGTTTATATTAGAGTAGAATTTGGACAGCAATATTAGTTTTTTTTTCATTTTAAACCATTCACATTTTATTTGCTACTATAAATTCCACTTCCTTCCTAGTGTTCCTTATTTTTATTACATTCCGAGCTTCTCTCTACGTCGAAAATATGATTCGAAGAACTCGTGGATACCACATAAAACAAACTCGGAAAACTATTCCCCTCGGGATAGGTGTCGAGGCATCGATCAAAGAGCGATTGCACCATTCGCTCGATGACGGATCGGACGAGACCCGTGCCATCTGACCGGACTAATAGAGCACATCCGGATGGGCTGCGCACCCTCCAACCCTGACGGCGGGCGTTCGTTGCTCCCGAGGCACGCGTCCTTCCCACGCACAGCGCCGAAAGTGGGTCGACCACGTGGACCCGAATGGCGCCTACGCCACGACTTGGGGTATTAAAGGAACACGTGCCAAAATACAGGTGTTTTTGTGTCTCGGGCGATAGCTGAAAACTTTACGATTATTTTCAGAGTTCGGAAGGTTGATGGACCGGAATTGCGTGCCGGGTGGCGGAGGGGATGATGGGGGGTAGAGAGACGGGTCAAAACAAATAGAGGGAGGTTCTTTCGGTGGCAGTTGTTCAGTAAATAAGTAAACAATATAAATATCCGTGTGGGGCTTTCAAATATTTCAAAATAACGTTGATATACGGTTATATATCCTCTTTACATTGAGCTTTAACTAGTGATCGAAGTAAACGTGAATCTAATAATTGAAATACCACAACAATTCTTTAAATTTGTACCACATAATGGTGTTTTGTGCTCTGCTCAATTTTCTTGCTTAGAACGCTTTTACTTCTCTTTGACTTTTTCTCTCTGCGGAAGTACACTCATCGTCAGTATTTATGAAGAATTAAATTCTCAGTTCTTTTCTATCAGCTTGTCTAACGCTGTGGTAAACGCGACAGGATGGTCCACCTACTGTTGCGATAGTCGCGGGTTCGAATACTTCTAGGGTGTGGTGGTAAATTTATGATTGTAATTTTTTAACATTTGTGATAGTCCTTAGACAAGAGTGCAAAAAGTTCGGAAGGTTGATGGACCGGAATTGCGTCCCGGGTGGCGGAGGGGATGATGGGGGGTAGAGAGACGGGACAAAACAAATAGAGGGAGGTTCTTTCGGTGGCAGTTGTTCAGTAAATAAGTAAACAATATAAATATCCGTGTGGGGCTTTCAAATATTTCAAAATAACGTTGATATACGGTTATATATCCTCTTTACATTGAGCTTTAACTAGTGATCGAAGTAAACGTGAATCTAATAATTGAAATACCACAACAATTCTTTAAATTTGTACCACATAATGGTGTTTTGTGCTCTGCTCAATTTTCTTGCTTAGAACGCTTTTACTTCTCTTTTACTTTTTCTCTCTGCGGAAGTACACTCATCATCAGTATTTATGAAGAATTAAATTCTCAGTTCTTTTCTATCAGCTTGTCTAACGCTGTGGTAAACGCGACAGGACGGTCCACCTACTGTTGCGATAGTCGCGGGTTCGAATACTTCTAGGGTGTGGTGGTAAATTTATGATTGTAATTTTTTAACATTTGTGATGGTCCTTAGACAAGAGTGCAAAGAGTTCGGAAGGTTGATGGACCGGAATTGCGTGCCGGGTGGCGGAGGGGATGATGGGGGGTAGAGAGACGGGACAAAACAAATAGAGGGAGGTTCTTTCGGTGGCAGTTGTTCAGTAAATAAGTAAACAATATAAATATCCGTGTGGGGCTTTCAAATATTTCAAAATAACGTTGATATACGGTTATATGTCCTCTTTACATTGAGCTTTAACTAGTGATCGAAGTAAACATGAATCTAATAATTGAAATACCACAACAATTCTTTAAATTTGTACCACATAATGGTGTTTTGTGCTCTGCTCAATTTTCTTACTTAGAACGCTTTTACTTTTTCTCTCTGCGGAAGTACACTCATCATCAGTATTTATGAAGAATTAAATTCTCAGTAGGACGATATATTATATGTATATTTAAGTTGTATAAATTAATGATAAATATATATGTTCTGCTATAAATAATTCTGGCTAATTCTTTTTCTATCGGCTTGTCTGACGCTGTGGTAAACGCGACAGGACCGTCCACCTACTGTTGCGATAATCGCGGGTTCGAATACTTCTAGGGTGTGGTGGTAAATTTATGATTGTAATTTTTTAACATTTGTGATGGTCCTTAGACAAGAGTGCAAAGAGTTCGGAAGGTTGATGGACCGGAATTGCGTGCCGGGTGGTGGAGGGGATGATGAGGGGTAGAGAGACGGGACAAAACAAATAGAGGGAGGTTCTTTCGGTGGCAGTTGTTCAGTAAATAAGTAAACAATATAAATATCCGTGTGGGGCTTTCAAATATTTCAAAATAACGTTGATATAGGGTTATATATCCTCTTTACATTGAGCTTTAACTAGTGATCGAAGTAAACATGAATCTAATAATTGAAATACCACAACAATTCTTTAAATTTGTACCACATAATGGTGTTTTGTGCTTTTACTTTTTCTTTCTGCGGAAGTACACTCATCATCAGTATTTATGAAGAATTAAATTCTCAGTAGGACGATATATTATATGTATATTTAAGTTGTATAAATTAATGATAAATATATATGTTCTTTTCTATCGGCTTGTCTGACGCTGTGGTAAACGCGACAGGACCGTCCACCTACTGTTATACCACTACTGCGATAATCGCGGGTTCGAATACTGCTAGGGTGTGGTGGTAAATTTATGTTTGTAATTTTTTAACATTTGTGATGGTCCTTAGACAAGAGTGCAAAATCCGACAAAGAAAATGATCCCAGTCACGCCAGAAACCGGGCGGGGTAGTAGGTAAACCAGGTAGGCTTAATGCCGAGAACCCTGGTTCGGAGCTTACGTTCCACTGTAGATCCAGACCAGATAAACCCTCGTTGGTAAAAAAGATTTTAAAATATTTAAAAAAAAATTCTAAGTCTATGATACCTTAATAAAAACTCAACAGATAGTCATTGTATTATATTCTTTCACATCATTATATTCTGCGTATATTCCAATTTTTGTAAAATAATAATAAAAATATCCGCCCATCTATAAATAGATCTGTATATAATATTCAAAAATATAACGTAACTTTCATGTAAATCTATAAGACTTAAGAAATATGACATGGAAGTTGTTCTTTCTTGTTTAGATTTAATTTTACTACTATATTAAACATATTTGGCACGCAACAAAAATAATAGTTTCTGTTATTTTCACCACCATATTTACGAGATATGAAAGTTTTAGTGGATTTTGGAGACTTGAAGTTTTGACTTGACTTTAATATCCAACATGAAGGTATAATTATATTTAGTATAAATTTTAAATTTCTATAAAATATCTGACCATCTATTAAATGTTTTTGGTAATAAATTTTGATTTTTATTTATAAATATGGAAGGAAGCAAGGTAGGCCTCTAAAATTACAAGTACGTATATACAATTAAATACTTAATAAGATGAGATATATTTTTGATGTATGTTGCATAGTTTTAAAAAAATACGAATAAAATATTTTTTTCGTTAGTTACTTGCGAACACGATTTTGTTTGTAGTTTAAAAACAATTAGCCTTGCATGAAAAATAATGCTATTTTCGATTTTCTCACCACCATATTCCTGAAATATGAAAGTTTCGCCTGACTTGGAAGCTAAACATTTTGAACACTGTTTCCATGTATATACTCAGGAAAAATAGCAATTTTTTGCCATTTTCAAACTTTGCCTTAAACAAGGATACATAGTTATAAATATCACTAATTACCTAAATTTGGATTTTAAATAATATGGGAATGTAGCTTTTATGCAAATCTAAAAATTTTAAGAAATATGGCTTAAAAGTAGTTTTTTCTGAAAATTTTTAATATTCGAATTTTACTTCTATTTCAAAAATATACACCAGAAATAATATCTAATATGTCTGTTTAACTACTATATTTACCAGATATGAACATTTTAATCCATTTGGAGACCCAAGATTTATTGCCCTTTATGTCCTAAATAAATCAAGTCTCACTCAAGACTGAACAAGGATATCTCAAAGAAAATACAGACACGCAAGTAAGACTAGATGCTTGATAGAGTACTGTTTAAATTTATTGTGCATTTCCAAGTTTGAGAAAAAAAAAACGAAAATATTAGTTATTAATATCAGCAATTTTTTGATTTTATTATTTTTTGTTCTATTTAACTATGTAACTCTGGAGCGCCACAGTATAAATGAACGGATGGATCTATCAGTATTTATATACAATTTAACGCTCAACAATGAGCCATAATTATATTATGTGTATTTCTAAAATATTTCTAGAAGAAGTTCATATTATTTAGTCCATCCCCTGTATATTCTAGTAACAAATAACATAAATAACATTTACTACAAAATATATCCAAAATGATATGTCATATATAATAATTTCTTACATATAGTCAAAAAAGGGGAAACAGATTTATACATCTATAAACTTATGCAATGCTTGTAATAAATAAACAGGCCTTAGAAAACTATGCAAATGTTACACCCTGTACAGCTTTTTCCAACACCATTCTTCTTAGTAGATAAAGAGTCCTCATTGGCAAACCTACACATCCATTATTTCGTTACTTTTTTTCGCGAAAACTATCAATAATATTCGCTGCAACATGAATATACTTTATATAGGGTGTATCTTATCTCCTACATAATTTATCAGAAATATTCTTGATCAATTAGTCTTTTGATCGATAGGTCTTACACTTGATGTTAAAAAAATATCTTGTACCTTTTTTATTCACTGTGGTAGGGCACCTTATTAATAAATGGACATAATTTGTTCATTGTAGAATTATTAGCTATATTTTAGACTTCGACTTCAACAACTACAACAAGTAGTAGCCACCGAGGGGTATATCTGGACCTATGATCGTTTTCATTGACTTTTGACCCGGTTCGTTGCCTTAGATGTCTCACCAAAACCACTGTAAATAATATCATCAAATTTTAACACGTTTAGTTTGAAGGTTGGGACCTTAGATTAGGTTTAGAAATATTAGAAAGTGGCGTCATCTGTATGTCAGGTCAAGGTCATCGTACTTAGTGCTATGTCATATTATTCATTTGTAATAATTTAGTTTATTATCTGGTAATTAATAGGCAAAAACCATTTAAAATTGGAAAAACACTGAATGCTATTAAATTAGTTAAAAGAACTATTCAAACTAACCAAACTTTTTGGAGGGTATAATGAGATCTTGGTACAAAAATAGGGCATAGTGTCAGAGTAAACAAGTTATTAGAACTCGATAGATTCTAGTGCGAGAATATATTTTTATCTGTAGCAGTTTTAGTTTCAACCATAAATTTACCCTTGTCATATCACTGGTATACCGATATTGGCAAAATTTTCCTTAATTAATATATAGATTACAAAATTCTATTTTGCATGTACTAAAAATACAAAATACAAAATATTTTTAAGTCGTGTATTTTAAATATAAAATTCAAATTATAGTATTGGTCCAGTCCAGATATACCCTCGTTGGTAAAAAGAAGGCTTAAATTTTTTTTTGTAATATAGTCGGGCGTTAGGTCATGTAACAAGAATATAATTAATCCAGCTCAGTTTTTTAATCAATAAAAAAATATTTTCATGAACACTGTATTTATTAACTTATGTTATATTTCAATAATGTTTAAAGATTGTTTGCTTTTATTGTTGTAGGCAATTGATTAACTCCATTTTTACGTCTGTGATTGATTACTGTTCGCACACAAGTTCAACACACAATTATTCTTAACTTCAAATAGAATGAGAATATTGTCAAATGTAATAATATGGTGTCAATTTTTGCAAAATCTTTTAATCTAACACTACATCTTAGTGCTTTGTAGATCTCGACTTAAAACTGAAAGCTTTCTACGCAAGAAGAGACGCCATATTGTTTGGTTTTTTTTAAAATCATCGTTAAAATATACACCGTGAACTCTATATAACAAAACTCGTGGGTGTGGAACAATAACACGTCGTTCACTGAACCCTCAGGACTATAATCTGGGCAATGTGTGCATTTTTACAGTGTTGCCAAATAATTTCCGAAATAGACGAACGGATAATATAACCACGACATGAAAAACGGTCCTAACAAATTTTAATTACAGCAACAAATCTATTTACTAAATTTCCAACCATCATCTTGAATATAAAATGTTATTCCTGATAACCCAAGTTTCCTCAGGATTTTCCTATTATTATATCGGTATGCACCTGGGATATTTTCGAGGATCCGGCAACGTCGGGCTGCATTTCTATCCAGATATATTTCCAGCTAGATCGCATCCTAGCGAAGACTTGCTTTAGACTGACCCACATTCGTTATACAATTTTAGATTTTTGTTTTTATAAAGGAGACTCATAACCATTCTGTAACGATGTAACTGAAGCTGAAGAAAGTTTGCTTTGAAGATTCATTAGCATATAAATTAGTAGCGACATAAAATGATATAACAAACACAGATCAATTTTAGATGTCATTTACCAGAAAGTTTATCGGTTGTATGTAGTTTTCCTCGATAATTTTAAAATCAAAAAAGTTATTTTTGGTCTTGTAGTGCAGTAGTTATTAAAAATATCTATATTTGTATTTGTTGTACGTAAATAACTATAGTATCTAAAGACAATATCAATAGAAATAATAGGAAGATTATATTTTTGGTTTAGTTAATTTTGTTTGAATGTTTTACTGAAGAAGTTTTGAATGGACTTATTTAAAAAAAATTAAAATTAATTTAACATTTTGAAACAGATAAATTATAACATTATTTCATTAGAAAATGAGTAGTCAAAAGTCCATTTTCAAGTACTTAATGAATTTTAAAAAATATCTTTAAGAGACAATCGTTATTTTTTTAAGGATTTGTTATCATATGCATGTTGAATAGATTTTCAACACTTTTTCTTCTCGTTCTTGTTCTACCATCTAGTTTATTTTTACAGAATATTTAAGATCTCCCCCCTCTCTTTTCTGTTGCAGACACTCTTCTTTCTACTTTTTCTTGAGTATTTTGAGGCAAATTAGGTACTTTGATTTGAGGAATTCATTATTATTTCGATACCTGCCAGTGCTAATTTCTATAAGATCAAAATAAGAACTTATATGTTCCTTTTGCATATATGAGTTGAAGAAAATTAATTTCGGTTCTTTTTGGGTTTGGTCAATGATTTTTGGTCAACCCAAATTAATTTGTTAATTCATGTGGAATATTAATCTTCTTTTCCAACCCAATCTTAGGTGAATTGTGCAAAATTGCTGTATGGTCAATGTTTAATATCATAGCAATAAAAATACGGTAGAAGCAAAAACTTGGCTTGATGCTGAGTTTCCGGACACTGCCCCAGGAAAATCAACCATCAAGGATTGGTATGCTAAGTTCAGACGTGGTGAAATGAGCACCGAAGACGGTGAACGCAGTGGACGCCCAAAAGAGGTTGTTACCGACAAAAACATTTGAAAAATCCACAAAATGATTTTGAATGACCGGAAATTGAAAATGAATGAAATAGCAGACACTCTAAATATATTAACTGAACGTGTACATCATATCATTCACGAATATTTGGGTATAAGAAAGCTCTGTGCCAAATGGGTGCCGCGCAAGCTCACTTTTGACCAAAAACAACGAAGAGTTGAGAAGATAATCAAGCGTAATGAGTTTTTGTATCGATGTGTGACAATGAATGAAACATGTCATTTCACTTCAGTCATCCGAGTGGACTGCACACTATGAACCCGCTCCAAAGCGTGGGAAACCGCAACAGTCGGCTGGCTAGGTTATGGCGTCTGTATTTTGGGATGCGCATGGATTAATTTTCATTGACTACCTTGAAAATGGAAAGATCATCAACAGCGACTATTACATAACGTTATTAGACCGTTTGAAGGACGAAACCACAGAAAAACGGCTGCATTTGAAGAAAAAGAAAGTGCTGCTTCACCAAGACAATGCACCGTGTCACAAGTCAGTGAAAAAGATGGCAAAAATCCATGAATTGGACTTCGAATTGCTTCCTCATCCACCACATTCTCCAGATGTGGCTCTCAGCGACTTTCCTGTTTTCAGATCACAAAAGAATACTCGCTGGGAAAAAATTGAAGAGGTAATCCCTGAAACTGAGACCTATTTTGAAGCAAAGGACAAATTGTACTACAAAAATGATATCGAAAAGTTAAGAGGGACGCTATAATCAGTGTATCACCCTTCAAGGGAATAATGTTGAATAAAAAAACTAATTTTGCCAAAAAATGTGTTTTACTATGGTAGGCCGGGGACTTTTCAATTGAATACATATAAAAAGAAAAAAAATTTTCAACTTCGGTACTTTTCGGCATCACATCCGGTGCATTTCAGGCCATGTACGACCAACAACACCAGGACGTCGTCGCCGAAGAAGAAAAAAAAAGAGTATCGAAAAAACAAAAGTATCGAAATACGAAGAAGAAAAGCCGATTACGTAACATAGAGTCGTTAAGCTTCGCGAGATTGGAATTTCGCCTTTCCAAACGCCGCCGCGGTACCTCCCCTCTCTCCCTCTGGCCCGTTCTAGCGCTCTTGCTTCCTCTCGCGCACTTATCCCATCGTCACGTCGCCTCTTCCTCGGTCTAATGTCAAAGTTAAATCAGTTAAAATCGTAAAAAACTAACGCAAAATTGAAGAATAGAAAGCACCGATTTGAATAGTCGTGACCGTCGTGAAAGCGATGCCGTAGCTCTTCGACCCAGGTCGGATTGATTGTTCTCGAAAGTTTATCTATCGTTCGGTAACGTTTTAATTGTACCTGGCGAAAAAGGCGCCTTCGAACAATGTTGTCGGTCGTGCGCTTTATTCTCTAATGGATTCTGACCGTCCGCGAAACCATTAGGACGAGATAAGTTGGCTGTCTTTGAAGCTAATTAAGATTTGGGACTCTGTTGCTCATATGTGCGATAAAATATAGAGAGTCGACAGCATTTAAATTAGGAATTAAATTATTCTATAGCAAAATCACTTTAACGCCCAAGTATATCAGAAAGTCTAAACTAACAATAAAACGGACTTCATAACAGGTACTATTTCTTTTATGGATTAATAAAATATAAGTTTAGACTGCAACGCAAAACATGGACATAGAGGATCGAGACTGATTATAACCAAGGGAGAATAATTATTAATAGCTATTCAGATATATAGTTGTGAAACTACGAGGGTGGTTCATATATGATCAAGACAAATACTGTGACACGTTTATTTACTATTGAAAAAATTTACAAAAATGTATGGTTGTTCTAAGTATTTCCTCTCACTAGTTACGCATTTTGTCAAACTTTCCGGAAGTTTTCTGGTGCCGTTATCGAAAAATTCCTTGGGCAACTCGGACAGCCATATGCGCACGAACTCTACCTCGTCATCGGTGTTGAATCTTTGCACTCCGAGGGCTTCTTTTAGTGGTACAAACATGTGGTAGTCGCAGGGTGATATATCCGGACTGTAGGAGGGGTGTTCCAGTACCTCACACCCTAATTCCGATATTGTATCGAGCGTGATACTTATATGTTAAAATACTTCGAGTCATTCGAGTCATATATAACTGATCGATACATTCAAGAGTCAAACAAGAACACACTAATTCTGATTTTCAGAAAAATACAAGCACGTATACTCTCGGGTCATGCCTACATCCCATGAAAATGTTGTTGTTATATTGGCAGAGACACTGCAATTCTAGCCATTGAAGGTAACAACATTAAATCATCCAAAAAACTGCTATTGTCAAGATAAAATGCTGGAAAAGTTGTTGAAATGAAAATCAAGAAAATTGTGCTTAAATTTCAAAATGTTCTAAAGAAGGTTATGGTTATAAAGGCCAACTTACCAATTGAAAACGTCAGATGGAATATACGACAAAACGCAAAATATAAATACCACCCTCGTAATATTTTTAGTAGAGTATTGTTGGTTAATTGGCCCTTAACATTGCTATAATCCTACCATTCCTAGTGCTTTTACATGTTATTGTAAATTCTGGAAAGTTTATTTGGTTAATTTTCACACGTTTTGACATAATTACATGCCTTAACTACATTTAGGTTCATTTGTTCGGTCCAAAAAACTTATTTGCACGCTTAATTTTACATATTTTTATTTAGCAACAATATAAGTGAAATTGAATCATAGCGCCCTAATTTCTTATTTACACTTATGGCTAAACTTTTTGAGAAATTGATTGTGAAACGCTTCAAACCTATTCTCGAGCTGAAAGAAAGCTGATACCATCTTACCAGTTTCGTTTCAGGAATGCCCATCGAAGTACATCGAATTACACATATAATTGAAAAATGTCTAGAAAATAAAGTTGTGTGCTTTGCTGTCTTTCTCGATATGGCACAGGATTTTGACAGAGAATGGCATGAAGGGCTTGTAAGTAAAATATTATTTGATTAATATATGCTTCCGTGTTAAACACGAAGGAACATGCTCTGACCTCAAACCGATAGGGGCTGACGTACCTCAAGGAAGTGTATTGCGACCAGTGTTTTATCTACTTTACATCCGTGATTGTATAATACAACTGCTACCTTTGCTAATGATGCGGCAATATTAGAAGTAGCAGAGACTGTATAGAGTTCAACCCAGGAACTTCAGTCCCCTCTTGATAAAGTCGCTAAATCTGGACTAAAAAAATGTTAAATTAAATTAAATGAAGTAAAATGAACACAACTTGAATTCACAAAAAAGACAGCAGAGCCACAACGTCTCTTTATTGACAGGTCAATTGAAAAGTTCCCGGCCTAACATAGTAAAACACATTTCTTTGGCAAAATTAGTTTTTTTATTCAACATAATTCTCTTCAAGAGTGATACACTGATTATAGCGACCCTCCAACTTTTCGTTATCATTTTTGTAGTACCATTTGTCCTTTGCTTCAAAATAGGTCTCAGTTTCGGCGATCGCCTCTTCATTCGACGAAAATGTTTTCCCAGGGAGCATTCTTTTGAGATCTGAGAACAGGAAATAGCCGCTGGGGGCAGATCTGGAGAATACGGCGGATGAGGAAGTAATTCGAAGCCCAATTCATGGATTTTTTTCCATCGTTTTCACTGACGTGTGACACAGTGCATTGTCTTGGTGAAGTAGCACTTTCTTCTTCTTGAAATGCGGCCGTTTCTCGGCGATTTAGTCCTTCAAGCGGTCCAATAACGCTATGTAATAGTCGCTGTTGATGGTTCTTCCTTTTTCAAGGTAGTCAATGAAAATTATTCCATGCGCATCCATATGCCATAATCTTTTGGAGCGGGTTCATCGTGTGCAGTCCACTCGGATGACTGTCGATTGGACTTCGGGGTAAAACGATGGAGCCATGTTTCATCTATTGTCACATATCGATGCAAAAACTCGGGTTTCTTACGCTTGATCATCTTTTTTTGCACAGAGCACAGAGCTCAGATCCAAATATTCGTGAATAATCTGATGTACAGGTTCAGTTGATATCTTTAGAGTGTCTGCTATTTCATTCAATTTCAATTTACGGTCATTCAGAATCATTTTGTGGATTTTTTAAATGTTTTTGTCGGTAACAACCTCTTTTGGGCGTCCACTGCGTTCCATCATCGGTGCTCATTTCACCATGTCTAAAATTAGCATACCAATCCTTCATGGTTGATTTTCCTGGGGTAGTGTCCGGAAACTCAGCATCAAGCCAAGTTTTTGCTCCTACCGTATTTTTTCCCTTCAAAAAGCAATATTTTATCAACACGTGAAATTCCTTTTTATCCATTTTTTCAATAACAAAAGTTGCTTCACTCAAAATGTTATAATTCACAATCTAATGATCCGAAATCTGTCAATTTTATATACGCACCTTTTGAGGGTTAGGGCTAACTAAAAAACATATGGATTTAATTCTAGTATTCTAGCGCCATCTATGTGCCATCCGGGACTTTTCAATTGACCTGTTATGTACGCTTCTGTGATTTCCATCGTCACCTAGAAAATGATTGTTAAGGACACTATCAGAAGATTCGCCGATTCCCATCAAAAAAAGACTTCAGAATCATGTAAAAACGGAAGCGTCCGGACTTCTAAAAGTGGATAATGTTACATCTCAACCAGAAACAACCTTCTTATCTTCCAAATGCTTGAACACTAAGTGATTCAGTGGAAAATATTAGTTATAGTTGATTGCTATTAGGTTAAGTCGGATTAAAATTGATTGCTAGTTGTATACAAGTTTTAATAAATAAATAAATAAACGTAGAATAAATAAAAACGTCAACGAACTATGATAAACCATCGGCTCTTTTTAGTCGACGTACTAGGTTTGACCCATTTCACGCTCAGGAGAACTGACACGTCGGTTCTTAACCCCAGAAGGTAAAAGCTCCGCCAGTGCATTGTAAATCTGAATATCTGCGAGCCGAAGAGTTCGGTTCACATTGTGTCCGTATCAGCGCATCTGCTTGTTATTATATAATAACAACTTTTATGGTTCTTCTCGGAACGGTTGTGTTTGCTTTTGTTCTTTTATTGATCCAATGTTTTGAGTAAAGCTCTAAAAATCTGAGTCTAATTACATTACTCGTACAATTATGATTGTGTCTTGTTTCAAAATAAGATTTCCTGACGTCTAACCGCATATGACACAGGTCCGATAATAAACTTTCACTTTTAGTTTATAATATTAATTCTAAACATAAACAATACATATTTCTCCATTAACCCAAGACTAATCGTTCTACTGTTGTTACGATGAGAATGTTTTTAAAATTATTAATTATCTAATAGTAATTATTTTATACACTTGCACTCGTTTGAAGAAAATCGAGGCAAAACTGATAATAATTTTATATTAATTCGAATTAAAACTATCTATTTTTGTTTATAACATTATATATCACAGTCTCAGGATCTAATAACCTCGCTAGTGTCAATGGCTATTATTAAACCAAGTTCACAAAAAAGAACCAATTTTATTTGTGTCGCTAAGATAAATAATCTGTTGTTTCGTTTTTATCTAATTAGCGAAATATAGCAAGTATATTATTAAATATTTTAGACTTATGCTTCGATGGTACACGTACAGTATTTGATGAAAAATATGTTTAACAAAACAATCGAACCGACTTAAAAAAAAGGAACTCGCTAAAAAATTAGATTTTTAACATAAAAAAAAGTTTTAAAATAAAATATGTACATAATAATAATAGTAATAACTAAACAAGCCGGCTTGGTTGGCGCACTGGTAAAGGCGACAGGACGGTCCACCTACTGTTGCGATAGTCGCGGTTTCGAATCCTGTTGAAGTTGGAGTTTCAACTGAGTCTTTTATACCGTTTGGGATCTATACCATGCGTTCAACAATCATCGCTCATCATGCCCTCGTCCAAAAATAATTGGTATCACCTTTCAATTATCGCTATATCTTGGTGTAGCGTAGAAGAATGTATAAAATGTATTTTGAGAGGTTCGAGCTCAAACCTTATGGTAATTTTCAATAAATTGTCGATTATATGCTTGTAATCTGGTGATTTGTGGTTACCGAGAAAGTTGAGAACAACATGTTGAAATGATGCCCATGATAGTGCTTCATCGGGCGTTAAATATTTTGTAAACTTTGCGTCGGCCATTAGTATTCGAATATCAGGTCTGACAAATATTTCTTAATAAATTATATGATTTTCTTCCATTACAAAATCGCTTTCATTACTATTTTGTTCTTATTAGCATAAGTCGAAGGCATAGATTCGTCTGTTTCAAAAGAATCTGCGGAGAAACGCATCTCTGAAAAAAAATTATTTCTGAAGAATCTAATCTCAGCTGAGCAACTGCTGATTCCAATATTTAACTTGTAGTTATATTTTTATTCTCGATAAGTTATGGGAAATGTTCTGTGAATATATATATATATATATATATATATATATATATATATATATATATATATATATATATATATATATATATATATATATATATATATATATATATACGGCATGAGGCGAAAGTCCCACTACCATTTTGATTGCCTATAACTTTGCTCAAAGAAAAGATAAGTAAGTTTGGTTTTCATAAAAAGTTTATTTGGTCTTTACATTTTTTATTCGTTATGATTGAAACATTATATCGGCTAAATAGTGATAGAGATTTGGTATGAAACTTTCGGCTCTTTTTAAGGCATTTCTCATGACAATCTGCGACATCTGAGGCTGAATTTCTTCAATTTTGTGACGAATATTTTCTTGAAGATGTTGAAACGTTTGGGGCTTATTCACATAAACATATAATTTTAAAAAACTCCATAAAAAAAGTTTGGTGCTGTTAAATACAGAGATCTGGCTAGCCATTCTAAATCGCCACCTTGCGAAATCAGTTTTCATTGAAAAATGTCATTCAATAACTGAATTATTGAACGAGCTGTGTGTGCTGTGGTCCCATCTTACTGAAACCACATGTCTAGCCTTTGTTATTCCATTTCAGACACAAGAAAATTTCGAATAATGTCTTAGTACCATTCAGCAGTAACAGTAATTGCAATACCTTGGTCATTTTCAAAAAAAATTGGGACTAATGTTGTTTCCAGAATGTTCACATCATACAGTTGTTTTTAGTGGATGCAATGATGCTTCGTGAATTAATTGAGCATTTTGTATTCCCCAAAATCGACTGTTCTGTTTATTGCCTGAGAAACTGAGAAAAAATGGACTTCATCGCTAATTATCAATTTAGACGAAAAATCTTCAATTTCACCAGACAACCGTTGTTCAGAATATTTCGGTAGCAGTTTTTGGACTAAATGAATTTTGTACAGAAACATTTTCAAAATTCACCTTAAACTGCGTGCAGAAATATGTAACTGGAAAGCACGTCTCCGAATTGATGTTTTTGGAGATTCTGCAAGGCGCACCAGAGCGAATCTCCAAAAAATTAAATATCTCTCCGAAATCGAAAATTCGCTAGATTATTTTCAATAAATATTGTCACTATTTCTACTCGTTCTTGTGGCGTATATTTATCCATAATAAAATTTGGACGTCTACACAACATAATGGTTAAAGAAAAACTGAACTAAACATCACATAACCCAGATGGCGCTATCAAAATAGTAGCAGGACTTTTGCTCCATATATTACTACAAATTTAAATTGAACTATTGATGCAGATTGTAATGAATAAAGTAATAAAATCATAATTATAAATTGCCTCTTATTTATGCAGTGATGTTCCACATTTGGGTCCATAATCATCTGGTCGGTCTGAAATGCAAAGAATAAACCTGTACTGTTCCTGTTAGAAAACTTCATGTAGGAGATCATAAAATGTTTCCCGGAGTTTGGCATTATTTATTTCAACCATCATTTACTTTGCAAAATAATGAATTTTATTTAAACCATTAGATCCTGAAAAATAATACTTATAGTACTATTTTGTACTTAAACAAATACTATTTACCTTAAATGTTACAAAAATGAACGCCATCAAATTAAATTTCCTTAATGTCACACGACGTCACAAAATGTCAAATCCAAAAAGAAAAGAAATCTGTAATGTTTTTACCTCTAGTGATTGGGACGGACTACATATTTCCCTATTTTATAAATAATTTTAATTAACTTACACTATAATATTTTATATGAAACAGTTTTAATTTTAACATAATTTCATTGCTACTGTGTTCTTTCGTCGAAAGGCAGAAACTTTCTTGTGTCCCTAATAAAATTACGGAAACAACTAAATCCATCCAGTAAAATAAACGTTAAATTACATCGAGTAGAATAAGAAAAATGCTAAGATCACGCAAAACAATTTTGAAATTTTATGTATTAATCTAACACCCTATATATTACTCTATGGACCAGCCCCATATGGTCAAACGTTGTTCTTTCGCTTAAGGCATCCCTAACACATATTTCTACAAGCTCGTCACTACATATCTCTCCAAAGCTCGCAAATTATTTGAAAAAAAAATATCTTAAAATATAATATTTTATATGAAACAGTTTTAATTTTATTCCGTTCTTTCCTCGGATGGAAGAAACTTATTTGTGCACCTAATAAAATTACGGAAACAACTAAATCCATCCAGTAAAATAAACGTTAAATTACTTCGAGTAGAATAGAAAAATGTTAAGATCACGCAAAACAATTTTGAAATTTTATGTGTTAAGTTAACACCCTATATATTACTCTATGGACCAGCCCCATGTGGTCAAACGTTGTTCTCTTGCTTAAGGCAGCCCTAACACATATTTCTACAAGCTCGTCACTACATATCTCTCCAAAGCTCGCAAATAATTTGAAAAAAAAAATATCTTACAATATAATATTTTATATGAAACAGTTTTAATTTTATTCAGTTCTTTCCTCGAATGGAAGAAACTTATTTGTGCACCTAATAGAATTACGGAAACAACTAAATCCATCCAGTAAAATAAACGTTAAATTACTTCGAGTAGAATAAGAAAAATGTTAAGATCACGCAAAACAATTTTGAAATTTTATGTATTAAGTTAACACCCTATATATCACTCTATGGACCAGCCCCATATGGTCAAACGTTGTTCTTTCGCTTAAGGCATCCCTAACACATATTTCTACAAGCTCGTCACTACATATCTCTCCAAAGCTCGCAAATAATTTGAAAAAAAAATATTTTACAATATAATATTTTATATGAAACAGTTTTAATTTTATTCAGTTCTTTCCTCGAATGGAAGAAACTTATTTGTGCACCTAATAGAATTACGGAAACAACTAAATCCATCCAGTAAAATAAACGTTAAATTACTTCGAGTAGAATAAGAAAAATGTTAAGATCACGCAAAACAATTTTGAAATTTTATGTATTAAGTTAACACCCTATATATTACTCTATGGACCAGCCCCATATGGTCAAACGTTGTTCTTTCGCTTAAGGCATCCCTAACACATATTTCTACAAGCTCGTCACTACATATTTCTCCAAAGCTCGCAAATAATTTGAAAAAAAATATCTTAGAATATAATATTTTATATGAAACAGTTTTAATTTTATTCCGTTCTTTCCTTGCATGGAAGAAACTTATTTGTGCACCTAATAGAATTACGGAAACAACTAAATCCATCCAGTAAAATAAACGTTAAATTACTTCGAGTAGAATAAGAAAAATGTTAAGATCACGCAAAACAATTTTGAAATTTTATGTATTAAGTTAACACCCTATATATTACTCTATGGACCAGCCCCATATGTTCAAACGTTGTTCTTTCGCTTAAGGCATCCCTAACACATATTTCTACAAGCTCGTCACTACATATCTCTCCAAAGCTCGCAAATAATTTGAAAAAAAAATATCTTACAATATAATATTTTATATGAAACAGTTTTAATTTTATTCAGTTATTTCCTCGAATGGAAGAAACTTATTTGTGCACCTAATAAAATTACGGAGAAAACTAAACCCATCCAATAAAATAAACGTTAAATTGCTTCGATTGGAATAAGGTAAGAATGTGAAAATCGAATTTTCCTAGACGATTATCGAGCACGGCGCATGGATATAAATTCGTTATTGACCTCTTCGGTTGCGCTAGGCCGAGCTCCATGTGTTCGCAAAGTCGGCCGTTGACGGTCGCTGCATGGGTCGGCCATCCTACCATGAATGCTGCGAGTTGAGATAGGTTCGGGCGAACATTGACCCACAACTCACCTATAACTTTCTACCCAACCGAAATGCCGTACACGAATGGACGCAATTCAACACACTGCGTACACTACCGCTCAAAGAATTAGCACCGGCAGGAATTCGTCTATGGTACCACCGAATAGTTGATGACGGATAATTTTTAAGAATAAATTTTTAAGATTATTCTGCAAAAAGTGTAATTATACACAATATAACTTATACGGGTCTATACTGTAATTTTAAAGGATTTACAACAGATGGTGTTACTGTGTATTAAATGGCATTGGCTAAATTTTATAACCAACTTTATGTTGAAGCCTCATATATGAAGAAACATTCTTTTTCAGAAGGTCATCGAATGCTTCATGAAGCTTATTTCAACAATGCTCTATCGATTCCAACATGTAAATACTGATTTCGCCGTTTTAAAGACAAAGACGTTTGGGAAAAGTTGAAAGTTCTCCATCAAATCTCCAAAGATCGCCATCGACTACAATTGATGAAAACTCTCGACTTCATGTTGCAAAATCAACGAAAACATTAAATTGGGAGGTGCTACCCCAGCCAGCGTATTCTCCAGACTTTGCTTCGGTCGATTACTACTTGTTCTGATATTTTAGTATTAAACTGTCTAAGAGGCGCTTCACTTCTTATCAAGATACCAAAAAAATTGGTCGATTTGCAGATAACCTCAAAAGATACATCGTTCTTTTGAAATTGAATACGCAAATTGCTTGAGAGATGGGAAAAAGTAACGGCTATCATTGTAGCGGACATTTACCGATTTTTTACAATACAGCTTTAACTTAAAAAAATCCTTTAAAACTAATTAATAGGCCAATATTTTACACTGTAATATTATCTTTTAAAAGTTTAGAACTAAAAAGCATAACAAAAAATAGAATTAGTATTTATCGGATTTGAACTACATAGTAACTGTAAAAGAACTTAAAATTTATCAGATATTTATATGTAGGCCTTAAGTTCTTAAAAACTTATAAAAGTTCGCGGATAGCCTCAAAAGCTCCATCGTTCTGTCAAGATGGAAGCCGTAAATTGTCTGAAAGATGGGAGCAAGTAGTCTATCAATGGACAATACCTTGAATAAAATACATTGTGTCGATTTTTCACAATGAAGCTTTAGATTTAAAAAATCTTTTAAAAGTTTAGAAAGAAAGAGAAAGAGGGAACATAATATTTATCGGGCTTCAACTACATAGTAACTGTAAAAGAACTTAAAATTTGTCAGATATTTAAATATATTTTTATATTAAGATCACAAATTGAAAGTTGTGGTTATTTTCCAAACTTTACAGCTTTGTTTATCAACATTAGATGTGGAAAACGTGGTCTTTATTTTGGGCAGCCCCGACAGTTGAGCACGTTCCTCCAAAGATATTTAAACTTCTTCGAGCATTTTATGATAGTCCCATTAGTAGTGTGCGAGATCAGAGCCTGTATTCGCCAAGGAGATGTCGTCTCTTCACTGCTTTTCAACATAGTGGTGAAAAATTACATGCTGTTCAATATGATGATACAGACGTTTTGACTGATCTGATGTTCGCTGATGATAACGCTATATTCGCTGTTACATAATTTGCAGTGTAGATGTATATGACTGATGATTAATAAGAAAAATTTAACATCAACATATTTACACCTGCTATTGTAAATCTCAACAGAATCTATTTAGAACAGGCACAGGATACAATAATATCACAAATATTAGTAACAAGTCGAAAATCTGCCTCTTTCGAACATAGATTTTAACAAGATTCCTTCGAGACTTGGACACGGTTATAGTCTAATATTTGTAAGTTTGACGTCTTTCAAATGATACTTAAGACAAATTCGACATGCTTTTCTTTGAGATTTATTAGAAAAAAATCACTGATTAAAAATGCGATAATCAGTGAAGAGATGTGGAACAAAGATTACAATCGCTTGGACGGCATATAAAAGTAAACAAGCTCCTCACAGTACATTTTTAAATTCAGTACAACACTCTAAATTTTATAGTTTTTTTGTGAGCCGAGTTGTCTTTTTTTCAAAATAAACAACACCTTTCTCATTTGATCTACCTTTTTTCATTGTGTCATTATGACTGTAAACAACACCAGTGAATATCAAAGATATTTGAAGGCACATTTATTCAACCAACGCAATAGTCGACGTTTGAAGCAGGTACCAAGCCCAAACAATCCAAAAATAATAATATAATTTTGTGACATATACAAAAAATTAACTGTTTGGGTTCGGCAACGACTTCAAAGTAGTCAGTTGGTAGTAGTCAAAATAACATTGTAAGTAGATAAATAGATTTAGGTAGGTATTAAGCTAAATTGTGTGTATATAGTAGAATATAAAATATGTGTAGTAGATAGATTAAATAAGGTTTGTATATTTTTATTTAGTTATGACAACGATTATTATGCAATTATTTTATTTCAAAATGTTATTTTTTGAATTACAAATCTAAATTATTTTTTAATGTTTAGCGATTCCATTTTTTTGCTAAAATTATTTTATATATGTATATATATTTTAAAGACTGGACCTAAAGTTCAACGTGGGCTCCGAACCACGGTTCTCAGCCTACCGACTAGCGAGTGACCAACTTTAGAAATCATCCCAGAAGACGTCCGGTCTTACCCAGCCTGGTTACTGGCGTGACTGGGATCATTTTCCTTGTCGGATTTTACACTCTTGCCTAGAAGATTCACAAATTTTAAACAATCACAAACATAAATTTACGACATGGTCCAGCAGGAGTCGAACCCGCTCGACTCCTGCTCGCTAAAATAGATATATGATTGGTTTGTTGCAAAAGTGATCGTCTAATAATGGAAAATATTCTTTTAAATTTAAATTAAACTATTTAAATAACTTTTAGCTCAATTAAGGCCTAATGTAAACACCTAATATAAAAAGAAAAATCACTTATAACCATCGAATACCATTTTAACGGCGCAACGTACGTTTGATATCCGTTCTTCCAAATCATCATTACCCTCTCCGATGATCCCAGTGTTGCCTATGCGGACGTAAAGACATTCGCAGCGGCGTAATATGCAACAACAATAATTAAAGAATGAAATAACCACGAATCGTTTGCGATGTAGAAAGTAAAAGTTGGTTCGCGAACTCGAGAAATCACCATTTTCAGTAACTTTCACTCTACCGGTAAGGTGAATAGACGCTATCACCTATTTTTCCAAATGTTTATCCGTATTAAGTCTGCTCGCCACTTTTTACATAATGTCGTCGTTTAGAATACCAAATGGCGCGCTGTTGCTTTTTTTCTGGTTTGGAATTCTTCTCGGTTACCATTTCGATATGGCTGAGAACCGATATCAGTTATTTCCGGTATGATTGATATGTCATCTTGGAGAAAAACACAATCTTCCTGATCAACAACATTTACGTGTTTAATAACAAAGTCCGACAATGGTAAACATTCTTATATATCATTTTATGGAAATGTACAGGACATAGACAAGATAACGTGACTACCAACCGAATGCAGAACCCCAAAAGAAACTTACTATCCGGGTTGCTTGCTTCCTACTGTCGAGCATGGAGGAGGCTACATTATGAGTGCTAGTCAGTTGGTCTTCTCATTCACATTACTGCCTGGATTAGTGAATGAATGTGAGTGTGAACGAATATCGCTTATGAATTTGATTGATTTTTTCATTATGGGAACTTTTAGAGCAGAGAGGGAGAAGTGGATTTTCATCTTTAATATCATTGACCGAATTGGTACAACAACGTCTACAATCAAATAATAGCTCCACACCTTATTAATAAATTAGTATTATGTATGTCAGTTTTCATTTATTCATATTGTTTTGTTTAACCCTTGAGCATAAATCTTTAGTAGACCCTAAATATTCTGGAACCATCACTTAATGAAACAATTTGTAAAAGATTTTCAAAATATTTTCATAAAGAAATTAAACCGAAAAAAGATCTATTCAATCTATCTCAATGTCGAAGCAACAATGTGTACAAAGAAAATCAAGGTCTGGATATCATTTTAAAAAACTGAGACTGTAATCATCACTACATAGTATAAAACAAAGTCTCCTTTTCTGTCCCTATATCCCTATGTGCGCTTAAATCTTTAAAACTACGCAACGGATTTTGATGCGGTTTTTTTTCAATAGATAGAGTGATTCAAGAGGAAGGTTTATATGTATAATACATGCATAATATACTAAGACAACATTGCTAATTTTAGAGGTTTCTAACGTGATGTCGTAAATTAACCTATTTTTTAGGCTTATTTGGCAATTAGCAAAAACGCTGCCTAACCCTACGAGTTAGATCAAATTAATGTACTACAGTATTGTACACCATAAAAAGGTCTACAAAAAGTCCGCGATGGTATATATCTTTTAGGGATAACCCATATTAACCATTTTTATTGTTTACTTTTTATGTGAGAAAATGGCTTATTTACTAAGCTATTTTAAGCAATACGGCATTAATCCTTATCGAATTAAGTACCTTAAATACAGTGTGCAATTAATATAGATCAATATGGTTCCTTACAGCATGTAAATTAAACAAATATTTTCGGAGATATTACAAATTTAAAATTTGCGTTTAAAAATGTGTAATGTAATAAAAATTTTATGAATTTAGATATTCCAAAGATAGCAGGAAATCTTTATAGTAAGTATAGGGGAAGAGGAATTGTTTTACTCCAAATTTAATGCGTGCAGGCCAAGGGCAGTAATGAATGAACCAAAAATACTGGATCGATTTTAATCATGTTTTCATTGAGTGACATAGGCATATATATTTTATGCCCGTGCAAAGTCGGAGCGGGCCGCTATGTTTTTATATACAACGTTCATATTTTTTCTGTAGTGTATTTAATTTAGTATCAGCATTGCACCCGTGCGAAGCCGGGGCGGGTCGCTAGTTTTAGATAATGTTAAAAGCTCTAACTATAAATTAAGTGCAGATAATATCACAGATAACAAGTTCAGAATTCTTTATTGCCTGATGAGCATTTAAGTCTTCTTACACGACCACTTTAATCTTTTTTATGGAAACTTAGGTAATTTGATTAAATAACAAGAATAATAGTTGGACGATATCATCAGGATATAAAAGCAATGGAGATATAATACCAGGGATGATAACTGATGTTGATCACTTTACAGGGAACAACAAAATACATCACATCGTTAGACAAACTACGCAAGAAACTCCGAACAAAAAAAGGAGACGGAAATACAAAAAATAACTATGATTTTTTCAATTCAAATGCATCATCTTTTTATCAAATAATATGATAGAATTATAGGAAAAAAAACTCAAAAATACATAAGATTTGAGTAGGTTAGTTTAAAAATAAGTTATCTATATTTATCATTAGTTGATAACAGATTATTTATAGTATACTGTCAGGTACAATTACTTGCACAATTTAGACAAATAAATCTCAATAGCAGGTTGATTTTTACAGTCTTGTTTACGCATAGTATTTTTGTCACAAATAATTATCCTTCTGGCTCTAGTTGCTTTCTGATGATGTTGTGCCTAATCACATATATTGGTCGACCAAAAATACATTTTTAAACATATGTTTATAATTAGTTAAAATACGTCTGAGGAAAAAAAATTAAATATCCATTTGCTTTGGGATATATATGTTTATTTAAAAAAATTAATTGTTAAAAGAAATATATTCTAAGGATTTTTTGTTCGTTCCGTTTATATCTTATATACGACGATGATTTGTTATTGAAATATGAAATATAGTACACTTCTTTTAGATGAAAACGTATGGCAGTTAACTACAAAAACTTCACAGTCACAATTTACAATAATCAATATAGTGCTGAAATATACAGACAAATAAATATGTTGGAATTTTTATAAAAGGGGCCAAATATAGAGTAGATCATAATTTATCAAAAACCATTTCTTGAAGAAATCGTAGTCGTACCACTCGTAGTCTTTAGAAATTCGTGGTTATATTTATCTGCTACCAGTTGAATGCAATTTATGAGTATTAATTTTAAAAATTCAAGAAACACACAGGGTAAATACCAATGCCGTTACTGGAAACAATATGAAATTAAAAACCTTCAAAACCCATGCAGGACTAGGACAAAGGGGGTTCAGTTCAACCCTGTTTATAACATTAATAGGCGAAATGAATGTCAATAATGCAAACAAGACTAAATTTAAGGCATAAAAATGGAAATAGAGAAAGTACAAATGTTAGTAGTAGAATAAACTGATCATAACACCTACAGAAAATCTTAAACAGATAGAATATGATACTAGAGAATATGGAAGGACAATAATTATAAGCAAAACGAAAAACGAAGAAAGTCATGGTGATAGGAGAGTCTGAAGCAATCAATATCAAAATTGAGGATGTAAAAATAGAAATCGAAACTAATGGAAGTTAAGAGATGGACATGAATGCCACAACTGGAAAAGCCTGAAGTTGTACGTTGGTATAATAAAAATGAAATATCAAGCAGAACGAAAATGGTTGTGTATGAAGCAATTTACAGACCAATCCTAACATTCGGTTGCAAGACGTTGGTATTGTCAAAGAGATATAAAAAGTACGATACAAGAAGCGGAATCAAAGGAAGAGAAACGAACCTGGCATCAGAGAAATACTTTAAATGAGACCATGAAAATACCAGTGGAAACAAGAAGACAACACAGACAAAAAACGGAAGGAAATTCTTGCACGTACTTTTTTTGACTAACACTATACTTTTTCAGGGAGTTATTATAAATGACGTTAGTTTAATATATCATTTTGCCTAACCCATTATTTAAAAACAAGTATTTAAATCGTCGTCCAACTTTGGCTGACGGGTCGACTGATTCACTTTACGACAGAAAAATGATTTAGCGTCGTATAAAATTCACCGTTAACGTAGGCGCCACGGATAGGAGGCACCTCGACCACCAGAGCCTTGCAATAGCCACTCGTCCTATATTTTTATTATTTTGTGATCGTCTTATTCCTGTCTATAACTGTACTTCATAGCTGAATCGCCTCTGATTATTTTTTGCACTTAACACACACACTCAGACACAATTTATAATGGCTTGAAGGGTTACTGGGAACATGTATTTATATGTGATAATATTTATGTGGTAATAGAATGCCTAAAAAATATTTAAAATACTTTTTTAACGACATTTACCGGAATTGATATCAGTTCTCGCTCGTAATTATCTTTTTTACGTCTCGAAAAGATAAATTGAGTTTCTGAAAGTGAAAGAAGTCTAAATAAGATAAGGGGAAGTGTTTGATGAGTTTTTGGTCAAAACTTGTCTTCAGTGATAGTTCTGAGCACGTTAAAAAGAAACTAGTAGAACTTTGTGGTGAAAACATTAAAAGGTTTCCAAAAAAGTATCAAAAAAGATAGCGTAATCATAAAAATGTCGAAGTATTATAACTGCTCGACAACAGTGGTCCTTCCCGAATTTTTTTGTATATATATATTTTAAAGTCTCCTTTTACCAACTAGGGGTTTATCTGGACTGGACCTACAGTTAACGTGGGCTCCGAAGCATTGTCCTCGGTATTAAGCCTACCGACTGGCAAGTGACGAACTTAGAAATCATCCCAGAAGACATCCGGTCTTACCCAGTCTGGTTACTGGCGTGAGTGGGATCATTTTCCTTGTCGGATTTTGTACTCTTGCCTAGGATAACCATAAACATAAATTTACGACCATGCCCAAGCAGAATTCGTACCCGCGACTATCGCAACAGTAAGTGGACCATCCTGTAGCCTTTGCCACTGCGCCACCAAGCCGGCTTCTTCCTCGGAAATTGAAGAGACTAATAATTTTGATGTAATATAGTTATTCGAGTGAAGATGACTAGATTATTGCAGTTAATAATTAGTTGTAATAGGTGTGGCATGCGCTTAAAAAAAAATAAATAGACTTTATCTAAGATCCAAGAATCTTCTTTCCGCAAATCCGATTTTTTTTCTTCTAAACATAAATGACGATTTATCATTTCTTTTACTTTGCCGATTTTATTTTTATAATAATTATTTGTTTGTTTTTAATACAATTTATCATATTACTGTCTAATGCAATATTTTTAGAGACTGGACACTCAAAATTTCACACACTAAAAATCTGGAACAAAGTCCTCTGTTCCAGTTTTTATCCGTTATAAAAATCACAAGGCAAGCTTGAGATGAACTAACAAAGTGCGGTACTCTAAACAAACTAAATGACAGACCTTCAAACTGACCATCTATACTTACTACTTTATTATAGAGCGCATTTGTGACAACTTAATGACAAAAATAATTTGTAATATTCCTATTAAACGGACTTTTTAAACTGATTAAATTCCAATACTTTATTGACAGGATATATACTGCAGTTACTTTAAAAATGTATATATATATATATATATATATATATATATATATATATATATATATATATATATATATATATTTAATAGATAAATATTTGGCAAAAAAAAACAATGTTGAATATTTGAATTAACTGGTATAAAATAGCATTTAAGATATCAATAACTGTACACAAAAATGTGCATCTCATACTCGAAAAGTTCTTTTTGAATATTGTTAATCCGTTTATATAACATAACTTCATACCTCCACATGAAAAGGAGTTTGCAGACAAAAGTAGACAGAACTGATAAAGATCCTATCAGTACCCAGTATATCCTACTACTATTGTTTCCCTATACTGTCTGATTACTGGTCAAATAAACGTAGACTTCTCCGATAGCAGAGATCTCAGTGACGACATTAAAAACCAACCATCTAAAACTATACCCATCTTAAAAATGTGTTATCTCTGTTGACATTACATACGACCAAGATATATTGATAACTGTTAGTTATTTTAAGATTAATATTGATCACTGAATGAGAAAAAGCCAAGGATCAATTTGGCGAAATATAATTATTTTAGTACAGTTAGTTATGAGTAACTAGAATGACAAGTTGCGATGATGTCAGTTTTGTGAACCAGCGCATTTTAAATAAACTCCACATCCTTGGTGCGAGCCCCTTCCGCATGCAGCTTGATCGTTCAATTCGTGCGTTTTTGTTTAGAGCGATCGTGTCTCGTCCTATGGTCAACAAGTTATACGATTTTGAAGGCTTTCTAAAAACGCCAACCAGTCGTACGAAAATAAAATAAGGTTAAACGTACTCGAAATGAAAACATACGGCACAGACAGCGCAGTGCAATGTATCGTTAAAGAAAAACATTTAATTAGGAAATAGTAAAATAATAACTAATTTGTTTTCTTTATTCGTTTTACTGCCTGTTTTCTTTTAAATTGAATCTAATAATAAATGTCTTTCAAAATGAGCGCGTCTTTTTCTAAGTTCGTTGATAAAACATAGAATTTCAACTGATTTCCAAGAATATTTATTTATTAGGTTTCAGAATTGGTTCGCAGCGATTTTAACATAGATACTTAGCTTTAACAGGTCATTTGAAAAGTCTCCGGACTACCATAGTAAAACACATTTTTTTGGCAAAATTAGTTTTTTTATTCAACATAATTTCCTTCAAGGGTGATACACTGATTATAGCGACTTTGCTTCAAAATAGGGCTCAGTTTCGGCGATTCGACGAAAATTTCTTCCCAGCAAACATTCTTTTGAGATCTGAGAACAGGAAATAGTCGTTGGGGGCCAGATCTGGAGAATACGGTGGATGAGGAAGCAATTGGAAGCCCAGTTCATGGATTGTTGCCATCGTTTTCAATGACTTGTTTCACGATGCATTGTCTTGATGAAGAAGCACTTTCTTTTTCTTCAAATGCGGACGTTTTCGGCGATTTCGTCCTTGAAACGGGCCAATAACGCTACGTAATAGTCGCTGTTGATTGTCCTTACTATTTCAAGGCAGTTCAAAAAGCAATATTTTATCAACACGCGAAATTTATACACGCATCTTTTGAGGGTTAGGGCTAATAAAAAAAATATATATTTAATTCTAGTAGAGCCATAAATGTGTCAGGCCGGGAACTTTACAATTGACCTGTTAGATGAAAATGAAGACAATATTATTGCAAATAATGTCAATTTAACCACCGATCATTGTACTTATTAGAAGAAGGTATGCGCAAACAGAAGAAATATTATAATCAGAACTAGAACCTGGCTTTTTTGAACACTTATTTTAATTCTATTCTTCGGTATGAGCCTGAAACTTAGACAATGTGACGTATTAAGGCTATTATACATGGTCCTTCCTAAGATCAGAGACGCATATTAGAATGGTTTAGACGAGTCTGTCGAATGAAAAATGAACAAATGCCTGTCACAAATAAGAAGAGGCTAATGTAGGAAATTATTTGCCGGCTCACGAGAGAGAATTCAGTAGACATAAGTATACAATGTTGTGATTTGACACAAATATTATTTTATTCCACTTCAAAACTACAAAAACAGAGAAAATAGAGATTTAACTTTTTTATGGGCAATGTTAGAGAAATGTTTCGCGACGTCCAATATCTAGATGTCACTACTTTGAACTTATTACTTGTTTTAATCGCTATCTTAAGATCCGAGAAGGCATTTGATCGGTTCATTTCGTTTCCAAACTTGCCGAAAAAGCGATACTACACGCTTTAAACAGTTTCACACACGCACACAACATAATCTCGAGCGAACAATTCAGTTTCCGTGCCAAACACTCAAGCCTTCATCAAGCTGCGCGCGTTGCAGCAACAATCCACCAGGCATTAAGAAAAAAAAAGTTCATTTTGTTTCTCTGGGGCATTTATTTTGTTTTGAGTATCATTTTCTGATTTCGCAAGTAAAGAACAGTGCTTTTAGCGTTTTACTACGTTTTCGAGACTAAATTATAGCCAAATGAGATCATTATAATGTATATTCGCTCTAAAAAGTGTAACCAGGTATACGAAAAGCTAAATAATGAGACACAGCTTTCCATTCAAGAAGTTTACGACTCTTACTTAAAAAATAGATAGGTTCTGTAAGAGATCTCAAATTATATGGATTAAACATGTGTGGTGTGATGTGACTTAGCATTGTTTTTACCTGGTATGTATATAGAGAGAATAGAGATAATTATATAAAAATGGATGAGGAACTTGTTTTCGATATAATAAAACAAAAGGCAGAACTCTTATAGATCCTATTAAATTAAACGCAATAATGAAATGTGAAATACTGGTACCTGTAATAGAGGTTTAAACGGACCAATGAAACTACGGGAATGGGCGATTATAACACCACCTAGATATTGGACGTAGCGAAACTTTTCCCCAGAGACCTCTACTGACTATATAAATTACGTTCCGTCAAGATAACAGCGTTATAGATCTATAATTTTTTAAAAATGGCGAGTTTGTATCTGAAAACAAAAAAAAAAGACCTGTGAAAATCACTTCTTTCAGATTTTCGCTTAGAAATAAGAAGTTTTACAGTAACGGTATCACCAGAAAAAGAGACAAAAGTCATTGACCAGTGTTTGTAATTCATATAAATAGAATAAAAACATTAAAAAAAGTTAAACTCATAAAAATTAAACAATCTACTGGTACCATGAACAAGATTGCTGTCTTATTTTCTATCAGTATCTGCATACAAAGACGTTAACATAACATATCGGCCACCGATCAACATCTAAAGCGCGTTGATGTATCACATCGACGTTCGGATCTACTCTCGCGTCCGATATAGTAACAAAAACTGATCCACACTCACGTAACTCTTACGTGTCGGCCATATAATCGGACGTCATCTGCGAAACGCATAAGAAAGCAAATTGCAACGCCGCCAAACCGTAAATAAAAGAATTTACTTTTAACTTGGTCGTTTCAGGGAAAGTTTCGATTCCGTTTACAGTCGGACGACGAGCGCGGACATACGAATATTCCCTCTTCCATTTCTATTCGTCTCGTAATCGGCGGGTTTCAAAATAGCGAAAAAAACGTCTCGTTTAACATAAATTTATTAGATTATTCAGAAAGACAATGAACTCTAAATGAAAATAGAAAAAAATCTAGTATCAGATGTCTCAAAAGAAAGTTGATATTTAGCAGTTTGATTAAATAAAGGTCTGAGGTAAAAAGTACACAATTTATGAATTTATACAACGTGGGGCAAAAGTCCCGCTACCATTTTGATTGGCTAGAACTTTGCTCAAAGAAAAGATAAGTAAGCTTGGTTTTTATAAAAAGTTTATTTGGTCTTTACAATTTTTTTTTCGTTATGATTGAAAAATTATATCGGCTAAATGGAGACGGCGATTCGCTATTTAACCTTCGAGGCTAAATTTCTTCAATTTCGTGACGAAGATTGTCTTTAAGCTGTGAATCGTATGGGGCTTATTCACATAAACTTTTGATTTTAAAAAATCTCATAAGAAAAAGTCTGATGCTGTTAAATCCGGAGATCTGGCTGGCCATCCTAAATCGCCACTTCGCGAAATTAGTCTTCATGGAAAAATGTCATTCAATAATTGAATTGTTGAACGAGCTGTGTGTGCGGTGGCCCCATCTTGCTGAAACCACATGTCTTCTAGCAGTTTGCAGTACCTAATGTATCAATAATATTCTTTAGAAGTTTATTCTGGAAACACTAGACCATTTGAAGGATGCTCTTAGCACAACCCTAGAGTTTAATGCCATCAATGTTGCTATAATATAATTTGAATCGTTAAAAATAATATGGTCCTAATGGAAAATTCTTCTTCAGAAATGCAAAAGTAAAGGCCGATCAAAATCAAGCCTAAATCAAAGGACTCACGCTAAGATGGTAGCATATATGGTCACTTTGGGTGAATGAATATTTAAGTTTTAAAACTTTCGCGCCCATATCATACCACCTCGTTTTTGTCATCATACCACCAAAGTTTTCTTTTGCGGCACCTGATATTTCCATTTTTATGGTTTTCGATAAGATGTAATACGTTTCGAAATTGAATTCTGAAGACTTGACTTATACAAAATAATTATTTATTAACAAAGTGTTGAGCCGCCATCGGTTCTTAAATTCAGCTACAGTTAAGTGGAATAGAACGTAGTCTCTGCATAGATTCCAAGGAGATGCTGTCAAATTATTTTGAAAAGATCCACCAATTAATTGAAGGATGTTGGAGATGGAAATTTACTCCTCATTCTACACTCCAAAACTCACTATAATTATTCCATTAAGTTGAGTTTTGGCGATTGTGTTAACCAGGGAAGATGTTGAACCTTTTTGGCTGTATATATGGGTGCATTATCATCTTCGAATATGGCTGTATTTGGCTGCAATATGTTCGTCATAGTAAAAACTTTATCATTGGGGATGTCGAGATATTCATCGTAGTAATCGGGACGGTGATGTGAATGAGAAGATGAGCTTCATACTTGAGTGTAGGAAATAAGCAATCCAGATCGTAAGCCGGTATTTTGTAGGAAATAATGTAAAGTATGGTTGATCGGACCATACCACATTCTTCCAATCATCAAATGTCAGTGTTTTACAATTTTTTACACCATTTTTCCATGACACCCTTCCATGAATGTCAGCTTTGTAGGGCTCCCACCGTACTGTTGTTGTTGAAACAGTATTACTCAAGTGAGAGTTGAGTTTTGTCGCGATAGTTGTATATGGTCTGTTCACTATTCCTCACTATTTGGATGATGCTTTACCATGTTTTGTGCATACTGTTATTACTGTGGAGACTGTTGCTCGAAAAACATTAAAACATTCAACTGTTTTCACTACAGATGTTCCTGCTAACCGAGCACTAACGATTCAATCTATTCATTTGTGAGATCAAATATTTCACCAATTATCAAATATACCTTGGAATCCATCTTGACGGTAAATTAAATTGGAAGCATCACGTTAGACAAAAAGCAAAACACATTAGAACCAAAATAAAACAACTATACTGGTTAGTCGGATACTCCCAACTTGATCTAAAATCAAAGAGGTTGATCTATAATACAATTATAAAGCCAATTTGGACCTATGGGGTGCAAATATGGGGTTGCACTAAAAATTCAAATCAACTACTCATACAACGCTGTCAAAACAAGGTTCTTCGATTGATTACCAATTCCTATCGCTATATAACCAACGAAGAACTGCACGATGATCTGGAAATCAAATGGATTTGCGAAGTTTTCCAAGATTTCGCTTTGAAACACGAAAGATTACTAAATCATACTAACGTGGAAGCTATACAACTGCTGGACAGCGCGCAGGATGTCAGGAAATTGAAACGAACAAAACCATACGAACTTATATAAAGTGTATACATTTAGTGTAAACTATAGCTATAAGTTAATAAGTAATAAATAATTATAATTTTATAACTGAGGAATACATACTGATGTATTTTCTCGCACACGTCTTGCTTGTTAATTAATCCAAGTACATAGGAAAAGTAGTAATAAATTAATTGTAAATTAAGATTGTAATAAGCGTATCTAATAAAGATGTTATAAAAAAATTTATCAAATAGAGCAACACACGTTTCATATTTCCATAAGCTTTCTAGCGTAGTTTCGTGTCCTACATTTTTCAGGATCGCCAAGGAATTGAAAATGACGACATATTTACTCTCATTCCAATTGATTCGCCATTACTTCGTCCAACTGTTAGTTTTCTTTAAGATGCTTGCAAATTTATTGCTGCTAGTATAATTATCTCTACTTGCAGTCATTATAGCAATATTATTAACCGAAACGTAGCTATTGTATTAATAATTAGTTTAACTATTTAAACTGGTCATGTTTAAGACATCAATATTCTCAGAACTATTTGGAAAACTTGTTTATCTTATAAATAAGTCTTCTAAACTTATGATTATAAACGTTAGCAATAAAGACTGTTGAATTACTTGTAGCACTGTCAGCATCTCGTCCTGTACTTGTGAATGTTGAACATTTATGAGTGTCCATGCGTATATCAAATTGTAAAATATTTTAGCTGTATGTGTAAGACTGTTTGTAGTATTTCTGTCACTGAGGTGATGTCACTCCATATTTTTGTTTACTGGCGGCCTTGAACACCCTTAAATTAAATCGACTATTTCATTATGCTATCATTACGCGGTCCTGTTAGATGCAATTTACGTCGGAAATAAACTCCGAACGGTCAGAAGCGTCGAAGGTAAGTCGAAGGCACTTTGTTTTTCGTCACAACGTATGTCGTTTTTACTCATTTCGTGCGGAAATCGAGCGACTAAGGCCATTCGAGCGAAACCCGATAACCTTACGTACGGATTGAGTCATTTTGTTGTCGTTCTTTGTGATGGAATCATGCGCCGTACCGTTTCCTAAACATTTATGATATTTTCTACTATCTGATATTTATTTCATAGCTTGTCTGGTAAAGTAAATGTTAAGAGTAAGTCGTAGGTTATTTCAGTTTATATTAGGTGCTTGCATGATGAGGATATATCACTTATGGACAATAAAAAAGTATTTAATGAAAAAATATTGTAAAATATCTCTTTTTCCCCTCCTTTTGGCAACACAGTGATACCGTCTTGAAGAAACGACGTTGGATACAATCATAGATCCATTTTGGCACTTTTTTAGCATTTCGAAACCGCATGTTAAACAAAATCATGTTGAATCGATCTAAAAGTGATAATCACAAAGGCCTATGTCTGATGAGTCCGCTAGGCGCGGAGAACTTCTCATTCGAAATGCAACAATGTATTCTCAACAACTCTTGCAACATGTCTTCGACTGTTCTAATGCAAGAGCATGACTTTGCGCCTTTTATTCACTATTGGTAATCTTGGTGTAGATAGACGATTTTTTTAATCTAAAAGGCATATGGTACACATATTACAACTAGTTATTAACTGCAGCTATCTAGTAATGTTTCCTCCATATTGATCTTAAAGTCCAGATCTTTGACCTAACCTCAATTTGTATTTGGTGGAGTATTATGTACTCCAGATAGTTTTAAGACATGTCACAGTTTTCACGCATAATTTAACTATATTAATTAAAAAGTTTATTTGAATCTTCAACCTCCTGGTATATCCACTGTTGTCGGGCAGTTTAGTTTTAGTACTTCTGAAATGACGATTAGAAATATATGATTTGAGAATCTGACTCATCTGGCTAAGTAATTTGTTTGCCAACTTGTATTCGAGGTGCTCATGTCACACTCAGAAATATAGCTGAACAATTTTGTATGCGCCCCATCAATCAAGCAAGTGTTGAGTTTGAGTGTCAATTGTTTCTAAATCCAAACTGGTGAGCCTATATCACGCCTACATTTCTTCACTAGTTTGTTCATTAGTTTGAGGCGTTTTAAGAACAAGATCGATATGATGTTTTATCGCTGGAAGATTTATCTGGTTTAGAGATCATAATAATTTCCGCAGTGCTTAGATACTGCTAGTTTTGTTATATCGTTTCCTGGCAGTTTTTAAGTACTTCGTTTCATCGCTAGTCAAAATACGCCTCTTCTTCTTCTACCTGCCAAGCAAGGAAAACGCGTTGAAACAGTTCGAAACGGTATCTTCTGTTAATTTATGTGATAGCAATTTTCACTCTTTTTGGATCTTTATCATAGCATACTTTATCTGGAACCAGTTGATTCATCAACTACTAAGCTGTCCGAAACTTCAATAAGTTCTACAATTGTCTTCGAAGTTTTAGATCCGGATATATTAGATTAAGGAACATTAAAAAAAAAGAAAGAAAGAACTGGAGTTAAAATATGGGAAACTGTATTGGTTAATTAGAAGAAAATCACAATTCTGAGAACCCAATAAATTTGCTATTATACAGGCAAATATTGAAACCTATATGGATATGAATTCAATTATGGGGCTCTTCCACGTGATGTAATACGTATAAAATACAAGTTTTCTAGAACAAAGTTCTGAGAAGTATTGTAGGTGCCCCGAGATATAATAGGACTTACTACTTACACAAAGACATTCGGATACCGACTGTCATTCAGGAAATCAAGAGAACTGCAGGGAGACAAGGGGATAGATTGCAATCTCATGTCAATACCGACATAATACAACCCTTGGATAACATCAGGACAGGACACAGACTCCAAGAAAGAATCAAACCGTTTGATATTGTGTAGTATAACTAGTGTAGTGAGGTGAATTTAACAAAAAGACAACACTATTAAGACATAAACATTATTGCACCAGAGACTAACATAAGGCCGATGAATCCTCCTAGATATATACCTAGATTTAAGTTGTTGTAAAGACCAATTGTAGATTAGTCGGCAAGGACAAGTAAGAATGTAATAAGTAAATTGAAAAAATATCGAAAAACCCCTTAACGCTCCGCTGTTCACCTCTGCCGTACGAATTTCCAGAAAATTACCCAAATTCCCCTACCACCATGTACCCTACAGGGCACGATCAAAAAACGAACGCTACAAATTCATCAAACAAATAATATTCTATCGGTTCTTGAACATCGAACATGTAGTGGAGAGACAACGGTGGACCTTCGAAAAAGTCCTATTTCAGTGTCACGCACACACACACACACATACGTACGGTCGAGCGTTACGTAACGGCAGCCCAATAGCGTAATTGGCAATCGCCATAGAGAAATTTTTAAAACAGAGCACTACCACTGCCGTATCTCGGTAGTGGTGGTGGTGGCGACTGACATTGAATTTGGCGGTCAACTGTCGAGGAGTGGAACCGACCTTAAATCTTTCGATCTCGACTTAAGGCTGAATCGGACGACGAACGCTTTTGGAATTTTATTTGATAGACAACTAATCAACGTACGGGGTTCGATCAATTGTTATTCATGGATTTCATTAATTTATTAATCAGTGATAAGTTTTGATTTGTACCAGGAAGAAAAGACACCTCCATTTTACTTAAACAGTTTTGTTTAGCGTTGGTAACTATCGACTGAAAACAGTGGAAATAGTGAATAGTGACAAAAAAGGATTATGTAATCTCACTAAAATACTAACTCGCGTATTTTTATTGTAATAAATGTCAAAAAACTGCAATGGAAAGCAAGCCACGGAAGCAACATGGATCAGTGGAATAATCTACCGTCGGTAGGCTGACTCACGCTATCCCTATATACAACAGGTCAATTGAAAAGTCCCCGGCATACCATAGTAAAACACATTTTTTTGACAAAATTAGTTTTTTTTATTCAAGATAATTTCTTTCAAGGGTGATACAATGATTATAGCGACCCTCCAAATTTTCGTTACCATTTCTGTAGTACGATTTGTCCTTTGCTTCAAAATAGCCCTCAGTTTAGGACATCACCTCTTCATTCAACGAAAATTGCTTCCCAGCGAGCATTCTTTTGGGATCTGAGAACAGGAAATAGTCGCTGGGAGCCAGATCTGGAGAATACGGTGGACGAGGAAGCAATTCGAAGCCCAATTCGTGGTTTTTTGCCATCGTCTTCACTGACTTGTGACACTGTGCATTATCCTGGTGAAGCAGCACTTTCTCTTTCTTCGAATGAGGCCGTTTTTCGGAGATTTCGTCTTTCAAACGGTCCAATAACGCTATGTAATAGTCACTGTTGATGGTCCTTCCTTTTTCTAGGTAGTCAATGAAAATTATTCCATGCGCACCCGAAAATACAGACGTCATAACCTTGCCAGCCGACCGTTGCGTTTTCCCACGCTTTGGAGCGGATTCATCGTGTGCAGTCCACTCGGATGACTGTTGATTGGACCTCGGAGTGAAATGATGGAGCCATGATTCAACCATTGTCACATATCGACGCAAAAACTCGAGTATATTAGGCCTGGCCATTTTCAAACACTGCTCCGAATTATCAACTCGTCGTTGTTTTTGGTCAAGAGTGAGCTCACGCGGCACCGAGCTTTCTCATACCCAAATATTCGTGAATGATATGATGCACACGTTCAGTTGATATTTTAAGAGGGTCTGCTATTTCATTCAATTTCAATTTATGGTCATTCAAAATAATTTTGTGGATTTTTAATATAATTTACCAATCCTTGATGGTTGATTTTCCTGGGGCAGTATCCGGAAACTCGGCATCAAGCCAAGTTTTTGCTTCAACTGTATTTTTCCCTTCAAAAAGTAATATTTTATCAACACGCGAAACAAATAACAAAAGTTGCTTCACTCAAAATGCTATAATTCACAAACTAATAATCCGACAGCTGTCAAATTTATACACGCATCTTTTGAGGAAACCAGGAAAATCAGCCATCAAGGAAGACGTGGTGAAATGAGCACCGAAGACGATGAACAAAAGAGATTGTTGAATCGCATTTGCCTGAAACTGAAACAGTCGATAGTAAAAAATAGTCAAATCAGTCAAACCTAAAATAGCCACTGAAAGTAGTGAACTGAAAAAATCGATAGTAAAAAGTAATAAACTCAGTCAGACCGAAAATAGTCGATAAAAAAAGGTAGTCAATTACTAAATAGTCGATAGCTGCCAACTTAAAAGATTTTGAAGACATTTTTGTAGACCAGTGTATTTTAAAAATTGTTCAAAGCAACAGCTGATACATGGGATCACACGTTCGGAAAGGAAACCTTACAATTATTTTCTACCCCGCATCCTTCAACACCCTCAGCCTTGACATTTTCCAAGTCAAACGGCGATCAGAGCGCGCCCAGAGCCGCCTTTACCAAAAAGCGCGCCTTTCTTCGCTCGTAGTTTTTCTCCCGCCAAAAAACGAAAAAAAAACACACACACACACACCAAATATCTTTCGCTAGATAGCACAGGCCGCGGAACGAGCGATTCTCTCTCAGTCGCCATCAAGTACGCGTTGCGCAAACCACACCAATTCGCGCCCGACAAAAGACGATCGACCGCGCGCTCGCTTGTTTTTTTTTCGCTTCCAATTTACGCGAGTGGTCCCTCCGAGCCCTGATTTCGACCAGAGATTTTTCAAAAAAGGTTTAACTAATCGACGGCCCCTATTGGTGAACTTAGTGACCTTTTATTACTGTGGAGTAGTGATTATTTCTGAGTAAAACAGATTATTTTGCTGTGTGGTGTAGAGGAGTGTATATTAACGCTACAATATTCCTCTTTTCTTGGATTACTTGATTCTTGTGCCTATTTTGTTTGGATATTATTTTCGCTTATGGATATCTTGAGGTAAGTATTTCAACGTCATTTCTCTGGATCACACAATAACTAATACAAAGACAATATTTCAACATATTATATATTTTATCACTACAATTAATAACAGGAAATTAATTACTAATTTAAAAAAAAAACAACTAAATCATTAGAACGGTTAATTCTTGAAATAAAAAGTGAACAGCACTACACTTTATCATTACAATCAAAAACAGAAAATTAATTATTATTTTAAAATAATAACGAACGCTTAATTCTTATATAAAACAACAAAAGTGAAAGAATCAAAAAGGTATCAATTAATCTTTTTTCCTAATTGTCCGACTATATGGAGAAATTGTTAAAGTGTGTGAACTACAACAAATCAGACTCATCAACCGAAACCGTTTGTTTGTTAAAAATTCTTCCCAAAAACCGTGCTGAAGAAGAAGAAGAAAAAGGAAACTTTCACTCCATACAGAGTTGTAGTTAAAAACGAGACGGTTTTACCAAAACGGACCAAATAAATGCAGAGTAATTCTTATGACATCAATTTGTTTATCGCGATATTAATAAGTACCTATACTGCCTGACTTTTTAATGGTACACGGCTACAATGTAAAAAGTGATTATATATTGTCAATGTTCTGATTCCAAAAATATCTCGCTATTTTCATACCCGTTCTACTTGTCACGATATATTACGAAAAATTTTAGCATTGTTCGAAGGCTTTTTAGCGTAGAAAACGATTTTAAATATCATCCAAAAATGGGTTATTATCTATCAATAAAACAATGTTAATAAAACCAAAATTACAGAAATATGCTTGTAAATTTTACATTTTTATACGGTATATATTTAAATTTCACTGTCAATGGGCCAAAAATCCTTTAAAACAAATAAATGCGAAAGCGTAAAACAAATTGAGCCTTAATTAACATTTTTTAGAATTTAATCATAATATAATATTTTAAAATTCAATCTGAAACAGATTGTTGTCAAAGAATGAAACAAAATAAAACCAATAAATTCAAAACTATAGAATAAATCAATTTGAATATATTAATACTCGTTTGATTTAAGTTTTTAAATAATGAGAAAAATGTTACCGAATGTTATATTACGATTTTATGTTTTAATCATCGCCAAAGGTGTAAGATGTAAGCACAACCTTTTTTATTTCTGTAAAAAAAATATTAATAGTAATTAAACAGTTTTTTTATAATTCACTTTTCAATATTATGTAAAATATAGTTAAATAAAATTACTAATATATATATATATATATATATATATATATATATATATATATATATATTGATCTTTAAATAATAACAATATGTGAAGGCAAATCTGATAGTACCATATTTAGCTAATTGGATATTTTTAATACTGTTCTAATATCATTAAGCATCATCAAACTCAAGAATTATTTTTATTTAAATCGTTAAAGATTGTAGTTTACATCCCACAAAAAGTAGGATCAATGCAAATCGACCTTTTCAGAAATAACCCTGCTAGATATGGTTTCGTTTTCGATTCATTTTCATACAATGGCCCATACGTGTTAAAAATGCAATAAAATCCAAAGGAGCCAAAATTGTTTTCATTATTAACGTATTAACACTTGAAAAAAAAATGATTGTCAGTATTTTCCTAAATATGAAGTATTAATCTAGAGTACTTGATAATATCCCACTTAAAATTAAACAGATGTTACAGATCCGTTAAAAAACGGAACGAATGAATCTAATATATCTCCTAATTCTACATATATTTATCGACAAAAAAAAGTTGAATTGAAAAAAATCACACGACACTAAATCTGCCGAAAACGATCGGTAAACGCGAGGTTTTATTTAAAAACTAAATGGAACGAATGTCATATATATCATATATTTATCAACCAAAAATGTAAAAAAGCGCACGACACTAAATCTGCTGGGTAAGACCAGTAACCAGAAAGTTTTTATTTAAAAATTCAATGGTACAGATCGATCAAATACGATTTCTAATTCTACTTATTTTAATCGACCGAAAAATCGAAAAAATTAGTTAAATTAAAAAAATACACTACACTAAATCTGCCGAATAAGGCCAATAATCAGGTTTTATACGAAACTTCAATGAAACCAATATGTCTTCTATTTCATTTATATTTATCGACCAAAAATAAATTAGTTGAATTTAAAAAAAATCACACGACTCTAAATCTGCCGAATAAGACTGGTAACCAAGACGTTTTATTTAAAAATTCACCGAAAAAAAAAATAGCGGGTGGTCGTGCGAACACTGTGCTTATAAATTCCAAAACGATTAAATCGAAATGAAAGTAAAAATTGATGGTTAAAAACCCAGTCGCCTAAAATATCGGTTTCACCAAAAACTTACGGTGTTACAGTCTGATAATTGCGGCCGTTATGCCAAATTTCTCCATTCGACGTTGCTCGGTACGGGAAAATAACATTATTATATGCCGCGGACTCTGATAAAGAAGTCGATCTGATGTAGAATCTTTGTTATAAAGTTTCGTTCCTACAGCTTTGTCGATGTAGGCTTTCTTTGCGAGATTTATTTATGAAATGTGAAAACGATTCTATGTAATATTCTGTTGTTTTGATAAAATTTAAGATTTATTCTTGATAAAAGAATCAGATTCATTAATAGTTAAGTAATAGGCGTAAAGTATTCATAATGTTCAATGTTAATGTAATATCGCTTAAGTAGCGAACAATTTGCAACTGTCCTTTTGTTTTCTATAGTAGTTTTTTTACCTACAGTTTTTTAGTGAATTTTTTGCTGCATCATAAAGTTTAATAGATAATTGGTTCAACAATTGAAATTGCTGATAACAATATTATCAATAGGAGCAATTTAGAAAATTTTGCGATAAAAAGTAATTCCCTCATTTTAACAAGGAACATAGGAGAGGGACCATTTTTGTTGCAGTTGAATTTTGAGGAATGTATAGAGCCAAGGCGATCCAATCTCCGTTAGAATTTTTAACCAAAAAAAAAACTGAAAGTAATATATGTTCAATGACAACTCCATCGTTTCTGTTTATTGACAAAACAACAAGTTGTTCACATCCAAAATACATTTAAACACTTTTTTGTCTTTCAATCAATAATCTTTCAACTGTGATTAATACAATACTAGCGACCCGCCCCGGCTTCGCACGGGTGCAATGCTGATACTAAATTAAATACACTACAGAAAAAATATGAACGTTGTATATAAAAACATAGCGGCCCGCTCCGACTTTGCACGGGCATAAAATATATATGCCTATGTCACTCAATGAAAACATGATTAAAATCGATCCAGTATTTTTGGTTCATTCATTACTGCCCTTGGCCTGCACGCATTAAATTTGGAGTAAAACAATTCCTCTTCCCCTATACTTACTATGAAGATTTCCTGCTATCTTTGGAATATCTAAATTCATACAATTTTTATTACATTACACATTTTTAAACGCAAATTTTAAATTTGTAACATCTCCGAAAATATTTGTTTAATTTACATGCTGTAAGGAACCATATTGATCTATATTAATTGCACACTGTATTTAAGGTACTTAATTCGATAAGGATTAATGCCGTATTGCTTAAAATAGCTTCGTAAATAAGCCATTTTCTCACGTAAAAAGTAAACAATAAAAATGGTTAATGTGGGTTATCCCTAAAAGATAAACATATACCATCGCGGACTTTTTTGTAGACCTTTTTATGGTGTACAATACTGTAGTACATTAATTTGATCTAACTCGTAGGGTTAGGCAGCGTTTTTGCTAATTGCTAAATAAGCCTAAAAAAATAGGTTAATTTACGATATCACGTTAGAAACCTCTAAAATTAGCAATGTTGCCTTAGTATATTATGCATCTATTATACATATAAACCTTCCTCTTGAATCACTCTATCTACTGAAAAAAACCGCATCAAAATCCGTTGCGTAGTTTTAAAGATTTAAGCGCACATAGGGATATAGGGACAGAAAAGGCGACTTTGTTTTATACTATGTAGTGATTCCTCAGTTAAGATAATGAATTTTGAAAAAAAAGTTCAACTGTTCAACAAGTTAGTGTCCAATTGGAAGTGTTCTGGCTCTACAAAATAAACAAATTAAGAGATCCTGTGTTATATTTAGAGATTGACGTCAAGGAAGGTGATGGTAACATGTTTTATTCATTACCCAATAAGAGGCTGTTTGTCTGATAGTACAATTAAAAATCTAGTGTTCAAAAATGGAAACTCTTAGGCTGCGCTAGCTGGATGAATTCTATTCAAACCTAACGCCTAACTGCATCTTGTAATTTGTATAAAAATAGTTAAAATATTGTAACACAAGGGTTGAAAAGTCTCGGGCGTAACAAAGAAACCGCAGTTTCTTAGTTTAAAATTTGCTTTATTCATTCATATAATCTCTATCCAGATCGACACAATCATTCCAGCGCCGCTGAAACATTTCATTAACACTTTTGTAGGACGATTTATCTTTTGCCTCAAAATAGGCCTGTCACCAGTTGCTATCTACTCAGATGACGATCGTTTAAATTCCAGAATGAGTGATAAGTCCATGTTTCATCCATTGTTACATCTTGACGCAAAAATGGTTACGTTTAAACATGGCTAAACACTGCTCAAAATCATCAACACGTTCTTGTTTTTGGTCAATAGTGAGCAAATGCAGCTTGAACAGAGCTTTCTTATAGTCAAATACTCATGCAATATAAAACCACACGTTCTTTTGATATCTTTGCGATGATAGCTAACTCACGCAACTTAACTGTTCGATCATACAAAACGATTTTGTAGATTTCTTTTAATGTTCTCTGGTGTTACCAACTCATTTGGACGTCTACTGCGTTCCGATGACGTTTGAAGTCAGCAAACCAACGTTTTATTGTTGTTTCTGATGGAGCGGAGTCTTTAGAACACGTTTCAAGCCATTGCTTCGCTTGAACGGTATTTTTTCCCATCAAGAAGCAGTGTAAAATTAAAATACGAATTGAATTGTTTTTGATACATTGGTTTAAAAATAACAAAAGTAGTGTCACTCTTAGCACAATAACTCATAAACTTATGGGTAGAATATCATGACATTTTTACAACTTTCTTGTAAAAGTTAGTACTAACTGAAAAAGTGGTGAATGCAATTAAACTAGCGCCATCTATGTATTAGGCCCGGGACTTTTCAACCCAAGTATTATTTTATATCTCAAATATACGTTGCTTTTTGTATTTCGTATTTTAAATACTTATGAGATAGTAATTTGTATTTTAATTATAGCAAAGCTATTGTAAAAGGTCTTTCTTTGTATGCCCACTTCTGTATAAATAATTTGTCGTTACCCTGTACAATATTATTATCAAGCAAGAATTAAGAAAACTATTCGACTAGTAATTAATTTTTTTTTTCGTGTAATTTAACGAGCACTAGAACTATATCGAACGAAGTGATTCGAAGGCTACGGTTTTTTGCCAAAATAAACACAAAATCCTATTAATTTATGTCGCTCGAAAAAAAGCTTAAACTCGTTCTTATGTATCGGTCGATAATTTATGCGGGATTCGGACGGATAACAAGCTCGAAGCGAGAAAGGTATGAATTAAAACTCGAAAATAGTAAATTTACATTTAATTCTCATATATTGTGGCAAAAACTTACTATCACTACTTCAAATATTGTTATTGGAAATATCTAACACTACAACAACAAAAAAAAGAACGCAACCCGGGGTGTCCCAAGTCAAAGGAAGATAAATCTGGAGAATAAGGCGGATACTAAAACAATGTGTACTTTAGCGCGTTGATTTTTCTTTTGTAATTGCATATGACATTAGATATGCTTAGTACAATCTTAATTTATAAAATTAATTTATTACTATTGTTCGGTTGTACTTGTCTCAATAAACAAGCAGGACTAGTGTTAGATGATTCCCAAATTAAAATTAAATTAGACTATTTAAGATACATTTAAGATTAAATACTTATACTCTATCTAACTTCTTCTGGTTTGGTTCGCTTCAATCTTCTAATTTCCTGCGTGCTGGTGTCCAGTAGCTGTATCGATTCTTTGTTGTTGTAAGTTAGTAATCTTATTTCAAGTTTTAAAGCAAAATCTTGCATAACTTCGTAAATCCGTTTAGTTTCGACGTCAACGTGTAGTTTATCTTTGAATACGGATCGTTAAACATTGGCAATTAATCGAAGAACTTTGTTTTGGCATCGTTGAACTACTAGTTGGTTTGATGGTTTGCTGCAACCTTATATTTGAACCCCAAGTCCAAATAGGCTTTATAACAAACTGATAAATAAGATTCCTTTGATTTTGAGTCTAATCTGTTCTGCCTTTTAGTTAACATGATGTTTCCAATTTAACTTGTCATCGAAATGAGATTCTTGAGGAATGTACAAATACAAACTCACTTCGAAGGCGAAAAAACAGGTTAATACCCCCATTACCGTCTTGTTTGGATTCAGGTCCGTTGATCAATACTGAGCAATCTAATATAATAATTGAAAAAAAAATCCAGGATTGTAGAACACTAAGAACCTATCTATAAACTATTCAGTTTATAACATGAAATTTACCATTCTTCCTCGAGAAATTTTCGTTAATAATTTCTTTATTTCCATTCCCTGACATCTCATTCATAAAATCAGAATAATATGTCCTTAATTTAGCTTCTGTACTTCAACTTATTTTGCGTCGATTAAACAACTAACGTACAGGCTACAATATATACTCCAATTCAACAATCAAAAGCATATGTGATACTTTAATAATGTCATTAAATCAATAATCAATCAATCAAGTATGGGTAATGTTCGACTCCGAATTCTATTCGACTATAATGCTCGAATAGTATTTCTTTTATCGTGTTATAACTTCAGTGTAAAACAACTTGCAGAGAATGATGAATAAAATAAATATTTGATAACAAAGAAATTTGTCCAGTTTTTCATCAGACCACTGTTAAATATTTTAAATATAAGAATAAGCTGTTATTCGGGAAATAATATTAATAAAAACCTGCCAAAAATTTAGCTACGCAAAAATATGATATGCAAAACTGCAGTGTTGTAATAAAATATATATCTACATACCTACCAAAATTATCATCTCCTTTCTATATGATGTCCGATGGTTTATCCCAGATTTACCATAATTTACTTCGGGCCTTCATGGCTTTCTTGGCACCAATAGGCTTATCAGGAACCTTTTTGGTTCTTCTGTGAAGAAGTGAGTGAGGAAATCGTTTCCTTTTGGACTTGTTCAACTATGCACTGATTATCACTAACATTATTTTTAATATTATCTCCAAAAAAACCATGAAGAATTTGCCTTAAACATCGTATTTAACAGACTTCAAGTTTACAGATCTCATATAATAAAAGTATCCAAGTCCAAGCGGTTCGAAGAGAAGGATTTCTTCTTCTGTTTTACTGATTCTAAATACTTGAACTGCTTTTGCCCCAACTGGATTCAGTTGAGATTTACAATACCCAGCGATCCGTCAGATGTCAATACTTTGGTAGTTTCTTCGTTAATTCTCAAGCTATATGGCCCTGCAACGTGGCCTTAATGAAGCCTTAATATCTCTATTAGCGAATATAGCCCATCATCAGTGATCATCAAGCTAGCCAAGGAATTTACAGCATCCTATTGGAAGCCATATCTATTTTTAAATTCTATGTAAAAAAGTTGTTAAGAGACAACGTAATAAGGTTTTCGAGGGATTTTCTGCATTTGCTCTAACTGAATCCAGTTGAGATGTACAATAGTCAGCGATCCGTCAGTTGTCAACACTTTGGTCTTTTCTTCATTAATTCTCAAGCCATATGGCCCTGCAGTGTAAACTATATCATGAAGAATACTAAAAGCTTCAATATCTCTATTAGTGAATATACCGCTATCATCAGCATCATATTGGAAGCCATACCTATTTTTAATCATATATTATGAAGAATACCTATTTACATCATATGTAAAAGAAGCTATGGAGAGACAATGGATACATCGTAAGAATATATTGAATCGACAAAAAAAAACAATACGTTACGTACATTTTGGAACACCCTTTATATTATGTAGTCCACAATACAGGTTGCGTTAGGATGAAAAAAAAACAGTTATTTTAAGGAACAAGTTTTAATACAAAAATTAAGGTATTTTGATATCACATCAACGTTTAATAATAATCATAGAAAACAGTAAAAAGTAGTAGTAGTCAAAATAAACAATAACCAGCGTTAGAAACACATTAAGTGTTCCCCAAGACTGCATGTATTAAAACAACGTGTTCGCCTCTCATGATCATTTGACTGACGGTCTGTCTACATTCAATCACATTTTTGCTGATTTTCTTCTTTTCGATCACAGGTGGTGATATGGGATGTGGCCTGGGCGGTACTTCTTCCGACTCGACATCTTTGTCGAGCAATACTTAAAACAATTCAGCACATATTTTGACAAATTCGAGGTCATAAGGTTCATTATCGTATATTATTCCTAGTATCATACAAAATTCAAACACACCAACCGAGATCATCGACATTTACCTGTATACTTGCTCTTCGCTGGTCTCCTCCATACCTCCACGACTCCTGTTAACGCAAGATTCCAATGTTTATCAAAAGCTATCAACACACCCGTACAATAACCTCTCACACCCTTGTCGTTACGTGTGATAACCTAAAACAAACCAAATGTAATCAGAACTCCACGTTCTAATATCAAACTATTGTTCAGTTATTGCTACGATATAAAAATGTTTAGGATTTCAATATTATTGTTAAATTACACTAGTTTACATGTATCAAAACAATTTGGATCTTGTTTTATTTTGAAGTAGTACAGAAACACCCGGAAGAAGAATGTGTGACTCATCGCATTGCTGCTTGAACACTTGATGGGTAAACATACCATATTAAGTTTTAAAATGGTCTTATTATAAGTTTAATGCAAGTAAATAATCAACTTCGAAATATACGTCGAAATTTACATACAAATTTAAAATTTAGTTTTTTAAAACTAGTTTTAAAGGATTTTTTTAAATTTAAAGGTTCATTGTGAAAAACTGATACACTGTATTTTACTCAAATTATTTTTTGCCGCTACATTTTTCCATCTTTCCGGAAATTTACGAATTTCACCTAAAAGAAACCGATGTTTCTTATGAAACTATCCATGAATCTACCAATTTGTTGGTATTTCCATAAGAAGTCAAGTGCCATTTAGAGACGTCAGGACTCATACGTCGGAACAAGTAGTAATCAAAGGGAGCAGGGTCCGGATAATAAGGCGGGCGAGGTAGCACTTCCCATTTTAATATTTCCAACATGTGGTCGAGCATTGTCATTCTGAAGAATAACATTATTGTCTCGTATTTCTTCCGTTTTGGATGCCATAAGCATACACTGCATTCGATAATCTTCAGCTGCATTTTTTATCAAATTGAAGTAAAAAATAAAACTTCCCACAAATTCATTTCACTCGGTACAGATTCATGTTCAACGCACTGAAAAAATGTTTTCTTCTCACTTCGACTAAATGACACATACTGAAAAGTCTATCACAGTGAGGCTCCAACATATGAAGTTCTTACAATATGTGATAGTTGTGAAACTGAAAAATAAAACTGTGAACTGAGCTGTGATACAGAAATAGAGCCTCCGGTCAATGATGAAGAGATTCTTGTTACCAATCTGATAATATTGAGCAATTACAGCCAATGTTACTTTTCTTAAATAAGTATAATTATCTTTGTTTGGTAGGATTTTCAATCTCTATTTTGTCAAGCTAAACGTGATTAGTTATACTGTAGTAAAAACCAAAAACTATATTAAAGAATCATTATTGTAAAAGATTATTGGAGATTTTTCTTAATGGGCGATTATTCCGCCCTACTCCCCCGCTACCGTCATCCGAAGACTTTTCAATTAAAACTCGAACCGATTAACTTTTTCAAATTAATTTTGTTGCATCCCATGCTAAATGTTTCCAAGATTTCCCAAGCCTTCCAACTGGTTGCTAAACTGAAAATGATATCCTCAAAGGGGTTTTTTGTGTTTAGGGAATACTCAGCGACCAGACGAAGCAAAATGTTGCAGTCCAGATGTTATCAGTTAAAAAAAACACTAAACATTAGTGAGGATGGCGAAGAAACTAAGACAATGCTCTAAGTTGACAGTTCTAATAATACATTCATATTATACAGCGCGGTTTTACCATATTTTTTTTTCGTATCACAGCAAAAGATTCAATTTGTGTCTTAACGTAGTAAAACTTGTCTTTTAATACTTCTACGCAAGATGTCCAGAAGATGGTGGGCATTTTCACTCTTTCTAGAACATTTTGAAGGTACTTCGGCTTTACCTATTTTTTCCTGACTAATCCTGACTCAGTTCTATTAACCAAAAACTAGAATCATTAGAAACATCATATACTGAAAATCGTTTATAATTATGTTCCACGTCCCATATTAGATCAAAGTCTTTATGTTACAATTTATATTGTCTGCAATTGCAATTTTAAAGTCTTGGAAAGTTTTCTTTTGAAGCAATACTTAAAATGCGTAAAACCAATAATAATTGAGGACAATTTTTAAAATAAATAATGAAAAGATCTGTGAGAAAAACAGAATTAAATGTAAAGCCAACATTAGATATTAAGAGAGATATTGCATTGATATTGATATAAAGCATTGGCGATTTTGTATCAACAACATATTTTTTCCTTCCTTCTATTATAATTTTGGGCCTTTCATTTTACTTATTTAATTTGAATAAATCCGCAGGACAGACAAGTCGTCTGAACAATAAAGGCGGTAAATTTGGTATCGGAGCACCGAATACGTCTGAAAGCACGGAATCGATAATTAAAACTTAATTTAATTTATCTTGAAAGGTCGTTACAAATTGTCAATCATTAGTTAGAATCTAATGAAGAAATTTTGCATCATGAAAACCTCTGATTTTGCCAAGAATGTCAAAATATCCCTAAAACATATTTGTACATTGAAAAATTCTTGACGTTATGGCATTTAATTTCTGAAATAAACTGTTGAGTATTTAAATAGTTTGCAACTGAATGTTGTCTTATTCTTGTACCAAAAAATCCGCCAACTGTTTCAATGATGTGAAGATGGAAACCAACTCCTCATTATCTTCTTTAAAACTCCTCATAACGGTTCAGTTATGTTGAGGCCTGGGGATTGTTCTGACCAGGAAATATGTTTGATGATATTCTGAAGCTCCTCGAACAAAGAATGAACTTTGTGGGCTGTGGGTATAGGCACATTATCATCGTGGAATATATGCTAGATATAGTAAAAAAATGATCATTGAGGATGTCGAAATATTCAATCGCAGTAATCCGGTCAATGATGTGAATGGGAGAACCAAATGTATACCGCGATATAGCCAAATCATATCGGAACCTAGGCATTCCGGCCCGTAGGAAACAATGGAAAAAAAATTATGGACCATATCACAATTTTCCAATCATCAGCCGTCCAGGTTTTATGATCATTGCTCCACTTCTTTGCAGCTCAGGGCTGGTTAGAATGTTAGCTTTGTGAAACTCCCGCCGTGCTATTTTTGTCAAAACAGTATTATTCAAGTGAGTTTTGAGTTCTGATGTCACATTTGCCTCGATATCTGTAAATTGTCTGGTCGTCATCCTCTTTAATCTTCGTCGATCGCTGTCAGTTAACTCTGTAGAAGCAATGAAATATATATGAACAAATTCCCTTTGAAAGATCTGAAAAAAAAACGAAATTCGTTTTTACTCAACCCACGATTTAATCATGACTGAAGACCAAATTGATTGTAAAAACGAAAAACCCTGAATGAGAATATTCCTCAATATTATGAACAAAACAATACCGATGGACTTGATTACCTTTTCATCAGACAACCGTAGATAATCAGGGTTCTCTGATTCAGATTCTAATCCACCGAAATCCTTGGGTACTTTTCAAACTCCCACGGTAATCTCGTCGTATCACCCATAGAAATATGTAAGTCAAAATCAGGGTTTTTTTCTGTTCGTTAGACCTCCTCCTGCCCCCCCCATCTCCTCCCCGGATGCCTATCGCTTAACGCGCGCGAAAAAAACTTGAGAGATAAATAAAAAAACCTTCATATACGAGAACGTTTAATTTGAATTTCCATCAAAATATATTCTATAGCAAGGTTAGGACCGCCATAATCTTAGGCGTGAAGACCTTGTGTGGTGACCTCGTTTGGGACCTCGCTACGTCAAGGTCCAGCGGGAAAGTACTTCGTTACGAACGTGGACGCCTTCTCCGTTGTTCAGTCGGTGCACTACTACCTTGTCAAAGCGAGTACCCAAAAAAAAAAAACACAACACAACACAACAATCGGCGACGGATTCAATTTGGATCCGTTGGGAGTAAACAGATCGGACTGAAAAACCAAATTTATCATTATTTTGCGACCGACAACAGAAAAAGAACATAATAATTGAATATAAAATAAAAATTAATTTATGTTCGTTAGTCTTCCTAAAACTCTAGAATGGCCGGATCGATTTGGCCAATTTTGGTTTTGCAATATTTGCACAAGTCCAGTGCAAGTTTACATGGTCAGGAAACAAGGAATAACCGCGAGGAAAATAGTAAAACCACGTTGAACAACATTGAACAATTTAATATAATAATTAAAACAAACAAAAAACAGTATTTTAGAACACCAAGAAAGAATTTTTCATCATTCCCATTCCCTGACATCTAATTCATAAAACCAAAATAATATTTCATTTATTTAATTTCCGTACTCCTGCTTTTGTGCGTCAGTTAAACAACTGTTGTTATACTAACGTGTAGAGGACTGTAAAAGCACAATTAACTAACTACTTCAAATCAACTATTAAGAGAATCTCTGATATTTTAATAATACCATTAAATCGAGTATCGTTCGACTCAGAATACTATTAGTACTATTATATAGTAAAAATTGATGCTATAGTAATACTATGTTCGAACATTATTTCGTCTAGCGTTACCTGCTATAGCTATATGCTTCAGTGTAAACTAACTTGTATAGAATAATGGAAAAAAACAAGAAATATTTGAGAATAAAGACATTTAGTCCGTTCTTAATGACCATTGTAAAATATTTGAAGTATAAGAATAAATATAAAAATGAATTTAGTTAGTTAGTCTTGCGTCCTGACTTCTAAATGTGGTCTATTGCGATTAGACATCTCAAACGAAAAAAACAGCACAGTTGTAATTGTAGTTACTTGTTAGTATGCTAAGATACATAAAAAATAATGGTTAGTTGTACATTAGTTTTAATAAATAAAATAACAATATTTCCCAAGCATTCTCATTTAAGTAACTCACTTTGTTGGAAAAAACATGCAGAGATTGTTCAATATTAAGATCATACTTTTTTTTTACTGATTTCAATCTCTCTCTGATTTTCAATCAATCTCTGCATGTTGTTTCCAACAAAGTGAGTTACCTAATTAAGATCAAACTTTTTTTACTGATTTAAACATCAAATACCTAAATTTGATAAAATTTACTGGAAATATATGATAGTTTATTATGACCTGTTGAAATTAAAACCTGTTGTTTATTTTGCTGACTTTCTCCAAACTCTACCCATCGATACTATGTTTGAATATCTTTAAAGATTATTGAAATTGTATTCACTTCTATAGTGGTCTCAAAAGATGTCACTTTTCCAACGTATTAAGATAACCTTTACATCATCAATATATATCTCAGCATACAGCTCAACAAGTTGACACAACTGTCATTTATATTAGCGTGGGATTTAAACATCACATATGAGTGTCTTTACAGAACTCGATTTGATTTTCAAGTGATCTGGATTTTTGGAATAGTTAGAAACACCAACCAAATAATTTGTCCTAAATTTTACATTGCAAGTATAATTTCCTGCGATTTTTCTAACTGTTCTAAATGTTTAAATTAGTAGATTTGTATCTTATCAATTGGCTATCAATATCTTCAATTGAAGTTAACATTGCTAAAGAGAAGGAAATGGTGAGAAATCATCATTTAAGATTAAGTCAAATGTCAGATGTGTGGAAGGAAAGAACGACGCAAAATACTATCGAACAACCACCATATTCAACTGAAATGGCTCCAGCCGATATCTTTTGAAAACATAAATTACCACTTCTACGGACCTGTTTTCTAGTGATAGAAGACAAAAGCGTTTCAAAAGTGTTTTGACAGTTAGACTTTCCGTTGGTTTAAGTGAATATACGAGGTATAAATGTAAACCAAAATGCCCAGCTAAAACTTTTAAAAACGTATGGTAATGCTGCTCGTTAAAAAGCAATTGTAGGTTTTGGCTTCAGCCATTTAAAAGTGGTAATTTTGATGTCAATGATAAAGAACGCACCAGATGACCGAAAAAAATTAAATAATCATAAATTGCAAGACCTATTGGAAAAAATCTAGGCCGAACTTTTAAAGAACTCTCCGACAACTTAGTAGCTGATGAAGAAAAATTAAAAGAGGAAACATGGCTACTAAGTGCGAAAATTGATCGACGATTGGATCACCGTATACGCCTGATTGGAGCATCGTTCATTCGATACAATATCGCCATGTTTCCAGAAAAATGGGATAAAGATTTAGGAAATTATTCTACAAAAGATATCTTCTTAGAGTGCTAAAATAATCAGATATATTTATTTATATAAGAAAATTCTTATAACAGATAAATTATTTTTATTGAAGCAATGCCTATTGCAGCAAAAAATGTGGAAGTACAGCAGTACTAGTTAAATCATACAAATACCTGAACTATATTCATTAAATGAAAATTATTTGGGAGCAACTATTATACAACCGCGCCCAAATTAATGATAACTTCTTGTGGCTAACGTCAATTAGAAGGATTTTTTGAACTTATTATTGATCAAAACGTAAACCTAATTCGAAATCTGCTTGAAGCAATTCCATTGTCACTTGACACGGATGTCCGCCTTCCATCAGCTCAATTGGTCTTAAAAGAAACCCAGAAGGTCGACCAGCATAGGTCTTGTTCTGAAGCACAAGCCCATTTTATCAGCAGTAAGTTTGGCAAAACTAAAAAAATAAGTAGTATTTTTCTTGAGTAAAATCGGTAACCGTAACAACTACCGAAAAAATGCATGATTGAGTAATCATAGTAATTTCTTCACAAAGAAGCGGTTTCGACATAGATTAAGCTATAAAAACTCGAAAAAATCAAAACGTGTAGTGCAAAACCGAATATACGCAGCCATAAGAAACGAATAAAAACTATCTAGGTGACTGGACCACCAAATACCATATTGGTTGTACTAGCTGACCTTACGTCGATCGCGAATCACAAAGGCGGAATTATTATTCGACAATTCTATTCCAACGTATTATGCAACGGGTTTCTCGGTAAACAGCGAACTGTAGTACTAGCCATCGACTGTTAAGGGGTTATGTTGGTTTAGAGGTCTAAATGTCAGTCGTTTTTCGAGTAGAATAAAAATAAATTAGAAATATTTTCACTATCTCATTTTTATAAGATATTTATTGACTTTCAAGAATGCAAATACCATCGAAAAGAATACTATTTCATACATTTATATTGTACTGCGCTCCAAGTTTCACAATAGTTTTTAAGATATAACATGTCAATTGAAAAGTCCCCGGCCTATCATAGTAAAACACATTTTTTTGGCAAAATTAGTTTTTTTATTCAACATAATTCCCTTCAAGGGTGATACACTGATTATAGCGACCCTCGCAACTTTTCGATATGATTTTTGTAGTACAACTTGTCCTTTGCTTCAAAATAGGCCTCAGTTTCAGCGATCACCTCTTCATTCGACAGAAATTTCTTCCCAGCGAGCATTCTTTTGATATCTGAGAACAGTAAATAGTCGTTGGGGGCTAGATCTGGAGAATGCGGTGAATGAGGAAGCAATTCGAAGCCCAAGTCACTGATTTTTGCCCTTCAAACGGTCCAATAACGCTATGTAATAATCGCTGTTGATGGTCCTTCTTTTTCAAGGTAGTCAATGAAAATTATTCCATGCGCATCCCAAAATACAGACACCATAACCTTGCCAGCCAACTGTTGCGTTTTTCCACGCTTTGGAGCGGGTTCATCGTGTGCAGTCCACTCGGATGACTGTCGATTGGACTTCGGAGTGAAATGATGGAGTCACGTTTCATCCATTGTCACATATCGACCCAAAAACTCGGGTTTATTAGGCTTGATCATCTTCAAACACTGCTCCGAATCATCAACTCGTTGTTTTTGGTTAAAAGTGAACTCGCGCGGCACCAACTTTGCACGGAGTTTTCTCATACCCAAAAATATACGTAAATGATATGATGTACACGTTCAGTTTATATCTCTAGAGTGTCTGCTATTCCATTCAATTTCAATGTACGGTCATTCAAATTCATTTCATGGATTTTTAAAATATTTTCGTCGGTAACAACCTCTTTTAGGCGTCCACTGCATTCACCGTCTTCGGTACTCATTTCACTACGTTTAAACTTAGCATAACAATCCTTGATGGTTGATTTTCCTGGGGCAGTGTCCGGAAACTCGACATCAAGCCAAGTTTTTCCTTGAACTGTTTTGTTTCCCTTCAAAAAGTAATATTTTATCAACACGCGAAATTCCTTTTATCGATTTTTTTCACAATAACAAAAGTTGCTTAACTCAAAATGCTATAATTCACAAACTAACGATCGGACAGCTGTCAAATTTATACACGCATTTTTTAGGGCTAACTAAAAAACATATGGATTTAATTCTAGTAGCGCCATCTATCTGTCTTTTCAATTGACCTGTTACAAAAGTGTATTTAATAAGTAACTAGTGAAAAAGATATTTTATCCATAATTTTTAAAACTATGAAACATATAGCAAAACTAATTATGTCATTTTATTAAGCATTTAATTTTATATATGCACTGGTAATTTTAGAAGCTGATCTTGTTTCGTTCCATGTTTAGAAGGAAAAATTAGGTCCATAAAACAGTTGCTCAGTTATAAAACAGTGTTCAGTTATAAAACTATTTATAACTGAACTGATAATTTTATTATTATTTCTAAAATTTTCAGTTATACTCCATATTTATCACTTTTATATTATTTTATGTATCACAAAAATAATGATTTCTTTAACTAGGTATCTTTGTTTCAATCGGAATTATAAAGAATAGTTTGAGAAGCTGTAAGATTTTGTTGTTGCTATAAAAAAACCGAAAATATTATTATTTTTCATATATGGCTAATAGTTTTTATAATATAAGAAAATTTTTGTTTAATAAATAACTGCCGAAAAAGGTGATTTATCAATATTTTTTTAAAAATCGATCGAGAATCTATCGAACGTACTGCAAATGTAACCATGCCAGCTTATAAAGCATTTAATTTTATATACCTACTGGTCATTTTAGAGACCTATCTTGCCTCGTTCCATATTTATAAAAAAATATTAAATTTGTAAATATATATAACAAAGAAAGTTTCGAATATACTCAAAATATAAGTACACCATCTTAATAGGCGTTAAATTCTATACAAACACTGATATTTTCACCAACATCCCATAGATTTCTCCATAGATATAAAAAGGAGTAGAAGAAAGATTAATTAAAAGTATATCCAGCTGACTAAATATGTTTATCATCATTTTCTACAGCTATAACAGCGTAATATAATTACACCATCTTGTTGAGTATTAAATTCTACATAAATGCTGATATTTTCATAAACATATCACATAATTTTCCAGAGTTACCAAAATGAATAGAAAAAAATGAGCCAAAACTATTTACAATTTAACAGATATTTTTATAATTATTTTCTAGAACTTTTAGTTATACGCATAATATAATTATACCATCTGTTTAGCACTGAATTCTACATAAATACTGGTATTTTCATTAATATAGACTTTTCCAGAATTATAAAATTTGAATGAAATATTTTCGAAAATTATTTTCAAATGCCTACACCAAAAACAATACTCTTAAACAGCAACAGTACTAGCCATCGATGGTTAGACTGGACGAACGCTTTAATGTTGCTGGTTGAGAAAGTGTTTCACCCAAAGAAAATGCCACCGATGTTGAAAATTTGTTGAAGAACCGTTTCGTTCTATAATGAAATATTCATATCGCCGTGACCTTTTCCATACGACTACTCATAGATATGAATTTGACATTAAAGGACACTTGATTGTAAACTTGGAAGCACATGAGGTGATTAACAAATGCAGTATACCAGGAGAGGTCAAAAAATTTTATAAATTTTTATACTTTTCGAAAGGACCTAAATCTGGCGAGCCTTACATTGAATGTTAGGTGAATTATAAATTGTTAACATCACATATTATTTCCTTTTATTCAAATTTTGAGAGTTATTATTTGCCTGAAATATTTGTTCTACTTTTTTCATCTGTATTACTAAATACTTTTACCTTAACTACTAACATGGTAGGATTTTCCACAACTATAAAAAAGAATAGAAGAATTAGCCAAAACTACTTGAAGCTGATTATATACACACCATATAATTATACATTATTGAACATTGAAATATACATATACATAATACATCATGGACCTTTCCAGATTTATCAAAAAGAATAGCAGAATTGGCCAAAACTATTTATAGCTGAACAGATATATTGTAATTATTTTCCATAAATTTTATATATAGAGAACTTTCAGTTATACATATAATATAATTATACCATCTTGTTGAACATTAAATTCTACATAAATACTGATTGTTTTACTAATTTATGTTGTGCTATTCCAGAGTTTTGTTTTAATCAAAACTATTTATTGATGATATAATTTATTGATTTGTGTCATTTTCTTCTAGAACTTTGAAATTTACAAGAAATTTGTATAGTACTCTTTCAAACAGTTAGTTTTTCTTACGTATCTATATTTTCTTTAAAATATCCTTGACGAATCCCGATTGATAATCGATTTTTTAAAAACTTAGGATATAAAGGGCCAAAACTTTTGGGTCTCCAAATGGACCAAAATTTTCAAATCTAGTAAAAATGGCGGTGAAAAAAACATAGAGATAATTATTTTTGATGTAAATCAAATATTTTTCAAAATCAGAGTGAAATTCGAATTTAAATAAATTTGATGAAAAACAACTATTACGCCATATTTCTTAAAATTTTAAACTTTTCATAAAAATTACATTACCATCGTATTTAGCATCCAATTTTACATAAGTAGTGATATTTTCAACGATGTATGCTCGTTTTAATTGTAGTTATAAGGAAAAGTTTGAAAATGACCAAAAATTGCAATTTTTCCTGAGTATATATATGGAAAAATTGACAAAAATATTTTGACTTCCAAATGAGCTGAAAGTTTCAGATTTTATGAATATTATGATGAGAAAATCGAAAATAACATTATATTTTATGTAATACTTATAGTTTTTAAGATATAACCAAAATTGCGTTTTATAAATAACTAACAAAAAATATATTTTATGGGTAATTTTATAAAACTATCAAACATACGGCAAAAGTATTCATGCCATCTTTTTAAGCAGTTAATTCTATATATGTACTCATAATTTTAGAGACCTATCTTGTTTCGTTCCCTATTTATAAGGAATAAATCAAAATTAATTACCAAATACCATTTATAGATGAGCAGATATTTTTATTATTATTTTATAAAAGTTTCAAATACGTAAAGAATATAGTTATATCAACTTGTTGGGCATTAAATTCTACACAAACGCTGATATTTTCGTTAACATAGAATAGACTTTTCCAGAGTTACAAAAATGGATAGAAGAAAAATTGCCCAAAACTATTCAAAACTGAACAAATATTTTTATCATTATTCTCTAGAACTCTTATATATACGTATAGCATGATTACACCTTCTTGTTTGGCATTAAATTCTATATATACTGATATTTTTATCGACATATCATAGACTTTTTCAGATTTATCAAAAAGAATAGAAGAATTGATCTATTTATAGCTGAACAGGTACTTTTGTCAATATTTTCTAAGAATTTTAGACATACAGATAATATAATTATACCATTGTGTGGGCATTACCTTCTATACAAATGCTGATGAAACCTATTCTCTTTCTATAACGTCATAAAATACACCCCAACTAGCAAAAATAAGAGTTTGTCAAACTTTAATGACATATGGTCAAAAATAATTTCAGTAAAATCAAAGTAATAATTCAGGCAAAATGATGGTTATGTCTTCATAACCTTTGTCGAACCTAAACTTTAAAATTCTAGAAAATATTTAATATGTATGCAGCAGAATGCAATTGGAAAACAAATAAAGTTCAAGGAAGACTTCATTGAAAAACCGAAAAAAAAACAAGTGCAGAAACAACCACATAAAATAGCTATGGTTGCTGAAGCAAACGTTTTGTCGACGTCGATATAGCAACTACGCGCCGATTAACCTTAAATTGCAAAGAAATGATTTTGTTTTTCCTGATTCGCAGCATAGTTTTTAGCGAAGGCCACTGAATCGATTTTTATTAGATGGTTATTAACGATCAAACGTTGTACTAGCTGAATGTTAGCAACAACCAGCAAAAATATATAAATAATAGTTGAATGTAGTAGCAGTTCTCATTGAGGATCTATATAAGGAAGTGATTTCTGAACATTCGCGACTATCTGTACCATTCTCAGTGGATATGAGTGCATATTTATTTATCCATCTAAACGTGTTCAAGTTCGTTGGGATTTGAGAAATTTAAAACAGTTTTAGCACTTTCAAGTAGATCCTCCAATCTTTAGTATAGGTTTTTTGGAACAATTTTGTCATATATTTAAAAAAATTATTTTCAGACCAAAGGAATTAAAAACGAAACACATCTACACTGATAATTTAGATCTAATCCAATAATTTCGTAGAATGATGATTATCTCTCGAGGCTACATAGCCTTCCTTCTTTCTACTGACTAAAGACCGTCTCTCATCTGATCATAAATTTGATTAGTTTATACTTATTATCATCAGCATCAGATTTACACTTGCTCTGTTGGTTTATAACAATAATGAATCCAATTTGGTTTAAGGAAACTATAAAAGGATATATGGTTTGTCTCTTGAGCACATCAGAATTTGGCAAAAGAAAATAGGAAGTAACACGTTAAGAATCTAATCATATAGACTACAAATTCAAACAGCATCAGTACATAGCAACAGAAATAGCTAAAAAATATGTCTTTCACCACAGACGATAATTTTAAGTATTTACTTGAAATATAATGTTACTTAATAGTAAATTGGAAATTGCTGAGCTAAAGCCCGATGATGCAGACAACAAAATTAATAGTGAATACTCATAACACATAACAAGACACATTAATATTAGATTAAGCCCCTATAAGACTTTCATAACTAAATTCCTACAATTCTTGGACTGTGCATTAATTTCGAACTAGCTATATCGCATCAGTGTATCAGCAACCATATCCATTTTCGATTCTTTGTTGTATTTTTTTATCAATACGTTTAACTGAGACGTCAAATTACAATTCAACAAAACATTATTTGTATTTTACTTAGGTATCCTATTAATTTTAAAGTGTTGAGTGTCAAAAAAAGTGATGTCGATCTAGCTTGAACAAGTGATACTGTCCAAAGATGAATTGGTTCTGTACAATGCTAATAAAGCAATAAAACGATCAAAAAATCCAGAGACTGTTGAAGTTCACACAAAACAAAATTACGTCTGCATCAAAGGCTTATTGAAAAGTATCAACCATATATAAAATCGATAAAAATACATCAATACTTCGAATATTAAAAATGCATCAAACCGATATTTTTCAGCAAACCGATATACTTCCCAGAGCATACATCACACAGCGATATACTATAGCATACATCACTAAATACTTTTCGAAATATATTCTGTTGACGAATGAATTAAAATGCATAATTTTGTACAATTATTCACTAAATATAAGATTATTAGTAACTATTAGGTTTCTTATTTTCAACGGAAAAGCTCATTGTCAGTAAGATTATATATTTGTCAGCAATATAACCCAGAAATTCTAACGATCTTGTAACCATTTTCTTTTTCTATTCATTTATTCCAGGTTATTATCGAGTTTTATTTGGAACTTGGTTTGGTTTTATTGGTCTTTTCAAGAGGTGAAAGGAAGAGGAGGAAGAGGTAGTTTGAAAAGTCACTTTTGACATCCTGAATTACAAAATTTGAATGTTAAAATGCCTTCTGTTGAAATTCATGTTGAATAACGTGGTCCAGATGTTTTAATCTGTTGTTTTATTAATACTATTCAGTAAAACCATGATATCATCATAATCTTTTAAGAATTAGAAAATGTTATTGTCTCTGATAAAAAAAATATTGCTCATTTAATAAGCAATAATTTAAATATAACAACTGATAATTTATTAATGAAAATCGTAGAACTTTTCCAAAATATGAATAGAAGTAGAATTAGACAAAAATATTTATAGCTGAAAAGATATTCAAACAGCTAGTTTTACTTGTATATCTACGCATGACAACGATATACGTAACAAATATTTAAAAAATGTAAGTCTCCAAATCGACTATAATTTTAATATGTGGTAAATATGGTGATGAAAAAAAAACATAGATATTTTGGTATCAAATATACTTAGAAATAGGAGTAAAATTCGAATTTTAAACTGTTTTAGTAAAAAAAACCTGTTAAGCCATAATTCTTTAAATTTTTACATTTCAATAAATATGACATAACCATCTTACTTAGCATCCAATTTAACATAAATTATGGTATTTTTAACTATATATCCTCTTTTAAACGAAAGTTATAAGAAAAAGTTTGAAAAAGGCTAAAAATTTTAATTTTTCCTGAGCATATATATGGAAAAATTGTCAAAAAAATGTTGGCTTCCCAACGAGGTGAAACTTTCATTTTGTAGGAATATTGTGATGACAAAATCGAAAATAACATTATTTTTCACGCAAGTATAATAGTTTTAACGATATAAGCAAAATTGTGTTTAAAATATATCTAATGAAAAATATATTTTATTCGTAATTTTTAGAACTAACAAACATACAGTAAAAGTACCCATATCTCCTTGTTGACCTTAAATTTTAAATATGTTCCCATAATTTTAGGGACCTACCTCGTTTCGTTTCATATTTATAAGGAACAAAACAAAATTCATTAACCAAAACTATTTGTAGACGGTCAAATATTTTGATTATTATCATACAGAAATCTCAAATATAAGCATGATATCCTTATACCTTCTTGTCGAGCATTAAATACTGCATAAATACTTTCATTAACATATCACAGACCTTTCCTGACTTTGATTTGATTTCCTGAAGAATTAGTCAAAACTATTTATAGTTGAACAGATATTTTTATCATTACTTTCTAAAACTTTCAGGTAACTTCTTGAACATTAAATGCTACATAAATATGAGTAATAAAGAAATGCAATAATAAAGAAAAAAAAGATACCAACTCTTCAAGTGGTTTTGGCTACATAACAAAGAATTATATCATCTTTGAATAGAATATATCGCACTAATTTCTCTAAATAAATACTCAAATTTCTGTGTGCATCCTATATATTATCTCCCTCTTCATTTTCATCTAGTTCTAATAATGTGTGACTGCAAAAGAACCGAAACGCTTAACCGACAACTTAACCGCAACTCTAACCGGCGGCGAGAAAGACCGAGCTTAAGCGCGCGCAACCTTTATCGCGCAGCCAATGCTAAACCTCCCTAATTTACCTTGATTGGTGTTTTTTCCTGCATATACTTCCGCAGTAACGACAGGGGACCTTGTGCGTCGTCCATCCTTGTAAAAATGTTCTTTTCTTTACGTGTCTGTTTTTTCGATGGGATCGGCACTGTAAAAAGCAATTAAAAATGAAATATTTGCGTGGCATATCGGAATCGGAACGTTCAAAATGCAGATACAGTTAGATTTGGGCGCAGAGAGTCAGTTTTCAAGTTCGGTTTAGTGGCGGAAAATATAATTTTGTTACCGGTAAAGAAGAAATGATGTCTATCCATATATTATCCAAAGTAACATTGAACTCACGTCATCTCAATGTATGACGTCAAAACAGTTCAATGTTGCCTCATTTAACGTTGATATTTCACTCGTTTTAGTTTATTTTAACAACATTCTAATATAAATAATATAATGAAACAAAAATGTTATAAAATATAATTTATTTTAACGTTATAGTACAGCCAATGCATATAATATCGAAGGAGTTAAACTACACTTAATTAAACAGCCACAACAGTTTATAGGTCAAAGTTATTTTATTATCTTTACATTGAACTATTCTCTAAACCACCTATGGTATCCCCTGGAAGTTTAATTCACCTAATTCATAATCGCGATGCTCCAACTTCTTTAAGCCGTCTAAAAAGTACGTTTTTTCGAAATCTGCAAAGTGGGCCTACATGGCGGCGATGACCTCCTCATTCAACTCAAATTTATATCCGGCAAGTGACTTTTTCAGTCGCACGGAGCCAAATCCGAAGAATACCATACGATAATAAAGGTGTGGCGGATGTGGCAGCAGTTTGTAACCCAATTAGAAGTGATGAGTGCCGGTAAGTTGTCGTGGTGGAAAAACAGTTTTTTCCTCGCCAAATGAGGTCGTTATTTCTACAACTTGGTGTCGAATCAGCCCAATAATTCCGCATAGTACAGTCTTGTAACCGTTTTGCCATTCTCGAGGTAATCGATGTAGAGCACACCTTGTGAATCGCAGACAACGGTGGCCATCACATTTCCAACCGACAGGACTGCCTTCACCTTCTTCGGAGCACGTTCGCCAGGTGAAATCTACTGTTCCGACTATTCCTTAGTCTCTGGTGTGTACCAGTGGATCGATGCTTCGTTGGTCACAAACTTATGCATCCTATATCATCCTTCGGACCGGGCTTAAACAGCGTTAAACAGTGGTCTCACGGTCGCGCTTGTTCGGAGTGAGCAAACGCGGCTCTTATTGTGTCCACAGCTTTCTCATGCCCAAAATATCATGCAGGATATGACCCAAGATGTCTTTTGAGATGCTTCGATGCATATTCCTGTTACTCTAAGGAATTAATTGCAAAATTTTGTATTATTTTCCACTTATATTTTGTTTTCTAGTATTATGTAATTATAGTCCTTCCAATAAACCAGCCAATGCACATCATCAAAATTTATAATGCAACGTTGATTTGTCCCTTGCTTCAAAATAGGCCTCAAATTCGGCGATCACCTCTTCATTCGAGGGAAATTTCTTCCCAGCGAGCACTCTTTTGAGATCTGAGAACAGGAAATAGTCGCTGGGGGTCAGATCTGGAGAATACGCTGGATGAGGAAGCAATTAGAAGCATAATTCGTGGATTCTTGCCATCGTTTTCATTGACTTGTGACACGGTACATTGTCTTGGTGAAGCAGCACTTTCTTTTTCTTCAAATGCGGCCGTTTTTCCCAATGGAAAATTATTCCATGCGCATCCCAAAATACAGACCCCATAACCTTGTCATCCGCCTGTTGCATTTTCGCACGCTTTGGAGCGGGTTCATCGTGTGCACTCGGATAAGTATCGATTGGACTTCGGAGTGAAATGATGGAGCCATGTTTCATCCATTGTCACATATCGACGCAAAAACTCGGGTTTATTACGCTTAATCATCTTCAAACACTCCTTCGAATCATCAGCTCGTCGTTGTTTTGGTCAAAAGTGAGCTTGCGCGGCACCCAATTTGCACAGAAATTTCTCATACCCAAATATTCGTGAATGATATGATGTACACGGTCAATTGATATCTTTAGAGTGTCTGCTATTTCATTCAATTTCAATTTACAATCATTCAAAATCACTTTGCAGTTTTTTTTTAATGTTTTCGTCGGTAACAACCTCTTTTGGGCGTCTACTGCGTTCACCGTCTTCGGTGCTCATTACACCACGTCTAAACTTAGTATATCAATCATTAATGGTTCATTTTGGCACTGCAATGGCATCAAGCCAAATTTTTAGCTTCAACTGTATTTTTCCCTTCAAAAAGTAATATTTTATCAACACGCGAAATTCCTTTTTATCCATTCTTTCACAATAACTAAAAAGTTGCTTAACTCAAAATGCTATAATTCACAAACTAATGATCCGACAGCTATTAAATTTATAAAGGCATCTTTTGAAGGTTAGGGTTAACTAAAACACATATGGATTTAATTCTAGTAGCGCCATCTATGTGTCAGGCCTGACTTTTTAACTGAACTGTTATAGACCAATTTGGTTACATGTTCGGACGCATTAGAAAAATGAGAAAGAAAAATGCCCAGAGCTTAAAAGGGATTTTACATCGACGGTGCTGACCGATGACGTGCATTGGCTGTTTTATTGGAAGGATGACAATTCAAAAAACGTATGAAATCTAAGGTACAGCGATGCGAACTTTAAAGATAGACATATTTTAGCGTTAGCGGTCGACATTTTGCTTAGGAATGTTATGAAGCGTTAGATCTCTAAAACATTCGCCTCTAACGGAATGTCGTTCCAATCTTGTACCAAAAAAACCCGGCAATTGCTGCAATGATGTTGGGAGATGGAAATCTACTCCCCACTCTTTGTGCTAAAACTTTCCATGACGGTTCAATTATGTTGAGGCCTGAGGATAAGTTTTATGATAATTTGATGCTCCTCAATCCAAGACTGAACCTTTTTGGCTGTGTGTATGGACGCATTATCATCTTGAAATATGGCAGTATTTGGCACCAATATGCTAGTCATACCAGTCCGAATCGTAGGCTTCTTTTGGGGTTCTCCATACATTCTTCCAATGGTAAAGTATCCAGGTTCTATTATCGTTATGCAACCACTTTCGCAGTTTAGCCTTGGCTTTCGTTATAAAGAGTTTCACAATCGCAGCCCTTCCATGAATGTCAGCTTTATCGAGCTCCCGCGATGATATTTTACCATATTTTTAGTATACTGTCATTAACATAGCTACTATCTTTTGTAAAATATCTAAGAGAAACACATTTCACGTGGAACAAATTTTATAATACACTAAAATATAACCTACAAGATGTAAAATGAGCAATACATACAAGTAGTATTATTTACGCGGAAACAATGTCGCCAACATGCAACAAAATGTACTATATTGCAGGGTGTTCGTGTAAATTTGTCAATTCTGTTTTATTACGAACTTAACTATCAAAAAAGTAAAATATTTTCAAATTTTTTAAATATAATAGCGAAAAATAACATTTCTTATAACCATTAATCCAATTATTCAATTTTTTATAGGACGATAAATTATTTAATCTATGTACTAGTCTCTAACTCATATAAAAAGTGCTGTTTGAATCTATTTATAAAAAAAATTTGACGCAAATTTAAACACACAGATTTTTATACACAAAAAAATCAACATATATCAAAAATATATGTTATAATCACAATCCGATTTACAGCCAAACCTCCTCGGCACATACCACCGCATATTTCAACAGAACCAACCGAGATTAAACGATTAAACCAAAATTAAAACAACGTGCACCACCATCTCTCAATGAAAATGTTAATTATTTTCGGATTCGTCTATCGAAAGAGAAAAAAAGACGGCTAAAAATAAATAAACAAATGAGTGTCGCGTGCCAATCCACTACCCAGAGGACAATGACATCGGATCGCCGCTAAAAATGGTCTAAAATTAGACCGGCCAAGATGGTTTCGCCCACAATTTGGCCTACATTTCCAGAAACGTAGAGGATCTCTTTTATTTATATACACGAGGTACGAGAAAAGAAGCGACCACACGGATGTATGAGCAGGAGGCTTAAAACATCAGACCCGAAAAGATATTTTCCGTAACTTGTAGTATACAGGGTAAAGTTAAATTTATTTTATAGAAAAATTTTGGTTTTTTTTTGAATAAAACTATATCACCCATTCCTTCCATCTCTTTTATAAGACACTATATTCAATATTTTTACTCCTTTTATTTTATTATTTCTAATAAAATTTGTATGTATAATATAAATATAATGAAATTAAAAAATCAATCAATCTTTACCAACTATTGAACTATCGCACCCTTTACAGATAAAACAATAATATTATTTATCGTTAATCAAAATTAGAAATATATTTTAAAGTTATTAATGGTTGAAACTTCAATAAAATAAGTTTTAACATTTAAAACGGTTAAACAAACATCAACACTCATAAAAAATCGAAAAAGTCAAACAAAAAGAGCAGACTAGAGAGTTTTACTATTTATTAATCAAAATTTTATTCTTTTTGCCCATTACGTTAATAAATAATATTAATTTATAGGAAAGAACTCCTAAATACTGTCATATTAATGTACTTTATTACAATTATGTTATATGCTTATTATGCTTATATTTATTACATATAAGTACATATAAGCATAAATTCGGCACATTATTTTTAAGGTCACATCTAGGAGGGCCAAGTAAAAACTACTCCCTATGAACTATGAAATGTGTCACTATAACATTAATCACTATATACAAGCAAGAATGCTCAAATCTCAGGTGGTACTGGCTTGGGTAAAAAGTTGGTTGAAATGAGTACGAAACCCAGCCCACAAATAGTCTACTTCAATAACTTTTTCAACAGAATGCAAGTGTTGATTGATTTTAAATATAAAGGGTTTAAAGCTACAAGCACTGTCAGATACGATAGGACTAAGAAATGTACTATTATAACAAAACAAGAAATAAAAAAGAAAAACCGAGGTCATCCATCAATGGCATGATAACATACACGTTACATTGTCTTGTCTAATTTTTATACTGTTGGACCTTTTCTAAAAGCTAATAGGTACTCAAACACAGAAAAGGTCAAAATAAAGGAAAGGTTAGTAATTATTAATCAGCCAAGACTCATTCATAATTATAATATGGCACGAACAACACTCCAAAGAGTAATATTGATCATCAATAGTACTTCCTCTGGTGCAAATAAACTGAAAAATATCCAGTATAATGGATAAACTTTTAGAATAAACAATAAAAAAACAATTTTGATCAAGCAGCAATTTATTTATCAATGTACCTCTCTTCAAAAGAAAGAACACAGATGATGAAAACTAACTCTGTTCTTCTACTTGATTCTTCTACTTGATTCTTTTAATAATCTTAATTATTTACTACAAAATAATTTAAAGGAATTAATTTTTTGGTGGCTGATGATTTTTCTTGGAAAAAATACCTCACTTAACCGTCTTAGTAAAGATGCTCGATTCTCCTGAGAAAATAATCCTAACAATAGTAAGCTCTTTGTTTCATCAACATTTTTTCCAATTAAAAATTGTTATTTAATCAAATATATGTTAATAGCATAAAACTGATTTTAAGAAAGGCTTGGAAAATGACTTGGCTCAGTTTTTGTCTAGGAATTTTGAGAAATTCGGAATGTCATAAATTCGCCTTAAAAAAACGCCAAGAAAAACCAAAATATTTTATCACCAATCCGTAATTTCATCACTGTAAAAGATGCATAGCTTAAAAAGCCGTGTTTCCCCAAAATAAAGAGCCAAGAAAATTTTCCTTTTTTGGAGGTACACCTTCACACAGTACCGTTTCCAAAAGAATGCGTCGGTGCGTCAACGAAAAACCTTTTCGTTCGGCCTTGGCGTATCGAGACTGGTGCGTAATAAAGTGCCGTATCTAAAATAACATAAAATCGTGCATACAATAATTTATATTAGATGAATGACTTTGTAATGCAAACATAAACAATTCCGAGCTTCGTATTCGACCTTCTGCCATGACAAATGTGTAGTTACGTGTAATGGATTCAATTAGGCGTACGTAAGTTGCTTCAAAATAACTTTAATTCCACAAAAAAATCAACGTTCGGAAAGTTACATTGCATGATAATAAAGATATAGACCCTCAGAAGCCAAAAAAACAACCAAAGACAAAAATAAACACTAATCGCATGGAGAAATGTTTAGACTATATGGTGGATGCAGTAAAAACCTCTGCATCTGTATGAAGTTTATTACAAAATTAACTTTCCATTAATATATACCACTTGGAAAAAGAAAATAACAAAAAATTACTTCAACAAAATATAGTTTAAAAAACGTAGACTACTTTTACACATTTCATATATGTATCTCAAACTATTTTTTGTAGACAAATGTCAAAACCATCTAATTTAACAGTTGGTTAGACTGATACCTTGCATTGCCATCAATGAATTGCATAAAATATTTACAAAAAGTACAATGTGGACGATTCTACATTAATATCAACGACTTTGAGATCTTGTGACTAATACTATACATTTAATGACACCAGAAAAAAGAAATAATAAGATGTAACAATATCTACAAATGTACAGGAATCTTAAATGAAATTATATCAAATCTTATCACTTTATCACTATATATTTCAGCTAAAGGCACAAGAAATTAAAAGGAAAAATAAACAAGTCATGAAGAAACGTGATCATCATCAATTCATCAGTTCAATGTTTGGTTAGAACATTAAATAATGAAACAAAAATATTCAGACGTCAGTACTAGAGCCTTGACTCGATATCATTTGATAATCGTTTAATTTTTTTTTGTTTTTTTTTTTGGCAAAAAAGATAAGAATAGAATATAAAATTTTAAAACTAACTATCCACCAACATTTATCGTTAAGTAAAAAGTCATAATTTCTCTGCAATAATGTCGAATATAGGCAATTTCTATTTTGTTAACATCTAAATCGAGAAATTATGCATACTTTCAAAGAAAACGAATTCATCTTATGTAACTAATTTTGTTTTGAATGATTGGTACATTCACCGAGTTCTGAACTACACAATGCGTTATTTTTATCTTACTTCATATTACTCAATATCCTTAAATATAATATTATGAAATTACACTTTAAAGGTACTTTGTGTTGATCCCACCCAAACCATCTAGCTTTCCGACACAATCTGTCTAGTTGCCTAATTATTGACAGGACTATGTAACAAACCCTGAAAACTGTAGGTAAAAGCAGAAAAATTTAATGCAAAAATATCTAACCTAATCATCGATCGCCATACATTCAGCAACGTTGAGACGCTAAAAGGTCAATGTCTCCTAGACAAGTTTACTATCCAGCATTTTACAATGAGTTTACATGAATGGCGTCGAAACGTGCATGTGGAAAAAATACTTTCTATGGAACGTAGGAAAAAAGAACGAACGGTTCATTGTTCAACATGTTCATATTTAAATAAAATCATGTTTATTAATATCGTTCGCAAGGTAAGACAATATTTTACTATTAATTATTATTGGCTACAATTCTTCAAAACAAACAACACACGCATATGACTGTTTCATTATCTCATAATTTCATTATTGAGATAATACTAACTACAATCAAAATGCTATAAATTCTAAACATCTTTGTTTATTTATCTATTATTGTGCAATAACTAATAAAACTACATATACTAGCCTGCAGTTGAACCCAAGCATATTTTAACATTTACAAAAATAATGAGGAATATCAAGAATCCTCATTGAGAGCAGTTGACTTATTTTAAACAATAATAAAAAAGTAATAAAGCAAAAATCTAAATATTTTGCGATAGAAAACAAAAAAATTAGCACATCAGAAAAAACAGCATTAAAAATATCATTATTATGATCATATTTGATTTTGTGAACTGAGATACTGCAACCAAAAATCCCAGGCAAGAGTTTCTGAGAGACAAAAAAATTAAGTACACAGGAACATTTTTATCTACCATTGAGTAGTAGCTACTCTATAATTAATATAGAGTAGCTTCCAGATGTTTACCGGCTATGGGAAAGGCAGTCAAAATATGGTGCCATGTGTAATGAGAGAATGTCAGGCCATTTAACTTTTTTTAAATGAAATAAATATTTGTTTAACTCACAACTAAAAAATCCCATGAAAACCTATAAAAAATATATCAAAACTACAAAAATAAGTTAAACATTTAAAATAATATAGTGAAAAAGAATTGAACTGTACCAATATATTATTATTATTATACGAGGCAAATCCAGAAATAACCTTCCACAATTTTATATTAATAAAAATCAATTAACAAACCAATAACCATAAAGATTAATCCCTTGTAAAAAAATGTGTATGATAGAATTCAAGAGTAAAAAGGGCTGATACTATTATATTAAAAGATAAATCCAAAAATAACAAAAACAACTTTTATATTTGTACATTACCATTCAAGATCATTTATTAAATTAATATTTAATCAATAGTAATGATCAAATTTAATCCATGTAAACCAGAAAAAAAATAAAAAAGCAAAAAAATACCAAAATATGCCAGTTCCAGGCAGTTTCAATAAATTACGTTTTACTGTACCCTAGAAAGAAAATATGTTCTAATTATATATCAATAAAAAACCCAATATTTAAACAAAAGTCAACATGAAACATCTATTATCAAAGAAAAGTAACTTTAACAAACTCTCGGCTGTACAAATTGTAATACCTTGTATATGTTAAAATATTCACCATCAGATGTATAACTTTAATAGTACGTATTAATGGTTTTCGATTTTGATATCTGCCAACTCTAATACGAAACCATAAATACAAAACTAAAGGTTATATTTCTAACCATGACCACACTCGCCACCTTGAATTCCCATTACCGTCCACGTAAATACATCTTGACGTTTACAATGAACAAAAGAAATTAATGCATTAAGTATCGTTCGGGAAACGTTGGCGTTTTTTATTCTATTCAATTGAAAATACATGTTGTTTCCTTGAGAAACATAACCTCAAAAGTTGAACTGTATATACTTGAAGATGTATTGAGAATAAATGAGAGACATAACACAATAATAACACAACACGATACTTACACTGATGGGGTAACCATCTTCGCTGCGGAAGTGGTTGATCTTTCGATTTTTTCTCTACTTTCTTAGTTTCTCCTCTACGATAATGCGAGTTCCACATCGCCAAATTATCGAACGGTTTGGCATTAGGTTTCGGTAATTTCACTTGATTACTGTACAGGGTAACCAATGGATCAAAATGTTCACTATAAAAATCAATAGCATCTTCGAGTTTAGTGTCTTTTTCTTCATTTTTCGTTGTTTTGACGCCGGAAGGCCCAGGAACATCGGCCATTGTTATACAATACGATCAGCTGTGCGTCGCTAGGCAACCAATAATACTTCCGACTATGGAATTAATATTTTAATAAAGTTAGGCCAATAATTAATGAAATTATCTTAATAACTGTAATAGATCAAAAATTATTGAAAATTATACATCAAAATATAATGTATATGTTTTAAAACAAAACATAATATTATAATATTAGAGATAATCGAAGTTTGTGTAATCTAATGCCATGGCATCCAAGTTGAACTGTTAACAAAATAATAAAAAGTAGTAAACAATAACAACGACCGATAGAAAGCACGGAAAATTACGTAACAAACGGCTACTTTCACACTTACCAATAAAAGCGAGATTAATTTCACTTCTACGTTGCAAATTACCATCCGAAAGAAGCAAAAAAGCGGATGGATTTCAGCGAAAGTATAAAAGCCAAGCAATAAATTAATTTTATTTTAATATTTGCTTAAAATGGTGAAAAATTAATTTGTTCCTGCAGAACCAATAATAGTAAACGCGCCACAGCGCCCTCTATGAATGAAAATTGAAACCGTCATTTGAGAATTACATATTTGATTTAATTGATACCATGATTGTTATAGAGATAGAAAATAGAGATAGAAAATATTGTGTTATTACATAAAGCGTAACACATAAGAATGTCTAAAGGCTTATTAAAAAAATTACGATGAAATAACATTGTTTCGATGGATACAAGCTTCGAGTAAGACATAATATCGTTTTATATCATTATGCAGGGAATTAAAATACTTTCACTTTTATGTCGTTTCATATGCACTTTGATGATTTTCGTGCATATTTTATAGATAACTATACTCTAAGAGAAAGTTAAAATATTTATATATATTTTATGTTTAATTATATTTACTATATATTTTTTCATTAATTACATCTTACACTAAATATGCTTAGTACAATCTTAATTTATGAATTGATTTATTAATACTGTTCTGTTGTATTTGCATTAATACACAAGCACTGCGAATACGGGATTAATACATCCGTATGTATTTCCCAAATTTTTACTACATATGTAATTAATTAACGACACTACCACTCTAAAATTATTTTATTTATTATTTGTTTTTTTTTTCAGGTGTAACATATATCGGTTTACATGTATTGGAGAAGGTTTCAAATCCATAGGGATATATCAAGGTAAGAACTAGATTTTACTTATAGCGATAATTAGTTAGTTTAAAGTATAATAATATTACAGGTAACTAATATTTCACAAAATGTATTATTAGATATTATGGTGAAGGACACCTATTAAAAAACTCCTTCGCCATAATAAAACATAATAAGTTCAAAAATTGTTATAAAACCAATTGTGCATTTATATCTTACAAAAATCATTATAATAATATTAAGTACTTAACGAATAAAACAATTAATACATAGTTATTATTTTAGGTGCCTCATTGTACCAATAGTACAGCTACCGCTTGGCTAGAGTATCCAAGAATTTCTAAATTATCTTAAGCATTATTGCCCCATCAAGGGGGGCAAGTTTCTTAAATGTCTGCTTTGGCGATGCCCTTTATCGACAACGATCTGCTATGGAGCAGTGACCATGATGGTAAGATGGTCGATCTATCATCTTGTCTCCAGGTAATAATTAAATGAAATTGGTTTATTAATAATTATCATCAATTGAGGCTTTGCAGGATGCTTCCGTTGCAATCGGGAACCAAACAGTTGCTACCAGCACGAACACTACTAACCACTCGCTGGGAGAACTAACACAATCTGATCTTACCAACTTAGTGCCAGCTATCAATCCTGATAATAATCATATCAATGATACCGATGATATTTTTAAGCACTTATCCGATACCACTGCCATTGAAATTGAGAACATCCTCAGTGAATTTAACTCGACACCATATATCAAGGTAATTATTGTACTATGAATTAAAAATTAAGAACCTTCGCCATTTCTTGAACAATAATGTTTGACCCCGCGCATTCGCCATATAACCAATATATTTTATTTAACAGCAAGAAGAAAACAATAATACAATATCCAGTGATCATTGCGGTATCGATAACGGCCAAGAGAGGTCGTCCGGCGTCAACGAAATGGGCAGGAAGTTCACCATCGCCGCCGCCAATCCGATTTTAGCCGAGAAACTGGCGACCCCTAGCGAACAGAGCCTGCACCTAGGCGGCCAGGAAAGCGCGCGCCACCTGGTCACCCTGACGCCAAAGATCGAGAAAGGTAGGTCCCGACAGATGGCTCTGTAGTATTATTGTCGACGGAAGAACCGGATCGGTGGGAGTCGAAAGTGAAACTGACCAATTAGCTGATTTTTAATTAGATTCACCAATTGCGATTGTTGCGATCTCGAACGGCAGTCATCCGCCATGACCTCTTTACATCTTTTTGCTTTTAAGATGATGCGCAGCATCGACGATCCGTATGGCGAGGCCCTGGACTGAATTGTTCACTACTTTTCGCCGGTTTTTTTCCCGTTTCTGATTGCGATCGCGGCGATTGGGCAACGGTTTGACTTTTGAAATTTCGTTGCCATTTGTTTTTCGAGCTTATATATGGTAGCTTGATGGGTTAATAGTTTCTAAAACGATACCGTATGTAGCGGGATGATGTCGCAGCACGAATACGTTTAAAGATCAATTTTTTTCGCCGCTTATGCGTATACGAAAACGGACATTTCTCAACTATAGATATTTGTAGTAACCTTGATAATTAGAATTTATATTTCTAAGTCCGCGGTTTATGACTTTTCGGTCGGAGTTTAGAGGAGTTTTCGAAATTCGAAGGCAATGAAAACTGAAGTTCCTTGAATTGAAAGAGAAATCTACAGAACGTTTTGATAACGAAGTATTTGAATTTGCAATGTCTGTAACGATTATTAATTAGTTTGATTAGCCTTGATTTGAATTCCACCTTATCTATTTCATCACTTTACTGTTAAATTAATTATTAGCGTTACTAGATTTATTTTAAAACATAAATTCTCTAAAGTTAAATAATAATTTTAAAGAAGAAGAACTTATTAATTATTAATATCATTTTATGAATGAGTTGTCTACTTTAGATTTTCAGCACTAGAACCTAGGTAGATAATGTTCGAGTTACATTGGAACCAAATTAAATTAAACCAACTTTACCCTTTTGAAACTTTTGGAACATGGATTCTTATTAAGTGTACAAAAAAATCTCTTACGTCCAACAATAAAAAACCCTCAACCCACCATTTAAGTCCGTGTTAAGGAGGAATTTTTAAGGAACTTTTATTTTACATCAGTACTAAGTACTGAATAAAGTCTGCTGACTTATCGGGCGGACTATATGAACTTTCCTGAATTACTTGATTTAATTGCTTATAATTTTTATTCACATACAACTGATCATCGACTAAATATTATGCCTGCTTGTCAAGGCGACATTTCTTTATCCAACTGATGATTTCGAAACTTATTTTGTAACTTTCAAATGCAATACAGTCATTTTCTGAATCATCTAGACCTACTTTTCACTCCTGTCATTCTTTTATAAATTCCCAATCGCTTAAAAACACCTTTTTGTAACTCTAGGCTAGAGAGGAATAATGTTACGTGGAGCAATATCAGGAGAGTATGGCAGGCGGTGGAGTTCTTGTCATATATTACTGCTAAAAATATCAAAGATTTTCAAGGAGAGTTTGAATAAAAAAAATATATCACATTTTCAAAGAGTTTGCTTAGTATAAATACTTGAGGGAACTTTCAAATGCAATACAGTCATTTTCTGAATCATCTAGATCTACTTTTCACTTCTGTCATTCTTTTACAAATTCCCAATCGCTTAAAAACACCTTTTGGTAACTCTAGGCTAGAGAGGAATAATGTTACGTGGAGCAATATCAGGAGAGTATGGCAGGCGGTGGAGTTCTTGCCATATATTACTGCTAAAAATATCAAAGATTTTCAAGGAGAGTTTGAATAAAAAAAATATATCACATTTTCAAAGAGTTTGCGTAGTATAAATACTTAAGGGAACTTTCAAATGCAATACAGTCATTTTCTGAGTCATCTAGATCTACTTTTCACTTCTGTCATTCTTTTACAAATTCCCAATCGCTTAAAAACACCTTTTGGTAACTCTAGGCTAGAGAGGAATAATGTTACGTGGAGCAATATCAGGAGAGTATGGCAGGCGGTGGAGTTCTTGCCATATATTACTGCTAAAAATATCAAAGATTTTCAAGGAGAGTTTGAATAAAAAAAATATATCACATTTTCAAAGAGTTTGCTTAGTATAAATACTTGAGGGAAAGTTAATTGTTCCTAGTTTTAAAATAAGAAAATACTCAAAAATATGTATATAACGAAACCAGTAAATATCGACATAATAATGCAGCCTACCGAAGAAAATAAATAAAGCAATGTTGCCGCATCAAATTTGACTTATTTTTAAATTGGATTATTAATTTTAAATGTTTGCTAAAAATATCACTACTTAATATATTTAGAAAATATCAATGTATTTTCTGAAAAATATCCGGCAACGGCCAACACCCCTAATGTAGACAATAAAAACATAACCAAAGTAAATTGAAATATTATTCAATTTATTTAAGTGCGCATGCGCCCAACTTAATTTTCAACGAACGTTACTAGCTCTATAGTTTTCTAATTTACTTGCGATTGCTATATGTTCCATTTTCCGATGAATTCGATATATTTTCGAGAGCGGTACCTGGGTAAACGACTCTGGTAGTTCGTACGCTAAAGATGAAAAAAGCTCGTTTTTTCTCGGTAACGAATTGGAAGTATGTCGGATTCGGAATTGCGCAACCTCTGGGGCACTCTCTGGCTAAGGTGTTAGCCTCGGCACAAATAAAAGTCAGCGACTGCGTTTTTATACGCCGAACACGTCGGTAATAAACATAATCGCGAACGTTTGCTACACACACACACACACACATGCACGCTCTCGCACAATCACACACACACAGTAACATTCGCGCGCTTGCTTACCAGTCAAGTTGATTTGCCAATTTTGGTGATTTCATTGACCCAAAAAAAGAGCCGAAGAGAACGAGACGAAAAAAAAAACCGCCTGGAACTTTTTCTAAATCGAAATCGAACACCGATCGACAATCACCGGATCTGATTTATATTTTCTTTCTTACGGGAATCCTTCGTTCTTCAAGAATTAGTCCCTTTTCGTTATCCGACGCGTTTATATTTTATTTGTTAGGAAATTCTCTATAAAAAAAAATACTTATATTGTGAAATTTATGAAAGTAATCAATTACAGGTAACTTTCTGCGTTTGACGGATTATACTTCAAGTTCTGAGCAAGAGAGGGCGGAAGTAGTAAAAAAATTAAAAATTATAGGATTTTCGTACTATTTTTTCTTCAGAGAAATATAGCTTTCCCAAGTACTGTCCATAGTTAGATGTTAGTCTTTCCTATATTAAGCTCAAGCAACATACAAATTCAATTCACCATATCATTCTAATTTTTCGGGGGAAAGAAGGCAGGTGCTGGCTGCTTGGTGTGGCCATGAATCATGGACCGGCGATAGTCGGAAGGAGCAAGGACAATTTATATTCAATGCTGAACTCTCAATTCAATACCTTCTTCTTCCCTTCACTGCCCTTAAGCCATTAAAACAACTCTTAACTTATTTGACTTCAGTCTTAGTTGCAGATTTCTTGACATTAAAAATTCCACCTCAACGACGCACAGAACAAAAGAAATAAAAACTCTAAATCATATCACTAATATTTGGAGGTTATGTTATTGACAGATATTCAGTTTTAGGACATGTTGTTTTAGATCAGGAAATCTTACATTACCTCACTGGTAGCGTATTTTTCGTGGAATATAAAGTACCTATAATCCTCCAATAAAACAATCAATGTCTGTCATCAAAACTGTCGCACGTATTGCCAAATTCAGTTTATCAAAACGTAAAATCCCTTTTAAACTCGGAGCATTTTTCTTTCTCGTTTTACTAATTGCCATTACTTTAGTTAAATAGAGACAGACTGAAGTCTGATCCGTCCGAACATGTAACCAAATCCCTCTATAAAATTTGATTTGTGTTGGTACTGTACTAACTCACAAACTATTGTGGCTGCTTAATTAACTGTGGTTTAAGTATTTCAATAAATATTCATTAGAAGTACTATAGTTTTGAAATAAATTATATCTTATTACGTTATTTGTGTTTTATTATTTTAATTATATTAGTATTTTGTTGTCAAAGTCAAAATAAACGAAAACTTTAGTACGGCAACGTTGCATTATAAATTTTGATGACGTGCATTGGCTCTTTTATTCGAAGGATTATATATGTATTATTTTAACGTTATTTATATTTAATAACTAATGTAGTTTGTAAGTTTTAGTGAGGTTTAGTTCCTATTATGCAAGAAACACATAAATATACCATAAAGTAATCACAACAAAGCACATTTTACAATAAAATAATATAATAATGCAAATATATGGATAATAAACATTTTAATATATAATGATAAAAAATTTGAATGTCAATATTATGCATAATAGATCAAAAATATAAATTGGCATAAATAAATTATTAAAAAAACATGAATATTTATATATATTTAAACTAATTGTTATTCCCTCGATAGTTATAATGATTTAATTAAATTTAATATTTATGTGCTGCGGAGGTCAACATTTATAATTTCCTTAATTTTGAAATTGAACGTTTGTGTAATAATTTATATTATTGAATTACGTAACTCGCCTTTGGATGTTTTGTACGTTGCAGTTTTGTGGTCAATTTCAAAATTTTAAATCTATTTATATTAAAGATGACTTGACCTTGGCGGTGTGATTTAACGTGAATGATTGACCTTTTTATATAAACATCTTTGGAAATATTATTGAATATTTAGGTTGATTTAATTATAGGCTTACATTTACATTTTTTATTTTTCGTTTATGTCAAAAAGCGACTATATTGAATATACTGCATGACTACAAAAAATAAACATAATTTATTAATTACATCTTATTAATAAGTTATTATTTTTTTTTACAAATTAATGTAATATTGTTGTTCTGCTGTAGTTGTGTCAATACCCAAGCAAGCACTATGGAAGATTGTTTGGTTTGGTCCCAACCTAATACCAACGCATCAGTTTGGATTTATTAACAAGCTTTCAACAATTGACCAAGTCCATAGAATAACAGATGTTATTGACAAAGCCTACGAAAGTAAAAAAGCATGCTTAGATATATTCTTAGATGTCGCACAAGCCTTCGATAAGGTTTGACATGAAGGCCTTGTTCATAAACTACAGAAAATGTTACCGAAACAACACACTAAACTATTAAAATCGTACATTACAGCCAGAATGTTTAGAATTAAACAAGATGAAGCTTACTCTACAATAAAATAAGCTAAAGCAGGTGTACCATAAGGAAGTGTACTGGGACCAATGCTTTATCTACTCTATACTTGTGATATACCACAAATGGAGAATATTACGATGGCTACATTTGCTGATGATACTGCGATTATAGCTGTCGGAGACAATAGTGAAGAAGCCACACGAAAATTACAACAGGCGAGTCACAATATAGATAATTGGACACAAGCTTGGAAAATAAAAATTAACGAAAGCAAATCTGTGCATGTGCAGTTCATCTACAATCAGACCCTACAAGCATCAATAACATTAAATGTTACTATCATTCCAAATAGTAACAACGCTAAATATCTCGGAATGAATTTTAATGAAAAACTTCGCTGGAAGGAACATATAAAGAGGAAAAGGAGAGAACTGAAATTGAAATACAGGAAAATGTATTGGCTAATTTGAAGAAAATCACAATTATCAGTACATAATAAATTGCTATTATATAAGCAAACTCTGAAACCTATATGGACATACGGAGTTCAATTATGGGGATGTTCTGCAAAGAATAACATAAAGAACAAAATCCTGAGAAGTATTTTTGGCGCACCCAAATACTACAGGACTGACTACTTACATCGAGACCTTCAGATACCCACAGTCAGTCAAGAAATAAAAATAATTGCAAGGGGCATGAGGAAAGACTCCGTTCTCATGGGAATATTGAAGTATTGCAACTTTTGGATACCACGAGAGCAGGATACTTGGAGGTTTCGAGGAATTATTATGACCTTTGTAAATGCAGCGTTCTCTTCATCACTAAATGGCTCTGTTTATCATTTGTCGTTTGTCTCCAGTTCACTTGCTTTTGATATCGAACAACTGTTATATAAGGTAAAAGATTGATTGATGAAAGTAGATATACTTAAAGCTCAAAGCCTTTTGAACCATGTATTTTTTATTATTTTTTATTTCCTTATTATAATTAAGTTAATGGTGTTACCTTAAAATGACATTTTTTTCACGATGATGTTTCCTTTGTGTTTTCCACGAATAGAGCGATTGTCTGACGCTGTAGCCTCAACATGTATCTGGTTCGTCGTAAACAACAAACCGCCGATGTTGCGACACCAACCAAACGAGCGACCCACGCGAAAATCAATCGGAAAACGGTCTGTTCGCGTGTTTATCCCGAATTTCGAATCTCCCGGGTCTGTTTGGGGAAATTCCTTCCGAATGCGGCCAACGAGTTCGGATTTTTAGAGTGTATTTATATGTAAGCTATAAATATTTCTACTTTTTGGATCAGTTTGTTAAACAATGTATTTTATTATGTGTATTAGATTTTATTTTCTCCCTCATTAGTTCTGGTGTTTCTACTGTATGGTGTACATTTTAAGTTGTGTATCAGAGACTTTAAATTCGTTATTTTTATTGTTAGAATCTTTAAATTACCGTTATACGTCTTATCTTCCTTAAAAATCCCGTCGTTATCGTAACAATGGATGGGAACACCATTACAATTATTTGAACATTTTATCAAGTAGAATCATTAGTAACAAACTGTTTCTGAATCTGTCTTTCAATTGAGTTTTTGGTTATGATAATTGTTCTTCATGTGTTCAAGTTTGCTTAATTGCTTCTTAATTAGGACTCTTCTTATTTAAGTCACATAATTATAATCTTAAATCCTTCAGATTACCGTGTATGTCTTGTTTTGGCGTTGATTATTGCACATTCCTTCTAAAAAACCGTTCTTTGTCATGATAATGGATAGGAAAATCATTATATATATATTGGTTAATGATAATTGGTTAACTACATTATCACTATCACTCAATAAATCTTGCGCCTGATATATAGATATATCACGACAATCTAGCATTTATTTCAAATAACTTGAATTACATTCAGGACAATGCATACTATTACAAAAGAGCTTCAGGGATTTATAAAGTTCAATATTGATTAAAAATTGTGCTTTATTAGCCAAGAGTATATACTTGGGCTACAGTTTGTTCTAAGACCCTAGTTTATTCCCTTATATCAATAATTCTGTGCATTCTTGATAATATGTGAGTTCTGTATTGAATTGTTCGGAGATATCCTAATTTATTCTTAAAGTTTATTCATTTGTATATTATCAACAGTTACACATGGTAGTACTATTATAAAATAACTAATATATATCATATATCAATATATGGTAGATCTTCAAATGATACTAAAAGTGTAATTTTTTTTAACAATTATGAATTATTGAGCAAAATCCAATCCGATCCATCCATTGGTGATCGGACAGCTGGAAATAATAAATATCCAAACTGAGGATGTGTAGAAATCGAACGTAATGAAGGTCAGGAGATGAAAATGAATGCCAGAAAAAACATGAAATTGTATTTAATTAAAAAAAAATTAAACAAAAATTGTAAGAATTGAAAGTGCACAAATAGCAAAATGAAAATGGTGTGTGTTCAAAAAAAACCACGGTTCAATTCTAACATTCGGTTGTGACACGTGGGTATTGTGAAGGAGAGATAAATGTCACATACAAGCACTAGATATTAAATATCTCAGAAGAGTTAGGGGTGTAAGGAAAGATGAACAGGATGAGAAGTACGAAAATAAGAAAATAAAATAAGATAAATATGAATATTGAATAAGTGGAGGAGTACATAGAAAAGAGTGAGGACAGGCACTTGGTCAGGACATTTGGAGCACATGGAGAAAAATCCCCGACTGAAACACGCAGAAGAAATTTATACATGGACTAAAATATGATACTAAAAGAGCCACTACTATAATACGGCTACACCAATGTAGAACATTATGTCTAAATATGACATATGTTATGAATATATATGAACTGTTATAAACTATTTATAGATTTTATGACTCATTCAAGTAATTTTTCCTACAAACAAATGATCTGTTATGAAATTAAACGAACACAATTTTCTCGCAATTCAAACAACACGAAAAAAAAGTGCCTCTATTATTTGGGCTCGGCAGATCGATGTTTGTTCGACAGACGTCTGCACAGGATTTGCGAGAGAGACCTACCTCAATCTTCGACGACTACCAGCAACTAACTAATCCGTCTGGACGGTAAAGAAATCGTCGAAAAAAACACGCGAACCATAACAATTGAAAACGTTTAATATCAATTTCTTTGAGTTGTTTTGCTGCTAGATCCAACGAGAGCGTTGGAATTGTAGAAAGAAATAAAATGTATAATGTGTCGGTTGATTTGGTTTTTTTCGTGTTCGAAAAAAATCGTGTTTCGTGTTTTTGTGTTCTAAATCCATAATTGCGTCACTATCCGGATTATACGGTAGATGCTACAAAACTTCTCTGAGTCACTAAAGATACGAGGGGGAATCAAATATAAACGGTAATTTTGTAAAATAAATTTAGTGATCAATGACAAGTTCTCCCCGAGCACGGATATTGTCATTTGTGAAACTTGGTAGAGGGCGTCGATCATGACTTTCGTTTTCGACACGTTCTTGCCCATTCCTGAATTCTCTGACCCACGTATACACTCGGTTATGAGAGAGCAAAGCATCCCTAAACTGTGCTGCTAGCCACACCGGTTTCCCCCATCTTTCATAAACCAAAGGACACTCGAGCAGAATCTATGGTTTAGTGTTATCGCGATGGAAGACAACGCGTTTCCATTTGATCATTTCTGGTCATTTTTTGACGGCCTGTTTTAGCTGTATTAGTTGACTATAACAAGTCAACTGGAAAGTCCCCGGCCTGCCATAGTAAAACATTTTTTTTTTTTGGCAAAATTAGTTTTTTTATTCAACATAATTCCTTTCAAGGGTGATACACTGATTATAGCGACCTTAGCCCTCAGTTTCGGTGATCACCTCTTCATTCGAGGAAATTTGCTTCTCAGCGAGCACTCTTTTGAGATCTGAGAACAGGAAATAATCGCTGTGGGCCATATTTGGAGAATACAATGATGCTTAATGCCCAATTCATAGATTTTTGACACGGTTCATTGTCTTGGTGAAGCAGCAATTTCTTTTTTTTGCGGCCGTTTTTCGGCGATTTCGTCCTTCAAACGGTCCAATAACGCTATGTAGTAGTCGCAGTTGATGATCCTTCCTTTTTGAAGGCAGCCAATGAAAATTATTCCATGCGCATTCCAAAATGTAGACGCCATCACCTTGCCAGCCGACTGTTGCGTTTTCCCATGCTTTGGAGCGAGTTCATCGTGTGCAGTCCACTCAGATGACTGTCGATTGGACTTCGGAGTTAAATGATGGAACCATGCTTCATCCATTGCCACATATCGACGCAAAAACTCGAGTATATTACGCTTGATCATTTTCAACCACTGCTCCGAATCATCAACTCGTCGTTGTTTTTGGTCAAAAGTGAGCTCGCGCGGCACCCACTTTGCACAGAGGTTTCTCATACCCAAATATTCGTGAATGATATGACGTACACGTTCAGTTGATATCTTTAGGGTGTTTGCTATTTCATCCAATTTCAATTTATGGTGATTCGAAATTATTTTGTGGATTTTTTTAATGGTTTTGTCGGTAACAACCTCTTTTGGGAGTCCACTGCGTTCACCGTCTTCGGTGCTCGTTTCACCACGTCTAAACTTCGTCGAAGATGCTCCGAGTTTAAAAGCGATTTTATGTTTTTATAAACTGAATTTGGCAGTATATTCGGCAGTGTCGATGACGTGCATTGGCTGTTTTATTGAAAGGACTATATATAAAGAGAATAAGCATTAGAGATATGCGACTTTATAGTCATCTATTAAGAAAAAACAGAAATTACATAGCAAAGTGAATATATAATGAAAATATTATTAATCAATATTAACTTTAGCCTTTCCCATCCCTGAATGTATTTTACTTGTTTCTATTATAATATATCACTGTTTCACTTTATTTTTATATAATATACATCTAAGATATACCAAAAAGAAATAAATAAAAAAAGAAAACCGCAGATTTTACGTTGGTGAATATCGGAAACGATTTCGCATTAACTGGGGCGGAAGTCGAAGCAGACAAAATGAGAAGGGGCGGCGTTGCTCTTGTTTGGATACCCTTTCAAATATAATTGATCGGGCGAGGAGAATTTGGCCGAAAATCCTGGAGAATATCGATGAAAAGGTCAAGGAGGAACATTTTTTTAAATCTTAAAGCAAATTTGTTCCAGTTCCAAATAAAAATTTTGGTTTTGTAATAATTATTCATTTTCGTACGTTGAAGTCTATATAATGAAAGTATATTTTTAAAATATATTTACATAGAAAGGTCACATAAAGACTGAGTGATATTTTCAGGTTTCAATTAAATATTTCATTTATATTTGCCAAGTAACAATTTGAAACAGTTCACCCTTGAACATCGTATCTTCAAGAATTATTTATTTTATGAATTTTTAATTTATTTATGTTTGGCAAGCTATTCTTTAATTACAGCCTTTTCTACCATTGTGGCACGGTATGGTATGGTGTATTGTCCATAACAATAACTGTTGTTTTATTTCCATTTCTTTAACAGCTGATTTTCAAATCACAGCAAGAACATGTAATAGTTCGTGTATCAGAAAGTTTCATTCAAGTGAATAATTAAGTTGTGAATCCATCCATCCAACATTTGTTGACAATTCCATCATTTATGTCTGATGTAGTTCATCCAATCCAAAGGTGTTATTAACCTTTCCTCTTTTCAGCATGAAGAACAATATATCTGCAATGAAGTATTAATAGGTGACTATTAAAACCTCATCAATTGTTATTCCGACATTTACCTCTTTCCGTTTAATTTTGTTATCTTAACCCTATTTTTATTATAATCTTCACATGAACGACCCAATGCCCCATTCTAAAACATCTCAAAACACAACAAATGTCTCATATAAACATACAAATCGAAATAATAAGTCCTCCTTGATTTTATTATATGCTTTTAAAAACCGTATTTTTTAAAATTAATATCTGGAATTTTCATTAGAATTCGTGGGTTATCTTTACACCATTTAAATCCTATTCTGAAATAATTTTTTTCTTTCTTCTGAAATAATTGTATTAAATTATGTTTATATTGAAAAAAATACTAACTGTTTTTATACATATCATATATTTGATCTTTGATAGAGCTAACATCAAGCTGATCTTGATTCGTCACCGACTTCGTATGAAGGCGGAAATTTATCAAAACAAGTAAAGCGTTAAAACAACGTTATAATTAATATTTTGAAGAATTTTACAGACCTTTGACAAACGGACGACTTTCGTAAGCTGATTCGGTTATATTTTCGAACGTACCAAACGGCATTGTAACAGATCAATTGAAAAGTTCCTGATCTAACGCAGTTAGTTAGCGCTAACCCTCAAAAGATGCGTGTATAAAATTGATAGCTGTTGGATCATTAGTTTGTGAATTATAGCATTTTGAGTGAAACAACATTTGTTATTGTGAAAAAAATTGATAAAAAGGAATTTCGCGTGTTGATAAAATATTGCTTTTTGAAGAGAAAAATTATAGTTGAAGCAAAAACTTGGCTTAATGCTGAATTTCCGGACACTGCCCCAGGAAAATCAACCATCAAGGATTGGTTTGAAGTTTAGCCGTGGTGAAATGAGTATCGAAGACGGTGAACGCAGTGGACGCCCAAAAGAGTTTGTTACCGACGAAAACATTTAAAAAATACACAAAATGATTTTGAATGACCGAAAATTGAAATTGAATGAAACAGCAGACACTCCAAAGATATCAATTGGGTGTAAGAAAGCTCTGTGCAAATTGGGTGCCGCCGACTTCCCTTTTGTGCTTCACCAAGACAATGTTCCGTGTCACGATGGCAAAAATCAATGAATTGGGCTTTGAATTGCTTACTCATCCACTGTATTCTCCAGATCTACCAGAAGAAGGTAAACAGAAAAGTTGATGGAAAAAGTTTTGTTAGATAGGCAGGCAATACGTTAAACATCTTGATGACGTGAATTCACTGTTATTTTGAATATTCTATATATACAAATTTTAAGTTAAATTATTTGAATGAAACGCATTAAAATTCATTAAAACCATTTCGGTGTCTCGTGATTAAATGATAAAGTAACAGTCTAGCTTATTTGTAATTTAACACAATTTCTGTCGCATCTCTTACACCCTTCCTCGAACCACCCGCGGCCCACCGGCGCCCCCTTCCGGCATAAACGCGCGCAATAAAGGAAATTCCCTGACACCCGACCCTCACCCCCCTCGTCTCCCCTATTTGCCGTTCGTCGCCCCCGCCGCCTGGCTCCCCTCGCTTTCCGTTCGCCCTCTACCCTCGTGGCGTCGACAACATTTTTCGTGTTTTCACCTTCCGCGGTCGACCTTCACCTTTCGCCCTCGCCGAGGCTGCAGAGTGGCCCGGGATCGGCCTTGGTGGCGCCCGGAGGTGGGAGTGAGGACGCGGGACGCGGCGGGCCGGGAGGGGCGCCGTTCTCCTCCCGGAAAAGCGAAAGGGAAAGCGCACCAGTCTCGGGGTTGAGGTAGGTCGATCATGCGCATTGGCCGTCCGCAATAGAGCCCGTTGAGGTGCGTGCGTGTGAGTGCGGGTGGGAGACGCGTCGGCCGTCGAGGGCGGTAGATGGGTAGGAGGGCGCTGGTGCGGGTGTTTTTTTTTTCTCTCGCGGCGGCGGCGGTGGGGAGAATGTTTTGGTAATCCAGACGAGTTTTTCATTCAAAATAAAATGTCAGGAGTCAAACTGTGGCATAAATTATACTCGATTGTACTGGGCGTTGTACGAATACGTTATTGTGACGTTTTGTCGTTCGTCGATTTTCAGACGAAATCGAATTACTTTTTATGCTCATATATCGCTGAATGTAGCTGGTTCTATAAGCTAACTAGCGACCCGCCCCGGCTTCGCACGGGTGCAATGCTGATACTAAATTAAATACACTACAGAAAAAATATGAACGTTGTATATAAAAACATAGCGGCCCGCTCCGACTTTGCACGGGCATAAAATATATATGCCTATGTCACTCAATGAAAACATGATTAAAATCGATCCAGTATTTTTGGTTCATTCATTACTGCCCTTGGCCTGCACGCATTAAATTTGGAGTAAAACAATTCCTCTTCCCCTATACCTACTATGAAGATTTCCTGCTATCTTTGGAATATCTAAATTCATACAATTTTTATTACATTACACATTTTTAAACGCAAATTTTAAATTTGTAATATCTCCGAAAATATTTGTTTAATTTACATGCTGTAAGGAACCATATTGATCTATATTAATTGCACACTGTATTTAAGGTACTTAATTCGATAAGGATTAATGCCATATTGCTTAAAATAGCTTCGTAAATAAGCCATTTTCTCACGTAAAAAGTAAACAATAAAAATGGTTAATGTGGGTTATCCCTAAAAGATAAACATATACCATCGCGGACTTTTTTGTAGACCTTTTTATGGTGTACAATACTGTAGTACATTAATTTGATCTAACTCGTAGGGTTAGGCAGCGTTTTTGCTAATTGCTAAATAAGCCTAAAAAATAGGTTAATTTACGACATCACGTTAGAAACCTCTAAAATTAGCAATGTTGCCTTAGTATATTATGCATGTATTATACATATAAACCTTCCTCTTGAATCACTCTATCTATTGAAAAAAACCGCATCAAAATCCGTTGCGTAGTTTTAAAGATTTAAGCGCACATAGGGATATAGGGACAGAAAAGGCGACTTTGTTTTATACTATGTAGTGATAACACACCATTAAAAATTCGGGTAAATTTTTGGACCCCAGCAGATGGAACGTTAGTCTTAACGTTATTTGATGCCCTGTACTCAGATCTTCAATCCGTGTGTTAAGATTGGTTCTATTTTTCGAGTTCGCGCATGACGGCAGCACTGCGCTCTTATAGCTACTGTCAGCTGACGATAGTGCATTGAACATCATTTGGAATTTATTTGGGGCAACATTGCAAAGTCGAGTCAAAGAGTTTTGGTTAGGTTTGTGAATATTCTCTGAAAACGTGGAGAAATTATGGAAAATGCACTCAAGGACATGGGTACCGAAATTGTCTTGTAACGCATACAGAGCAAGGCTATACAAGCGGTCAAAATGCAATGGTGCAATGGTCAAAATATATACTTTTCATTTTATGTGCCAACATTATGGAAAGAACGGAAAAATCACCTAGATCATTGCTACTATTGCTCGATTAATGTCGTCGGTGTTAATGCAAAAAATTAGCTAAGTACAAATATCCTGACGTGATCCATTGCCAATATGTTCAGATACAAGTGCAAAAAAAATTGTTTCCGAAACTGTCATACAAATCAATATATATTAACGACATCAAATCAGAGCAAGTGAAGGACATCATACTTTAGCAATATAGGAGAGGAATGTAAGGAGTAGTAAGACAAATCAGTCAAGTTTAAAAATTTTTTGCTTTCCTATGTTGGTACATGTGGAAGAGGGGATATATAGGCTCCGAAATCTGACACTTGATATGTGTAAAGTTGAAGTCTTTCAAATACGTATACTAAGGTAGATTCAGCATGTTAGTCCCAAAGATCGTACTAAAAATGAAACATACGATTTCTTCTTACTCAAATTATTGTTAATCGATAACCGCTACTTTTTCCCATCTTTCAGGCAATTTACTTACTTTAATTCAGATACTTTCACACATCACACATCAGCTGCAAATAATTTAAAATTAATTTATAGGCCAATATTAAGAATACAAGTGTTGCCTTTTATATTTCGAAATTGCGTGAATCACTATCGTATAATTTTTAACATGTTGAAAATTTTGCGAATAGGTGAAACTTGATTAATTGAGTCTTAATCAATCAGCTTATTGATAATTTTCATCGATGAGTTGCTGACTGTCATTTACAGCTGCGTATTTAATGACCATCTTTCACAGTTGGTTACAGCATACAATTGTACCCTATATATGTGTATACATCATGGTTTGTAGAATTTAATTTTAATCAGCATTAAACGTTAAAGCACAAAAGAGCGTTGCTTTTTTTGCTTGTCGATCGTTACTGTACATAAAAAGAAGCGAATGTTATGTCTACGACCGAAAGTTTATCTACCAAAACCTCAGAAACGTTTCCACAACCAGTCTGAACGCAAATAAAACTTTTTCGTCCGTACTAAGAGATTTAGGTGCCAAGGGAGAATACGGAGAATCCCCCCATGGCCGCCCGCTCCCGCTCCCATGTCCCCCTCCAGCCCCGCGCGCCGGCTTGAAAGGGAAAGTCTGGGTCTCGGTCGGAAAATCGATGATCGGGGAGGAGGGCCGTCTGATGGAAGCAACGGCCTCATAATTTTCAGAAATGGCGGCTAGACAGTGGTGAGATAGATATTCAAATTAGGGCCGGGAAAGAAACGGTAAATGTCGGCGGGGAGGGTCGTGGTGTCGGCGGTGTTGGAGAACCGGCTAGAAATTGTTTATTTATGCGGTTTTTTCGTTCTATTCAGTTTTTCCTGCTTTGTAGGACATGCAATGGAGCAAACAAGGTTCTTGATCCCATTTGAGGCTACAAGAAACAAAAACATAATTAATATCCTCATTTATTTTTATTAATTATAATAATTTATAATTTTTATAATTACTATTTATTAAAAAGAATAAATTATTTCGACAGTAAAACAAATACTATAGGATAGGTTCTCATTATCGAAAAATATTTAAAAGGTCCTGGATTCCTATCGTAGCGCCACCTGCGGTTACGAATCTAAACCATTCTCGAATCCATATAGCCACACATAAAACAATTCGTCAAAATTTAGAAGTTTAATTACATGCACACACACGGACAGAAGAATTATATATATGAAGATAAAGAGATAGTATAATCTCATTTCTGAGAGTCACTATAACAAATATTGTGGTATAAATCTATTAACTATTGGGAACGTGTTGAATGTTATACAAATGAGACTTCAAAGAACCTGGGAGGAAACTAATCTAAAGAGACTTAAAGGATTTAGACCCAAGAGGTCAAACTTCTTCAGGTAATCTTACAAAGGTTCCATATGTGCCAGTTCAAAATAATTTGCAAAAGATGGTAGTGGATGCAACTATACAAAATTTTTTTTAAAGATAAACACGGAGTTCAATATGATGCTACAAGCTCATTGACCGTTTCAACGAGTTCCAATTCAGAATTCAGAACAAGTATTACAGTAGAAGAAGGTGGCATCTACCAGTGAAGTAGTAAACCTATTTAATCAAGCTGCAGGAGTTTTTGCTTCTCAATGATGACTCGTGCAGAACAAACGAAATATTAACATCAAGAGAAAATCTGCCTCTTTGGAGCCATATTCTTACTACTTATCTTATCAATCTTTTTGTGAGGCTCAGACACTTAGACACTGTTAAATTTACACTGGCAGGCTGGTGGAAGATGCCTAGAACAGTTGCTAAAAAGATATGGATTCAGATCATCGAAAATGATATGAAGGATTGAAGACTAACGTTGTCTGAGATCGCCAACTATGGCATCAACAACAGCCTATCGGTTGAGAACTAGACAATCTCCTAGAGCGTGGCCTATGGACTGATGTTGATGATGATATGATTATAATCTCAGAACATCAGCCAGGCTAGTTGAAACTGGAGTACTTTCATTGATTTAATAGTCTTCAGTAGGATTTTATATTTTACAATCTTTTAAAATTTTCGTAGTAACATTATAATGTAATAAATCAAGACAACATACAAAAAATGTTGGGGGTACAAATAGAAACTCGCCGTTTTACAAAAAATGGCGCCACACGAATGGGAAGAATAGGAATTTGATATGTCAGTGCCCCATATTTGTCCAAAATTCTGTCTCATTACATTTGTGAATTAGACAGAGCTTAATATACAAACAAGCGTAGAATGATAATAGAACCTTATGGAGAAGACGCTATTACTAAAATAATGTGCCGATAATGACAGATGTTCATATTAGTACATCGAAGCAGCAAAGAAGTTTGAAAACACTGGAGACTTTTTTCATCGATTATAAGGCTTGGTTCAGGAAGATACATATCGGCTACCATGTGAATAGAAGCCTGAATATGTTGAACAGAGCTCCTTCAGATTAATATCTATTGCCGTCCATGACACACAGAGTGGTTAAATAGCGTATTTCTTTGAAAGATTTTGAATCAATTGGTCGATTTTTGGATCTCCTCAAAACAAGAGTAATTATATCAATGCAGAACTGGCGTCTTATTCAAAGAATGTGTCAACGTTGAGGATAGTATTTTCCCAGATAAATATGTAATAATTTTTGTGTAATACTGAATCAAACTTTAAAAAATACCAACTTTTTTTTAAATAGTTGTAACGTATGTATAAGATATTTTCGTAATAAGTTAATTAAACGGTGAATCTATATGATTTAAAGAGAGTTTCATGGATTTGTTAGCGAACTTGTTTTCACGAATCACTACACAGAACGCTTTTTACGTGTAATAATGAATGAATATTAACAGCTCGTTTTGTAACGCCTTGACAATGGTGACTATTAGAGTGTGATAAATATAAACCGACGTAGTAAAATCACTCTTTCCTAGGTTTATTCTTCTTTTTGTTTAAATTAATTTACGACATGTTTCTCCTAGACATACAGGCAATAAAATGAAAGTGTAGTGTTCTTTTTAAATGGTCATTATTATCTAATAATGTAGAATTAACATTGTGTTGTTAAATTTTGTTGTGATCGATAACATTTTGTGCAATATTATTATGCATTTTATACCGCTTTTTTGCATATCTACATATTATTTCAGTTCATATTTGATTTCAGACTTACTTTGATGTTCATATTTGAACTATTGGCTACATAACACCTTCAAAAATCTCAATTTTCAATCAACTTAAGTTTTATGGAGAACGAGGACATTCTTGCTCTACCAAGAAAACAGCCTCAACAATAGAAAAAACCACTCAAATTTCCGAATGAACGATTACAAAAATATTAACTCTTCGAGATTAAATACCACTCCAGCTATACAAACCTCCAAAAATCCGTTAACTCTGTAGCCTTCTTCGCACGATCTTACTAATTTCCTCTATCTCTTCTCCAGTTTCCACTTATTTCCTGTTCCAAGAAAAGTTTTATGAACACACATCCGATGTCTCTATGGTCCACTCCTCATATCTTCATATATCAGCTGAGATATTAGGTTAACAGTTTACAACTCACATAACCGGATAGATATCTTTAGGCTACGTCACATCATCACTTAACAGGTCAATTGAAAAGTCCCCGGCCTGACACATAGATAGCGCTACTAGAATTAATTTTGAATTGTTGAATGAATTGTTTTTTTAGTTAGTCCTAACCCTCAAAAGATGCGTGTATAAATTTGACAACTGTCGGATCATTAGTTTGTGAATTATAGCATTTTGAGTGAAGCAACTTTTGTTATTGTGAAAAAATTTGAACGGAAAGAATACAGTTGAAGCAAAAACTTGGCATGATGCCGAGTTTCTGGACACTGCCCTAGGAAAATCAACCATCAAGGATTGGTATGCTAAGTTTAGACGTGGTGAAATGAGCACCGAAGACGGTGAACGTAGTGGGTGCCCAAAAGAGGTTGTTACAGACGAAAAAATTTTAAAAAATCCACAAAGTGATGTTGAATGACCGTAAATTGAAATTGAATGAAATAGCAGATACTCTAAAGATATAAAGTGAACGTGTACATCATACCTTTCACGAATATTTGGGTATGAGAAAGCTCTGTGCAAAGTGGGTGCCGCGCGAGCTCACTGTTGACCAAAAACAACGATGAGTTGATGATTCGGAGCAGTGTTTGAAGATGATCAAGCGTAATAATAAAGTTTTTGCGTCGATATGTGACAATAGATGAAACATGGCTCCATCATTTCACTCCGAAGTCCAATCCACAGTCGTCCGAGTGGACTATATATATATATATATCCAATGCTACATACTATAACAGGGGACACAGAAGAAGATAATCAGACATCATTGTCAAGGTTCTAAATTAACGTAACCTGAAAACGTAAGTTCTCTGATAATGATAGGTGTATACAAGGTCGTTTGTACATACCGGGAACCTATGTAGAAACCCGAAAGATTATAAATACATGGATAATGGGACATTAACGCTGAGTGAGATATGAACACATTGTCAGTCAGCTTTGGTTATAATATTCAGATCAATAAGACCGACATGTCAGCCACTCCACAAGATTTCAGAGAGATATGGATGGACACTTGAGATTAAGCATCAATTCATATATTCCCTAAAAGTAAAAAGGAACATGACTAATCATATACATATGTATATACGTTAGAGATTTATAAACGATATAAAAGACATGTATTTCTTGACTGAGTAAGCTGTATATGGCATACTGGGTAAGGAGTATGTCCTAGCATAAGTTGGTTAAGGATAACTTGGCAGGTACTGGATTTGGATAGGAGAACTGGGGAGACTAAATATAGATAGATTTAGAAAATTATATTATTTAGAATGATAAAAGGGTAGGCTGTAAAGGAATAAAGAATTGGATAAAAAACGACTTTAAGGTAGAAATTTTAATCTTCAAAATTATATGTATATTTTTTAATATAGTGTGACAAGTTTACTAATTCTGTTACTTATCGAACTTAACACGCAGGGCTTGATAGTTGTCTTTATGTCATCATTGTCCGAGATTCAGCAGTTACAATTGACGCTGTTCTTCAATATGCGATTTTTATAGTCTCCTGAGTGTATTATCAACATTTTTTCAGGTACACCGACAAATAAAAGCCTTATTGAGGGAGACATATTCTTACTGAACATTATTTTGGTTTTGTTTGCGCTCCGTGTAATTCTCTAACTCGCCCTGGTAATTCGAGAGATTTTCGATACAAAGTAACTTTAAGTCGTTTAAATTATGTCCCTGTTGCTATTCTAAGGCATTAAACCAACCAGTGGCTGGCGTTTTATTGAAACTAGTATTGACATATATCATCGTATCTCTCGGTTGGTTTAAGTATACTTAAATATATAGTTATATATAGTTTATCCAACGTAGCAGTGAATTCACGTTATATCAATTTATGACGTCAAAATGTCACAATTAATTTTGGAATTTTGTTCATTTTTGTTTATTTTAGCTTTAGTATATAACAACATTCTAATATAAATAAAATAACGAACCAATAATATTATAAAATAATAATTTATTTTAACATTATAGTAAAACTAATATACAAATTATGGAAGGACTTAAACTACAGTTAATTAAAGAGCCATAATAATTTGTAAGTTAGAGATATTTTATTATATTTACTCTCAACTCTTTTCTAAACCACCTATGCTATCCTCTCGAGGCTTAATCTACCTAATTAATAACTGTGCATCTAAGTAATGTATTTTATTTTCATTAGAGACAAATTTACCTTTGGACATTTCACAAGGTCACAAGGACTAACCAAGAGGTTTGCATATATTCCCAACAAGTTTATATTTAGGTTACTAGCTTATTAGCTAATTTACAAGTTCATCAAGTTCACAAAATCGATCTGTATGATCGAAAAGAGTTCGGGAATCAGTTTCGTGAATCACTTCCTTCAAGACAACTTATAATTAGCCCTAGTAAGTCAGTGGCTAATTATTATTTTATGAATTGCGCAGTAAATAATCGCGGTCTTTTTAAGGGACATTCATGGTCCTTCGAGCTAGATACACCGGTTATGGTTTATTTATTTATTGTATTTGTTTTTTTATTATTTACATCTTACATTAGATATTATTAGTACAACCTGAATTCATAAATTAATGTATTACTCCTGTTCTGTTGTACTTACATTAGCTGATAATTTAGCTGAATCTGCTTGAGGAATCGAACATCCGTGTATTGTAAGTGATATAAATAGTTTTTTGTCATTTCGCCGGAACGTAAAACTAACATGGACAAATTTGGAGCTATTCAGCTATATTTTCAGCTTAGACAGAGATTTTGCCATAATGACTGTGTCGTCGGCAAATGTTCTAAGTATAGTTTTTTTTGCTGTTGGGATAGCAACAGTGTAGAGCAGATAAAGAAGCGGTCCCAAGAGACTACCTTGGGGAACTCCAGCCGAATGATTCCAGCAGTCGACTGAAGTAATTCCTCGGTAACAATTTGCTCATTTTGTAAATTAATTCCAAATGCCATACCCGGTCAAAAGCGTGACTTATTTATTAACCCTATTGAACCAGCGTCCCAAATATTATTTTATGAATTACATCAAGTATTTCCACAATACTGACGGCTGGCGTTTCCATCCAAATATCTGTATTACCTCGGGACGCGTCACCACCGACCAACCGGTCTTTTTTCTTCTCCCGACCACTGCGAGCCTCCGACGTTGTCGCTTTTTTCGGTGCGTCCACCTCGTCGTCCACCCCCTACCCCCGGCCCCGATAACGTCCCGTCGCTTTCACTCGCGCTGTCATTATTCGGGCTTTACCCCGGCGAGCGTCTCGACGCCGACGACGCCTAGACACGGCCGCGTCTATTTTCCCACCCCCGGATTGGGGTAGGTCGACGCCGGTGGCGGATCCGACGCCGCCGAGGGGGTGAAGGTCGGCCGACGTCAAGGTCAAGGGTAGAACCCGGCTAACAGGAAAAAATTGTTGATGATAAAAACGGTCGCGATGGAATATGCGACGGTTTCTTCTCTCTACACCTCCCTCCCCTGCCCCTCTCTGTCTCTCACGCCCATCCCGTCGTTTTTTTGTTTTCGGCAGACGATTTCCCTCTTTACTCTTTTTTGCGTTCGGCTATGTGTGTTCTGTCCGGGAACTGATTGTTTGATAAGTTCGCTTAAAGGGACTGTTGAAATTCTTTTTGTCGCCAAGTTGGCAAAATTGTCCTTTACTGTGAGATCATCAATTATTTAGTTTGCTTATGGTGACACTTTGTCGAAAATAAGTATGAGGGATGCACCATTTGCTTTTAAAATTGCTCTCAATTATTCGCCGAAATAAAATTGTAGAGAGGCGGAATAGTTTTCAGCGGAAGGTTGTCCAATTCTTGTACCAAACCTCCCTCACATTTGTCTGTAAGAAACAGGAAACAATTATTCATCAACCTTCAAATAAAATGTCTAGATTTTATGATCGTTGCATTATAAAGAGTTCCACAATCGTAACCCTTCCATGAATGTTAGCTTCGTGAAGCTCTGGCAGAAGTGCTTTTATCAAAACAATATTACTCAAGTTAGTGTTGAGGTTAGTGGTCACTTTAGTGTGATAGTTTTATGTTTTTTTGGTCACTCTGTCAGTTTACTTTGGGGTTTGCCCACTATTCCTTTTCGTCGATGATGTTTTACCATTTTTTGTGTATACTTTTATCACCGTGGATATTGTCGTTCATGAAATATTAAATTGTTTAACTGCTTTCATCACAGGTTCTTTAAATCAAATGAGCAACACATAACGGTTACATTATTTACACAGGAACCATGCAAAGGAAATGCTGGCTAAAAAATTGTTATTTAGGACACTGATGTTCCTACGCTGTCTTACCAATAAATTTTTATCATTTTAAATGATCGTTTGGGCCTTTTATGCCATGATATGCAACAAATTGCTAATTCCACTTTGGCCATGTCCAGAGAAATTTTGCTTCAGCATCCTTGAGGTTAGGCTCTCCTAGATTAACCCATGTACTTGATATTGGCGCAGTAGTTGTATTTTTCATTCAAGCGTTTCTTTTTTTGCCAGGCAAGCAATGAAACCTTGATATTCAAAATCGTACTTCAATCAATGTGTGTTCTGTGGTAGCCATTTTCCTTGTTTTCTTTTGGAGCTTTTCCGATGCATCTAAAAGCCTGGAAATAGTTTAGACTCATTAACTGCTAGCTGTCTGAAAGTTTAACGAGAATGTCAGCTTGGTTTCCGTCTGATCTTCGAGAGAACATTCTTTGCCCTTAACATCAAAATTATCACTTTAAAATCGTTGAAACCAAGGGTTATAACCGCTATAGGGTATGACCATATGTTAAAAAAATGTTTGATAAACTTTGACAACAGATTCTTTCAAATTAAACCATAAAGTTAGTGAATGTCGAAAGCAGTTTTGAGGGTTTTAAAATTAGTACCTGTATGCTCTGAGTAACTCAATAATATTAAATAGTTAACTGTTATTTTGTGCAGAAAAATGTTAACACCGTCGTTTTTAACAGTTGTTTACGTTGATACTTCCCTTTTTTGATATCCTTCCCTAATAGATATCGCAGATCAAAATATTTGTAAGCACATAATATAATACAATATTAGCTAGCTTGGTTGGGGCAGTGGTAAAGGCGAGAGAACGGACATCCTGCTGTTGAAATAGTCGCGGGTTCGAATCCTCCTGGGTCAGGTCGTCGTATATTTGTGACTATCCTTAGACAAGAGGGCAAAGTCTAATAAGGAAAATGATCCAAATCACGCCGGTAACCAGGCGAGCTAAGATCGTAGGTCTCCTGTGATTATGTCTAAGTAGATCACTCACCAGTCGGTTAACTTAATGCCGAGGACCGTGTTTCGGAGCCTACATTAAACAGTAGCTCCAACCCAGATAAACCCTCGTTGGTAAAAAAGAGACTTCAAATTTATTTCTTAATTATTCCAATCTCCAACGAGAGTTAAAACGTACCTACAGCATTTAGAGAGCCACGACGAAGAATTTCGCTGTCGGCCAGTGTTCTTTGAACGGTATTTCGAATCGAACTTGGTTTTATGTCGCAAACCGCGAGTTTTACGAATCAGAAACGTCGTAAGCGTGTCAAGGTGCGCAAGAATGACGGAGTGTGCCGTACGCTACGTCGACGGAAAACCGGGGGACCTCTTTCGCAGCCGACGCCACCGCCGTCGATCGGTTCATGGCAGAATTTTGGTCGGTCATTGTTTTCGACACGCGGGTCCTGATTTATGTATCGGCGAATTTACTGTGTCGTAATACCGACTTAATGTTAAATAATTAATTATTAATAAGATATTTCTTAAACGGACATGTTTTATACATCGTACAACGATAATCCGCTACTGAAATTGTTTTAACGTTATATTAATTCGCGTCGGATGCCATATTAATATATGGCATTATATTTTGAAATAATTGAAATAGAATTATAACTCGTTGGTAATTATTTTTCCGTTTGTATCGAACGACGGTTCGATTCTGTGAAGAAATATGCAACAAACAATACACTACAAGAATTGCTCGTTAAAACTTGAAAATTAAATTACCGATTTGGCTAGTTTTGGGTCTAAAATATTTGTGGATATCCAAGGAATGTTTACCGGGTATACCGGAAAGTTATTACCGGGTTTTCCAACAGATATCACTAGACTTAAGCATCCTACGTTATCATTTCACACATATGTCATTTTATTCTACTGATATGAAGCTTCAAAGCTATGCATAGTATATTTGAGAAAGTGATACCGTCATTGGTTTATACCTCTTTGAAGATGTCAAGTTTCGTACCTGTTTATATCACTGCCTGTACCACGTTTTGGTTTCGAAATTGTAAAAGCGAAAGAGCTTGAAGGTGCCAAACTGCAAGACTTAATGGATGAAGATCTAACCAAAATACAAAATCAATTGTCAGAAGTATCACATGTGGCCAATGAAACGATTAGCGACCGAGTACGAGCAATGGGGATATATATTTTATTTTTTTATAACACCTTTATTAGATACGCTTAGTCTTTATTAAAATTAATTGTAATTTATTGTAAATAAGTAGTAATAAATTAATTGTAAATCTTAATTTACAATTAATTTATTACTATTTTTCCTATGTACTTGGATTAATTCACAAGCAAGACGAGTGCGAGAAAATACATCAATATGTATTCCTCAATTATAAAATTACTAGCAACTCGCCCCGGCTTCGCACGGGTGCAATGCTGATACTAAATTAAATACACTACAGAAAAAATATGAACGCTGTATATAAAAACATAGCGGCCCGCTCCGACTTTGCACGGGCATAAAATATATATGCCTATGTCACTCAATGAAAACATGATTAAAATCGATCCAGTATTTTTGGTTCATTCATTACTGCCCTTGGCCTGCACGCATTAAATTTGGAGTAAAACAATTCCTCTTCCCCTATACTTACTATGAAGATTTCCTGCTATCTTTGGAATATATAAATTCATACAATTTTTATTACATTACACATTTTTAAACGCAAATTTTAAATTTGTAATATCTCCGAAAATATTTGTTTAATTTACATGCTATAAGGAACCATATTGATCTATATTAATTGCACACTGTATTTAAGGTACTTAATTCGATAAGGATTAATGCCGTATTGCTTAAAATAGCTTCGTAAATAAGCCATTTTCTCACATAAAAAGTAAACAATAAAAATGGTTAATGTGGGTTATCCCTAAAAAATAAACATATACCATCGCGGACTTTTTTGTAGACCTTTTTATGGTCTACAATACTGTAGTACATTAATTTGATCTAACTCGTAGGGTTAGGCAGCGTTTTTGCTAATTGCTAAATAAGCCTAAAAAAATAGGTTAATTTACGACATCACGTTAGAAACCTCTAAAATTAGCAATGTTGCCTTAGTATATTATGCATGTATTATACATATAAACCTTCCTCTTGAATCACTCTATCTATTGAAAAAAACCGCATCAAAATCCGTTGCGTAGTTTTAAAGATTTAAGCGCACATAGGGATATAGGGACAGAAAAGGCGACTTTGTTTTATACTATGTAGTGATAATATCTCATCTATATATATATATATATATATATATATATATATATATATATATATATATATATATATATATATATATATATATAGATGAGATATATTGTTCGCTTCTATCTCCTGACATCCTGCGCGCTGTCCAGCAGTTATATTGCTTTCACGTTAGCATGATTCTTTCATGTCTTTCATTCTTTCATGTTGTCTTTCGCTCAAGGCGAAATCTTGGATAAATTAGCAAATCCGTTTGATTTCCCGGTCATCGTGCAATTCTTCATTGGTTACGTAGCGATAGGCATTGGTAATCAATCGAGGAACTTTGTTTTGACAGCGTTGTATGACTAGTTAATTTGAACTTTTAGTGCAACCCCATATTTGCACCCCATAGGTCCAAATTGACTTTATAATTTATTATTGATCAACCTCTTTGATTTGAGATCAAGTTGAGAGCATCTTCCGACTAACTAGTATAGTTGTTTTATTTTGGTTCTAATGTGTTTTGCTTTTTGCCTAATGTGATGTTATGGGGATATATGATCGAAAGTTATTTTTACATCGAATAGTGAGGGATGATGAAAAGTTGATTTATTTTAAAAACACTAAACGCAATAAATCATGGTTATCACCTGGCGAAGTGCCAAATCACAAGGCCAAATTGTGGGTTGGACCAGGGTGGCGTGGTGTATTACGAACTACCGGAACCTGATGAAACAGTTAATAGTGATCACTATTGACAACAAATAATAAAAACAAATAATAAACTTATTGTACAGTACGATAAAGTGCCGTTTCATAAAGCAAAATCGGTCAACGAAGCGTTGAAAACACTTGGATAAGACATATTATCGCAGCCGCCATATACTCCAGTCCTTGCCTCCTCCGACTATCAACTTTTCGCATCAATGGGGAACGCGCTTACGGAGCAACACTTCGCCAATTTCGAAGAAGTTAGAAAATGGCTCGAAGAATGGGTTTTATTGGGGTGGCATCCATAATTTTCCCGAAAAATGCATAAGATGTATAGAATCAAATGGCCAATTCATTCAATAAATAAGTTTTCCATTTTCTTGAAAATTATATGATTTTTTTTTTGAAAGAAGACGGTAATGACTGTCCGTTGCACCTGGTAAATGTGGAGAAAATATAGAATAATTGCAAGGAAAATGATAAAAATAACAGTTTTATTCCCCATTCACAGTATCACTGTTCACTGTATGGCGACTAAAAATGTTGAATACTGTTTCAAAGTACCAGCCACTGTTATAAAACCGAGATTAGAATATATAATGTATTAAACACTGAGGATAATTTCTTAGTATTGACGATTTAATGCAATTTTGGATAGGTGCATAGATTTGATAACCTTAAAATCAAGTGAAAAGTAATGACATATATGTCAAATATGATATAACTATGTACTATTGAACGAAGAAATCTGTATGAATGTGCTATGAATCGTATTCTGATGATAATGAAGTAAACCTTTACCAAGAATATGTCGTGTCTAAATTACGTTATTGAAGTCAATCACATGTGAGACGAGAGTGACTGAAAGTGAAATGGATTGGCTTAGAATACAACGAGTTCATGCATATCAAATACAAAAATATTGAGCACGACACAGTGAAACTGAACAGTATTCCACCATGATGAGGAAAGAGATTATGGTACCTACAAATCAATTACAATTAGAGAAATTACATCGTTTGTTTATATTTCATGGCATTAAAATACAGTGATGAATCTTCTGGATAATGTTGTACCCGTGGAAAAGTACAAATTCCCAACATTGGTCCCATCACCAGATCCATTAGGCTCATTAGTTTCTCGAATGACTAAGAATTCTAACCAAATTTTGCCAACATTCAAAAATATAATAGTTATTTGAAGGTATTATACCATAAAAAATTTGAGGTAACATCAGAAATAACTTAACAACAGATACAACGACAAATGTATATAGACAGCCATAATACCGTCAGCAGACCTGACAAAACACTTCCCTGTGGGCACGCCTGGAGGTTTAATTCAGCGACAATCGATGAAGTGGCTCTTGTTATTGTCGAAAATCATTTGCCAGACAGATATAGTTGATACGAAGATCAAGATGATCTAATTACTAGAAAAACTACTCAGATAATCAAAATTCCTTTTACCGAAACCATATATTCGTAAATTACAAAATAAAATAAATAAAATTTTATCGAAACAAAAGAAGAAATTGAAGATAATGAATATCTAACTGGGCCATATGATTCTTTGCCGGAATATATTGCAGTCAAGTCCATTTAATACATGTACAATAATGATTGTTTATATTTATTTTAAAAATATGGTAGCCGAGACTATTACTGGTTATAGGTAACAATAAAACTTTGTGAAAATCATATAAACTATGTAAAAACTTGAAATGCTATAGGAGAGATTAAGAACGTAACCAAGCAATACATTAATTATTTTATATTCAAAATGTATACAAATAGAGTACCAGAAAAAACACAAGGTTCCCAAGAATCAACTAGAGTCTTCACAAAAGAATGATTTTATTGGCATTGCTTTTTCTATCAATCCAAGAGTTATATAAAAACAACCAGAGAAAACCACATTTTCCGGAATGAATCTAAAAAAGTTGTAGTGAATTTCTTATCAATATTATATATAGTATTATTTAAATAAAACTTGGACATAATATTCTAAATATATTGGTGATATATAACTTTTTAAAGCGTACCCAGGTACAAGTTAAAATATCCTTTATATTCATCATGCAATGCTCCTCCAGATGTTCGTATTCGTGCAGCCGGTCCTATTCTTGGCCACAATATAGTGGACGACAAATCATTTTCATGATAAAGAGCATATTAAGCTTGAAAAACTACTTTACAAATTACAATCCAATAAATTCAACGGGAAAAAATAGATTCTAATTAAATTATAGTTTCTATTGGTTATTGGAACCAGAAATTTCTTTTAAAAACTAAATTTAAATTTGATTAACAAATTATTATTATTTGTCTATTATAATTAGGTAGATAAATATTTAAGGTACATATTAGAACCTATTAATTGCGAAGATACGTATTATGAAAACGTTATTTTATAATGTTGTTTTCATATAAAAAAATATTCTTGTTATCAAATATTTACAGCAGAAAAATATACCACGGTGGACATATTTTTTCATGAATATAAAATATGCAGTATAATGCACGCAATTAAATTCGATGTCACCTTGGAATAGCGATTTTTTCTTCGGAAAAAAGAAATAAATATTTCTTCATATTTTTCTTATTGTAACATTAAATTAATTAAAATATACCTTCACTACATATATTCGATCTTTATTTGTATACACTTATAAACACTTAGTTCTTCCTGTCCTCTTAGCGTAGCCATTCTTCTATTATCTACAGTTTCTTCACCTCTTCACCCCTCATCTCTTAAAAAACCCCATAAACTGACTTCAAGAAATCGTGGATAGAAATGGGAGTGGTTTGGAATTATTAATCGAATAAAGAATAAATAACTATCTCATAGATTATCCTGGTAAATATTGAATATAAGTTACTGCTGCAAGAAAGGCAGCATTTTATAAAGATCACTTAAATATTAGTGGAAAAACATAACGAAAAATATGTAATGTAAACCTAAAAAAGTAAATAACCTGTGTTTTTTATTCAAATCATGCTTACACTTTAGTACACCATATATGAAATTATGCTCTGAGGACCTAAGGAAGATGATATGATAATATAATCTCATTGTGAACATTTTGTCACCCTCTCTTTTAGCTCTATGCAAAGTGGATGTCGCGCGAGCTCACTTTTGACTAAAAACAACGACGAGTTGATGATGGGGAGCAGTGTTTGAAGATGATCAAGCATAATAAACCCGAGTCTTTGCGTCGATATGTGATAATGGATGAAATATGGCTCCATCATTTTACCCCGAAGTCCAATCGAGAGTCACGCGAGTGGACTGCACGCGATGAACCCGCTCCAAAGCGTGGGAAACGCAACAGTCGACTGGCAATGGCGTCTGTATTTCTGATGCGCATTTAATAATTTTCATTGACTACCTTGAAAAAGGAAGGTCCATCAACAGCTGCTATTACATAGACATTAGACCGTTTGAAGGACGAAATCCCCGAAAAACGGCGGCATTTGAAGAAAAAGAAAGTGCTGCTTTACCAAGACAATGCACTGTGTCAACAATCCATGAATTGGCTTCGAACTGCTTCCTCATCCACCGTATTCTCCAGATCTGACTATTTCCTGTTCTCAGATCGCAAAAGAATGCTCGCTGGGTAGAAATTTCCGTCGAATGAAGAGGTGATCGCCGAAACTGAGACTTATTTTGAAACAAAGGACAAATCGTGCTACAAAATGGTATCGAAAAGTTGGAGGGTCGAAAATCAGTGTATCACCCTTGAAGGGAATTATGAAAAAATGTATTTTGCTATGGTAGGCCGGGGACTTTTCTTTTACTGGAGTGTTTTTTAAGATGTAACATTTTAATAGTTCAGTGTGTTGTTTCCGTAAGATTTGCTGTAACTTATGAATAAGGCTGTCATGCCACATCTTATCAAAAGCTTGTGCTAAATCTAGAAATATAGCTGAACATATCTTTTTAGTTTCATAGGCTAATTAATATATTTGATATAAAACCCGAACATTTATTTCCTAAACACTATAAATCATCAACAAAAATATTTTCCTTTATACTTTGCTATTTATACACGCTTAATTCATTATATTTATATCTGTTTGTTGTGTTTTTAATGATTTTATTACTTGGGAAGAGACGATATTTTATCATCCAGTCAGACAAGTTTCTTCCAGGATGCATCATCGAAAACAAACAAATTAGGACAGTATCCTTTGCCCCCGCACCGTTCACCTTCAAAACTCGGAAAATTAATGACCAAAACAATCTTTAATCGAGTCCATATGCGAGGAATCGTTTTTCTTCTCCTAGCAGCCATCTTCAGCGTTTAACGACTTAAAAAAGCGTCGTGCATGTGTTGCTACTTAATACGTAGTGATGTAGTGTCACGCATCTTAAAAATTTAACCCTCTAATAAGGGACGGCGCCCTATATAACGTTTTACACGGATTTTTCGATCTCATAGGGGTGGGATAACCAAAACATGTCTTCGTAAATTAAAAGAGGAATTTCGTGTTTTTTTTTAACTTTCGGTTATGTGTTTAAGCACAGTTTTATTTTTTGTAAGAACTATATTTTGTTCTAGTTCTTTTAGTAGTGCATACCATTGATTTTACTCATAGTTTACTCAGAAAACTGAAGCATGTAAAAGAACAGAATCAAGATAAATAATGGATCAGAAAGATACTAACTTATTATTGGAAATTTTCAATAGAGTATTTTTTTACTCATTGTGATTCCACAATCTGCCCTATAGGCAATAAATATTTCTAATGTCTATATTATATACACATGGCATGTAGAAAATCACTTCATTAAGCGACCTCCTGTATAAAATATTATCTTAATTAATTAGTCTTATTCTAAAGCTTATTCTAAAGTCTATATATGTCCAGTAATTGGATCAGGTGGTATTAAACGTTTTAGTCTACGCACATCACTATCACATCGCATGTTTAGTTACTTAGCGAGTGCGTTGAGGCAGTAGAGTATGGAAAGGGGAATTTATCCATAAGATTAGCAAATAGCACTTATACATAAAATACAAAAAACGAGATAAATACTGTAATAAAGGTAATGCTTTGTTGTACATAGACATGTTTTTTTTAATTAATAACCTTGCACATTAAGCTTAGTACAATCTTAATTTAGAAATCAATTTACGGGGGTACGGGATTAATATATCAATATATATTTCCCAAATTAAAATAAAACTAAACTACTTAAGCTAAAGTTAAGAAAACACTTATACACTATATAAGTTCGTATACTTAGGTTCGCTTCAATCTTCTGATTTCATGCGTGCTGTCCAATAGCTGTATTGTTTTCACGTTGCTATGATTTAGCAACCTTATTTCATATTTTAAGGCGAAATCTCGGATCACTTTGAATACCCATTTGATTTCGAGGTCATCGTGCAGCTCTTCGTTAATTACGATTGACTGATAAACCAATATATTTGGTTTTAGGTCAAGTTGACAGTATTTTCCGACTAACCAGTACAGTTGCTTGACATTGACTCTAACATGATGTTTCCAATTTAACTTTCCATCGACATGTATGCCGAGATATTTAGCTGATTCTGCTTGAGGAATTGGGCACCGTAAATTAGGTTTTTGTCATTTTGCCGCAACGCAAAATTAACATGAACACATTTTGGACTTTACTCCATTTGAACATCTTGTTGACCGGTACTTGTACTATTTCTACAGCATTAGATAGATAAACATCTTTTGTCATGAAAACTGTGTCATCGGCAAATGTTCCAAGTACTGTTTCTTTTTTAGCCATGAAGATATATGATCAAATTATAGAAATTATACGATAATAAAATTGTAACAAGTAAGTATAAGTATAAGTAGCAATGATGTAACAGACAATATGATATCAGAAATCTTCCAAGTCGACTAGAACTAAGACAAGATGGAAGTTTGAGTCCAATCCTGTCTATAATATTATTGGAAGAAATAATAAAGAATTGTCAAATACACAAAATAGGACTACGTATGGGACATAAAAATATGAAAAAATTAAAAAGATCGATCGGTGCTCTTGTAGATAATGTAATAACTGATATTATAATAATGATATTATATAACTGACGTTATAACAACTGATAGGCCAGAATACCTACAGATAATCATTAATGAATGGTATATGATACTAAAAAAATATGGAATAACAATGAATAAAAGCAGAACGAGAGTCATGGCGATAGGAGAGCCAAAGGTAAAAAATATCCAAATTGACGTTGTAAAAATAGAACATGTAAATACATAGTAGCAAGTATCTGAGTTTAAAAAACAAAAATAATGAGGTAAAAAAGGCATGAGGTAAAAATGAATAACAGATTTAGAAAAACCTCGAATTTATACTTCTCTATAGATAGAAAAATAATTAACAAAATCAAATCTAAATTGGAAGTGTACAAAACATTTTGCTTAACTTCATTTTGCTATTCAGTTGCGAAATATGGGTATTGTTAAAAAGAGCTAAAAGTAAGATACAAACAACAGAAATTAAAAACCTCAGAAGAGTCAGTGGAGTAGCAAAGGTGGAGTAAGTAAATAAGAAAATATTTCAATATTTAATTAGTGGACAAATACATAAAAATGAGATAATTGATCTGTTGGGAACATTTACGATCTATGGAGGATACAAGATATGTAAAAAGAATATGGCACGTAAAGATGAAGAGTAGAAAAATCAGCATAAGTAAGATGATTGAACAGAGACAAAAAAAGGAAGGATTTATCTATAGATCAAGAGAAAAGGCACTAAACATAACACATCCACACTATCATATAGTACCAAATAGTTTTTTTTTGACTAAATATAAAAGCTGATCGAAAGCACCACCGAAACTAACAAAAATAAAAAGTCTACGTGGATAATATAGTGTGCATAACGAAAGACTAATAAAATACATCACCCAAGTCAAGATTGCATGAAAGTTCAGTTAATTTGTTTGGACTTGTTTTAATATGTTTTTACTAATTATCTTATAGCGGATGTAATTAATGCATATGGTTTATCAAAAGTTTCTAAAATTTTTATAAATATTTTTTTATTGCAAACAGGTCAGATGATTACGGTCCAAAAATAACGTTCTTTTTGGCAAATTATGTCGTGTTGCAGTTAAGCATTATCTCGTTGCTTTCAGTGCCAGTCAAGTCATTTTACGTACCAGCTAAAGATCGGTTATCGGTCATAATTAATATCACATGAGTTAATGTAAATTAATATAATTAAATTGTATTAACAAGATTATGAATATTTAAATTCAATTGCAAGTCAATATTTGTTATGATGCTTTTTTTATATTTTGACAACTTATGCCAAATTTTCAGAATTATAATAATAGTTAGTGTTCATATTGTGATGTATCCAATAACAGCATCAAAGAACACCAAGAATAATTGTCGACTTCACTTTGCTGATGATGCTAAATATCTTGGTATGCATCTAGACTGACGTCTTACCTGGAACTTGGACTTAAACTATATTAAAAGTGTTGGCTTATCGGGTGTAAATCCAAGTTATCATTAGGTATTAAGGTATTGCTATACGAATCAATACTTAAGGCTATTTGGTCACTGGGAATCCAGCTATGGAGTACTGCTAGCAAATCTAATACAAGTACAGTTGCATAACATTGAGTCTAACCTGTTCTACTTTTTGTATAACATGATGTTTCCAATTTAACCTACCAATTGAACCAAGGTTCAAATAGACAAAATAGGACTACATATAGGGCATAAAAATATGGAAAACGTTGAAAGGTCGGTTCGAGCTCTTATGGAGAATTAATACTTAGGCAGGCCTATTTGGTCATATGGAATACAACTATGGGGTACTGCTAGCAACTCTAATATAGCTATCATAAAGTACAGTTGCTGGACTTTGAGTCTAATCTGCTCTGCTTTTGTCCAATCTGATGTTTCCCATTTAACCTACGATAGAGATGTATGCTGAAGTATTTAGCTGATTCTGCTTGAGGAATCAGACATCTTTCAAGTGGTATAATTAGGTTTTTGTCGCTTCGCCGTAAAATTAACATGGAGAGATTTGGAGCTATTTAGCTGCATTTTCGAATCTCTACTCCATATGTAGATCTTGTTTACTGCTACTTGTAGTTTTTCTACAGACTTAGCAGATATGATATATCTTTTGCCATGATGTCATGGTGTTTATTTTGTTGTTGGGATATCGGCAGTATAAAGCAGATAAAGGAGTGGTCTGAAGACTTTACCATGGATAACTCCATCGGAATTAAGTGTTGAGAATATCCCTTCATGCGAGACAAGGTTTTCTTTCGAAAATGTATGATTTCGTAGATGTATGTTTAGCAGTAGACAGTAATTCCGCAGTAGTAATTTGCTCTTTTTGCACATTTTGTATTTCAGGCAGTATTTATTTTCTTGGAATAATTGTCGAGAGGTGACGTTTGCCGTTTGTTTTGTTCTACCGATTTGTCAGGTTCTTAAGAATAATTATTCGGACAACCTTAAAACATTCCGGAACATGCAACAGGTCTCAAACATGCGACAAGCTACACTGGAAAAATCAAATTTACAGTTACATCGGGTTAATAGACAGAATCTGTATCTATTGTGGATTCGATATCATTCGGTTGGAATCCGTTAACTAAATGTTCTACGAATAATTCAGCTTTTTCACCGTTGCGTCGAACTCATTAATTTTAAATCTCCGAGTTTTAATCTTTGTCTGTTTCCGGACTTAATTCACTAGCATTAATACTAGCAAATTTTCACACATGATTATTGAAAATTCCATCAAGGATTTCTGTATATATATAAATATGGATGATATCCATGTCTAAAATAGTTTTTGATATATATTTTATTCGCTTGCGATTTCACATTTTCCATAACCGGTGCCGTTGAATATGAGAAATTTGGAGGCTCTCCAAACAAATCAGGTCGATTTTTGCGAGAGCGACTGAACGAAATGTTGCAAGATGCACAATTTGTTATATCCTCCTTATATCATTCAAAACATAACCTGAATAAACAAATATTAAAAGTTGTTATTAATAGAATGGCTGTTTTTAAAATGGCTCACGCACTGTGTGTGAAATATCTAGCTGACCTATTTGAGTGGCATGCCATTTTTGATGATGTCCGATCAGGAAGTTGTTTAGTCGGTCTAGGGTTGGGGAGCTGACGTCGAATAGTGTTTTTTTCTATTTTCCTGTCCACATCCTGATTTATTATTATTTTCTTAATACATCTTGATAGACAGTGGAAAAAAATTCTTTCATATATCAAATATTTTTGAAAAAAAAAAACAAAGTATATTGTATTTTAAACTGTAAATATTAGTCTGATATTTGAGGTGTTTTTGTTTCCATCTCATTGTAATATGTTTTCTCTTAATTTTTCAATAGTCTTTGGATTATTGATGTAAATTTTAATGAATGATGATATCCACGTAGGACAAAGTCGAGTTAAATTTATTTGTTACAGATATACATTTTTGATCAAACATTTCCAGAACTTCCGTTATAGAATCATTGGAGGTATAATATGTTACCTCGTCTTGTCTAATTCTAATTTTTTGGTTGAGATTTGCTTTGAAATACTAAGGAACAATTGGCGCGCCCTATATATCGGTTTTTAGATATAACAATATATATATTTTTAAATTTATATTTAATTGGGTATATATGCTTTATAATTGGGTATATAAGTTGATATAATTGTGCTAATTTTTTACAATTCTTTCTCAGAATTTATTAATACTAGGTATTTTTGGTATTTTAGTTTAAAAACAAAATATATTGTATTTTAAACTGTAAATTTTAGCCTGGTACTTGAGGTGTTTTTGTTTCCATCTCATTGTATATGTTTTCTCTTAAATTTTCAATAGTCTTTGGTTTATTGATGTAAATTTTAATGAATGATGATATCTAGATAGGACAAAGTCGAGTTAAATTTATTTGTTACAGATATACATTTTTGACCAAACACTTCCAGAACTTCCGTTATAGAATCATTGGAGGTGTAATATGTTACCTCGTCTTGTCTAATTCTAATTTTTTAGTTGAGATTTGATTTGAAATACTAAGAAACAATTGGCGCGCCCTATATATCTGTTTTTAGATATAAGAATATATTTTTAAATTTATATTTAATTTGGGTATATATGCTTTATAATTGGGTATATAAGTTGATATAATTGTGCTAATTTTTTATAATTCATTCTCAGAATGTATTAATACTAGGTATTTTTGGTATTTTAGTTTAGGGCCATGATGTCATTGGCTTGGAACTCTTTTAATTTCTGTTTCACACTTTCACGGGGTTTTTCAACAGAAATACAGATAACTGACGTAGATTCATCCACCACCTTCCCTATTATTTAATTAGGAATGTTATGAAGAAAAGTAATAAAAGTTAATTTATAATTAATCGAAAACTGATTATCTGTTATCAAATAAAATTAATTTACGTTAAACAACTTTTGAATTATTATACTTTCACTTCCTCACTTATAATATGAATTAAACTTATTCCAACTTCCCAATACGTCTTAAATATTATCTAATTTCAACTACACTCTTATCTAAAGTCATATTGTTGATAAAGATAACGAACTAACAACAAATTATAGTCTAAACAACTGCATTAGTTGTGTTACAGTCTCCATCCGTTTTCTGTAACAAATTATGAGATTTTTCATCGAATAAAGCAACTTGTTTCACTTCCCAACACTTATAGTTTTAATTAAACTTACATCAGATTCCCAGAAACTTGAATATTATCCAATTACAATAAATTTCGAGAGATCCTTTTTGATTTGGAATTAAATCGACTGACCAGAACATCTGGTCCATATTGGAAACGCCAAAAATAGTTTAAAGTCGTAGGGAAAAAAAAGTGGCGAACGACAACCTATAAGTGTTAAATTTGGAACACGAAAAAACGCTCAAGAGTGTGACCCGGGGGTGGAAAAGGATTTCGAAAAACATAAACACCCACGTCTCGGCCATCAGTTCGGTTTTTTCTTCGCTATTGAGTTTCTTTCCGATTTTTTTCTTACTTAGAGCCCTTTATATTTACCGAAAACTAGGGGAGTGTGGAGAATATCCAAAATCTCAGGCTCTTTTTAGCCTGTGTGTGTGTGAGCGTATGCACTTCCTTTAACTTTTCGTAAACAAACGTTTCGGTATTTCTTTTGGCATCAGGTAACTGATTGCTATCGTCTGTCGGTAAGGTCAGTTAAGCCGAGATAATCTTCTTTTAGGGCGTTTTAACACTATTTTGGCAGGTTTTTACAGACCTTGAAATATTTTATTATGTTTTGGTGTAGATTGTGACTGTGATATGCTATTCTACCTTGCTGATACAGCTTACTATTTTTCCTATAACACATTAGTATATCAGGTTTTTTGTGAATAAGCTATAATAGGTTATAACTAAATACAATTTTTATTAAATGCGTTTCGTCAGTATTAACATGATACTTCCTTTAATACTAATAAAAATACCGTCATGGTTGGCGCAGTGGTAAAGGCGACATGACGGTCCACCTACTGTTGCGATAGTCGCGGGTTTGAATCCTGTTAGGGCATGGTCGTAAATTTATATTTGTGATTATTTAATATTTGTGATTGTCCTAGGTAAGAGTGCAAAACTCAACAATGAAAATGATCCCAGTCACGCCAGTAACCAGGCTGGGTGAGACCGGATGTCTTCTGGGATGATTTCTAAGTTGGTCACTCGCCAGTCGCTAGGCTTAATGCCAAGGACTGTGGTTTGGAGCCCACGTTAAACTGTAGGTCCAGTCCAGATAAACTCTCGTTGGTAAAAAGAGACTTTATAATATATATAAAAAAAATTATCGAAATCTTTTCTGAATTTTCTATAATTTATTTACATATTTTTTAATAACATGGCAGGATTAGGATGGTACGGTATGTCACGGTATTTCATTCCGTGACATTGATTCCGTTCCAGATGGCATTTTCAGTCAGTTCAGTCATTATATAGTTTTGAATCTTTCTCATCACTTCTGAATGTACATTGTGAGTCTGAGCTAGGATTTTGTCCAATAAGCCTTGCAATTATTATTATTAATTAATTATTGTCTTCGAAGTGAACAAAATTGACACCGAGACCACCACTTTTAAATGGGAAAACTATCGAGTTTAATAGTTAGATGATTTTGTTTAACAGTTTTTAGTATTCATAGTTCACATTTTAAACAATAGGTCTTATAAGATAAAATGGTTTGATTCTTTTGAGCCTGTATCCTGATCTAGTGTTGTCCAAGAGTTGTAATACTTCGATATTGGCATGAAAATGAAATCTCTTCTCGTGTCTCCTCCTGTAAAGTCTGAGTGCATCTACAATCTCTCTCAAACTCTTGTAAACAACTTGTATTGTATTTATATTACTTTTCATGTAACATCCCTATAAATGAACTCTGTATGTCCATATTAGTTTCAATATTTACTTGTCTAATAAGAATTTATTATGTACTAATAATCGTAATATATATATATATATATATATATATATATATATATATATATATAATTTCCTTCATTTTTTTCGAAGTGTGGATCCAATTATTTATATTGTCACTTGCCTTTTGCAGTTTTCGTGTGGCTTCTTTGCTCTTGTCTTCGTCAGGAAGAATCGCACAATAGCATTATACTCAATTTTTTTCTAGATGGTCGATACATGCTTCAACTTTTTGTTGATTACTGCGTGCCCAATATCCGCCTAATTCTCTTTTCAACCTTTGGGTTATATTATTTAAAATATTTTGATTTTCAGTCATTCTATTTTGTTACTATTTTCATCGCAGTTTTCGTTTTTTAACCCCAATTGTTCAACTTTAATTGTTGTCTTAATTTCTGCAGTATTATTCCAAGCAGCTTGTTGGATATCTACAACGAATTTTTCTGTTTCAAAATTTAGTACATTTAGTTGAATTCGATTGGTTTTTTCATGCAGAACCTTCCCAGTCTCTTTTTTTGTTTGATAATCGTAATATTTTTCATTCAGTGTTACAATCACTGGTGTGTGATCTGAACTTACTCAACAATATATATCGATGATTAAAATACATGTGAGCACCTATACATATAACAGATTGACATGAAAGTAATTTGGTTTTTTATAGCGATTTTTTTCATAGTTATTAATATTGCTCTGTACTTTATTAATTTAACAGCGTCAATGACTTACCTAACATAACTTACATGCTATAGGGTGACACCATTACCTTTAAACATATGAAAGAAGAAAAAACAAACAAATTGTCTACAAATAGTTTTAGGGAAACAGTTTTCACGTTCCTCAGGTACGGGATCCGCTCTGAACGTGCCAATATTCGAGTCGCCAACGTGTGAACCAGAGGAGATCGATGGGAAAAAATTTAAGTGGACTGCTGTTATGTGTCGAAGATCGCTGTCCCGGTCAAGTGGTCTAAGTGGGCCCTGATATCCTCTTATTTATTTATTTTTTTCGGATAGCTCCCTAAAAATAGTTTAATATTTCTAGAAAGACCCAGTGGCTTCATTATTCGATATTTTCCAGACAAAGTATAGAAATATATGCAGATATATTTTGGCGAAATAATTTCGATACAAATTAACCTCAAAGCTCATTTATATCCATAATGTTCTATTTATAAATCTAATGATATTTGTATAATACCACCACTAGAGATAAATTTGCTCGTCTTTTGTTCGTTTCAATGTATTCACACATATTATATTTATATATTTTTTTATATATTTTATAACACTCTGCTAATTATTAGGATGACAAGGGAGTAATTTCGCTCTTATGTTTGTGTTAAGCTTTTAATATTTAATATCAGATACATGTAGGATAGATGGCGAATTGTGCTTAATTTTATTTATTTTTGTTGGTTAGTTCTCAGTTTGGCACATTTTTGTAATTAAATCTTAATTAAGATTATACGCTTAATTCAACTGTAATTTATATAATTAACTTATTACTATTATTCTGTTCTACTTGCATCAATATAACAAGAGGGGCAAAAGACCTGCTACCATTTTGACTGCGCGACATTTTGGTTATGTGACGTTTTAACCATTGTGTTGTGTAGACGTCCAAATTTTATTATAGATACACATACGCTACAAGAACTAGCCGAAATAGTGACAATGTTTATTAAAAATAATCATTGCCACTCAGCAGAAATAGCGTAAAAACATCCTAATCGTCCAGTGCCTCACAAAGCCACAATTTATCGTTTACATGCGAATTGTCGACAGTACAGTACGACAGCAGACAGGTCTCGTGCTGGAAAACAACGGACGTCTCTTAAAGCTGAAAATGTGGCTCTGGTGCGCGATAGTGTTGCAGAGTCTCCAGAAACACCAATTCGGAGACGCGGTTTCCATTTACAATTTCTGCACTCAGTTTAAGGTGACTTTTAAAAGCTGATTTGAAAATGTTCTCGTATAAAATTCAATTAGTCGAAAAATTGCTACCGATAGATCCTGATCAATGAGTTGAGTACAGTAATACAATCCTAAGATTCTTCGTCTAAATTGATAATGAACAGTCGATTTTGGGAAACACAGAATCATTCATGCTGGAAACATCATTGTCCCCTTTTTTTTTTTAAATGACGAAGGTATTGCAGCTACTGTTACTGCTGAACGGTGCCAAGTCATGATTCGAAATTTTCTTGTGCCTAAAATGAAAGAGATGATTAAACGACAAATGGTTTCAGCAAGATGGGGCCACAGCATACACAGCTCGTTCAACAATTCAATTATTGAATGACGTTTTCTCACGAAGACTAATTTGGCGAAGTGGAACCAGATTTTTTCTTACGGGATTTAAAAAAAAAGGTACATGTGCATAAGCCCCAAACGATTCAACATTTTAAAGACAATATTCGTCACGAAATTGAAGAAATTCAGCCTCAGATGTTGCAGGAAGTCATGAAAAATGCCTTAAACAGGGTCGAAAGTTGCATAGCGAATCGTGGTTACCATTTAGCCGATATGATTTTTCGATATGAATGTTATGCCGATATGAAATTTACTTTCTGTGATTTATTTATTTCATTTCATGTCTTAAAATGAATTCTTGAATAACTTCGCAAATAGATCTGTTTTCGAGGTAATCGTGTAGTTCTTCGTTGGTTACGTAGCGATCAGCATTGGTAATTAATCGAAGACCCTTGTTTTGGCATTATTGGATTACCTTCATAGTTGAACTATATAAGTCCAAGTAGGCTTTATAATAGATTGGTCCACCAATCCCATGGACTTTAGTTCAAGTTGAGAGTATCTTTCGACTAACCATTAGAGTTTTTTTATTTTAAATCTGATTGGCTCTGTTTCTTCTCTGATGTGATATCAGCTAGACACCTTTGTATATAACTTAAATTAGCATAGTTTCTTTTAATTATAAGTTTATATAGACTCAAATTCAAAAAGATATTAGCTAAGCTAGTCAGTTTAACAGTTATTTAGATTAATAATTTTGCCTTTGTCTTTTTTTTGCTAGTAAAGATCACCGTTCAATGAAAATACTCTTTGAAACCTATGCGAAATCGATTGTTGTTAAAAAATATAGTTTACGAAATTCAGAAGCTTAAGATCTCCTTGATCTCTTGCTTTCTTTGAATGAAATTTCACAAAAACTATACATAGCATTCAAATTTCTCAAAAAGGTACTCAGAACTACTCCTTGTTCATATTTTAATCTAACAAGTCAAATGAAATAACCCCGGCCCGACACTTAGATGGCGTTACTAGAATTAAATTAATTTGTTCTTTTAGTTAGCCATAACCCTCAAAGATGCGCGTATAAATTTAACAGCTGTTGGATCGTTAGTTTGTGAATTACAGCATTTTGAGTGAAGCAATTTTTGTTATTGTGAAAAAAATATATAAAAAGGAATTTCGCGTGTTGATAAATTATTGCTTTTTGAAGGGAAAAAATAAAGTTTAGACGTGGTGAAATGAGCACCGAAGACGGTGAACGCAGTGGATGCCCAAAAGAGGTTGTTACCGACGGAAACATTTAAAAAATCCACAAAATGATTTTGAATGACCGTAAATTGAAACTGAATGAAATAGCAGACACTCTAAAGATATCAACTGAACGTGTATATCAGATCATTCACCAATATTTGGGTATGAAAATGCTCTGTGTAAAGTGCGTGCCGCGCGAGTTCACTTTTGACCAAAAACAACGACGAATTGATGATTCGGAGCAGTGTTTGAAGATTATCGAGCTTAATAAACCCGAGTTTTTGCGTCGATATGTGACAATGGATGAAATATGACTGCATCATTTCACTCCAAAGTCCAACTGACAGTCATCCAGTTGACTGCATACGATGAATCCGCTCCAAAGCGTGGGAAAACGCAAAAGTCTGCTGACAAGGTTATGGCGTCTGTATATTGGGATGCGCATGGAATAATTTTCATTGACTACCTTGAAAAAGGAAGAACCATCAACAGCGACTATTACATAGCATTATTGGTCCGTTTGAGTGACGAAATCGGCGAAAAACGGCCGCATTTGAAGAAAAAGAAAGTGCCGCTTTTCCAAGAAAATGTACGGTATCAAAAATTCATGAATTGGGCTTCGAATTGCTTCCTCATCCACCGTCTTCATTTTCGTCGAATGAAGAGGTGATCGACGAAACTGCGGCCTATTTTGAAGCAAAGGGGACAAATCGTACTACAAAAATGGTATCGAAAAGTTGTAATCAGTGTATCACCCTTAAAGGGAATTATGTTGAATAAAAAAAAGTTTTAATGTGGTAGGCCGGGGACTTTTCAATTGACCTGTTAGTCAAATGGGTTCATGATTTCTATATTTTACTATTTTTTAATTAATTTCAGTACAATTTATTAAAAATTATTTATTTGTTTCAGGTAAGAATTGTTCTTGGCTAAGCTTTCATCGAGTATGGACAAAAGGTAAGTAATAAAGTAGTAAGAAAATGGGATAAAAAAAAATTCACGGTTAGGTTATTATTTCGCCAAGTAAACCTGATCGAATTAGATGTGAGTCTTGCAACGAAAAGCAAAAAGCGCATAAAAACACTGAACCAGTGAAAGTTTACGTGTGCATAATATGTGAAACGAAATAATTAAGAAAATAATATGTAGCGAACAGTTTCTCTAGCAGTTTCCCGGAAACGTCCATTATACATCGAAGATATCTTCGCTTGTTTATTTTCATAGCTAACTTTCGAAAATATTCGCTATAGCAGTTACGTGTATGGCCATGTAGCGATGATGGAAAAGTAGCAATATTACCTTTTTTGATAGAAACCACTGTTCGAAATGTTGGTTCTTGGAAAAGGTTCGTGACTTTTTTTTTAAGCAGAATCCAATGAATTTTTATGTTATGGGAATGAATTCTTTTAAACATTAAACTCCATAGTTATATTTCGTATGATTAAATTGGTCTGAATATTTATACGGGAGTATCTTGTTATTTTACCTGAATCTAGTTTGTATAATTAGTTTATTGCTAAGTCTGTCGAATTGTCTGCATACGTTATTTCAGTAGCGTTCCTGTGGTCGATAAATAATCATGTGCTGGAGATACCACATTGGACACAATATGTTACATTGCCTTGTGGAACTCCTAGATATATTGGATATAGATCAATGTATTCATCATTTTTTTCTATAATTAACTACTGATCTGACATTATTTCATTAGCTTAACCAGCACATCACTGAGGCACAATTTATCAATGGCCTGAGATATACTCAGGATACAACCGAATATATTTTATCCTTCAAGTCTTTATTGTTAGTATACCGCTTTGTGCACTTCCTCTAAAGTTCTACTCTTCTTGTGAATCCCAAATTGATATTCTGAAAAAATATTTATATTTTATATTATTGTGTTAAGACTTTTGATGTACAGCTTCTCAAAAAAGTAGATTATAGATAATAAGCTTATAGACTGTTAGGAGATTGTATGTTAGTTCTCAGCATTAAAATATATTATTTTTACTGAGTTGAAAATAACAAGGCTTGTTCCAATCACATCATCTAACTACTGATTTTATTCTTTATCATAATAATACAAAATCTGAGATTAAATTGAACTTTATAGCAGATAGGTACATATTGTATAGTGACTGGTGATATTTTGCTTCAAGATATTTTCGATTTATTTGTATATCATTATAGTATTATGTATAGATCTTTTTCATTTATTAATATACTTATTAAAATTTATTAAATATATATTAGGTATTTATCTTGGATCTATTAATCATTTATCTTATATTTAAGATCAACTAGCCTTTACTCATTATCTAATAAAATAAAATTTGATCGCACTTTTCAGTGTTTTTACTATTCAGTACACTTCACAACAGAATACTACACAAGATCGCACGGTTTGGTACTCTAGAGTCTGCATCCTAGTTGCTATGTTGTAATGATATCCAAGAGTTGCAGTACTTTAGTATTTACATTGGAATTAAATCTTTCTCCACGTCTTGTTGCAAATCTCTTAATTCCTTCTATGACAGTTGGAATCCGTAGATATCTGGATGCATCCACAATGTTTTTCAGTACTTTATTAACCGATTTCGAAAAAGGAGGATAATATATATATATATATATATATATATATATATATATATATATATATATATATATATATATATATATATATATAGATATATATATATATATATAGATATATATATATATATATATATATATATAGATATATATATATATATATATATCTATATATATATTTATATTATATATTTATATTTATATTATATATATATTTATATTATAAATTTGATCGCACTTTTCAGTGTTTTTACTATTCAGTACACTTCACAACAGAATACTACACAAGATCGCACGGTTTGGTACTCTAGAGTCTGCATCCTAGTTGCTATGTTGTAATGATATCCAAGAGTTGCAGTACTTTAGTATTTACATTGGAATTAAATCTTTCTCCACGTCTTGTTGCAAATCTCTTAATTCCTTCTATGACAGTTGGAATCCGTAGATATCTGGATGCATCCACAATGTTTTTCAGTACTTTATTAACCGATTTCGAAAAAGGAGGATAATATATATATATATATATATATATATATATATATATATATATAAATTCTTTTTTTATTCCAAAGAGTGCACGTTCGCGGTAGTTCTATAGAAGGGGGGAAAATCGAGGGAGAACCTCAAATTTCAAAGGCACGTGCTATGTTTTCACATATTTTTTATCTATAATAATCAGATACTTGGATATAGTGTTATTGCTGAGCTAATGTGATGGAGCTGCCCAAACAATACAAAAATAATAATATGATTTTGTGACATATACAAAAAATTAAATTACCAACAAAACAAATCTAAATAAATATAAGTGTTTGGGTTCGGCACCGACTTCAATTTGATCAGTTGGTAGTAGTTAAAATAATATTTTAAATAGATAAATAGGTTTAGGTAGGTATTAAGCTGAATTGTGTGTATATATTAGAATATAAAATACGTGTAGTAGATAGGTTAAATAAGGTTTTTGTTTATTTTTATTTAGTTATTACAACGATTATTATGTACATATCTTATTTTGAAATATTTTATTTTGTGTTAAAAATCTAAGTTTGATTATTTTTTAATTTTTAGTGAGTTCTTTATTTTTTTTGTTAAAAATATTTCATTGTGAAACATTTATATTTTGTTTATATTATTTCTCTATCGTAGAAGATTCCCATAACTTAATTTCATAGATCCATATAAGTATTTAGTATTTGCTTGTACAGTAGTCACTTGTTTTCTTCTAAATAACCAATACATTATTTTGGTATTTTTATTCAAGTTATTTTCTTTTTGATAAGCATCTTCCCACAAAGATTCATCCCAAGGTAATTAGAACTGTTACTGTATGGAATAATATTATATAATTCATATTTATTGGTATATGAATAATAGGTGAATTCGATATCCATTAATTTACTTTCATTGACTTTTATTATCTCTGTCTAAATCTACTTATTCATATCATTACTTGCGTGTAATATCAATAATAACTATAATAAGTCATATCTCATAGCAAATTTGAAACTTAGTTTTTTAACACGTTAGATAGATACTAAATGTTCTAAAATATCGATTACCTATCCGATCTTTTATAGTTAATATATAACATGGTATCGTTTAAAATTTGTCTTATAGTTGATAAGATGTAGATATTACTAAACGATGTATTTAAGTAGCATGACCTTCATAAATGCTGTTTATTTAATTATCATTGTTATCATTATTGGGTAACATAAGCAAGCTATCAAAACACATTTACACGGTGAACATAAATTTTAACGCCACTTAGGTGTCATTATGGTGTCGCGCGACTGCATTTTTACGGGATTATTTGTATCGGTTATTTATTGCTAACCCCAAAACGTGACACCTCTAATGTTTCAAATGCATTATAACCATATAACTATATTATATCATTATTAAGTGGCATTAATCATTTTACGAGGGCTAATAGATAAATATTGGGACTTCAAATTGGAAACCGACATAAATTTTCGAATTTTAAATCTTTATTACATAAAAATTATTATATATTTTATGGGAAAATTTCATTTTCATTTGTTACTCTAAATTAAGTTAAGAAAGAGTAAAAAAATAACATTAGTCACATTAAATTTGGATAAAAATAAATAGGTTATTAATTATTATCATTAATTTACTTGATTGCTAATGTAAATAATTAAAAAAGTAGTGGGGAAATACCACCCTCCACTATCCAGAATCTTCCTTCCTTTTTCAGACACAACTGTATTCCATTTGAATACAAACCCGTTATACATAACACTAAGGATAACAAAATAGAAAACATAGTTTCTCAAAAATAATGAAAGGAGAGAAAGAAGTGGTGTTGCTATATTTAGAAAGAAATCTAGATTAATTTGTAATGAAATATTGGGTAAATACGACTATTATCATAAGTCGTTCGTAGATTGTTTGTCATTTTTAGCATTCAATGCAAATCACCTTTGTATTTAATAGCTATAGAGGTTGATGTATGTTATTGTTATAATTTTGTGGTTATGATAAATCTTCGAGAAAGTAAATTTCGCTATAGATCAGATTATTTAAATTCAAGCAATCCCATTGTTACATCATATACCGCATTTCTTATTTAAACTATACCTGATAATAATTATTTGATGATATAAATGGGAGTTTTAACCATTTGAATATTTTCTCTTTAATTTCAAATAGATCACTACTTGGAATAGCGAACAATTTAAGTTTTCCGCTTTTTTTAATTAAGACAATAATTTATCAACTGATATATTTATAATTGAAAATATTGTATCATTATTATTATTATTGCTCAATAAGGCCCATCTTCTTTGCATATATTTCACCGAAAAATATTTATAGCACATACGTTGGGTTCGTCACAAAGTACGCACACTTCTTGCGTTTCTTTAATCATGTTGAAGTATCATGTTAAGTATGTTGATTCTGACTTGTATATATATATTTATGATAAGTATATATATATATATATATATATATATATATATATATATATATATATTCATTTTTCTCAATAAATTTCTTTTTTCCATTTATATATACACAGTCCCTTGTCAGCAATAAAACCATCAAATAATCCAACTTATCACATATTCCATATGCCTACAATCGTAATTTCACATATGACTCCGGACCCAAACTCTTTCACGTACTCGTTTTTTGTCGCCAGCCACCCAAATCCGATCCGAAAATTCACCCTCCCCCTGACGGCCAACGCTCCCCCGCTGCCCCCTCTCCATCGCCGCCACCCCCACCTCCTCTTCCACCTCGTCCTCCACCGCCGCTGCCACCGCCGTCGCCGCTACTGCCGCACAAAAGCGCCCGGCTAGACACCCCCACTTTCCATTTTCCGCTTGTCTGCAAAACAGCAGAGCCTGCAAAACAGGGGGCGCTGACTGTCCCTGACCTGGACAAGGCTATCTTGTAAACATTGTCTATTTGGTTTCCATCGTTTTCAGTTTCCAAAATCATCGTGCGTCAATCTAATTCTCCGAATATAATTGGACGTCTTTTTTTTGTTTGCAGAAGAAAAGAAATCAAGTACAATTCATATCACAAATAATTCAGACATCTATTGTGGTGTACTTACTAACCTCAAACAACGTATTATCTGATCCAGATTAGCAGTGTTTTACTTTATCTCTAATTCCTTATTCTTTTTTAGATACAGATAATATATTTTTCTAATAATTCAGTTATATTCAGATATAAAGTATTACAGATTATATAACTAATAATAAGAGAAGCTGTTTGGTTTATTAAGCGAAGAATGATAAGAAGAGACATTACGAAGAGATCGATTTATGTTTGTACAAAAATATAGTATAGTTTGTACAAAAATATAGTATATATATATATATATATATATGGTATGAGAACAGGTGCAGTTAGTAATAAATAATTGGAACAAGCTAACACAAAATATTATTAGAGTATTCAAGAACAACAAGAGGTAATATCGTTTCGAACAACGAAACCGAATTGAGGAAGAAATATTAATTAATCGAATATCTCGGTTAAAAATTATTTTTTGACATTGTTGCAACAGTGGTTCATTCGATATTGGATCTAACTCCTTTTTGTTTCATTGAATTTTTAGTTTTAATAAATAACGACGTTGCCAAACAATTAATTTCGAATTAATTAAGGAATTAAATTAGCACCATTAAAAGTACAACATATAATGTTTTTATTTGAAATCACTACATAGTATAAAACAAAGTCGCCTTTTCTGTCCCTATATCCCTATGTGCGCTTAAATCTTTAAAACTACGCAACGGATTTTGATGCGGTTTTTTTCAATAGATAGAGTGATTCAAGAGGAAGGTTTATATGTATAATACATGCATAATATACTAAGGCAACATTGCTAATTTTAGAGGTTTCTAACGTGATGTCGTAAATTAACCTATTTTTTAGGCTTATTTAGCAATTAGCAAAAACGCTGCCTAACCCTACGAGTTAGATCAAATTAATGTACTACAGTATTGTACACCATAAAAAGGTCTACAAAAAAGTCCGCGATGGTATATGTTTATCTTTTAGGGATAACCCACATTAACCATTTTTATTGTTTACTTTTTACGTGAGAAAATGGCTTATTTACGAAGCTATTTTAAGCAATACGGCATTAATCCTTATCGAATTAAGTACCTTAAATACAGTGTGCAATTAATATAGATCAATATGGTTCCTTACAGCATGTAAATTAAACAAATATTTTCGGAGATATTACAAATTTAAAATTTGCGTTTAAAAATGTGTAATGTAATAAAAATTGTATGAATTTAGATATTCCAAAGATAGCAGGAAATCTTCATAGTAAGTATAGGGGAAGAGGAATTGTTTTACTCCAAATTTAATGCGTGCAGGCCAAGGGCAGTAATGAATGAACCAAAAATACTGGATCGATTTTAATCATGTTTTCATTGAGTGACATAGGCATATATATTTTATGCCCGTGCAAATTCGGAGTGGGCCGCTATGTTTTTATATACAACGTTCATATTTTTTCTGTAGTGTATTTAATTTAGTATCAGCATTGCACCCGTGCGAAGCCGGGGCAGGTCGCTAGTAATATTATAAAAGATTTAAAATTTAAAAAATACATCTATATAAAAAAAATGAATCACCGATATGTATGTGCCAAATGTTTTGCAGCAAATTTTAAATTTGTTTTGAGATTTAAGATAAATTCAACACAGTTAATTATCAACGCATGAATTGTTTGAGGAGAGCTAAAATTCAAAGGGGGCTAATTCTTGAGAATACGTTCATTATTATCCGAGTTTTGCTTGAAAGCTAAAATATAAAGTTTGGATGTAAGATTTAGCATGTTGTTTTGATTCCGGACTATAATGGTAACCCCAAGACTCATCTAAAACGATAATTAGTCAAAAACAAAAAATTTAACAAAATTTATAAAAAAAACCGAAAGTGTTAATATATACCGGACTAACCTTTAAGTATCATAAAATTTCATATTTTATGAACTGCAATCTGTTCCACGTCGCAATTTTACAGATTGAATGTTTTATTGAAAAATTATTAGCAGGAATATATGTCAATATTACGAAACTGCCGTTCTAAAAAACTTAATTATGGAAATAAAAAATTAAATAGAACCAGAAAAGCAATTGTTTTAAAGTTAATAGCCAATATTTGCATTACGTTGTTTTTATTGTAAAAAAATTAAGAAAAAAAAATGGTTATAATAGAGTTTGACGCTATCGTAACATGGATATAAACAATTGCAACATTCTCTTTATTTGAATATACAGTGAGAACATTATTTACACATGAATGGTGGTTGAAAACGTGTTAAATGAGTGACTAACAAGGAAGACATCTTTTCAGAAATCATGGATCAATGAGGAACTTCATTGAAGATATTGTTCCTAAAGAAAATAATGTGTATACCAGTGGAAGTGGAATACATGTGAAGGAATAACGCATTTACAATAGCCACATTTGTAGACGATAAGTGTAAATAGATTACAAACAGCTGTCAATAACATTACAGAATAGACCAACAAATGGCAAATAAAATTAATGCAAAAAAATAGATTACTAGTAATAAAGTTTTAATAATGCTATACATTTTATCATGATTCTCTACAACTTTTGGATATGCACATAATATAATTATACTTTTTTCTTGAGCGCAAAAATCTGTAAAGTAGTGATACATTTATGTTATCCTGTTTTAGAGTTTAAAAAAATAGAAGAAAAATTATTATCATTTTTTTCTAGAACTTTGAAATTTGCAAGAAATGTGCATAATGTCCTGTTACCCACAACTGGTACCTTAATTTTCTTTGATATGTCGTTGTTCAATCTCTACTGATATTCCATTTTTTAATACTTTTTAAAGAAATAAATGGCAAAAAAAATTAAAACTCCAAATGGTATAAAATTATTATATCTAGTAAATATGATGGTGAAAAAAAAATAGAAATCAATATTTAAAGTGTATCTTAAATATATTTTAACTTTTTTAAATAACAGTAAAATTCGAATTTAAAAAATGTTCAGCAAAAATAATAGTTGTTAAGCCATTTTTCTTAAAATATCTAGATTTCATTCAAAGTTGTATTACTATTGTATTCTGCATCCAATTTTACATAAGTAGTGATACTTTTAACTATATATCCTTCCTTAATTATTATCCTTATTAAACATACAGCAATGTGACAATAGTAACTTACAAAACATTTAATTTTATACATGTACTGGTAATTTTAGAGTATCTATTTTATCTATTTCCATGTTGATAAGGAAAATATTAATTTTTTACTAAAATATCACAGACCTCTCCAGAGTTATGAAAATGAATATAAGAAAAATTATTCTATTTATATATTTATAGCCGAACAGATATTTTTATCATTATTTATTAGAACTTTTATATTTAGATATAGAGCATTAAATTCTACACAAACGCTGATAATTTTATTAACATATATACTTTTTCAGAGTTGCATGAATAGAGGAGAAATTAACCAACATTATTTATAGCCGATATGATCTTTTTAGCATTCTTTTCAAGAATTTTTAGAGTTTATGTTAGTGAGTTAAGCACTATCTTATTCAGCATTGAATTCTACACAAACCCTATATTTTTATTAGCATATCACAGACCTCTGCAGAGTTATGGAACTGAATATAAGAAAAATTAGTCAAAACTATTTATAGCCTAACAGATACGTTTTCAAATTATTTTCACGAATTTTTAGAGCTTAAGTTAGTGAGTTAAGCACTATCTTATTCAGCATTGAATTCTACACAAACCCTATATTTTTATTAGCATATCACAGACCTCTGCAGAGTTATGGAACTGAATATAAGAAAAATTAGTCAAAACTATTTATAGCCTAACAGATACGTTTTCAAATTATTTTCACGAATTTTTAGAGCTTAAGTTAGTGAGTTAAGCACTATCTTATTCAGCATTGAATTCTACACAAACCCTATATTTTTATTAGCATATCACAGACCTCTGCAGAGTTATGGAACTGAATATAAGAAAAATTAGTCAAAACTATTTATAGCCGAACAGATACGTTTTCAAATTATTTTCACGAATTTCTAGAGCTTAAGTTAGTGAGTTAAGCACTATCTTATTCAGCATTGAATTCTACACAAACCCTATATTTTTATTAGCATATCACAGACCTCTGCAGAGTTATGGAACTGAATATGAGAAAAATTAGTCAAAACTATTTATAGCCGAACAGATACGTTTTCAAATTATTTTCACGAATTTTTAGAGCTTAAGTTAGTGAGATAATATTTTGTTCTATTCCTTGTATTGGTTCATTATTCATTAAGCAAGAAACTTATTTTAACGATTTTCACATGAATCGTTTTAATTATATTAAAATTTGATTTTGACTCCTAAATAAAAACATCTATAAAATTCAATCAAAACAATAGTTTTAATATTTATAAATACAGTTAATAATCGTGTGGAGAAGTCGCGATTCTCATTTTTCTTGTTGTTGCGTCTAGCGATCGCGAAACGACAAATCAAAGAGCGTAGAGAAAAAAACCCGACGAGCGAATAGCAGGAAACTTAAGTAGCAGGACGGCGGAAAATAAAAAGCGTCGACGGGTTGTCGTTGATCGGGGGCCCTTAACCGATCCTTCCTGCAAAAGTCGTCGAAGTAGGTTTACAGGAATGCAGCAGCAACAGTCGCCCGGTCGCCATCTTGCCCGCGGCCACACCGCAACCTTGGACGCGTTCGCTGCACTTGCACTTCCTCGCCGTTAAGTGCGAGGTTGCCAAGTGCATCGCCTGCCGCATCTACGAGAAATAGCAAACTCTCTTTTAGCGTCCCGCGCTGCGCTGGCCTTTTTATTTCCAGCGGTTTCGCTTGTCCATGTTTCCTGTTTACAGCTGGAATTATCTCAGTCTTTATTTCACTTTATTTTGTCGTTTCAAGCCGCATGTTTGGAAGTATGTTATATTGTATCGAAAGTTGAATGCTTCAATCTCGTTTACTTTCATTTACAGATTTTCGTGCAAAAAAAAAATTGATAATTTTTAATCTTAATTAATTATGACATAATAACAACATTAAAAAAACTTGTTCCTAGATAATCTGTGTACTGATACTGTGAATCTGATAGTGTACTTTGAAGACCCAAAATAGTAATATATATATTAAAAAATAAAATTAAATATTCCATCATCAAAAACAAATTTAAAATGTATATCATTACATCATGAAAATACTTATAACTCCTTTGTTGTTCATTCAGTTCATAATCTACGAAATTATTTGTATAATTTTAAAGAAGACAAAACAAATACAGACAAATAGACAAAGTTAAAATGTAATTTGCAATTGGTATTTCAAATATACGATGCAGAAGTATTTTGTGGTTAGTATTTTATATACTAATAGCTTCTAAATACATTTGAATGGATTCATTCTACAGAAAATAGCACTCGATAGCTTTCGTACGTAAAATGACGACCGAAATATGGGAGCCCTTAAAGTTGGCAGACTCTACCTGTATTGTACGTCAAGTTATATATGTCACTGTCACTTGAGATAAATGAGACCATGCTGGCTTCATATCACAACCATAGTGGTTAGTTACACAATCTTGTAATCATCCACGCCTTAGAGACAAAATACAAAAATGATGAAATAATGCCTGGCAGTAACAGAAAGAGCAGTACTAGTAAAGAAAATGATGATTTTATTGTTTTTGCCACTAAGGGCAGTGATCAGCCATACTCATCAAAAATGGAGTTAGAGTTAGTTAACTGACCAAGTAAAAAAATACATTCATAAGAGCAAGTTTTATTCATTCTCTAGCATGAGACTGTCTAATAATACATTTTAAAATTTAGAGTTTATGAAAGGTCTTCTTTTAGTGAATAGACTGGGCTATATTAGTTTGATTCCATTTACACAACACACAACATCTAACTATATTCTGTAATTTATACTTTACAATAAAAATGGTTAGAAATCTGTATTCTGCACTTTATATTTCAAATAAACTATTTAAAAATATTTTGGTTTCGTATTTTAAACAGATGCGAGATTGCATTTTGTAATTTATATTTTCACTAAAGCAATGCATGTATTTTGTTTACCCGGGACTATACTACATTATTGTCTGGAGATTTGAAAGCAGTCTCCATAGTCCATCTGCCCTATGTAACTGGGACTGCAGAGTGAAGTAATGGTCCAAAAACATGATGGGAAGATATGGACAAGAAGAGCATTTTGCATGAAACTGTAGTAGACCCCAAAAGGTATCTTCCACCACAATTACACTATAAATGTATCGTAGATATATGACAGACAAGTTAAAAACTTTTCGATGATGAGTTTTAAAATTCATTTCTTACACAACAATCTTGATTTTTCTCCGGAAAACTTAGGCAACATGAGTGAAATGACAGAGTGGATATTGTAACAAAATACATCACATCGGAGAAAAAGTTATATAAGGAAGTTTATAGATAAAAAAGGTATTTTTATATAACAATTTTCTCAAATAAATATATTGAACTTAATAGAAGAAGCCTCACCAAAGAAATAATTTAAAAATGTCTTATTGAGAAGGTTGAAAAAGTTATACTGTAAGAGAAATAAGTCGACCGGAGCCATATCAGGTACATAGGATGGTTGTAAGTGTTTATAGAAATTTTGGTCTTATATCAATACAACATAATAATATTATTAATATTAATATCGGATATATGTAAAAATAGAAGATTAATATTAAACTAATCTTACAAATTATATCAATAACATATAACAATACATCTCCAGTAAAACCAATCTTGTGACTTAAGCGCCAATTCAACCGTTCGTTTACAGGATACAGCGGTTTAAATGAAACAACTCTTGTTGTTCTTAAAACGACTTAGCCATTATGTATCCCAAAATAATATCGCGATTTTTGTATATTTCCTGGAAATTAATTGATCTCCATTGTTTTTTATCCGTCATCTAAAAAGGACAATAATCGTTTTATTCAATCCGCAGTAACTTGTAAACTTAAAGTTGCAATGACGTGAATTTTTGACAGGAAATTATTTACCATATATGGAACAATAATACACTGATAAATAAAAATGTGATTTTGCTAGTTTCTTGATTTGATTCAGATGGTGATAGCCGATCCTTATCCCAAGTCTTATTTATAGTACTGAAATTATGAACAATATGCAAATAGTGAGTTATTCGATAATTGGCTATGAAGATGGAAAATAAGAACGAACTGAATTTCGTTCATTGCCGTATATATATGAGGCATTAAAAAAACAATAGAAAATTGGGAAATATAATCTATTCTTATATTATAATTAAGATGGAAAACATTAAATATAAGCAACCGATAATGATAAATGAAATAAACTAGTTAAATTGAAAGAAACAATATATATTAATGAGGAGAGAGGAACAAAGGTAAATAGAGAGAAAAATAGGAAATAAAGCGACTAAAGAGAAACAGAACAGCAAAATTCTAAAGAAAGAGAAGATGTGGACATGGGACATTAACATAAATTGGTGCGAGACAAGAAGAGGATGATAGGACATAGGATAGGAGGTTGAAAAACAGTTAATAACGTTAGTTTTGCGGTTTATAATTTACTCTCGTTGATGTTTATTCCTCATGTATTGGTCCAATGATTTATATTATTACTTGTGTGTTACAGTTTGCACCCTGCTTTTATTCTTTTCATTGTTGCGTTAAGGGTAAACTTAAGAGGTAAGCTTAATAATATATGTGATAAAACAACTGAAACCACAACAAATGAAACCAATCTGATATGGGGGTATTAGATTTTTTCTATGTATTATTGCTTTTAACCATTTTAACATGAGTTATTGGGATCAACATGGGTTATTAACATTAGATATTGGTAGCAGCGAAGTTGCCCGATAAGATTTAACTTTATATAATACTAGCGACCCGCCCCGGCTTCGCACGGGTGCAATGCTGATACTAAATTAAATACACTACAGAAAAAATATGAACGTTGTATATGAAAACATAGCGGCCCGCTCCGACTTTGCACGGGCATAAAATATATATGCCTATGTCACTCAATGAAAACATGATTAAAATCGATCCAGTATTTTTGGTTCATTCATTACTGCCCTTGGCCTGCACGCATTAAATTTGGAGTAAAACAATTCCTCTTCCCCTATACCTACTATGAAGATTTCCTGCTATCTTTGGAATATCTAAATTCATACAATTTTTATTACATTACACATTTTTAAACGCAAATTTTAAATTTGTAATATCTCCGAAAATATTTGTTTAATTTACATGCTGTAAGGAACCATATTGATCTATATTAATTGCACACTGTATTTAAGGTACTTAATTCGATAAGGATTAATGCCGTATTGCTTAAAATAGCTTCGTAAATAAGCCATTTTCTCACGTAAAAAGTTAACAATAAAAATGGTTAATGTGGGTTATCCCTACAAGATAAACATATACCATCGCGGACTTGTTTGTAGACCTTTTTATGGTGTACAATACTGTAGTACATTAATTTGATCTAACTCGTAGGGTTAGGCAGCATTTTTGCTAATTGCTAAATAAGCCTAAAAAAATAGGTTAATTTACGACATCACGTTAGAAACCTCTAAAATTAGCAATGTTGCCTTAGTATATTATGCATGTATTATACATATAAACCTTCCTCTTGAATCACTCTATCTATTGAAAAAATCCGCATCAAAATCCGTTGCGTAGTTTTAAAGATTTAAGCGCACATAGGGATATAGGGACAGAAAAGGCGACTTTGTTTTATACTATGTAGTGATAAAAATGGCTTCAAATGTTTAGCTTTCTTGTTAAAAAGCTATCGAACAACCTATATTATAAGTGGTGATAACCTGTAGACATGAAATTATGCGTTTTCTTTTTATGTTAAAGCCAATATAATAAAATATCATTAAAATCGGTCAACATAAAAAACAAAAATGCAATTATTCGCTAATGGAGTCGACGCGAAAGGTACCATAAAAAAAACTGCGATGTTGGTTTTCGGTATTTGAATGGCTATTAGTTCTTTGGCTGATTTCGTACCGGTAACCTTAACCCAAATGATTACGGAACTGTTGAGTGTTCATTTCAATCGTGGAAAAAGGAAACAATCACTAAAATTGCCTCCGTTATTATTATTTTTATTATTGTCGTTGTGTTTTTCGATAGAGCACCGATTCCACTTTTCGACGAATGGTTCATTTTATGTCCGAAATATTTGCTTTTAACTACATAAACAAACATAAATATTGATAGTAATAGTTTGATTTCAAATAAGGCTATGAGATTTCAACAATAAAGATACACAAACATTTAAAAACACATGCAATAAAGTTCATAATAAATCAGATGCGATTAATTTAAACAAACTGCACGTATAGTCGATTTAACCAATTAAATTGTTGTCTAAAGATATTGCACATTTAGGTAGTTAACTTTATAACAATAATCGTTTATCGCTAATGACAAATTTACGATATCTATAATACTATATGGGAATTACGATTAGGTTTTCACTTAACACAATCATTAAAATACTGTAATTAATAAATCTCTTAATAAATATCCGGTCTAACTACCTCGCCATTTTTCCCCGATGTTCTTTTACCCTACCTCCTTTATTATTCTCCTATATTATACTTTATTTAGTTAATTTTTCAAAAAGTAGATAAAATTATTCAAAAAGTATGAGTAGAAAACAAGTATACAATCTTAATGCAAGTATAGAATGCAAAGAACAATATAAACAATAAAATAGTAAAAGGGTACATGTTGCAAGATGACAAGTAAAATACGTAAAAGCAAACAGATGCATGATTATATGAATGCTACAGTATAATGGTAGCACAACCCATGACAGTCATACAAGATCCAAAAAATTCAAACGAACATACATGATATTACATAGATGCACACTGTTATATTTCTAGTAGTAGTTCTGTTACGGTTAGAAAATTAATCAGCTTGTCCAGGTTCTCGAGCCTAAGACACTGGTCCATCGTCTATCCCAGATTGACCAGTCTTAGCAAGCTGTATCTTCGGAATTCGTTTAGCACGTGTTTCGTAGATAGTGAGGAACCACATTCGACACAAAGTGATGGATTTCTTCCCGTAATGAGAAACTCATGAGTTAATTTGCAGTGACCAATTCTGAGCGGCGAGAATAAGCTTAATTTGCGCCTGCTGATGTTAGTGGTGTTATGATAATACTCTTTTTCACCCCTCAAAGCTTGTTGTTTTCTATTAGATCCCATCTGAGTTGGATCCCATAGATGTCTAAAGATCCTAGTAGAGTGGTACTTTATATCTCTACTCCAGAAGACGAAATTTTCCACAAGTTTATCTTTTCTTGGCTAAGAAATTCGCTCTTTCATTTTCAATGACCGCAGAGTGAGAAGGGAGCCACATAGAGGTGGTCGTTTTGCCGCTCCTTTCCAATTTAGAGGTTAGTTGACGGGTAAGCACTCCTAGCGGTTGCAGAGGTAGATATAGTTGGAGGCACTTTAAGGAGCTCATTGAATCGGAGGAGATAACTAATCGTTTGTCTTGCACATCTTGTATACATGGCAAACAGTTCTTACTCGTCTTGTTTATGTATTGGTACAAGTACAATAGAACGATAGTAATAAGTAAATTTTACAAGTTAAAAAAACCAAAATGTTTATGGAGAAGGATTAACCATTATAGCCACAACGATAACCAGGCTGTATTAGGTCAAATATCCTGTGGAATGGTCTGTAAGTTGGTCTCAGTCCAGTCGATAGATTAAATAGAGATGACAATGATTCGAAGCCCACGTTAAGGTTCAATTCAGATACATAATCGGGGATCAGTGAAAAGATGAAAGAAATATAACAAAACAGATTTTGATAAAGAAGAAGAAGTTAAATTGCTTTTTATAATATATAAAAGCAATTCTATTTGTATAAGTAAACGTCTAAGTATAATATATGAAAACGTGCATTAGCTCTTTGTGGTGACTGATACATAATCTTTATAGGAATTAAGAGTTTGATTAAGGAACCTTTTTGTTTAAAGAATCCATAAATTCATGAACTAATTGAAATATAAAAATCATAAAAAACGACATCCTGATTGTTCTAATCTTCATACCCGTCAATCTGGCTATTAGTGTAAAAGTTACAGTGATGTTGGTGAATTTTTTTTTTTAAAAACCTCAAGTTCCACTTCGAAATGTTTTACTATCCATCATACAGCTCAGATCTGCTGCTCAGTGACTACTTTGCACTGGCATGTTGCAAAAGAGTGCTCCAGGGAGAGCGGTTTGACTTAGATGAAGACTAATTGCCGAAGCTGAAGCCTATTTCGACAGGAAAAATAAGTTGATTTATAAGAAAGCTATTACTGGAGAAAGAGTACTGGAGTAAATGTTTACAGAATTTTGCTCATGCTTTGCTCATTTCACACAATAGTTCTGTTGTATACATAAACACTCATAGCTTAATGTTATTTTATCTTTCGTTCTCTTTAACAAATCTCACAAAGAATCCATGTTGAATGAAAACTATCATGATCAAACCAATACAGGAGAAATTGATGAAACTCTGAGTCCCTAAGGATCTAAAGGCCTCCTATTTTGTATTTCTGTTTTTCGAAGTTTCCTCTTTCAAACATAGTTAATTTTTGCAAATTGATAATAATAATTTACTCACTGGTGAGTCCGATTTTTAAATATAAAAGCTGGTATATAGTGCTGATATAAAACATATTGATAGTTCAAAACTTGTTTTCTGGTATACCTTTTAATATATCACCACAGTTACTCATCAATATATATTCCCAAACATATTTTCATAAAGAATGACGATTCGTTTTCAGTACGTCGTTCCTCTACCTCGACTAATTAACCGATGGAGGAAAGTCCTCAGGATCAGCCAAGCAATGATCGCGTGCAAGCATAAAAGTCGACAGCCAGCGGAACGGAACAGAACCATTTAAGAACTCGACATGAATTGTAGTTCAAGGTCACTCGGCAACCTTTCACGGAAATTTGATTGAATCGATTTTTTATCGATACGAATTCGTTCCGCTTGTTTAAGTTCTACGCCTCTATCGCACTCGCCAATCAAGTAGGAAAATAGGCCAATGATCTATTAGTTTCTGTTGTCCCCTGTCTCATTCGGTCTCTCTCTCATACACACACGCGCACTCTCTTGCATCTCGCGTTTTGCTATTTTTAAAGTGTTAACCGTTACGAATACCTATTTCTTCTTTATTAGGATTTGTCTATCGGTCAAAAGGCATTGTATTAGCTACAATATTCCACAGGACATTTTTAGTGTAACTTGATTATAAAGGATTTATCGATGAAGCATCATTTTGCTCAGCATTCTGAATGATGAAAAAGCATTCTATTGTGTACGATTATACAAAAAAATTAGTGTGACTTAATTTTAAGGGATTTCTCGATGGAACATTATTTAATGTTTGTTCAGCTATTGATCAAAAAACATTGTATTATCAACAATAATGCAAAAAAAATTGTGTTACTTAATTTTAAGGGGTTTCTCGATGAAAATCATTAAGTGTGTTACTCATTATTTAGTGGATAGGCTTGGACCAATCGCTTTGTGTTTTTAATATACTGTGTGCAGATTTAGTATATTAAATGAATAATTGATTTCGAACAGACGTTGAAAAGGAATTTACCTTTTTTAAAGAAACTTTTTAAATTCTTAGGGGTGGACCAGTATTTTTCTAGATTTTATTTTATTTTGACTTGTTCATAAACTACAGAAAATGCTACCAAAATAACACACTGAACTATTAAAATCATACATTACAACCAGAATGTTTAGAGTCAAACAAGAAGAAGCTTACTCTACAATAAAAGAAGCTAAAGCAGGTGTACCACAAGGAAGTGTACTGGGACCAATGCTTTATCTACTTTAGACTTGTGATATACCACAAATGGAAAATATCACGATTGCTACATTTGCTGATGATACTGCGATTATAGCTGTCGGAGACAATAGTGAAGAAGCCTCACGAAAATTACAACAGGCAAGTGACAATATAAATAATTGGACACAAGCTTGGAAAATAAAAATTAACGAAAGTAAATCTGTGCGTGTGAAGTTCACCTGTAAACAGGCCGTAGAAGCACCAATAACATTGAATAACACTCATCATTCCATATAGCAACAACGCTAAATATCTCGGAATTAATCTTGATGCAAAACTTCGCGAACATATAAAGAAGAAAAGAAAAGAACTGGAATTGAAATATAGGAAAATGTACTGGCTAATTGGAAGAAAATCACAATTATCAGTACATAATAAATTGCTATTATACAAGCAAATATTGAAACCTATATGGACATACGTAGTTCAATTATGGGGATGTTCTGCAAAGAGTAACATAAATGAAATACAAATTTTTCAGAACAAAATCCTGAGAGGTATTGTGGGTGCACCCAAATACTATAGGACTGATTACCTACATCGAGACCTTCAGATACCCACAGTCAGTCAAGAAATCAAGAGAATTGCAAGGGGGCACGAGAAAAAACTCTGTTGTGTAGTGAGGTGCATATATTAAAAAATTCAGCAGTGACATGTATAAACATTATTTCACCAGAAACTGAGTTAGGACCGACGGGTCCTCCTAGTTATATACCTAGATTTTAGTTAGCGTAAAGACAAATTGTAGGTTAGACGAAAACGACTAGTAACAATGTAATAATAAAATAAAAAAAATATATTTTGACACAGTTCTCTCCAGATCTTTCCTGTGTTATTCTTTCATATATTATTATATTTATATTTCATATTCTTATTATAAATTCACGGTACTTTTTTGACTGACTGTATACCCTTTATGTCATTAGTATCAATATTTCTGAATGCACCAATGTCGCTTGTTAATATATAGCAGTTTAGCAGGATCACCGTTAGGTCAGTACACCAGGATTACCTGACCTTGGACAATTATTTACTAATATAAACAAAATGCTGCTCAAAGCCGCTGTGGTACTACGAGCTATACGTGTGGCTATTCATGCGTCAAAATAATATTTCATTGCTACTGTCAACGGTATAAACAATAAACTCGGTCGATACCACAAAGAAAAAAACGCCAATTTACACGGAACGTTTAGAAATCGTTCGATTTTTAAGTATTTTTGTCTTTTTTGAAACGGAGAATGACCTTAACAACCTCTGTGAGCACGTATTCCTCCGTTCTGCTTGTTTCCTAATTTTATCTCTCACTTCCTTCTGTTTTTTAAATCGTTCCGTTGGTTTCTCATGTCTTACAATTAAATAATGCCGTGATCAAAAAATAATAAGACTTGAATTAATACATGAAACAAAAAATCACAAATCTACTTCGTTCCATTCGTCTTTGTATTTTTTCGTAAAATCAAATAGAGCTACATTAGGCGTTATTATGCAATAATATGTTTTTTAGGAAAGGAACCTTTGTTGTATAAAGTGATAACGATAAATGCTGACTTTTATCTATATCTTACATAGTTTTTTTGGGAAAATAATGACCATTTTTATATAATGTCGTATGGATAACCACTTGAACACTAGTTAATAAACATAGGTTAAATTTTGAAGAATGTATTCAGAATTCATCAGTTAGAACAGTTCCATGCCAAGTTCTGAGGCTCTCGTTGAATTATCCGTTCAACCCACGGGTCATCACCGAAAAACAACAAAAACGCCGTACTAACTGCATCCTTCGAATCTATTTTTATTTATTTTTCACAGTATATATACCTGTTTGTTTCGACATTACTAATACAAAAATCTATTTTTTACATTCCCACACCTAAAATTAGAAAGTGCGGAACCAGTAGTGACGTTTTTCCTATGTATAAAATAAATATCTAGAGAGCGATGCATTTTGTACTCAAAGTAGGCGTTTCTATTCGCTGTTACTAAGTCATTTCCGTCAAATATGTAGCCTGTCAAAAAGTACTGGCAATTCGACGTATTTATTTATGGCAAAAGTTGCATAAACCAACAAAACCAAGCACTGTCAAGAAACTCAATGACAGATGGCATTCAAACTACACTATATGAAAGTGAACAAGATGTAGTTCATTTTGGTCATGCGCATTTCAATAATCTACATATAGTATTTTTTTATTAATTACATCTTACATTAGATATGCTTATTACAATCTGAATTTACAAATTAATTTATTACTACTGTTCTGTCGTACATGCATTAATAGACAGCAGGACGAGTACGAGATTAATACATCAGTAGGTATTTCGAAAATTAAAATAAGACTAAACTACTTAAGGCAAAGTTATTCACTTATTCACTATACAAGTTCGTATGGTTTGGTTCGCTTCAATCTTCTGATTTCCTGCGTATTGTCTAGCAGCTGTATAGCGTCCACGTTGCTGTTATTTAGCAATCTTATTGATTTTGAGGTCATTCTTCGTTACACTCTTCGTTGGTCACGTAGCGATAAGTGTTGGTAATTAATCGTAGAATTTTGTTTTGGATGCGTTGGATTGATGTTTTAGTGCAACCCAATATTTGCATCCCACAGGTGCAAATTGGCTTTATGATTGAATGATAAACCAATCTCTTTGATTTTAGGTCCAGATGAAAGTATCTTCCGAGCGACCAGTAACCAGACCAGTTGATTGACTTTGGATCTAATATGCTCTACTTTTTGTCTAATATGATGTTTTCAATTTAACCTACCATAGAGATATATTCCGAGGTAGTTAGCTGATTCTGCTTGAGAAATCGAGCATCTGTCAAGTGATATAATTAGATTTTTGTCATTTCGCCGCAAAACAAAATTAACATGGACAGATTTGGAGCTATTAAGCTGTATTCTGTAGTCTTTAGTCCATTTATATATCTTCTTAACCGCTACTTGTACTTTTTCAACAGCCTTAAATAGATATACATATTTTGCCATGATGAATTGTGTCGTTGGCAAATATTCCAAATATTGTTTCTTTTGTTGTTGGAATATCAGCAGTATAGAGCAGATACAAGAATGGCCCCAAGAGAATGCCCTGTGGAACACCAGCCGAAATAGGTTGTGTAAGTGTTGAGAATGGCCCTTCATGCAAGACTGTAAATTTTCTTTCGAAAAGATATGTTTCCAGCAGTCGACAGTAATTCCGCGGTAGCAATTTGCTCATTTTGTAGATTAATATAATAAATGTCTAATATTTTAGGTATAGAATATTTATATTTTTTCTCAGTTTTCAGATTATTCGGTATAATCCGCGAATATATTTTGCCAACTTATATTATTAAGTTGTATTATTTTTACGAAATAAAAATGAAAATGCAATAGCACGCTTCAATACAAGCTATTGTCTGATGCATTTTCCGCTCTTATGGGAAACGGATGTCAAGAATATTAATTTGAATCTATAAAGTCCTATCTTATTATCAGAAACTTGTTCTTAGAGGGTGAGACGTGGATGATCCGCAACAATAATGGTCTACGTAATTAATTCCAGGGAAAAATCGGGTTCCGCATAAAAAATAAAAATTCCCTGTTGGGGAACTTTTAATAGGTCAACAAATTCTCGAAAAATACAACAAAACAAAACATGAATAAACTACCGTTTTTATTAATATGAGTTGTACCACTTTTATATACTCATAAAAACATAAAAATCTATAAAAAGGGTGTTAATATGTATTTTTTCGTGCTAGTAATTCGCTCACAGATATAAACGGCATTTTCCTGCTAGCTCATAAAAAATGCCTGAACTAAAATGTCTCATACACGTGTTATTAGTGTTGCAATTTAATTTTATATTGACGGTATTGTCTCTAGTCTGATGGTATGAATGATATACTATTTACTAATGTACTTATATTACTACAATCATGATTTTAAAAAAGATCACATGATTTTAAGTCGTAGTGAGTTGGTTGGAGGAAGTGTTGCTATAGGTTTCGAAGCAAAAACTGAAATAAAAATAATGTATAGGAAAATTAATAGTATAAGTTATGTTAACTAGATTGACGAACTGTTAGCCAAATATGGAGGAATAATTTCCAAGGAATAAGTTCAAAGCAAGATACATTGGTGAAAACATCACCTAAATCTCCATGTAACTTTAAAAGGTTCACAGTCATATCAAAATTGTTTTTTTATAAAAAAATATTTAAACTCCATTATAGCTCGTATCTCAAAAACTACGCACTCTATACAAAAAATTACAGTTCCCATGTTTTTTTCGTCCCATTATTGATAAAATATGGAAATTTTAACCGATTTCGTGACCTAAATTTTTTTGACGATTTTTCCATATACTCAGGAAAAATCGCACATTTTGGCCATTTTCAGACTTTTCGTTATAACTTCAGTTCAAAGCAAGATACATTGGTGAAAACATCAATACTTATGTAAAATTAGCTGCTTATTAAGGTGGTACCCTAAATCTCCATATAACTTTAAAAGATTCACAGTCATATCAAAATTATGTTTTTTATAAAAAAATATTTAAACTCCATTATAGCTCGTATCTCAAAAACTACGCACTCTATACAAAAAATTACAGTTCCCATGTTTTTTTCGTCCCATTATTGATAAAATATGGAAATTTTAAGCGATTTCGTGACCTACATTTTTTTGACGATTTTTCCATATATATACTCAGGAAAAATCACACTTTTTGGCCTTTTTCAGACTTTTCGTTATAACTTCAGTTCAAAGCAAGATACATTGGTGAAAACATCAATACTTATGTAAAATTAGCTGCTTATTAAGGTGGTACCCTAAATCTCCATGTAACTTTAAAAGGTTCACAGTTATATCAAAATTATATTTTTTATAAAAAAAAATTTAAACTCCATTATAGCTCGTATCTCAAAAACTACGCACTCTATACAAAAAATTACAGTTCCCATGTGTTTTTCGTCCCATTATTGATAAAATATGGAAATTTTAAGCGATTTCGTGACCTACATTTTTTTGACGATTTTTCCATATATATATACTCAGGAAAAATCGCACTTTTTGGCTATTTTCAGACTTTTCGTTATAACTTCAGTTCAAAGCAAGATACATTGGTGAAAACATCAATACTTATGTAAAATTAGCTGCTTATTAAGGTGGTACCCTAAATCTCCATGTAACTTTAAAAGGTTCACAGTTATATCAAAATTATTTTTTTATAAAAAAATATTTAAACTCCATTATAGCTCGTATCTCAAAAACTACGCACTCTATACAAAAAATTACAGTTCCCATGTTTTTTTCGTCCCATTATTGATAAAATATGGAAATTTTAAGCGATTTCGTGACCTACATTTTTTTGACGATTTTTCCATATATATACTCAGGAAAAATCGCAATTTTTGGCCTTTTTCAGACTTTTCGTTATAACTTCAGTTCAAAGCAAGATACATTGGTGAAAACATCAATACTTATGTAAAATTAGCTGCTTATTAAGGTGGTACCCTAAATCTCCATGTAACTTTAAAAGGTTCACAGTTATATGAAAATTGTTTTTTTATAAAAAAATATTTAAACTCCATTATAGCTCGTATCTCAAAAACTACGCACTCTATACAAAAAATTACAGTTCCCATGTTTTTTTCGTCCCATTATTGATAAAATATGGAAATTTTAAGCGATTTCGTGACCTACATTTTTTTGACGATTTTTCCATATATATACTCAGGAAAAATCGCAATTTTTGGCCTTTTTCAGACTTTTCGTTATAACTTCAGTTCAAAGCAAGATACATTGGTGAAAACATCAATACTTATGTAAAATTAGCTGCTTATTAAGGTAGAACCCTAAATCTCCATGTAACTTTAAAAGGTTCACAGTCATATCAAAATTATGTTTTTTATAAAAAAAATATTTAAACTCCATTATAGCTCGTATCTCAAAAACTACGCACTCTATACGAAAAATTACAGTTCCCATGTGTTTTTCGTCCCATTATTGATAAAATATGGAAATTTTAAGCGATTTCGTGACCTACATTTTTTTGACGATTTTTCCATATATATACTCAGGAAAAATCGCAATTTTTGGCTATTTTCAGAATTTTCGTTATAACTTCAGTTCAAAGCAAGATACATTGGTGAAAACATCAATACTTATGTAAAATTAGCTGCTTATTAAGGTGGTACCCTAAATCTCCATGTAACTTTAAAAGGTTCACAGTTATATGAAAATTGTTTTTTTATCAAAAAATATTTAAACTCCATTATAGCTCGTATCTCAAAAACTACGCACTCTATACAAAAAATTACAATTCCCATGTTTTTTTCGTCCCATTATTGATAAAATATGGAAATTTTAAGCGGTTTCGTGACCTACATTTTTTTGACGATTTTTCCATATATATACTCAGGAAAAATCGCAATTTTTGGCCTTTTTCAGACTTTTCGTTATAACTTCAGTTCAAAGCAAGATACATTGGTGAAAACATCAATACTTATGTAAAATTAGCTGCTTATTAAGGTGGTACCCTAAATCTCCATGTAACTTTAAAAGGTTCACAGTTATATGAAAATTGTTTTTTTATCAAAAAATATTTAAACTCCATTATAGCTCGTATCTCAAAAACTACGCACTCTATACAAAAAATTACAGTTCCCATGTTTTTTTCGTCCTATTATTGATAAAATATGGAAATTTTAAGCGATTTCGTCACCTACATTTTTTTGACGATTTTTCCATATATATACTCAGGAAAAATCGCAATTTTTGGCCTTTTTCAGACTTTTCGTTATAACTTCAGTTCAAAGCAAGATACATTGGTGAAAACATCAATACTTATGTAAAATTAGCTGCTTATTAAGGTGGTACCTTAAATCTCCATGTAACTTTAAAAGGTTCACAGTTATATCAAAATTATATTTTTTATAAAAAAATATTTAAACTCCATTATAGCTCGTATCTCAAAAACTACGTACTCTATATAAAAAATTACAGTTCCCATGTTTTTTTCGTCCCATTATTGATAAAATATGGAAATTTTAAGCGATTTCGTGACCTACATTTTTTTGACGATTTTTCCATATATATACTCAGGAAAAATCGCAATTTTTGGCCTTTTTCAGACTTTTCGTTATAACTTCAGTTCAAAGCAAGATACATTGGTGAAAACATCAATACTTATGTAAAATTAGCTGCTTATTAAGGTGGTACCCTAAATCTCCATGTAACTTTAAAAGGTTCACAGTTATATGAAAATTGTTTTTTTATAAAAAAATATTTAAACTCCATTATAGCTCGTATCTCAAAAACTACGTACTCTATATAAAAAATTACAGTTCCCATGGGTTTTTCGTCCCATTATTGATAAAATATGGAAATTTTAAGCGATTTCGTGACCTACATTTTTTTGACGATTTTTCCATATATATACTCAGGAAAAATCGCAATTTTTGGCCTTTTTCAGACTTTTCGTTATAACTTCAGTTCAAAGCAAGATACATTGGTGAAAACATCAATACTTATGTAAAATTAGCTGCTTATTAAGGTGGTACCCTAAATCTCCATGTAACTTTAAAAGGTTCACAGTTATATGAAAATTACATTTTTTATAAAAAAATATTTAAACTCTATTATAGCTCGTATCTCAAAAACTACGTACTCTATATAAAAAATTACAGTTCCCATGTGTTTTTCGTCCCATTATTGATAAAATATGGAAATTTTAAGCGATTTCGTGACCTACATTTTTTTGACGATTTTTCCATACTCAGGAAAAATCGCAATTTTTGGCCTTTTTCAGACTTTTCGTTATAACTTCAGTTCAAAGCAAGATACATTGGTGAAAACATCAATACTTATGTAAAATTAGCTGCTTATTAAGGTGGTACCCTAAATCTCCATGTAACTTTAAAAGGTTCACAGTTATATGAAAATTGTTTTTTTATCAAAAAATATTTAAACTCCATTATAGCTCGTATCTCAAAAACTACGTACTCTATATAAAAAATTACAGTTCCCATGTGTTTTTCGTCCCATTATTGATAAAATATGGAAATTTTAAGCGATTTCGTGACCTACATTTTTTTGACGATTTTTCCATATATATACTCAGGAAAAATCGCAATTTTTGGCCTTTTTCAGACTTTTCGTTATAACTTCAGTTCAAAGCAAGATACATTGGTGAAAACATCAATACTTATCTAAAATTAGCTGCTTATTAAGGTGGTACCCTAAATCTCCATGTAACTTTAAAAGGTTCACAGTTATATGAAAATTGTTTTTTTATAAAAAAATATTTAAACTCCATTATAGCTCGTATCTCAAAAACTACGCACTCTATACAAAAAATGACAGTTCCCATGTTTTTTTCCTCCCATTATTGATAAAATATGGAAATTTTAAGCGATTTCGTGACCTACATTTTTTTGACGATTTTTCCATATATATACTCAGGAAAAATCGCAATTTTTGGCCTTTTTCAGACTTTTCGTTATAACTTCAGTTCAAAGCAAGATACATTGGTGAAAACATCAATACTTATGTAAAATTAGCTGCTTATTAAGGTGGTACCCTAAATCTCCATGTAACTTTAAAAGGTTCACAGTTATATGAAAATTGTTTTTTTATAAAAAAATATTTAAACTCCATTATAGCTCGTATCTCAAAAACTACGCACTCTATACAAAAAATGACAGTTCCCATGTTTTTTTCCTCCCATTATTGATAAAATATGGAAATTTTAAGCGGTTTCGTGACCTACATTTTTTTGACGATTTTTCCATATATATACTCAGGAAAAATCGCAATTTTTGGCCTTTTTCAGACTTTTCGTTATAACTTCAGTTCAAAGCAAGATACATTGGTGAAAACATCAATACTTATGTAAAATTAGCTGCTTATTAAGGTGGTACCCTAAATCTCCATGTAACTTTAAAAGGTTCACAGTTATATGAAAATTGTTTTTTTATCAAAAAATATTTAAACTCCATTATAGCTCGTATCTCAAAAACTACGCACTCTATACAAAAAATGACAGTTCCCATGTTTTTTTCCTCCCATTATTGATAAAATATGGAAATTTTAAGCGATTTCGTGACCTACATTTTTTTGACGATTTTTCCATATATATACTCAGGAAAAATCGCAATTTTTGGCCTTTTTCAGACTTTTCGTTATAACTTCAGTTCAAAGCAAGATACATTGGTGAAAACATCAATACTTATGTAAAATTAGCTGCTTATTAAGGTGGTACCCTAAATCTCCATGTAACTTTAAAAGGTTCACAGTCATATCAAAATTATGTTTTTTTATAAAAAAATATTTAAACTCCATTATAGCTAGTATCTCAAAAACTACGCACTCTATACAAAAAATTACAGTTCCCACGTTTTTTTCGTCTCATTATTGATGAAATATGAAGATTTTAAGTGATTTCGCGACTCAGGAAAAATCGTGATTTTTGGTCATTTTCAAACTTTTCGTTATAACTCCAGGTTAATCTAAGATATATTGGTGAAAACATCAATACTTATGTATTATTAATTGCTTAATAAGATGACATCATTTTTGGTCTAACTTCACTGCGTTATTGCTCATATTTACATCTACAGGGTTTTATATAGAACGTATGTTATAAGTAAAAAATACCTATCGCTTTGTAAAACTAATAACACGAGTATCTTGACTAACAATCTTGTAATCCAAAAGCTCAAAATGTATATTTATTAATAATTGTGATGAAAAATAGGTACGGTGCTAAAGTTTTCGTCGACTGCGAATTCATTGATTCTATATGAATTCTTAAGTAATCGTCTTAACATGTTAAGGAAGGTTATTGTATAACAAATTCTGAGAATATTTGGTGGAAAAAGTAATCCATGTTTTTCATCATTTTATTCAACAGTAGTGTTGACTGTTGAAAAGCAATGTTGCTAACATGCGACAAGATGTACTATATTGCATTGTATTCATATTATTTTGTCTAACCCTTGCATTTTTAACACTAATTTATTTTGTTACCATATTTTCCAAATGTAACATACAATATTCATGTTGTTTAAAAATAATTGATTATTTAAAAATTATTTGCATTTAATATACATAAAATAATAAACGTCTATGGGAAAATATCATAGCTAAAAACTATGCGTATATTTAACATTACCGTGGTGATTGGTGCAGATGGGCTAAACTCGTATGCGTTTTAATCCGTCCTTGTCTACGCTTGAAGGAACATTCTGGACGGAAAGTTATTCTTTTCGTCTGCAATTATTCACTTCCTTTAGTCTACTCAACGTCCGCGTTTATTAACATTATTATTATTATTGCTCGGCACACTTCACTCAAGATGTGGGATGTTTAAACGCACGGATTTCAAACTTATGCTACCAGTTGATGTGGTACATTCGTTACATAAACCATTCCCATTGATATAGTAGGCAATTCTATAGATTGGAATATCATCTTTTTGTCAACAGTAAAACTAAAACTTTGAAAAAAATCATTGATTAGTATTATTGGTAACGATAGAAATTAATGAATAACCTGACAATGATGATAGATAATTGAAAGTTATTATAATTAATATTACTTCAATGTTAAACATGAAGGGGCATAAGTGATCTATCTTCTTTCCATCAATGTTCTCCCCCACAAGACTACATGCTACTTTTATTAATGATGATACACCAATAGTAGCAGTAGCAGAGACAGCAGACAGCTTAATCCAAAAATTTTAATTTGCTCTTGATAAACTTTATCCCGTTAAAGAAGCTGGAGCCTTCTATGTTAACTATATTAACCGGGAAGATCCAAATATCTAAATGTGCATAATATCATTAGAAACCTAAAAAAACGTTGGATCTTACTAATGTTTGAACACTAAGTAGTTAGTTGTAGTTATTTGTTAGTATGTAAGAGAGAGTAAAATCGTAGAGAGAGAGAAAGGGAGATAGAGAGAAGGTGAGGGAGAAAAAAAGAGAGAGTGAGTCTAAGAGCCTTACTTCACTTTTCAGTATATATTATTTCATCGAGAGAGAGAGAGAGAGAGAGAGAGAGAGAGAGCAAAGACAAAAGAAATTTCTGTACGTTGAAAATGACTGAATTTGTACCGAGTAAATCGCATTTGCGACAAGTTTTACTCCTTTACTTCAACTTGAAGAAATAGGCGAATTAAGATCATCGAGTACTGTGTGAAGCTAATGGAAACCAGGCCTCATAGATTTCAACATGTGACTACTAGTTTGGACGTTTTAAAAGTGGCGATTTTCATGCCGAAGACAAAAAAAGTGAACAGGGGGATATTAATCGATGGTGATCCGTATAAAGCAGCAGCGCAAGAAGAATTTGTTACTAAGAAATATTAATATAAGAAACAATATCTAATCGCCTGAAGATCATGGGAATGACAAAATGGCTTTGATATTTTGTACCGTATGAGTTGAAACCAAGAGACATAGAAATGTGTATGCGAAATGCTGCTTCATCGGCAAAATCAGAAATGTTTATGCTTGATATAGTATAGCTGCCAAAACCGAATGAAACCATCAGTGGTGATCACTGTCAACTACGGATGGATGCGCTTGAGTTGAGCACTGCGCGAAAAACAGACAGAATACGAGCAAATACACGCACTATTATTCTTCAGCATAACAACGCTCGACCGTGTTGTAAACCCGGTGAAAACAAACTCGGAAACATTAAAATGGGAACTGCTACCCCACCCTCCGTATTCTCCAAACCTTACTCCTTCTGATTACTGCTTGTTCCGGCATGTGAGTCATGACCAGTCTGAGTAACGCTTCAATTCTTATGGAGATACCAAAAGATGGGTCAGTTTCAAAATATCCATAATTCTTTCGAGATTGAATCTATAAATTGCCTAAAAGATAGGAGAAAGTAGCGATTATCGATATGCTTTGAATAAAACACACTGTACTTTTCACAATGCCATGTAATAATTAAATGATATTTTATATTCAATTTGTTGATGGATAGATAAGGGATCTTTAAAAACTTGGTTGAACAACCATTTACAATTTGAACTTGACGAATAACTATAGCATTAAAGTATATAATGAACCATATAGCACAAATATATAAACAGTTCGTCGAGATACGCAGACGAAATAATATTAACCTTTAAAACCCTCATAATTAGAAGGAATAGGATACCTTAATGTTTCTGGTCGGCAGAAAACAACAAAAAAAAGATCGAGCAACTGTAACCTTAGATCGACGTCGATGTAGGAGGCATCCGAACACGTGACTACATATCGTATCTATTTATAGTTTCTCGTTTATTATCGGACACTGTTAAAGATGTTTTTTTATTTCTCAATATTATGTGTGTGCGTGAGTGAGTGTGTGTGCGCGACAAAAAGTTAAAAATACACCCCGTCCGAACCGTAAATACAGTAAAGATCGAACGGCGAAAATCGCCACTGTTTAATACATTCAGCGTTATTGCATTCAACCGACTATGTATAGGGGTATACCGAAAAGTTATTATACGAGGGTGGTCCGATAAGTAACAGGTCAATTGAAAAGTCCCCGGCCATAGTAAAATACATTTTTTTTGCAAAATTATAGCGGCCCCCCAATTTTTCGATACTATTTTTGTACTACGATTTGTTCTTTGCTTCAAAATAGGCCTCAATTTCGGTGATCACTTCTTCATTCGACGAAATTTTCTTACCAGCGAGCATTCTTTTGAGTTCACAACAGGAAATAATCGCCGGTGGACAGATCTGGAGAATACGGTGGATGAGGAAGCAATTCGAAACCAAATTCATGAATTTTTGCCATCGTTTTTACTGACTTGTGACACGGTGCATTGTCTTCGTGAAGCAGCACTTTCTTTTTCTTCAAATGCGGCAGTTTTTCGGCGATTCCGTCCTTCAAACGGTCCAATAACGCTATGTAATAATCGCTGTTGATGGTCCTTCCTTTTTCAAGGTAGTCAATGAAAATTATTACATGCGCATCCCAAAATACAGACGCTATAACCTTCCCACTCTTTGGAGCGGGTTCATCGTGTGCCGTCCACTCGGATGACTGTCGATTGGATTTCGGAGTGAAAGGATGGAGCCATGAAAGGATGGAGCCGATTTGCTTTGCCACCCACTCTATTGACCAAATTCGGTCTCCAGTAATTACTACAGTTTGTAGACCTTAAGATATTTCAGAGGAAAACATTTGGCTAAAGTAACGATATGACCGTCGAAGTTAAAAATGTCCAAAGTTTAGTCTGGACAAATTAAAATTATAATAAATTTACTTGTTAGTAATGCCTATACCTTCGTCCACCAGTTTACATTAGTTCATCTCCTGAATAGCATTGTTTTTACCCTGTATGGAATGGTTTCATACGTTTTGGTAACTCCAAAATCCCATAATTTACAGCTGACTGATTGAAATACAACAAAACGTCTTTGGTGCTCATATACCCTGGACTGCAAGCTTCTGTCGAAATTCTTTGTTATCTCACAGTAACTTCAATTCGTCTTTGGTGGACTTACACCTTAAACTAGGATGCTTTTCAGAGCTTAGATGTTTCCTAATTGAAATAGTTAATGACTAGGAGTCTTTGAGCACTTTCAATCTGCTTTTTGTAACCTTACAGCTTCAGCTGTAGTACTTTTATCCGAACTTCACTTAACATTAGATATGCTTAGTACAATCTTAATTTACAAATTAATTTATTACTAATGTTCTGTTGTAATTGCAATAATACAAAGCATGTGTGTATTTCCCAAATTAAAATAAAACTAAACAACGTAAGTTAAGTTTAAGAATACAGTTACATACTAAACAACTGATTTGGATCGCTTCAATCTTCTAATTTCCTGCGTAGTAGTAGCTTGTTGCTTCTATGTTGCTGTGATTTAGCAAAATTATTTAATGTTTTAAGGCGAAATCTTGGATCACTTCGTGTGTCCATTCCGTTGATTAAGTCGCAATAAGCATTGGTAATTAATCGTAGAACTTTCTTTTGGCAGCGTTGAATTACTCATTGGTTTGATGTTTTAGTGCAATCTCGTTGATTTTAGGTCTAGTTGAGAGTATCTTCTAACTAACCAGTAGAGTTGCTTAACGTTGAGTCTAATATGATGTTTACAATTTAACCTACCATCGAGATGCATACCGAGGTATTTACCTGATTCTGCTTGAGGAATCGAACATCCATCTAGTGATATAATTAGGTTTCCGCCGCATCGCAACATTAACATAGACAAATTTGGAGCTATTAAGCTGTATTTTCAAGTCTCTAGTCCATTTGTAGATCTTGTTGAATGTTACTATGTAACAAATGTTCCAAGTACTGATTCTTTTGTTGTTGCGATTTCAGCAGTATAGAAAAGATACAGCAGTGGTCCCAAGACACTACCCTGTGGAACTTCTGCCAAAATAATATCAAAAGTGGCTCTAAAACTCGATCTTAAGTAATTAGGTTCCGGTTTATTGAATGAATTCAAAAGAGTCTTAAGATCGCTAGTAATGAAATATGAAGGGTTCGAAGCAAAAAATAAAACTATTCTATTCTACGAAATCATATAGGAATTTAACTCATTTGTCACCTCGCTGTATCGATACACTAATTAAACTGTCCCCGTATTTCTGGTAGTGTCTTTGGACGTCCAAGGTTCCGATATGATGCCTGTTCCGTTTAGAAATAGCCTTAATTTGAAACAATGGTTACTTCCAAGGCTGATAAACAATATTTGCATATGCAACAATAATTTTTGGGAAAGGTTCGACTGAGAGCGAAGCAGCGTTACGAAATGTATTTTTTTTTGCAAGGTAGTGGACGGCATAGTTTTTGTTTTGGTTCTTTTCTAGAACCGTTCGACGTAACCTTCTGGAGCTCGTGTCGTGTCACTAGCGCGACGGGCTGAATTCAAATCAATTGTTTCAGCATTCGCGTGAATTTCAACGAGTTTATTCGAGGGGTTACGGCCGTCGGTAGGGAATAACATTTTCATCATCTTTTCAACACTTAATTAAGTAGGAATAATGCGTAATAAAAACGTATCGAGCTTACGTATTATGTTAATTTGATATAGTAATAGATTTCGTTGCATTGCCGTGCTTTTATAACAGTAACACCGTTAATTGATTTCAGTAAAACTGTTTAAATAAATATTACATTGTTGATGAATTATAAATGTTGTTACAATAAGTACAATGATACATATGTTATTTCTTTTACATGTTGGAGCAGTATTCCGGACTTGATTCTTAAAAGAACCTTTAATATTTTGACGATATTTCAGCAAAATCTCGTCTACCATATACAGGTCTCGCTTCCTTTAGCTCTAGTTGCCGTAACACGACCTGAACTAGTTCAGGTTCTTTTTTAAGGTTCTCTGAAGAATTAAATGTGGATAGAAGCCTGGAATACTACTTTAAAATTATTCAGGTAGGGTTTTCCTAAAAAAACGGCCACAGAGGTGTACGTGGTCGTTATTCCGTCTGATCCGCCTGTGTGCTTTTCAAGATCTTCGAAATGACACTGTCTCTACCCAAATTTCACGGAATTCAAAAACTCCCCTCTTGCATATTTTGGTGACTCCAGATTCTAATAATCTACGGCTAAGAAATTAAGACATTACAATCAGCTTTTGGTGACCGTTTATAGTGAATTGTAAGCTTCTATCTAAATTCCGTTAGACTAATGTCAATTCGCAGCCACTATAGTCCGCCTTTGGTGGTCTTAAACCTTGGACTGTGATACATGTGCCAGGGATCCACGGACTAGGGTATTTTTCAGAGCTTGAATGTTTCTTAAGTGGATCAAAATATGGTTAGAGGTCGTTAAGCATCTTTTATCCACCTTTTGCAGCCTTACAGCTTCAGCTGCGACACTTTTGGCCGAACTTCACTTAACTACGCCAAGCTACGCTACGAATAATTAGAATAGTTTAACACATTGTAGAGTAGGTAAAGGTTTGGTCCCAATACACATCCATGCTGTACAACTATTTTAGCTTCTTCTATTGTGGAGTAGGTTTCCCCTTGTTAGACTCTAACAATTCTAGCTGTAATGTATGAGTTTAATAAGCAAGTGTGTTATTTCGGTAACATTTTCTGTAGTTTATCAATCAAGGACTTGTACCAGATCACATAATATAGTTGAACATAAGTTTTTACCTTCATAGTCTTTCTTTGTAGATAAAATAAAACTCTTTTTAATTGAACAGTGTCTAGGAGATTATAATTAGTCTCAGTGATTGAAACATACTTTAACCAAATGAACATATCAATAGTAAATGTAAATAATACACGAAGCTTCGTGATAATGTTTGCGGTTATCGATCGCCAAACGTATCGACGGAATATATTTCAATTAAAATTCCAAACCGACTGGAATTTTGATACAAAAACAGTCGAAAATTGCGAAATGCACGGGGCGCGCTGAATAGTAGCAAAAAACCGCTCAGTGTCGAACAATATTATCGCCGCTAAACAGTTGAGTCAAATAAAATCATTAATATACGTCACATTTGTTTATTTACCTTGAACACCATTTGGAGAGAATGGGGTTACCCTGAGAGGTTGTTCACCGTTCTCGAAAAACAATTAACATTTAACACAGAAAAAAAGGAGCATTAACGAGTTAGAAAAAAAGGAAATGTCGGCGAATTTTGCTGGTGTTTCGGTGTGCAATCGATGGCGTTTCGTCTTCAACTTGTTGGTCAGCTTTTCTCGGACGACCTTGCACATTTTGCTCCGTCGAGCTTTACCTGCGAATGTTTTAGAAAGCTGCGAGCCATGTGATGATGATTGACAAATCAAACCTGTTAGCGCATAATGGGGTCCACGATGACAATAATAAAGAGCCACGAAAAATATTGGTTTATAATAACGTTATAGGATAAGAGATTCTAAAACAAATACTAAACGTTAAACAGAAATCATAATAATCCACCATATTGACATAATGCTTTCGTTAACGTAATTTCATCAGTATTTAGTTTGAGCTTGCTGATACGTTTCTAGTTTATTCCTATAAATTATCTGATACTAGCGACCCGCCCCGGCTTCGCACGGGTGCAATGCTGATACTAAATTAAATACACTACAGAAAAAATATGAACGTTGTATATAAAAACATAGCGGCCCGCTCCGACTTTGCACGGGCATAAAATATATATGCCTATGTCACTCAATGAAAACATGATTAAAATCGATCCAGTATTTTTGGTTCATTCATTACTGCCCTTGGCCTGCACGCATTAAATATGGAGTAAAACAATTCCTCTTCCCCTATACTTACTATGAAGATTTCCTGCTATCTTTGGAATATCTAAATTCATACAATTTTTATTACATTACACATTTTTAAACGCAAATTTTAAATTTGTAATATCTCCGAAAATATTTGTTTAATTTACATGCTGTAAGGAACCATATTGATCTATATTAATTGCACACTGTATTTAAGGTACTTAATTCGATAAGGATTAATGCCGTATTGCTTAAAATAGCTTCGTAAATAAGCCATTTTCTCACGTAAAAAGTAAACAATAAAAATGGTTAATGTGGGTTATCCCTAAAAGATAAACATATACCATCGCGGACTTTTTTGTAGACCTTTTTATGGTGTACAATACTGTAGTACATTAATTTGATCTAACTCGTAGGGTTAGGCAGCGTTTTTGCTAATTGCTAAATAAGCCTAAAAAAAATAGATTAATTTACGACATCACGTTAGAAACCTCTAAAATTAGCAATGTTGCCTTAGTATATTATGCATGTATTATACATATAAACCTTCCTCTTGAATCACTCTATCTATTGAAAAAAACCGCATCAAAATCCGTTGCGTAGTTTTAAAGATTTAAGCGCACATAGGGATATAGGGACAGAAAAGGCGACTTTGTTTTATACTATGTAGTGATAACACATGGGCTGAGAAATCCTTTAATATCACTCTTAGCACAATATTTCTCAAACTTATGAGTAGAATATCATTAAATTTTAACAGCTTTCTTTTGAAGGTTAGTACTAACCCTAAAAGCCATGACTGCATTCATAAAACTAGCGCCAGCTATGTGATAAGCCAGGGACTTTTCAGCCCATACATTATCTCACGTTAGGCAAAAAGCAGAGCAGATCAGACTCAAATTCAAAGAACTATCAATTATATAATATGTTATCAGTCAATTATAAATCTTATTGTCTGTTTGCAGACGATATACTGGTCTACTGTGCAGTTAAGTCCACCAACTTAGGAGATAGAGTTCTACAGGGAGCTGTGAATAAATTACCGTTATGGTCTTTTCCCCCGCTTCCATATTTCCCCTCCAAAGGCCTAAGTCATCCATTTCTGTCGCAAACACAGATAACTCTCATATCCATTTCATCAGTATTTATTCCTATCCATTACTGCAGTCGATCGATTTAGATTCCTGGGAATCATATTTAATCGTTGGCTCACCTGGAGCCACCACATTTGAAGGACTTGGTTGATGGAATTTTTGCAAGAGATTGATTATTATCATAGAAATTAACTCATATGAATATTTCCCTTAACTGTCAATAATTATCGTTTATCTTTGTATCCTTTAACTGTGTACCCCTGTTTCTGTCATCCTAAACGTTGACATTTCGCTGTTGACGTTCAATAAATAATTAACGCGCAATGTGTAATTCAGATTTATTAAGCGGCTCTAGTTTGCAAAGGGTGTTTGATAATATAGACGGTTGTCTTAGATACATAAACCATGAAACGTGCTTTGAATATTACAATTACTATCAATTTTATAGTTACTAACAAAATCTATAAATATCATACTGTCTAAGAGTAGCTGTATAATGTATCTATATAATGATAGCACAATCACCAAATGGAAACTAATACAAAATAATAATAACCAAATAAGAATAGCATTATTAAGATTAGGTATCCCACATTTACTAAGTCATATCAAAATTATGCCAAAGATGACAAATCTACTGAACAATGTAGTATACAGACGCAAAATAGTTACTGGTGCATAGCTGACAGTATGATGGTAACTATTATACCACACAAATAATAAGATTAATCTGGTAAAATTCATCAAACAATTTGGTGTGCAAGGCACTAATATCTAGACTGATATTTTTATAATATCTCCATAATAGGTTTTTCTGGCTCAATTGAGACTTATTTTGATTTTTTTGAAAAAATATGGTCATTCAGTATTTTTATAAACTTTTTTGTCTAGTTGACATATCAATGACATGACATTATAGGAATTATGCACACTTGTAACACTAAATTAATTGTATAATATCAAATATAATCATGTCATGTATTTTAAAATAAACTACCTAGACCATACAGTGATTACAATAAGCAAAATAAATGAAACCTAACCTCGACAATATTATTAATCTCTATATTATGTTTTTAAGACACGTCCAACAATATAAATGTTGTAAATAAAATAAATAGTAACATCAAAATGGTTTTCAGATACATAAATTACCGAATTTACCGATTGAGCTGCTGGCAATCTTGTCCAGCAACATTTACCCATATACTTAAATTATTTCTTCAATGGAACACTAATAAACAACTTATTCCCACTTTTTTTCCCGATATATTATTGCAAGTAGTATAAGAAGTATAAAATATAGATCATCCGCTCAATTTTTTAAGAGTATTTTCGATCATCGAGTAAAAAAACAAAGAGACTAAAATTGGCTAAAGGGCATTTTTTCACATACAAAAATTATTTTTCTAATATTAACACTATGTATGTAAAAATTCGTCTGGTAAATCAATAGTTTTTCCTCAATAGACGGCATTAAAGAAAGAATTATTTAACTAACTGAACGCAAACTATGAAGTCAAGGTGCATTTACAAGTAAATAACTCTTCAGATTTTGACAGCTCTTTGTTATTTTTTTCTTGCTGCGAAACGAATGGCATATAATTGTTTACTGACTGAAATGGACACTTCAACATAGATTTAGTCAAATTAACTTTACTGGCCAATAATTATTGACGTTTAAATAACTAAAAAGTTGTTGCTTTTCGCTGTTAAATATATAAGAGTTCTCTGTTGTCTCCTTTTAAACCAAACACTCTAGAAAGAAAAATTCCATATGAATATTGTTTTTTTTTTGGTGGTCCATTTTTTTTATGGCAAAAGGCATATTTTAGATATTGAATACATTTTAAACATATAAAAGCAAAATTGAGCTTCTCTATATTTGTGTCTTCAACAATTGGAAAGTTATTAATGGATTGACTTTAAATTTGTACATAATATTACATTTTGATGAAGAATGTTTTTTTATTTCGAGGCTCTAAAACTTTGAAAATTAGGCTTTAGGTAGTATTTTTTGTATCATTTCATCTTAATGACCAAGCATGAACAAGAAATATCTTTTGAGACATTTTTCATTAAATAAGGAAACAACTGAAACAAAAAAATAACTGAAAGTTGCTCAACCTTTACTAACAATTACTAGTAATTACTTGATCTGAATTTGCTAAGGTCGTTTGAAAGATCCCAAAGCATCTATAATAGCTTAATCTACTATTTATGTATGAAATATTTAAGTATATTACACAGTTCTATGTATATCAGTTGTTATTTTTCCAAATAGTCGTTCCAGATTGCATTATAGTAAAAAAAACTTGTATATTATGTCTAACTACGCCCGATATCTGTGTTTTTGAGTTAAATTACCTTTTTCGTGTTATTTACGATAACATATACAACATTTTACTCCAAATAAGAATTATATACGTTAGTATTTAATAGAATTCTTGTTAATAGTACCACATTATTCTTATTTTAATTTATTACCAATATATTTGTTATTTATTATTAAATCAGTAAGGCCGGCTTAGTAGCGCACTGGTAAAGGCGATATGACGGTCCTCCTACTGTTGCGATAGCCGCGGGTTCGAATCCTGCTGGGACATGGTCGTAAATTTATGTTTGTTTGCTTAAAATTTGTAATTGTCCTAGGCAAGAGTGTAAAATCCGACAAGGAAAATGATCCCAGTCACGCCAGTAACCAGGCTGGGTAAGAGCGGATGTCTTCTGGGATGATTTCTAAAGTTGGTCACTCGCCAGTCGGTAGGTTAAATGCTGAGGACCGTGGTTCGGAGCCCACGTTAAACTGTAGGTCCAGTCCAGATAAACCCATAGTTGGTAAACGGAGACTTTACCTAAATAATCAAGGATAATTTTGTAGGAATGTTCGTCGGGCAGGTTGATCGGTCGAAATGTGTGGCTGTCGATTCGATTGTTTGTCCGAACACTCACTACTATGTCCGGAAGGAATTTGCACGAGAACTAAAAACACTGATTGAATAAAACTTGTTTATTTGAACACAGAATGATACATATGGTTGACGGGAGAATTAACTGAATATTAGGTTAAGGTGAAGGAAGTACGGTAGCGCTGTGGAAGTGGTACTGTTACAAGGGAGTAGAGAAAAGAGAGCGAGATGTTTTTTTTTTCGTTTACTAGAATGACCAGCTAGAACCAAATGGTCTCCGGCTGATGTCTGGGTTACGACTGTCATAATTTCTTTACTACCGGGGTTTGTGGACGGGTAGGGATTTTATTAAGGTGTTATCGTGTTCTAAGGTTCCTATGGAGAACCTCGCACTGAGCATGATTATGAAATTTTTCACAAACGGGATGCCTGATTCGAGGTGTGTATTGACGTTTCTCATAAACCATGGGGTATTGAGTAACGCGCGGACTATTTTGGATTGGAACACTTGAAGTAGTTCAAGTTATCTCTCCGAGAAGAGCGAGACGTCGTCGTGATGGTCCTTTATAGCCTGGAACTGCATGGTACCAATCCACCGGCGTTGCCAACCTTTGAACTTGTAGCTGAATGCGTGGTGGCCTAAAGGGTCGTGGCGGTCGCCACAGTTTTAATTCCCATATGGTTATTTTTATTGCATAATATTAGTATTATGTCAATAAATATAGATCTAAAAATAAAAATCCCGCCTTTATAATTGTAAAATGTATATTGGCATTTTGGAATAAATACAATTACAATGAAACAGTTTTAGTGCAATATAAAACAGAGAATTTTATAAATACATTATATATAAATGGCATTAAAAACGAATTTTATTACGAATAATATATGTTACCTGTTTAAATGAATCAATGATTTATTTCTAATACCTTGGACAGATTGGGTAATAAGTTTTTTTTACTCTAGGCAATGTTTATTCTAGTTGAAATAATTGTAAAATATCTTTCCCGTCAACAACTTGTAAAAAATAAATTTCACTAATGTAAATGCGGATATTTGATATATTTAACTTTCCCCACCACACTTACGGCGTCTGAATTAAATAATAAAAGAAGAATCAAAAAGGAAAAAACAACCAGAATAGTCAAACACAATAATTTCATGAATCTGAAAAATACTTGATATACTATCAATAGAAAAGTTCAAAATATAATATCAATAGAAAACTAAACAAGAAATACATGTACTCTATGAGTGTGAAAATGCTGGATGAAAAATAATATATAAATAACAAAATGAAACTAGCATTAAATTTTAATAATTTCACATTTTCATGATAAAAAGCTTCATTTATTCCCATTTTAGCATATCCGTTATATAAATCATAAATATGATACGTTATAAATGAAATAAGGAACATTATCATTCAGTTATAAAAAATATTGTTCTAAATAATTTATTTTAGATGTTGGTCGAGCTTTTAAAAAAGTTTGGTATGTGGGCTTAAAGAATAAAATTAAAATTCATGACTCATGTATAACTGATTGATATTTCAAACAGAGTCCAACAAAGAGATGCCTATTCTGACTTAAGTAAAATACAAGTAGGTTTGCCATAGGGAGGTATATTAAAATTAGTCTTTCGATTAATGAAGCGATGAAAGCATTTGGAACATATTATCGCACCAGCTATACTCTCCAGACTTTGTCCCGTCCGACTATTAACTTTTCTCATCAATGGGACACCAATGCAGATCAGCACGTCGCCAATTTCGAAGAAGTTAGCAAATGGTTCGATGAATTGTTTTTCTCAAAGGACAAAAAGTTTTTTGGGATGTCACCCATAAATTCTTTGAAAGAGTGACGAGATGTATAAAATCAAATGACAGGTACTTCTTTGAGTTAGAACAATAATGAGATAGGGAATACGTTCTACAAACTTGTTTTAAATACACAAGAATACAAATTCGTGTCAGCTTGTAGACCAGCGCAGATGAGAATGGTTCTTAAGGTTCTTGGGCGGCACGAGCGACTAGCAAGGAGAGCTCAGGCACCAAGATTAGCGAGAATCTAAAGAGGATACTAAGGGTTTTGGGAATGATACCGATGCTAATCCTAAGCAGTAGGTTCGTTAATGGTTATAAATAGTAAAATAATTAATTTATTGAATATTTCGAAAACTAGAGTCAGTTTTAAAAACTGGGCTACTGATTCGAATTGAACCCCCCAATTCACTTTATAAGTAAGTAGCTTTTGGTTGATCAGTTCCAAAACTGTATCTAGCAGTGTAATTTATAAAATATCGTCAAAACTATCGATACGTAATCCGGCTTTAAATGTTAATATTTAACATCTTTTTGGCAAAAAAAAATCGCGTAACCCGATGATGTTACATTTAACCGTCCGGCCAATGGCGGAGGATCCGGGGGATGATCGACGACCGTCCCCTCCCCGCTAATCAGGCCTAATCGTCCACCGGTCAAACGGCGAACCCTCCCAGCCTCGCACCCCTGCCACCGAAGACGGAGCCGCCGACGGCAGCTCGCGCCGGTTACGCGGCCCGAGGAAGCGATACGCGACGACGAAAAATACCTAACCTACGCCAACACCATACCTCCTGCTCCAGGATTTCGATTTCCCTTTCGTTCCGGGGCCGAGCGCGGCCGACCGCGCCCGAAGAGGCCTCTCGTCCGCGACACGCCGCTGTGCCGGCGGATCCGTATCGGAGTTAGTGGGTTAGAAATGCTCGACGTTGACGGTTGCCGTACACGAAAGCGAAAGTTCCACCGGCGCATCCTCTCAGACCCAACCGCATTCGGACTACGCCACAGCCGTCGGTCTCAGTGACGCGCTTCCCGTACCGAGATTTTCACTTTTCCCGAAACACCCCCCCGCGCGACCGCTCGCCCCCCGACGGATGTTCGGAAAATGACGATGATACTGTTGAAGTCGCACCAGAAGATCCCCGAGATGCCGCTCATCCAGAACCTGGCGCCGCAGAAGGTGTTCATCAAGCAGGAACTGTTGGATCGCGACCTCGAGGGCCACATCCACGCGAAAAATAGACATTTCCCCGCCGATCTGGATCGTCGCGACAAGGACGACGCTTCCGAGGCGGATACCAACGAGACCAACGACAGTCCGTTGGATCTGAGGGTTAATTTCGATCGGGGACACAGTCCCGTCCGGGATCGGGATTCCGGTACCGAGAGTGACGACACCGAGGACAAGCTGATGATCCAGGACGACGCCGACTGCAAGCCCTACAAGAAGAGCCTCATCAAACGATGTAAGTACATTTGGTCGCGGAAAGATTCCCGGCGAGTGGAGAAAATCGCCAGAGCGAAAAAGGCTATTTTTAGCGTTAGACTTCCTGTTTGCATGTAACGCGAGATACGACAAAATATATATAAATCCAGGAAAAAAATGTTTGAATCGATTGGATGTTTTCACTGCCGAATAATAGCACGACCTAAAATCAGCTTCAAGGTTGTAATGGTTCATCGTAACCGAGTTGAATATGCAATATTCATGACGACGTAGAAAATCACAATCACAATTATCATTTCAGAAAAATGTTCAAGAACTAACTTAAATATGACCGATTTCAACTCACTTAAAATGGTTTAAAATATAGCTGATTATTTATTTAAAACATCTATTAATATTCATGAGGACGTAATTTGCAATTAACATTAAACATTTAATTGTCTAAACCTTTAATACTTATCGTAATATTAAAAATATCATAAATATTTTACTGATATTTATTTCAAATTCAATTGGCTATAAACATGAATTTTTCATAATGATATAAAATGCAATTAAGGTGAAAAATTAAAAACATTCCATGATATAAATATCTAATACTTGCCATAATATTAAAAATTTAATAAATTATTTTTCTAAATTAATTACAAAAAAAATCAGACAATCTTTAAAAATTTTTAATCAAAAAAAAAAGTTCAAGTCAACCAAATTTATACCACTTTTTTGTGATATTTAATAAGAATCCCTTTTTAATTTTTAACACTAAATTAACGTATCTATTAACATCTACCACTTGATATTGATTTATTATTTATATTTGGAAATAGGTATATATATATATATATATATATATATATATATATATATATATATAATTAATTAATTTAATTTAACTTTTTTTTTATTAAATTACCTTTAATTAAAATCCCTTTTTCGTTTTTAACACTAAATTAACGTACCTATTAACATCTACCACTTGATATATTTATTATTTATATTTGGAAATGGGTATCTATCATTCATCATTCTCTAATTAATTTAACTTTTATTTTTTTATTAACTTATATTTAACTAAAAGCCTTTTTTACTTTTTAAAACTAAAATAATGCATCTATTAATATCTATCGCATGAGATGTTTAATATTCATATTTGGAATTGCACCATTCTCTAGTTTAATTAATTTAACTTTTTTTTATTAAATTATCTTTAATTAAAATCCCTTTTTCGTTTTTAAGACTAAATTAAGTTATCTATTAATATCTGCTACCTCAGACATTATAATATTTATTATTGGTATTGCATATTGTTTTTCTCTATTTTTAATTATTTTTTTTTCTGTTTTTGACACTAAAATAACTACTCATTAATATCTATCACATGAGATATTTAATATTTAAAAATGTAAAAGTATATTACCCTTCTCTATTTTTAATTAATTTAACTTTTATTTTTTAATAAAATTATATTTAATTAAAAGCCCTTTTTAATTTTTAAGACTAAAATAATGACATGAATGACAATTTAACACTCTAATTAATTAAATTTTTATTTTTATTAAAATATATTTAATTAAAATCCTTTTTTGTTTTTAATACTAAAATAATGTATTCGCTTATAACTACATCATATTTAATATTAATAGTAAGAAAAGTATATTTTTCTAATCATGTATCATTTTCTAACGATTTTTAATTAATTTAGCTCTTAAATATAATTTAATTAAAAGCCCATAAAATTAATTTAATTAGCAATATTGTCGTTTGTATAACGTGATATTTAACGGAATCTAACCTGTAGCGATTTTAGAACTATCACTGTCTTAATAATGTTTCGGTCGGATAGCATCTTCAGGGCTATACTATTTTCTTTGTTTATTTAGCTATATTGTAGCTAATATATAATACGTATACAATCAAAAAATGCATTATTATGTATTTGTAGTTATATGTTGAGAAAAAGAATGATATAATAGATAAATAAAATCGATTTAAAAATGAATACACCTTATTATTTTTCGAATTTGGTGGTGTTATGGGTTTTGGAGTATCATATTCCACAACAGAACATCGTTATATGCATTTATTATTAATAATGTGCAATATCATCGGTGGAATATTGCCGGCAACAAAGGAAAAACTCTCTATTTTCTTCTAGCGAAAGTAAATCATCAGTCGTTCGGAATCAGGTCGGTAAAAATAAACGTTTCGCGAGCCAAGCGGCAAAACCGAAGAAATCCAGTCGATATATGGAAGGAATACGCGCATAGATGAGAAAAGTGCAGTTTTACTTTATTAAAGTAGGTTGTAGAGAAATTGCAAAGAAAGTAAATGAAATCTCTTCAATTTTACACGTAAATGGTCGCGGTGCGTCGGGTCCGTTTTTGTTCGAAGATTTATCGACGTTAAATTACTATGAAATTGAAAGGATTCGTCTCTTTTTCGTCACCCAGACCTGATTATTGGCGCTCACCCACATAATCGTCGAAACCCAAACTACCGTTTCGCCTCCCTACCCCCTCGAGTAACAGTACAGTGTGTTTTAAACCACCCCATATCATCTGTCTCGTAGGGTGAAAGAACCAACAGGTAGAGAGAATCTACAGCTACCTGCAGCATTATATTGAGTTTTTATATATATAATAAGCGCTAGATCAATTGATATAACGGGACTTCACGTATATAGGTCACACGTATTGTTTTACCCATCGAGAATAGTTCGCGAATAAGATTTCGCGTTTCATAACCCACCCAAAATCCACACACTTGTCTTGGGTCATCGTAACGTGTTCGATATTTCATACTAACAGAAAAAATGTAAACTGTAAGAAAGGTGTGGTTTGCCTTAGTTGGATTATTTTCCTTTTTTTTATATGGACGAGTTTTTTTTTCAACAGAGGTCATTTAAATGCTCGTTTAACCAGTTGTTTAAATGAGTACAGTTATTGGTTTTTACAGATATTAGTTTTGGGGCTGTAATTTCGGTTTTCCTTAGTACATCACCTTAATATATAGGTAATACTTATTCAATACAGCTACAGCTACTTAATAACATGTTAGACAAAACGCAGAGCAGATCTGACTCAATATCAAAAAAACTGTACTGGTTAATCTAAAGATACTCCCAACTTGACCTAAGATGAAAGAGATTAGTTTATCAGTCAATTATAAAGCATATTTGGACTTATTAAATGCAAATATGCGCCGTCTAACTGATAAGTAATCCATCGCTGCCAAAACAAAGTTCTTCAAATAATTATTATTTCGCTTTAAAATATATTGAAAGGTTACTGGAGCAATACAACTACTGGACAACATTCAGGAAGTCAGAAGATTGAGGCAAAACAAGAGAGATACATTGAATCTTCTCGTTTTTATACTTCTTCATAGAACATATTGTTTTTCCTTTAAGATATGCTACAAGTTCGTCTACCACAGCTTCATTTAAGCCAAGCCTTTTTCCCTGGATATTCTTTTGGCGTCTGGAAACATAGTAGGCTACATAGTAAATTGAAAAGATATTTGAACCGAAGTTCTCTAAATTTAACTATCATTTAATTTTTATCCACTTGATACTGTTCTTTTTTGACTTTTAAGTCATGTTCCATTTTTTTCTTTGGTAATGTTTCTTTCTATCCTTGCTTCCTAAACTGTCTTATTTCTTACACGCACTGTAGGTTGTCCTGTAAGTGAGCTCTCTTCTTTTTATGTATTTTTCTAAAAATTCTATGTTGAGATCGTTTCTTATTTCAGCATTTTTCATCCAGTTTATTTTTTCATTCCCCTCTTGCCTCCGAGACCTTATATGAACTGGTTCACAAACTATGTTACTAATGAAACAAAAAAAAAAAGGATAACGATGAAAATAGAGTTGTACAAAAGGAATTAATATGATTGTAAATTGCAGATGTCAGGAGCTGCGATAAAATTTGAATAGTTTACTGATCGATATATGGCAGGACAGAGTTGGTCAATATAGTTGTTTTATATATTTTCATTTTTGTTTTGCTTAGAATGAATTCCTTTTCCTGACTTTCATTGATTCATAACGGGAAAAAATTGATAATAATTAGGATAGAGTTGTACAAAAAAAGCAATTAATATGATTGTATATTTCAGATGTCAGCAGGGGCGATAAAATTTGAATAGCCTACTGATCGATATATTATTGGACAGAGTAGATCAATATAATTATTTTATATATTTTCATTTTTGTTTTGTTTGGTATAAATTGATTTTCCTGGCTTCCACTGAACCATCAAATAATTTTATTCGTCTAGGAATGAATTTACTTATTTCTATACTTACTTTTTCAATTTCCTTTAAATATATTCGTGTTAATAGCAAAAATTGTGTTTTTATGATAAAATTAATCACGTCAAATATATAACGCGGATAGCATTGGACAATTCAAAGAAATATGAAATTAATAAACACCGTCAAGATCTCCGCTCGCCGCTAATAATAAAGCCGTATCTCTATATGAGATCGGTGTAAAAAAATGCGCATGAAAAATATCTAAAATGGGTCACATATAATACACACTGAACAACTTTTCCACCTAGCAGTCACAACAGATCAGGCCTGACATTATTTTCTACTTCCAGTCGTATTCGAGCAGTGATAAATCGTATAGTATTTTTTTCCTCTTGCACTGAGTGTGTCACAGCCTTAACCCAGATACAGTTGCGACGCTTATTTACGAATGCAACTAGTATAATACCTTAAAAATGTTTGCCAACGTAATCGTACCATTAGCGTAAGCGAAAATGGTGTAATTTTAAAGTTTTCGTGTGTGGATTTTTAATTCGGCCGATTCGGTGACATCGCTAAATTTTTTTGCGAATTATATTCGCAGAATTTTTATTGATAAAGGACAAATCTACCTATAAATTGTAAACATTTCGGTATATCATCAGAATTATCAATGTTTCCTACATCTTGTTCAAAAAATGGTAGATGGTTATATTCTTACCAGACTCTTTCGGTATTATTTTAATAACATTTCGGAATAATTTTATCCTGTCCTGTTTTAGTCCTGAATTACTACAAAAAAAGGACTAAAAAGGGTCTTTCCTATTTGTTTACACTAATTACTCTTACTAGGTTTTTCCACAAGTTCATAGAACATCTATTTATCAACAATATTTTGAGTAATATTTCTAAACATTATTTCTAAAATTACTTTTGATTAGGAAAAAATTACAATCTAATATTGAAATGGGGAAGATATGTCGTTTCCAAGTATCTGTGGAGATAACTATTTCTGAAATACTACGGAGTACTCCTCAATATGTAGTTCGTTCTCATGACCAGTTCTTCTCTCTTTCTGTTGACATGATCATATGACACCTTTATATTATTTAATCTGATAGAGATTTTTAAATATTTAGTCTCATTCAAACTGATTCTCTATTACTTCTGATTCTCAATTGTTGATGAAGTTCTGAAGTCAAGTTGATGTGTTGAGTTTATGTTGTAATCATTTATTAGTGGCTTCAGTCTTCAATAATTTCAAAATTACCGGCAAAAGGGGACTGATTAAGGGTTTTGGGGATTTTCCGGTTTTAGATATCATTATCATTTCCGCTATTTTCCATATCTTAGGTAGATATTTTAATCTAATATAATCTAAAATAATCTAAAATTTTAGTAGAAGCTGTAGGTATTTTATTTGTGAATAATACTTTGATTTGAAAAAGCTCTGTAAATAATGAGCGATCCAAATCTTATGCATAATGATGAAAGTACATTCAAAAATATTTTAATCATCTTTAAACTCACATTCGGGTGTCCAATTTCAAACCAAATTTGTTCTATGTTATTATACAATCGTGTTATCAATTGTGTTATCGAGATATTTATACCAAATAATTTTTTATAAACAATAATGTGGAAAAAATTCAAAGTTTTTTTCAAGCGCGTCGTAAGACAGGTTGCAAAACGTTTGAGCTGTACTGTACAAGCCAGCGGGTGCCATTTAAGGAACGATTAGTGGTGAGGAAGTGATCATCTATTGCTGAACATATAAGGGCTTCCTTTTCGATAATACTGCGTTAAAGCACGAGCAAGTTCATGTCGCTTAGTAAAGTTTTATTTTAAGGAATCCAATATATTGAAAAGAATCATTTGTTACTGTATTAATTGATTTCATAAAAGTATCCGTTTATTTTTTATAAGGATGTCTAATGGCTCAATCTGGATTTATTATTATTAATATTGGTCTTATTTTTTTTGCTAGAACCATAATTCCGTCACTGTAGAAATTCTGATATATGCGACAGCTTGATACAATTAATGAAGTTTTATAGAGATCGTAGTCGGACGGGGTTAGGTGCGGGCCATACTGTGGAAACTTCTCGTTTTTTTTAATAGCTTGTTTCAATTGCATTAGCTGTTGATAAAGGAAAGTCGAATTAAAGGTTTGAAAGTCTCATGATGAACAATTCCTTTCCAACAACACCAAACACTTCATCAACGTCAGTGTGGTAAGGTTTAAGTCCTGCAACGGTATGTAAAGCTTCTCCGGACATTTCACATGTTATACAAAATGATTCGTTACAAACATGGCTCGAAAAATGTTTACAATTTTAGGAAATTAACGGCAAATCCTTCAAGAAGTATATCACCATGTTGTAGTAGTAGTAGTAGCTTACTTTCTGTTGCTGGGTCTATTAAATGGCTTTAAAATTATTTAAATTAGTTTTATTTCAATCAACTAACAATTAAAAAGACATCTACATTTTTTTGGACACGTCTACATTATTTTTAATCGAATATCTAAAACTGTTCTACAATAGCATTCAAATCCTATGGACAGGCGTCGAAATAATTGTGACGTACCCACAAATATTGGTGTGTGTGTGTGTAAAATACATTCCTGTTTTTAACGTCCATCAAAAGGCCGTTTTTTACCTGGCTTTTATCTATTTCCTTTCGAACTATGGAACCGTTCGAACGATACAGTGGGTAGGAAGGGTCAAAAGAACGGACGAGGTATATCTATATTCAAAAATCCGTATAATGAATGTAAATATTTTTGAATTTCGAAGGCAGACCGATGTGAAAAAAAAAGCAAACGGCGGGAAGAAATATTTTTGTATGCTGAGGTAACGTTTCGTGGCAATAAATAACCAATCCGGTTTTGCTTCAAAAAAATATCAAAAATATAGTAAAAGATAAAACATTTTGTAATATAATCGGACGATCTAAAATTAAAATAAGTGCAGAGAATTTTAGTAAAAATAAACCGATTGGGATCGAAAACTTAAGACGATTTAAGATAAAAATAGAACGAATTCTGAACTCCACTACATTGATATACATTACGGGAAATAACGGATGATTTACGATCAACATATTTCAAAAATCTATTGTGAATCAATTAAATCGATAATAACCTTCATATTTAAAACCAGAAATCAATTTATTTAAAAATATAACCGAGTTGTCGACGATTTTATTAAATTATTCGTTAAATTGTCGCGAAACTTCCGATTTGCATTGTCTCGACGATGACAAAAAAGGCGTAAGGAATAACTTGCGATAAAACCACTTGAGTGGCCGACCGACCATTCCCATCGAAACCCCTTACACTTCGTCACACGTAGCTGCTTCATTGCTCGTATAGAAAGAGAGGAAGCACTTAATTATATACTGCATATCCAGGAAGTCCAACCGCAATCACCAAAGAATCTTTGTTTTGAAATTTAAAAGAAGCGTTTATCTTTCGAAAATTTAACGATAAGTATACATGTACTGGAAAAAAAAACACACATACTGGTGAATAATCAGTTTTTTTCTGTTTTTTTTTATGCGTGAAAAGTGTTATATTGGTTAATATGTATAATTAGTTGCCGAATTTATTTAAATACTTGTTTTATTGAAATTATGATTTATTTAATTGGAAGTTTTATTGCGAAAAATCGGTACAATGTATTTTATTCAAAACTAGCGACCCGCCCCGGCTTCACACGGGTGCAATGCTGATACTAAATTAAATACACTACAGAAAAAATATGAACGTTGTATATAAAAACATAGCGGCCCGCTCCGACTTTGCACGGGCATAAAATATATATGCCTATGTCACTCAATGAAAACATGATTAAAATCGATCCAGTATTTTTGGTTCATTCATTACTGCCCTTGGCCTGCACGCATTAAATTTGGAGTAAAACAATTCCTCTTCCCCTATACTTACTATGAAGATTTCCTGCTATCTTTGGAATATCTAAATTCATACAATTTTTATTACATTACACATTTTTAAACGCAAATTTTAAATTTGTAATATCTCCGAAAATATTTGTTTAATTTACATGCTGTAAGGAACCATATTGATCTATATTAATTGCACACTGTATTTAAGGTACTTAATTCGATAAGGATTAATGCCGTATTGCTTAAAATAGCTTCGTAAATAAGCCATTTTCTCACGTAAAAAGTAAACAATAAAAATGGTTAATGTGGGTTATCCCTAAAAGATAAACATATACCATCGCGGACTTTTTTGTAGACCTTTTTATGGTGTACAATACTGTAGTACATTAATTTGATCTAACTCGTAGGGTTAGGCAGCGTTTTTGCTAATTGCTAAATAAGCCTAAAAAAATAGGTTAATTTACGACATCACATTAGAAACCTCTAAAATTAGCAATGTTGCCTTAATATATTATGCATGTATTATACATATAAACCTTCCTCTTGAATCACTCTATCTATTGAAAAAAACCGCATCAAAATCCGTTGCGTAGTTTTAAAGATTTAAGTGCACATAGGGATATAGGGACAGAAAAGGCGACTTTGTTTTATACTATGTAGTGATAATGTCCATCGATAGCCGCTACTTTTCATTTTCGGATCTTCCCATCTCCCATCTTTCGGACAATTCTCGGATTCGATCTCGAAAGAATCGGCCAATTTTTGGGTATCTGCATCAAAAATTAAACGCTGCTCAGAACAAGTAGTAGTCAGAAAGATTAAGGTCTGGAGAATACAGTGGTTGGGGTAGCACTTCACATTTTAATGTTTCGAAGTATGTTTTCACCGGTTGTGCAACATGTGGCATGTTGTCATGCTGATGAATGTTGTTTCATTGATGATTTCATCGAGCAATGCCTTCAAATCACCCTCTTCAAATTGTTCTGCCTGTCCAGAACACTCATTGTTTTCGGTGTCAAAATCACCACTTTTAAAAGGTCCAAACCAGTATTCAAATTTTGAAATCGATGGAGCACGGTTTCAATAAGCTTCACACAGCACTCGATGACCATCAGTCACCTATTTCTTCAGACTGAAGTAAAAATATAAAACTTCTCGCAAATGAGATTTACTCGCTACTAATTAAGACATTTTCGACGCATTGATAACAAATTTTTACTCACACACGAACTAACACACTGAACAGTGAAAACTGTCACAGAGGCTTCAACATGGAGTCCCACCTTTGTAATTCCCCAGTCCTTCTGAGACATAATCGAACTTTTTTAGCCCAATATATATACCCAAAACCATTTCTTGAGTAATATTTACTAAAACATGGGCTAATTTACTAAAAATAATCTAGGAACTAACAAAATCATCGCTTTATTCACAACTAAACTAATAACGGAAGAAAGCTGACATAACGAGGACGATATAACACAATTCATTTGTAAGTAATTCATTTGATTGTAACCTAGAGTATCGAATTGCAGATGGCAAAATTTGAATAAATTACTGGTCTATATTGTTAGATTTGTTTTTTCCTGTATTTCGTTTGATTCCTTTTTTCTCTTTTTTTACTCCTGAATTTTCTTTTTTTTCTATAACAGCTGCTACATTTTGCTGATGTAAAGTGATGAGTTCTAGAGACATCAGAACAAATACCTAGAACTAGACTATGCACTGATCAAGTTCTTATCGATCTGTTCTGTATCATTCCACTACTTTTTTACACTTTCTCTTATTCAAAAAGAAACATACACAAAACAAATTACCAAAATCGTTTGGAACTCACAGTTTTTGTACCTTTATATCTTATTAGTATTCTTATTATTATGCATCGATAGTATAACTTAGTTATTAATTAAAAGAAACCTTGTTACAACGAAGAATATAAAATATTGGACGTATATTCCAGACGGTCTATAGAACATTTCTTCGATGCGAAGCATTATATGGGTTTCGTCCTTCGAAAACAGGAAATGTCGCTGATTCTCAAGAATGAATTGTATTAGGACATCAACAATTATTTTCGGGAAGTCTTTTGTCGGTTGTATGTTATTAATAAAAATTATTAGTCACTTATTGATTTCTAACTATTCAAATGCTATAACGTAGTCGGCCAAGGACACGTATAGTTTTTATTTTATTTTTTCAGTTGCTCAATGGAGTGTTTTTATGAGAAAATGTTAAAAACCAATAAAACTAAACTAATATTAAGATGTAGCCCAACAAATAATTTATTTATACTTACACAGCGACTTGTATTCAATACTAAAACTTTATTGATCAAGATATCTTTTTCGTACAATTATTTGCCTATGCTTTCAAAATAATTTCTTCATTTAAGCCAATTTTTTTTTCTATAGCATACTCTCTGGATTATACAGTAGGTTACAAAGAAATTAGAAGTACAGTCCATTATATATATATATATATATATATATATAAATCTTATCTACAGAACAAGAATGCATTCTTTTGAAAATAATAAAAGTGGTTTCAATAAAGTTACTATAACTTTTAAATCACACGCCAAAACATAATGAAATTTTGACATTTGTCGTTAACCAACCCTAACAGCGGTTGTTTTTTGACCATTGTTTTTTATTTTCATTTAAAAATTCTGGTTTTCCCAAAGTTATTTTATTTATTATTTATTACAGGGTCAAATAAAAATCCAATTAGTATATTTAATAATGTTATTAATGATCAATAAAATTAAGTAATAAATAAATAGTAAAAATAAACTTAATATTTATTATTAGTTATATTTTAAGTGTAATTATATATACTGATGATGGTGGTAATAAAAAACGTTTTTCTACACGTAACTGAACCACCCTGTACATCGTGTCGACATACACTCGCACTTACACTATAAGAGGAAATCACACCAACCTTGGCCAAATAACCAAAATAAAAAAATGACTTTCACTCTTTTGCTGGCTGGTATCGTTCGAATTTTACCAGAGTTGTTCGAAAAGTATCATCAGTTCAATTAGTTCAATCGATATATAAACTTACGAAATTGTCATAATTATTATAAACATCCTAGCGGGCGTTCCAAGATTTCCGATATTAAGGGGTTATTTTAGTATAGAGGCATGGATTTTAGGTACTTTTAAGTAAAATTTAAACAATATTTTGAACAATATTTTTAATATCCATATTACTATATATTTATTAATATTTACAGAAAGCATAAAAGAAAAAAAATGTTATAATGTGGGGAAAAGAAAATTCTTAATCTAGACAAGTGATGCTATCGTACAAAATCAAACAAATAATTTTTCTGGAAAAAATTATTTTTTCAAATTTCTAGAATGAAATACCATCCAGATTGACGAAAAGAAAAAGGAAATATCCTGCTAAAGATTCCCGGCAATGCCAAAGGGTAAAACCTTAAATGGAATCAGGAATTTTCGTTCGGTGGCTGGCTTCCCCTCCGTACCCTCCCGCTCCTCCACCGCGCGGCCTAACCCCTCGCCGTCGCTCGATCCGCATTTCCCGGCGCTTTTCCACTTTCTCTTTCCGGCATTTCCGCCCCTGGAAGATCGATACGACTAGACTGGCCGACCTTTCTAGGTCATTGATGCCGCCATCATTGTATACTGCATTCCCTTTCTGGTTTCTCCCGCTCCGGCTGGAAAAATTTTTCGTGCAGACGGGGTTTTTCGCTTGTTTTATTTGTACATTGTCATGTTTCCGTTTTTCACTGGCCTTTGAATCAGTGGGAGACATCGGAGATGTTAATCGGTTTCGTTATAAATATTTTTAAACGCTGTAGGACGCTATTCTAGTCTAGAGGTATATATTTTAGGTATTTTTGTAAAAAAAAACAATTTTCACTAGATATTTATTAATATTCAAAGGATACGTAAAAGAAAAAAACCAAAATAAAAAATCCAAAAAATTACAGGATAACAAAGTGATAACCTGAAACCAAAATAAAAAAAATTCTCAATCTAGAGAAATATAGATAGAAGGCTGACACAAAATTGTAATCAAATTGATTCTTAATACTTATAATACTCCTTAATACATTGTTTTTATTTATGAACGAAGTCTACTAACTAAAAAAATATATTACTTTTTGTCCAACCCATTATATACGGTTGATATTACTCCACATATTGTTGATGTTATAATAATGCAAAAGGATATGCGATCTAGGTCAATAATGAATCAAACGTTTGCTAAGTGTAGAAATAGTTTAATAATAATATATCGAGCGCGAATTTGGTACTATCCAAATAACATGGCGACGTGTTATATAATCAATGGCATTTATGTAGGGTGTTTTTTTAAAGTAAAGAACATTTAAACAACCTAACTGTTAAATTAGATGGTTTTGAAAATTATCTACATTTTTACATAAAAAAAACAGTTTTCCATTTCGGGTATACCATTCTATTGGCCGAAGCCCATCAAATACCTTTAGAAATTAATGGTTATGTCATTTCATTTATATCACACGTCGTATTCCAATTGTCCGTTTTGGTTTCTACGTGTTATAAGTGGTGATTTTGTGTCATTGACAATGAACAGCCATCCTCCAGGCTTCCAACAAAGTTGAAAGACAATGAATTGCAAGACGAAAACGCACCTCAAAGAATCCATAAAATTTCAGACAGCTTATGGTTAAAAGCAAAAATCTGCACATTTTCACACAGTTTCATATTAGCATACAAAGAACTAACAGTCAAATATCAAAAGATGTCAAAAACATTTTAGCTGCCTTGTGTTAATCCTAATTTGACAGCAATGAGAGACATATGCAAGAAATGGGTTTCAAATTGTTATTCCAAAAATAAATGAACAAGTATCATATAGTACCATACAATAATACGATTAAATGTGGGTTAGTTAAACGCCAAAAATTATTGTTGAACGTTCCTAGACATCTCAAGTACGGCATACGGGATTGCAGGTTAAATTAAAGAAAATTACTTCCTAAAACGTCTTCCTCATCCGGAGTATGAGCTACCTCACAGGTAGTCATTTTACCGAAAACAAGGCGATGAACATACCGAATATCATGCAATATATTCAGGAGTTCCGCAAGGTAGTGCACTGGGTGCAGTACTATATCTTCTGTACACAGCTGATCTACCTACAACAAAAAAAAAACCACTGTGGCACCCACATACTAATATACGCATACGACACGGCAGTCTTAGCGTCTCATAGAGATCCAGCCATAGCATCAATTAACCTAGAAACACACCTAAATCAAATACAAATGTACCTTAAAAGGTGGTCTATAAAAGCCACCGAAACAAAATCCAGTCATTTAACTTTTACGCTGCGTAGAAGAACTTGTCCACCAGTCTATATCAATAATTATCAACAAATGTATTGGCTTATCGTATGCAAATCAAAAAAAGTTATTATTAGCTAACAAGATATTATTGTATAAATCTGTTGTTAAGCCTATTTGGTCATATGGAATTCAACAATGGGGAACCGCTAGCAAGTCTAATATATCCATCATGCAACGGTTCCTAAATAAAGTGTTGCGTACTATTGTCGATGCTCCGTACTATGTTTCAAATGAAGTGGTACAATACGATATTCCTCTAGAACCAATAACGAGTGTAATTCAAGGGGTTTATGTAAAGTACTTCGAAAGAGTGTCAGTGCACCCCAATGTACTCGCTAATCAGCTAAAAATGTGAAGTGACAGTGAAGTGCGTAGACTAAAAGTCTAACACCATCTGATCTGATCATTGGACATATATAGACTATAGAATAAGCTTTAAAATAACATGATGTGATATAACATACCATGTATATATAATATAAACATAACAAATACTTATTGCCCTTTGGGCAGATTGTGGAACGACTAAGAGTAATAAAACAAATTGGGTTTTGCCTGATGTTATTGTAAATGTTATTCATTGTTCACATATATAAAAATGGACACGGACGATGCTGAATGAGAGATAAAGAGAGAGAAACAAAAGCACACGTAACCTTTACTGGCACAAAATGAGGTCTTTCCATTTTACCATAGATAATGGTAAAACTATTTCCTGTTATATAGTTATTCCAAAAATATATAACCGACAAATTTCTTTCATATCTATAGGAGGTCACTGATCTTCCACAACTTATGGTCATTCAAACACTCATATAGATTAACTATTATTATATAGATATAGATTAAGAAGAGTAACATAAAATAATCAAAACAGACAACAGATAATATTTTTTCATTAAAAACCCAACTGCAATATGAAAAATGAATATTTTTAAACATTGGTTTTGCCTGATACAGACAGTACTACCTCATTAACAAAAATAAACTCAAAGAAATCTCGGCCATTCGGACCCATTCGTATATGGGGCCCAACCCATGGAACCAAACACACACAAATGTTAATAGACTATTAAGGCAAATCGATTTAACTGCAAAATATGATCAGGTCTCATATATCTCCAGACTACAATCACATACATATATAGAAACGGACACATGCGGACGGAACGAGAGCGACAGAGAGGGAAACAGAAAAGCACACGTAACTTTCACTGGCTTTATTGCAAACTTGTGTCTTGTATTTAAATTTTTCTTTTGTATCCTGAGCGGCGATTTTGCAATTGCCCCGAAAATTGATCAAGAACAATGAGATTTTTGCATTTGAATTTCTGATATGGTAACACCTATGGGTTCGGTACCATAATATTGCCGATTTCATTTCGACATCTCTTATCCGGGATCGATTCAGTTCGACGTTATAAAAACATAATTTTCAGAGATCGATTGTTTCGTTCGCTAGCCGGCCAATTAGATCTCTCTTCGGTACCTCCTAGGAAACCGCGACGGTCTCGATGCAAAAGTAAAATGAGGAAAAGACCGAAAAGGAACGAGATAGACGAGAACGAATTTCGTTATGTAACGCGCGCACGGGTACGAGCGTTGTGTATTTTTTCGGCCTTAACCTAGATTTGTGTCGGCATCAAAGTAGGCTTGGACTTTCGCAACGGCCACCGTGGAGCGGCAATCGCGCTGAAATATCAACTTCCTTTTCAGAAAATGACGTTTTTTCCCATCATTAATTGCTCATATTGTTGCCGTGCCTATACAGGGGGATTATTTGATCTTGAATCTTAACCCACCAGATAGAAATAAAGACTCTCGTTTTTGCGTAAAACTATGTCCAACATCATCCAGTGATATTTCTATTTATTTATCACCAAATTTGAAAACCAATAGAAATAGTTTTACAAGAGAAAACACAGATTGAAACAAAAGTTACTTACTCTATTGCATTTTTGTTATGATATACTATAACACGTAAAAATTATGATATAAACCATTTCATTGATTCGGTGGCAGCTGTCTTCGTCAAGATTTAGCTTTTCAGAAAAAAAAAAAGAAACAACTATCTCCAAAAATTTAACTATTTTCTTTTTTTAGGGCTTTTTTGGAGAGCTTTTTTGCGTACTTAAAACATTACATGTACAATTTCCCAACCACTTTGAAAACCAACCGGCCTATTGGAAAATGTTTTACAGGAAAAAGCAACAGAGATTAAAAAAAAGCTATTAACAGGGATTAATGTCATATATTGACAGTATATTAATTTCCTAAGATGTGCATTTCATCTTCAACATTTTAACTACTTTATTTAATTTTTTATGACACATATTAACACCTTAAAATTATAATATAAATCATTATATTCTCTTTTTTTCAAAAACGAATAGTAACGAAAATTTAACTATTTTATTTATACTCTTTATATTTTATTTATATTATATATATATATATATATATATATATATATATATATATATATATATAGTTTATATTTTATTTATATTTTATATATATTATATATTTTTTATTTTTTATTATATATTAAAGCACCAATATTATTTTTTATTAATTTGAAATGTTTGGGCAGTTAAGGAACTATTGCCTATATAACTATTGAAATAAATGCAGCATTTTTCTAATCGTTTATAAATACACGAATACCACTGATTTTTTGACAGCATAACATAAGCTACACTAAATCAATCTACCACATCCTTGCAAGACGTATTTTTATGAAAAGCAAACCATACAAGAAACGTTTCTGTAATTAAGTATTCAAAATGTAGTACTTAAATCAAATTAATCTTACTTACGCCCAGTGTAAACCAAAAAATATATTCACTTTCAATTGGATTAAATCATTTTATTACAATATTAATTAATAATGGCATCATTTCTGAAAAAAATCTCGGACTAGTTCCAAAAATGGTTCCCAGTGACAAATCAAATCTGTGGGAACAGCTGATCACCGTTTGGCAGTTCGAGCTTTTAACTCTGAAACCTACTAAAAACCATCAGTTGGTCCATTAATTAAACTAAACTCTAAAAATCACATCGGACTTTAGACAGTTGACAACGTTTAATAAACACACTATGACACAACGGTAATATTTTAACGAAAATTAGGTTTTTTCGAATCGTATTTTTCTAGTTTACTGTAACACGTGTCAAGTGACTATTCCAAGGTTTTCCGCCAGTAATTTCGGTTCGTTTTGGGAGCGGTTAAGATCGAAAAGTGTCAACTGTGTTTTTTTTTTCGGAAATTCGATCGTTCTCATTATAAGATGTTGATTTATTAAATTATCAATTTTTTTTAAAAGTTTTATTGTTGAAATACCCAATGACAGTTCCTGATGTACATTTATTAAAATAAAAATAAAATATTTGTTCACTTAGCTCACAAGTGCACTCTACATATATTTCAAACCAGGCACTTTTGTCCTTCATAATTTCTAATTAAAATAATTAAAAAACTCTAATTAATTTATAACCATGTCATTTTTGTGGAATAATATTAACACTTCCTTTTTTTCTATACAATTTCACTTGCTATTTAATTTTTTAACGCCTGATCTGATTTGGCTACATAACCAGTAATGGTAAAGATGCGATGTGTTACATTGTCTTGATGAATGGATCTTTTCTCATTTTTTTCTAGTTTCTATTAAACTTTTTAGGTGCAGCTTAAATGTTTCCGAAAGTAACCATTAATGTTTTTAAATGAATTACATCTTACATTAGAAATGCTTAGTACAATCTTAATTTACAAATATATTTATTAGTGTTCTGTTGTACTTGCATTAACATGCAACAAAGGTCAGTACTGGATTAATAAATTAGTATGTATTTCCCAAATTAAAATAAAACTAAACTACTTAAGCTAAAGTTAGGTTGAGGGTATCTTCGGACTAACCACTCGCTCAAGTTCCACCACCAATTTCATGAATCACTTCATTTTATAATGTTAAAAATTCTTTATGTAGATAACTGAAATCTTGACCAACCTTAGATTTCTATGTATCACTAATCCTCGATCAAAATAAAACTAAACTACTTAAGCTAAAGTTAAGTTGAGGGTATCTTCGGACTAACCAGTACAGTTGTTTGACTATGAATCTAATCTGCTCTGCTTTTTGTATAACATGATCTTTTTCAATTTAACCTACCATCGAGATGTACGCCGAAGTATTGAACTGATTCTGCTTGAGGAATGGGACATCCGTCAAGTGATTTAATTAGGTCTTTGTCATTTCGTCGTAACTACCATTAAATGATGGCCCAGATTGTTGAATAATACAACTACTCGACCAATGACCATGTGGCTCAAGTTCCACCACCGATTTCATGAATCACTTCATTTTATAATGTTAACAATTCTTTATATAGATAACTGAAATCTTGACCAACCTTAGATTTCTATATATCACTAATCCTCGATCAAAATAAAACTAAACTACTTAAGCTAAAGTTAAGTTGAGGGTATCTTCGGACTAACCAGTACAGTTGTTTGACTATGAATCTAATCTGCTCTGCTTTTTGTATAACATGATCTTTTTCAATTTAACCTACCATCGAGATGTACGCCGAAGTATTGAACTGATTCTGCTTGAGGAATGGGACATCCGTCAAGTGATTTAATTAGGTCTTTGTCATTTCGTCGTAACTACCATTAAATGATGGCCCAGATTGTTGAATAATACAACTACTCGACCAATGACCATGTGGCTCAAGTTCCACCACCGATTTCATGAATCACTTCATTTTATAATGTTAACAATTCTTTATATAGATAACTGAAATCTTGACCAACCTTAGATTTCTATATATCACTAATCCTCGATCAAAATAAAACTAAACTACTTAAGCTAAAGTTAAGTTGAGGGTATCTTCGGACTAACCAGTACAGTTGTTTGACTATGAATCTAATCTGCTCTGCTTTTTGTATAACATGATCTTTTTCAATTTTACCTACCATCGAGATGTACGCCGAAGTATTGAACTGATTCTGCTTGAGGAATGGGACATCCGTCAAGTGATTTAATTAGGTCTTTGTCATTTCGTCGTAACTACCATTAAATGATGGCCCAGATTGTTGAATAATACAACTACTCGACCAATGACCATGTGGCTCAAGTTCCACCACCGATTTCATGAATCACTTCATTTTATAATGTTAACAATTCTTTATATAGATAACTGAAATCTTGACCAACCTTAGATTTCTATATATCACTAATCCTCGATCAAAATAAAACTAAACTACTTAAGCTAAAGTTAAGTTGAGGGTATCTTCGGACTAACCAGTACAGTTGTTTGACTATGAATCTAATCTGCTCTGCTTTTTGTATAACATGATCTTTTTCAATTTAACCTACCATCGAGATGTACGCCGAAGTATTGAACTGATTCTGCTTGAGGAATGGGACATCCGTCAAGTGATTTAATTAGGTCTTTGTCATTTCGTCGTAACTACCATTAAATGATGGCCCAGATTGTTGAATAATACAACTACTCGACCAATGACCATGTGGCTCAAGTTCCACCACCGATTTCATGAATCACTTCATTTTATAATGTTAACAATTCTTTATATAGATAACTGAAATCTTGACCAACCTTAGATTTCTATATATCACTAATCCTCGATCAAAATAAAACTAAACTACTTAAGCTAAAGTTAAGTTGAGGGTATCTTCGGACTAACCAGTACAGTTGTTTGACTATGAATCTAATCTGCTCTGCTTTTTGTATAACATGATCTTTTTCAATTTTACCTACCATCGAGATGTACGCCGAAGTATTGAACTGATTCTGCTTGAGGAATGGGACATCCGTCAAGTGATATAATTAGGTCTTTGTCATTTCGTCGTAACTACCATTAAATGATGGCCCAGATTGTTGAATAATACAACTACTCGACCAATGACCATGTGGCTTAAGTTCCACCACCGATTTCATGAATCACTTCATTTTATAATGTTAACAATTCTTTATATAGATAACTGAAATCTTGACCAACCTTAGATTTCTATATATCACTAATCCTCGATCAAAATAAAACTAAACTACTTAAGCTAAAGTTAAGTTGAGGGTATCTTCGGACTAACCAGTACAGTTGTTTGACTATGAATCTAATCTGCTCTGCTTTTTGTATAACATGATCTTTTTCAATTTAACCTACCATCGAGATGTACGCCGAAGTATTGAACTGATTCTGCTTGAGGAATGGGACATCCGTCAAGTGATTTAATTAGGTCTTTGTCATTTCGTCGTAACTACCATTAAATGATGGCCCAGATTGTTGAATAATACAACTACTCGACCAATGACCATGTGGCTCAAGTTCCACCACCGATTTCATGAATCACTTCATTTTATAATGTTAACAATTCTTTATATAGATAACTGAAATCTTGACCAACCTTAGATTTCTATATATCACTAATCCTCGATCAAAATAAAACTAAACTACTTAAGCTAAAGTTAAGTTGAGGGTATCTTCGGACTAACCAGTACAGTTGTTTGACTATGAATCTAATCTGCTCTGCTTTTTGTATAACATGATCTTTTTCAATTTTACCTACCATCGAGATGTACGCCGAAGTATTGAACTGATTCTGCTTGAGGAATGGGACATCCGTCAAGTGATATAATTAGGTCTTTGTCATTTCGTCGTAACTACCATTAAATGATGGCCCAGATTGTTGAATAATACAACTACTCGACCAATGACCATGTGGCTTAAGTTCCACCACCGATTTCATGAATCACTTCATTTTATAATGTTAACAATTCTTTATATAGATAACTGAAATCTTGACCAACCTTAGATTTCTATATATCACTAATCCTCGATCAAAATAAAACTAAACTACTTAAGCTAAAGTTAAGTTGAGGGTTTCTTCGGACTAACCAGTACAGTTGTTTGACTATGAATCTAATCTGCTCTGCTTTTTGTATAACATGATCTTTTTCAATTTTACCTACCATCGAGATGTACGCCGAAGTATTGAACTGATTCTGCTTGAGGAATGGGACATCCGTCAAGTGATTTAATTAGGTCTTTGTCATTTCGTCGTAACTACCATTAAATGATGGCCCAGATTGTTGAATAATACAACTACTCGACCAATGACCATGTGGCTTAAGTTCCACCACCGATTTCATGAATCACTTCATTTTATAATGTTAACAATTCTTTATATAGATAACTGAAATCTTGACCAACCTTAGATTTCTATATATCACTAATCTTCGATCAATATTTGACAAGATATAGTTTTATTAGATTATTATTACCATTTATTTATATTTGTCAAATTATGTGTTTAAAACTTTATAATCAAATGTTTGTTTTTATGGTGAATGTGAACGGTGAGTGTTATAATGAGGAGGTTATCATGGAATTTTATCCATGATTTTCAAATCTTCTAAACTGAAAGTCGAGCTATGAACGTTAGCAGTTTAAAATCGAACTATTTGCGGGTGTTCTATTTCATAGTAATCTTGGACCGCTCGTGGGGCTAACTAATGACAGTGTTTCGGCAAAAATTAATAGGATTTTCTACACGATACTTGTTCTAAATGTATTTTTCTAGCCGGGTCCAGCATATGTCGCCACTATTTCAGGGACTGGCGCTAATTTCTCGCGAGGCGGTCGCCCCTGGAAACGTGAAAAATGGAATTAACTGGGTTAAATTTATTTTTTGCGCGAAAACATTTAAACAAGCAGCATGATCTCGAATTAGAATCGCCGATCAAAATGCGCACGAGAAACGCTCTATCCCGAGGGAATTGGGTCGCATTCGCAATAAAACCGCGCCCGTATTTATTGCAGTTTTTCCTCCGCGATCGTTTATCCTGCCTTCACGCCTCTCGCCCCTCCCCACCCCGCCGGCCTTATTTGTTCCCCGCTCGCGACCTAATTTCCGAAGACGCATCATCAACAATTTCGCGAGATCCATTGCCAAAACTGATACACGGCGGATCCACAACAACCCAACCGATGCATATCGCCGATTGATCGACTCCAGCGTTGCCTCACCGCTGCCGGTCTATCAAGTGGGCGTCTGTCAATCAGACGATGACGAAAGCGCGGCGAGAAAGAAGCGAAAACCGTCCGGAAACGGTCGGTTTCCTTGGCCTACTTGGCAACGCTGCTCCTGGTATTGTTGTCGTGGTACTGCGTGTATGTTCTTGCAATTCAATATCTTTTTATGGCATAACGATATAACATTAAGAAAAAACGAATACATTCTGTTTCTTTTTGTTGCAGTTGACAAGGAACAAAATAACTATCTTCATCAACTGCTTTCGAGGCAGAGGAGTGATCTACAACACCAGTCTCTGTGTGAGTACGCTAGAAGGAAAACCGGCTACCCAACATCCACAGGTAGGAAATTGACTGGTTACAATTAATTGACAGTACTAACTGCTGTTTTCATTAAATTTTATTGCTGATGTTTCTTCGTCCTGTATTTTCGAATTTTCAAGAACCATACTATTCAAACTATTTTTTGTGATCTGATGAGTTTCCTTTGCAAAAGAAATTTCTAACTGTGCGTATAAATATACCAGGGGAGTCGATAATCTATATCTTGTTTTATCCCAAAAAAATACAAGATTTATATACAAGATAGTTTTTTATTTGAAATAAACTATTTTCATCGAGTAATTTCTTAAATTCTTTAAAATAAACGAAGTGCTGAACTGCAAACACATATCCCATCAACACGAAAACGTAGTAGGCGGATGGAGCCAGGTCTGGAGAGTGCGACAAAAATTTCCCATCCAAGCAATTTCAATACTTTTTAACTAGTTAGTGTGTATAGTTTTTCCCATCTTCTGAATCTCCCCAAAATCTTTCCATCTTTTGGATCTTTCACATGACATCTGCCAGTTGTTTTTGAGCTTGTTTTGGATCTTTATTCAATAATTCCAGCAATTCGGCTTATTAGAACGTTATTTGTCTTGAGTCACTTTTGAATCGTCGAAGCCACTTGTAGTTGAGCATACTTACTAGCATAATCATGACCTTCAGTGGCTTTTTTCCTTTTGATGAGACAAGTAAAGTAATGCGTGCTATAAACGCACAGTTTTCAAGAACAATGTTGGATATTTTCAAAAATTAAGAATCTATAATGTCACTTGTCTAGCTGTGAGATTAATGTCAATAGAATAATGCCAATATAAATATATTAAAGAACTATAAAATTATTACCAACACACCTGGTATATTATGAGTTTCCTTTAATATTGAAAGATAATTTATCTTATTCCTGTGCCTGTTTATATTGTAATAATTATTGATAACAATGCGGTCAGTTAATCAAAAGCTGTTCTTCTATAGTTTACTATATGTTCTGATAATTGAAGGGGCCAACGTCTGGTAAATTCAGCCATGTAGATTTTTACATTTCTGCTTATATATCAAACGTTTTCTCAATCTGATTGACGGATTTTTCAATCGTTTCTTTCATAGCTCAATCCCATCATCAACTCGTTCTACACTAGCTTTAGCCAGCAATGATAACCTTGCTCAGCAATAAAAAGGATATTTTCATTAGACTTAGTTTTTGAAAAGTGTTTTGTCCTAAGGAAAATAGTAAACATGTTAACATCACCTAATATTTGATATAGTCAGTAATTGGAAAAGATCTTGTTTTTTTCCTCGTAACTGATGACTAGAGCATGTTGATGAAACTAGAATATAACTAGGTGAAAATATATCGAGGTAAGAGAGGAGAAAAACATTTTTTTAAATGATCATGTTGCAGCTGAGTTGAGATACCATCTTTTGTAAAAGCTCTGGGGCCAATTGTATGTCTCTTTTGTTCCTTTAGAGCTTGAAGTATTTAACAGCCTAGCTTATCCTTTCCAATAGGACTTGTGACTAAAGCTAATCGGACTTTTGGCATTTTTTCAAATAATCACTCGTAGTGGTTCAACAATCTGCCTAGTAGGCAAATAAGTATTTCTTGTGATTATATTATATACATGATAAGTAGAAAATCACTTCATTAAGTGATATCCTGTATTAGTTTTATACTAAAACATATTTTAAGGTCTATATTTTCACTCTTTTAAAGTACCTAACATAAACATTTTGAATTACACTCGTTATGGGTTCTTGAGGTGTATCGTGTTGTATCATTTCATTAGAGGTATAGTACGGAGCATCAATAAAGGCACCCAACACTTTGTTTTGGATCCATTGTATGATGGCTATACTAGCTAGATTCTAAATGACCAAATAGAAATGATAATTTGGATTTGCGACAGATGAGCCACTACATTTATGTTGTGTTCGATTAGATTTGTGCATCTTTCAGGCTATACGTCGGTCCAGATGCATTCCAAGATATTTAACATATTTTGCTTTCATTTGCTTTAATTCGTCATGTCTTTAGTCACAGTTGTATTTTATCAATATGTATTTGTAGATTCTTTGATGCTGTTATTGAATTTTCGTGTGATACTAAGACGGCTGTGTCCTCTACAAATGTTGCCACAGTACCACATATATAGGAGATACAATATCGGACCACTGGGTGCAGGTGTACTGACACGGCCATGCGGAACCCTTAACACTAAAACTGAAAATGTGAATGAGGGAGGAGTATAAAAATATATGGGAATAGGATACTTTCGGTTTCGTTCATTCTTTTGTTTTCCATTTTTTGGACATTCTTTGGAGTAATGAGAATAGAGTGGAAACAGGAACAGACTTAAAATATGCGAAAGTACGTTATACGAGTAACCCCACATATCAAATTACACCCCAATTTCCACCAAATTACATGCTGACCAACGTCCATCGAAATTAACAGTGGAAAAGAAACGGGCCATCGAAAACTAGTTTCCTACTCAAATAGAGAATCCGAAGGTTGGGAGATTCATTTAATTCCGCCGTTTCCCACCCTGTCCCTCTGGCCAGTAGGAAAATATTCCTTAAAACCGGCTATCGCCAGCTAACTGACCAACGTCCAGCCTTGTGTTCTGGCGGTAAAAAACGAGCCGAAGAAGCAGAAATGTTTTTTCCTACAAAAAGGGTCTCGATAGGGTGAATTATAATTGAAAAGGGATGGTCGTATTGTGGAGAAATAACATGGAGGGTAGTTTTTTAAAAATCAGTTAAGTTTTACTGGCATATACTCGTACACATGCCTTCGGACTTTATTATGTTTTGTTTTGTGTTATAATTTTGTTCTGTTTCTTCTGGTGAGCTTAACAATGTGTTTTCGGATATTTCTGTTAACACTTGATGCACTACAGTATTTCAAACATTCTGGCAGTACAATATTGACCTTCAAAGTGATCTTCCTTGGATAGAATATAACATTTTACCAGTCTTTCAAATTATTGCTGGATTCTCAATTGCTTTTAATGATATGACTCGACTCACAATCTTCTTAGAATAAATGTATATCTTAGAATAATGTAATGTATAAATGTATATCATGGAATCGTAGGACTTTGTTTTGGAAATACAGGTCTAAATTGGCTTTATCTTTGCCTAATAAACCAATCACTTTGATTTTAGATCAAGTTGAGAGTATCTTCCGACTATCAGGTGCTATCAGTCCTATCAGTTGCTTGATTTTAATTCTGATCTGCTCTGCTTTTTGTCTAACGTGATGTATTTTGATGTCTTCATTTTTTCAACAAGTTCTGGGATTAAAAAATAAATTAACAACACAATGCAACCTTATTGTTCAAAACACTATCATTTTACTTCCAAAGTAGGCTTCAACAAGTAAACATCCAGTAATCAATGGCTGTTAGATCTTGAGGGAGTTCGACGATTATGTTTCTACGACACTCTCTTGACGTCTGCCAAAGGTCAGTGATCACAGAGGACCCGATCTGGACTATACGGTGTTTGGAAAAGCAATTCGAAGCGCAATTAATTGAATTTAACCAGTTAATAACAATTATATTTGACTATTTATTGCTTTGTATTAAATTAGTGTGGGTAATAATTTCATTTGAATTATAACGCTATCTTTATCGCCCGTATTTGTTAACTGTTGAATTATTTAAGGACATGTTCCTAAGAAAACACATAAAAAAAACGCCACCGTATCAGATATAACACAGTACTTGAACAAATCAAATTCGTTAATTACCAAGAAATAGATCTAATCAGGAAAAATAAACACGTTAATGCTGTCTATTCGAGCTTGATGCGTTAATACAGAGAAACGTAGAGGGAAACGTTTCTGTTGCATAAATAAATACGGTTCGGGTCCGACGAGACGTCATTTTTCGCTTTTAGCCGAGACAAACGGCGATCGCCCCCGCCGTAGCCACCTTTGTGACCCGCCGCGCGGAATGCTCTTTTGTTCGAATACGGGTCTAACCCTTTTGCACAATTGCGAACAACAAAAATGACGTATCCGACAGATGTTGGCGGGCACGTGTTCGACTACTGTTTACATTTTTACCCGAAAACCGACAAAATATCCATAATCCTTTTCGTGTAATAATACGTGATTGGTTCCTCAACGTGGTCGTACGTTGGGAAACGACAACGCAACACCGGTATTTGCATGCCGCGTGGATGAATGGGGGAGCCGACTCTATACCCTCGGAACTCGGCGACCGATTCGCAAAAAGGATTTGTTTGAAACCTTATACGGGTGTAAACAGTAGAAAAATGACCATCTGGGTTGAAGAAGTCTTTGTAGGGACCTTCAGCCAACAAAGGGTTTAGATGAGGGGCTATTTTTCCGTATGAATAGGGGTTTACTGTCATTTATATTGTCTTAAATAGGAAGTTGACTGCCATTGGGCTTTCTGTTTCTTTGATTAATTTTCACTGGTATAATTTATGCTTATAATACTTCGGAAAGAATCAAGTATTAAGCAGATAAATTACTCGTTATTAATTAATTTAATTTAACAATGTTTTATTTCAATCAGACGACATAATAACAATAATTTAATAAAAACGTTACATACTAGAGTACTTTTAATATAATTTTGATTTATATAGTTTACCAATATTTATTGCTTAGTAGCAAATCATTGTTTGTTAACTTAAAAATAAAAAATTATATGATCTAAAAGGTCTAAAATCGAAGATAAATTATTTGCTATCAATATTTGTTTAAATCGTGGTCTTTATTAGCCAATTTTTAATTAAAATTGGTACAGTTTTAAATTATCCAAAGCTTTAGTTGCTATTCAAATCTCTATGATTAAAGTCTAAAATAATGTTCATTTATGCTATGTAAAAAAGTTTTTAGATGATAAAAATAATTATTAACTTATATTTTCTTCTTATAAAAACGTATTACTTGAGCAACAAATAGAAAAGTGGCAATACTTGGAAAAAATTGATTCTGACATCTAGAACTACCCAAAATCATATTGAACTTTTTATTTTAAGACACAATGAGCACTGTGCCCAATGCTTGCCATATTCACATAATGCAACAAAGACATATTTGAGTGTCACTTTGCTCGTTATTCTAGCCTACCAACATTGATGTTATATTAAACAATAAGCTAAAAAGTTAACATCTAACTTATTCACACCTTAAAACATTCTCTTATGGAAAAGGATCTTCATTATAAGAAGAATTAACAGCGCAGAAACCGTACAGGATTTTACATAAATGAGAATTTCGTTCGAACAAGTATATTACAGTTCAGAAAAATTCGTTGCAGTATATTTCCAAGACCAAAAATTAAATGTCATTTGTTTTTAGGGACTTAAAATAAGAATAGTTATTTTTATTAATGAATGAAATGTCAAGTGCTTCCTTTTTTATTATAATAAATCTGTAGGTTAAAAGTGTACAAAACTAAATACAACAATTAGTTAAAATAAGTATTATTGAGATAATGAAGAAACTGGCTCAAATTAATTAATTCGGTTCTTGTACAGGTTACAAGACACCAAAATGGACAAATTGATGATACAAAGTAAGCGTTATTTATATTTGCAAGACATTATGATTAAGTTATAAACACAACAAACTAATTATTACTAGAAAAATCCTGTCAAGAGGTTAATAACACAAGAGGGGAGTAGGAACATAATATTAATAGTGATTGCTATTTTTGTAGCAACAATATGCCAATATATGTTAACAATTTGATATATTATACATCCATTTAGATGTTTTAGAAATAATTGATTAATATATTGCTAAGTTATTTAAGAGATTAAACGGGATATTCGTCCAATTTGGTCTTGCAATTTATTGCAATTGCACTATAAGTTTCTAAAAGTATTTGATGGGATTAAGCAACAGATTTTTTTTAAATAAAACAAAAATAATGAATATGCTCAATGATGCTAAATGGGAAACTGTTATTTCACGTAGACAAATGTCAAGACCATCGAATTTAACAGTCATCTGTGATATTACAAAAGAAACTAAGCACTAATATCTTTTTCCTACTATTTAAAATCCTCTATTGTTAAAAAACCAGCGGTTGACGAAACCGGTAGACTGTTTTAACCGAAGAATATTTATGAGCATGAGTCGCCTCAGAAAAAAATCTCATACCAACCCCAAGATATCCGATTTTTCTAATTAATTTTAATCGTCCGTCGTTGAAGGCAAAGAAAAAAAAACAACCTCCAAACCTGTCTCGATCATTAGTTCCGTCAAGCGAACTCTGAGGCACCTCTCCTCCGTCCCGTTTCTCACACGCACAGTCGGCAAACAAGACCCCTGCACGTCACCCCGTTCGGTCCGACTGACCCACAAAAAAAACCTGTCCGAAAGGAAGATCTTCGCATGTCCGAAAACGGACATCGTCCATTCGAAGGGTAGAAGTGACCTTTGCGCCCCGAAAACCATTAATCATACTTTTATGTCGACATCAGCCTGCGAGGGTAGAGGGGAGGGCGTTCGATGCGGTACAGTCGAACGGTGAGATACGTGGTGTACGTCGTGGGGCCATAGTAGCCGTTTCTTTGCGATGGGCGAGTGTAACTGGTTAGTTGGCGATTATGTCGTTACATTTCTTGACCGTTGGAGATTTGGTTCGCGATTTTTTTCCACCGTATATACCGGGGATTACGTGGATGGAGATTTACGGATTAGTCCATAGATTTTTATCGCCGATCGCTTTATTGAAGCTTCAAAAAAATACGAAAAATTGTTTTTAGCTACGTATGTTTTAGATGATTTATATGTTTCTATATTAACTTTACTATTTTATTAATGAATTAACGAAAATTATAGTTAAATATAAACAGGTACATTTAAAACGTCTTGATATAGAGACCACAGAGGAAAAATATTGAAAAGTCAAAAGTATATTATCTTAGAAACTCACTTTATTATATAGCTATAGCTAAAAATATAAATGTAACATTATTTAAAGTATAGAACTAGAACTACTAAAATTAATAAAATGGATTACTATTTCACGCGCCTAATAGTTTAAGTATTGAGAATATATAGACATCTCAAAGAGTAAACATGAATACTTACAGAGAGGTCCATACATTTTTTATTCTCTCAATCGCTTTATTAGAATTTTAAAAAATTCGAAATATTGGTCTTGCCAATGTACGTTTCAGATAATTTATATGTTTCTTTAAGAGATGGTAACATAAATAGACAGAAGACATAGACCTATTATTTTAGATGAAATTTAACAAACAACTAATTATCTCACTCGCTAACACAACAACAAAATTTAATTTAATTTACAACAAATTTTAATTCCTTTTTTACAACTCCCCAACAACTGTTTTTTCAGATTTAGCTCCTTCTGACTAAAACTCCTCGTAGAAATAATACAACAAAAACATCTCATTAACATGTAAAATATTCATGTAGGTCAATAAGTCTTAAGGGCAATAGAGCTTAGATATTCTATAATTTTAGTAAAAGGCTATAGATTATCTATAATCATATAACATTATTTAACAGGGCACACTAAAGTATATTTCTTCTTCCTATATTCTAAGAAATAGTATATTGAAACTAAGACTGTTAAAACTAAACATTAAAATAGTCTATAAACTGATCAGAACGAATTAGAAGCGAAGCATATATTTGAAAAAAGCTACATGTATAAAATATAATATGTAGAAATAAAATAATATATAAATAATCTATAAAATAAGATAATCCAGCAGGTTCAAATTAATTAATCTTATCACACAAAGTTGAAGGTCGAATTCAACAAGTCCAAGTTAGTTATAGTACATAGAAATAGATAAATATTTAAACATTGTGGCGAGAAAAATATTGGATGTAAACTGAAAATTTTATATAAACTATTTAACATGATACTTATTTTGAAGAAGTAGCAAAGAGACATTTATTGTTGGAAAACAAACCAAAATTATGTAAATAATCTAAGATCTAAAGTCAATTAGCGTAGTGAATTTTATTTAATACGCCTTTCAATATAACACGATGAACTTTGCCAGTTCTCTTGCTACTAGAACACTCAATATATGTTTCCGAGATCGTAAAACTCTCCATTTTACCCCCGTATTTATAGCGGTCGCATCCACTTGCTCAGCGCTTCACAAAGTGGTAAGCTTTCGTTTCCTAATTTGCATAAGATATTCAACAGCTAAGGGGGATTGTTTTGATTTATTTATTCGACAATTCGGGGAAGGGTATTTGGTGTTTTTGGTCAGTAATATTCTCGCCCTGCCCGCCATAATGCCGGCCATTCAGACTTCGAACCTTCCTCTTTCCCATTGTCCGCATTTTCCGTCGGCCGGCAAAGGGCGCGGGGGGTGCTGGTTCGATATTGTTCAACGGATACAAGAGGCTCACCGATATTGATGTTTTCAGGTTCGCTGCCACCGAGTCCCGCGGATTCTGGCGTGTCCGACGTGGATAGTTCTTCGTCGGGACATGCCTCCACTGACGAGTTGAAGGCCCGTCTTCAACCGTCGATCCACTCGCCCGTCGGAGGACTCTTCCCCAGACACCCGTCGTTGAACTGGAACACCTCAATCCATCAACACTCGCAAAGACAGAACCATGTCGCCCAGCAATTTTACCAACCTTTCACCAGTAAGTATTTTATTTATACATAAATATGTTTAATATTGGATGTGTGCATAAGTTGTAATAAATTATTCACCGTGTCTAATCATTTTCATTTCTCATCAAATTTTCTTTACGAAGAAGAAATAATTTAAAAAAAAAATCATTGAAAGTTTAAAGAGAATATTCTGTATCTGAAACTATTTGTAAGAAATTGGTTTCGACTTTTCAAAGATGGTAAAATATGAGAAGACTACAAATTGGAAGCATTACCAGATGAACATCAAATGGCAAAATACAAAATACAAAAATAAGTTGCCAAATTATCAGTTAATCGTCAATAATTAAAAATAGACGGCACAAAGAAGGTACACAAAAGGTAGTTTTAGAATAAGTAATAAGTAGTAAGAACAGCTAAAAACTATCAAAGGACTGCCAACAACTTGAACAATTTTGGAATACTTTAGAAGAATGAAACATTCTGAGTACAGAACTTCCGATAGATAAACTTCCTTAGATATTATTTTCTTGATATATACCACACTATTTGACAATGAATAAGATATGATCTTTTATTATTCAATTTTTATAAAGTTACAGAAATTTATTTTTCATCAAATATAATAATTCATCCAATTCGATACTTACAGAAACAATTTAAATAGTTAATAAGGCACAGTATTAAGTACACCAATATTGGTATACTGTTTTTCAATAAACATTTGGTTTTGTTAGATTTTTAGTAATTGAGATCTTTGTTTTCATTAGAGCCTTACAGATTTGTAAGAACATATGCAATTACAATATCACACCAAGTATTTTATCTGTGTACAAGTGCAAAATCTGTGTTTAGACATGCTTTAATATATTACATTTAACTATATTTTTAAAACTAGATCTCCTGTTAGTTTCTTTCACTTTACTTGGATTTAGTGAGAACACATCTATATGCAAGTATTGTTCAAAATGCTTGAAACTTCTACTTACCATTACACAACAGACTGTAAAGTCCTGACAGAATCACATGGTTCAAACAAACATGTACAAGCTACCCTCAGCCTGGTGAAATATAAATCATCGAAGCCCATTTTCTGCACTATGGATGACATTCAAATCTTGTAGAAATACACCCTGATTTTATGCGCACTTATAAAACTAAGCCCATCACATCACATTAAATATAATTATCCATGTTACTTGGTAACTAAAGCAAGAATAGTTATTAGAATATATACAAAATATATACAATAAATAAAACAATTAAGGTCTAACCTCAAATTTTATCGACGCTAGACATAATTAAAGGGAGTAAAAGTAGTAAACTCTTACATCGAACTGGTCTTCAAAAAAATAATATCTGCTGGTTCCCGCTTTGCAAGATTTAATCATATTTCTCTGACTCTTTTCTGCCTTGGAACAACAATAAACAACTTGTTTGGAGTTTTTACCGATGTATTATTACATTGATTGATATACAAATTATTAAAGTAAGGTATAAATCAGACTTGCATTGTTAACCATTAAACGCCACCAAAAACTAGGTTTTACCACACCAAGCCTACACTTAAAAATGTTTTATTTCAAATGTCAATTTTTCTTTCAAATCTTCTTTTTGCAGAAATGATATTTATACAGGGCAAACTAAATGGGCAGAGTTGACGTGAAATCGACGAAGAAAATGTTTCAATATAAAATTCTAATCAAAAATGTACTATAGATGGCTTTCAAGTTGCTAGGGGCTCTCCAGTAGACAAAAATAAAATACTAGCATTAGCTAAATGTAAATATTTAACTTTGCATAAACACTTATTAGATAGTACATATTAAAAGTAACGAGTAATCGATTGTTCTCCACATCGTATCGTAAAGCTGCATGTTTGACATGTTAGAAACAAAAAATATTTGCTATGCACACATCACAGAAAATACATCGTCTGGATCGCATTGTCGCGCTCGAATCCAACTGTAATCTTTGTTTATAAAAACATTCTCTAATCAAATATGATTTTGCGGTAGGTCATCTCGCTAAATTCGGCGTAGCGGTGATTTGAAGGTTGAGATATAAAAAAAACGAGCGAGGAGTTTTAGCGATATTACGTGAGAATCATCAGCTTGCATCACCGAAAACACATCCTGGTATGCGGCAACGACGACTGTTCGGAAAGTTTAAAAAACAAGTGAAATTCACGGCCGGCATCATAGAACTGTTTCAATAAATACGATACCGACAAAAAAAATCGGGTGATTTGTTCTGGACCAGTACAGGCATTTTTCACATTTCTTGGCTTTGGACATTGTCGTAAAGATTTTTATATTTTAATTTTCGATATCTGGCATTTTGACAATGCGAAAAAAGTTGTTTCTAGATGTTTAGGGTTTTTAATAAATGATTTTAGCCACACAAAGATTTTATTTTCATATTTCTTCAAGAAGAAGATCATTGTAAATTTTTTAGATTTCTATATATATATATATATATATATATATATATATATATATATATATTCTGTTCTGTTTATTAGGAAATTTATAAATAAAATAGTTAAGAAACGCAAGAAGTAAAACAAATTTGTATTAGCTGTGATACAACAGTAAAATTAAAAATGTTAAATGTTTTTATGTTATAATTTTATGGTAATTAATAAAGGAGTGAAGTATTAACAGTTTTAAAATGAGAAAAAATCAAAATAAAAGTAGGAAAAAACAAGGAAAAGTGAGATATCAATTTATTTTTTATTACAAATAACTAAAATTGGTACTAAAAATAAACATAAAAAGATAAATTCACTCATTAACATTTCAAGATAAGATGACATTCGATATATCTATAAATGAGATAATAGTAGTAATTTTAGATGATACTGAATAAGATAAATATGCAAAATTAAGTATTTGACGTTTTACATTCAGCAGGGTCTAAAACGAGTTTTATTTCTTTTTTGCATTTAAACAGATATGGCCATTCCAATAAAACAGCCAATGACGTCATAGATGACGTCTAATATGCTACCAAGCGCAGTGTGTAAAAACGTAAAATTCGTTTTACACTCCGAGGAGGATTTTTCCCTCTCATTTTATATTAGTTAGAAATACTCAGAATGTTATCTGATACATCGGAACATATAACCGAATCAATTTTTAAAATTCGATTTGTGTTGGTGCTGGTCGACCTTGTTGTCAAATGTCTGCATAATTCTTCAAAACATTAGCAATAATAATTAGAAGTTATAAATCGGTAAACGATTCAAAAGAATACTTAAATTTAGTGCGACAACATTGCATTATAAATTTTGATGATGACTGCATTGACTGTTTTACTCGAAGGACTACAATTTTTACTAAAAAAATGATGTTTTAAAAATAAATTTCGTTAAAATAGTAATTTTTAATCATTAATTAAATAATTAACCGAAAATATCGGATAAAATGTCAAAGCTAAATCAATAAATAATCTGTCAATTTTTGTGCGTCAGGCCCTCTGGTGGTTTCGAAGCGAACGAGGAACATCATCTCGAGGCCACGCATTCTAATTCTTATTTTTCTACGAAAATAATAACCAAACATAGTTGGTTGTTTAAATAGGACGGCATCGACTATAGAATCGTCGTGTGTCGTCATCGGGAGTGGATTAAGGCGGAAGGAGAACGCGGACCTGGCGGGGCGGGGGCAACGGTAGGAGGCGAACGCGAGACGGGAGACTTTTTCGAACGGTTTTATAGAAACCGAAAGTCGGCAGGGCCCGCCGCCGGTCTATTTTTGAAGGCGCTCGGATCGTCGCACTATATTATCGCTTTGACATTGACCTAGGTCACGGTTTGCGCAATTCCCACCTATTTATTAACGACGAATTCGGAGAACTAGACTGAGCGGACGGCGATCGACGAACTATCTAGCCTAGAGTGCGCGCCAATAGGCTAGATGACTGTAATAAAGAAACACAAACATATTGATGAATTAAAATAATAATATGCTATAGCAAGATTATTGTAAAATACATTTAATTTAAAATTAAAAGTATTAAAAAATAACTAAGATCTTATCAGAAATAAAAACATAAAATTTCAAAATTCATCATGTCAAGTCAAATAGCAATCAGAAGCGCTACTAAAGAGAAACATTGATATCATTTACAGTTTCATAACCATCCTTCCGGCATTCCAACGCTCTTCGATTTTATTTGAATTATTAATCTTATATTTAACTATTAAAAAATCGGGCGCTGGTTACCAACTAAAAGAAAAGATAAACCAAAAAAACTAGGATTTATCAAGGTAAATAACCTAAATTTACCCAGAATCGATTCGTCGGTAGTGAGTATAAATTACACATAAGTCACATGATAAGTGCAGATAATAACTCTACTTAAACCTTCTGAAAAAAATATTGATTTTGCATAGGTAGTAACTACAATTTTTTTTAGATCATGTACCTCTGATGGAAGATCTTTGATTTTCTTAAATTTTTTGCCTTAAACATCTCGCTTATTGGAGCGTGAATAAACACATACACTCACAAAAAAATAGGAACTCGATAATTAATTATCACGTTTGGACATATACGAAATAGTTCGGAGGTTCTAAGCCTATGAACTCTATGACTTCGAAATTTTGAAACTCTGAACTTTTGAATACTTAATACACAGTTATAAATTAATATAATGAATGCATGTTTAATATGCAATAAATCTCTATAATTTTTGTAATAATACTGTTTGCTGTTAATTAGATCTAACCGAAGTGAGTAATTGTTGATTTTTCATAGTGATTTTTTGACGCTTTGAAATTGGAACAGTTAGTCAACGAGTTTGTAAACAAGAACAAATTATCTAAAATATACTTCAGATATTCTGCCAAAATAACACAAAATGTTTTGTTATTTATCTCAATACATTGTATATATTATCAAAATATTTTCTCCAAGTCGAATATGATGGAGCAGCATCGTCATAAGTTTCTAAACATGTTTTATGAGCTTCGGCAGCAAATTTCTTCGCTGAATAACACAATAAATAAATGGAAAACTATTATTTTATGAAGAGAAATGTTAAAAGCATCGAATTTAACAGCTAGATTAGGTTTTTTAACAGTTGTTTATAACAGGTCAATTGAAAAATCCTGGCCTGACACATAGATGGCGCTACTAGAATTAAATCAACATATGGATTTTTTTAGTTCTTTTAGTTAGCCCTAACCCTCAAAAGATGCGTATATAAATTTGACAGCTGCCGGATCATTAGTTTGTGAATTGTAGCATATTGAGTGAAGCAACTTTTGTTATTGAAAAAATTAATAAAAAGGAATTTCGCGTGTTGATAAAATTTTGTTTTTGGAAGGAAAAAATACATTTGAAGCAAAACCTTGGCTTGATGACGAGTTTTCGGACACTGTCCCAGGAAAATCTACTATCAAGGATTGGTATGCTAAGTTTAGAGGTGGTGAAATGAGCACCGAAGACGGTGAGCGCAGTGAACACCCAAAAGGCGTTATTACCGACGAAAACATAAAAAAATCCACAAAATGATTTTGAATGACCGTAAATTGAAATTGAATAAAATAGCAGACACTCTAAAGATATCAACTGAACGTGTACATCATATCATTCACGAACATTTGGGTATGAAAAAGCACTGTGCAAAATGGGTGCCGCGCGAGCTCACTTTTGACCAAAAACATGGACGAGTTGATGATTTGGAGCAGTGTTTGAAGATGATCAAGCGTAATCAACCCGAGTTTTTGCGTCGATATGTGACAATGGATGAAACATGGCTCTATCATTTCACACCGAAGTCCAATCCACAGCCACATTTGAAGAAAAAAATGTGCTGCTTCACCAAGTCACAAATCAGTGAAAATGGTGGCAAAATCAATGAATTGGGCTTCGAATTGCTTCCTCATCCGCCGTATTCTCCAGATCTGACCCCCAGCGACTATTTCCTGTTCACAGATCTCAAAAGAATGCTCGCCGGTAAGAAATTTTCGTCGAATGAAGAGGTAGTCGCCGAAACTGAGGCCTATTTTGAAGCAAAGGACAAATCGTACTACAAAAATGGTAACAAAAAGTTGGTGGGTCGCTATAATCAGCGACTCATTCTTGAAGGAAATTATGTTGAATAAAAAAAATAAACTTTTCCAAAAAAATGTGTTTTACTATAGTAGGCTGGGGACTCTTCAATTGATCTGTTATGCTGATCGATATCAACATACATCCTGTAGGAATGTTCGTCGGGTCGGTCAGTCGGTCGAAATGTGTGGCTGCCGCGGCGATTATTTGTCAGAACACTCACTACTATTTTTGGAAGGAATTTGCACGGGAACTAAAAACACTGGTTGAATCAAAGTTGTTTATTCTAACTTACGATTGATACATGTGGTCGATGGGAGAATTGACAGGATATTAGGTTAAGGTGAAGGAAGTACGGTAGCGCTGTGGAAGTGGTACTGTTACAGGGGGACGGTGATAAGAAAAGAGAGCGAGACGTCGTCGTGATGGCCTTTTATACTCCAGAACTGCATGGTACCAATCCACCGGCGTTGCCAACCTTTGTAGTTGTTGATGGTGAATTGGTGGTGGCCTAAAGGGTCGTGGCGGTCGCCACAATCCAAACACCTAAAGTGATTGTAGAAGTTGAAACCTTTATACTGTAGTAAATCTACCAATACAATAAAAATTTTAAAATAAAATGCAGTTGCCAATACGGGAACCATCATAAAAAGCCTGTAAATTGTAAAATATTGAACTGTATTAACTAATAAATCAATAAATCATCCGGGGTTTTGTCTTTCGTACGCAACATCAACGAACAAAAGTCGACGTAAACAATATCGAAAATTATCATCCTATTCACTGACCTAGGCTATCGCAATTTTCTATCGTTCCCAAAATATATTCTGTTGATCTCCTATCTGTCGTCTCACCGCGTTTAAGTGTTTGTTTTATTTGGTCCGATAAGATTCTATTTAAGTGGCGATAAAAATTATATTTGTCGCGTACGTTTCGCAACCGTTCCACAATGTCATGTTATCTCGCGAAAGGTTAGTATTTGAAAAAAAATAATAACACACCCGTGAGATAACCGCCACGGTTTCACTTCCATCCCAAAACAGATATTCACACAAAGTTTCGTTAATTAAAATGATTTATGTACGAAAAGTGCATGGATCAACATGTTATCGTTCATCAAATAACGAAATTACAAAAAAAAATATGACATATGTTCCGATTTAGTAATGATGACCTTTAGAGTTAGTTTTAAGGCACTGGCATCAATAACGGTGACCTAAGTCACTGCTCATTATATTCTACGCACAGTTAATCCAAACCATAGATACATAGGTAAATAAAACAAACAATCATTTAGCCCTAATAGAGACAACTTATTTATTATGTTATTCTTCGATATCTGTTCTTTACGTCTCTAATTCTCATCTATAGATTCCATCGTCTGGAAACATATCCATGGATGTCGTAATTTGAGTTTTGGAAAGAGAGATAAATCGATCGGAGCCATTCCAGGTGAATAAGGTGATTTTTATGTTGACAAATATCAAAAATGTAATTATACTGACAGTTCCGTAAGATAGTGCCTTGACGTGATGCAAAATCCAAGAGTTTTCATTCCGCAAACTTTATATTTTCTTCCCAAACCTAAATAACACTTTTGAAGTTATTATTTTCCTCGTTTTAGCTTCAGTCGATGACCTACCAAAACGAGGCAAATATTCTGCTATATTTCAGTCGCTTTTAAATTCACTGTACCTCTTGAACTGATGATTATAATCTTGCACCTTGCGTCAATATAATATTTCATTAAACATTTATTAAAATTGATCCACTAGAAAGGCAGACAGTGTAAAATGTTCTTTCGACTCTGAATCCTGCCAAATAATCACTAAATTTCAGACTTTTAGAGCTTTACTTCTTCTTTCAGGCAAAAATATTTCTCCTCCTAGTTGCATTTACATCAGAAGAACCTGAGGAAAGCTTGGGATTGGTTTTCATATACTGTTTAGGATTATTAAGGCTAGATATGATGAATTAAGTATACAATATTTAGGAAAATACAGTTTGTATTTAAATATAATAATTTCTCTCCAACTTTCAAACCATTCAATTCCTCTTATGTACTATTCGACCATATAATAGATTATTATTGGCAGAGATTACATTTTAATTATTTACTTAAACTCATCTTTAATTAATTATACCGAACAATCAGTAATTACAAGCTGTTTTTGCAGCTGTTATTATCTCTTTACAATCAAATAATTGTTAAGTTCAAAAACTTGGATTATCTACTAAACCAAAAGACTGAATATATTTGGTAAATATGTTATCAGTATATCTGTGATAACTTCGTTAGCTGAACGTTCAAAATATTTTCTTTTTTACAGTTTGTATTTAAATATAATAATTTCTCTCCAATGTTCAAACCAATCAATTCCTCTTATGTACTATTCGACCATATAATAGATTATTATTGGCAGAGATTGCATTTTAATTATTTACTTAAACTCATCTTTAATTAATTATACCGAACAATCAGTAATTACAAGCTGTTTTTGCAGCTGTTATTATCTCTTTACAATCAAATAATTGTTATGTTCAAAAACTTGGATTATCTACTAAACCAAAAGACTGAATATATTTGGTAAATATGTTATCAGTATATCTGTGATAACTTCGTTAGCTGAACGTTCAAAATATTTTCTTTTTTACAGTTTGTATTTAAATATAATAATTTCTCTCCAATGTTCAAACCAATCAATTCGTCTTATGTACTATTCGACCATATAATAGACTATTATTGGCAGAGATTAAAATTTAATTATTTACTTAAACTCATCTTTAATTAATTATACCGAACAATCAGTAATTACAAGCTGTTTTTGCAGCTGTTATTATCTCTTTACAATCAAATAATTGTTATGTTCAAAAACTTGGATTATCTACTAAACCAAAAGACTGAATATATTTGGTAAATATGTTATCAGTATATCTGTGATAACTTCGTTAGCTGAACGTTCAAAATATTTTCTTTTTTACAGTTTGTATTTAAATATAATAATTTCTCTCCAATGTTCAAACCAATCAATTCGTCTTATGTACTATTCGACCATATAATAGACTATTATTGGCAGAGATTAAAATTTAATTATTTACTTAAACTCATCTTTAATTAATTATACCAAACAATCAGTAATTACAAGCTGTTTTTGCAGCTGTTATTATCCCTTTACAATCAAATAATCGTTAAGTTCAAAAACTTGGATTATCTACTCAACCAAAAGACTGAATATATTTGGTGAATATGTTATCAGTATTTTTGTGATAACTTCGTTAGCCGAACGTTCAAAATATTTTCTTTTTTACAAATGTCATTAAAAATATAAATAAATATCGAAAGGGCATAAAAGTACAATGTCGCCAGTAATAAAATATCATCTCGTATCTACTGTTAAACAGACATATGAACATTTTTATTGTAGGTTCTCGATTGATTCTATAGATAGATACTCAACGGTAACTTTCGTTAAATAACATAACTACTCTTCATTTCATTGGAGATATATCAACTAACTTGCGTTGATATTGTTCAGTTTCAATAATATATATTTAACTATTTTATAACTCAACAAAACTTGTTCCTATTTTGTCTAGAACTTTTAAATGTGAATTCTTCCAAGAAGAAGCAAGAAAATCATTAAATTTAAATAATTAATAACTAGAAATATCCTCTGTAATTAATGAAAACAACCCCACAGTTAAATACCATAGGTCCAAATCAGTATAAGTATTGACTTATACAGCAAAACCTTGTTATCTAATGATAATTTAGATTTATGCCCTATCAGCCAATACATTTGGTTTAGTTTAAGCCCAAGCTGTTTGCGTTTTGTCACTATATGTTTTTTCCATGTCAAACATCGATCAAAATGCATTCCCAGATATTTAACGTTGTCTGCTTGCGGAAGTTCATGGTTATTCAATTTTACCGAGGGACAAGTTCTTCTACAAAGGGTTAATGTCACATGGGTAGATTTTGTCTCATTTGCTTTGATACGCCAAGTTTTAAACCACAATTCGACTTTGTTAAGATGAAGTTGTAGGTTTCGGGTGGCTGATATTGGATGACATGTGTGATGACAAAAACCGCTGTATCATCAGCATATGTTGCACCAGTACTGTTTCTTGAGGTTGGTAGGTTAGCTGCATAGAATAGATATAACAATGGACCTAGAACACTGCCCTGTGGAACACTAGAATATATTGGGTGTAGGTCAGCGTATTCGTCACCCTGTTTGACAATAAAATGTCCGTCTAAGGTATGATTTCATTACAGAAATTAGGATATTAAAAATAACCTAGTCTTCACCAAGAAAAAAGAAGCAATTTAGGAGTTGTTGAAACCGAAAATTCTTCGTTGTTTCTCATCGAGCCATCTATTTATTATCAACCTTCAAACAGAATAATGTGTAATGAATGTACGTGATATTTATACAAATTGGAAGTAAATATTGCGATTTCATATCGAGGAAGTGTGGCAGCCATTACTTCGTTCCTGTATGTCATAAACCTTACGAAATCGAACGTTGCGAAAGGAAGCTATTGCACCGGCACCTCCACGAAGTCAAAAACACGAGTATGTTTTCCAATAGCGCTGGCGCTGAACAAAAATTTCAACCAGACTAAACCTTGCGGCCGATCTAACGAAACGTCAATATTTATTCCTTCAAATATAAAACAAAACACGCCTGTTTATACTGGGGAATCGACTTTTTTTGGGCAATATAATTAAATGATTGCGCGGGGATTGGAATTCGCTGGCGATGGCATTTGAACAATTTCGTTTTTCATTCCAATTTCAACATTGGTATTGTGCCAAATCCTAGATAATATAACATAACGGTCTCGTTATCATTCAAATGCTCTTTTTTGAGGCGTTGTGTGCTCGATATCGATGATTTTTTAATTATATGTCGCGAGATAATGAATCTGTTAATTTTCGCAATAAGATTCTGGTCTTTTTCGGTCAATTTTCCCGCGTGCTGAGTGTCTACTAATTTTCCAGTCTAGAATTCAGGTCTAGGTTTCGAGGACGGCGTTGTTGAATGAGCTTTTATGACGATGAGTCGGAAAAACACATTTCTTTTCCAAACTATTTCTGTAATTAGGCGTTTCCGTCCCACTTAATTATTTCGTATTCGATAGATTTTCGAAATATGTATACGTATATCAGTTATGAAATGTTTTAATTCACTTGAAACTGTTTTAATAAAAAAAAGGAGTGGCGATTTGTTGAATCAACAACCGACCCAATTTTATTCTAATATAAACGAAAACCATATATAAGCACCGATTTCTTAGAACAATCTGCTACAAAGTTTTGATGTTCCCGAATTCCACAGTCCATGGCATGGGATTTTGTTTCCGCAGCGTCAGCATTTCTAAATCATAAGAATCTATGGACTAGGAGCGTTTTTCCAAATTTAACGAAACATTTTATGTGAAAATCGGTGTGTGATTTTGAAGTGTCATGACCAATAAATATTCTTAGTAATTAATTCAAGACTTCTAATTCATCCCAATTGATATTATGGTGTCAATATTAGAGGTAATTTAATTAAATAATTCGAATTTAGAAAAGTTATCTTGGACCTATTCTTAAACATTTAAAATATGAATATATGCAAAAAGTCGATTTTCTCAGATTTCTCGCCAATACAAATACAGACGCAGTACAATACAGATAAAGATCCAGACAATAAATTATTGATGAGTGCTTAGAACCTTTCAAAAGTAATCAGGTTTAGGATCTGTTAGCTTCTTAATGTATATAATAACACTATTCTATTAAAAAGATCCCACAGAGTTAAGAGCAATAGTAACAACAAATAAAATGTCATGACAAATACTTGATTGATAAGAATATTTTGTTTTAAAACTAAGAATATTTTGTTTGTTTTAAATAAGTTAGAAATTTTCACTTTTTGCACTGTATAATCATTGGGTTCAAGTTTTTGTATGAATTCGACTGTGTAAGCATGAAGACACAGACCTTTACTTACGTTCATAATGTCAACAACACTCAAATTTATATTTTAACCATATATTCTATGAAATTTACACTATTTTTTTCTCATAGAGTTTAATTTAATTATATTAACTTAATTTAACTTTTTTAACTCTTTTTATCTTAATACATTGTTGCAAGTAGTTCTTGACTAACCCACAATTTGTTGTTTACAATAATCTAAAACCAAGAATATATATAGGAAAACCCATAAGCCTTACTTAGTCTATATATAGTCTGTTCAAAGTTATTTTGTACATACGTCATCTAAATTTGTGGCGTCAAAAACTCTGAGTTTTAGTTCAGTTTGGCTTTGACATACAACAAAATTCTCATCTAAATTAAATAATTGAACAAAAATACTGTTATCAAATATAATTTATTTGAACATTATAGTACATCTAAAAATTGCAGATAATTATACAGCCACAATAGTTTATAGGTTAGAGTTATAACCTCTTATTACTATTGCTTTCAAGAATTTTCCATACGTCTGATAACTGGACGACTTTGACAGGTTCATTCGTTTAAGCGATCGAATCAATCAATCAACAGCATTGTGTTTCTTTTTAACTAGAATAAAATGAGAAAGAAAATAGTGTCTCATACCAAAACGAATTTACAAATTGCGGCAGGCAATACATTAAACATCTTGATGGCGTATGTACAAAATAGCTTTGAATAGATTATACTAATAAAATTCCCCTATTAACACTGATGTTTTTTCTATTAGATACACTTTATACTATTACTACACTACTAGACAACATGGTTGGATCCTTTTAAGTCTGCAACACCAGCCAAGAGTTGCAATACGTCGGTATTAGCGTGAGAGTTTAGTCTCTTATCGTGCCCCTGCAATTCTTTAGATTTCATGAGCAACAGTGGGTGTCTGAATGTGTCCTCAGTGTAGATCCATAGCAGTATGAAAATTTGTTTATACAACAACTTATTATATACGGATAATTGAGATTTTCTTCCAAGTTTTTCTATATTTCAACTTCATTTATTTCCCTTTTAATGTACTTCCTCAAACGAAGTTTTGCATCTATGTTTATCCCAAGGAACTTAGTCTTATTGCCTTATGAGATGACTATGTTATTCATTGTTATTGTTGTATATGGAGTCATCGATTTTCTTTGGTTAACTTAATCTCCTGCCCTGGTCCAATTATTTATATTATTGCTTGTCTCTTGTAAAGTGTTTCATGGTTATATGTAATCATATTACGAAAATGTAGCCATGGTGATATTTTCCATCAGTGGTACATTACACGTGTATGTCATAAGGATCGTAGTGAAAGCAATTGTAACAGTGAAATAGGTGTGTGATATTTCAATTCACTTGAGGACTTTCCTGATTTTGGGAATACGAACAAAGACAAAAAACGTTATTCTTCAGCATGACGACGCTGGACCACTCATTGCAAAACCTATAAAAGCATAAATGCAAATATTAAAATTGGAAATGCCACCACACCCGCCTTATTCTCCAAATCTTGCTCCTTCTAATTACTACTTGTTCCGATATACGAGTAGTGGCATGCCATAAAATTGGCCCATTTTATCCCATATATTTTAGATAGATGGTTTTTCGATATGGAATCCGTAAATTGCCTGAAAGGTGAGAAGAAGTATTGGCTATTGATGGAAAATAAAATACTTTTCGCCAATTTTTCACAATAAAGCTTCACATGGAAGAAAAAATCCTTTAAAACTAATTTATAGGCCTAATAACATAGTAAAAATCAAAATTGTGTTGTGGAATCTACAGAGAGTGAGTAGAATGTGATAAATCACCCCAACCATCTCAAAAAGTGAAAAGACATAAAAATGCATAAAACTAAAACTGCTATATCTCCGAAAATAATTTAAATTCGGAAAAATCCTCTTAATTACACATTTTTAAAGGGTTAGTCTTTGAAAATGTATTTAAAAATACGATCCCAAAAGCAAAAGGTCGATGGAGAAACGGCCAGTATTAGAGACCCGATTTCCTGCTGACGAGAAAGCTCTCGAATCGTGGGCACCTACCTTTGTTGGCGCGCTCCGGCTTCCTCCTCGGGAATCGGACGTATCGGCAACGCGGCGTATCGCAAATTCGCCTGCATTATAACGCATACATCGGCAGGACCTTGGACCGTTCAAACACCCCGATTCGCGTCGCCATGTCCCCCCTCCGCCCCGCCCCGCACCCCGGCGTTGCAAGTGCAATGATATAATTATAGAGGAAGAGGGGCGATGCGCGGGGCGGAGGAGGAGGCGGCGGTCGCAAACGGGCATCGCGAAATAAATTGACCTTGGAGTGAAAACAGTAGACGAATGTTACAGTGTCCTTTTGGACGTGCACATATTTTTACTCTTTCTCCTCTTCTTCTCTCCGTTTTCCGTGCATGGGTCGTGTCGTCGTGGTCGACCCCCTATCCCGCGTACCCCCCTCTTTTTTTCCTCTCCTATTATCGGAGGCTTCGAGTGGCAATCGACGACAATGTTCGACGTCAACAACCAGGAATAGAATCGGGGTTGATATCGCATGATTTATTTCGCGCCGTTTTGCTTTGTATCCGCGGAGGGTTTCCTCTTTGCCTCTTTTGGCGTTTATTTTCGTCCGGGATATCCCGTTATTTAAAATGACTGTTAAATATAGGCCTAACACTTTTTTCTGTCGTGGTTTCGCAATCTTCTGCTAGTCTTAAATATTAAATATTTAGGGTTTGAAGCGAATCATTGTCCTGTTATTTAAAATGTTATTCTTACTCTAAAACAATATATCATAACTTAAAAGACTGCTAAAAATACTTTTAAAGTTACTTTAATATATTTTCGATTATTCAACCAAACTTATTTTTCCAAAAAACTTCTAAATCAAATAACTTAATTAACTCATATTATTAATTTAGTTAACAAGCAAATTGGTTTAATTTGAAAGATAAGAGGTTTTTAAATTATCATAAATTTGAAAAAAAAACAATATTTATAACCTATATTAAACTAATTAAAAAAAACTACCCTAAAATGTACATCCAAAGATAAATAACAAACGGAATACACACATTTTTTGGGATGGATGGATTAGCACTTTAACAATACATTTAAAATTAGTTTCGAATATTCAGACAAAATCATTAATATTTTTTCATATATTTCATTATTATACAAATTATGTAACTATGTATTTTCCCGATAGGTATTTTAAGTTTCTCTAAAATTAATTTCAAAGGTTTTTTAAATTATCAAAGGTTGGAAAAACTAATAATTGTAACCTATACTAAATAATTTAAGAACGAAAATTTGTCCTGAACTGCACATATAAAGCTATATAAAACAAAGCACATTTTTGGGATTGTGTTATTTAACGAAAACAATATATTATTCTTTAAAAAACCATATTGGTTCAATTAGATTTAAAATTTGTTTCGAGTATTCAGACAAAATAATTAACGTTTTTTCTTTCTAAACATGTAGCTTTATTATATCACCAATCAAGTTAAAAACGATATATTTTTCAGTTTTTCTTAAGACATAGAAAATATTTTAATTATAAATTTGTTTGAAAGTTTAATTTAAAAGATATAAACCCTTATGTATGTTTTTAAGTTGGAGTTTTCCTATTAGAAGAAAAAATATGTTATTATTTAAACAAATGTATTAGTTCAGCTTAAAATATATATTTAAAATTGTTTTAATAAGGTTTGGAATATTGAAGCAGAATCATTAATTATTTTCCCTAACTTCTAAATCACATAATTATATCTCCAATTAATTTAAAAAATATATTTGTTTTTTCCGTATTTTTAACGAAGCTAAAAACTTTTTCTTTTTTACGAGGAGAGCATTTTGAAATGTTAATTTGGTTGAAAATTAATTTTGCAATATAAAAACGTTAGTATATATTTTTAAATTATCATGGAATAAAATGCAAAAGATATAATGTAACCTATGTTAGAATTATTAAAATTAAATTTACCCTTTACTGTATATTTAAATGAATGACAGGAAAGATACATTTTGAGACTTAAAAAGAGCTTACGAAATAATTTTTTCAGTTTAGGTAATAACCTAAGGTTTAACGGTCTTAAAGCAGGATAATAACACGATTGTTTGGTTGAAAACGACCATTTTTGGGTCTTACTATTTTTAATTATAGCAGTGGTTAACTATTAAGGTGAAAATAAAGTTAGTTTTCATGAAAAATTCGACGAATCGGTTGCATAACTATCAATTTCTCTGATAACAGAAAACGAACGACACTTCATAGTCTTAGAATGTTTACGTCGTTAAGACAACAACAAACAACGCTATTTAGGTTTGTACGTCCTGTATACGAGCCGACGCATCCTCCTTTTCGCACAAACCTAATCCCCATTGACCTTGTGCTGTATCAATAACCCCATTCTGTTTGCAACAGATAATTTCTCTCTGCTTGAAGTAATGATATCGACTGCATCTTGCCTCGGCGTTGCCAAGTCGCCCGCCGATTGTATAACGCTGGTGTATCGAAACAAATGATAACGGAGCTGCTGTTTAAATAAAGATAAAGGCGAGCAGAAAAACGTAAAATTGTTATGTATTTATTTTAAAAAAATCATTAGGAATTTTACAGCCCTTGCTTATCCCCGCATGAAAATAATTCAAATGGTTATGAATATTGACCATATTGATGTTCTACATATGGTGTTGGGCGGAAATACTTTCGCAATAGTCGAAAAGTAAATACCAATTTAAAATAGCAGTAAGGTTTCCTGCGAACGCAAGATATGGAACCGAAAAAGCCGCAAATCTAAAAATAGTTATTTCCGTGGCCCGAACTTAAAAATACACTGGCTGCTTTCGTGTACGCTCTCGCTACTGGCGAGCAGTGTCAGCTCGGGCTTCGGCGATTGGTCGAGGAATTTGCCATTTGGCGCCAATGGCGGTCGAGCTACTTGAAGGGTGTTCTTGTTGATGGGATGGAGGGGGGTTGCCAATGAATGCTATTTTTGACGCGTATAGATAATGGGGTGGATTCGAAATATCACATTTTGTTTCGATAAAAATGAACGACAGAATGTTTGGAGGTCTGCTCATGCGCACTTCGTTTATTTTTAAATCATAATTGATATTTACAAATCTCTTTTGAATCTAGCTTTATGCCATTAACATAATTTTGTAAAGATTGCAAAGTGGTAGTCTAACGTCAGGGTAACATCCCAATCTGTCTCAGTTCTAATCACTAAAGATGTGTCTTTTCATGGTAGAAAACAATCTTCTGCTTGGTAGGAGCAGCTCGTGATGCACAATTCCTTTTCAATCCCTCCAAATATCACCTTCTTTGGTGTCAATGTGGGCATTGTGATCGTGTGTAAAACTTCTCCATAGTTTGGCCACAAAAAGTAAGCAATTGCTTAATATATCGAGTCTTGGGGCATCAGAAACAGCATCAAAAAAAAATGTTAGCACGTGAAAGGCTGTTCGAAAATCTCTCTGTTACTTATGGATGGGGTAGCCCCATAGTTGTGGATTACTTAAGGTATCAAGTAGTCTGAATCCGACACTGGCAATAGGTTTTGACTGAGTAGTGACGGACGCTTCATATGTAGAACATATTTATGGAGATATATTATAATAGGGCTTAGGAAAATACTTGTCCATCGTTCTATATATTATATATATCCTATATATTATATATATATATATATATATATATATATATATATATATATATATATATATATATATATATATAATTCACAAGTTTTTATTTATTAACGTATACAAGTTTTTAAGAAAAAAATCAATAAACTAATTAACCTCAATTATATTACAGAACATTCAAAATATCATATTAATTTGTTGGAAAATCTTCATCATGTATTTCTGTCAATTAACTTTTCTGTTTAAATCGACGAAAAGGACGAATTGTTTTAATATCCAGCTTATTCGCCAGATTTAGTTGCTGTGGACTTTTCTGAAATTAAAAAAAATCGTTAAAAATAATGTTCAACAAAACATCAAACATCTGCACATGGCCATATACATTTCGTATTCCAAATACATGCATTTTAGTAAAGGTAACTTATATTTGAAAATAAGACCAAAATATTAATTATAAGTATCTTAACCAATATAATTTTGTTTAAGTAAATGAACCCCTTCAAAATAATTAAATTTTTAATTGATGGTACGTTACAAATAACTTTTGAAAGGGCAACAAAATTTGGCAAAATTTTGGCTTATATATATATATATATATATATATATATATATATATATATATATATGTATGTACACATATATATACATATATATACCTCTTACCAAGTTTAAACTGTGAGTAATATTTTTATGATTTCTTCTGTTGTATCTTCTAAAAAACTGGGATTTTTCTTCCAAGGAAAACGACGTCTCGTTTTTTTATTTCCACACAAACACTGGATACACAACACTTTTAAGACTGAACATACGTTATATCCAAATAATAGTGATTTTAATTAAAGCACAAAACTGCTGAACATACGCTTTGTTAGACACACAAAAATGCTATCATAAACAAACAGAAACAAACCATACAAACAAACAATCGGGTAATAGAAATGAGCCAATCAAATGCCTTTGTAGGGCAATCCAAACGAACCAATGCTAAAAGTGGTCTCAGTATCTGTATTAGTGGGACCATGCGAAACGAACGTTAAACCTCTATATAATACTCTATGTCTATAACCAAATTAAATGCCCTTCAAATGATTAATTTCCTATACTGTAAATCAAAGTTGATAATATCAACTATCAATTAAGCTGCAGCCAAAATGTTTATCATCAACATGCTATAATTGCATCAAACCGTGATATATTTATATATAAAATAGTACCGTTTGCCGGGCAATAAAAAAGCGATAGTCCGAGTAAAACGATGAAAGCAAAAGTTGACAGGCCCTCCTCTCTTCGTCCGCCGCCTTCTGCTCCGTAACTTCTGTCTTCCTCGTTACCGTGGTCCGCGTGCACCCGCGCGCCATCTCGTTTCGTCTCTCGTTTTGCACCGTTCGTTTTTTGTTGTTATTGTTGCGCCCACGGGACGGCCGTCTGCACTGGATGCACCACGAACCAATAACATGGCGACTGTGGAATCGTGGCTGCTTCGGTCACTAGTTCAGCGACCCGCTGGCAGCGCCTTTCCGCGATTTCAAGGTCAGTCTAAAACGCCAGACAGCCCAACGTTCGGCTTCCGTTTGCAACGTTGCCGTCCGTCCCGTCGGTCCGTGTCGCCAATCCGTCCAGTTCCCCGATACTCCCCCCTTCCTCTCCCCCTGGGACCGGCACGACCGCGCCGCCGTCCCATCTACCCCGCAACACATTAACACAATAATCCACATCGCCAAACGCGTATCTAGTTCTTAGTTTTCGCCCTTCTATAACAGTTTAACCGATCCGTCAAGTTCTAGCCATGCTCGCTCGCGAATTCTTGAAGAATGTTTACCAGGAAATAATCCTGTCCATTCTTTGTCGTTGTTAACATTAACCATCATCTGGACCATAATTAAATGGCTTCTTCGGGAAAAGTTAAACAAAATCGCTTTTTAAAATAGTTTATTTCTTATAAAAATGTTATTGATAAGCTGCAAAGTACCAGACTCGTTCGAAAATAAGCGAAATTTTTATTCGTCTACATTAATGCTTATCTCTGTTACAAATTACTTTGTGTTCCTGAGAGGCAGCAATTGATAACACCACTTTTGGTCTGAAACAAGAAATAAATTTTATTTACACTTCTATTTCCAGTCCGAGTCAAACTACAACTCCCTCTACTAGTTATTCGTCTTCTTTTTTATTTAAGAAATTATACTGTCCATCCCTTGTCGTTTTTAACTTTAACCATCTTTCGAACCGTCATCATATGGCTCCTACCCGGTCATTATTTCGCTTACGGAAAAGATAAACAAAATCGGTTTTTAAGATAGAGAGTTTATTTCCTATAAAAATGTTATTGATACGCTGCAAAATACCAGACGCGTTCGAAAAATAAATGAAATTTTGGTTTGGTACAAGAAAGAAACTTTATTTTCTATCCTCAGTACGAGTTAAACTACAACGTAAATAATTCCACCTCGTATACTTTAGAAAAACATAATAAACATCGTAGATCGCATTTAAAACTTTTTTTTTCTGTTTACATACAGAAACATCCAGTCGATCCCGTTACATTATATCTAATCAAAATATTTTTAGATTTTATCTCTTTTAAAGCATAACATTATAAACACGTTTATTTCTCCTCCAGATTTAGACCCCTACCAAACCTACTTACTGCAAACACAACAGCATCACGTGAATCACCCCCACCAGTCCGTGCATCACCATCCGCATCACCCGGCCGCGTCGCCCTTCACTACCCCCTCGCCCCCGTCGCCGCCGCTCAGACACGCCGGCATCCCCACGTCGGTGATCCAGGCAGCCTCCAGTTCCGTCTTCGACGATCCCTACTACCTGGGATTCTCGCCCCGGAAACTCAAGAAGGTGAAGAAACAAAAGGTAAGCGCTCACCTCGAACGACAACCGACAATCGATGGTACTATACGCGATGTCTTTTTGCAGGTTGGCGAACCAGGAACGGCGCCCAAACGGAAAAGTCGCGAGGGTTCGACGACGTATCTCTGGGAATTTTTGCTCAAGCTCCTGCAGGACAGGGAATACTGTCCCAGGTACATCAAGTGGACCAATAGGGAGAAGGGTATCTTCAAACTGGTCGATTCCAAGGCGGTATCCAGGCTGTGGGGTATGCACAAGAACAAGCCCGACATGAATTACGAGACCATGGGCAGAGCTCTAAGGTAAGTACGCGAAATTATCGATTCCCACTCCGTATACTAAAACCGTGTTCTTGTTCGATCAACAGGTACTATTATCAGAGAGGAATCTTGGCCAAAGTGGACGGCCAGCGTCTGGTGTATCAATTCGTCGAGGTACCCAAAGACATCGTCGAAATCGATTGTACGGGAGCGGCGTGAACGATCCCGAAACGTCCCAAGTCACTCAGTAACACTTTTGTTTTCCTTCTGTCCAAAAACATAGTACAAGCAAAGACTATTTCTTTAGAGGTAGCTATTTATTGATAACCGTTTCGGACAACATACAACGAAAGTAGTGTTTCAAGGTAGTAATCGACTCGGCGAACAAACAAAAAAAAACAAAATTAAGAGAGAAGAAATTACACGCGAAACTGAAGAAGACTGTGCAGTTCTGATTCGTTTTTGATCTCGGTTTTTATTTAACTCAGATTGGTTGTGACGGACGATCATACTTTAAAACGGTTGTGGTAGTTAATGTAAGGTTTTTTTTACGGTATCTGTGAGAAACGAAATTGATTCACCCTCCTCCATCGCGAAGTCGCACGGTGTATGGAGTAAATGAGATATTGGTGCAATATAGCAAGAACCTTATGCCTGTAAATCGTATGAAAAATGCTCAAACCACATAACTTTTTATACAATATATTTTCATCGAATACTCCAATTTTTTCGAGGAATGTTCCTGATGAAGATGACGAAGAGGTGTTGTTTAACACTAACAATATCAGTTGACTGTGAAAGGTGCCTAATGAATGAAGAGAATGGTATAAGCAGATTTTTACATATTTACTTCTTGTTGTAGATTAATTAAATATATTGATCTCGGATTTTGATTTACTATAAAAAAAAAGAAAAACATGTACTTAGATGGATATAATAATAACAAGCGTCCTTTGTATGATAACATGCGAAATATCCTGTTTAAACCAGACCAGATAACGGACGCTTGTATGTTAACTTTAAGAGAACCCTTAACTATAACGAACACCCTGTAAAATAAATGTTTAATGTTTTTTATTTTGTAATAGTATAAATGTACAATTGTATAGTATTTATTTTATTATTTTTGTTTTTCGGAGAAGCAAAAAGGAATACGTTTTGTGATTTTTAAAAAAATTCGTTAGTAGTGTTGAAAACAGTTTTCAAAAATATTTAAAATAACAAACTCGTCCATGTACCTAAAATCAGTGTCTTTTCAACGATCAATTGCTTTGTGCTTTAGCATCAAAAAACTTAAGAGAAATCAACAATAGTGCAAAATGAATTCAGGTTTAAAAAAAATGTATCTTTTCTACAATACAAAGAACTAAATATATATCTGTTACAATCTAGAATACTTAATGTACAATATCTCCGTGACTATAGAATGAAATAATAATAAATTTTATATAATAATTTAAAACGATCGTAGATATAAGATGAGTGGATTTTTTATACGAAATTTAGGAAACTTTATTGGTGATCCAGTTTGATGAAAATACTCAAGACCCTACTAAACTGCATCATCCATGTTAGCGACTATTTAAAACACATGTTATGAACAGTTTAAAGAGGCATGTTAAATTTCTCCATATAGCCTTTATGAATAACAGAAATATGTGCCCTTTCCCGAAGGCATTTCGGGAAAGTTCTTTGTCCTAGACAAACGAATGTTCTAATAGATTGAAAGTTGATAAAATAAGGAAAATTTTGAATTGGTGATAAATGTTAATATTATTGTTTGTATATAAAATAGATTTTTATTGTATCGGATCAACATCATTAAATAAAAAAAAAACATATTTTAAGTTGATCGTAAGGAAGGAAATATGTTTTTAAATAATTGTATATGTTTATATATAGGTTAAGACAGGTAATTTTATTATATAGTTTATGTCATATTTTTGTCTTTAAAAAATAAAGTTCCAAAAATATGTTTTTAGTGTTTCATTTACCAATAGTTGGGATCTTCTCACGATTACCAATTTTAAATAGAAAAACGTTTTTTATATATATCAAACGTTTATCTTAACACTAAACAATTATTATTCTATTGTTTTTTCTCCTGAGACATTATTAATATTTTTTGGATATTTGAAATTAAACTTTGTTAAAATAATAATTAAAATATATATTAATTATAAGAACTAACGATGAAATCTAATTAATTTTGTTGTCAGAACACAAGTATTTAAATCAAATTAATATATGCCGGCGCCACCTATTGACACATTGACATAGAATAAGCTATATAGTAAAAAAGGAAACTGTAACAGATCAAATATTAAATTTAGATAGGGGTTTTTATGTTTGACTGAACTAAAATTTTAAATAGTGTCTCCCACTAAAATTGTGTAAAACTTTTAGGTATGTTTTTACAGGAGAAAACAAAGAAAGCATTTTCTATGTTAAGGGTATGAGTGATTTATAGTAAGGTAGCTGTGAGATTGTCATGATTAAATTATGTATTCTTATGCGTGTGTCTATATAGAATATTATTAAGCTTTTAGACCATTTTATAGTTTTTTATAATAAAGTACAAAAATAACTGTGAATATCAGAAACTCTACAATTAGATACATTATCTCTGTTTTATAATACTCTTCAAAAATCATTTTAACCGTGATGATGTTTCATTGGATGTCTTCTGGACGATATCCCATTCGGCCTGTCAATGTTTAATAAAACTGTTGGAGGTAAATCGCTAAAATTTGTCCCATTACAGTCCACCTGTGACATATTGAACATGTATGATACATCGATATCATACCGCGGCAATTTATCTCTTAAATAGGATATGACGTTTATGCCAAGTGTGGATTCTCTGCTCATTATGAAACTCGACAGATATCTGGAATGTAAAAATGGAACGTATATAATAACAGAATTTAAATGGCGCTTAAGAAGGTATATGGATTTGGAAATATATTTTATTGCCATTTAGATCCTCTCTCTCAAAATTCGAGTTTTACTGTTATCGAAATGTTATAATACTCATAATGTTATAATACCTTGGTACTTTGGATTTTTCTGCACAGTGAAGCAATAGTGCCCAGGATATATAGTCGGAATCCAATACGTATGTGTTATAAACACCTTCATCTAATAAAAAAAGATCTTATAATAATTATGAACTTAACTGTTCTGTTTGCTATTATAATATTGTTCTATCTAATTATATTCAAAAAATTGTATGTTATTATTTTTTGAAGCATTTCGTATGAACTTTAATAATCGGAAATCATTTATTTACAAGTGTCCTCGGAATGAGCCCAATGAGCAGGTTCCGCGGGGTTCGGAATGACCCAGGTGATGTTCCCTAATAGTTGTTCATTGATGGGATCATCGGTGAAACTGTAGGTGAAGTTCATTGTGATGACATCGTTGGAGGACATCGTGAAGTCGGCACGCATACATCGATAGGCCAAAGCTTCTTCTGAACTGGCGTAGTATTCGATGACATACCATTTTCCCAACAACTGCAAGAAAATTTAGTTATATTCAAATTAATATAAAATAGCGAATGCGTTAAAAACAACTTCAAAAAAACTGTTATTCATAGTTATATATATGTTCTCAATAGTATCTCGTTGTATAAAGAGCATGGCATATTATAACTAAAATTTGGTAGTAACAGAAAATGGTGAAGGAAATTTTTTTATAGTATATTGCTGTATAATAATTTAAAATAAACCGTTTCACTTTTTATGATAAAACTGTTTATTTTAATAAAATAGAGTTCAATAAATGATATTATATAGTTATGTACGCGTTCATAATTACTTCTAACTTTATATAAGCCATACTAAAATGGCAATGGTAACAAAACATGGCGAAAGCGCTCAATTACAATACAATTCAGTATACTTATTTAAAGTTAACTCTTTAATATTTATATCAAAATTGTTTCTTTCAGTATTACAAATGTAAACAATAATTTTATATTGTAATGTATGTGTTTTTAATTATATCTATTTTTAAATAGGGCATATTGAAAATAACAAGAAAAACTTAAAATGGCGAAGGCGCTTTGTTATATCACAATGATTTAAAATAAACCCTTTTAGAAATTATTTAACATTTTTTTGTTGCGGCATTGTAAATGTAATTAGCATTTCGATTGTAGTCCTCCAAATTATAACGAATTATTTTTATAGTATAACCATAATGCCGTACTTACATCTTCCACATTGAAATTCCTGATGGCTTTCACTAAAGGACATTTAGTTTTATCCTCCGGCCGTCTTCGGTAGGACTCCACACAAATTATTAAAACTAACAACGAAAACACTAACGAAAATCGAGCCATTTAATTATTTTTACAAAAAAAAATATTGGTGTGAATAGAGAATGAAATATTTTATGGGAGAGCTAAAATTTATTTATCAAAAAAATACTGTTCCGCCGACGGAAATAATGACATTTCTGTTCGTTTATCAACAAAGTTGTGGGTTGTTTGAAACACAACTGGTGTATAAAAATATATTTTGATAATTATTTTTCTTTGAATAAACTACATAAAATAAGTAATAACATACCTGATTTTTGGGAATTCTGGTATAATAGTCATGAAAACAATATGTATATATATCTAAATCTATTTCTATGAAGTATATCCTTAACTACCCATAAAAGCCAACATTCTCGGTTACAACAGTGTCTGTTTAATATATTCAATATTTAAAAACATTTTATTTTAATTAAATAATCGAGAATTTCGGAATCCAAATGAAATATATGAAGTAACATTATTAACAAATAAAATAATACTGATTAAGACTATATCAATTTGGTAAGGTTATGGCGAGTGCGCCGGGAATCTATTTCATAATTTTTTAAATTGCTGTTTAATAGATTTTTGGAGTTATATTTTCAATTAGTTGCGTTTTAATTGGTGTAGGAATAATCGGATAGTATTTCGAAGAAGATCCAGAGGACAGTGATATGGTATAACAACTCAAATTGGGTTGTAAGAGTCACACGTATTTAATGTTAAGGCTGGTCATCGTTAAATCGGTTTTATATCGAATAATGGCCTGGACTGTCGGTACTTTTTATCGTCTCGTGTCCCCCCTGCCTCTCTCCTGATTATCGCTGCGTACTTGTCGGCTTCTTCCTCTTTAACTCGAAGCGTCTGTGTCAAGGTCAATCGACATTCTTTCGGATGATGGGTGCGGATCGTTGACCTACTAATTTATTTCAACTAAATGCGTTCCTTGCTCATCCTCCTTCTGCTCGAACCCAAACACCTTCGGATGTTTGGTAAATATTTCAGTGCGCTTTTCCGAAAATTACTCTTCGTTCGTAACAATGCTGGTTCTTTGATGTTTAATGAACATTTTTGTATGCCTAGCTGTTTCTGACGACCTCTTGTGTATATCTTTCATCAGGTCTACACTTTCTTTTATGAATTAGGTCAAGTATGCTTTATATGTTACCAGATATATATGCGTTGTTGTACGAACAATTTGGGCATTCTATGTTCTATACTATACTATATATATAAGTTTTATTCCCACAGTGTTAGATATATTAGTTGATAAGAAACATTGTTCTAGTTACATTTTACACATCCATCACTATATTTTATAGCCAAATTATGATTTTTATTAAGGTTGGATTGCTAAGGTGACACATCGTTAAACAGAAAGAGGACAAACCAGGTTTTTTTGCAGAAATCATCTTATCTCTAAATTAATTTTAAAGGATTAAGGGACAGATTATGTTACTGTGTACACAACCAGTACGTTTGTGATCAACTTCATGTAGAAGTAATTTTGTTGAACAGCGACATTGACGTGAATGTTTTGTTTTGACAGTTTTATTGGTTAACGAAAACATCGATATGTTAATACATGACTTGCGAAACTCCTGAATATATTGGATGTAATTCTGTGAGTTCATCGTTTATATATATAAACTAGCTGACCCGACAGACTTCGTCCTGTCAAAAAGATTTGTAATGTGGCAGTTTTTGTGCCTACGTATTTTAAAAAATTCTCCTGAACAGAACCATCACCCTGGTGATAGGGCGTTGTGAATAAAAAATAATTAAATAAAACATATATAAGGATTGAAAAGTAAGTAATCGCTTTATTGTTAATCATGTGAATCATAATTATTATTATTATTATCATTATATTGCTTTGTGGTATACGATGTTTTTTGTTTGATTACCTGGCGCATAGATAAACAAATCTGATGGTTTTCCAACACGGGAACAGGCAACATACAATTGACCATGTGAGAAACATGGGTTTTCTAGATTAATACCACAAACACTTAATGATTGCCCCTGGGACTTGTTTATAGTCATAGCAAAAGCAAGCCGTCAACATGTCTATAGGAAATTTGCCATTACCAATGTCAATGAGTTGTTTAGAGAATATGTTTCCAGATTGGTCATTTTGCAACTCGACACGCATATTCTTGCTTAAATGAAGTACTTTAACATGTTTCCACAAATTGGAGGACTTTAGACATGCATTGAGTTCATCAGCTGGCGTTGATCGTGGAATCACTGGCAATGTTTGACGAAAATCTCCTGCTAATAAAATCATTGCACCACCAAATCGGTTATTATTGCTACGTAGATCTTTTAAGGTTCTGTCTAAAGCCTCCAAAGATTTTTTATGTGCCATCGTGCATTCATCCCAAACAATCAATTTACATTGCTGCAAAACCTTTGCCATTGCAGAGTTCTTCGAAACGTTGCAGGTTGGAGTTTCATTGCTTTGCATATTTAATGGCAATTTTAGTGCTGAATGGGCTGTTCGACCACCTTCAAGCAAAGTTGCTGCGATTCCCGACGAAGCGAGTGCAAGTGCAATTTTATTTTGTGAGCGAATTGTTGCTAATATTAATGAAATAAAAAAAGTTTTTCCTGTACCACCAGGTGCATCTAAGAAATAAATCCCTCCAGTTTCATCATTTGTTACTTTCATAAGAGTTTCAAATACATACTTCTGTTGTTCATTTAACAGTGGAAGATTTGTTTGAATTTATTCTTTCAAAGCGTTGAGATCATACAGTCTTTCTCGATGCAACTCTTGGTTAAAAGCGTCATGCATTGGACGATTGGGCGCGGTCAGGCCTAATTGAATTAATAGTTTGTTTGACATTATCAAGCACATGTCCTCAATTGAAATCAATGCTTCATTGTAAATTTCTTCACTGATTTGTATATTTGGATTTCCCATTCTATTCCGTATTTGATACAAAATATCATCACACATATAATATTTGTACTTCATCCACAAATCAATTGGGTTTGATGGGAAGCATGTAGATATGATTATAGAAAACAATGTTCGTATTTGATGAGTGTGTGATGATATTACAGCATCATTGAGAGTTTGATCCCAATGAGCGTCATTTTCAAGCAATTGCAAACGTTGACAGGCTTCTCTGTAGGATCCACACAATTCACCATCAACAGTTCGTAACTGTTGGAATGATGTTGGGCCACGTACATTGACTAATAGCAGTCGTAAATAAAAACATTCATCATTGCTTGGATGTACTGAATAAATCCGGCCAATCGCATCGGTGGAATATACATCTGTATATCCTGGAACTGGTTTTCCTTGTTTCCGTCGTATAAATCTCCTTGAGGATTGATTCCAGGTATAATATTTTGGCATTTCAGAATATAGCAATGTTTGTGCGAAATCATCGTTTTGGCATGTCTCAAAAAAACTGGTTAATGTAGTAGATGGTGGCTGAGCAGCTCTTTGTACTGCGTTCTGTGCTGTAAAATACACTCTTTGTCCATTTTCTAAATGCACAGCTAAGTGAACAACAGAAGGGTGTCTCTCATGAATAGGAAAAGAAAATATTCGCCAAACTGCTTCATTACTACTGACATAGCGGCCCATTTGGTATTGGGTAACTTCATCATTAGAATTCTCTGCACCAATTCCAATCACAGCCATATCACTCCCTTTGGTTACATATTTGCAAATGTATTTAATCGATTTCACTGAATGGCAAGATTCAACGTTGATGTGTGCTTTGAATGTCTTTGATAAAATGGGTGAATATGGAACAATCCAACGATTATCTATTTCAATATCTTGTTAATTTAATTTGACAATTGTTGATTTTCCATTGTCTGCTGTCGATCTGCGACGATACAATGGATAACCGTCATTACCAGTAATTGTTTCCGATATTAATGTCCGTGGATATCGTTTTGAACATTTACCATCCATCATACACGGTGAATTTTGATTAAGAGTTCCACAGGGACCATGTATCATGTTTTTGATAACTACCTCATGCAATCCAGGATCTACTTGTACATTAGGGATTTCAGCTGATATCACTGCATCAACTTCATTTGGCCTTATCTTTTCAACCAACCAAACCAAAATGTGTGCATGTGGCAATCCTCGTTTCTGCCACTCCACAGAATACATCCAGCAGCGTGTCTCACCAAACACATTATGTTTTACGATGAAATTCATTAAAGATTTCAACTTTTGTCTAAAGACTCTGGCTGTAATATCATGACGATCAATGGATGATTTCCCAGGTAATAACTCCTGCTTAATTTGTATCCATTGCGGATTGCATGTAAATGTGATGAACAAATCTGCTGTACCATAATGACGAACATACGACATGGCATCTTGAGCATATTCGTGCATATGCCGAGGGCTTCCGATGTATGTTGCTGGAAGAATAGTCATCCGACCGACATTCTGTGCATTTCCATCAGTATTAATCGCATCTCGAAGGTGAATATACTCTTCAGATCGGAGTTTGGTTTGATTCAACCTGATGAATGTTAATCTCTCCGTTTCAATTTTAACATACATGTCATCAACATATTTGTGATATAATCGCCGACATTTCAATATGTGATTATCTGCATTTTCCCGAATCATTAGGCGGTATGAATAATAGTTCATTGAACTGACTTTTTTGTTGGTTTCAGAACCTGTAAACAGATTTTGTTTTAATAACATTCAAATATAAAATTAAAATACATAATATAGTGACTGAGATATTATCGCCATAGCTAAACTAATATTTTAGTTACCTGTAATGGGATTTATCATTTTTATTGATAAATCGTAGCCATCTTCACCTTGCCAAAATATAATGGGATATTGCAGTGCATCATATGAGCGGTGTGTTTCCTTTATAGGTTGTAATTGAAAATTCCGACGATGTAAAAAATATCACGGGATTCCAAGTTTTCTCCAACTACAACGATAGCAACTTCATCAATAGTTGGTGCATTAAAACGTCTTGTATGTTGACCTGCAGGTGTTTTATCAGCTCTGATTACAATTTTGTGATTATCGGATGGCATCAGATCCAGGGCAGTTTTAAACAATATAATCAATTGATTGTGTTGATGAAATAAAGTTTGTAATTGTTCTACAATAGACCTTTTTACTAAATTGTTATGTGCACAACGCAGATCAATTTCTTGTGGTGAATTGCCCATAAAATAAATTTGCAGGAATTTGTTGTCGCTATCTGACACTGGTAACAGTGAACCTGCTCTGTGATATATTTGCCCTTGTATCTGTAAATAAAAAAAATATTATGGTGTGGTATAAATTAATGGATTGTCAATGATCAAACTTAAATAATATTTGATCTTAAAAAGTATATATTTAGTTTTAACTAATATCTATCAAATATAAAATATAATAAAAGTGTCACTGAAACTGAATCACCATATAATATGATGACTAAGTGATATATTTCGTAATGATTAAGAAATTGAAGATTAGTAACACATCTTAACTTTGGTGACAGAAAATTTTGTTCGCTAAAATAATTATGAGTAACTGCTATAATACATACCTTGAAAGTTGGCATAAAATTTTCCCGAACTGCATTTGTTGCCCCAAATGAAGTCATTTGAAAGCAATTGTTATATTGTTGAATATGTGTCAAAAAGTGTATAGAATCTGTTCCTATTCCTGAAACCAATGAGTACAATGGTTCTGGTGGTGGATCCAATTGTATCAATTTCACTTTACCATTTGCGCAACACAATCCATTGGCTTCGTTTTTGTATTTTAATGCCTTACAGTGTGAGCAAACCAAGTTCATAGAACCAATAACAACACATTGGTAGTTACTGTAGTCAATTGACACATCGTAACTGAAAGCAGCTGGATTCAAACTTGCGCGATTATTAGTTGAATGTCGCGCTCGCGCTTCACGCGTTTGTGATATCCGAATTCTTTCACGTTCATTTCCGTCGTCACGTTCTTGTGCAGTACGATTAGATCGGTAATTAGCTTGGTTTATAGCATTTCTGGTTCTTCTACCTAAATTGCTTCGTCTTATAGGAGGCATATCAAATATAAATTATTTTTTCACTAATCACGAACTAAACAAACACTAACTAACTAAACACTCTGCACAAAACACGATATACGAATTTGTTTCGTGTATCACTTGACAATTCATCTGTCATCTGTCAAAAGTCATCTGTAACAGACAACTTTTTTTTTTAAATTTGATATGACTTGAACTCAAATCCTTTTAAGCCGTACGAATTGTTTTATTTATTTAAAATTTGAATTAAATTTTAAACAAATAAAAAATTTTAAATAAATAAAACAATTCGTACGGATTAAAAGGATTTGAGTTCAAGTCATATCAAATTTAAAAAAAAAAAGTTGTCTGTTACAGATGACTTTTGACAGATGACAGATGAATTGTCAACTGATACACGAAACAAATTCAAACAAAAAGGGCTATTTTTAGGGTTTTTCCAGCAATAATTCTAATTTTTCTCGCCGTAAAAACCATCCCTGAACTTCAACGAACATTTTAAAAAAAGATTTGGCCAAATTGGTCCAGGCGTTGTTGAGTTATGCGCTTAGGAACATATTTTGCGATTCATTTTTATATATAAGATAAATATAAAATATATTTCACTATAGATATATATCTATAATGAAATATATATCTGTGAGATAAGATTTTATTGAGCGAGGTGTTTCCTTAATTTAATCCTGTTAAACTGTACGTCAACTTATTTAATATAACCTATAGTATATCCAAAGTTATTTTGTACGTACGTCATCTAAATTTGTGTCGTCAAAATGCCGCAATATTGTATCTACTCACAGTTTTAGTTCAGTTTGGCTTTGATATACAACAACATTCTAATCTAGATAAAATAAACAAAAATACCAAATATAATTCATTTTAACATCATAATATATCTAATGCATATACTATCGAAGGACTTAAAACTACAATTAAGTACACAGTTATAATAGTTTGTAAGTTGGGGTTCTGTTTGATTATATTTAAATTGAACTCTTTTCCTTACCACCTAAGAGTTAGTACGCTTGTTTTTTATGTAGTTGTATCCGCTGGAAGCCAAAGCCACATAATTAACAAATGTATATCCAAGTAACAATTTTACTATCACTAGAGAGCATATTTACCTTTTAGGCTTAATTCTTGTGTTCTTCGGTGCAGTGTTTCCTTGTAAAGATATTTTGATATCACTGTATTTCTCCTTCGTCTGTTAATACCTGTACACATTGCATTCTCCTTAATGTATTTGCCATATCTGCAAAAGAGTTACTATTCATTCTCTCCTGGTATATTTTAACCATATGCCCATGTGTATTCTTAACAATTACACACATATCTATGCACATAAATCTTTTATACTCTACAGTGATATTTCCTCAATTATTATTTATTAATTATATACTCACCTTTATTTGTTTCCACTTTCGTCACTCTGTCTTGGTATTGTCAGTACTGAATAATAATCCCATATTCAGAAAGTTTCATTCAAGTGAATATGTTCAGTGAAGCTATTCATTTTGAATTTATCTAATATTTATTCACAATTATATCACTTGTCAATTTCTTCTTCAATGTGTTTGACCGAGTTCATCAAAACCGAAGGTGTTATTTACCATTCCTGTGTTTAGCATAAAGTACAATATATCTGCAATGAAATCAAATGTTAGTATAGCATTTACATTTTTCCATCAACTTTTGTTGTCATAACACTATTTTTATTATCATCTTGCCATGAGTGACCATTGGGTAAATAGATCCCATTCTGAAAAATTCATGTCTTCAAGTTTTCTTCATTTTATTAAATGATTTTAAAAATTATATTATTTTAAAAGCAATATTTGGAAGTTCCATTAGATTTCTTCGATATTTTTCTAACGAAAGAAGGTACTAACTGAAGTAATCGTATTAAATTATATTTATATTGAAAAACTACTCACTGTTTTTATACATTTCATATATGTAATCTTTGATAGAGCTAATATCAAGCTGATCTTTATTCCTCACCCGGTTCATAAGAGGAGGGTTTTTTTCGGCAAATTCCATATTATATTTTTAATTTTTTGATATATTTTAGTGGCCATGTCTATACTAATTTTAATTAACAGTGAGGGTAAGAGGGGTTCTCCATTATTTCGTTCATGTTCAAAGTAACTGATACAATCTGTTCTGTCTGGCTTCGGAATTTTCAATCATAGTAATAATACTTTTGCCGGTTTATAACCTCTTATCACTATTGTTTTGAAGAATTTTCAATACGTTTGACAACCGGATGACTTTGACAGGCTAGTTCGGTTACACGTACGAGCTTATCAGACAGCATTGTGTCTCTTTTTAACTAGAATATAATGAAAAGGAAAATATTGTCTGATTCTAAAACGAATTTAAATATTGCGGCAGGCAACACATTAAACATCTTGATGACATATGTACAAACAAACTTTGGATAGACTATATAATGTTTATTTTTATAGAAATTAATTATATTTCTATAATTTTTTCAAAATCTGTAGCAGAACAATCCTAACACTTTGTTTACCCAATTGCCTGCGACTTAAACTATCAAATAATTTCTTAAATCCTGAAAGTAAGACTTATGTATAGTAAGATATTTAATTTTTCAAATTCTTTAGATGAGTGACAGCTGTTACTGATGTATATTTGTTCAAGAAACTCATTAGAGAGATAAGTCTAATACCAACACGTCAGTTTGGGTTTATTAACAAGTCCTCAACTATTGACCAGGTCCACAGAATAACAGATGTTATTGAAAAAGCCTACGAAAGTAAAAAAGTACGCTCAGCTATATTCTTAGATATAGCACAAGCCTTCGATAAGGTTTGGCATAAAGGCCTTGTTCTTAAACTACAGAAAATGTTACCAAAACAACCCACCGAACTATTAACACTTGTGATATACCCTAAATGGGGAATATTACTATGGCTATATTTGCTGATGATACTGCGATTATAGTTGTCGGACACAATAGTGAAGACGCCACACAAAAATTACAACAGGCAAGTGAGAATATAAATAATTGGATACAAGCTTGGAAAATAACAGTAAACCAAAGTAAACTGTGCATGTGCAGTTCACCTACAATCAGACCGTACAAGCACCAATAACATTAAATAATATTATCATTCCATATAGCAACAGCGCTAAATATCTCGGAATGAATTTTAATGCAAAACTTCGCTGGAAGGAATATATAAAGAAGAAAAGAAAAGAACTGGAATTGAAATATAAGAAAATGTATTGGCTAATTGAAAGAAAATCACAATTATCAGTACATAATAAATTGCTATTATATAAGCAAATACTGAAAGCTATACGGATTTCAATTATGGGGATGTTCTACAAAGAGTAACAAACAAAATACAAATTTTTCAGAACAAAGTACTGAGAAGTATTGTGGGCGCACCCAAATACTACAGGACTGACTACCTACATCGAGACTTTTAGATACACACAGTCAGTCAAGAAATCAAGAGAATTGCAAGGAAGCATGAGGAAAGACTCCATTCTTATGAGAATATTGAAGTATTACAACTTTTGGATACCACCAGAGCAGGACACAGACTCAAAAGAATCAAACCATCTGATCTTGTGTAGTGTTGTGTAGTGAAATGCATATAATAAAAAATACAGCAGTGACATGTACAAACATTATTTCATAAGACACTGAGATAGGGCCGATGGGTCCTCCTAGTTATATACCTATATTTAAGTTATCATAAAGACAAATTGTAAATTAGTTGTAAACGACTAGTAATAATGTAATAATTAAATAATAAAAAAAAAACTCATCACAAAGATCATTAAATTATAATATTAATTGTTTCAGCATTCAGCTCCTTTTAACCTATGACTCTTTTCTTCCTATAAACTCATGTTATAACTTGTTTAAGTAAAATTCAACATTGTATAAAAATATGAAGTTGATCCATGAAGTACTCTCCGAACTTTGCAGAAGCTGTAGTTTTATATATTGAAGGATATGAAAAGGCAAAAACAACATTAGCATTCATTTCTTTCAATTGCGTTTCTATTCGCGGATCCTGTTTCAGTAATTATTAGGAAAGCAGAGTAGATTTTGCTTTTATTTTTAAATCGAAACAACAGTCTGCCACTAACGAACCATATCCGCTTTCCATCAGGTTCGTCGGACAACCGGAACAACTCGACACGAACGGTCGTGCAAATCGTGCCGTTCGTCTTAATTTTCACGATGATCCGGCGCATTATTACGCGAAATAATCGTCCGAAAACGTAAAACACAATCGCCGCTTCAATGTGGTCAATTGACGGCGAACAGAACAGATGCGGACCGATGCTGTGGAGAGATGCAGCATGGACGCATCGCACAACTGGCGGACAGGCTTGCATAGGACCGAAACGATGTCACTTTTCGCGGAATAATTTCGCTTATGTTAGTGAGTTTAGGTCAGGATATGTGTGTTATTGGATTTAAATGCGCATTAATAATAGTGTTGGTTAAATACATCATCCAACATTCAAAACGTTTGTATTTCAGAGACTACATGGCAGTGACGGCTCCTGATAAAAATATTAAGGTGTTGATTAACACTAACAATATCAGTTGACTGTGAAAGGTGCCTAATGAATGAAGAGAATGGTATAAGCAGATTTTTACATATTTACTTCTTGTTGTAGATTAATTAAATATATTGATCTCGGATTTTGATTTACTATAAAAAAAAAGAAAAACATGTACTTAGATGGATATAATAATAACAAGCGTCCTTTGTATGATAACATGCGAAATATCCTGTTTAAACCAGACCAGATAACGGACGCTTGTATGTTAACTTTAAGAGAACCCTTAACTTTAACGAACACCCTGTAAAATAAATGTTTAATGTTTTTTATTTTGTAATAGTATAAATGTACAATTGTATAGTATTTATTTTATTATTTTTGTTTTTCGGAGAAGCAAAAAGGAATACGTTTTGTGATTTTTAAAAAAATTCGTTAGTAGTGTTGAAAACAGTTTTCAAAAATATTTAAAATAACAAACTCGTCCATGTACCTAAAATCAGTGTCTTTTCAACGATCAATTGCTTTGTGCTTTAGTATCAAAAAACTTAAGAGAAATCAACAATAGTGCAAAATGAATTCAGGTTTAAAAAAATGTATCTTTTCTACAATACAAAGAACTAAATATATATCTGTTACAATCTAGAATACTTAATGTACAATATCTCCGTGACTATAGAATGAAATAATAATAAATTTTATATAATAATTTAGAACGATCGTAGATATAAGATGAGTGGATTTCTTATACGAAATTTAGGAAACTTTATTGGTGATCCAGTTTAATGAAAATACTCAAGACCCTACTAAACTGCACCATCCATGTTAGCGACTATTTAAAACACATGCTATGAACAGTTTAAAGAGGCATGTTAAATTTCTCCATATAGCCTTTATGAATAACAGAAATATGTGCCCTTTCCCGAAGGCATTTCGGGAAAGTTCTTTGTCCTAGACAAACGAATGTTCTAATAGATTGAAAGTTGATAAAATAAGGAAAATTTTGAGTTGGTGATAAATGTTAATATTATTGTTTGTATATAAAATAGATTTTTATTGTATCGGATCAACATCATTAAATAAAAAAAATATTTTAAGTTGATCGTAAGGAAGGAAATATGTTTTTAAATAATTGTATATGTTTATATATAGGTTAAGACAGGTAATTTTATTATATAGTTTATGTCATATTTTTGTCTTTAAAAAATAAAGTTCCAAAAATATGTTTTTAGTGTTTCATTTACCAATAGTTGGGATCTTCTCACGATTACCAATTTTGAATAGAAAAACGTTTAGAAAAATGTCACTTTTCGCGGAATAATTTCGCTTATGTTAGTGAGTTTAGGTCAGGATATGATGGTTATTGGATTTAAATGCGCATTAATAATAGTGTTGGTTAAATACATCATCCAACATTCAAAACGTTTGTATTTCAGAGACTACATGGCAGTGACGGCTCATGACAAAAATATTAAGGTGTTCTGAAATTTTCGCTTACCTCTTTTTTGATGAATTATTTAAAAATTGTCTATTTCGGAGATAAACGGATTTTTAATAGATAGCATGGAAACAGCAGTTAAATGATCTTCGGTCAATGAATTTCTGAGAAACATTTTGATGCGCTTTAGCGTTGAGAAACACCTTTCGGCCTCTGATGTTGTCATGGGAGTTGCTACCACGTTTTCTAAAAACTGTCTAGTCTTCTTCAACGTGTCTCTTAGATTGTTTGCTATTAAACATTATAGAAGATCTGGTGCACCTTTTAGTGTCCTGCAATCATTTGATCTGACAGTTCGGTTCGTAATCGTTCTTTATCAAGTATGAGATAAAAGGAACATACAGAAGTGATTTTATCCTCAGGAAATTTACCGCAATACTCTCCAAAGTATACCGAAAAGAAAAGCGATGCAACCACTAGATGCTCTTTAAAATGAAATCGATCTTTTCCTCATTTTATAATAACATCATACAGATCTAAACCAGACACTCGATGATCAAATTTACTGTTAGTAAATAAAGTAAATAAGTAAGTAGGTTGCGTTTATTTTCTGGTTGCTCATGACTTATTGTATCTGGTGCTTTACTAATGATATTATCAGTATTATTTTGGACTTGAATAATACTGCGTCCAAAATTATCGATAAGGTCTCTTATTCTAGTAGGTTCGATTTTTCTTCGTTGGTTAAAAAGGATAATTACGTGGGCCATTACATATTGGAATAAAATTAGCAAAAAATGTGTGTTGCAATGGAGAATCTCTCTCTTTCCAACACTAATACTAGTATTGAGCAAAATTGTGAACAGAAGGATCCCTCATTGCGTTCCAACCCGTTGGAACTTTCACATACGAAGTATGAATGTTGAATACAAAAGTAGAAATCATCTCATTGAGTGTATGGGGTTACGAGTGTTCTTATTTAAGTTCCCAGTCTATATTTCTGTTTTGTGGGCAAAATATTAAAATGCTGTTGATTTGATATTTTGATATACTTCAGTAATAGTTCCTCTCATTGTTAATTACAGTATTTATGGTAATCATTTTCAAACTCATGTCTGGTGTATTTTATTACACTACAATCATAGAGTAATAGAGAGTCAACCAAATAGGGATCTCTGGCGAAAAGTTTTGCTTTGCCCAACATCTAGATAGGGTTATATGGGCTATTCAAGTAATTCGACTGGTCAATTTAATTCCACATTGTAGGTACCTGGAAAAAACATTTCACAGTGAAGACATTTGATTGGTTTTAACCACCACAGCCACGCAGGTGCATCAGGTGATAGCCTTGACGTCACGTTTAATTGACAATAAAATTTAAGTAAAAAACAATTTAATTTCTGAAATAAATTTATTAATGAAATGCAAAGGAATGAAATAAATATAATATATATATATATATATATATATATATATATGCAAAGGAATGAAATAAATATAATACTATATCACTATATAATACTATATAATATTGTAACACTATATCTGGAAAATCATTATGTAGTGTACAAGTTTAAAATTTACACTTTTTAAAGATATTTGACAAAAAAATGTTATATTATCGACGTGTCAATATCGCGGGTTTAAAGTAAGAGTTTAAAATAAAGAAACCTACTGACAGTATAATAAAACAATTTTCTGGGGCATAGGATATTGCCCTAACTCCTTTATTCATATAGGAACATCTGAAATTAAAGTTATAGAGTCATCAGACCCTTGTTAATATAGAATGTAAATTATTTAAAGATCCCTTCTGTTCATCCTTTCCACAATTTCCTAAAGCCAATGAAATTAAAAAATTTAAGTTATGTTGAGCACTTCAAATGATTTCTGAATCATACTAGCCACGGATGTATATTACTGAATCCAAGAGCTAGATCAAAAAAATCTATCTTGGTTAAGTAGTCTTAAGCCGATATATATATTTGGATAATTACACTTTTTTTATTATTAAATTGATGACACTTTGTTCTTTTCATTTCATTCATTTGTTCTTACTTGGGCAATAAATTTTACATCAAAATTCCTCGTGCATTTGCATTAAGGAGCTATAATTTTATTGGAGCTGTAACTATTGATCCAAGAAGAAAAGTATATATCCGCTCGCGTAGCTTTTTTCGCAATCGGTTTGAGATTTTTAACATTATCAACCATTTTTTAATGACAGCCAAATACCTCTTCGAAGGAAAACGATTCTGCAATTTTTTACTATCAGTGCATACGAGTGTACAACATTTCCTAGACCGATAATTCACTTTACTTTTTGTACTTTCTACTTATATGTACTAATGAACTAATAATTTAATCTCTATTCCATATGTCTGTCATACTGAAAATGGTGTTCAAAATAAATAAACAAACGTACCATAGAAACGAAGTGAGCCAATTAGATCCCGTCGAGGCTTATAGCATAGCGATTAAAGCAACTAATATGTTAAAAGTAGCGACATCTAGATATTGGACGTCGCGAAACATTTCCAATGAAGTTAAATATCTATTTCTCTATGCCTATATTTTCTCTCATTGTTAGTTATAGTATCTATGGTAATCATTTTTACACTCATATGTCTGGTGTATTTTATTATACTACAATTTATTTGTTATATGTCAACGAATCTGTAATATTATGGCAGACACATTTGACGATTATTTGCTTGACGCCGAAGATGAATTGGAGAATATCATCGATTTTACTAAGTCGGATAATGTCAACGAAAACATATTACCAACCAAAACCACTGAATTTTATTACCAAGAGTATACCTATGTTCAGCCGACGCAAGCAGACTTCGATCACAAACAGGCATTTTACATTATGCCTTTCATATTCCCTTTAGATTAAGATATTTGGTTCATTATTTTCAACAGATACAAAGCGCTAAACTATTCGACGAGCTAGAATTGGAAAAAGAAGCTTTAGAAGGAAACGATGGAGATCTTCGGAAGGACGCATCCATTTTGGTGACGGGGTTCGGTATGCGAAACGTTGACTCGTTTCAGAGGCTCATCGAGATGTCACACGAGGAAAGAAGGAAATGGGAACTGAGGAAACTTTGGCGAGATCAAAGTGGTGAGTTTATCACAAGGGGAAAGAATTTTGAATTAAATATTGCATAAAGGTTGTTTCAAAAAAGTTTTATGTCAAAGGCATGTACAGTTGAAATTATATCATACAGTTGATATACTTAGTACAACTGTAATTTATGAGGATTGTTCTGTTGTATTTGCATTAATATACAACCCCTTGATATTGAAGTTATAGAGTCATCTTAGAGAAGTGATTCAAAAAAGGAAGGAAGGAAAGGAAGACGGAAAGCCAGAAGACTATAGCACAGAACAGACAGTAATCAGACAAATCAAAAGATTAAAGAGCATAAACAGATCCAAACTTTATCCCGGAAGCAGATAAAGAATACTTGTTATGGAAAGCAACTCGGAGATTTAAAAGACCAATAATTAGAATATGGCCTATTCGAAATGATCGAAATGAATGGGTACAATGCAACAGTGAAAAAGCTGTATTATTCGCTGAATATTTAGTTGACATATTCCAACCAAATGGTATAGAATTTAAAATAGATACAAATTATGTTTATCAGACCGATGTAGCACTACATCTGATTTTTCTAATAGATGTTGCCACAGAAATTGATAACAACCTCAATCTTAAAAAGCCTCCTGGAATTGATGATATTTCATCTGGGTTATTGAAGGAGCTGCCATGAAAAGTAATCATCATGTTGAGATACACATTTAATGTCTCTTTGAGACTAAAGCATATTCCGTAATGTCTTAAGGTTTCTCGAATAATTATGCTTAAAAACTTGACAAATCAGCTATTTCTTTGCTACCTGCCACATCGAAATTATTTGGTTTCGAAATCATTACTGGACTATCAACTAAGTGCACAAGGTAACAGCGGTTGTTGAAAAGGTATTCCAAGAAAATAAATACAGCATTGCAGTATTCCTCCATTTTCGTCTCACTAGTTTTTGATACGATATAGTATTTGGGATCAATCTGCAAGAAGACGAAATTATTACCGCGGAATTACCGTCCGCTGTTGGAATCATATCATTTCGAAGGAAAATTTGCAGTCCCGCATGAAGAGGCATTTTCAATGTTTAAACATATTTCGGGTGGAGTTTCACAGGGTACAGGTACCACTCCTCAATCTGCTCTACACTGCTGATATCTAAACAACGAAACAAGCAGTTCTTGGAACATTTGTCAAAAATTAACATTGATTAACAAAATATATATCCCTACCTAAGGCTGTAGAAAAAGTACAAATAGCCGTCAACAAGATCTACAAATGGGCCAAAGACCGGAAAATACAGCTTGATTGCAAATCTGTCCATTTTAATTTTGCGTTGAGGTGAGATGACAAAACATAATTAAATTAATGGCAGTTTAAAATAGAAACATTATGTTAGACAAAAAACTGAGCAGCTTAGCCTCAAACTTTTACAATTAATTACCAATGCTTATCCTTACGTAACCAATGAAGAGCTGCACGATGACCTCGGAATCAAATGGGTATACGAGATGATCGAAGATTTAAAACATGAAATAAGATTGCTTAATCAGAGCAGCGTGGAAGCAGTCCAGTAGCTTTATAGCTAAACTAGCGACCCGCCCCGGCTTCGCACGGGTGCAATGCTGATACTAAATTAAATACACTACAGAAAAAATATGAACGTTGTATATAAAAACATAGCTGCCCGCTCCGACTTTGCACGGGCATAAAATATATATGCCTATGTCACTCAATGAAAACATGATTAAAATCGATCCAGTATTTTTGGTTCATTCATTACTGCCCTTGGCCTGCACGCATTAAATTTGGAGTAAAACAATTCCTCTTCCCCTATACTTACTATGAAGATTTCCTGCTATCTTTGGAACATCTAAATTCATACAATTTTTATTACATTACACATTTTTAAACGCAAATTTTAAATTTGTAATATCTCCGAAAATATTTGTTTAATTTACATGCTGTAAGGAACCATATTGATCTATATTAATTGCACACTGTATTTAAGGTACTTAATTCGATAAGGATTAATGCCGTATTGCTTAAAATAGCTTCGTAAATAAGCCATTTTCTCACGTAAAAAGTAAAAAATAAAAATGGTTAATGTGGGTTATCCCTACAAGATAAACATATACCATCGCGGACTTTTTTGTAGACCTTTTTATGGTGTACAATACTGTAGTACATTAATATGATCTAACTCGTAGGGTTAGGCAGCGTTTTTGCTAATTGCTAAATAAGCCTAAAAAATAGGTTAATTTACGACATCATGTTAGAAACCTCTAAAATTAGCAACGTTGCCTTAGTATATTATGCATGTATTATACATATAAACCTTCCTCTTGAATCACTCTATCTATTAAAAAAAAACCGCATCAAAATCCGTAGCGTAGTTTTAAAGATTTAAGCGCACATAGGGATACAGGGACAGAAAAGGCGACTTTGTTTTATACTATGTAGTGATTAGATATGTAATTAAAGTTTTTGATTAAAGTTAAACTGTCCATATCTCGTGACGAAGAAAGACGGCTAAAAGCAGAAGAATTACCTGCAACCGATACATCTCTGACTACATCGAGCAGCGCCAGCAGGATCAGTTCCGATTCCTTAACTCAAACGGAGTCCACCACCAATTTAAAAGTCTTGGGGTCCAGCAAGAAGTATCTGGACTATCTCTTGGGTAAACTAGTATCATCGGTTAATCGCATAGTTTGTTAATTTATGGATGCAGGTCTACAAGACGGCGCTGAAGAAGATGTGGGAGTAATAAAGAAGAAAAAAAGCGAACCGGAAATTGAGGAGTTTAAGTATTCCACGTCCAAGTCGATCTGCGAGGCTCAAAAATACTTACGAAATCATCGTATTTTTGAGTTCTTTCAATTTATCATTGCCCATTTGCTGAGTTCTGGTAGCGATAATCCGATCGAGTTCATATTGAAGCTTTTAAATCAGTGTTTATTATACAGGTATACTTTAGTTTTTGGTAGATTTAAATTTAATTACTTTTTTTTATTTAATTTTTTATTTAAATCACTATATGTATAATGAATCGTGGAAAAAGGACTACTTAAAGGGAATACACAATACAATCTTTTTGCGGATTCGTCATGACTGTGATGAATTCTGAGTCGTATAGCGTCATAAGCCGTATAGTGTCCAGTTCGATGAAAACATCTTCCTTCACCTTTGCTTTTGAAAGTGATTTTGTACAGTGGTGGTGTCAATTTTTCTTGAGGACATTTTTTTTTCACCAACCATAAGGTCCCTAGGCGGCCAACCCTTTTTGGTCTAATGTAATGCAATGGGTAATATTTATTTTTACAATAATAAAAAACTGAAATCTTTTATTTTTATAATAATCCTGCATTTTTCAAAAAATGCTGATGTCTTGGAGCTTTTTCCAACATATCTGGTTTTTAATATACCAAAGTACATAGAAATCAGTTGAAAATACTCGAAGCTTTCTTGTTGCAGACCTGTGAAATTACATGTTTTTATTTTATGTCTTAATAATTATATCTATCAATAATCGTTAACAGTGGAACATTGTTGCATCTGACAGCAAATGTATAAGCTTCACTACAAATGGTGAAGCCATCACGTTCATAATTTTCAAGAGTGGTAAAAAGTCTGCAGTAACTAATAGTGATAGCTAAATAATTAGTTTAATCAATTCCCTATGTTCTGAAGCAAAGCCCAAGTTAATTAAGTGAACGATTTACTTTTGCTTTAAATTTAAAACATTTAAACATTACTATTATTATTAATTATTACATTACTATTACTATTAAACATTATTATTTAAACATTTTAATACATTTCACGAAATTGTTTGCTATATTGCTTACAATAATCAATAACAAAATCGCTGACAATCAGAATAGTTTTGAATTATAATAACTGAGATTAAAAACCTACAGATCAGGAATGGGTAGCCCACCATTACTCTACCAGAAAAAGCACATTCAGCAGCTGTTCCGTTTAATGGACAAGATGAAAACTGGATTTGTAGAAAAATCTCAGTATGTTACTGGCATGAAGACTTTTGGCATATGTACCTTTAATGATGATCCAGACGTAACAGATGAAGGTAATTTGCAAGGATCTAACAGGTTAATTGAAAAGTCCAAGGCCTGACACATAGATGGCGCTACTAGAATTAAATCCATATGTTTTTTAGCTAGCCCTAACCGTCAAAAAATGCGTGTATAAATTTGACAGCTGTTCGATCATTGGTTTGTGAATTATATTATTTTGAATGAAGCAACTTGTTATTGTGAAAAAAAATTAACAAAAAGGAATTTCGCGTGTTGATAAAATATTGCTTTTTGAAAGGAAAAAATACAGTGAAGCAAATACTTGGCTTGAAACCGATTTTGCGGATATTGTCCCAGGAAAATTAACCATCAAGAATTGTTATGCTAAGTTTAGACGTGGTGAAATGAAACCGGAAGACGGTGAATGCAGTGGACGCCCAAAAGAGGTTGTTACCGACGAAAACATTTAATAAAAATACAGAAAATGATTTTGAATGACCGTAAATTGAAATTGAATGAAATAGCATACACTCTAGAGATATCAACTGAACGTGTACATCATATCATTTACGAATATTTGTGTATGAGAAAGATCCGTGCAAAGTGGGGGCCGCGCGAGCTCACTTTTGACCAAAAACGACGAGTTGATGATTCGGAGCAATGTTTGAAGATGATCAAGTGTAATAAACCCGAGTTTTTGCGTCGATATATGACAATGGATGAAACATGGCTCCATCATTCATCAGACATCCGAGTGCACTGCACACAATGAACCCGCTCCAAAGCGTGGGAAAACGCAAGTCGACTGGCAAGGTTATGGCATCTGTATTTTGGGATGCGCATGGAATAAGAAAGGACCATCAACAGTAACTTTACATAGCGTTATTGGACCGTTTGAAGGACGAAATCGCCGAAAAACGCATTTGAGGAAAAAGAAGGTGTTGCTTCACCAAGACAATGCACCATGTCACAAATCAGTGAAAAAAATGGCAAAAATCCATGAATGAATGAATCCGAGCGACTATTTCCTGTTCTCAGATCTCAATAGAATGCTCACTGGGAAGAAATTTTTGTCGAATGAAGAGGTGATCGCCGAAACTGAGGCCCATTTTGAAGCAAGGGACAAATCGTATTACAAAAGTAGCAGCGAAAAGTTGGAGAGTCGCTATAATCAGTGTATCACCCTTGAAGGGAATTATGCTGAATAAAAAAAACTAATTTTGCTAAAAAAATTTGTTTTACTATGGTGGACCGGAGACTTTTCAATTGAACTATTATGATACATTCAATATAGCCAGATGAATTCTCTAATTTATTTAATCACATACAGGGGATGAACAAAATGATCTGGACACCTGACATATACAACATTTATTAATTAATAAGTTGTTTGCTTTTAGAACAAGTGTAATTCTTCGCGGAATATATTCGTGGAGTGCGTGAATAGTTTTCAATGGAAGGTTGTCCCATTCTTATACCAAACCATCCACCAACTGTTTCAATGGTGTTAAGGGATCGAAATCTACACAGACCTTGCTCTAAGACCACCCATAAGGTTTCAAATAGATTGTGCTGTTGACAGTTTTGCCGCGATAGTTCTATGTCGTCTGGCCACAATACATTTAAACCTTTGTCGGTCTCTGTTATTTCACTTTAGCCAATTATATTTTAGCATGTTTTATGTATGTTGGACGCTATTGTTAATTAAAAAAAAGTTAAACAACACCAATTACAGGACCTAGCATCTAAACTGAGCAATATATACGCGTCGCATTATTTACACGGCAGGAGTGTGGCCAACATACAGGATGTTATTGTTTTATTTTATAGATCTTGTAAGTGAAGATACTTTTATTGAAGAAATATACAACGCAGAATTAATGATATTTGAGGATATGATCAGGAGACAACCAATTAAATCCAAACAACGCAAACCAACTGAATGCGTGATGGCTAATGTTTCTCGAGTTACCATAGAACCGCCATATTTTATACCATCCGCCTTGTTTAAGTTTGAGAAGAATCTCTCAACAAAGGATGATTCAACTGGAGGCTAAGAAAGTGTTTAATAAAGATATTTTTTCGCTTGATGATTTTTCTTTTCGAGAAAATTAATAATCTATTAAAATATAATCTATTATTTATTATTAAATAATATCTTGGAATTGCTATTAACCGGGCTAAATATTTTACTACTCGTTGATATGATATTTTCCATTTTAGGTTATCAAAATATATATTACTATCTAATATAACGAATGTTAACTGTTTGATTGTTTCTATTTTCATATCAAAATGTTTAATTCTGTTCATTCTGTAGTAGTAATAGGAAGAAAGTCAATAATATAATGTTTGTGCTATTAAACTTCACGATTTTTGTTGATTTTTGACCATTTTGGCATACAAAAGAAGCGAACGAAAATTAGATATCTGGGCTTCAGTGATAGCGTCCACTGTTAAGCTTTTTAAGTACTGTTTGATGTTTGATCGCGCCTTCTTTTAAACCTCTCTGAAAGATCTTGGTCATTGTTATCAATATCACCAATTTTACTGGAATAAGTTGAACTGATATGAACGAATGGACTTCAGCAGCAGTTTCCTTACATCAAAAAACAAATAATTTATGTCGAACATGCAATCTTGAGTGTTTCAAGATTAAGGCCTATATATACCGAATAATTCGATAATACTAAATTGAAACCTGTTATTTTATGGAAAGAAATGCCAAAAGCGTCAAATTTAATAGTTATTAGTGCATTTATACTATACATCTTGACCAAGATGTTATTGCTTATCAAAATAAGTGAAAGCACATAATTTCAACTGATTTATGTATGTATTATGTATGGACAACTGTATGTGGAAAACAAAAATAATATGGAAAAATGTCACGACGTCAAGATTTTTGAAATGCATTTAAGATATTTTTAGATATTTGAAATACATTAATATGATACAGCAAAATGGCGTCTTTTGATAGATTCATCAAAAAGAAACCTTAAAGCAGTTCTGCTACATAACTGCAGGTTTTATGACATCATTCCTGTAGGTCATTACCTACAGCTCAAAGAAATCTACAAGAAGTTAGAATTGGTACTATTATGTTAAAATATGAAGACCATGGTTGGTCTGGACTGAGTAAATCATTGGAATTGGAATAAAGGTGTGTAGACCCGCATAGGCAGCTTAAAATTGGTCAAAATTGGAACGTTCGACAAGAAATAACGGTACCTTCACATAAAGTTCTTTTGCTACCACTGCACATAAAGGAATAAAGAAGAGAAGAGAAACAAATGGTCAAAAGAATACTCAAAGCATACTCAAGTTTTGGGTTAACCAATGAGCATAAAAGTACATTTTCTTCACTCTTACCTCGACTACTTTCGGATGGAAAATTTAGGAAATGTGAGTAAAGAACATGATGATTGATTTTAGCAGGACAGGAGAAAAGATAGCGAGGAAAATATATCGTCTCAATTATATCAGACTGCTGTTGGATGTTTTCCTATAAGTAAAAATGTACAAAGCGGAGCATCAACTAGCAAAAAGAAAATGTTCTAATGTGTGTTATAGAACATATATTAGATAAAAAATATATATCGCTAATGGTTTGTAAATAAAATAATATTTGCTATTTTAATGTAAGAAACGTGTCATCTTATGATTAAAAACAAGTCAATTTCAGATTTAGCAAAAACAAAAACATAAAAATTATGTCACAAAATTTAAATATCCCTTAGATTTATTTGCAAACCTGTGGTATTTTTGAAGAAAGAGATTCAGCTAACACATTCACTATTTAGAACTTAATTTTTACAGACTCCAATCATTTTTTACAAAGAATTCAGGTCCGTTTTTCATTATTAAAAATACCTTTAAATCAATTAAGACAAACCAAGATGAGAGAAAATACCATTGATTTTAATAAGCAAAACATAGAAATAAAATACTTTTAGATTATGTGCCTTAGTAATCCACTTTATCAAGGTAAAATATCTATTAATTTCCCGTATGGTATTAATTCACTTTCTACGCAACCTATACAAAACGCGATACGATTCTTGTTGCGTCGGGCAAGGAAAAGGATGGATTTACGACGCAGAACGTCGCAATTAAAATAGATAACGAATTAAAAGCATTAATTTGGCCAATTAAGCGACCGGGAAAGAAGCGGAATAAATCCGATTATGGAGCATTTCACCAGTTCCGAAGAACGAACGAATCGACCATCTGTACGTTTGTTGACGAACGTTTACCGTTATTGAATAATTAGCGGGCAAGAGTATCGATGTTTAAAGGTCTGGCTTTTAAATTTCTATTTTTTCTCCTTCTCTCCTTGTCCAATCGCGAGAAACAGAAAAAAATCAATTTGTCTGCGGAGTAATTAAACATCCTTTAAATTAAGAATAATGGAAAAACCTCAGCAGATAATTAATCATATCAGGGAATAATGTGTAAAGATATTAATAACATTTTATAGAATGGAAAAAAAATAATTTCAGTTATTATAGTAATAGTGTTAATCATATATGTATAATATAGAGAGATTTCTCTGTTGTGCATAGCCATGAAGAATTACGAAAATAAGAATTATACAAGACCATACATTTAATTAAAACAAATATTCAAAAATCTTCAACCCAAAAGAACACATTTCTTTATCTTTATATGCATGCAGCTTTTATTGATTTGGAAAAAACAGCTGAATAATGGGTTATATTAGAACAAGAGGAACACACACAGAACACATAAAATTGTAAGAGTAATTCAATAAAAGTACAGGTTAATGCAAACAGCATAAAATCAACACCTTCAAAAGCCAAATAGGACAAAGATAACACGAAAGTTTAAGACCAACCCTTTTAGTAATGTTAATAGATGATATAGAAAAATAAAAATACCCCTAAAAGCTTTTGCAGATGATATCAAATTATTAATAAAAATAAAATATCAAGGTAGCCTAAAATGCAAGTGTACAAAGCACTTTACTGAATAACTATAACATTCGATTACAAGACGTGACTATCCACAAAGAGAGCCAAAATTAAGTAACAAGCAGCAGAAATGAAATACCTCACAGGTCTAAGAGCCGTAACATATATGGACAGGGCGAAGTAAAGAAATAAAAAAACCTTAATATCGAACCAATGGAGCATGGAGGGCACAATGCAAGTAAAGAAGATATGGGAAATAAAAGGACGGAGAAGATAAAAATCAGAAGACGGCCTAAACAATTTTGCGATCAGTATGTCAAAGTAAGAAAGAATATTGAACAGAAACAGAAAAATGTGGAATATGTGTGAAAAATAGAGTGTAAACACAATATACAACACACCTACACCTCTGACTGGTACAAAAGGTGTTTTAATAATTATATATGTACTGTTTTGGTTGATGATGTTTTACCAATCTCTGATAAAATCAAAATTTAGTCATTATAGGAACAAGCCTCTTTTTAATCCATATCTAGATCATTAACAGAGTTCTACAGAAACTGTAACAATTGGTAGTCAGATGGGGCAAGCTCTGGGATATACCGTGGATATATCAAAACTTTGCTGATAAAAGACAACACTAGTTTTGGAGATAACGCCTTTTCTAATTTGTAATTACCTTGTTACCAGTCGTTTCCGACTAACCTACAATTTGTCTTTATGTTAATTTAAATATAGGTATATAACTAGGAGGACCCATCGGCTCTATCTCAGTCTCTGGTGAAATAATGTTTATACATGTCACTGCTGTATTTTTTATTATATGCACCTCGCTACACAACACCACACAAGATCAGATGGTTTGATTATTTTGAGTATGTGTCCTGCTCTGGTGGTAACTAAAAGTTACAATAATTCATATTCTCATGAGAATTGATTCTTTCCTCATGCCCCTTTCAAATCATTTGATTTCTTGTCTGATGTGGGTATCTGAAAGTCTCGATGTAGGTAGACAGTCCTGTAGTATTTGGCTGCGCCCACAATACTTCTCAGGACTTTGTTTTGAAAAATGTGTATTTCATTTATGTTACTCTTCCCCATAATTGAACACCGTATGTCCATATAGGTTTCAGTATTTGCTTATATAATAGCAATTTCTTATGTACTGATAAATGTGATTTTCTTCCAATTAGCCAATACACGTGCAAGTGACAATACATTTTCCTATATTTCAATTCCAGTTCTTTCCTTTTCTGAACTGCACATGCACATTTTTACTTTCGTAAATTTTTATTTTCCAAGCTTGTGTGCAATTATTTATATTGTCATTTGTCTGTTGTAATTTTTGTGTGGCTTCTTCACTATTGCCTCCGAGAGGTATAATCGCAGTATCATCAGCAAATGTAGACACCGTAATATTCTCCATCTGTAGTATATCCCAAATGTAGAGTAGATATAGCATTGGCCCCAGTACACTTCCTTGTTATACACTTGCTTTAGCTGCTTCTTGTTTAACTCTAAACATTCTGGTTGTAATATACGATTTTAGTAGTTTGGTCTGTTGTTCTGGTAACATTTTGCGTAGTTTATGAATAAGGCCTTCATGCCAAACTTTATCGAAGACTTGTGCTACATCTAAGAATATAGCTGATCATACTTTTTTACTTTTGTACGCTTCTTCAGTAACGTTTGTTATTCTGTCGACCTGGTCAACTGAATGCTTGTTAATAATCCCAAACTGGTATGTTGGTATTAGGTTTTTTCTCTCTAGGAATCTTGGAAAAATAAAAAAACAGACATTGCCAAAACAGCACTATCGTACAGGCTGCCAAAATCCACTAAAATCGAACAAAGCAACTAGCACAGTTGGAAATAATTTTATTCTTAGAATAACAATAGCCAGTAATTGTTTTTCCAAATGATCTCATTCGTATTCACCGGCAGAAAAGGCAAATAAGTTTACTGTCGGCACGGTTAGGATTTGAATAGCAAAATATATGTTTCGGTGTCAGACGGACGGGTAATGATTATGCTACGAATGTTGACATTTTCACGCTTTACGCGATGGACCTTTGTTGTACGCTGACCATTTCAATAATTCAGTTCCGATAGAGCTTTGGGCAGAAAATCCGTGCAGCTATTTGCTGGGTGTGTATTTTGTCCTTGGCCGTGTGCGTCATCACTTATTTTGATCCGATTTAAACTTCTGTGGTACTCAGATATATTTTAAAAACATTCGGAACAAAAACCGAATAATGTTTTGGTTATTTTTATTTTGATGACACTGTTAACTGTAAACTCTCTTCATTGTATATTAAATTTTTATTACAAAAATTACTCATTCCCATTAATTTCCAGGATCCATTTCTTAGCATCTTACGAAGATCTAGCCATAGCATCAATTAACCTACAAACATACCTAAATCAAATACAAACGTAGCTGAAAAGATGGCGTATAAAAGCCAATGAAACAAAATCCAGTCATTTAACTTTTACACTCCGTAGAAGAACATGTCCACCAATTTGTCAACTCCCGCAAGCAGAGGATGCTAGATCGATCTATATCGACGCTTAAGGAAGAAGCACATACTCGCCAAACGGTAACAAATTGGACTTAAATTTTACCAAATGTATTGGCTTATCGGGCGCAAATCCAAGTTATCATTAGATAACAAGATATTATTGTATAAATTGTATAACTGTGTACTCAAGCCTATTTGGTCATATAGAATCCAACTATTTGGAACCGCTAGCAAGTCTAATATATCCATCATACAACGGTCCCAAAATAAAGTATTGCGTGCTAGAGTCGATGCTCCATACTATGTTTCAAATGAAGTGGTACAATACGATATTCCTCTAGAACGAGAGTAATTCAACCTATTTGACTGAAGTACTTCGAAAAAGTGTCAGTGTATCCCAATGTACTTGCTAATCAGCTAAATATGCGAAGTGAGTGAAGTGCGAACACTAAAACGTCTAACACTATTCGATCTGATTATTGGACATATATAGACTTTAGAATAGGCTTTAAAATAAGATTAATTAATTGAAATAGTATTTGCCATGCCATGTCTATATATAATATAGGCATAACAAATACTTATTGCCCTCTGATTGTGGAACTACTATGAGTAATAATTTTTTTTAAATCTAGAACAAAAAAAAATAACGATATTGTATTGTTTGTTTAACTTGTATACATTAACATATAATAATTCTCAGCCTTCGAAAATATTTACTACTTTTAAACCAAAAAGTACATCTAGTAAAATTAGTACATACTCCAACACACAATGAACCTAATCAATACCTTACTCTATTGAATAGTTACGTTATTTTCTCTCAATACTTCATAGTGTCGAGTTCTTTCAGAAAGTTTAAGGTTAATTGCTTCTCTTTTCTCTGATAATGCAATAATCACTATCATATATGGATATAAAGATACTTTTAAAATATTTTAATCGTTCGAGGTTGAGAAACATACCGTATATTGAGAAAGTAGAAGTTTCTCTTATATAAAACTATAAGCTTGTAAGGTGAGTAAACTTGACATAACAATTGACACAGTAACAAACGACCGCAATGGGCTTAATATCCAATATCTGACTGAAATATGAAAAATATACGAAATAGGAATTTCAAATTATATATATATATATATATATATATATATATATATATATATATAACCAAAGTTGTCCTTTTTTTATATTATAGTAAACAAAATATTGCATGTTGTTGCACAATTTATTGTATTGAAATCATTTAAAACATTTAAAAATACAAAAATTAAGTGTTTGCTGGCATTACTAAGGTGTATTTTTATTAAGTTTTATATCACCAATATTTTGAAGAATTTTGCAGTTATTTGACAAGACGAATTTTATAACTTGAATCAGTTACATATTCGGACGCAACAGCCAGAAATGTGCCTCATTTTAACTGGAATAAAATTATTGTCTGATGTTAAAAGGATTTACTCCGACAATGAAAATGATCTACAAATGACTACAATATATATTTTGATGATGTGTGTTTACTGTCATTTTGCATAGACTATAGAATCAAATGGCTAATACATTCAATAAATAAATTATTTAAGCATCAAATGTACATAACGTGTTGTGGAATGAGGAATAGATGAGTTCTCTGAACAAAAGCATCAAGGTAAACTGAGCTTATTTGTATACGACTGATTCCGTTAAATAAACTTTTAAATAAATCATTGTTGAAAAATGAAAACGTGATTCTCTCGAATACTGCTCCATTTTCACTAAACCTAAATCACCAGCTGTCAAACTATATTTCCCGTGGTTGTCAACACTCGGCGGCAATTATGTTAATTTTTCTGTCATTTATATTAATTGGTCCTATTAGCTAGACAACCGAATAGGAATAAAAACGTAATTAAAACATCCAACCGCATATTTATACGCCGAGAACTTTCTTATTTACTCGAATCGACGAGAAAAACGATCGAACGGTCCAGTCATTGACTAGAGATACAAATATTTATCGCGCCGGGTCATTAGCGATTCATAAATTGACATTGAATGAGCTCCGCACCGAGATCGTTTTCATTGAACACTATTCTCTCGTTCGCTCTCCGGACCTAGTCCGTCTTCTTCACCTACTTTTCGAGAGATGTCGGTCTCGTACGTCAAAGGACGCGCGTAACTGTAAACCGAAGACCTACACTTCATCGATACGTCTCCTCGCCGATGATGCCTCCTCGGTGACAATGATAGATATTTAATGGGTGAAAGGTTTTAGCAGAGAGACCGATTTAATCTATATACAGGTATTTATAATTCGAACTGCGAGTTCAAACTACGTTTCGTAAGTTTCGACAGTACAGGCCTGTAACGAAAACTCTTTCTACGTATTTTAATATGCCGAAAACGAAAATAATATGGATAAAACTCCAAGACGTCGGGATTTTTTCGCAATATGCGAAATTATCATAATTAAATATCAGACAGCATTGTAACAGGTCAATTGAAAAGTCCCCAGCCTACCTTAGTAAAACAAATTTTTTTGGCAAAATTAATTTTTTTTATTCAACATAATTCCCTTCAAGGGTAATAGACTGACTATAGCGATCCTCCAATTTTTCTATACCATTTTTGTAGTACGATTTGTGCTTTGCTTCAAAATAGGCCCCAGTTTCGGCGATCACCTCTTCATTCGACGAAAATTTCTTCCCAGCGAGCATTCTTTTGAGATCTGAGAACAAGAAATAGTCGCTGGGGGCCAGATCTAGAGTATACGGTGGATGATGAAGCAATTCGAAGCCCAGCTCATGGATTTTTACCTTGTGACACGGTACATTGTCTTCGTGAAGCAGCACTTTCTTCAGTTTTTCATCACGTTTTTCGGCGATTTCGTCCTTCAAACGGTATAATAATGCTATATAATAGTCGCTGTTGATAATCCTTCCTTTTTCAAGGTAGTCAATAAAAATTATTCCGTGCGCATTCCAAAATACAGACGCCATAACCTTGCCAGACGACTGTTGGATTTTTCCTCGCTCTGGAGCGGGTTCATTGTGTGCGGTCTCGGATGACTATCGATTGGACTTCGGAGTGAAATGATGGAACCACGTTTCATCCATATCGACGAAAAAACTCGGTTTATTACGTTTGATCATCTACAAACACTGCTCCGAATCATTAACTCGTCGTTGTTTCTGGCCAAAATTGAGCTCGTGCGGCACCCACTTTGCGCAGAGCTTTCTCATATCCAAATATTCGTGAATGATATCATGTACACGTTCAGTTGATATCTTATTTCAATTTACGATAATTCAAAATAATTTTGTGGATTTTTTTAATGTTTTCTTTGGTAACAACCTCTTTTGGGTGTCCACAGCGTTCATCGTCTTCGGTACTTATTTTACCACGTCTAAACTTAGCATACCAATCCTTGATGGTTGATTTTCCAGGAGCAGTATCCGGAAACTCGACATCAAGCCAAGCTTTTGCTTCAACTGTATTTTTCCCTTCAAAAATCAATATTTTATCAACACATGGTAGAGAATATTACAACGAATATGCAAACTGCAATAGGCCCTACATTATACATCTTCTTGATGTGAGTTCACTGCTATTTTGGTAGACTATATAGACTTTACAGTACGAGTAAGTGTATTTTATAGAGAAAACCACTTAATGATATGTGATGTATATAATAGTTACGAATAGCAGAGACCGAGAAAATCACTGGATCTAAAAGATTTGGCCGCTGATGGAGCCTATAGTTGGTGAAAAGTACCTCCTCCAAGAAACGCTGGTACCTTTACATAAAGTTATTTAACACCACTGCACATAAAGTTGGGATTGATGAAGCAATTTGTAAAATCACTTCTCAAAGATGGAGATTGACTCAAATACTTAGTTTCAAGGATTCCAAGCAAAGGTGAAAGATTATGGTTTCGTCAGTTTAGACGTTAGACGGCTTAGGACTGACCAGCAATTCATCACTGCAATAGGCAATACATTATACATCTTGATGAAGTGAGTTCACTGCTATTTTGGTAGACTATGTAGACTTTCGAATAAAAGTAAGTGTACCTTACACAGAAAATCACAGATAGGTCATGTATATAATAGTTACCATCAGAAATACTTATTGCCCACTAGGCAGATTGTTGAAACGCTAAAGGTAATAATTCAATTAAAATATGTCTGATACTATTCATATTAATTTAACTATCAATAAACAATAATATGTTTTACATGGTCAACTAGATATTTCCATTTTAAATAACCTGACTAAGTTAAGAAGAATGTATAAATAATGTTGTTCGTTTTACGAGAGGAATGTTGTTTTTATAGTCTCGTAATATGTTTCAGGACCATGGGGTCATGATCCGGACGGGCACCGTCAAGTCTAGCGTAGAGGCAATTATATAACGTCGAATTGCAGGGAAACGCCATCGCGTTGATCGAGAAAACGACAGGCCCAGCCAGAAGAGAGGAAACCGAACGAAAATGGACCATACCGAAAACACCATCCTCGTTTCGGTACGAATCCGGGCCATCGCCTATCGACCAGCATCATCTTCGCGGACGACGTGTGTCTGGGTCACCCGGCGAGTACTTGCCCCGGGTCCCCTCCCCTTCGCCGCTGCGAGTCCTGCTGACCGACTGAGGAAGACGCCGCCGATGCCGACGATCCTCAATTTCCGCGACAGGTTGTTTTGGATCTCCATTCCGAACACGACTCCCATACGTCGAGCAACGAGAAAAATCGAGTGGGCATAGGTTTGGGGTGTTTGGTAGTTCGTAGCGCGTAGTCTCGAGCACGCTCAGGTAGTTTCGGTGGCTTGTAGTTTTTCTTCTCCATCTTCCGATTATATATCGGCGAGCTAGACTCAGTTTCCCCAGTGGATTTTGTATCGTTTCCAGTTTTCCATCTAAGGTTAGTCTTTTTTGATTTTAAAAATTAAGTTTTAATTAAAGAAACAGTTGAACAAATATTCACAAATTCGATGTAAATACAGCAATATTTGATGTAGCTTTTTGTTAAATAATTTAAATATTATTAATAAAAAAGCATGACAAAAGCAAATATTATTCTCATTGTTTATATATAATTTTGATAATAATCTTGTTTGCATAATATTTAAAATTAGTCTAGAAAGTGTGTTTGGTAATTAAAAATATATGTTTGAATGTTCATTTATTGAATTTAATATTTCTCAAATAGTATTGATACATTTGATGTTAATGTGGTACTATGTCATGTTATTTTTAGTTAAGTAATGTAAATGTTATTTATCAAAAAGTATACCAGAACCACATGATATTTTCATAATTTACATTTAATTTTTATAATACTTTTGTTTGTATGATATTTTAATTTTTAAGTATACTATTTAAAATCAGTGTAGCAAAAGTAGTACATATATTATTAGGGTTCACCTTTTCTGATACCATAAATATGCGATTTCATGAATAATTTATGTGGATTTAATAATCTAATAATATTTAATAGGCCTTCATTTATACTAAATGTATACATTTTATTTCTTTATCATAATCTTGTTTAGTATAAACATAATATGTATCTAGCTCTTTATCTACCCATATATAAATATAAATAAATATTTAGATTAAAAATTTTAGCTGTTTTTAAAATTTAATGTTTTTTTGTTAATTCTGTTTATGAGATTCACATATTTTACACACCTTCACACATATTCGCATGTATTCACATACGCTATAGTTTATCCAACAACAAGCTTTAGTTGTTACTTTAAGTAGTTTCACACATGCTTTATTATATAAATTCTCATGTCGTTGTAGAGTTTCTTAATTTTTATGAAGGTGTAACCTTCACGTTTTCTGGTGATTTTTAAAATTTCTTCATTGGGTGTAGGCGTCAGGACACTACAATGGGACATTCATTCGTGTATTTTTTTCCATTCTGATGTTTATCCCTTTTTCACTCTTAAATAGTCTCTTGGAGATTTGTTCAAATTTTGTGAAAAGTTAGAGGTATATTTACGAAACATTTGTTTTTCTTCCGAAGAGTTCAGTAATTTATCCATTATTTTGTGGACTTGGCCGATAGCTCAATATTTCTGTCTGTCTTTAAACTGAAGGTCTGGATATGGTTATTCTGGTTTATTGTTAGCCTCAGTCTCTTGAGTAGCTTAGACACAATTGTTAATAGTGGAATAGGTATGTAAAATTTACTAGATAGATGATCTTCATTGTGCCTTCTCTAAGGTAACTTTTGTGTTTTGGCTTCCTTTCCTTGGATCCAGATTTATTATTATGTTTCGACTTAGTTATTTGACGGACCTGATGTGATAAATAATTATCATTATTTACTGAAATTATTTAATACAAAGTGTATCAATAGTATAGTATAGTAGGTGCTATAATTGCTTAAATTACACTAAACTAAAACAAAAACTGTTATAGTTAGTATATTCACACAATTTTCACAAAAAAACGTACTGTTACTGTTTTTTGACATCATAACTTTGTGCATAAACTAATTTTACATTTACATTTTAATTAAAAATTCGCAAATTAAGCGATCTGTCTACAAGTGTTCGTACTGTGTAATAAAACGTAAATGGCTCAGTTTGAAAACATAATGATGCTATATTGTAACGTTATTTAATTAATATCTGGGTCGGCCATTTACAATAATTACTAACTCATTTAATTGGACCATGTAAGAACATTTTAATTTAAAATCATCCTATAATTAGAAATGAATTAATAAAACTAGCGATGAAAATTTAATTATTTTCATGAAGACGAAGACCTAAAACAGCGGTATATAACTTTTATGAAAATAATAGGTATGCAATCTATCTAATTCGCCTATAAATATGCCCTTACGTGGACACTATATTGAATAACTCCAAATTCTTCAAACCAGAAAGTCTTTTATATAAAAATAAAACACATTAAAATTAATTAAAACATATAAATTCATTTCCTGTAAAGGAGAAAGCTGCAGAAAAAAAAACATACTTTACAGCTGAAACATTTTTCTTAAATAACAGGATTCTCGCGACTAATGTAATATTTATGATCTAGAAAATAGGTAATATATAAATGATAATGTAATTTATTTGTTTGTATTTTCATATCCGAATTTAAATTATCGTAAAAATGAAAACGGGCCTATAAAAACGGACCCCACGCTGGTTTAAACTGCTATAAAATGCTTTAATATCTCATTAATTCTTTCATATATAGTAATCATTAATCTATTTAAAATGTAGTGTTTTAATTATTTAGAATAGTGAAATTTGTTCTTATTTGGTGCAATAGTTGAAAGGTATCTGTTGAGGTTATGAGGACTACATGTATACATATATGTATATACTGTGTGCCATCTGTTCTTGTTTTAATATTGGCATAAATATGCGGCATACACAAATGTTTTTAAGTTTTCTAGGATATTCAAGAAATTGGCAAAACCAGAAAAAAACTGCTTAAAAATTGCTCATTATTCAGTATAATATAATTATCTTAAGATTCGTCTACTCTAACAATTTCTCATGTTATTTACCTGTGTTATATGCTATTACTGCTTCGCATCACACGACAGCTATGACGAGCGTTTGAAGAAACTGAAATTGTTTTCCACAACAAAATGTTTAAGGTGTTTAAATAAACTGATAAAGATTCTTACCTTATAGATGACTAATTAATTTTATAACTAAAATTAACTAATTCTATAGATTATTTTTGAGATATGCCAATAAATGCGTTACTTTGATGATAACACTATTTATTTTTCAGTAAACTGGGTCCAATTTGGTTTAAATAGCTATAATAGTAATCTGACTATTGTTTTAGCAGTTTAAAAGTTATTCACTAACAAAATTCCCTTTTCATCAAACAGTTCTGGTGCAGGTGTATAATAGTTGAATCAACTGTATATAAAATGCGTTAAAACTTTCTGTGAAATATTACTTCAGATATTAACGTCAATAATAAAAATTATAATATCAATGATGAGAAACACGCAATAATAGACTACATGGAATGATAGACATTATTAAAGGTTTATTGAAGGAAAACAAATATACTCTACGACAAAGTTTGGCACGGACGCCTAAGATTAAAGATTAAACAAAATAGATTTAAAAAAGTGCAAATAACAGTGTCAAATATTTAGCTATGTCAGTAGATGTTAAATTAAATCGGTAGGAATATTTTTGAAAAATAACAGTTAAAATATATTTCGCACCAAAGGAAAATAAGGTACTAATTAGAAAGTTTAAAACTGACCTTGTAAAATTACATAAAATAATGCTATTTTAAAATACCGAACAGTATCATTATTGTAGACAATGTCTTGACAAATTATTTGAAGAAGTTCTATTGAAAGGGATAAAATTAACTACTGAAGAATATTATTCCGAATCATCAATTTGGTTTCAGGAAAAACAACATTCCAAGACTGATGAGGTACCGATGTTAGAAAAATCACTAAAAGGAAATAAAATTTGTTCTTATATATTAATATATTAATATATTAAAATGTTGCTCAAGCTTTCGGTAAAGCTTGGCATGATGGTAAAACATACGATTAAAATGATTCTTTAACCAAAATTCACAATTTCCAGAGCTATATGTAACCTACCGATACTTCAGAGTCAAACAAGAAGATGCCTATTTTAACTTGAGGAACATACAAGTACATGTGCTACAAGGAAGTGTATTCGGACCAGTCCTTTATCTGCTGTACACTCAGTACTTTTGTAAGCGGAACGAAAATGTTATTATTACAATTGCAAACGATACTCCACACCATACTCCAACTTCAGCTATTGGAAAATAGAACGCTAGATAGAAAAAGAGCATATTGAAATGAATCAAAATAAATCAGTGCATAAGTTACTGATTTCATCAATAAAAGAGTCAAGCACATCCAATATACATAAATCTATACAAATATATATCTTAGCATGACCCTTGATGTTAAACTCAGTATGACACACCCATGTATACCACATGTTAAGAAAAAATGTGAAAAACTCTAGTTAAAGTACAAGAAATGTATTGGTTATTAGATAAATATTCAGCTCAAAACACTATGCTCAAAGAAATGAACAAAGGCTCCAACGGCACATCAATGATGTTGTTAGCGCCTATATTATGATGGCTTATTCAGAAGATTTAAGAGAATTAAACCATATGATTTAGTCCAGTGAAGTTATAAGTCAAATCCAGTGCCCATTAAAAACAATCACATATATGTTAAGCTTAAACTGTCTATAAATTAATTAGGATAAAAAAATAGCTTATTAATGTTAATTTACTAGATCGCTACAATAAAGAATTTAAAAAAATTAAATCGCAAACTGAACAATTGTTAAGGTGAAACGGATACATAATGCATTACGCGAAACGCTGATGGTTACTTAATGTAAGTTGGACAATCGTAATAGATGTATCAATGAATTTCCAATAATCGAATCTATTTGAGATAACGGTAGTTCGGGTTTTCAGCGACACTAATCCTTTTTGAAAAAGTAGAATAGATGCTTCGACAAGTATAAAAATCCAGTTCGATGGGATGCATGAGGCGTAGATCCGTGTCAGGTCGCTGCTCGATCCAAACGTGAAGATACTTAATTAAATTGTTGTTTTCCTTACTGTATAGGTGGTTGAAGATAAAGCACCAGCTTGTATTTAATAATTTCGCTTGGCGAATTTAGAGTACGGTTTTAACACGATTTTTAAAAATATTACTCATTACAATCATGTGTATCATAGGTTGAGAAAGATGGAATTTCGGTTTTTCCTTATAGATGGCTCTAAAGTCGAATGTCTAGTAATGGTCATTCAATGTAACGATGCTATAGCTTGTTTGAGAGCTAATGATTCATAGAATATCCTCCATATAATTGTTAGCTTATTCTTTTGTTCAGTTAAAAGTTAGTGCGCCTTGAAAATGGAGGTGACTGGGAGGTAATTTTCATCGAAGAGAATCTTGCTTGAACGCCAGTGAGTGAATGCTAATTATGGAATCTCGTTCTTGCCAGCAAATCGATGAAGAAGTCAATAACATTTTTACAAATAATGCACTGAGACAATAATTGTATCAACTATAATCTAAAGAAGCTATTAAAAGAAGTTTGTTGATTACCACGGAAGTGAAACGTGAGTCATTTTTGCAACAAAGGCACATTTACGTAAAATAATAATGAGTAAAAAATTGTGGTAGAAGCTCGGAGAAGCTTCACAAATTCTTACAAATCCACGACTGATATCAAGGAATATGTTAAGTGTTTGAGGAAATTGTAAATATTGCATTCATTATAGGCTGCCAACTGCAAGATTGTAATAAATTCGCATGAATTTGAGAAATAGGAGAAGAAATCAAAATTACTTTTTCCCCAATCAATTTTTAATTGATTTAATTTTTTTCTAAATGTATTTAGTTTGTCTAGTTTAAGCTGAAGATCTAACATGTGTTAGTTTTGATTGATATTTCTCTAACTTGTTTTCTTTTTTTGTACTTGATATGTTTAAAAGTATCTCATTAATGCTATTTATCTAACAATTAAAATGAAATTCTAAAAGATGAGAAAGGTGAAATACATTTTTATAAGTTTTTTTTATTTTCAGATCTTTTACTAAGCAATGAGGCTATATATCGTCCTATTTCTAGTTTGTTCTTTACAAAGGGTAAGTTTTGTTTTTATTTACCTTTCTTATTATATAGTTTAGATATTTAATGGGGTCAACAATTTTACTTAACATGTAATGAACAAGAGTTTTATACTGTTTTATAATTTATATATGATAGTATAATATAATGTTCATGGCCGAAACCATTGCGTCAAGCAGAAATATATCTGCAAGCAACCTAACGCGAACACTAAGCCAAAATAGCTTAAAAGCATGGAAGAGCCAGCAAAGAAACCCAGCAGTTTGTTGCTGGATATTGTCTTCCTGTAAGAGCGTTTCTGTAATCTATCAAAGCGTAGTTATACTTAACTGAGACTAAGCTATGATATTTGCTATTCTGATATACAGAAAGAAGATAGAGTATGGGAAAGTATGGGAACAGGCGGAATCAGGTCTAGAGATGGTTGGTGGGTGCGATAAAATTTCTCATCCAAGTGATTTCAACATTTCCTGATTGGTTTTGCTGTATGAGGATCACCTTATCAGGTCTCGCAGCGCGTTACGGACGTTTTTCGATCAATGCACATTTCAAATTGATTATTTCTTGTCGCTAGCGATCAGTATTAATTGTTTTTACAGAGTTCAACAATTCATAATATACGTCACCAACTTGGTGGCCATGGACAGGAAATAACCATAATTTTTCCTTGAGATTCCGGAAATTAATCTCATTTTTCATCACCAGTTACTATTCGATACACAAATGATTTCCTTTCATACCTTTGAAGTAGCATTTCACTGCTAATTTGTTCATGATTTAATTACGTGTCATTCATGTGGCAATAATCTTTTGTTGGATATTCCCCATGGCTTGTAATCGTACACAAATTATTACTTGGCTCACATTCATCTTTTATGCCAATTATTTTTGAGTGTGCGTTGGGTCTGCATCTAATAACTCGTGCAATTCCGTATCTTTAAACGTTTTCGGTCTATCAGAACGTTCTTTATCTTGAACGTCAAACAATGTTTCACATGTTTACCATGACTGAAAGCAGTCTGTTTAGCTAGATCATCATCATGCTCATTACTGGATATTTACGCGTGGGAAGGAGCTAGAGAATCATGGGAGATTTTCAAGCTGAAGGAAGAGTGAAAATGACGGTTAGAGATATAGATGTTCCTAAACAATTTAGTATAAAAGATAGCAAATATATATCATAATTTCAAATGATAGTTAACTAACATTTTTACAGGGTTCAACAATTCATAATATACGACACCAACTTGGTGGCCATGGACAGGAAATAACCATAATTTTTTTCCTTGAGATTCTGGAAATATATCTCATTTTTCATCACCAGTTACTATTCGATACACAAATGATTTCCTTTCATACCTTTGAAGTAGCATTTCACTGCTAATTTGTTGATGATTTAATTACGGGTCATTCATGTGGCAATCATCTTTTGTTGGATATTCCCCATGGCTTGTAATCGTACACAAATTATTACTTGGCTCACATTCATCTTTTATGCCAATTATTTTTGAGTGTGCGTTGGGTCTGCATCTAATAACTCGTCCAATTCCATATCTTTAAACGTTTTCGGTCTACCAGAACGTTCTTTATCTTGAACAACCATGTTTTACATGTTTACCATGACTGAAAGCAGTCTGTTTAGCTAGATCATCATCATGCTCATTACTGGATATTTACGCGTGGGAAGGAGCTAGAGAATCATGGGAGATTTTCAAGCTGAAGGAAGAGTGAAAATGACGGTTAGAGATATAGATGTTCCTAAACAATTTAGTATAAAAGATAGCAAATATATATCATAATTTCAAATGATAGTTAACTAACATTTTTACAGGGTTCAACAATTCATAATATACGACACCAACTTGGTGGCCATGGACAGGAAATAACCATGATTTTTTTCCTTGAGATTCTGGAAATAAATCTCATTTTTCATCACTAGTTACTATTCGATACACAAATGATTTCCTTTCATACCTTTTAAGTAACATTTCACTGCTAATTTGTGGATGATTTAATTACGTGTCATTCATGTGGCAATCATCTTTTGTTGGATATTCCCCATGGCTTGTAATTGTACACAAATTGTTACTTGGCTCACATTCATCTTTTATGCCAATTATTTTTGAGTGTGTGTTGGGTCTGCATCTAATAACTCGTGCAATTCCGTATCTTTAAACGTTTTCGGTCTACCAGAACGTTCTTTATCTTGAACGTCAAACAATGTTTCACATGTTTACCATGACTGAAGGCAGTCTGTTTAGCTAGAGCATCATCATACTAATTACTGGATATTTACGCGTGGGAAGGAGCTAGAGAATCATGGGAGATTTTCAAGCTGAAGGAAGAGTGAAAATGACGGTTAGAGATATAGATGTTCCTAAACAATTTAGTATAAAAGATAGCAAATATATATCATAATTTCAAATGATAGTTAACTAACATTTTTACAGGGTTCAACAATTCATAATATACGACACCAACTTGGTGGCCATGGACAGGAAATAACCATAATTTTTCCTTGAGATTCCGGAAATTAATCTCATTTTTCATTACTAGTTACTATTCGATACACAAATGATTTCCTTTCATACCTTTTAAGTAACATTTCACTGCTAATTTGTGGATGATTTAATTACGTGTCATTCATGTGGCAATCATCTTTTATTGGATATTCCCCATCGCTTGTAATCGTACACAAATTGTTACTTGGCTCACATTCATCTTTTATGCCAATTATTTTTGAGTGTGCGTTGGGTCTGCATCTAATAACACGTGCAATTCCATATCTTTAAACGTTTTCGGTCTACCAGAACGTTCTCTATCTTGAACAACCATGTTTTACATGTTTACCATGACTGAAAGCAGTCTGTTTAGCTAGAGCATCATTATACTAATTACTGGATATTTACGCGTGGGAAGGAGCTAGAGAATCATGGGAGATTTTCAAGCTGAAGGAAGAGAGAAAATGACGGTTAGAGATATAGATGTTCCTAAACAATTTAGTATAAAAGATAGCAAATATATATCATAACTTCAAATGATAGTTAACTAACATTTTTACAGAGTTCAACAATTCATAATATACGACACCAACTTGGTGGCCATGGACAGGAAATAACCATGATTTTTTTCCTTGAGATTCTGGAAATAAATCTCATTTTTCATCACCAGTTACTATTCGATACCGAAATGATTTCCTTTCATACCTTTGAAGTAGCATTTCACTGCTAATTTGTTGATGATTTAATTACGTGTCATTCATGTAGCAATCATCTTTTGTTGGATATTCCCCATGGCTTGTAATCGTACACAAATTATTACTTGGCTCACATTCATCTTTTATGCCAATTATTTTTGAGTGTGTGTTGGGTCTGCATCTAATAACTCGTGCAATTCCATATCTTTAAACGTTTTCGGTCTACCAGAACGTTCTTTATCTTGAATGTCAAACAATGTTTCACATGTTTACCGTGACTGAAGGCAGTCTGTTTAGCTAGAGCATCATCATGCTCATTACTGGATATTTACGCGTGGGAAGGAGCTAGAGAACCATGGGAGATTTTCAAGCTGAAGGAAGAGAGAAAATGACGGTTAGAGATATAGATGTTCCTAAACAATTTAGTATAAAAGATAGCAAATATATATCATAACTTCAAATGATAGTTAACTAACATTTTTACAGAGTTCAACAATTCATAATATACGACACCAACTTGGTGGCCATGGACAGGAAATAACCATGATTTTTTTCCTTGAGATTCTGGAAATAAATCTCATTTTTCATCACCAGTTACTATTCGATACACAAATGATTTCCTTTCATACCTTTGAAGTAGCATTTCACTGATAATTTGTTGATGATTTAATTACGTGTCATTCATGTGGCAATCATCTTTTGGTGGATATTCCCCATGGCTTGTAATCGTACACAAATTATTACTTGGCTCACATTCATCTTTTATGCCAATTATTTTTGAGTGTGCGTTGGGTCTGCATCTAATAACTCGTGCAATTCCGTATCTTTAAACGTTTTCGGTCTACCAGAACGTTCTTTATCTTGAACGTCAAACAATGTTTCACATGTTTACCATGACTGAAGGCAGTCTGTTTAGCTAGAGCATCATTATACTAATTACTGGATATTTACGCGTGGGAAGGAGCTAGAGAATCATGGGAGATTTTCAAGCTGAAGGAAGAGAGAAAATGACGGTTAGAGATATAGATGTGCCTAAACAATTTAGTATAAAAGATAGCAAATAAACATCATAATTTCAAATGATAGTTAACTAACATTTTTACATTATAATCATTTCAAAATCCTAATAAATTTACTGCATTTAAATTTGACCGGAATTATAATTCGCTTCTAACCTAATTAGAAAACTACGGCGACGACTTCGTCCATCACGTGGTAGCAACGAACCACGATCTATTAATTAGTAACTAGTATATTGTTTTGCCGCGGGCATCGTCGGCCCAAGCCAAAAAACTAGATCAATAGTTTAGCAACATTCGTAACGAGAACTTAAATTATCCGCTTCTTCTTCCAGCTTTGTTTTCTGCGACAGACGCGGCGGCCCAAAACTCGTTCTATCGTTCTAAATCAGTGACATAATGAAATCGACAGATACGGTCTCCGATGGAGAAAAAGAGCGCGCGTCGCGCTTTTATGGTCTCGGTTCTAATTTTTCTTTAACGTTACAACCTTTCGAATGATTTACGCTTCGGCTTGTTACGTACGGGTACAATTCGGATAGTAGATTAAGTAGTTTTCAGGGTCGGACAGTACTTGAATTACTTATAATTACTTCTTTAAAAGGTAATTTTACCCTTAAGTAATTGATAGTTGGGGGATTATGGCTCAACGAATAAAAAACATCAGTAGGACGCAATAAAACAGTTATAGTTACATGATGCGACAGGTATTTATCAGTGAAGGGCAAAACATTAGATTTGTCTTATTCGTAATTTATTTTTGTGTATTTGTCACAAAATTATATTCTTTCTTATTGTTTAGATTTTCGTTTATGTCAAACTAAGATACATGTAGTATGAAAATTTTATCTTCATTAGAGATGTATAATCTTAATGATGTAATTTTGGAGCTTTTTCTATGTATATGATATACTCTTGCGATTTATTGCTATTTTCATATTTCTTGCTGTCATTTCCTTTTACATGATTGCAAATTAATGAAAACTATAGGGATAATAAAGAAATTTGTATTAAATAAGATAGCGTAAAAAATGTTAAAGAATATTTTTATTTTAAGACATATATTGAAAAATATATTTTCGAGCAATTAGCATTTTATATACATCATCATACAACATTTGACTTTTAACTGTTGACTTAATATTAGTCTTAATAATACTATATAAAATTTTCATTAGAGTACAGTTTCATTACAGTAGAGTAGATAATATTAAGAGCATATATTGTACATAAAACAGACAACGACAAATAAATGAGGCCTAGAATTTTGTTCATATTAGTCTCATTTGTACATGTAGAATATATAAACAATTATTCATAATATTTTTTTAAAATTAGAGCATCATTTGTCGAATCACGGCATTTTTTGTAAAATTGTAGGCGTATATATATATATATATATATATATATATATATATATATATATATATATATATATAAAAGAGCTCAATTTTTTTTATACTCTGGTTGTTAGCCAGACTTTTTGGACTATTAAGAGCTTGCAAATTATTTTATGTATTAAAGGCTATAAAATAACTACAAATTTATTATTGATTGACTTGTTATTTTTTCAAACCATATAGTAAATATTAGAAATGTTGAGTGGTTATATTGTTCTAGTTACATTCTAATGCTGAGGAAGTCGAAGTTATTGAAGCTATACCCAGCGAAGAGATTAGTGATCATTCAAATAAAATCGAGAAGGACTCTAATGGCGATCAGATAGCACTGGAAAGTGTGGACGAGGATGAGCCACCGCCCAAAAAGTTGGCTTATAATGGTCCACCACGAAACAACCCATTAAATCTACCACCAAGAGGTAAGAGAGTCTTTTTAAACTTATTTTAATCGTACGCGAAAATTATGGAATATATTTTTGACGTTTTCTTAGGAAATGGACCAACCTACTATCAAAATAAACCTTTCAAAAATAACAAACCGAACTATGAGAACAAGAACTTGTATAATGGACCACCTCCACCACCTCCCAAACAAGCCATGGATAAATATGGCACGGCGGGAGATATCTGGCCAGCTCCCGTTCCGGAGATGCCGAAGATTGTCTCTCTCGATGTCAAATGCGAAAAGAATCTCATGAAGGTCTACATAGGTTTGTTTTTATTAATTGCCATTTCTTAGAGTATATTTTTCGTGTTTTCAGGTTTCGATAAACCCTTTTATGGCATTGTATTTAGCAAAGGGCATTACAGTAATGTTCATTGCGTCCATCTACCGGCAGGACTTGGCAGGACATCCGCCCATTTTGAAATAGGTATTCACGCGTGTGGAACATCAGGCAATACAGAAAATGGTCTATATGGTTATGGGGCGGATAGTGGTAGTGGAACTTATTTTGAAAATATAATTGTTATACAGGTATGAATAATGTGCATATTTAATTTAATTTCCAAAACTAATATTATTGGATTTTAATATTATAGTTTCGTTATTCTATTCGCTTGTTGAGTTAATCATCCTCGTTTGTCTTGCTTTTTTGGTTCCTTGCTATGCAATTTTGGTACTTTATTTAATTAGGTTCTTGTAGGTATTTTGATCAGCGATATCCATTGGTAAAAATTCCAAGTATAAATATAAACAACTGTTAAATTTGATGAGTTTTGATATTATTCTACAAAAAGTTATAGTTTACTTTTTAATATTGTTGAGTTATTTAGTGTAACAGGTCAATTGAAAAGTCCCGACACATAGATGGCGCTGTTAGAATTAAATCTATATGTTTTTAGTCCTAACCGTCAAAAGATACGTGTATAAATTTGACAGATGTGGGATCATTAGTCTGTAAATTATAGGATTTTGAGTGAAGTAACTTTTGTTATTGTGAAAAAATGGATATCAAGGAATTTCGCGTGTTGATAAAATATTGCTTTTTGAAAGGAAAAAATACAGTTGAAGCAAGAACTTGGCTTGATGCCGAGTTTTCGGACACTGTCCCAGGAAAATCAACCATCAAGGATTGGTATGCTTAGTATAGACGTGGTGAAATGAGCAACGAAGACCAAAAGAGTTTGTTACCGACGAAAACATTTAAAAAGACCACAAAATGATTTTGAATGACCGTAAATTGAAATTGAATACAATAGCGGAGACTATAAAGATATCAACTGAACGTTTACATCATATCATGCACGAATATCTGGGTATGAGAAAGCTCTGTGCAAAGTGGGTGCCGCGCGAGCTCACTTTTGACCAAAAACAACGACAAGTTGATGATTCGAAGCAGTGTTTGCAGATGATCAAGCGTAATAAACTCGAGTTTTCGCGTCGATATGTGACATTGGATGAAACATGGACTGCACACGATGAACCCGCTCCAAAACGAGGGAAAGCGCAACAGTGGGCTGGCAAGGTTATGGCGTCTGTATTTTGGGATGCGCATGGAATAATTTTCACTGACTAAGTTTGAAGGACGAAATCGCTGAAAAACGGCCGCATTTAAAGAAAAAGAAAGTGCTGCTTCACCAAGACAGTGCACCTTGTCACAAATCAGTAAAAGCGATATCAAGAATGTATTAACTATGCTTCGAATTGCTTCCTCATCCACCATGTTCTTCAGATCTGACCCCCAGAGACTATTTCCTGTTCTCAGATATCAAAGGAATGCTCACTGGGAAGAAATTTTCGTCGAATGAAGGAGTGATTGCCGATTGAGGCCTATTTTGAAGCAAAGGACACATCGTACTACAAAAATGGCATCGAAAAGTTGGAGGTTCGTTATAATCAGTATATCACCCTTGAAGGGAATTATGTTGAATAAAAAAAAATTTGCTAAATAATGTATTTTACTATGGTAGGCCGGGGACTTTTCAATTGACCTGTTATACAGACGCTGTAGAAATTTATGGTGGCGTTGGTCCGTCATATATCAATTGTCGGTTTTGCTTTCAAAGATACAAAAGTAATAATCTTAATTTTCATGACGAAGAATGGTCTGAAGGACTTACTGGAAGAAAGCCCATATCAAACTCTCCAAGAATATTCTGATCAGCCCGATCACGAATATCTTCATTATCAATCATAATTATTTTTTTTTGCTTGTTAACAGTATGATCCTCAAGTTCAAGAAGTTTGGGATCAAGCTCGAAAACTACGCTGTACCTGGCACGACCAATACGAAAAATCTGTCACATTCAGACCGTTCCCTGTCGATATGTTAGATGTCATTCGGACTGACTTTGCTGGTGATAATGTTGGATGCTGGATGCAAATACAAGTAGGAAAAGGTAAGAATCAATTTCAGCTTAAGTAAAATGTTCTATGTATTTAGTTGTAAATTGAAATAGCAAGAAATGCTATTTCAATATTTCATTTTAGCAATTTTTATACGGAAATGTATATTTCAGGTCCATGGGCATCTGAAGTATCTGGCCTGGTAAAGATCGGCCAGACGATGACCATGGTTCTGGCCATCAAAGATGACGACAACAAGTTCGACATGCTTGTCAGAAACTGTATGGCTCACGATGGTAAAAGGGCCCCCATCCAACTGGTTGATCAAAAGGGATGCGTCACACGGCCCAAGCTCATGTCCAGGTGAATATTTCCATTTTCGTCTTGTGTCTTCAGATTAATGAGCCTTATTTTCTCGAAGGTTTACGAAAATTAAAAACTTTGGAGCGAGCGCCTCGGTATTGTCTTACGCCCACTTCCAGGCGTTCAAGTTCCCGGATTCTATGGAAGTTCATTTTCAATGTACCATACAGATATGTAGGTATCAGTGCCCTGATCAGTGTTCTGATGGTTCAAATCATGGAAGGTGAGCTCGTATATGATATTTTTCCTAACTCATGATTTTAAAATCCCATATCTTCAGTAATATTGAATGAAGCCATATTATAGCGTATTTAAAGGGTAACATGTCATACATCACCTAGAAATATATGACAAAATAAAACTAAATAACTTTTCCGCCATTTCAAATAGCTCAGAGAGAATACAATTGGCAAAAGTTAGATATCATTAATAATAAACAAACATCATAATACATTATTATATAAGAACAATGATTTCTTAATTTGTGCAAAAAATTATTGCTAATATTTTGTATTGGTTGTTGGTTTTCACTAAATTTTTGGTACTTTATAGCTACCAAAGTATAGCACAGAGTTCCGATGCCTATGGTCTGCCATCAGCTCTACCCATAGAGCACTATTTGCACTCAGCACGACCAAGAGATGAGCGCCGAATTAAAAGGTCGGTGAAGACCGAGCCTGGTACGGAAGTGGGACTCAACAGGATCATACGAGTGGTAAGTACCGGAGATCTGACATTCTCCTTGGACGAGAATTCCACCAGCTCCGCTCCAACAATGGTATTTCCCGCCGCGGTCGACCAAGTCACCACAGCCAACGGCTTGATATGCATGACAACACCTGGCTTCGCGGCTACTCTGATTGTTTTACTGGCGATCATGATGACTTCCTGTCTGATGTCGGCTTTCTTATGCGTTAAACTGAAGCCATTCTCCCACAAGAAGATCGTCCAGGTAGTTGGATTCCCTGCGATGAGAAAAACCACAGCGAAAACTAAACCAAACGGAAGCAGCTGTTTCTATTCGTGATGACGTACAAAGATGTGTTCTAGCAGTGTCTTCATTGTTAATTTTATGGAATCAGAGTAGATTATGCTTAATCAGTTAGTTTGCTATTGTAAAGTCTCAAGATTCTGTTCAGAAATATTTAAAATGGTAACAATAAAACTTTTCTGGAAATATATTTTGCGAAAAAATTTATTTCGAGACTTATAATCTTGAGACTTTAGAGCTATATTACGAATTATGTGATGACAACATAAAAATGTAATTCCAATTTTACTGGAAACTGTTCTATATCTATCGTTTTTTCTGTCACCGTCACTATCCGGAATGAAATCGTACCTGAAAAACAAAAATACTATCCACTATAACACATAAATATCATCGAAACATATTGATTTTTGGTAATAACTATTTATTGTTCTCCTCTTAGCTATAAGATTACTACGTTAGTTTAATCCTGTACATTTTGTAAATACATTTCCGGGGTTTTTGTTTTTATTTATTTTATTTATAGTTGCGTCTGTTTTTCGTTTTCGTGTAATAAAGAATCAAAAAACCAAATTTATATTTTTCTGTGTGTGGTTATAGGGATTTATTTTTTTAATTATAATTTTGGTTTGTTTTGTTTCAAGTAAATAAATAAATACAAACTTTGACTGAACGATAATGTTTTATTTTAGATATAATTTTCCAAAGTTAACTTAGACTTTTTGCAACGTTAACTGGTATAATATAGTATAATATAACTTCTAATTGTTATCACAGATGTTTTGACGAAATCTATAGATATTTAACAACAAAGTCGATCAGTACCAACAAAAATCGAATTTTTTAAGCTAATTTGGTTACATGTTCCGACAAAGCACACATTATTCTATCTCTTTTTAACTAGGGTAAAATAAAAAGCAAAAATGCGCTCCGAGAATAAAACAAATTTTACGCTCTTATTTATTCTTCTATAATAACAAAGTAAAACCATAACAAATTTTAGATTGTGAAGATTTGATTTGGATTTGGATACGATAGAATAATGTATAAAGAAGGATCATACCAGGTTTCAGTGGAACTTAAGATGTCATGTTACGAATGGAGTATTTTCGATAAAAAAGCATTTTCAAAACAAAAGTTCGTTTCTAGATTCAGCGTCACTAAAACAACTATATCTCCGAATATAATTTAAATTTTGAAAAACCGTCTTTAGGACATATCCTTAAGCTTTGCAAATATAAATAAAATCGATATTTTTCAAATTTCTAGACTAGAAGACCTCCTTAATCTTTTTTAATGTTAACAATAATTGTTTAAAATTATTTCTATTTTGTAAACTGACTATCATACTTTATAATATTGTGTTAAATGCTTTTTAAATTATAATACTTTTTATAAATTAATAAAGTATATAATTTATAAATTACTTAATATAAATAAAAGTAAAGTTGATGGTTTTACAAGAAAACAGTGCTTACAGTTGAAGTAACTACTGCAAACAAACAAGTTAGTCGGAATCCATCATTAACCAGTTTGGTATCGAAACATCTACTCCGTTATTCTATAAATTTTGAATGTTTGTTTCAATTCGCATTATTCAGAATTTTTTCATCGCTATCTGTTACAAAGTATGGAAGGTATATGAAGGCAAATCCAGTCAGTTGAAAAATTCTGGTAAATATTTTATTATACCATCTTGGTCAGTAGAGAAATAAAGTGATTTGAACTTCCTCAATTCATCCCCAATTACATTTTGAATTTTAAAATTCAATTAACTGATAACCGTGCTTTTGGCATTCAATATAGCTCCTTCCCTCAACCAAATATAGTCTCTGTAATTTTGTTCGGAATGTATTTTAATGTTGTAAAATGACAAAAATTGTTGGGAAATGAGGAAGAGATCTAGAGGGAATTTGTCATATCAGTTCTTTGTCAAAGGTTTGAAAATGTCGAAATTTTTTATTCATTGACGGTTTACTCAGATCACCAATCTTAGAAGTGGCAGCTTGCAACAGTTTGAAAGAAAAAGTGTCAAATCTACAAAACTATTCAAATAGTTTTTATAAAGTGTAAACTTTTATAATAACATTAATAGGTTAAAGAAAAATAGCGCTAATGGTTTTATTGTTTATGCAATTTTCCTATTTTTCTTTTCTAGAATTATCACATTTATTAGTTCACAGTTAGAATCTCCACAGCTCCTCAATGAATATTTGAAGAAAAACATTAGGCAAATTAGTATATTTTTTAGTTTTGCGCATTTGGTAAGTTTGTTTTTGTTGTAAAGAATCAACATTTCTCTAGTTTTGACTAAGTTAACATATACAAAGTTTGACAGTATCAGTGTTTTATTTTAAATATATTTTTATAACTTATATTACTAATATCTCCGTTGATTAGCAGACCATTTAAATAACAATGGAATAAAATTAAAAAAATAATGTTGATGTAAAAATGATTTATTAAAAACTTACATAGACAGAAACATGAAATAAATAAAATGATAGCCTCTTGCATAATTAGAAAAAAATATCTGAGCAAGTAGTCAGTAGAAATAATAAAAACAAATCATTATCATATACTTAAACATAACTACATATAAATAATAAATATTTTAAAACTTAAGTTAAAATTACAGACTGTTGGCAGTGTATTCTGCAATTAACTTTTATATACATGAAAATTATATTTGTTATAAAGTAATAATAAATTTGTATAAAATTTTTCGAATTATTCTTTGAGCAAAAACACATATCTTTGGCTCAACTAAATTACTTAACACTTTAAATGTATTAACAAATAACCTGAAAGACCATGTCGTATATTCTCTAAACCAACTGATTGATTGATTTAGGGAATATTTCAAAAATAGATTAAGAGGGTCATTCAAAATCAAGTTTGAACATTTTTAATTATATTTTCAGGAAAATGAAACAATAAAATACAATTAAAAATGTGATGTCTTGAATGATCCGATATTCCCATTACATTTAAGCATGAATTATGTACAGAAAATGATTTTTCTTTTACTTTATATTATATTTATATCTACATATTGCATTATTGCCCCTTACTTTGTCTCAATTTTTCCATAAATACCTTATGCAATTAAAGAAGTTCTTTTTCGTCGAACTGTTTTTGTTTTTCATTTAATTTGAACTAAACTTTGAGCAATTGTTAATCGGTATTTTGAATGATTTCATTGTTGGGTAGACCTCGGCCTAAAGACAGTGTCGTTTCCAAAGTTCCGTCGCTCATACACGTCGAATTCTTTCTCTGAGGGGTCTGTGATGGTACTGATGGTCGTAGTAATTTCAGTCCCATGAAGTTGGAGAAGAAATTCATGGGTATCGAACCGGTTGGAGGATGTTGGTGAGTGGCGATGTGTTCTTTTTGTAGTTGGTATCTGTAAGGGCATAATATAAATTAAAAACGGGAGCACCTGGATGCGTGATATTTTTATAGACCTATCTTTTGAAAAACCAATAGTTAATTGTACACCTAATTGTATTCGTTATTGTTTAATGCACATGGTAGAATAAAATAGCAATTTCAAAATTATTTTATCCATATATACTCTGTTTTAATATACAAATATGTTATTCTATATTTATGTTTATAACACAAAAGCAAAGAGATCATGTATACTTATATTTGATACTGTTTGATATATTTGAAGTTGTTGAAATTCTGACGTTAATCTTACTTTTCAATATTTTATTAATTAATGAAACTTAATGGAAATTAAGTTTAATTAAATGCCATTTAAAAAAGGTTATTGAATGTTAGTTCTTAAGATGGTTATTTTAATTTGTTTTAATATAAAGACATTTATTTATTTATTATCAAATATATTTCTGATCTTATATTGAAAATACTGTGAAAACAGGTTTTAGTAATATATCATTTTTAAATAATTACCCTTGTTCTTTTATGGGAGAAATTTTCTTAATAATTAATATAAAACTATAGAATACTAAGATATCATACCTATAGAGAAGAGTTCCTGCTATCAATGCGGATACGACAGCTGATACAGCTACAAGGACGAACAGCAAACTGAATCCAGGTACAGGCATACAAATTCCATATACTACTTCTTCCCTAATTCGACCCTGAAACAAACATATATCACACTTTATAATTACCTGTTCCGTTTTGGCAACAGAGTCTGTCTTACCTGAAAAACAGCCACTGATTCTGGCCGGCTATCAGGACTGAAAGCCAGATCAGATTCGGATATCACCTCGTATGTGCCGCTTACACCTACATCAGCACTTCGTGCTTTGCGATCTGATATGATCATTGATCTACGTTTTCTCGCATTTTTGATTGACTACAAATAAAATTCACAATTAGAATAATATGTATATTGTAAATAATAACAATTTTGTTATTAAAATGTTATCAAATCTTAAGTTAAAATATTAATACCTAGGAATTTGCTCTCCAATAACATTTTTCAGTTTGTAAGGGATATCTACCAAAAGAGTTTGTGACTACTTATCCATGTGAGATAGAATGCAACTCGAAAAATGACAATAGAGGAATTTTTTCAAAGTTATATATAAAGATATTGAAAGTTAACCTTGCATTGTACAACTTAATTGTAATTGTAACATTTCCAGGAAGTGCCTATATATGTACTATATAAGTATGGTAATATTTATATACCTTCAAGGGTATTATAATTAGATAATGTGTATTAAATGTTATTATAAGAATTGCATTAAGTAGAACAGAACCCTAAAGCATTAAAATGTTAACTCGGTGAATCTGCAAGGAACAAAACAAAAAAGAAAAAAAAATGGTTATAAATAAACACCGAATTGCAATTAGAGGCAATGGTTGTGTAGTCTATATCACTAAGTGACATCTAAGTGACCGAGAGTCAAGTAAATCTTCCAGCGATTTTGCTATATATACAGAATCCAGTTTGGTTCTTAATAAGCCCATTAACCAGATCTGTTTTCTCTTTTTGGATCTGTCTTTCAGCTAGACAATGACTGTCACAACTTTATTGGTTCCATTTCTAATACGATCTTGGAAAGAAACATGCATAATGTGTCTTAAACATTGCATTAGAAAACTGACGTCAGTGTGAAACAGTTTATAGTTCAAATATCAGGGCCATACAGAACAACTGGCAGAACAAGATCTCGAAAAAGGCCGGTATTAGTATTGAATGTAATATTTCCTCTCTTCCGGTAAGAAGCCAAAGCTTGAGCATCTTAATCCACACCATAAATCAGTACCAGGAAAAGTGAGAGTGGTAAATTAACCAACCAAGATGACCAAGTACAAGAAATCAAGGACGACCCTGCCAATCAAATACATGATCTGGCTCGATTATATGATCTACAGCAGATATAACATCAAGGAGAACCTGCAAAACTAACCAGACCTCAAGATGCTAAATGAGAAACATTGTTAAAATATTATGATTCTGATATTTCCTTTTCACAGCACAACGTGATCGAAAACCTGAAAAAATATCTGACAAATATAACGTTTAAAATCCCTGGAAATTTTCGAAATATAGCGGGAAAAATGTAGTGTTGTCGCTTTGACTGTTATTGGTTTGAATATCGAAAGAACTTCCAGTAAAGTAAAGTTTTTTTTTATTTCAGTTTTTTTCTATACAGGGATCTTGGAAGTTAATTACCCATTGCATCATAACAATATCCGAAAAAATTTTCATAATAATAAAGTACATCTATTTTAAATATATTCATTTTTATACTATAAGAAAACTACGAATTTTTTCCCAGGTAACATATAATATATGTTAATACGACTAACAGTTTAGGTATTTTCTAATATCTTTACTTCTCATCCTGACTACTTTTCTTAAACTCCTGACTCTTCCAAAGTACTTTAATTCTGCTACTTGTATTTTACTCTGCCTCTATCTTGCTTTATTTCTCTTCAATAAGGTCTGGTATTCCATTTTAGTTTTGGTTTCCAAATTTGGTATCTTCTGACATCCATTACTTTCGATTTATATAGCCAAATACTTAAAAGTAATTATTTGCATTATTTCTACACCATCAATTTGGATAACATTGGTATATATCATATATTTAAGATTTTCTATAGATGTTCTAACCTATGGTTTGTTATTATTAAATTATCTGCAAAAGCTTCAGCGATAATTCGATTATTTCTACATTTCCATACCCTATATGTAGTATTGTTCTTGTTTTACGGAATCTGCTCTGTAATTCTGTTGGCGACTTATATAACACTTCGTTCTACATATTATACGAAATCGTTAGAACAGAATACTAGAACCTGATCTTGTGAAAATAGTTTTATGCATATTAATGAAAATTTTATAACCTGAAATAGATAAATTACATGTAAGGGGATTCTGATTTTAATGAGACGTAACATTCGCATACTAATGCTCGTCTAATATTATCAAGCAAGCCAATTGGTTTCCAAGATAGTGCGGTTTTACACCGTTACGATTTCATTTGTGTTTATTTGCTAAGTGGGTATGAGAATAATCAATTAAGCTATTCAATAGGTTAAAAACAATATTGCGGACTCGTATTCAGGCCATTGCTATAAAAGAAACATTTTATTTGGTTTTTTAAATGAAAGAAATATTGCAAATGTTTCAATCGTTAAATTTGTTGAAGAATTACTATAAAAATTATTTGTTCATCTATACAATACCTTAGGAAAATATAATTTCCATTATTTTTAACAATAATCCATAATTTACAAACTATTTTTTTATTTATTGGCTTTAACATATGCCACACATATTATAACTAGTTATTCAAGATATAGCATTTTTTTCTTAATATTGTTCGTAGTGTCTAGCTAAGGTTTCAGATTCAAACTTATTTAGCGATTAATGGATGCATTGGCGGTGTCGGTGGCACTCTTAAATATTGATATAAATTACATAAATTTACATAATAACAATTTGTTAGAGTGATAATTTGGATAATCGTTAAGTAACCACCACATTTACTGAACTTTATACAAAGTATTTCTGAACATGCTTTTCTTCTTGAACTTGGCAACTTTTGCCATGACCCATTATTTACCTGTGAATGTCCCATGTGCTATTAAATACACTATAATACAACTTCAATCAAATAAGTATTATTAGATATACACGAGTTTAAAACCATGTATTAGGGAAAACCTAAAATTATTTACTCCTCATCCTTATACGTTTGGTGTTATAGTTTTCATCAACAACTAATTTAAAATAATTGCTTACCAATCTAGATCTTGATAGAATGAACTAAAACTTACCAAGGTCGCTGATGATTGAGTAGATGCATTAGAGGACTTATTGGTATTGTTCACTTCATGAGCATCATTTTTATACGTCTGTTCTTCGCTGTCTGTGGTAGGTACTGATAAGTCGTCAGCATGATACTTGAGAGTACGTGGCCCGTGTGGAAACTGACTTAATTTTGGAATATCCTGTAAGAAATGTTTAATAATTTAGTTAAACTATGTTATTAATTAAATGCTATATATGATCAATATTAGACGTTGAATGATATGTACAATAGGAAAATACAAATAAACGAATGAAAATGAAATAAAAGATATTTATATAGTTAAATACAAATAAATGTACAACAACTAGAATAGACCAATCCATTTCCTATATTTTAGTTCCCTCCATTTCTTTTTCACTTATTGTTTCTGCGATGAATCCGCTTCAAAGTGTGGGAAAACGCAACGCAACAGTCGACTGGCAAGGTTATGGCATCTGTATTTTCGAATGCGCCACGGAATACTTTTCATCGACTACCTTGAAATAGGAAGGCCCATCAACAGCGACTATTATATAGCATTATTGGACCATTTGGAGGACGAAACCGCCGAAATACGGCCGCATTTGAAGAAACAGAAAGTGCTACTTCATCAAGATAATGCACCATATCAAAAATCCATGAATTAGGCTTCCAATTGCTCGAATTGCTTTTCGAATTTCGTATTCTCCAGATCTGGCCCCCAGCGACTATTTCCTGTTCTCAAATCTCAAAAGAATGCCGGCTGGGAAGAAATTTTCATCGCATGAAGAGGTGATCGACGAATCTGAGACTTATTTTGAAGCAAAGTACAAATCGTACTACAAAAATTGTATCGAAAAGTTGGAGGGTCGCTATAATCAGTAGGCCGGGGAACTGTTAATATGGCATTTGCGGCCAAAAAGTTTATTAGCCGATCAGTTTTTCAGCTGAAGATACTGTTCCATCGTTTTTCCCAAGCTAAATAGTCGCCTATGTGAACGGTATATATAGCACTCAATCAATACATGTCTAACGATCAGTGACGATCCGCACTCATTGCATGACGTTGGAGACTCCCTCTTTAGGAGAAAGTCATGAGTAAACATACAGTGGCCAATTCCAAGACGTGTAAACATAGACAATTTACATCTGAAAATGTTGGCACCACTACGACCCTGGCAGAACTCTCTCTTTACCTCCCATAATTTATTGTTCTTCATCAGGTCCCATCCAAATTGATTCCAATATAAGAAAGAAGCCACATAAAGGTAACGGTTTTACCACTGATTATCAAATTGACAGTCAGTTCGTGGATGAATGGTCCCAGTAGGTGATGAAGATCTTTTTAGGGAGCTCATCGAGCCAGAAGCGATCACTATAAGACGTGTTGATATATTCTGTAAAAATATATGTAGTATCTTTAAAAGTTATAATATGTGAAAGGATTTAATATAAAAAATGTTTAATTTACGTTAAAATAAGGAAAGAAGAGGCGACTTATTAAACTAGGATACAAAAAAATACTGGCGAATTTAATCTATTTGAACATAAACCAATCTGCTTATGTCTAGACCTACCACACATCACCACCATTTATTATTAACGTAGGCATCCTGTCTTGTCTTCGAATATACACTTTTCATAGTCAATACAACAGTATTATTAACACAGTCGCGTTATTTAACATCTCCCTCCTAAAGAAACGACCAAAGTATGTACGTAGTGTAGGTTTTCCCGTCTGAACAGATTATTGTTGTAAAATTATTTGTGTTTATCGCCCGCAACTTGGCCGCCAGTTTGTCTTTGTTGATCTTCTAAATAATATTGTGCCTGTCCAAATTTCCAAAGTATACTCTGTAAGGAATGGTTTCTCAAGTTTTGGTGACTTCAGATTCCAATAGTCCGCGGCTGAGAAACTAAGCTATTACTACTTTCCACTAACTGCCTTTGGTGACTGGCCTTTGGTGACCGTTTATCTTGAACTGCAGTTTCTGTCCAAGTTCCAGTATATTATGTTAGTTCACAACAACTTCAGTCAGCAGTTGATGGCCATACACCCTGCACTGTGATAATTGTGCCGGAAATACACGGACTAGGGAGGTTTTTTAAAGCTTGAATGTTTCTGAATTGGAATAGTTTATGGTAAGGAGTTTTTGGGCACCTTGAATCCACAGTTTGTGACCCTACAGCTTCAGGAACTAACTACTACTATCTGTCTTCTTATTAGTAACTTTGATTACGGTTAATTGAGTGAATGCAAAAGTGAACAGCCTTATAATATTCTCGGAATCCTACTGACTTTTCCAATTATGAAGTACGAAAAGGGTTCAAAACACAAAAATTATGTTATTATTACTTCAAAATAGTATTTTATTTTAAGAAACGGAGAGACAAGGAAAGGAATTTATTAGAATATAAACCAAACTGCTAGATAGTTTAACACGACCGATCTGAGATGTCAATAGAATGAAATATATAACTAACAATAGGCTCAGACATAAATATAGTGAATTTGCGTACAGACCGGCCGGCCATTAGAATGATCCGGGAATGGCAAGTCGCTCGTTGGTATTTAAACAGCCGAGCTCTAGTGGGAATGGCGATTTTTTGTAATCGATGTAAAGACTCTGCACAATGTAACGAACAGTTTTTTAAATGCTTCGTCTAACGAATGAACCGTTTTTATAGTCTTTAATGCCTTATCGATCGGTAATTAAAACCCATAAGCACCGAAGTGCCATGGGGACATTCGCCGTTACTATACAGGGTGACATAATAAATACGTCCAACTTGAAAACCGGTCGTGTGCGTTTTTTTTCACTCGCAACTTTTGCTCATTGTCGTCAACGATAACCAAACACATAAGCACTAACAATGAATAGTCTTCAATAAACATTAAAGAACAACTTACATATTTTTGTAAATTAATATCATTATTTATTATTTTTTGATCGTAAATATTGTAATCAAAATTTACAAATTATTCGAAAAATAATCTACTTAAAAGTCATTAACAGAGAGTAACAACATAAACTCTTGAAAAGTTGCTTGATCTACCGTTATTCTAGATGTTTTCTAGATGTGATTTCTAAATTATCTGATAAGGTCTGACATTTGGATTTATTTCAAATTAAGTATGATGTATAGTAAGAGTATCTATTTGGAATTAAAATACCCATCCTTTAAATGATGTACGCACATGATTACATGAGCTACTCTTGCAGACGATACTGCCTTAATGACTGTAGGCAAAGACAGGAAATAATAATGACAGTGAACAAAATTAATAACTGGATTAATAAAAGGAGACTCAACTTGAATGAGACTAAACATGTCCAAGTTAGTTTTATACAAAATCAAAATATCTCCTACAGAATAAACAATATTCAAGTGTCGTTGTTAACACAGCAAAATATTTAATAATGATACTGACGCTGCGCTGTAAGGTTCTTGTAAAGAAGAAGAAAGAAAACTGGAAGAAATTCTGCCTTGTCAACATGCAAGAGGAGCTGCTGTTTGAACAAATCCTTAAGACCGTGTGGACATAGGGCATCTAGATATAGAGTTGTGCCAATAGTAATATGGACATACTTTGACATTGAGGAATACTACTAAGAACTTTAAAAATACCAATTTCTAAAGAGATACCATGCCAGACCACACCTGAACATTTTTAATCTTTCGGACAAAGGCAAAACTACCAAAATATATATAATTTGGGGTGGAATGAAGAAAATTTCATTTTAAAATGGTTTTGAATTTTTTTAAGATTACACATTTTTCATCGCATATCTTCAAACGATTATATAAAAATAATTCTACCACCATTCGATTACAAACAAAATTCTACAATTTTCATTATCTTGTAATTATTTGAGCGGATATAGCAGCAAAAAATAAAGTGCCAACATTTTTTAAAGGTAAAAGGTAAAACTCTCAATTATAAGTATTTAAGGGCGACATACAACGAAATCCTACGTTAAAATGCTTTAGATTTCATATCCTTTATTGATAATTCTAAATCAATATTTAACAATTGTTTTACTATCATTCTAGTCAACACAAAACTCTTTATAATATCTGTAGTTTTCATTAACTTGCAATCATTTGATCCGAAATACCAGCAAGAAATGTAAAAATGGTTAAAAAAATTTCATGCATGTAACATAGATGTAATATGTATTTGGCGATAAATTAACCGAAAATCCAACTTTGGACTTAATACTTTCTAAGATATGTGACCTAAACCAAAATCCATTAGTTTCTTAAAAATATATTTTTCATTGTGCATATTATAAAATTCTAAACTATTCTAAAACTGTTGTTCAAAAATGTTAATACTACCATTCCAATAAGCACAAAATAATTTATTATCCTTGTAATTTTCATTCACTTGCAATCATTTAAACCGAATTAACAGCAAAAAATATGAAAGGCGAAACTCTCAGACTAGGATGAAATAAACGAAAATTGACGTTAAAATTCTTCAGATTTTATAACATTTAAAATATGTTACCGAAATCAACTAATGAATTAGCCCAACTACTTTTTAGAAAATAAATATTTCATTGTAAATCTTTGAATCAAACAGATATATAAATATTGTTATACTACTATTCGATTCAGCACAAAATTCTTTATCATCCTTGTAATATCCACTAACTTGCAATTAGTTTAACGGAAATAACAGCAAAAAATATGAAAATGCCAGAAACCAACATCATTGAAGCAATTGGCGTATGTTTTGGAACAAGACTGGAATAATATTTCGATGTAAACTATTCAGACTCTCAAAGAGTCTATTCCGCAAAGAATATCAACTATTTTGAAAGCAAATAATGGCTCAATATTCTATTAATAATTGAAAATTCTATACATATATGAAAATTCTTAATGAGAGCTTACCTGGCTTGAAACGTCGATTTCTTCAATATCTAAGCCATCATTGTTGTCGCTGTCTTCGCCAATAAAATGTTGCCTGTCGTCTTTCTCTGACGGTTTGTTCCAGTCGATTTTCTGTTGATTGTTGATGTTTGCATTCAGAGACATCTTCACTATTGGTTGAGGATCTGTGAAATTCCTATAAACATCAAATATAACATCAACGGAGAATTACTCACCTGACTCATCGCTTTCGTGGATGATGTCATCGTATAACATCTCTTGGTCATGTAAAGATTGATCTACTGGTTTCGATGATCTGGAATCAAATAATATTAGGAAAATATATTTTTTAATGCCACGAACTGAGATCATACTTGTCGTTTATGTCAGAGAAAGCCACTTTATCGTCTTTTCGTTCTAAGGGGTTGATGTATTGACCTAGTCCATTCTCAATGCCCGGCGCTTTATCTGCGTGAAGCTGACAGTGATCCAGACATCCGTGCCGACATATTTCCACCTTACATTTAATGTGAACACTTAGAGCATCTGGAAACTATAAAAGGGATTTCGTTAAACTAGGAGAAATTATGGGATGCGATAATACAGACTTTGAAGGCATGGAAGAAAGCGTAAGTGATCACCGAGGCTCTGTCATCAGCACCACGTGCTTTCAAGAAACGGCTGATCATCTTCGGTCGAAGCACACAACCGAATTCGTCTGATAATTGTATCACGTGGCCACCTCCATCCGATGCCACACAAGATTTTACTCTCATATCGAATTCACCTGTAATACAAAAGTCTCTCATCACTACGTGATCTTGTTCTTCACTCATTTTATTACAATTATTTTTGCTTCCATCATTTTATTCAAGTAAATATATATTCATATTTTGTTTTCTATATTTAAAAGTTTCCTTTTACCAACTAGGGGTTTATCTGGACTGAACCTATAGTTTAACGTGGGCTCCGAAACACGGCCCTCAACATTAAGCCTACCGACTGGCGAGTGACCAACTTAGAAATCATCCCACGGAGAAATCCGGTCTTACCTACTCTGATGACTGGCGTGACTGGGATCATATTCCTTGTCAGATATTGCATTCTTGTCTAGGATAATCACAAATATTAAACAATCACAAATATATATTTACGGCCATGCCCCAGCAAGACTCGAACCCGCAACTATTGCAGCAGTAGGTGAACCATCGTGTGACCACCTTTACCACTGCGCCAACCATAGGAAAGTAATTGTCCTTTATATTATAATAGATCACATGAAAAGTCCCCGGCCTACCATAGTAAAACATATTTTTTTGGCAAAATTAGTTTTTTTCTATTCAACATAATTCCCTTCAAGGATGATACACTGATTATATCGACGGTCTAACTTTTCGATACCATTTTTGTAGTACGATTAGTCCTTTGCTTCAAAATAGGCTTCAGTTTCGGCGATCACCTCTTCATTCGAGGAAAATTTCTTCCTAGCATTCTCTTGAGATCTGAGAACAGGAAATAGTCGCTGGGAGGCAGATCTGGAGAATACGGTGGATAAGGAAGCAATTCAAAGCCAAATTCATGGATTTTTGCCATCGATTTCACTGACTTCTGACACGGCATTGTTTTGGTGCAGCAGCGCTTTCGTTTTCTTCAAATGCGGCCGTTTTCGGCGATTTCGTCCTTCAAACGGTCCAATAACGCTATGTAATAGTCGCTGTTGATGGTCCTCCCTTTTTCAAGGTAGTCAATGAAAATTATTCCATGCGCATTCCAAAATACAGACAAGGTTAGGGCAACCTTGCCAGCCGACCGTTGCGTTTCCCCACGCTTTGGAGCGGGTTCATCGTGTGCAGTCCACTCGGATGACTGTTAATTGGACTATGTCGATGGAGCTATATTTCATCCATTGTCACATATCGACGCAAAATCTCGGATTTATTACGCTTGATCATCTTAAAACATTGCTTCGAATCCTCAAACAAAAGTGTGCTCGCGCGACACCCACTTTACACAGAGCTTTCTCATACCCAAATATTCGTGAATGATATGATGTACATAGTACAGCTGATATCTTTAGAGTGTCTGCTATTTTATTCAATTTCAATTTACTGTGATTGAAAATCATTTTGTGGATTTTTTTATGTTTTCGTCGGTAACAACCTCTTTTGGGCGTTCACTGCGTTCAATGTCTTCGGTGCTCATTTCACCACGTCTAAACTTAGCATACCAATGCTTGATGGTTGATTTTCCTGGGGCAGTGTCCGGAAACTCGGCATCAAGCCAAGTTTTTGCTTCAACTGTATTTTTTCTCTTCAAAAATCAATATTTTATCAACATGCGAAATTTCTTTTTATCCATTTTTTTCACAATAACAAAATTTGTTTCACTCAAAATGATATAATTCACAAACTAATGATCCGACAGCTGTCAAATTTATACACGCATCTTTTGAGGGTTAGGGCTAACTAAAAATAATATGGCTTTAATTCTAGTAGCGCCATCCATGTGTCAGGCCGGGTACTTCTCAATTGACTTATTATAGTCAATTGAAAGTAAATTCGTTTTAAAATCAGACAGTATTTTCCTTTTCATTTTATTCTGGTTTAAAACAGATACAATGCTGTTTGATACGTTTGAACATGTAACAGAATCAGCCTACAGAAATAGTCCTGTTGCCAAATGTCTGCAAAATTCTTCAAAACATTAGTAATAATAATTACAGGTTATAAACGGACAAACGTTGTTTTGACTCTTTGCAATTTAATTGTCACCAACTTCAAAATCAACGATTATTATTACATATTTAATTTTAAAATATGTTTTTGTGTTAAAATTCTAAGTTTGATTAATTTTAAAGTTTTAGTGAATTCCTTATTTATTTTTTGAAGTCGGTTCAATTTTTTTGCTAAAAATATTTTATGATGTATAGTTTTATTTATATATCTCAAAATCTTTATGGCTATGGAGTGCATGGAATGTTCCACGTCGATTTTTTAAATATTTGCTGACCAGCCACGGCAAAATTCATCTTTGGTGTCGAAATTTCCAGAACAAAAACGAACAAACCAATTCTGTCCTGTCTACTCTAAGTGTTTCACTTTTCGTAAGTATACATCCAAATTATGAATAAGATAAAGTGTTGAAATCTCCAATTTCAATATGAATTTACTTTGGACACAGTAAATTAATGAGGTTACCCTTTATCACTATTTAAATCTAGAATATACTATGGATTTCATTTCTTTATTCTATTATTTACTAGCGACCCGCCCCGGCTTCGTACGGGTACAATGCTGATACTAAATTAAATATACTACAGAAAAAATATGAACGTTGTATATAAAAACATAGCGGCCCGCTCCGACTTTGCACGGGCATAAAATATATATGCCTATGTCACTCAATGAAAACATGATTAAAATCGATCCAGTATTTTTGGTTCATTCATTACTGCCCTTGGCCTGCACGCATTAAATTTGGAGTAAAACAATTCCTCTTCCCATATACTTACTATGAAGATTTCCTGCTATCTTTGGAATATCTAAATTCATACAATTTTTATTACATTACACATTTTTAAACGCAAATTTTAAATTTGTAATATCTCCGAAAATATTTGTTTAATTTACATGCTGTAAGGAACCATATTGATCTATATTAATTGCACACTGTATTTAAGGTACTTAATTCGATAAGGATTAATGCCGTATTGCTTAAAATAGCTTCGTAAATAAGCCATTTTCTCACGTAAAAAGTAAACAATAAAAATGGTTAATGTGGGTTATCCCTAAAAGATAAACATATACCATCGCGGACTTTTTTGTAGACCTTTTTATGGTGTACAATACTGTAGTACATTAATTTGATCTAACTCGTAGGGTTAGGCAGCGTTTTTGCTAATTGCTAAATAAGCCTAAAAAAATAGGTTAATTTACGACATCACGTTAGAAACCTCTAAAATTAGCAATGTTGCCTTAGTATATTATGCATGTATTATACATATAAACCTTCCTCTTGAATCACTCTATCTATTGAAAAAAACCGCATCAAAATCCGTTGCGTAGTTTTAAAGATTTAAGCGCACATAGGGATATAGGGACAGAAAAGGCGACTTTGTTTTATACTATGTAGTGATGAACTTATGAAGATAACAGCGACATATTGAAAACAGTACAGTTGGCATTCATTAACTGGGAAATACTCGTATCCCTAGAATTGACCTGGGTTTCTTACATCTTTATGTTCTGAATAATTATTGTATGTCTATTGGCGAAACGAAGTCCTAACGGGTACATGACGATTTTAATCAGTATGCTGTTGTCGGAACCTCTTAACTAACCCGATTCGCATCCATGTGAAATTCACACCACACACAATTCGATGAGCCGTTATACCCGAAATAGTTGTGTGGCTCAGCAGACGGTCGTTTTTATTGTGGCATGGGCAGATGGTTCCCATGCGTATGAATTGAAGTAAACCATGAGTCTGGCTACGTTGTGAGTTATTGTGATTGACCTTAAAATCTACTTATTTTTAATTTATTGATGTTATCGTAGTTATTTGTAGTCTGTATTACAATGCGTGTTCAATGACTATCGTGTATGTTTTCTTCAAAATCGTTTAAATCGTTATTCCTGTTAGTTGTTGGTGTCTATTATCATCGACATCATTAAACCATATTTTAGGCTGTGGTCGAGGCTCTACCAGCTGGAAATTGTATACGGTAGATTATTCGGTGATTCTGTTGTACCTAAATCAACTACGGACGGGCACATTTTAAAATAAGAATCTGCCACCTTTGTGGCTCAAAAGGCCGGTAGGCAATTTTTAATTGCAAGATAATTCCTAAATATTGAGTGTCTTAATACTTTTTGTGTTATATTATTGTTGGAACCATTAAAATTATTGCAAGTATTGATAAAAAACGATTAGGAATTATATATTTTACATATTTTGTAGAGAGCACAAGTTAATGTGTCAGCTTTATCGGAAGGCATATACAGCTTTGAAAGAAAAACTCGATATGTGAAAATGTCATCCCAACAAAGATTAACAAAATTCGAGAATAACAATAATCGTTTTTTCTCATTGCTTACAAGATATTTAACAGGTGAATTGAAAAGTTCCCGGCCTGACACATAGATGGCGATACTAGAATTAAATCCACATGTTTTTTAGTTAGCCCTAACCCTCAAAAGATGCGTGTATCAATTTGACAGTTGTCGGATCATTAGTTTGTGATTTATAGCGTTTTGAATGAAGCAACTTGTGTTATTGTGAAAGAAATGGGTAAAAAGCGAATTTCGCGTGTTGATAAAATATTGTATTTTGAAGGGAAAAAATACAGTTGAAGCAAAAACTTGGCTTGATGCCGAGCGTCCGAACACTGTCCCAGGAAAATCAACCATCAAGGATTGGTATGCTAAGTTTAGACGTAGCGAAATGATCACCGAATGCGGTGAACGCAACGGACGCCCAATAGAGGTTGTTACCGACGAAAAAATTTTAAAAATCCACAAAATGATTTTGAATGACCGTAAATTGAAATTGAATGAAATAGCAGACATTCTAAAGATATCAACTGAACGTGTACATCATATCATTCACAAATATTTGGGTATGAGAAAACTTTATACCAAGTGGTTGCCGCGCGAGCTTACTTTTTACCAGAAACAACGACGAGTTAATGATTCGGAGCAGTGTTTGAAGATGATCAAGTATATTAAACCCAAATTTTTGCATCGATATGTGACAATGGGTTAAAAATGGCTCCATCATTTCACTCCGAAGTCCAATTGACAGTCATCCGAGTAGACTGCACACGATGAACCCGCTCCAAAGCGTGGGAAAACGCAACAGTCAGTTGGCAAGGTTATGGCGTCTGAATTTTGTGATGCGCATAGAATAATTTTCGCTGACTACCTTGAAAAAGGAAGGACCATCAGCAGCGACTATTACATAGCGTAATTGGACCGTTTGAAGAACGAAATCGGCGAAAAACGGCCGCATTTGAAGAAAAAGAAAGTGCTGCTTCACCAAGACAATGCACCGTGTCACAAGTCAGTGAAAACTATAGCAAAAATTCAATAGTTAGAGTCTCGAAATCGGCTTTTGATATAATTTGATGTCTGGTGAACAGAGAGCAGCTAAGAAAAATTTTCTTGCCAGGACTGATGGCGCAGTGGTAAAAGCGACAGGACAGTCCACCTACTGTTACGACAGTCACGGGTCCGAATCCTGCTGGAGCATGGTCGTAAATTTATGTTTGTGACTGTTTAATATTTGTGATTGTCCAAACTGTGCAAGAGTGCAAAATCCGACAAGGAAAATGAACTCAGTCACGTTGGGTGACCAGGATGGATAAGACCGAATGTCTTCTGGGACGATTTCTAAGTTGGTTATTCGCCAGTCGGTAGGCTTAATGCCGAGAACCCTGGTTTGGAGCCCACGTTAAACTTGTTTGTTGGTCCAGTTCAGATAAACCACAGTTGGTAAAAAGGATACGTTTAAAGATTAACGTTATAAAATACGCGACTACATGACATTTTACTGAAATTTGTATCAATTATTTTGATTATTTACTTTATAGAGCGAAGTTTTCGAAAATTAATAGTTAATTTGGTAATCGTAAGTACGTTCATTTAATATATATTTCTAAATTACTAAATTATTCTGTAAAATATTAATTACTATGTTTTAATATTGTATTAATATACATGCTAAAGTCAAATGTCAATTTTAATATTGTTTTATTCATATATTCATAAAAGTAAAGAAAGTTCATGAGTATACTTATATTTGATACTTTGAAGTTGTTATAGTGGTAAGAATAATTTTACTTATAATACTTTGTTATAATGTTCAGTGGTGTAGTGCCTTAAACTTATCAATTCTTTATTTGTTATTACAATAGTAGCATAATATTTTAGATTATTCCCTTTGCTGTGTTATGAGTAAAACATGATTAAATTAATAAATAAATGCTCTAATTTCGGCCACGGGATGATTATTATTTATCAAAAATATGTTCATACAATATAACACAAATTTGATTTTTTAACAAAATTTTTTCTTTAACAGATTATATGTATTATCCAATAAAGATCCTTCTGTCTGATAGTACATTTAAAAATCTAATGTTCATGGAAGAAAATCTAATGTTCTCTTCTTTTACTGATTAATAAGATGGTTTGGATTAGTTCTATTCTATTCTATCTAGTACAAATAGCTAAAATTCGGTGTTTTAAATCCGTTCTTTTTTAGAACTAACACGCTATACAACATATTTAAATGAACATGTGTTTTATTGACCAATTCTCAATACTTTTTTGAACCAATAAACGTAAGACCACCCAAGCCCAATAAATCAGCTGCTACTATGAAACCAGCTGTTTCTAAACAAACAACTACAAGAAACTGTACAGTAATTATATTTTCAGACCAACTACTAAATATGAACTAAGTATCCCGTTTATCTGACCCAAAAAAGATATGTCTTCTTGACTTCGCCTAGCACATGTACTAATCGAACCGATCTCTATATAAAAAATGGATAAAATTTTATAAATAATTCACGAAGTACATTTCAACTTATGTCGGCTTCAAATTTATTAAGGCAAATAAAGTAATTTATATGAGAATGTCTCGGATGAACATTTACAAGTATTCAATAGTATTCAAAATAACAGTGAACTCACGTCATCATGATTTTTAATGTATTCCTTGCCGCAATTTCTAAATTCGTTTTATAATACAACAATAGACAATATTCCTTCCTTCTCATTTCATTCTGGTTAAAAAGAGACAGAATACTATATGATAAATTCGAACATGTGACCGAATCGCCCTGCAAAAGTCCTCCGGTTGTCAAACGTCTGTAAAATCCGTCCAAATATTAATTACAATAATTATGGGTTATAAACCGCCAAACGTTCTTTTAACGCTTTGCTTGTTTTGATACACTACAAGTCGCTGATTATTATTACTCTGGTTGAAAATGCCTAAGCCAGGCAGAACAGATTGAGTCTCTAATCATCTAGTAAAATTCGTTAGAGAGGTAAGTATTCTTACCGTTAAATATTAAGTTGCTACAGTTCTATTGAAAATATTTTTAAATGTGTGAGGTGAGGAAGAATACTAACTTTTTTACAGATATGGCAAATATATTAGAGAGAATGTACTGATTACATCTAGTTTTATCAAAAAAGATGTATACAGGTAATAATAGAAGCAACTAAAAAGAAATACGGTGGTAAGGTAAATATTCTCTCTAATGAAAATAACATATATTTCTTGGATATGCAATTGTTAATTAGATGGAATAGGCCTCCAGGGAACATCAGTGCATAAAAACACGCCTAGAGCTCTAACTCATGGGTAGTATGAAAAAGAATTCAATTTAATTATAATAAAACACAACTCTAACCTACAAAATATTATCACTGTGTAGTTAATTGCAGTTCTAAGTTATTCTATAGAATATGCATTAGATGTACTATAATATTAATATAAATTATATTTAGTAACAGTATTTTTGTTTATTTACTTTATTTAGCATAGAATTTTGTTGAATGTCAAAGCCAAAATGTACTAAAACTTACAGTTGGTACTGGAATATTGCGATGTTTTAATATCATCACTTTAGATGAGGTTCATTCAATGTTTTATTCATTGAATGGACTATGGCTGATGTCTTTTTGGATACTTCATTTGTACCGAGACACGTCATTTCAAAATATATATTCTATTTAGAAATCGTAAACAGAAACTATGTTTCCCTTTCGCGCTCAACGCTTAAAAATTAATGGCAAAACCAACAAAAGTTTACATTATTATAATATCGATATATACAGATTAAACATACCTCTGTAATCATTAATGGCCACTACGAGAGTCAGTGTCGATCCCAGAGGAACAATACCACTAACAGGTGGTGCCCAAGGCCCTTTACCATGTTGAATTTCCATCCAACAGTCCACATTGTCACCTGAAACAAAAATATCGAACAATCCTTATAGAACAAGATCGGATATTTATTATTTCTTATAAACCAATGAATAAACCTTAATGGAATATTTATTAGAAATGTGTCCTAATTAAAATTTTCATTAAATCTGTTATATTAAATAAGGAAATCTTAACTACGTATGAAATAAATAATTTTCTATATTTAATAAATTAATTATGACTTAACTTGTTAAATGTTAAGAGCCATGTAATAACATACAACTCGTGGCATTTAATAGCGTATTACCTCTGAAATCCAATTGAATGACATCAAGATCCGCTATAACCATAGGAGGTTTAGAGGCTGTTTTCTCATAGTCGTTAAACCATTCGCATCTCAATCTCTTGGCTTCATCCCAGACCTGTAAGGCACGTAATTGACTATAAATCGTTGAACAAATGTATATCAAAAATATAATAATTAAACATGTACTGTTTAGATATTGTACAGTTCTATATTAATTTAAAAAGCACATAATACACATATTACAAATATAGTCTTGCCAATAAAACAACCAATACACGTCATAAATACCATTAAACGTATTGCCAAATATAGCTTAAAAAAACGCAAAATCTCTCTTAAATACGTAGCTTTTTCTTTCATTTTACTAATTAGCATTACTCAAGTTAAAAAGAGACAGAATGAAATCTGACACCGCTGTCATATGTACATGAAAGTATAATAAAAGAACTCTAACCTACAAACTACTGTGGCTGTTTAATTAACTGTAGTTTAAGTCCTTCACTAAATATGCATTAGATGTACTATAATGTTAAAATAAATTATTTTTTATAACGTCATTTTTGTTTCTTTATTTTATTTACATTAACATTTTGTTGTCAGAGTCGAAATAAACGCACACTTAAATTTGGTGCGGTTGTGTTACAAATTTTAATGATGTACATTGGCTGTTTTATTGGAGAATCTATAGTTATTAACTACAAAATTTAGTAATTTTTCCATACAGTAAATATCCTTTTGCTATTTAGCTTTATGTTTTAAAATTTAGATGTTGGAAGAGTCTTATTCTTAGTAACTGATGTAGTCCTAATCTTAAAGTAAAATATTTTCATTACTACTTGTAAATTCTAACTATCAACAGTTTATGGGCCCATGCACATTGGGAGTGATATATTATATAGCTATTTAATTTGAGAGAGTTAAATGATTGTTGATAGCTCCTGTAAGTCTTAAATGTTATTAACTAATTAATTGTGAGACTGCAGTATCAAATGCAGAGGCAAAACTCTTTAAAAATATCTATAGTAATAAAATGTCGGATTTATTATATTGTTATTACTGACCTCCAACAAGTCCTTATCGTACTGAACTACAACAGTATTTTCATAAAACTGCCCATGAAGATCGGGTTTGGTACCACATCGGGAATAAGCTATTTTAAATGAGAAAAACGTCTGTCCAGTCGCAGGAGGTACATACACACATCTGAAAATTTAAAAAAAAATCATATATTAGAAAGACCAATTTTCTAATCAATATTATTAATTTAAAGTTTTGAGTATATTCTATGATCTCCCTCTGTATCTCTCCAGAATAATCTGATTATTAAGAAGTTAAAGTGTATTACATAGAGATGTAACTTAAATAGGCGAAATAGAGGAAATCTCTTGCGTAGTACCACCCATGAAGGCATTGAAACCATTTTTGACTGATTCGTTTGAATATTTCTGACATAGAGGCGTTTAGTATTTGCATGACTTAACTATAATCACAATTATTTGATTACAGTGTGTCTGCACTCTCAAAAGTATTGTCTATTCAGTGTATGTTCGGAAATAGAAAAAGGAGACGTGGTTTTCCTTGGAAGAAACAGTACAAGTGAGCTAGATTAAGGATGTATGTATTAGTATTGTTTTTACCTGGTACGTATACAATTATATAAAACAGTCTCTAGTAATTTTACTATAATAACAACTTAGTGATAGAAAGAATTCTGATAATCCTTTTAAGCGGGCTTTATAAATGATCTATTAACGCAACTTTTTTTGGTAGAATGTCTTATTTTATCATATAATTCATATACTGCTAAACGATATACTAACTATGTGATATAAAATAAGATTTATTGCATACTGTAAAGTGGTAATCAAATACCATGTAAGTTAAAATATTAATTAAGTAATGCTGTATCTTTATTGTATCCTTTTAAGCACAACGCATATGTTATGTACAAAAATAATAGTAACATAGCTGTACCTAATATTTTTAATTTCTTTATAGAGATTCTTTTATCACATAGATGTGCAAAAATTAGTTGTCATATACCTCCAGAATGTTTCGCAAATATCTCGTGTTAGAATAATAAACAGTTTCATACATATATCTAATAATACATATACAATGAAGTTATGCTATAGTGTACTTTAAAATTAACAGTCTGTAGAATATTCTAGATGTAAGGGTAGCATCATTCGTTTAAACAGTCAAAACCTACTGGTGTTTGAAAATTATATATGATAATTTCAATTATACTTTGCTTTTTTTTTGTATTCATTCAAATCTATCGACTGTGTAACAAACGAAGACAAAATTACCAACTATACAACTGTATTTTTAAACTCCTTTGATGTGTTTGTCTTAACAAATGCACATATTACAACTAAAAAGTTCGGTAGTCATCATGCTTCAAAATATAAACCAACCAAAACTATGCAATGGAACACTTTTGGTGATAAGAAAACTGATGATTATTATGATTTACGTGACGATACTCAAAGAAAAATTCGATGGGGAAGAACTTCACTCCAGAGTTTCCGATAATCCCAACCGATATGCCTTTTGACTTTTAACAAATACAATTTATGATTTGTCTTGCATTCGCCATGACGATTAACATATCGCAAGATTAATCCTTGATTATTTCGGTTCTGAATCTAGAAAATATATGTTTTTCTTATGGTTAATTGTGCGTGGTATGTTCACCATCCTGGTTTCGACTATCTGGTTTCGTATATCACAAGGCGCTTCATTTAAGAGAATCGACCCGAGTGCATCCCATGTAACAAAATACATAGTTCCAGTAAAGCTAAATCTTGCTGACATATTATTGAAATACCTGTTTTTTGCATTTATTTCATATTTATTTTCTGTGGCTCAAATCATTATGATTCCCAAACCAAGGAAAAAATTGGAGTTTCTTCCTATCGTCCTATGTGTTTATTATCTGTGAGATCCAAAGTTTTCGAGTAAATATAAATCAAGAGGCTCAACGTAATTTGAGTAAATAAAAACTTAAACGATAAAAAATATTGCTCGGTTACGGTTTTTAATATATCTAAAGCTTTTGTTAAAGCGTGGCACACTGGACTTAAAGTTAAATTAAAAGAGCTTCTGCTCCATTCACACTTCCAACTACTAAAGTTACATCTCATAGAGAGACATACAGATACATTTTATTATATTTTTAACAGTGTGACGAATACACTGAACTACTTCCAATATACTGAAGTGTTCTGCAAGATATATTGTTCTATCTCATGTGTAGAACCGACGTACTGACCTCAAATACCTCTACTACATATGCATTTATCGACGATATTATCATATCTCAAGAATCCAATATTATCCACAAGGAACCTCCTAATGCATTTCAACAAAATCCATTGATTGAAATATGGCGTATCAAGGCGAATGAGACAAAATCTACCCACGTGATGTTCATTGCGTAGGAGGACCTAACCTCCGGTAAAACTTAATAATCATGAATTCCCGTAAGCAGATAATACTCAATATCTGAAAATGCGCCCGAATCGACGCTTAACTTGGAAGAATCACATATTAATAAAGCGCAAACAATTTATTTTCTATGGCGTAGGCTCAAATTTTCTTTGAACAATAAGGTATTGCTGTATAAGCCAATTTTTAGGTCCATATGTACGTATGGTATCGAACTGCGAACTAGTAGTAAATCTAACACAGCCATCATTTAAAGATTCCAAAATAAAATACTATATACTATCGTTGACGCCACATATTATGCTAGTAACAACCAAATTCAGCGCGATATCTCCTTGGAAATCATAACAAGTGTGATTCGGAGAACCAGTGTAAAGTACTCTGAAAAAGTTTCAGTGTGCCCAAATAAATTCTAACAAATAATTAACCTTTAATTAAATACCATCCGTTATCAGTGCTTGTCGATTTATTTATCGATACCATTATTTATCAGTACGCTATAAATAATTATTCGAACTTTTAGCTGCTAGTATATAACTGTCAGTACCTGTCGTGATGATCACCGATCCCATTTCGTTTTCAGAACTTCATTTCACCCGGCCACCTCGACATCAAGATCTCGCACGCTTATTTGTTTTATTTATTTTGCCATTTATTGTGTAGTCATTATACGATTTATTTTGACCACTGTTTTCATATATTTAAGATGTTAAATTGTCTTACATTGTTTTATCAAATATAATTTTTACTTTGCGCCCTGTGTTTTCTAGGTAAGATAAATCCTATAAAATATCGCAGGAATTAGCATTATTAACCAAAAAACTTATCAACGGATAACTAAATATCGAACAATCCACGTATACTAGACCTACCACAGCCCAATCAGCTGTACAAACTCTTCCGTAACAGTTATCGAGATTCTAAATCATTTTTGGTCATAAATCTACTAAAACACCTGTAGATTTTTTGTCAGTTAAATACATTACCGTTACTCGCCCACAAAGGATCGCTGTTGGTGTACGATCAAATGTCACTTTATGATGTCACAGGTTCCAGTTGAATGAACCGCGCCGGTTCGGTTTAGATCAATGAAAAGAAAGAGTTATTTGAGTTCCCATAGTTCAACCACTCCTAGACGAATATATGCGAGAGAAAAAAATGTTTGCTTAAGATCGTTCCTTACCTCCGGCTTATTAAGTAGTTGCGTGCGGCCCACTGACTTTCTTTATGTTATTAGATAATAAATCGATTAAGCCTCAATAAATATTTAATATTTTTTTTAAATCTGTATTTTTGTCACTTTCACGGATGTTGTCATTTCGCGACTATAAACCAGTACAACCAATGCCGTAAAAATTGCAATAGTAAAAATGGATCAATTACATAATATGTATATTTATATATAAAATAATAGTAGATGTCCCGGAAAGTCATTACAAGTTTCTCCAACAGATGTCGCGCTACAGATACAATGTTATGATTTGACACATACGTCCTTTTATTCTACTGACATTAAGCTTCAAGATTATACATATTATATTTTACGAAAGTCATCGTTTGCTGGTAGAAAATTACGGTGAGCCTGTTCTAACCTTAAAATCATGTGAAGTGTGGTCTCGAACATTAAAAAGTAGTAAGTTCGATGTGCAAGACAAAGAAAGTTCTGGTAAGAGATTTAAAGATGCGAAACTTTATTAGATGAAGACCTAAACCAAATTCAGAAACAACTGGCAGTTGGATCCAAAAGATGAGAAGATAGAAATGAAATGCAGGTTCAAATGTTTGATCGGAAGTCATTTCTGTTTAAAATCCTAAGCGCAAAAACATCATGGTTAACACCTATCGAAGCCGGCTGTTCGACTCCAAGGCCAAATCGTTTTGGTCGCAAGCTCACTCAATGCTCTCTATTTGGTGGGACCAGAGTAGCGTGGTGTATTACGAACTGTTTAAACCTGGCGAAGTAGTTAATAGTGATGGCTACCGACAGCAAATAATCAATTCGAAACATGAATTCACCGAAAAACGTCCAGAATGGACCCGATAACTCAGTAAAGTAGTTTTACAGCACGATAACGCAAAATCGACCAAAGAAGCGTTGAAATCACTCACTTGGATAGGACTAAATGTATAAATAGTGTATATATAATTTAAAATGGACCAAACCAAACCAAAGACAATCACGACCAAATAGAGACTCCATCCAGACCGCACTAGCACTAATACCAAATGGCAATGGTGATTTGGTCATCGACATTCATCTTAGCATCAGTTGGACTCTGTGAAGGTACTAAATCTCTCCCATAAATCCAAGGAATCGATACGTCTTATCTCCTGTTAAGAACACCCATACATAGCCCTAAGAAGGGTGAGTCGTGAACAGTCGCCCAGTATACGGTACACTGAGGTAAGGGCAAAGTGAGCAGGCAGGCTCAAAGTCATCAAGTCGCCATACGAAGAACAAACGTGATCCAATCCTTTGTCTTGAACGTTGAAATTATCCCATTTGAATTGCCGAAACTACCTTTCACGCATTCTTATCGTTCCAATAAACAATTATTTTTTATATTGAGGACATAAGTATGTTAATGCATTCAAGTTTTCAGTCCTCGGTTCGGCATTTCCAAAAATTGTAAATCGTTAACGCTGTTATTTTGGTGGAACATAATTTGTATACTTTTGAGGTTAATATTAATAGAATAAAATTATATACGTATAAGGTCATAGTGCAATTTGTTACAAAAACCGAAGCCGACCAATCTGGCTAATTGGCTATAACAGAGTGAATGATGGGTAATGAGTAAATGGTTAAATAGGTTGGTAAAGAAACCTGACCCTTAGCCTGGAACGGTTTGAAGAGTTTTGTTGATATATTTGGTGAGGGTGAGGTCTGTGAGGCGGTTGTATTCATCTATGAGGGGCTGACTGAAGATAATGTGTTTAGCTAAAACATCAGTATTCTTATTAATTAATATTCCCACGAGGAGAGATAATTAGGACTCGAAGTATACATAATATGAATAACAAGAAATCAGTGGGATTTAAGAACTACAGTTCGAGAAGACTAAAAAAGTCAATCTAACGTCTTTCTTGTGATGGTATGTGATTAAATATGAAAAACATTTGCATGCCGTAAAACAAACTGAACAAATAAAATGTATTTAGGCGTTTACGTTTTAGGAATATAATGTTAGAATCACTGCTGATATATAGTACCTTCTCTTAATCACGGGTCTTGTAATAAATTGTTAGTAACGATGAATAATTATAGCTACAGGCCAATATGAATGGTTAAAAGAAATTAACCTCAATAAATAAGCAATACCCGTGCACCAAATGAAATATTAGTGGATAGTCCTTCCATGGGACTTTCATTGTCAAGTACTAAATTGACCGTAACTGTTAACTATGATATTTAATTTTAGTCTATGCATCCTTTTGACAAAAAATACATTTTTAATTTCAAAAATTGTATATTCTTGATTGAAAATTCTTGAAAACTGATTGAGATAGAACATTTTCAAGGCAATGGTTCTATTGTATTTTTCACCGTAATATAGCTACTATGAAAATTACAATAACTTAACAGTCAACATATTCATTTTGAGTTTTTTTTATAAATATTCTAGCAAACGTGTTAATATTATTTCTTTTATATACTGAAATTACGACCAACTAAAGCATCTATGTGCAATAATACCAGAGCATCTGGCACGCAGATATTGCACATTTACAAATAGGACATAATTATTTAGGATAAATGCATAAAAGTGATTTGAAGCTTTTGACCTTTTATTAACGAGCCAATTCATATATAATTAATGTTGCTTACAAGGCATTCTAAGCAAACACTACCTCTATATCTACTAGACAATGAAAATACTTTAAAAAAATTTATCATCAAGAATTATGTAAAATTGATTCTATCAAAAATAGGTCCCCTCCTCTGTATATTCTTTTATACATCTTGAGCTATAGAAATGCATATGTAATAGATGGGATATACGTAACTAGCGACCCGCCCCGGCTTCGCACGGGTGCAATGCTGATACTAAATTAAATACACTACAGAAAAAATATGAACGTTGTATATAAAAACATAGCGGCCCGCTCCGACTTTGCACGGGCATAAAATATATATGCCTATGTCACTCAATGAAAACATGATTAAAATCGATCCAGTATTTTTGGTTCATTCATTACTGCCCTTGGCCTGCACGCATTAAATTTGGAGTAAAACAATTCCTCTTCCCCTATACTTACTATGAAGATTTCCTGCTATCTTTGGAATATCTAAATTCATACAATTTTTATTACATTACACATTTTTAAACGCAAATTTTAAATTTGTAATATCTCCGAAAATATTTGTTTAATTTACATGCTGTAAGGAACCATATTGATCTATATTAATTGCACACTGTATTTAAGGTACTTAATTCGATAAGGATTAATGCCGTATTGCTTAAAATAGCTTCGTAAATAAGCCAGTTTCTCACGTAAAAAGTAAACAATAAAAATGGTTAATGTGGGTTATCCCTAAAAGATAAACATATACCATCGCGGACTTTTTTGTAGACCTTTTTATGGTGTACAATACTGTAGTACATTTATTATACATATAAACCTTCCTCTTGAATCACTCTATCTATTGAAAAAAACCGCATCAAAATCCGTTGCGTAGTTTTAAAGATTTAAGCGCACATAGGGATATAGGGACAGAAAAGGCGACTTTGTTTTATACTATGTAGTGATAAGATGCAAATGTTCTCATCACATTCATTCATATACATTTCTAATATATAACTTTTCTAAAAACTTTCCTGAAACTCAAATCGTTGTACCCTACCATCCATTGTTCTACAATCTTCAGACAGTAATCAATAATACATGAGTCGTTTTGATTTTGACGACCTTTAATAACTTTTCTGATAAAACCATAATTCTGTTACTACAGATATGTAGAGATTTTTTCCCGAGAATCCGAACGAACTTGAAACCACTTTTACACCATTTAGATAAAGTACTAATTCTACCTGGGATCTCCATGTTGTCCTTTACTGGAGACTATTCCTTCAAATGGTTGCGAAAATGACAAGTGAACATCCATGTGGTCTTTACCACACATCACCTCCAACGACTGAATCGAGGGCATGCCATCAGGTCGATCCAGAGGCCATAACTCACTCCCACCATCAACAAGCACAATCACCTGAAAATAATACAAGCATTTATAATGGATGCAAATTACCTCGCATTGTAATAAATTGTTCGCAATAATAATATACAGGCAAAAAAATTTAATCTTATAATATAGTATTTTTTCTACATTAAAATATTAAATAATTTCATAAATAATAGTAAAATACTTTCTTGTTGGCGTAGATTTCCAAATTAGGAATTATCAAATTTCATTAACGTGCTTCAATTATCTTATACAGCGTTATATTTTTTATAATAATTCCAACAAGTAATACAACACAATATAGAAACTGTATATGCGACTCTCACAAATTACATTTTTAATTTGACATAGTTGTATTAACCATATGTCACCAAGTGTGTTCACACGAGAGACTCTTCATTAAAGATATTATGCGCGAGATGAAAAGGGGAACATCATCGAAAATGTCAATTATCAACTATAATTTTACATTTCCAATTCGTTTGACCGAGTGCTAATAAACATTCCTTCTGTTAATAAAATTCTATAACCAAAAAGATCAGATATCCGATTGTATATGTGACACCTGGTGCATCTATTGGTGATAGTAGGGCAAGATGCACTATCGAGAGCGATATGGAAAATCAGTTTGATCTATGTGGACTTTGTTTTGGGTCTCATAACATCGTTATCTTTCTCTCAGCATGAATATTTATTATTATTTATTAGTTGGGGATTACAAAGGATAGAAATGAATGCAAATTTATATGACAGCTGTATAGTTCGACCGCTTAAAATCAACATTAAGTAGCGTAAATAACAAAGTCCTTTGTGAATCAGGTCAATTCGTTTTAAGTAACATATATACATATATATCTGATGATTAATTATATGATTAAAAAATTAGTCAGTCACAATTATATTATAACATGATATTAATTATACAGAGGATGAACAAAATAATATGTACAGCTAACATATACATAATATTTACTTGTACCAAATGAAATATTAGTGGATAGTCCTACTACCATATTGTATGTTGAGAAAGCATTTGCTTTTAAAATAGTTGAAATTCTTTACTGAATAGATTAGTAGAGTGTCTAAATAGTTTCCAACGGAATGTTGTCCCATTCTTGTACCACTAATAGCTTCATTGATGTTATGTATGGAAATCTACCCATTCTCTGGTTTAAAAACTCTATAACGCTTATACGCTTCAATTATGTTGATGTCTGGCGATTATACTGGCCAGTACTCAACTTTTTTGGCTGTATGTTTGGGCGATTTATCATCTTGGAATATGGCAGTGTTTAGCAGCAATATTCTAGTTATAGTAAGGAATTCAGTTGATAGACAATGGTCTTTATGGTCTTTGCATTATAAAGGGTGTCAATCAATCGCAGCCGTGCTGTTTTTGTCGAAATAATATTGCTCAAGTGAGTGTTGAGTTATATTATCACTTTTGTCACAATAATTTTTAATGTTCGTTGGTCCCTGTTAGTTACTGTGTTTCGTCCACTATTCCTCTTCGCCGATGATAACAGGCGGGCCAAAAGTCCCGCTACCATTTTGATTGCGCGGCATGTTAGTTATGTGAGTTTTAGCTCAGTTTGCTGTAACCATTGTGTTGTATAGACGTCCAAATTTTATTATGGATAAATATACGCTACAAGAACGAGCAAAAATAGTGACAATATTTATTGAAAATAATGGTTCCATTATTGCCACTCAGTGGAAATTACGTCAAAACTGTCCTAATCGTCCAGTGCCTCACAAAACCACAATTTATCGTTTACATGCGAATTGTCGACAGTCCGCATCTGTCCATCAGGCAAGCCTCGTTCTGGAAGACAATAGTCGTTTTACGGATAGTTTTGCAGAGTCCCCAGAAACATCAATTCTGAGACGTGGTTCCCAGTTATACATTTTTGCAAGCAATTTAAGGTGAATTTTGAAAACTGATTTGAAAATGTTCCCGTACAAAATTCAATTAATCCAAAAATTACTACCGAGAGAACCTGATCAACGAATTGTACAGTAATGCAATCCTCACGCTGTGTGATGGAATTGAAGATTTTTCGTGTAAATTGATAATGAGCGATAAAGTCCATTTTCTTCTCAGTGGCCACGTCAATAAACAGAGCAGTTGGTTTTGGAGAACACAAAATCCTCAATTAAATCATGAAACATCATTGCATCCAATAAAAACAACTCTGTGGTGTGGCATTCATGCTGTAAATATCATTCAGTAAATTCCATTTCAGGCACCTAGATATAATTCGAAATTTTCTTCTACCTGAAATGGAAGAGCAAGAACTAGAGGACATATGGCTTCAGCAAGATGGGACCACAGTACACACAGCGTTCAACAATTCAATTATTGAATGGCATTTATCCACGAAGATTAAATTCGCGAAATAGCGATTTAGCATGGCCATAATTTTTAAATCATAACGAAAAAAAATGTAAAGACGAAACAAACTTCTTATGAAAACCAAACTTATAGACAATCAAAATGGTAGCGGGACTTTTGTGTGTGTGTTGTAATTTAAAATATTTTTGTAAACACTTTTAAAATCATTTAAAATAAATTATCTGTAGATATGAAAATTTTTTGATCATCCGTAATTCCTTTACAATACAACTTAATAGAATAAGGAAAGTTTCATATAAAGTTTCATTATAAACTTTTATTATTTTCATTATGTATGACATTTTCTCGTACGAAAAGCCTATGTCCCTTACTACTATATTTGATTTGTATCTTAAATTAAATTATATCCCATATTACAATTTTAATATTAAATTGTATATATCTTAAGCTATATTTTGTTTAAAAAAATTATTATTAAATATTAAAATTAATGTTACACATTATTTCATATTGAAACAGAGTTGTTGAGAAATATTTGCAACTTACCAATAACAACAATCCAGAAGTAAATGCAGAAAATGGATGCCTATGTTGGCAAAGTGATATCCGCATTTTCCCTGGACCCTAGAACAATTTAATATATTTAGTTGCATGTATAATATTGAATACAAAAGGCAATGAAAATAATTTTTCATTTTTTCATGCTTGTGATACATGTGCTATTATCTGTCACTGAAAACAATAAACAGAATGAAGTGATTTTCAAACTATTGAGAGAGTTATGCAGAGACCCGAAAAAATGGTGGTCGGTGGGAGCAAGATCTGGACCATACGGTGGATGCAACAACATTTTCCAGCCAATTTTTGGGAAAATCCCTAAATATATATGTAGTACGGCATTGTCGTGATCGAAGGCAACGCCTTCCCTTACGGCCCCGTCATTTTTGACAGAATGCCTTTTATAATGAGAAGAAAATTGATTTTAAATAGATTGGCTATTAAAAAGTTTACGAGTAGAAACTACAAAATATGTCGTTTTTCACTAATTATTTATATGAGAATAAATTCTTTGAACGCATACTTATAGCTAATGCGCTTTTTTAATGAGTTCTAACGGTACACGCACACGACTGTTTGGTTAATGGAAGGAGTGCCCTAAGAATAAGTTTTTAATTGGCGGTACATCGACGTATGTCTCAGTTACAATGAATGTTAAATTTACCGCACATTTTGCGTGATTTTCGTTTAATTGAATTTAAAATACACTTTATCATATTAGTGCGAATATAGGAAAGGTATATTTCGGTTTTTATTCCTAATAACCATTGTGTAAAGAATTATTGATTTTTACTGCAGTTATGGTTATGCAATCAGTAAGGCATTCATTCAAATATCTCTATCGTCACAAATGACAACATTTGCCTAAAATTGAAACAAAATTCTTGTAATGGTTTTATCATTTACAATTCACCCCCATCATATCAACAATTTAATAATCTAGACATTATTGGAATGAATTATTACGTAGGAAAAATTTCGAAGCAAAATAAAAATTTGCTTTTTGGATTTTTACCCAATTAACTGTCTAATTTTGGAAACTTTTCTCATACAATATTTTCATATAAATAATTGATGGAAAACTATATTGAACAATTATTTCACTTTTTAGTAGTCAATCTACATAATATCCATTTCTCCACCATTATTAAATAATTTAAAATTTAACCTAGTTATGGAACAAGCCAAAATGAAAAGCACAATTTTACAGTTAGGTCTGTGTTTTTTGTAATAATAACACATAAATAATAAATCAGACTAATTAAAAGTAACGAGGATGTTTGATTGAGATTTAATTAGTAAAAAAACGCCATTAATAAAGTAGTAGATCATTTATATCGTATATATTCGATATAATGAGATTTAAAACAATTTTATTGAGTAAATTAACCAGTTTTGGATTAATTAATAATGTTCGTTGTTTTGTGGTAAAAAAACGCCGTAAAATTTACAATTTATTTAATATAGGTGGAGTTTTAAATGTAATTTAAACTCTACATTTTATATATGCCTTACTTTTTGATGTATGCATAAATTTTCGCTTTTTGACGAGGAATTCACTTATTTTATAGATTAACTCTAACAGCATAGTTAATTGGGAATTTCATTTCTTATAACATTATATTTTTTTGCTACATTACAGTCACGTTTTGCCTTTGAAAAAAAATCTTTAAAGAAGACTGCTGCTACAGAAACCATATTCGTATTCCTGCAAAGTTTATAACAGACAACCTCTACTGAAACCACTTCTAGAGACTGGAAGACACTAGAATGTGTCTATTATAGAAATGTGAATATCATTTGTAAAATTTTGAGTCATTTATTGCTAGATTGAGAATGGCAGAAAATACACGTAGAATTCTTCGATGAACATTTCAAGAACAAGGCTGCTATGTGAACTGAAACTGAGAGATTTTTTAAAATCCCAGATGTTGTCCCAGTTTTAAAACTACTTGAAATGTAAAATAGATTCTGCTTCATTATTAATGAAGTTCTAATGTAAGGTAATGTGTTCTGTGACCTAGCCTCTGACAATAATTTTTGTTATCATTACAGTGGTTTTTATTAGGATATTTTTTTGTTACATTTGAGGTAATCAAAAAACTGAAAAACTGAATAATATTCATATAGTTATTGAGATAAATATATATATATATATATATATATATATATATATATATATATACTATCAAAAGAATAGAAAGAAACTTTACTCCCATGATATATGTACAGACAATTTTTATGTTAATATCTTATTTAGATTTAGAACAAGCTAACGAATGCAAATTTTCATGACATCTGTACAATATGGGGATATAAAAAACAAAATAACAACGTTCGTTTGTGAATTAGTTAAACTACTTTTACATTTATTTAAATTACCTACAAAACTAAATGTTTAAGTATATAAAATGAAAATATTAAGATATTTATTTTAATTTATTGGATTTACAGATTTAATATCCAATTTTAAATTACAATCGTTTGTTTAAAGGTTTTTTTGGTTACTGTTCAGTTTAACTCCAAAATATCCTAGTTTTAGTTAGTAGTTACGTATAGAGAAATATAAGTTCAAAGTTCTTATGTTAATACTTTAGAATTAACCTTTTTAGACGCTAACTTTTGACTTATTGATATTAATTTAACTTTGGTTTTTTTTTAATGTAATGATCAAAAAATGTATAATTATAATATGTATATATCTCAAAAATAATTATAAAAATATATGTTCAGCTATAAATAGTTATAACTAATTCTTCATCTATTCCTTTTTATAACTTTGGAAGAGTCTACGATATGTTATGTCTACGGATGGAATGAAATTATGTGTATATTTGTCCATTTCTAAGGAATTTTGGATTATTAATTTTTATTTTTTCGTTACAATATGGAATGAAACAAGATAGGTTTCTAAAGTTATCAGAATATATATAAAATAATACCGTTAATAAGATGACAGAGTTATTTTCGCTATATACATACTGAACACAATTTTGTTTGTATCTTAAAAACTCTAAGTCTTACTTAAAATATAATGTTATTTTCGATTTTCTCATCCCAATATTCATAAAATATGAAAATTTAACCTCATTTGAAAACCAAAAAGGTGTTGGCAATTTAGGGTAGATAGTTAAAGATATCACTACTTATGTAAAAATGAAAGCTAAATAAGATGATAATTTAATATTTATGTAAATCTGAAAATTTAACGCTAGAATAGTTTAAAAGTTGTTTTTGCCGAAAATATTTTAATTTAGAATTTTACATTTATTCCAAAAAGTATTTTATAAACAACAAATACAATAGTTTTTAAGTTTTTTTCACCTCCATATTTACCAGATCTGAAAATTATAGTCCATTTGGAGACTTAAATTATCTTGAAATTTATTTTCTAAAGATATGTTAATTAATCGTGTATATATGAGATTTAACAAAGATACCTTAAATAATATGTTGGTATACAATCACAACTAGCTCTTTGATATTAATATTTAAGTTCATAAATATGATTTAACTTTATTTAAAGTGTCATATTGTCAAACAAAGCAACAATTATTTCCTTACGCTAGTACCTAATAAAATTAGTTTAAAATAACGTGCTATAGAATAGTCTTTGAAATAATTAAATGTATTTCGAATACATTTTATTAAATATCCTTAAAATATAACTATTTAAGTACTACCACTGTTTTGTTTAAAAATAGTTTGGTAAAAGATCTTTTTCAATGTATTTATGAGCCTTTTGTTCCAATTGATAAGTGTTTTACAAGATTGATTAGTAGAAGGAAATAAAAAGACGATTTGTCTTGTGTTCTAACGGACAAATTGGTATTTACTCTTAGGCGAACGAAACTGAACGATCATCAGTAAATATCGTCCGAGCTATAACCCATATCCGGAGCTCTCTAACAGGGATACGAATGGTCTCGAAGCAATTTTTGCAATGAAATTACGAGAGAAAATAGTAAATCGACTTCAGCAGGAATACATCCGTTGCCATAATAATGTACTATTATTGATAACAAATGAGATTATATACATATGAACTTTTATTGATATTTAACTTTATTTAAGTGGCCAAATTTTGAAATAAACAAATTATTATGTTCTGCTGATGAAATTGTATTTGAAACCATTAATTATATTTCGAATACATCTTACCAAATATCCTAAGAATATAACTATTGAAGTACTAGCACGGTTTTGGGTGAAAATAGTTTAGAAAAAAAACCTTTTAAAATTAATTTACGAGCTTTTAATTTCAACTTATAGATGTACTACAAGATTTATCACTAAAAGGATATAAAAAGACGATTTTGAATACAGTTTTCTAAATATCCTAATAATATAACTATTTAACTACTACTATTGTTTTGGGCGAAAATTGTTTGGTTTGGAAAAATCTAAGGTACGAGTTTTTATTTCAATTCATAGGTGTTTTACAAGATTTATCACTAGAAGGAACTAAAAAGACGATTTGTCTCGTGTTCTAATGGACGAATTGGTACTTACTCTTGGGCAAACGAGACCGAGCACTCATCAGTTGATATCGTCCGAGCAATATCCCATATCCGGAGCCCTCAAACAGGGATACGAATGGTCTCGAAGCAATGTTTGCAATGAAATTACAAGAAAAAATAGTAAATCGACTTCAGCAACAATACATCCGCCGCCATATTAATGTACTATTATTGATAACAAATGAGATCATATACATATGAACTTTTATTGATATTTAACTTTATTTAAGGGGTCAAATTTTGAAATAAACAAGAAATTATTATGTTCTGCTGAAGACATTATATTTGAAACCATTAATTATATTTCGAATACGTCTTACTAAATATCCTAAGAATATAACTATTGAAGTACTAGCACGATTTTGGGTGAAAATAGTTTGGAAAAAACCTTTTTAATCTAATATACGAGCTTTTAATTTCAACTTATAGATGTACTAGAAGATTTATCACTAGAAGGACATAAAAAGACGATTTTGGATACAGTTTTCTAGATATCCTAATAATATAACTATTTAACTACTACTACTGTTTTGGGCGAAAATTGTTTGGTTTGGAAAAATCTAATGTACAAGTTTTTATTTAATTCATAGGTGTTTTACAAGACTTATCACTAGAAGGAACTAAAAAGACGATTTGTCTCGTGTTCTAACGGACGAATTGGTACTTACTCTTGGGCAAACGAGACTGAACAATCATCAGTTGATATCGTCCGAGCAATATCCCATACCCGCAGCCCTCAAACAGGGATACGAATGGTCTCGAAGCGATTTTTACAGCGAAATTACGAGAGAAAAAAGTTAAATCGACGTCAGCAGGCCGCACAATATCACCGATAACACGCACAACGAGAACTAACGGAAAGTATTGAGGCTAGACAGATGGATGGTAACGGCGGTCGCGGTCAAAACTCCTGCAAGACTGAAGAAGTAGCGGTAGATGGTCGGCCGCGGATGAGTCTTTAGTCGGTCGTATGGCCGGCCAGTATGAAGGCGCCCCTCGGCAATCGTATGACGGATCGGTACGGTGGGAGAAGCCGCCAAATGGTACGGCGAGGGTTTTTTCCGGTAGCGTTAAACGCGCTCATTGTCGAAACGAATTTAAATGTAGTAAAAACGAAACCGCAGCCTAAACGCCGTTGATTTTTCTGCTTCTCTGACGATTTAGCGCCTTGATATCCGCAACCATTACACAGTCAACATCACGATAAAGAGATCTGATCTGAAAGGAGAAAACTCGGGAAGCATTACGTTCATTATCGTAAACAGTACAGTTAAGTTGTTTTAAATGTTTATTTAGCATGTAATAAATGTGTCGTCACTTTTTTCTGTTAACTGCTTTTCTTCATTATCATTAATGGATCAGAATTGAAAACTCCCATAGAAATGTTCACAAACAACAACACCTAGAACTACAACAATCGACAATAACACTCACAGTAGATGAATTTTTCGCTGTCGAAGACCATAAAACCATAAAAAACTCAAATAACTTCTATTAGAGATAACATAGAAAGATAGGCAAGATCAAAAAAGGAGAAAAGGAACTATTCTTGGAGTTATAACAATAAAACAGTCGACAATAACATTCACAGTATATACGAATTTTTCGCTGTAGAAATCAACTAAAGCCATAAAAACTTTGATGCCCGAAATTGCAAAGAAATGACCGCATATGACAGAGTAAAAATTTTGTTTCATCAAGATAACGCATCGTGTCACAAGTCAATCAAAACCATGACAAAATTACATGAATAGAATTTCAAATTGCCCCCACATCAACCGTATTCGCCAAACTTGGCTAACAACGACAACTGGACACTCAGCAGACCTCATCAAAATTGTTACCGGTAAGAAATTTCGCGCTCGTATGGGGAGGTTATCGTAAATTAAAATGTTTGAGCGGCGCTGAAATGATTCTGTCTCTTTTGATGGAGATTACGTTTTGCATAAAGCCAATTTTAACCAAGAAAAAACGCATTTTCTTTGTTACGTTGTTGTTTTTCTTTGTTTTCTACCTTAACAACTTAACAATCATTGATATTAGAAAAGTTTTTCCAACATCATAAGAAAGAAAGTCCACCAATAGGGTCAGCTAGTTTATTATATTTCAGAGTTAATTAAAATATAGTGGACGTCTGAAGTAAAAAACTTTTTAGATATCTATTAATATTTCGAGCATGTCCGGCAAAAGATTTTTAATTGATGGCGGACGGATTCTTCTTGAGAATTTGAGCGGCATGTCGGCGGTCATATAGGGCACAATGCTCGATAAAGAATCCTATTGTTACATGGTCTACGTTTCGACAGAGACAATGTTAATCTGTAATAGGCGCGCCGCGCCAGAGCTGATGCTGCTCATTTAAGGCTGTCGTCGATCGAGTACATTTTTAATTATTCCACATTTTTCAGCATCGACGCGGCGATGTGTGGTCTCTGCGGCCTCCGAACGCGCCCGAAAAGGCATCGCGCGAGTTTAATGGTCCGATTCGAGGAAGGCTCGACGTCGCTTTTTTCCCGGACGACCTGAAAAGGGGAAGTGTCAGGTCGCTAAGCCGGATCCAACTTTACGGATAGCATCGATCGTTCATACACACACACACACAAACGCACGCGGAAAATAGAACGGTCTAATGAAGAAAATCGATATCGGCAACCATAGCCGATGATGAAACAAAGTTTTCAAATATTTTAACGAATTATTGCCTTATTTGATGTACTGATTCCGAATATGTTCCACAGATTTTAATATTACAATATCAAAAAACAAGTTTAAAATGTTTATTATTTCATAGTAGGACATATGGGCTGGAAAGTCCCATGCCTAACAGATAGATGGCGCTAGTTTTGTTATATTCACCGCTTTTTCAGATAGTACTAATCTTCAAAAGAAAGTTGTTAAAATTTCATGGTATTCTACTCATAAGTTTGTGAGTTATTGTGCTAAGAGTGGCACTAGTTTTGTTATTTTCAAAACAATGGATCGGAAACCATTTTGCATTTTAATTTTATACTGTTTCTTGATGGGAAAAAATACCCTTCAAGTGAAGCAGTGGCTTGAAATGTGTTATACCGGAAATAACAATGAAACGTTGATTTGCTGATTTCAAATGTGGTCGTAGAGACACCGATAATGCAGAACGCAGTGGACATTCAAATGAGGTGGTAACATCAGAAAATATTTAAAAAAATCACAAAATCGTTTTGAACTATATAAAAGTGAAGTTGCGTGAGTTAGCTAATATCGTGAAGATATCAAAAGAATGTGTTGGTTTTATATTGCATGAGCATTGGACTATGAGAAAGCTCTGTTCAAATTGGGTGCCGCGTACCAAAAACAAGAACGTGTTGATGATGCTGGGCAAATGAATATAACAAGGAGGAGTTGATGTAACAAGCCGGAACTTCCGCATCTATGTGTGACAATGGATGAAACATGAATTCATAATGCTCCAGAATCAAAACAATCGTCATCTCAGTCGACAGCAACTGGTGACAGGCCTTTTTGAGGCAAAAGATAAATCTTTCTACAAGTGTCCTTTCGAAATGTTAGAGCGGCGCTGGTATGATTGTATTGCTCTTGGTGGAGATTACGTTGATGAATAAAACCAATTTGGAAAAAAAACGCGTTTTCTTTGTTATTCCCAGGAACTTTCAGCCCATGTTTTATAGGGGACAAACAAAATAATATTAACACCATGCAATATAGCAGATTCTGCCTATTAACACAAGTTGGCACCTATAACATAACATATCTGCATTCAGAAGCACATGATAATACTAATTTATCGAAATATTTTTTTACATTATTCAAAAGTCAACTTTTAGGCAAAATTCGATTATATTCTTATATATTCTTCTACTGTATATTTATCTTTTTCTATATTATACTTTATTATAATATCCTCTCTTTGGTAAAGCAGTTCGTAGTGCAATTTATTTCAGTTGCATCATCGGTTACAGCAACTTGCATTAGGAATGTTGAAAAATATCGATATATCGATATTTTTGGCCGATATTTTTGTGACTGATATATCGATAATTTTTCAAAATAAATTAATTATGATTTTTAATTAACCTTCAAAATAGGTACTTAATAATCCAATAATAAAGTCCATCAATAACATCACTACTTTTTAAAATGTTTAGAAAAAATATATATCTTTTTAGGCTAATATTTCACTATTTTTAATTTTTCTTAAAAATATCGATATATTTTTTGTAAAATATCTATATGTTTCATACTGTTTGCAAAATATATATCGATATTTTTAAAACATCGATGTATAAAAAGAACAGTATCCATATAAAGCAGTATCTATACAAGCATTTAATAATTGGAGCCAAAATATTGTTCCATCGAAGTGTGGGTTATCTATTGTATTAAAGTCTATGTCGAACAAGTGAAGTACCCTACGTAACATTTCGAGCACTCCGTCCACGGAACTGTTAATGGACATTAACAAATTGAGGCACGTCCTTCGCCGAACCCAAATAACAAACGAATCGCCCCGAGAGCGGGCGACGTCGCCGCCTAGACGTGACTGTCGTCTGATCGCAAATTAAAAATTTAAATATCGACACGATTTTTTGCCGTCCGCCCCTGTCTTTCGGCCGGACCTCGCGGTATGCGTTGACGCTCCGGCTCGGTACACCTGTAAAAATCCCGACGACAGAATGTTAAAAATCTTAACGGCATATTCGGACAACTGTTTTTATTGTTAACAATGAATAAAGACCGTCGCGTTTGTGCTCCGTCATGTTCTTCTGCCAATCCGCGTCTACCGGGTGCCGGCGAAAACTTAAAACAGTAAAAGGACCCGAGCGGGCGTGTTGATTGGCCAGAAATGCTTGACAGATTTTGCAGCCACGCGTTATTGTCAGAAGAGTTGGGGTTAGGAAATAATTTTTAGGTTAATTTTATTTTTATAAAGGTTTGTTAAGGTAATATAATTATTTATTATTTAATACAGAAAATTAGAAAAAATCATATCATATCATATAAATATATAACATATGACAAGCTAATGAAAGACTGTTTTAAAGGTATCATATCAAGAGTCATTTCTGCATCGAGTGGTGATTGGTGGTGAAGAGTGCATTTATTTTGAAAACCAAAGCCAAATCATTTTGGTCGCAAGACAACAATACGAACTGTTGAAAGCTAGTGAAACAGTTAATAGTGATCGCTACCGATAACCAACGGTTAATTTGAACCATGCATTGATCAAAAAAAGTCCAGAATGAGTCCGAAGACAGGGTAAAGTGATTTTACAGCACGATGACGCACCGTCTCATAAAACAAGTGACATATTATCGTACTCGCCGTACCCTTCAGACCTTGCCGCGTCCCACTATCAACTTTTCGTATCAATGGGACACGCACTTGCACAGCAGCTCTTCGCCAATTTCGAAGAAGTTAGAAACTGACTCGATGAATTGTTGTTCTCAAAGTACAAACAGTGTTTTTTGGGTTGGCATACATAAATTGCCTGAAAGATGGGAAAGATGTATAGAATCAAATGTCCAATACTTTGAATAAATACATTTTTCCATTTTCTTGAAAATTATGTGTATTTCTTCTGACTCTCCGGTTTGTACTGACTACTGGTAAATGCTAATAGATGAAAAATATCATATAAGTTAAAATAGAAGAATACATACATACAAGGTACATTTTGGGTATAGGTAATGTGAGAAAAAGTAAATCCAAAGGAAATATATCAATAATATATGAACATAATATACATAACTAGCGACCCGCCCCGGCTTCGCACGGGTGCAATGCTGATACTAAATTAAATACACTACAGAAAAAATATGAACGTTGTATATAAAAACATAGCGGCCCGCTCCGACTTTGCACGGGCATAAAATATTTATGCCTATGTCACTCAATGAAAACATGATTAAAATCGATCCAGTATTTTTGGTTCATTCATTACTGCCCTTGGCCTGCACGCATTAAATTTGGAGTAAAACAATTCCTCTTCCCCTATACTTACTATGAAGATTTCCTGCTATCTTTGGAATATCTAAATTCGTACAATTTTTATTACATTACACATTTTTAAACGCAAATTTTAAATTTATAATATCTCCGAAAATATTTGTTTAATTTACATGCTGTAAGGAACCATATTGATCTATATTAATTGCACACTGTATTTAAGGTACTTAATTCGATAAGGATTAATGCCGTATTGCTTAAAATAGTTTCGTAAATAAGCCATTTTCTCACGTAAAAAGTAAACAATAAAAATGGTTAATGTGGGTTATCCCTAAAAGATAAACATATACCATCGCGGACTTTTTTGTAGACCTTTTTATGGTGTACAATACTGTAGTACATTAATTTGATCTAACTCGTAGGGTTAGGCAGCGTTTTTGCTAATTGCTAAATAAGCCTAAAAAAATAGGTTAATTTACGACATCACGTTAGAAACCTCTAAAATTAGCAATGTTGCCTTAGTATATTATGCATGTATTATACATACAAACCTTCCTCTTGAATCACTCTATCTATTGAAAAAACCGCATCAAAATCCGTTGCGTACTTTTAAAGATTTAAGCGCACATAGGGATATAGGGACAGAAAAGGCGACTTTGTTTTATACTATGTAGTGATTGAATATACCGATGCTGTCACATCGATATTGAAATATAGCATATTTGGCATCAATTTTGATCTCATTTAATGCTTATATTATTTTAAGTTTTTAGCGAAAAAGAAGGGTATTTTAGTAAATTTTAGCAACAAAATAAAAGTATCCATTGATACAAATTTGATTTTATTTTGAATTGAGTTTTACAACTTTCATGTTCATTAATTGTCTTAAAATATTGCTAAATGTACTTCTTAATAAAATAAATATAAATACGGGTATGTAAACAATAAAAACGTTACACATAACCAAATTCCCTTAAAATGTTATTAATTTTGCCTCAATGCACCTGCGTTTAACTAGCCCTTCCTATATTACATCTTATTCACTTCCCTGTAGTCTCTGGATATTCAGAAATATTTGTACATGCACAAGAGAATACGAAATCGGATAAAATTACTGTATAGTAGTCTTGTCGCGCTCGCGACCACAGCTACCGCCACCGTCTGGCCCTTGGCCATTTAGCCGATCGAAGCTCGCCGTAATCTGACGATAATCTATTCAGAAAAATGTTAATTTATTCGAGGAGCTGGATATTCTGAAGGTATACAGTCGGTAAACGTGTGAAAGTATTTTTCTTGTAAGGAGTTATCGATATTGCATGAAGAAGACGCATGATCTGATTGTCTATCTCGATGATTAGATAGTTTAATGAAGACAGTAATTAATATTGGTCTGGGAAAAAGTTCGTGACATATTTACCGATAGCTGGCGCCAATTGCAAATTACTTATGCCGACGTTACCACAATATAACAGGTCAATTGAAAAGTCCCAGGCCTACAATAGTAAAACATATTTTTTTGGAAAAACTAGTTTTTTTTATTGAACATAATTCCCTTCAAGGGTGATCCACTGATTACAGCGAGCCCCCAACTTTTCGATGCCATTTTTGTGCCATTTTTGATCCGACAGCAGTCAAATCTACACACACATCTTTTGAGGGTTAGGTTTAATTAAAAAATATACGGATTTAGTTCTAGTGTCAGGCCGGGGACTTTTCAATTGACCTGTTAGGCTACTGCACGTTCACTAATGAGGAATAAGCGATTGGCAACGCGCGGTATTAATATCATGCGATCAAAGGATATAAATCTCTTATTAAGAACAGAACTTCGAATATTCTTCATAAAATTTTACCACAGTAGGCAATCGGCTGCGGCTGTTTTAGCCTTAGACAATACTAATCTCCTATTGTTCTGATAATATCACAGCTAATTATTTAAATTTTTCACAAAAAATGTCGATTTCGCCACGATACAAGTCTATAAGAATTTCTTTCACTTTTCATTCGACACCAATTTGTTATTCACCAAATAATTATGCTCTCAACTATTTATGGCATTCGGCGGTTTATTATACATATTATGCTAGACAACGTATTTATATCTATCCACGTTACTTCTATCTATACAAACTTGTAATCTAAATAAAATAATTGAACAAAAATGTTCTCAAGTATAATTTATTTTAATATTATAGTACATCTAAAAACTAAAGTTAATTATATAGCCACAATAGTTTATAGGTTAGAGTTATAACCTCTTATCACTATCGCTTTTAAGAATTTTGCATACGTCTGATAACCGGACGACTTTGACAGGCCCATTCCTTTACCGTTCGAACTTATCAGACATATTGTGTCTCTTTTTATATAGAATTAAATGAGAAGGAAAATATTGTCTGATTCTAAAATGAATTTACAAATTGCGGCAGGCAATACATTAAACATCTTGACGATGTATGTACAAAAAACATTGAATAAACTATACCTATAGTCCGTTCAATAAAACAATGAGCTCACATCATCTAAATTGATGACATCAAAACGTCGCAATGTTGCCAAATTGACTGCGGTTTAGTTTATTTTGTTCAACAAAAAAAACCTTTATCAAATATAATTTATTTTAACATTTTTATTATTGAAGGATCTAAATTACAATTAATTATATAGTTATAATAGTTTGTAGGTTAGAGTTGTGTTTTATTATATTTTCATTGAACGATTCTTCCATCAACTTTGGTTGTCTTAACACTACTTTTATTATCCTACTATCCTCTGAAATATCCATGTCTTATCTAAATACACAAATCTTCCTTGATTATATTATATGATTTTAAAAGTTGTATTATTATAATAAAAGCAATGTCTGAAAGTTCCATATTGCCCAAGAGTATATGAAGGGATGTTCTACATCCCTCAAAGAGTTACATATCTCTAAGCTTTCTATGGATATTTTTCAGACTAACAGTTTGAAATAATTGTATTAAACAAACTGTTTTTATTTATTTCATATATTTGATTTGTAATAGAGCTAACATCGTCTGATCTTGATTCGATAACCACGTCATATGATGACGGTTTCTTTTCAGTGAATCCAAGATTATATTTTTCATTTTTTGAGATATTTTAGTGACCACGCCCATACAGATATTCGGTGAAATATTTTCAAAAAATGCTTATCTAACGATTTTTACTGGATTTAAAGGGGACCTCTATTATCTCGTTCCTGTTCGAACTGACTGATATCAATCTGTTTTGTCTGTCTTCGGCATTTTGAATCAGAGTAATAATAAGCAACAATTTGAAATTAATCAAATCAAGCAAAGCGCTAAAGCAACATATACCAGTTTACAACTTGTAGTTATTATAACCAATATTTTGATGAATTTTGGAGACTTCTAACAACCGGACAACTTTTGTAGGCTGATTCGGTTACGTAGCCGACAGCATTGTATCTCTTTTCAACTAGAATAAAATGAGAAGGAAAATATTGTCTGATGCTAAAACAAATTGCGACAGGTAATACACTAAATATCTTGATAACGTGAGTGCACTGTTATTTCGAATAGGCTATAGTTACAATATTTGGTAACAACACAGATCTCAAGAGATTTGAAAAGTATTTTTAAACAATTTCAAAGATGCCCCTTTTTGGACATAGCGACGTGAAAATTACATGTTATCACAGTCACTTAATGTCAGGTGTTTAGCGTTCTAGTACCAGCCCAAGACGTTTAAATAATTTAGCTAGGTTACATCGTGAGTAACATTAAAGCACGATCTTCGAAACGCCTTCAGCCGTAAACTATGAACTGCCGGGCATATACACAATTGAATTTCTAAGGAGGTCACTGAGCAGTATTACTTTGTCATCATCCATTAAGGTTTGTGAAAACAAAATTTCCCTCTTCGTGATTTAACCAATAGGTAATTAGTACTGCTTTTTAAATAAAGTAGTAAGTAGTAGTAAAAATGTAATTTAATAAACAATATAGTTTTATAATACAATAATATAATTAATAATTATATGGTGGATTATTTTCGTTGGTTTATTTCTAAACAGCGTAGTATAGTAATAGCATTTTTATTTTTAATAAGAACGTATCAATGTTGAGTACTATGTTGTTTACTATGTATATGTGTGGAATGGCTTGAATATAAGCAGGCCTCTTAACAATATATCTCAAGTTTCCTCTGAACCTAAACCAACTTTATAGTTAGATGACATATGCCAATATGGGCTTAAAATTTACTTATTTAGAAGTATTTTATTGTTGTGTTATTGTATGTTGGTAGTATAAAGTATTAGTATTTAGAGTAACATAGATAATTTCCTAAATAGCAAATACATTTTTCTAAATTTTGTACCTAACTCTTTTTTTCTTCACATGAGATTTCCAGAGTATTTTCATGGCTATTGCTATTCTTGAATATTTTGCTGTGTTAACATTGACACTTGGATATTGTATATTGTTAGATATTGCTTATAGTAACGGCGATATATTTATTTTATAGATTTTTTGTATTCATGAGTTGGAGTTAACAGGTTTAGTGTCATTCAGTTTGATTAACATTCCAGTGATAATTGGTTCTAGAGTAATTTCGTATTCAAAAGCATAAAAATACTTGGGCACGACACTGGATATCAAACTTAAGTCGAAAGAACATGTTAAAAACGAGCAAAACTTTATAAATTATTTTTTTAATAATCTGAAATGAAGATATATTGTTCTTCATGCTACACACAAAAGATCCATCATATCAAAGTGATCTGTAATTTAAAGAAATATTTAATTGTGTTTTATCTAATTTACTTTTTAGAAACAACCCTGAAAAAAGACACATCGAAAATATATATAGGCAAGGACTGTCAGGATATGTGGAAAGCAATACACTCTCTACAATAACAAATTTCGGTTTGGATGAACTCCATCGAACACATCGAAGAATGCATTGATAAATGATGGAATTCTGAAGTGGCGTTGTTCAGAATATTTATGAGCATTTGGTTAAATTGTACGAAGAGGAAATAATCACAGAACTATTTTGCAGATATGACAATCACTTTAAGAGAATGCAGTGATTAAATCTAATTTTATCAAGAAAAATATACACAGGTAGTGACAAAAGAAACTAAGGAGAAATGCAGTGATATTAGTACGATTTGAAAAGAAAATACAGCAACAAAAGAAATTTCTGTAAAATGTCAACGTTAAATGCGGCAACATTGCACCGTTCTGACGTCATAAATTGAGATGACGTGAATTCACTGCTACTTTGGATAGACTATAATTATAATTCCTATACAGTAAACAAGCGACTACAATTTAAATAGAGTTCGTCCCAATAACCCAGAAATATGAAAACGCCTAAACAACAGAAAAGTAAAGTTGAAAGGAGCTCAACGGCAAAAAATCAACACCAGTGGCACTTACGGTAGCGTATTAGCCATGAGCAATAATCATCATCAAGCGCAGGCCGAAGAAGAAAATTATATTTGCGTGATGAGCAAATTTCTTTTCTAAAAGATGTTTTTCGTATTTTTTAAACTAACGAGTACGCACGAGAAACATCTGTCGGCGGCGGAGAAAGCTGTAAAAAATCCGAAGTAATAGTTGCAGAAGTAAAACAGAAGACCATTACGGAAGAAACTAATAAGCAACGCGTTAAGTGTGTTAGGGAGATTTATCAGAGCGAAATTCGAGTGCAATTGAGTGTACGCTGAAAACTAATTACAAAACTATGAAAAATTAAGGCCAACGATCGGATTTTTACTGCTTGTCGATGCGCTGGCGGAACACTTAGCCAGGCGGTAAAAATAATCCATCATCTGTCGAGTGAGGAAAAGTTACCTATTCTTAAGGAAAACAGAAGTATATGATTTAGTGTGCCGCTGTCATTAAAATTTAATCTGGCGTCTAATAAAAAGCTTAATATAAATGCTTAGCAGCCGCTGATTTCTATAAAATGTATTTTAACTAATAGATCAGTTGAAAAGTCCCCGGCTCTGGCAAAATTAGTTTTTTACTCTATATAATTCCCTTCAAGGGTGATTATAGCGACCCTCCGACTTTTCGATACCATTTTTGTAGTACGATTTGCCCTTCAAACGGTCCAATAACGCTATGTAATAGTCGCTCTTGATGGTCCTTCCTTTTTAAACGTAGTGAATGAAAATTACTCCATGCGCATCCCAAAATACAGACGCCATAACGTTCCCAGTCGACTGATACGTTTTCCCATGCTTTGGAGCGGGTTTATCATGTGCAGTCCCCTCAGGTGACTGTCGATTGGACTTTGGGGTATAATGATGGAGACATGTTTCATCCATTGTCACATATCGATGCAAAAACTCGAGTTTATTACGCTTGATCATCTTCAAACACAGCCCAGAATTATCAACTCGTCATTGTTTTTGGTCAAAAGTGAGCTAGCACGGCACCCACTTTGCACAGAGCTTTCTCATACCCAAATATTCGTGAATGATATGATGTACACGTTTTGTTGATATCTTTAGAGTGTTTGCTATTTCATTCAATTTCAATTTACGGTCATACAAAATCATTTTGTGGATTTTTTAATGTTTTCGTCGGTAACAACCTGTTTTGGTCGTCTACTACATTCATCGTCTTCGGTGCTCATTTCACCACGTCTAAACTTAGCATACCAATCCTTTATGGTTGATTTTCCTGGGGTATTGTCCGGAAACTCGGCATCAAGCCAACTTTTTGCTTAAACTGTATTTTTTCCTTCAAAAAGTAATATTTTGTCAACACGCAAAATTCTTTTTTTAATTTTTTTTTACAATAAAAAAAGTTGGTTTACTCAAAATACTATAATTCACAAACTAATAATCCGACAGTTTCAAATTTATAGACGCATCTTTTAAGGATTTGGGCTAACACAAAAAACATATGGATTTAATTCTAATAGCGCCATCTGTGTGTCAGGCCGGGGACGTCTCAATTGACCTGTTAGTGGACCCGGCCAAGCGTTACTGTGGCTAAGGTATACGCTAAATGTTATTATAGCAAACTATTCAATACAGAATTGATATTAAGCACAAAGCAACATAAAATTTTGAATTGTATACTTTATTAATCCTATATTCAACTTTTCAACAAATGAGTAAATTATAAATTTGTTAGTTGATAACATGTAACATGTAATTTTATAAATAAAGTAGGTAGGGTAGATAATTCTTTATTTCTAACAAATATATTTATTATTTCGAAACATAAACGTTTACAATTTTAATTTAATTCACCGTTGGTAGAACTTGTCCCTCGGTAAAAATTAATAATTATAACTACCAACGCGAATGCATTTCGATCGACGTTTGACATGGAAAAAACATATAGTGACAAAACGCAAGCAGCTTGAGCTTAAACTACATCAAATGTATTGGCTGATAGGGCGTAAATCTAAATTATCCTTAGATAATTTTTTGCTGTATAAGTCAATACTTAGACCCATTTGGACCTATAGTATTGAACTGTGGGGTACTACCAGCAAATCTAACATATATATTCTCCAGAGGTTGCAGAATAAAGTATTGCGAGTCATCGTCGATGGCTCATATTACGTCTCATACCAATTCAACGCGATATCCCCTTAAAACCCATAACGAGTTTGTTTCGAAGTGTTAGCTCAAAGTGTTTTGAAAGACTGTCAGTGCATCCTAATGCACTCGCCAAATAGTTTAACGTGCGTGATGACTGTGAAGTGCTTAGACTCAAACGTAATCTACCATACGAACTGATTAATAGACACATAGAGTGATATATAATAATATCTACAATAAGTTAGAGTAGTCTTTAGAATGAGGTAGGATAGAGTTTAGAATAGAATAATTAGATAAGTTAGAATAGAATCTAGAATAAGATTTAGATTATAAGTTTGTACAGCCGATTACTTACTGAAGCGATCTTCTATATATCAGTAGAGTCACGGGCAGATTGTTGTACAGGCAGAAGTTCTAAGAAATTAATTTAAAATAATAATAATTCATCATTAATTGGTGCATAATATTCTTGTTAACCTGTCTCTAACTAATAACATAAACTAATAACTCAAATAAATTCGATGGTTTTCTCACACGTGAGCATGCAACATATAGTCGCCCATGGGAAAAATACGGATTTTCCAAATCTAAACGGCCAATACACATTTTCCTGCCATGAAACTTACTTATAGATTACGATGGTGTCATTGGAATACGTGACAACAAGACCACTTCTCCTTTAAACTTTCCAGTCAAAATGGTTCCTTCAAGAATATCTCCGGTGATCTTTTACTGATGATTTCCGGTGAATAATAGCTGAACCAATCTTCAATCGTAGATTATGTGATGGCATTCCGGATATATCTAGAGAATTAAGAAATGGAAAACGTCCACTTTCATTTTCATCAACAGGATCGATTGATTTAAAAGAAATCAGATCGGCTGGCAACAACTGTTGTATCTGGAAGTTAATTTTGTCGATATCATCATTTTTGGGTGCCAAAATAGCCCGATTACTGAGCCACTTATGATCCAAGTAATTATTTTGTATATCGAGGAAAATACTCTCAATTAATTGATTTTTTGCGTTGACAACAGGGCAGAAAATGTCCGGCGTCACAGATTTGTTTTGTTGGTAATTTATTTATTGTATGTTACAAAATTATATAATTATTTTTGTATTCTTTTGCGCTCGGCACCGACTTCAAAGTCAATAATTATTATTAAATATTTTATTTTGAAACTTTTTTTTTTTGTTAAAAGTCTAAGTTGTTTGATTATTTCTTAATGTTTAGAGAATTCCTCATTTATTTTTTGAAGTCGATTCAATTTTTTTGCTAAAAATATTTCTACGAGGTCTTATATGCTACAGTTAGTGTTTAAACAGCAAACTCAATGGCTTTTGCACTGAACGACTTCCGATTGTCCGCCGGATCAGCTCAGCGATAACATTATACACAAATCTCTGATTATTTTAGATGAAAAATATGTGAAAACTTTGTACGTGCTATTGAAATTTAAGCGCTTTCCTCGACTTTCCCCCCTTCTGCCAATCAGATCCTGATTTGGTTACAATAGAACCACCTCGGCCCACAATTGACGGAGAAATCGGTGAACATATATTAAATTGCCTGTTTTTAAATACATATATATATATATATATATATATATATATATATATATATATATATATATATATATATATAGGCGAACCTAGAACCCCCTCCTTTTTCGAAGTCGGTTAAAAACAACAATGAACTTTCTTGCTGGTTGTTCTATAATATTATAAAATATTTCTTTTTGGATAAAAATTGTTCAATACTTATTAAAACTACCGGCCACTATTATCGTGAAGACAAACACACATATCGTGAATTGAATACATAATACATTGAAAGAAATTTCTCGCCGTTGGCTGTTTCATACTTTACCACGATTTATATTTCACACAAATATATCATTTCTTGATAGGTACATCAATTCAATAACGTAGAAATCCAGTGAAGAATAATGACATATATGTCAAATATGATATAACTATGTGTTAACGGTAATTTCGAATAGTACTTTAATTGAGGTCGAGTAAATATTTACATATTTACCAAGAATGGGGTTCAAATATGTAGTCACTGATTACCATAAAGCATAGTTCGTAAATATATTTCACATTTTTTATTACTTAGATACAAATGTTGAGAGTGCGCAGGAAATGTTATTACTTTTATTACTAACAAGGAGGAAGGACGGTCTGGCCTAGGTTGTTGAAATCAATCAAATGGGCCAACTCTGGTAAAAACACAACTGGGCTAGGTGACCTTCACAATCATATACTCATACTGTGGGTATTGCAAACCCATACATATACAAAGCAATTCACAATGTATGATGTGCCTGAATTTTCCCTTTTTTTAATAAATATAAAATTTATAATAAATTAATTTTTTTCTCTCATTCTTTTGTTTTCGTTCCTGTAGATAAATGAACTGAGAGTAATTAAAATAAGATAAGCTTCTGTATGAGATAGATTACCAGCAAATCTGCCAAATAAAATACATTGAAAAAAATTAATTTAATAACAGAGCTCTTGAACTTCAGTAATCTTTAATTAAAGATATAATGGCGAAGGTATTTTTTGTATTTTATTGAAGCACCTTCACCATTCCCATTTTTCCAATAATACATTACCTGACTTCTAATACAATTAAACATATAACATCATTATATGAATATAATATTATAACACAAGGCTCAATAGGATCCTGTGAATAAAAGAACAACTTTTTAGCACAATTTAACTTCATTCTTCAAAATAGTTTACCACATTCAATCCAGTGTTCCTCCAATTTTTTATACCTTTGTCGTAGGAAAATGTGCCTTTAAGCATTTGAACCGAATATTTTTCACTAGAATATTCCTTTGAGATTTTCAAACAGCCAGTAATTACCGGTCTCAGATCTGGACTATACGAAGGGTGGCAAAGCAATTTCAAGCACTTTAACACATTTTTATCGACTTGTACGTCTTGTACTTCGAAATGCTAGTATAGTCATAAAATTGACACGTGTCAGTCAAAGGTTATAGTTAAATAATTAGACATAAGACAGTTAGACAAAATTTAATTTATGCTGTCTTTCCATCACTATAAGTGTTTCGAATAATTGTTGCTTCGAATGGTTCGTGCAATTATTTCAGAACATACCTTCGACAAATTTATCGAACTGAAGTTATTTTCCCCGTGACAATAGTGAGACATATGAATAAGCCATTTTGAATATCTGCAATTAAATATAAATTAGAAAATGTTAAACCTTTAAGCTCAATTAATTATATTATTTAAGAAATTAATATTATCTTATATAAGCTCTATCCCGCTTTTTCTTGAATATGTGCTTCCAACTTATCAACATAAATGATTTAACTTAGTTGTAGCTGTTCTTAGTTCTTGGTAGATATTAATAATTTGAAATTATCCCTTGCTTTTTATCGTTGAAGTAGATTTATAATGCAGACTTTCTTGTCCATCATTACCTCTTTTTCAGTTTTAAATGTTTTAGTTTATAATTAAAGCATTTGACGTGGCTACTGATCAAGTAATTCCACATTCCTTATTTCGCATGTTTTTAATATTAAATATAATATAAAAATAATATTAAAATAGTGAAAAAAGCTGTTTTATTCAACCTTTGACTCTGGTTAAAAAAGGTACTTAACAACAACTGTTTTATCTAAGCCATCTTAAGTAATTTGAACACTTCATACATATTCTTTGAGCCAAAATTATAGATATTAATTAATATTATAACGCCAATAGTTATACTTACAGCAATTACAGATTGCTCAGACATAACACCAAACGGACCAATGGTTAGTACTATTGGATTCTTGGAACGCATCATAGCCAAAAAAAATAGTTTCTTTATAGCAGTAGATTGTTTATACCAGTTTGTACAATAAATAGTCGTAGATAATTCCCCACTCTATAGAAATGTGAGTTAGATTACACTAACAAAAGATTTAAATCATTTTGTTTATAATAGTTTTTTTAAAGAAAACAATTGGCTTTATGAATGAAAACTCAGTTGCAGGTGCTTTGATAGATAAAAGACAGCAAATGTCATGCCAAAATTGTTATACTGTAAAGCGCTTACGTTTGTTTGTGTTTCATTTTTTACAAGAGACTAGATGGAATGCTTACTTACTTATACATTTTATACAACACACACTTATACATTTGTGGGAAAATGTTGGTGATTTTACGTAGTATATTTTCTCAATGACAATGAATAAGATCAAGTGAATTTCGGTCTCCAAATCGCTCTCTTAGTCGAATGGTCTCATTCTGAAGCAAGATATGTGTCAATCAAATTCTTGTAATGTGACTTAGTCCACGATACCTCTGGATGTTCTTAAAACTATACAATTTTCTTTTAAACCTTGCACCTTCTTTGAAATCTTTGACCTACAATGTGATATCTGATCCTATATCTTGCCATCTAAATTCTGCTTGTTCTTGTACATCTTGTACACGTGTTTTTTTATCTCTTCCATCAACACTTACTCTATGTACTTAATTTTACTGTTATACATTACCTTATTTTATAAATTATAAATTTATAAAATGACGATTTTTACCATTTTTCACATTTGCTGCTATTATCTGTAAAGGACATTGCAACTGAATTTTCATATCAGCCACTTGTTCTTACTGTGACACGGTATCTTGGACTATAATATATTTAAATAACTTTACCAAACTCTGGATTTCATCAGCACAATAACCAAACAATAAGAGCTGATAACATACTTGCATTAACATCGCCCCGTAAAAAGCAATATGGACAGCCTAAAATATAATAACACGTATTATGTAAGAGCATAATGAATTGGAAAATAAGTAATTTTGTTTGTTTTTAATATTTGTTGAAGTGAATTTATTCATATACCTTTCAAACGCTAATGATATACGGACCGTATCATCATTTCGACAACAATTTACAGATAAAATCTCGGTCAATTTTTTTTTAATAAAAACAAAATATGACCAAAATAGTCTCCTGGATCTCCATTTTCAAAGCGCAAGCCGATGAAACGAATGACGCCACCTTTGTATCTACAATGTTTTATGGACCGTTACTATTCAAACGCGCTATATTCTGTCTTCAGTGGATTAGCAAAAAAAAATGAAATTACTTTTTCTCCAACTTTATATATGATGGATTTACTATTTAATTTAAACTGTAATTGTCTCTTACAAGTAAAAACTGAACAATCATTGAAGCAATCATTAAGGATGATATGACATACTCTATTAGTATTGCAATATTTATAGCCTTATTTAAATCTGCCATATCCCTAAAATAAGTGAATGTTAGTATTTTTCAATTAGTACGGAAGCATATCTATATTGAATTTAAAAGTATTGCCACTAATTAATTAGGTATTATTTTAGTAAGTACTTTGAATTAGAAAAGAAACAAGCCGCTGAAAATCATTGTTTGGTGGTAGAAACTTACTCTAAACTTGCTCTAACTTTAAAAACATGTGAATCGTGGTTTCAAATAGTTCAAATAAAAAAATCCAAGACAAGACCCAACTCAAAAACAAATGGTATAAGCGTTGAATGGGACGATTAACGGCCGATTATGAGCAATGTTGAAAATCCAAAAGGTGGCAAGATGGGTGCCTCGTCAATTGAATGACAGGCAAATGGAAAATAGAAAAATCGGCTGTAAAATGCTGCTTCAAAGGTATGATCTGAAGTCATTTCTGCATCGAATAGTGACGGGTGATGAAAAGTGGATTTATTGTGGAAACTCTAAGGGCAAAAAATCATAATTGTCACGTGGGGAAGCTGGCCGATCGACTCCAAGACTGAATAGTTTTGGTCGTCAGATAATGCTCTGGATTTGGTGGGAGTGGCGTAGTGTATTACGAACTGTAAAGAGTTAACCTGGTGAAACAGTTAATAGTGATACGCTACCGACAACAAATTATCTATTTGAACCAAAAACTTATCGAGAAAGGTCCAGAATGGACACGAAGGTACAGTAAAGTGATTTTAAGTCTGATAAAGCAAAACCGGTCAAGGATGCGTCGAAAGCATTTGGATAGGAGGACATATTAGCGCACCCGTCGTACTCTCCAGACCTTGTCCCGTCAGACTACTAACGTTTCACATCAATGGGACACCCGCTGCAGAGCAGCACTTCGCCGATTTCGAAGAAGTTAGAAAATGGCTCGATGAATGGCTTTTCTCAAAGTACAAACAGTTTTATTTTAGGATTACACACATAAATAGCTTGAAAGATGGGAAAAATGTATAAAATCAAATGGCCTATACTTTGAATAAATACATTTTTTCATTTTTAAATTATGTAGTTTCTTTCCGAAAAAATAAAGAGTACAGGTAATAATTAAGACCCGTATGTCAAAGAAATGTCAGCCAGAACTCAGTCTATCGTAGACTTAAATGTGGCGAACTTTGTGTAGGATCTTAGGCCTGCAATCGTACAAGATCCCAACTAATTTGGCCTGAAAATGACCTTTAGCGGCAATTGATGAAGTTCTATTGCTGGATTCAGTACTACCTCATACGCAATATCTGTCATTCTGTATCAACACCTGCCTTCACTGAAAAACCCTATAGAATAAACGATGATTTAAATTTTATTTCTTACAATATCAATTTCTGGTGATTTTGCAGTAAACTCTTTAATTTTTCTTGTAATACTTTTTCACTGTCTGATGTCTCATTATCACCGAAACACTTGAAGTGGTAGTGAAGAACCTAAAATTAATATCTGTAAACAAAGATGTTTTGCTCATTTTAATATCACTACATAGTATAAAACAAAGCCGCCTTTTCTGTCCCTATATCCCTATGTGCGCTTAAATCTTTAAAACTACGCAACGGATTTTGATGCGGTTTTTTTCAATAGATAGAGTGATTCAAGAGGAAGGTTTATATGTATAATACATGCATAATATACTAAGGCAACATTGCTAATTTTAGAGGTTTCTAACGTGATGTCGTAAATTAACCTATTTTTTTAGGCTTATTTAGCAATTAGCAAAAACACTGCCTAACCCTACGAGTTAGATCAAATTAATGTACTACAGTATTGTACACCATAAAAAGGTCTACAAAAAAGTCCGCGATGGTATATGTTTATCTTTTAGGGATAACCCACATTAACAATTTTTATTGTTTACTTTTTACGTGAGAAAATGGCTTATTTACGAAGCTATTTTAAGCAATACGGCATTAATCCTTATCGCATTAAGTACCTTAAATACAGTGTACAATTAATATAGATCAATATGGTTCCTTACAGCATCTAAATTAAACAAATATTTTCGGAAATATTACAAATTTAAAATTTGCGTTTAAAAATGTGTAATGTAATAAAAATTGTATGAATTTAGATATTCCAAAGATAGCAGGAAATCTTCATAGTAAGTATAGGGGAAGAGGAATTGTTTTACTCCAAATTTAATGCGTGCAGGCCAAGGGCAGTAATGAATGAACCAAAAATACTGGATCGATTTTAATCATGTTTTCATTGAGTGACATAGGCATATATATTTTATGCCCGTGCAAAATCGGAGCGGGCCGCTATGTTTTTATATACAACGTTCATATTTTTTCTGTAGTGTATTTAATTTAGTATCAGCATTGCACCCGTGCGAAGCCGGGGCGGGTCGCTAGTATATCTATATTTTGATCTAATAAGAAATAGTTCAAGAATAGTTCGCAATAACTGGAATTCAATTTACATGTAAAACCAAATTTTTAATTTTCCAATTGATTAACAAAATTTTTAACCAGTATTTAACCAAATCCATATGTATAGTTTTTAAGTTTCAAATTAGATACATAATTATTTTTAAGTACGTAATTGTTATATTAACAATTTAATATTCAAATGATGGATAATGCTACTTAATGTTATACTCACCCGAATGCGACCAACCGCATTATTCATAATTGAATTTAACAAGGTTTGATATGAACAAATTAATAAAATAACATATATAGCAATGCAATTTTCTGCAATAAACAATATATAAAAATGCTCCTCATAGGGACAATACGATGACAGTAGATGTATCGGCCTGACAGAAAAATTGTGTTTTTCCTCAAATTGATACGCTTCGATGATTACTAGAAAAATATATGTTAGTGCACCAGTAAATATTTTACTTTCAAGAAACGAAGAAAGAAGGCCACTTTTTTATCAGTTTTGCCTCGAATAATGTTATTTGCGAAGAAGAAATATCTTCACATACATTGATTGTTAAACTTACTATTTACATCGTATAGAGTGCCAGCTGCAATAGTTAGACCAACTAAAATAAAATTTGTACGATTACAATAAGTCACGGTTTCTACGATGATATTTCGTATATCTTGGTTAGATTCAGCCGCTTCATTGGTGTCCTTTATTCCCATTAGAAAAACGTCTGCCATACGTTTGGTTCCAAATATACGAAATTTTAAAAGAAGTATAAAAGCCATTGTTATTTTTCCCACCTGTTCGATAACTGAAACAAGATCCTTTTATGATATGACGGAATTATTAGCGTTGAAAATAACATATATAAACCAAACCAAACTTTCCAGGCGTCTTTTTCAACATACGTGCAGATAGTAAAGAATGTAAAAATGTAAAATATTACAATAAGTTACCCAGGTTCATCTCATTGCCTTCAATTAACAAAATCGACAACTTAATAGCAGTTAATGTTGTCAGCGTAATAAATATACTCATAATTGTGAAACCATACATCTTATACAAAAGAATAGTTCTGGGATTTGCACTTTTCATTCTCCACGAACCTATTAATAACATAAAGTTTTTTGTAACTTTAAACATGTCATCTCCAAGCTTCCCCTAAAACAAATAAAACATAATGAATACAACAGGTCAATATAAAAGTCCCCGGGCTACGAAAGTTTCTTTCCAGCCAGCATTATTTTAAGATCTGAGAACCGGAAATAGTCGCTGGGAGCCAGAACTGAAGAATACGGTGGACGAGGAAGCAATTCGAAGCCCAATTTACGGATTTTTGCCATTGTTTTCACTGATTTGTGAGACGGTACATTGTCTTCGTGAAGCAGCACTGTCTTTTTCTTCAAATACGGCCGTTTTTCGGCGATTTCGTCCTTCAAACGGTCCAATAACGCTATGTAATAGTCGCTGTGGATGGTCTTCCCTTTTTCAAGATAATCAATGAAAATTAATCCATGCGCATCCCAAAATACAGACGCCATAGCCTTGCTTTGGAGCGGGTTCATCGTGTGCAGTCCACTCGGATGACTGTCGATTGGACTTCGGTTGAAATGATGGAGCCATGTTTCATCCAATGTCACATATCGACGCAAAAGCTCGGGTTTATTATGCTTGATCATCTTCAAACACTGCTCCGAATCATCAACTTGTCGTTGTTTTTGATGAAAAGTGAGCTCGCTTGGCACCCACTTAAATCTGCGGTCATTCAAAATCATTTTGTGGATTTTTTAAATGTTTTCGTCTGTAACAACCTCTTTTGGGCATTCATTGCGTTCAATGTCTTCGGTGTTCATTTCACCACGTCTAAACTTAGCATACCAATCCTTGATAGTTGATTTTCCTGGGGCAGTGTCCGGAAAGTGAGCAGCAAGCCAAGTTTTTGCGTCAACTGTATTTTTTCCCTTCAAAAAACAATATTTTATCAACATGCGAAATTCCTTTTTATCCACTTTTTCACAATAACAAAAGTTGCTTCACTCAAAATCCAATAATTCGCAAACTAATAAACTGACAACTGTCAAATTTATCTTAGGCATCTTTTGAGTGCTAGGGTTACCTAAAAAGCAAATGGATTTAATTCTAATAGCACCATCTATGTGTCAGGCCGAGGACGTTTCAATTGACCTGTTATTTACACATAGTCTCAACAATTTTCTTAAAATAAATAAATAACCACAGTTTTTGACAAATCTACGCTTAAATATGATAAAATGTCAACACCAACTAAATTTGTTATTACGAATAAATTTACCTGAAAATGTTGTTGCTCCATCGTGTCTCCACTAACTTCTGCTGTCCAATAATAAATTTCTATATCTAAACGATTTCTTCCTATTCAGGCATTTATACTAACACCAACAATTTAATATTTGATAATTCGTTAATTTTGTATCGTTTCGACTACACTATATTTTTGATTTACCAGAAATGCAATATATTGGATATATTATTTACTTGAACGTGTTTTAAGTAAAATTGACATCAATTTTCCAAAGAAAAAAAAAATTAATAATATATGGCCATGAATTATATATGTAATTCTTTATGAAGAGCAAAAAATACAAATGCGGTGGAATGGAATGCAAAGACTTAAAAATTGTAAAGAATATTTATAGAAAAATATTGATACAGTGCAAAAACAAGCAATCTTCAAGTCATGCAGGAGAAAAATAAGAATTGCACTTAGCCCATGGTTAATAAAAAGTCATTACAGCTTGCATGACTGCTCAAAATGTATATACTAGAAGAATTAATGAATAACTCTAATAAGTTATAGTTGGATTTGGCTATGCAAGAAGAGATGTGATGACACTCCATATTTGTGATGAATTTATGTCTAAGACAAAGCCTATCGAAGTAAAATGGAGAAATATGAACCGAGTAATTTTCAGAAATTTCCGTGCATAATAGGATAGGTCTCTCCTCGAGAATAAAGTGGAATGTATTTATCAAAAATAATATTTTTTTAGTTTTGATAAAAAGTATCAAAATACATGTGTTTTCCGATCGAATAAACGTTTCATTTTGTATAAAATTCATTTTATATCTATTTAGAACTTATATTTTTTAAGATTTATACATTTTATGAAAATTATTATAGCACCATTCGATTCAAACGCTTAAACATAGAAAAAAATGGATTTAATTCTAGTAGCGTCATCTATGTGTCAGGCTGAGGACTTTTCAATTGACCTGCTATTTACTAAATAGTAAATATCTTTTTATAATCCTCGCAATTTTTATTACCTTGTTATTATTTGAACGAAATTGACAAGAAAACTTGAAAATAGTGCAAATTTACATATTTTCTTTTTAAGATATAAGAAACGAATGTCCATGTTAAATCAGTCTAACAAAAACAATTACATTTCAATGATACAATGATACAAACTTAATTTTTATATCGAGTATAGAGTGACATTACACTCTGGTTTATAAACCATAATTTACTACAAGTAGTAGTTGTGTTCGAATCGATTGAAAATTGTAAACCTAATAAACCGTATTAATGAATGGTGTTTAGTTGTTAAAGTTTCAATAAATTTCAAAAAAAAGGTTTAAAACGATAATTGGTAATTATTGTGCATCAAATAATGTATAAAGTTTTTCTTATTAAAATACAAAGTGTACTAAATAATTTTACCTAGGTGAAGTAAACTATGTCAGTTACATTTTATTAAAATACGTTAATTTAGGGAAAGAGTAATCTCAGTTTTTCCAAAAAGACAGTATATTATTCTTATAGAATGAATATATACCATAACACGTTTAAGAAGTAAAACATACAAAATACAGAATATGAAAGATTTTAGATGCAAAACAAAAGTCTCAAAATAATAAAATGTAAAATTGCTTTGAGGTTTATAATTCTTAAGATATGTGATATAAACCAATCCACTCATTTTTAGAAAATGCAGTTCTTCCTGGGTAACTTAAAAATCTCTTGCCATTACCTGAAGAGAAATGACAGAAATAAATTCGAAAATGGTGAAAAATTGTAAATATTCATTACTGTGTACATAGAAAAAATGATAAATGTAAAAGTCTCAAATTACATGTATTTTGGAGTAAAACAAAGTAATACCCATGTTAAATTACTATTTTACCTGCCTATCTACTGTATCGATTAAATTATTATGTGCAGTTATTTAGTTAAAAGTTTCTTAAGTAATGAGGCATGATTAGAGAAAATTTTTAATAAATTATAAATTGACACTAAGTTATATAAACAAAGAAAATTCTAATACAACGTATAATAGTGATATAATGGAGGTAAGTAGCATTCAAGTTTATAGTTATGTGTACAACATGTCACTCAGTAGGTCCGGACGTATCCAAGAAAAGAACAACTCTTAATCAAATAAGTCTTCTTCAAAATTGATACATACAGTCCCTAATTTTTATGCTTCTTTAGAGAAATGGTTTGACATTTTATTTCAATCTCTGCTCCTACTTTGTGAAACAACTTTTCCCGAAGCTTCATTTCGATGTTTGCAAACAACCATTAGTCACTAGCGACCAAATCTGGACTATTCAATAAGTATGAAAGAATTTCGGAAGAATAAGTCCTTGAATTCGATCAATTTTCATGTACTAGTGACACGTTGTACTGATATGGTAAAATCTGCAACTGATGCACTTTTTTCCACTCAACTGATGAACTTTTGTCAACTATTTGGAGGAAACCAAACAGCGTCGATTGAGGCTGCTTGCTTCTTCAAGAGTAACACCGCACATCCGAAGCAGACTCCAAAAACAACTCGATAAGACGGTCCAGTGGTTACATTTCTGGAGGTTGCAGGTCAACCCACACAAAACCCAGGCCATCTTCTTCCACAAGAAGCGTCTTGCACCGAGCATTTCGCGTCTTAAAATCGAGAACGCCTAAATCCCATGGTCAGAAGAAGCCACCTATCTCGGTCTTGTCTTCGATCGCAAATTTAGGTGGAATTCCCACATTCAAATGTCCCTCCATAACGGTCAAGGTATTGTTAATTTGCTGTTCCCGCTTATCAACCGGGCCAGCAGGCTTCCTCTATCTATAAAATCTCTCCTGTACAAGATGCTGGTTCGATCAGTCTTTCTATACGGCTCCAGTGTATATCTAAAATACGTCTCACCTAGCCAGGTGGAACGTCTTCAAGTCTTTCAAAACAAAATTCTCAGGAGAATAATCAGTGCCCCCTGGTTCGTCAGGAACAATCAAATTCATAGGGAAACAGACGTCCCCTAAGTTCACGATTTTATATCCGAGGTTTACTCGAGATATATCTCCACTCTTCGTATCTCGGACAATAGATGTATTACCGAGCTGGCCGATATTTTAGGCCAATAACTCATTCGGCTCTACGTAGCCTTATTCTACGACAGCCGACACTACCCCGTCGTGCTCTAACTCCAAATTGTCTCGATCTTCTCCGGCGAGCGATTAACTCATGTACCGCAAGCTGCGTGGTGTGATAACGAAGCCACGTCCTTGCCTGGCCCTTGTGCCTCTTAACGGTGTTACCGGTTACGGGCATCCTCCTTACTAACAGTAAGAAGTATCAGTTAGGGTCATTGGATCAGCTGATAGGGTGGGGTTTAGTGGGTAGCCCAGAGGCAGTCTCCACATAACCAGTCCAACTCGCTTATTCCTGCGGGTCTTCCCGACCAGATATCCGTAACAGGATTCCCCTACCCGGTTCCATGCCAAAAAAAAGCGTCGATACAACAGACTTGTGTCATGAAGCTTAGACCTACTACATCAGGATTAAAAAGGAGTTGGCATCATCTATACATAGTTAAATCTGAGACCTATTGAGTTATATGGGACTTATAATAACGAGTTGATGTTTGTATCTATTTTAGTTAAATGCGGGAGATGAGTTATTCAAAATGTGTAAGAATTTCATGTTAAGCCTCGGAACATGGAAACTGACTGGCAACATGAGTTCTCGAACTCGTTTTTGGTATCACGTATATGCGTATACTTTCTTCGGGATATTTATTGTCACTTGCATCTTTACTGCTGTCAAACTAGTTGATATGATCTGCACTGGAGGTCAAATAACACAAGGTAAATTATTATATGTCTGGTATTAAAGTTTATATAAGAAGTTTATAATAATTTTGAGGGATTACTTCTAAATTCTAAACTTTATTGTTAATCATTCAATATATTCTTACTCCTCAAGATATTATCTTGAGGCACAGAGTAGCATGTCGCTAATTTCGAAGAACTTAGAAAATGGCTCGATGTATGGTTATACATAAATTGCCCGAAAGATGGCCAAGATGTATAGAATCAAACAAATGGTCAATATAATTTTTCATGTCTTTAAAATTATGTAGCTTTTTAAGAAAAAAACGGTAATGATTTTTCGGTACACCAGGTAAAATATAGTGTTGAATATAAATAAAAAGTTACAACATTTATTGTATATCCCTCAATATTAATTTATATTTTTAGAATTACTACATTAATCATTATTATTATTTTAACATGTTATACTTGTTTTAGTAATTGAACATATGGCTAAGATCACCTTAAGTGTTATATTGATTATAAAATGTCGTATATATGGTGGCGAAGCGATCACTAAATTAATCGGGACTGGAATGAGAGACTCTAACAGAGCAGGAAAATCGAGTGAAAAAATACGAAACATTATTTTGGAAAATGTTAGGTTCTGTAACAACGTAAACCTGGTAGTAGTTGTTTTGACTATAATGGCTGGTAGTTTCTACGATATAAACGGTAATTTACTTTTATGTCATAATTAAGCTCAGGTTATAAAAAGGTTTATAAAACGGACAAATCCCCTTATAGGAAGAGCTCGTTCAATAAGTAATATATGTAAATACTATAATAAGTATCACCACCAAAATAAATGCAAAATTCCTATTATTATTTTTCTTATCAATCTTTAATATGGAAGCGCCATATCATTGAAACAAAACAGTGCAAACAAACAAAAATCTTTCAAATTATGTTACATATAATTCACTAAATTCGGAATTAGGCACGACTGCTGGTTATATCCTTCCTATTTATGAAGCAATTCATAATAACAGATGGGGCGAAAGCTCCGCTACCATTTTGATTGCGCGCCATCTTGGTTATATAATGTTTAGCTCAGTTTTGCTTTAACCATTGTGTTGTGTAGACATCTAAATTTTATTATGGATAACTATTTGCCGCAAGATCACACAGAAATAGTGACAATATTTATTGAAAATGATCGTTCCATTATTGCCACTCGGCGGAAATTGCGTCAAAAATATCCTAATAGTCCAGTGTCTCACAAAACCACAATTTATTGTTTACATGCGAATTTTCAACAATACGGTACGACAGCTGACAGGCCTCGTTCTGGAAGGCAACGGACGTCTCGTAACGCTGAAAATGTGGCTCTGGTGCGCTATAGTGTTGCAAAGCTTCCACAAACATCAATTCGGAGACATGGTTCCTAGTTACAGATTTCTGCACGCAGTTTAAAGCAAATTTTGAAAACTGATTTGAAAATGTGCCCATACAAAATTCAGTTAGTCCAAAAGTCGCTACCGGCTGTTTGGTGGAATTGAAGATTTCTCGTCTAAATTAATAGCAAGCGATGAAGTCCATTTTCTTCTCAATGGGTGCCTAAAGAAATAAAACAGTCGATTTTGGGGAACACAGAATTCTCAATTAATTCATGAAACATCATTGCATCCACTAAAAACAGCTATATGGTTTGGTATTAATGCGGGAAACATCATTGGTGACTATTTTTTTGAAAATGAACAAGGTGTTGCTGTTACTGTTACTGCTGAACAGTACCAAGACATGATTCGAAATTTTCTTGTGCCTGAAATGGAAGAGCATGGACTAGAGGACATGGTTTCAGCAAGATGGGGCCACAGCACACACAGCTCGTTCAATAATTCAATTATTGAATAACTTTTTTCCACGAAGACTAATTTCGCAACATGGCCAGTCAGATCTCTGGATTTAACAGCACCAGTCTATTATCTTATAGGGTTTTTTTTTAAATCAAAATATATGTAAATAAACCCCAGACTATTCAACATCTCAAAGACAATATTCCTCAAGAAATTGAACAAATTCAGTCTCAGATGTTGCAGGATGTCATGGGAAATGCCTTATACAGACACGAAAGTTGCATAGCGAATTGCGATCACTATTTATAATTGATATAATTTTTTCAATCATACCAAAAAAAAATGTAAAGACCAAATAAAATGTTTACTAAACCCAAACTTACTCATCATTCTTTAGAGCAAAGTTATAAGCAATCACAATGCTAGCAGGCCTTGTCCACATTGTAGATCTTCAGTATATTGCAGGTACCTACCTACCAATAGCTATATCGTTCCCAATTATCCTCTGATATAACTTAATTATTATATGAGAGATGATGCAACTATATGATATATCACTATGACTATATATATATATATATATATATATATATATATATATATATATATATATATACTCAGCTTTAGTCTTAGATGTAGCACAAGACTTCGATAAGGCTTCGCATAAAGGCCTTGTTCATAAAGTACGAAAATACTACCAAAACAACAAACCGAACTATTAAAATCGTACATTACAACCAGATTGTTTAGAGTCAAACAAGATTAAGCTTACTCTATAATAAAAGAAGCTAAAGCAGGTGTACCACAAGGAATTGTATTGGGACCAATTCTTTATCTACTCTACGCTTGTGATATACCACAATTGGAGAATATTACGATGGCTACATTTGCTGATGATACTGCGATTATAGCTGTCAGAGACAATAGTGAAGAAACTTCAGGATATAAGCTTGGAAAATAAGAAGTAATGAAAGAAAATCTGTACATGTGCAGTTCTCCTATAAACAGACCTTACAAGCACCAATAACATTAAATAATACTATCATTCCATATAGCAACAACGCTAACTATTGCGGAATGAATCTTGATGCAAAACTTCGCTGGAAGGAACATATAAAGAGTAAAAACATATAACTGGAATTGAAATATCGGAAAATGTACTGGCTAATTTGAAGAAAATCACAATTATCAGTACATAATAAATTGCTATTATATAACCTATATGGCTATACGGAGTTCAATTATGGGGATGTTTTGCAAAGAGTAACATAAATAAAATACAAATTTTTCAGAACGAAGTCCTAAGAGGTATTGTGTGCGCACCCAAATACTATAGAACTGATTACCTATATCGAGGCCTTCAGATACCCACTGTCAGCCAAGAAATTAAGAGAACTGTAAGGAGACATGAAGAAAGACTCCATTATCATGAGAATATTGAAATATTGCAGCTTGGATACCATACCAATGGATACCACCAGAACAGGACTAAGACTCAAAAGAATCAAACCATCTGATCTTGTGTCGTGTTGTGTAGTGAGGTACATATATTAAAAAATACGGCCGATGGGTCCTCCTAGTTATATACCTAGATTTAAGTTATCATCAAGATAAATTGTAGGTTAGATGGAAACTAGTAACAATGTATTAATTAAATAATAAAAAAAATATCAACCATTAGAACCATAAAAATATCCCAATCCCAAGTCCAACACATTTTTACAGTTTTTGTCGAGGCATACCAATTTGAGAAACAACACAACTTTACAATAAGGCCCAAGCATTTAATGGCAGTGTATTATCCATTCGAAGAGAATTTCTACACCGTTTTCATATGTGAAAACGTTTTGGTAATATATATTACACTGTTAAGTTGCGCATACCAAACTTTATTGAATTCAATAATGGTGAATGCAGTAGCGCAAATAAAGGTAATTTAGTTAATTTGTTACATTCTTTCCTTATATTAATCACTTTTGTACTATTTAATGTCTGTTTTATGATGAGTTTTAAATATATGTTATAAAATCCTTACGGTACATTTTGCGTTCTTATATTTTTTGATGCCTATATAAGGTATTCCGTAGAATTATATTAATTTTCAAATGAAATTAAGCATAACTAAAATTGCATAATTTTTATTATATAATATATTTATTATATTCTACATGAAATTATTTTAAGGTAATTCAGTATCATTTTGGTAGTTATGATAAGCATGGCAAAAGCCAATTGACCGAAATAGTTTTACAGAAGAAGTTAAAAAGTGTTATACATCGTCATCAAGTTCTTATAAAGTAAGTTTTATCATAATTGAGCAATTATTCTGACGCCTTTAGAATACGATTTTAGGACTATTGAGGATTTAAATGATTCCATAAATATAGCCGTTCTGATAGAGTATTACTTCTCATCGGTTATGATTGCTTCAATGATTATTCAGTTTATGAATGTAAGTTATTTTAAACTATATTTCCGTTCAATTTAAACATTGTTTATTATTCGAATTATTACAATGAATACTGAATACTATGAAAGAAAACTATAATAAAGTAAAAATCACCTTGACTTCAAGTAATGCTACGTCAAAATCAAAACTCTAAACAGAAACCTCAAAAAATGTTTTAGGGTTTTAGGTTATCTCAATTCCATATAGTTCACGGTGTTAATATTCTACCAAATATTATCTCTTATTAATCTTGATTAAGCTTTTGATTAAAAAGTTAATAAAATATATTAACTCTTTAAAATATTTAAAAATTGTCCTAGTAACTATGAGTTCACCAAGAAGATGTCATCTCTGTTACTGCAATTGGATACATTAGTAGATACAAAAAGTATTTTAATAGATACAAAGAAATTAGCGAACGAAAATCTAACATAATGTTCCATAAGATTCTTTTAATCAGCTACGATACATTTTTACAAATGTTTTTCGGTAATTTTTACGATTTCATTCTTGATTGCCCTCATCTGCTATAATTAAACAGATAGAAGCATTGCCAGGAAACATTTTAATAATATAAAAAAGTATAAATTTCTTGGATAATAATGTTTAAAAGTGCATTCATCATTATTAACGTTATAGATTAAAATTATATTTTTAGGGAGTTCATATGGCTTTCTATGGAGTTATGTTGGTGCAGGTATCTTTTCAACTGCTACTATTTGGTATTTGTGCCGATGAAATTAGAACTCAGGTATAAAATAGTTTTAGTCATTTAAGTTATTTGTTACATAAGAAATGCATTGTAACATAAAACTTATTTATCAAATGTGTATTGTTCATTGAATAAATGTTACTAGAAATATACACTATATTAAAGCCACGTATTAGCAACATTGTAAATTAGTGTCCAACCTACTATATTAAATCTTGCGTACGTTTCTACTACTAACTTTTAGTTAGCATATCTTATTAATAAAAATAACCATATTTTATGAAAGAAAAGGGAAGATTATTGATCATTTCGAATATTTTAGAGTGAAGCAATAGCAACTAACATATATTTTACAAACTGGTATGAACGTTCCATTTCCACTAAAAAATTGATATTGTTTTCCATGATGAGGTCTGCGAAACCGCTAATGTTAACAATAGGACCTTTTGGGGCAATGACAGCAGAATCTGTGATAGCTGTAAGTCGTTTAATATTACCTAATTATTTTTATACTATGAATTAAAAATATTAATCAAAACATTGGTATGACGTTGGTCTTTTTTTCAGATTTTTAAAGGAGCTTATTCATATCTTTCCCTACTATCACAAGGAAAATAAAACCACTATATTATATACAACTATTCACGCATACTTGATACAAATTAGTTTTATTCTAACATGTTAATTTATAATACAATATTTTTCTGCTTAAATAAACTAATAATAAATCTCTAATAAATTGTCATTTATATTTATTTTTACATTTTATCCTATTATTCTCCTAATAATTATTTGCACGCAAATTAAATTTTATTAGCCAATAAAAAACGTAATGCAGATATTAAATTATTCAAATATGGAACACAGTATGTACAATTTACTCATCTATTAATAAAGACAATATCGCAATTTTAAAATCACACTATCTGCACCATATACATAATAATATATTGATAAGAAAACAATTGCAATTATATATAATATTCATATGATTCTTAATTTACTTAGAATATACTGCTACACCAAGGATAATGTATATAATAAGGAATTTGTACTATAATATAGATTTTATATCATGGAACATAATTATATATGAATCAGTAATTAAAAGATTTGAGAATGTTTATAACACAAAAGATTTTTATTATAGAAAAAGGTAATTCTTTTAAGATACATTGGAATGAGTTAAACTCTTTAGATTATTCAACCATGGGACCATAAGGATATATCCTCTATAGCTCATCCTATAAAACGGCTAATACACCTAATCAAAATATATTACGTTAGCACGTCGCAATGTTGCCGCATCCAATCTAACTATTGCTTTATTTTAACTTTACAATTTTCCAGATGTTTGGCAACATAATCCACCAATACGAGCTCAAATTGTTTAAAATAAATATTACCTAAGTTGCTAATAGATTCGCAAAATGGATTTTAAAAGAGTAAAAATATAGAAGACCAAATATTTAGTATAAAACAAATAGTGGAAGAAGTTCAATCCTAAAACAGTCCAGAGTCCTTATAAATTTCTATATCATATAAATCAGCTTTTGATTAAATTTGATGGTATTGGTATTAAGTTCTGATTCATTTCCGAATAATTTTAATATGCACATATTTATTATTTTAATAAATATCATATGTTAAATACACTTTTGATCTTATATTGAAAATACTGTAAAAACAAAATTTAGTAACATATCATATTTAAATTATTCCCTTCACTCATTATGAGAGAATTACAATTATTTTGAGTTACTAGTATTTTGAAAAGATTTTTGAAGGGCCTCGCCTTTGGATTTTTTGGATATTTTATCACTATAGTATGTTGAGGAGTATATTACTATCGATCATGGAATAATTATATACGATATTATATAAATCACAATAGATGACACATTAGGTGAATGGTAATATGCCGACCTCAAAAGATAGCATTCTCTCAGTGGCAAAATCTTTAATGTTAATTATAGGCGTGTGGAAACCGTCATTAAACCAAACAAAATTATTTCGTCGCATTTATGATGTTTATTCAGTTTCATCTGTCACATGTTTCTTCGCATGTCCAATTTGTTTAGCCCTGAATATACCGAAGAGCTATAGAACAAACAGCGTGCAAATTTTAACTGAAAACATTGGTTATTTCATCATCGCTCTAATGATGCTCTGGAAAGGATTGGTATGTAGATCACGTGGGATGAAGAAACTTATAGATTCCTGCATTGATGAAGAAACTCGAATTCTGACGTCTGAGTTACCTGATCTGAAGGAAATTTATAAAAAATATATTAAGGTTTCAATTAATTCTTAACAACAGGTCAATTGAAAAGTCCCCGGCCCAACACATACATGGCGCTATTAGAATTAAATCCATATGTTTTTTAGTTAGCCCTAACCCTCAAAAGATTAAGTATAAATTTGAAAAGAAAAAAGCTGTCGGATAATTAGTTCGTGAATTATAGCATTTTGAGGGACTCAACTTTTGTTATTGTGAAAAAATGGATAAAAAGGAATTTCGCGTGTTCTAAAATATTGCTTTTTGAAGGGAAAAAATGCAGTTGATGTAAAAACTTGGCTTTATGCCGATTTTCCGGACACTGCCCCAGAAAAATCAACCATCAAGGATTGGTATGCTAAGTTTAGATGTGAACACAGTGAACGCCCAAGGGAGCTTGTTACCGACGAAAACATTTAAAAAAATCAAAAAATGGTTTTAAATGATCGTAAATTGAAATTGAATAAAATAACAGACTCCCTAAAGATATCAGCTGAACGTATACATCATATCATTCACGAATATTTGGGTATCAGAAAGCTCTGTGCAAAGTGGGTGTCGCGCGAGCTCACTTTTGACCAAAAACAATGACGAGTTGATGATTCGGAGCAGTGTTTGAAGATGAGCAAGCGTAATAAACCCGAGTTTTGCATCGATATGTGGCTCCATCATTTCACTCAGAAGTCCAATCGACAGTCATCCGAGTGGACTGCACACGATAAACACGCTCCAAAGCGTAGAAAAACGCAACTGTCGTCTAGCAAGGTTATGGCATCTGTATTTTGGGATTCGCATGTAATAATTTTCATTGACTATATTGTAAAAGAAAGGACCATCAATAGCGACTATTACATAGCGTTATTAGACCGTTTGATCGACGAAATTGCCGAAAAACAGCCGCATTTGAAGAAATAGAAAGTGCTGCTTCACCAAGACAATGCACCGTGTCACAAGTCAGTAAAAACGATGGTAAAAATCCATGAATTGGGCTTCGAATTGCTTCCTCATCCACTGTATTCTCCAGATCTGGCCGCCAGCGACTATTTCCTGTTCTCAGATTTCAAAAGAATGCTCGCTGGGAAGAAATTCTAGTCGAACGAAGAGGTGATCGCCGAAACTAAAGCCTATTTTGAAGCAAAGCTATAATCAGTGTATCACCCTTGAATTATGTTGAATACAAAAACTAATTTTGCCAAAAAAATATGCTTTACTATGGTAGGCCGGGGACTCTTCAATTGACCTGTTAAAAGCAGCACTTTCTATAATATTTTTCAGTACTCCCTTACGCTAAACAAGAGTTTGGTATGCTTTCTGGTTTTTCTTTACATAACCTTTGGTTCAACCAAAGTAGGGCTGTATCTCGAGTTTCGAAAATATAACTCTACTGTTGAAAAGCCCCTTATACTTCCGATATGGACCTTTTACAATTCAAATTATTACTACAACATCTCATGTTGCATCGGTAAGTTAGTAATCATCGAACTAAATGATTGTTTAACCCTTCTCTCTTCAAGGAATCTGTTTTGCCTTAATTGGAGGGATATATTACATGACATCGTTGTGCCTATTCTCGAGTTTAATGATATTTGTTTCTGCTAAGCTAGATATGTTAACTAAATCGTTCAGAAATTATGACAGCTCCGTACAAACTGAAGGTGATGAAACTGAAACTAAAGCTTGGTTGCGAACTATCATTAAAAAACACCAATTCGTCATTAAGTGAGTGATTTTTATTTAATTTTAACACACTAGTGAACAGTTTTTACCTTTTGCTATTTTTGTGGAGAATGTGTCTTAATAATAAACCTTTAGCCAAGTTAATTTTGGTTTTAGATGTGTACGGTATTTAAGAAGTTATTCCAGTAGTATCCAGTTGGTTTAAAATACGAGGGAGATTCAAATGTATATGGTAATTTTGTAAAATAAATTTATTAAACAACTAGCGACCCGCCCCGGCTTCGCACGGGTGCAATGCTGATACTAAATTAAATACACTACAGAAAAAATATGAACGTTGTATATAAAAACATAGCGGCCCGCTCCGACTTTGCACGGGCATAAAATATATATGCCTATGTCACTCAATGAAAACATGATTAAAATCGATCCAGTATTTTTGGTTCATTCATTACTGCCCTTGGCCTGCACGCATTAAATTTGGAGTAAAACAATTCCTCTTCCCCTTTACTTACTATGAAGATTTCCTGCTATCTTTGGAATATCTAAATTCATACAATTTTTATTACATTACACATTTTTAAACGCAAATTTTAAATTTGTAATATCTCTGAAAATATTTGTTTAATTTACATGCTGTAAGGAACCATATTGATCTATATTAATTGCACACTGTATTTAAGGTACTTAATTCGATAAGGATTAATGCCGTATTGCTTAAAATAGCTTCGTAAATAAGCCATTTTCTCACGTAAAAAGTAAACAATAAAAATGGTTAATGTGGGTTATCCCTAAAAGATAAACATATACCATCGCGGACTTTTTTGTAGACCTTTTTATGGTGTACAATACTGTAGTACATTAATTTGATCTAACTCGTAGGGTTAGGCAGCGTTTTTGCTAATTGCTAAATAAGCCTAAAAAAATAGGTTAATTTACGACATCACGTTAGAAACCTCTAAAATTAGCAATGTTGCCTTAGTATATTATGCATGTATTATACATATAAACCTTCCTCTTGAATCACTCTATCTATTGAAAAAAACCGCATCAAAATCCGTTGCGTAGTTTTAAAGATTTAAGCGTACATAGAGATATAGGGACAGAAAAGGCGACTTTGTTTTATACTATGTAGTGATGATATACAAAAACTAAACATTTAACATTATTCAATATAGTCACCTCCGTGCTCTACACACTTTTACCACCGACTGAGAGCATGAATATTCCTTGTTCATAAAACGTTTGAGGGCGATTTGTCATTCAATTGCGCACATACCCCTCTGCGTCTTCATTGCTTTCAAATCTTCTGCCTCCAAGTGATTCTTTCAAGTGCGCAAACAAAAATAATTACAAGTTGACAAGGCAGGATTATAAGTAGGATGCTCGAGGGTTTCGAAGCCCATTTCTTCTAATTTATTCCTTGTCAAAACTGCGGTGTGTTTTTAAAGTCAAGTTGATTAGTAATGATGGATTGAGCACTGCTGATACCCAATTCTGATAAGAACTCGTCAATCCTTAACCGACGATCACCTCCAAAAACTTCTCGAACAGTAGGGATTTGTGAGCGTCAATCATGACTTTTATTTTCGACACGTTCTCACCCTGAATTCTCTGACCCACGTATACACCCGATTCTGAAACAGTATACTATTTCCAAACTACGTCCAACAATGACCAACAGACGAAGGTATCTCGCGCTCAGTCATAGCTGCACTGAGGATAGAACCAACATTAAACCAATATTAAATCCAATGATCACGATAAAATATAAGTAAATAAAGCTGTATATACACATAATTCGTGCCAATATGCGCATACGCCAAATCCGGAGATCTTGTGGAGCAATGTATCCTCGCAGATGCTACCCACACCGGTTTCCCCACTGATCATAAACCAAAGAACGAGCATCGAATCCTCTGGATCGAAATTACCTGCTAGGCTAAATAGTAAAATTACTGTTTATATTTGATTCCCCCTCGTATCATACAATTGACTGCTATTTATGTTTAATGAGCATCAATAATATGAATATAAAGTTATATGTTTATAAAACCACAGATGGAGCTGTACAGCTCGATATCAAATCAGTAACTAAACTGTTGCATATTAAAACTGATACATTGGGCTCCGTTAAAAAAAAGATGCAAAAGACCACGTAATCAAGATCAGGTTAAAATATTCAACCCGATACAATCACAAGATAGTGTTGCAAATCTCAATCTCATTTAATTATAAATTTGTCTAACACTTAAGGGTCCAAGCTTGAAAGCACAATATTTGGTGAGGCACCAAAAGTGGCCCTACAAGCATCATAAAATTCCTCTCAATGCTGAGTTGTTTGCTTAAGTGTACGTCTTCACCCTTTACATATTTTGTATTTTTTCAATAGTGCCTTTAATTGTACTTGAATCAGATCTTAAATTTATTGGTGTTATCTATGAATTGTCTGTGAAATTCGTTTTTGTCCATGAAAATTACCACTGATGATAGTCGGCACTCATTGATAGTGTTTACCATTCATTTGTGTTTGAAATGTATTTGAATAAATTTTAATTAATAATTAATAATAAATTCTAGTTGATTTAGTTTTGACAAACATTAAGAAAAGGAAATTTCTTTATATTTGTAATATAATATATTTTAGCTATGTCGAAGGAATTAATAATGCAATATGTTATTTATTACTGGCGGAATTTATTCTCAATTCAGTACATTTAGCGTCAGTTATGGTTCAAATTTTGTTATACGTAAGTATTTATTATTAACTTATAAACAATTATTTTATTTTATTTCATGTACGCCAACACTAAATTCTTAGTTTTTTCTACACAACCTTAGCATTATGAACAAATATCAAGACAAAGATCTTAAATAACAAAACAAAAAACTAATTCAACGGAGAATATAAAAGCTGGTGAAGAAAAACCAATACAATAAAATCTAGAAAACTTCAGTAACCGCAATATCTCTTCTTCAGATACAAAGTCAGTCATTCGCTATATATGAATATTTTTACAAGTTATTCCAAATAATTCTGGTTAAAGAAATCCTAAAATTCCTAAATAATTACAAAACTGATGCTATTTTTAAGTTTTAGTTATATTTGTAGATATAGAGTAACTGGTGACAGGTTTAGTATTTGGAAAAAGAATTATAAATAAACTGATTTGTTGTTGGTCTTAGAGCTCTACTCTGACAGATTATGTATTTTGGTCCTCTTACTCTGTACTTGTCATTACTCAATTATTTACTATGACATGGCACGCGAATGAAATTCAGTTAAAGGTAATTTACAACATATATTTAGACTATAAAAAGAACTATTCTATTCTTTAGCAATAACATTTTAGAGTTTGGGTATAGCAGACGCCTTGTATGAAAGCAAATGGTACGACAGGAAAACCAGCGTTAAAAGAACTATAATGATTGTAATGATGAGATCGCAAAAACCAATATACATTCAAATCGGAACGTTATTTCCTATGACACTTTCTTGTGCTCTAACGGTTATAATGAACACTTAAACGTACCATATATAAAACCACCTAATTAAATTTCTTTCCAGACAATAAAAGCAGCTTATTCCTACGTAACGTTAATTCTACAATTTGATGGTCATTGAATACATGAATATATACGCAGGCTGGATATTGAATAAATTGGACTCAAATCACATGGTTATTTATCGTAGTCTTGATTAGATATATGGACACGCAATAAAATCATATGCAAGATTAAAGAGTATGTATTTTATTATCATTCCATCAAAACTTGTCAGCAATTTGTCACCTTTATAAGTTATAATATTTGAAAGGATTTTAAACAAAAAATAACTAACAGGTCAATTGAAAAGTCCCCGGTCTGATACATAGATGGCGCTACTAGAATTCAATCTACATGTTTTCTAGTTAGCCATAACCCTCAAAAGATGCGAGTATAAACTTGATAGCTATCGGATTATTAGTTGAATTGAATGAATTATAGTATTTTAAGCGAAGCTACTTTTGTTAGTGTGAAAAAAAATGGACGAAAAGGAATTTCGCGTGTTGATAAAATATTGCTTTTTGAAGGCAAAAAATACAGTTGAAGCAAAAACTTGGCTTGATACAGAGTTTTCGAATACTTTCCCAGGAAAATCAACCATCAAGGACTGATATGCCAAGTTTAGACGCGGTGAAATAAGCACCGAAAACGATGAACACTGGATGCCCAAAACAGATTGTTACCAAAGAAAACAATTAAAACTTCCACAAAATGATTTTGAATGACCGTATATTGAAATTGAATGAAATAGCAGACACTCTAAAGATATCAACTGAACATTTACATCATATCATTCACGAATATTGGGGTATGAAAAAGCTCTGTGCAAAGTGGTATCGCGTGTCGAGCTCACTTTGGGCCAAAAACAACGACGAGTTGATGATTCGGAGCAGTGCTTGAAGATGATCAAGCATAATAAACCCAAGTTTTTGCGTCGACATGTAACAATGGATGAAACATGGCTCCATCATTTCACTTCGAAGTCCAATCGACAGTCATCTGAGTAGTCTTCATACGAAGAACTCTCTCCAAAGCGTGGGAAAACACAACACTAGGCTGGCAAGGTTATGGCGTCTGTATTTTGGGATGCCCATAGAAGAATTTTCATTGACTACCTTGAAAAAGGAAGAACAATCAACAGCGACAGTAAAAGACATTACATAGTGTTATTTGACCGTTTCAAGGACGAAATCGCTGAAAAACGGCCGCATTCGAAGAAAAAGCAAGTGCTGCTTCACCAAGACAATACGGTGTATCACAAGTGAAAACGATGGCAAAAATACATCAATTCGAATTGCTTCGTCATCCACAGTATTCTCCAGATCTGGCCCCTAGCGACTATTTCGTGTTCTGAGGTCTCAAAGGAATTCTCGCTGGGAAAATATTTTCGTCGAATGAAGAGGTGATCTCCGAAACTGCAAAAAAAAATTTTATTACGGTAGGCCGGAAACTTTTCAATTGACCTATTATCTATTAGAAAACAGACAATACCGTCTCACTCTAAGAAACTGAGCTGCTGCAATGCGCATTTGGTGGGGGTGTTTTTCAAATCTTGAACATTTCTTACTTGGAATACTTTACGGTTTACGGTCTCCTTTTCTTTCCATTAAATAAAATATATTTTTTAAATAAATTAACAGTTTTTGTTTCCTCAACCTTTTCACATATTATAACTAGAAAAGTCGGTAGGATTCCGGGAAGATATAAGGTTGTTCTCTTTTGAAATCATCTAATTAACCAAAGAACCCTAAAAAGACTAACCTTGAAAAAGACAGGTCGATGTTGAGTATCGCACTATAACACTATAACGCAACTATAAGGTCACAAAAGGATCACAAAATTTTAAATCTAGATCTAAGTGATATAAAGTTCACTAGGTCATCATAAAATAACATACGGGATATAAATTGTTACTTACTAAAAAAGAAAATTTATAAAAAAATTGTTAACACTTTAATTTCGTTTTTTTTCTACGTCTCGGTAATTCATTCATGGGAAAAGGATTAATTTCATTCCAAGATATCCCTACAATGTGACAGATAGATAAAAGCCGCAATAATGAAGCAATGCTTGCAAAGTTGTAACTTATTTTTTGTTGAAAGAAGTTGAGTAAAAATAGCCCTAATAATTTGTTTCAATTTTATATTGGTTGTTTTAATCAGAAATTACTTGATTTTATTTTATTTAATGCTTCCAGCAAACAATCAAAATATCGAAATAGTATTAATAGTGAAAAACAAAAGTTCTCATAAATTACGTCATGTTGGCTCCCCTTCAGAAAAAAATAATTCACAATCCTAGTAATCGACTTGTGAAGACGTATTCAAAAATTGGAACGTATTAATAACCACTTTAAACTGGAAACGTATTTCCTAAATGTGTAGCAGTCACCATTACCATTATATCTTGATATCAGAAACATAAATTAATACGAAATAATATTATTGAACAATATATGTTGTAAATTATCGTCTTACTCGTGATATTATAAATTTTTATTGTTCCTTAGATAATACATAGCCAAATTTAGTTTATATTTAAAGTGTCCTCTGCCTCTCTAAGTAATCTAGCAAAATGCTCTTTAGATCACTAGTATTTTTGTGTTTTGTGTTCATTACCTCAGGTAAACTACACAATTTTTAAATTACATTAATGCTTTTTCCTTTTATAAAAATTATAAATAGCTTTTGTTCTTTATATTATAATTTTGAACCTCTATTCAAAAATTATTATTATAATCAGTCCCTGAAAGGGTTTATATTTGACTTAAAATGGCACATGCCAGTTATTAGCTTTAAAGGGCTTTTTACAGGTGTGTCTTTGGTGAGTTTCATTAGAGATCTTTATGTTGTTAATTCTGAAGCCTTAACCAATTCCCTTTCCATTTTTTTAGCAATTTCGTAAGAATTAAACTTGTTGTTAATAAGATGACTGGATATCCTCTAAATCCTCCTTCTCCTCCAGATCTCAATATGGAACCTGACAGTCTTTTAGAAACCATCCTCCAACAAACAAAACAGATTTTTTCAAATTATCAATTTCTCCACCCAGGTCTTAAGATCGGATTAAAAGGGAAAAAACATGTTATTATGTAATGTCGCTAATACTGATTGACAATCTTACGTCTTCTCTTGTTAAACATTTTTTATTGGTATATTATTACTAATCCTTGCCGGCTAACTTACAATTTGCCTCTAGAATAATTCCAAACTAGGTTCTTACCTAAAAAGACACACCGACCCTTAGTTAGTCTCAAATAAAATAAAGTTAATAGCACTTTTCAGTGTTTTTACGCTTACGCAACTTCTTCAACTTCAACTTACATCACTACACAACTACACAAGACCACGTGGTTTTGATCACTTGAGTGCGAGGCGCTTCATTTTTAACATCTGAATCTTTAATTTCTCCTACGGCGTTTAGAGCCGAAAGTCTCGGTGTAAGTAGTTGTTCCTAATATCTGGGTCCACCCACAATACTTCTCAGGATTTTATTCTGACATACTTCTCGCAGAATATCTCCATATCTGAACCCCATAGGCCCATAGAAATATTATAGAAAGTGCTGCTTTTAACAGGTCAATTGAAGAGTCCCCGGCCTACCATGGTAAAGCACACTTTTTTGGCAAAATTCGTTTATTTATCCAACATAATTGCCTTCAAGGATGATACACTAATTATAGTAACCCTCCAACTTTTCCATACCAATTTTATAGTACGATTTGCTCTTTGCTTCAAAATAGGCCTCAGTTTCGGCGATCACTTCTTCATTTGACAAAAATTTCTACCCAGCGAGCATTCTTTTGAGATCTGAGAACAGGAAATAGTTGCTAGTCGCCAGATCTGGAGAATATGGTGGATGAGGAAGCAATTTGAAGCCCAATTCATGGAATTTTGCCATCGTTTTCACTGATTTGTGGCACGATGTATTGTCCTGATGAAGCAGCACTTTATTTTTCATCAAATACGGTCGTTTTTCGGTATGTCATAATGTAATAGTCGCTGTTGATGGTCCTTCATTTTTCAAGGTAGTCAATGAAAATTATTCCATGCGCATCCCAAATACAGACGCCATAAACTTGCCAGCCGACTGTTCTGTTTTCCCACGTTTCATCCATTGTCACATATCGACGGAAAAACTCGGTCTTGTTGGAATGTTTTCGTCGGTAACAATCTCTTTTGGGCGTCCACTGCGTTCACCGTCTTCGGTGCTCATGTCACCACGTCTAGACTTAGCATACCAATTATTGATGGTTGATTTTCCTGGGGCAGTGTCAGTAAAATCGGCATCAAGCCAAGTTTCGCTTCAACTGTATTTTTTCCCTTCAAAAAGCAATATTTTATAAACAAGCGAAGTTCCTTTTTATCCATTTTGTTATCCCTTTTATCCATTGTCAGCTGTCAAATTTATACACGCATCTTTTAAGGGTTAAGGCTAGCTAAAAAACATATGGACTTAATTCTAGTAGCGCCATCTATGTGTCACGCCGTGGTCTTTTCAATTAACCTGTTAGGAAAGAACAAGACTTGCGAGAGGAAGGAACAATTTCTTTCATAGTGGAGTAATTTCCTTTTCCGAACATCCCGGCTGACATGTAGAAGTTAAAAAGGTTCAATGAAATGCTTCGGTAATATTTTATCGAGTTTATATATGAAAATCCTTTATACCAAACTTTATAGAAGGTTTGCGCTACGTCCACGAACGTAGCTAAGAAAACTTGTCTCTTCGTAGACTTTTTCTATAATATCTATGTAGATAATTGTTGAATCTTTGTTTATAAAAACAAACAGATGTACAGGTATTAATTTTTTTCTATCTATGGCTGGACTTAAACTCTTAATTTTGTTAAACATAAAAAACATATTTCTACTACTAACATTTGACCCTATTTACATTGCTTTCATCTTATTTATTAAACAAATAGCTCTAGGAGACAAAGCGCCACCAAATGATACTAGAATAGTTGGCGGCGTGACAGTTGATATAGAAAATCATCGATATCAAGGATCGCTTCAAAGATGGAATCGACATATTTGTGGGGTTACTCTAATTTCTACAAGATGGGTACTAACAGCAGCTCATTGTACCGTTGTGTAATATATATAATTATTAGTATATATATACAAAATAAAATATATTAATATATATTTCAGACAAATTTCTGATAATCCAAAGATACCACCATTCCACGCGTTCACCGTCCGATTTGGTTCCTCTTACATGCAGTCAGAAGGATTCGTATACTCCGTATCTAGGGTAATTGATCATCCCTCATATGAAGTGTATGGTCTTGATAACGATGTGTCTTTGCTGCAACTGAGTCGCGATGTCGAAATTAGTAGTACCATAGAACCTATCGCCCTTATCGATGAGAATCAGGTCAGTATAAAAACAATTCAAATTATTATATGTGCTCTGATAATTTTTAACTTTAAAAAGTTAAATTATGATACAAGGGATAATCAGAAAGGGTATGGCAGAACAGTCCATTCGAACTACTTCACCGTTACACACTCGAACTTTTGCACTGCGTCTTCAAACGCTGTCATGCAAAAATATGATTATGCAACTAGCACTGAGTATTGCTGGTATTTTCTGCAACAATAAGTCATTCAGTTTCGTCAACTGACGCTGGCAAGCATCTACAATAACAATTTCATTCGGCTTCAGTAGTCCAATCCTATCATATGCAGAGCAAGGTTTTATCAATATGAATTTCGTTTTGGTATCGACACAAATGAGTCTCTTATACTAACCAATTTGAAATTTTTACGTTCTTTATCACTTTTCTCGATGAAAATCCAGCCGTTGTTATGTAATCGTCTGGAGATACTTGCCATCATCAACTCCTCATCTACTAAACCGTCTGAAAATTATTTGAGAGAGCTAGATTATCGTCTGTTAGTTTATGAGAAATGTCAAAGCCATCGAATTTAACTGTTGTTTGCATTCAAACTTTTAACTTCACCAATGGATAGAGATGATCAAAATACATACATTAACAGAAATAGTAGTATAGTTAAAATATTTAAAAAACTGCGATTCGATTCAATACACGAATTATGTTTTACCCAAGATTTTCTAAAAATAAATCTGTCAATTCATGAATCGAATAACCGATTTCAAGTAATTTACTAAAAGTTGAAGACATGAAAATAAATAATATAAACATTAATAGAATAGTAAACAACGTATTATCAATTAATAAATAAAAATTCTACAGACAAAAATGAGAATAAAAATGTTTTCTTTAGATTATCACTATTACGTCATTTTCATGTGCAATAAAATCATCTCAAAATAGTAATTAGTTTTCACGACATCTCTAAACTTTCTACTCTACATCCCTACACTAACTAATAATATATACCATATATTTAATGAGAACTTAGCTACATTTAAAAAAAACTGTAGTCTGTCCAAAAAAACAGCCAATTCACGTCATCAAAATATATGACGTCAGCACGTCCCAATATTATCGCATCAAATTTAACTTTTAGTTTAGAACGGTTTATAACCTGTAAACACTAATGTTTTGAATTTTGTAGACATTTGGCAACATGGTCCATTAGAACCAACACAAATTGAGTTGTAATAGTATAGAGTGTCATCTCTTTTTGGCTGAAATAAAATGATAAGGACTTTAAAATGAATTTTACACATTTACAAACTGTATTTGGCAGTATATTCGACGTTATCAATGAAGTGAGTCGGCTGTTTTATTGAACAGGCTATAAACATGATTTTATTAAAATAGTCACTATATAGGCATTAGTTCCTGGTTCTACGTGTACTATAACTGGCTGGGGAGCAGTCTCCTTTGGCGGCCCTGCTGCTGCGGTGTTGCAAAGGGCATTCGTTCCTCTCATCAGTCAAGAAACCTGCGACGAATATTATACAGCCATATACCAATGTAAGTTTCATACAAGCACAGGATTTCGTGACAAACCTTTATTATTTATCGGTATGTTACGAACAAAAATTTTTAGATTCCTGGCCTACCACAGTAAAACATATTTTTTTGGCAAAATTAGTTTTATTTATTGAACATAATTAAAAATTAAATGTCCCCGGTCTGACACATGGCGTCACTGGAATGGCGCTACTAGAATTAAATCCATATGTTTTTTAGTTAGCCCTAACCCTCAAAAGATACGTGTATACATTTGACAGCTGTCAGATCATTAGTTTGTGAATTATAGAATTTTGAGTGAAGCAACTTTTGTTATTATGAAAGAAATGGATAAAAAGGTATTTCGCGTGCTGATAAAATATTGCTTTTTAAAGGGAAATAATACAGTTGAAGCAAAAACTTGGCTTGATGTCAAGTTTCCAGATACTGACCCAGGAACTAACCATCAAGGATTGATATGCTAAGTTTAGACGTACTGAATTGAGCATCGAAGACGGTGAACGCAGTGGACGCCCAGAAGAGGTTGTTAAAGAGTTGATGATTCGGGGCAGTGCTTGAAGATGATCAAGCGTAATAAACTCAAGTTTTTGCGTCGACATGTGACAATGGATGAAACATGGCTCCATCATTTCACTCCAAAGTCCAATCGACAGCCATTCGAGTAGACTGCACACGATTAACCCACTCCAAAGCGTGGGAAAACGCAACAGTCGGCTGGCAAGGTTATGGCATCTGTATTTTGGGATGCACATGGAATAATTTTCATTGACTACCTCGAAAAAGGAAGACCATCAACAGCGACTATTGCATAGCGTTATTGTAAATTTATATCGTTGTAAAAATCCATGAATTGAGCTTCGAATTGCTTCCTCATCCACCGTATTCTCCAGATCTGGCCACCAGCGACTATTTCCTGTTCTCAGATTCCAAAAGAATGCTCACTGGGAAGAAATTTTCATCGAATGCAGAGGTGCTCGCCAAAACTGAGGCCTATTTTGAAGCAAAGGATAAATCATACTGGTACCAAAAATGATATCGGAACGTTAGAGGGTCGCTATGATCAGTGTATCACCCTTGAAGGGAATTATGTTGAATAAAAAAAAATTTTTTGACAAAAATCTGTGTTTTACTATGGTAGGCCGGGGACTTTTCAGTTAACCTGTTAGTTACATTTTACATTATCCGCCATTATGTGGGCTTTGAAAAATACCTTATCCTGGTGATTTCGCGGATATAGTCACATTCAGAATATATTATATATATAACTTTTATTAATTGATATTTATTGGGATTAAAATACATTCATAAACTCTATTTATCGTTTCAGATTCTCTAGAATGTGTTCATTCTTCGACTACTAATAGTTTTTTTTCTGAATTTCATCAAATTTTCACAACCATATATAAAAAATTTACAAATAAGTGAAGACATAAACATAGATTTACATATTGCAATATGCATGCGCAGAACAAATAAATCATAATCTACATTTTGTTCATTTCACTGTAGTCTCACGAATTGTACGTCTTGCTATTTTTGGGCCCCGACACTATTATTCATAATAAACCACGAATCCATTTAAAACCTTTTTATAACTAATAAATTTATAGATAGCGTCATAAGTAAGAATATGATTTGTGCTGGATCGCCATATGGAGGACGAGATGCATGCCAACTAGATTCCGGTGGTCCCTTAGTGAACAATGGGGTTCTAGTTGGAGTGGTTAGTTGGGGGTACCAATGCGCTAGACCTCAGGCACCAGGAGTCTACGCCAGTGTTTTAGCATACAGACAATGGATTCGAGAAACTACTGGAATATAGAAATGTTTGTTTTCTCCATAAAAAAATTAAAGTTAGTTGGTATAATAAAACAATTAGTTATTTCAGTGTTATTACTGCAAAAAAAAATTGATAAGAAAATATCATAATGATACACCAATAAATATTAATACCGTGATAAGGAACATTATCTAAAAATTGTATTAGTATCTTTTTGTTTTACCGTTTCAATAAACATATTTTATTAAATTAAATTAACAGTAAGTAAAAATTGTTTTATTCATATTTGACAGTCTCCTTTGTGCCTTAAGCCAACTTATAAGACAAGATATATAACCAAGATATTTAAACATACTCAGCCTTTTTACTAGTAGGGCAGTGGTGGTTGTTCTTCAACACTAGTCCCTAGAAGGACCTTAAATAATACACTAATCTACTGATACTAAGTATGGGAAGAACGAATTATTTCACTTTATTAATAATATGCTTATTTCGAAACAAAATGTGTGAAGAGATTAAGCAAAAAACTATCCATAGTTGGCCACTGCTTCTTCCCATCATCAGTATTAATAATTATCAGTTTCTGCGAAAAGACGAGCAAACACACAGCAGAAAATCAACTTTGAACACATGTTTGAGAATAATCATTCTCAAACTGCTAATGATTCTATAAAGTGCTCTTTACCCAAAATTATCATGTAATGGCGCCAATTCTCTGTCTTCGATCCTGAACAATGTGCTTCCAATAAATAGTACTTAAGAATTTGGTAAAGATAACTGTTTGCAAAAACTTTTTTAAAACTAACCTAAATCTTATCCATTTTAGATGCTGAAACTGTATATGATATCAGTTTTTTATCATTCACAAATTATAATATATATGTTCGCCAAAGAAAACTGAACTATGTGTCCATGTGTCACGTATAATTAATCTTTGATTCGTAACTTATAATACTCCTAATTTCTCCTAACATATATACATACATATTTAATAGATCCCTTTTAGTTTAGAAGTTAGGTAGTACCTAAGTAATATTTTATTTACTGAGTAACCCAGGACTACTAAGGAAACTTCTTACGGAATATTTATTATCTATATTTGAGTTCTAATTTGTGAAAGAGGCGACTGGTTGAACGGCGACACGAAGGGACACTGAAGGTAAAAACAAACCAACTCGTTTCACTCGTTCATTATTCAGGAAGTCAAAAAAGAAACAAATGGCGGGATACTCTGGGCCTTACGACATTAAATATGTACACAAAAATGCATTGCTGTTCGTTAGGCTCACAAAAACTCGATAAAGGCTGGACCGATATCGCTAGTTTTAGTTTTAAGTTCATGGAAAGTTTGTATGGTGACAAAATATGGAATGATGAAGGAAAATAGTTAGAACGACATTTTTGTTGTTCCAAATTGTCATTGTCATTATCACAAGGATCGACATTTTTGTTGGCTGTCCAAAACGTATGAATGCCTTCGGATATTTATTTCGTGACATCAGAGTAATAATTTGGTCAAAATATTAAATATAATCTGATCAGACTCCATCTGAGAGCCATAATGTCGTAATCAGACCTGACAATACGTTTGCAGGTGAGCACGCCAGGAGATTATTGTTAATATCGGAGAAAACTCGTAAGATGTAGATGATACGAAGTTCACCAGGTCGTCTAGTTATTGATAAAATTTTAATGTTGTATTACAAGCTTCAAGTACTTAAAAACCAATCGATCTTGTATATCATCAGAACAATCTAATGACAAGTTTTAATACCTCTAGTTATTTTAAGTAATATATTATTTGAAAATACATAGGCGGTAATCATCTAATAATCCCTGAATTTTAGTTAAAATTGTATTATAATCTCTATTTTCTACAAGCCATTGATAATTTATAGGCCGCTTTCAAAAAGGATATTATATACGAATCACTTTGTGTAAAGTAGTGTCGGGCTAGATAAAAATGTTTTTAATATTATTATTAGTTTTTTGTTGTTCAGTTCGTGTTAATTCCAATAATTACACAGGTAAGTTATATATAATAGTTTAATTAAAACATTTAATAATTAACAATAATGTAGTTTTTGTGCATGTTTTTTCTTGGATTAGCTTTATTATATATAACCGTGAATTATGAATATAGATTATGAATTAAACAACCTTTATCCAACCTGAAAATCCTGTTTGTAATTATATTTAGTCGAATTAACAGTTAGGTGTGAAGGAAACAACGAAATGTATAAACACCACGAATATATTTCATGTGATTATAGTTTTATTACAATTATCACTAAAGAAGCGTTAACATTTTAGAGCTATGGTCGTTGAATGAAGAAAGAATTGTTGGAGGTGTTCCTGTGGAAATACTCTATTACAAATACCAAGGATCCCTAGAATATTGGCACAGACATATATGTGGTGTGGCGCTAATTTCGAACCGATGGGTAGTCACAGCAGCTCACTGTACCCAAGCGTAAGCCGGTATTCCAAATAAAATCGAGGAATTCCTAACGTATATTTTCAGTATTACATTACCAGCGCCACTACCAGTTTTCACGGTACGTTTAGGAACTTCAAACGTGCAGACGGAAGGTTTTCTTTACACTGTCGCGAAGATCATTGACCATCCTTTATTTGATGCTACGATATACAATTATGACATAGCTTTGATTCAGCTAGGACAAGATGTTATATTTACTTCAACAGTTGAACCCATCAGACTAGCCGAATCAAACCAGGTACTATTCATTTCATCATAACTATATATAGTCTTTCCTAATCAGTTTTGTATAAATATCATCTAAATTTGTGAGATCAAAACGTCCCAATATTGCCGTATCAACTCTGAGATTTAGTTCAGTTTGGCTTTGACATACAACAAAATTCTAATCTAATTAAAATAATTGAACAAAAATACTGTTATCAAATATAGTTTATTTTAACATTATAGTAGATCTAATGCATATATTATCGAAGAACTTAAAACTACAATTAAGTACACAGTTATAATAGTTTGTAAGTTAGGATTATGTTTGATTATATTTACATTAAACTATTTTCCATACCACCTATAAGTTACAGTTCTAACCGCGTTTTTTATGTAGTTGTATCCGCTGAAGGACTAATCCATATAATTAACAACTGTATATCCAAGTAACATATTTTAATTTCATATCGTTCTTGTGTTGGTACAGTGTTTCCTTGTAAAGATATTTTGATATTTTGATATACACCTTTCCTGATAAAACTAGATTTAATCACTGCATTTTTCTTAATGCATTTGCAATATCTGCAAAACAGTAAGTATTCTTTCTCGCCTCACACATTTTAACCAAATGCTCGTGTATATTCTGGACAATTAATAACATTGAATTAATAGCATATCTGTGCACATAAATCTTCTACAGTCTACAATAACATTTCCTACAGTTATTAATTATACACTAACTTTTACTTGTTTCACCCTGTCTTAGAAATTGGTAGCATTGAATCATACCATATTCAGAATGTTTCATTCAAGTGAATAATTAAGCTATTAATTTCCAATCTATCCAATATTTGTTCACAAGTCCATCATTTGTCAATTTCTTCTTCAATGTACCTGATCGAGTTCATTCCAACCGAAGGTGTTATTAACCATTCCTGTTTCCAGCATGAAGTACAATATATCGGCAATGAATTATTAATAAATGTTATGTCTAATAAAACCTAATCAACGTTTACCTTTTTGCATCAACTTTTGTTGTCATCACACTATTTTTCTTATCATCTTGCTATGAGTGACCATTGGATATACTGATCCCATTCTGAAATACCCATGTCTCATCTAAATACATTAATTGAAATAATAAGTTTTCCTTCATTTTATTATACGCTTTTGAAAATTGTATTATTTTAAAATCAATATCCGGAAGTTCTTTTTGACCTTGTCGATACTTTTCAGTCAAATAAAATTGAGATAATTGTATTAAATTGCGTTTGTATAGAAAATCTCACTGTTTTTATACAGTAGATATATGTAATCTCTGATAGAGCTAACATCAATCTGATCTTGATTCGTCACTCGCTTCGTATGAGGACAGTTTTTTTGGTGAATTCAAGATTATATTTTACGTTACACGTTCGAACTTATCACACAGCATTGTATCTCTTTTTAACTAGAATAAAATGAAAAGGAAAATATTGTCTGATTCTAACATGAATTTACAAATTGCGGCAGGCAATGAATTAAACATCTTGATGACGTATGTACAAAATTTCTTTGGATAGACTATATGTAATAATTAATCATTGCAGGCTTTAATACCAGGATCCGTATGTACAATTACTGGTTGGGGAACTTTATCTTATGCAGGCGTCAGCCCAGTCAAGCTGCATATGGTACAAGTACCACTGATCAGCAATGAAAGTTGTGAGGAGTACTATTCTCAAATATCATCAATAGGAGGTATATAGTTATGAACACATACAACTAATGATATACAGGGGATGGACAAAATCATATGAACACCATGCAATATAGTATATTTTGTTCTTCGTATACTACTTTCGAGTAAATATTGTGACGCACATGTATTGATCAGATTTAGTGAGCGAAACCTAGAGTTTACTGACAGGAAGCGGCGAGCATTAAAGAGTATTGTGACCAGCGAACATAAAAGTACTACGGCAAAAGTTACAGCAAAATTCCTACTTCCTACAGTCAACCATGGGGAATGTTCTGTTATGATTTATATGGCAATATCGTGCTATTCAGCTGATCCTCTTATTGACATATCTGACCGGATCACTGCGACTAAAGTTCCAACTATAAATAGCAAACTCGCCAAACATCTTCTAATACTTCAACATAATTGAACTGTTGTAGGGGGTTTTAGAGCAAAGAATAAGAGTATATTTCTATTTCCAATATTACTGAAGTGACATGTATGTACAAAAATGAGACAACATTCAGTTGGAAACTATTCAGACACTCTACGTGTCAAACAAATTGTGGCTCAATATCTTATTAAATAAATATTGTATATATGTTAGGTGTTCATCTTATTCTATCCATCCTTTGTGTATTGGGGTTGGATATATAGTGAATTAAATTTTAGCCGGACGTATTACTGACGTTATGATCTGTGCTGGGTCACCATATGGCGGTAGGGATGCATGTCAAGGTGATTCTGGCGGTCCACTAGTTAATGAAGAAATTTTGACTGGTGTGGTCAGCTGGGGATATGAGTGTGCAGTTGCCGGTGCACCAGGAGTATACACCAGCATTCCAGCCTTCAGAGAATGGATTAGGGACAACAGCGGCGTTTGAAATTGTGATGTATATTTTAATATATTTCATATATATAAAATAATATAAATCCAATCACAAAACAGGGTATTGTCATTAACCTTTCTAAAGTAGTAACTTATTTTCAAAGTACAAGCCTGATAGCTTGAAACCTTTTATGTATATATAATAAAGGAATGTATTACACTATTGTATTAATGAATACTTAGTCGTTGTAAAAGGAATGGTGGTATTGATAAAGGAAATGAGTATTTCAGGTCTATAATGTGGTAGAAACTGAGAAAAATAACTACAAAATACGGTCAATATTATACACTTGGAAAGAAACTAGAACGTGTGTACTCACAGTCGCTAAAAAGTACACAGTTACTATATGAAGACTGTGAGAATATTAAGTATCCCGCAATAAAACTATCAAAATGATATCAATGTCAAATCTACTACACAGATACAAACGTATTTAACAGACCTACAAAAGTTATTTTTGCATCGCTCATGGTAAAATACTAATAGTACTAGTAACACAAATTAGAGTGTTTGGTGACATATTTATAACATTCAACGACACATGTATATTTAATTTTTAAAACAATTTGCTGTTTGTGTAATTATCTGTATTTTTCTTTTGTTTTACTTGAGTCCTATGGCAAAACACTATCCACAAATAAATATTGTTCGGAATATTTGGCCTGTTATCACCTGTTTACCGTTCTACACATATCAAGTTGTAAACTGTAAAATTACAAGATTCAAACAAACATGTATCAGTTACTCGATAATCTGGAGGAATTTATTTAATTAAACCATTTAGTGTAAAAAGTACCAGATATTTTATGGTCCTGGGTTTTTGTAATCCGATCATAATAGAGCTCGATTAACCCTTTTTTTGATTTTGTATTTTGAGAAATTCCTTTATATTTTTTTAAAGATTTTTTAGGCTTATAAGGAATATATGCAGACTTTACGCACATATATAAAGCTACACAGATGGTATAATATTGAACATAATTATCATAATTCCTATTTAGATATGTAATAATTACACTTTTTGAGTTTTTAAATATTATATTTTAATTTCTGTTATAATATATAACATGAATATTACTAATATATACCAAAAGTTACCCACTTTTGATAGTACTATTTATAAAGTCTAGAAACTGCGTTACTTTGGTGTAGACACCGGGTGATTCGGCCTTTCCACATTCGTAACCCCAAGAAACAATTCCAATTTGGACGCCATTTAAAACGAGAGGTCCTCCAGAGTCTCCCTAAAAATATTACACTGTTATACAATTTATAAGTAACAGTTATGCAATTAATACATGCAGATTATAGAAGGTATGAATAATCTTTGGGGATTTTTTAAACTTTCAATATCCATACCGATTTTGTGTTAAATTATTTTATAATTTTTATACGAACCAAAATAAGTATCATTTTATTTGACCCAATACCCAGCCAGACCAGGCAAAATCAATAAAAATGTCGAATGCCATGGGAATGTACATAGAATATGGTATAACGATTTTGTATATCTTCAAAATGATATAAATATTTCATTATTTCAGGAAAAAAATATGATTTTTAACTTATCCCAAGTATTTAAATGATTTATAGCTACCGAAAAAACAATTATGCTACAAATTCGTTAGTTGCAACATGTCTTCTTTATTAAGTTTATCTATATATAACTAACTGTACATAACTACGACTAGCACTGACTGACTAAGAATATAAAATGTACATCTAGCAGCGACCAGAAGATATCGAGATAACCTTACGAGTTAGACCTTATTATATACTTATATCAAAATATTTAAATTGACAATTTCAAGGTTTAAAAGCAACGAAAGGTTTGAAACAATTTTACATTATTTAAGTGACGTGGTCTTTTTGAACAACAAGGACATATTTGCTTAGTGTTAACGTAAATGTTTGATTATGAAATAGAATAGTTATAACGGTATACTTACAACGCAACTGTCAATACCATTAGCTCCAGCGCATATCATTCTAGCTGTTATGGATGTTCCATAAACCGTTTTTTGACAAGATTTAGTTGTATAAATGGGTACATTAACGGCCTAGAACATATCGAACACAGTTAACATGATCTATTTTGTATATACAGAAGAATTACTTACACGCAGGTCATCAGACAAATTACCTTCGTTGCTTGTTAATCCCCATCCACTGACAACTGCTAATTGTTTATTAGTTAGTTTTAGTGACTTGTCAGGCAGCTGAATAGCATTAATTCCTGTTCCAAAAGTCTATCGAAAACATTCAAAATATATTTAAAATAAAGTACCATTGCATTATAACTAATGTGTATAAATACATTTATTTTAATTAAAAAAAAACATATTCGAAACAGCGACATTCTAATTGCAACAATAATTGCGGAAATTGTAATAACAGCGAGATATTTATGATATTAATATAAAATTAATATTAATATTAATATTAATTAAAAAATTATATATAAAAATTATATTAATGAAAAAATTATAGGTGTATTTCGCTACTACCTGCGATATCCATATTATTTGAGAAGCTGTTATTAAAGCCTATTTGATCGAGTATGATATTTAGAAATGATCCACAAGAGTTTGCCAGGACCATTCCTACATCTGCTCTACACTGCTGATAGCCCAACAACAAAAGAAGCAGTTCTTGGATCATTTGCATAGGGCGATGGAAAAATATACTAGCAGCCATCAATAATATCCACAAATGGACCAGAAACTAGAAATTACAACTTAATAGCTTCAGATATATCCGTGTCAATTTTGCTTGAGAACAAGCAGAACAGATCAGACTCAAAAACAAAGAAGTGTACTGGTTAGTCAGAGGATACTTGACAACAGTCCTAATTTTGCTTAAAATCAAAGAAATTGGTTTGTTAGAGAGCCTTTTTGGGTTAATTGGAATCAAATATCAGATTGCAGTAAAATATTAGATAAACTGATAATTCAAGGATGATCCGAAACAAAATATTGTAATATTAATTATATAATTAATTAATAATTATAATACTATTCTTAACAAAACACTAACTTTATCTTAAATATATAATGAATAAAAAAATTAATGAAGATTGGCACCAACAGCGTCGAATTTACTGAGAAGTATATCCTATGCAATTAAAGGGCCGATGCACGTTATAAAAAATAAATTACGTCAGCACCTTGCAATACTACCGCATTTTGGTTTACAAAGGTTGCCAGTCTATAACCTCCAATTATTATCACCAATGTTTTGAAGAATTTTCGAAACATTTAGCAACATAGCTCACTGGTAACAACCTAAATCATATTGTATACGTTCATTCGGTTACATGTTCCGTCGCATCAGACAGCATTTAAAACGAATTTTACAATTTTATAAACTGTAATTGGCACTATATTATGTTTAATTAGATGGGCTATATGATTTATGATAACGACTATATTCGCAATACCCGCTAGTTTTATGCAAAAGAATGTCGATGCTTTATTATTTGTTAGCATGTTGTAAATAAGAAGCAATAAATATAATAGATTAAGTTAGTTTGATTCAATAAACAATTGATTGAAAAACAAATATATGCAGCATCTTAATAATATGATATATACATGTAGATTATTGTTTCGTTTTCTGTGAGGTGGTGTTTAAGTATATAAATCTCTTAATAACGTATAACGAAAGATAAATAATACTGTGAAATACTGCAATGACGTAACAGCAGCTATAATTTTTATTGTTTCATAACAAAAATATAGATCCTACAGAGAACAAAACACCGAAATATATACTAATACTTGATAATACGTACCAACGATTGTGCAAGTTTTAAAATACCAATGTCATAGTCATACGTATCAATATCAAACTTAGAATGGGAATACAATTTTGCAACACTAAATAATTTGCCTCCTTGTTTTCTGGATGTTGATCCAACTCGTACAACCAAATTTGTAACTGTGCTACTAAAAGAAAAAAGCATTTCAAAAGTAATAAATATTATTATGTTCAAAAATTACAAATAAACTTTACAAGCAGCATAAAGGAACAGAACTATAATAGGAGTATTAAAAGAAAAATGTTTGATCATTTTCATGTAAAAATATCCAAATAAAGAGCAAGTTGTCTAGAGGTGAAAGTACCATTTTCAGAATTGATTACATTTCAGGATGTCATATTGAAGGGGTAATCATTGCCATCACCAATTTATGTTCATATACCAGATCTGTCACTAATTCCTTTCCGGTTCCTTCGCTAAAGGAAACATGTTATTTACAATAGACATTCTAACCCTCTATCAGGTAATTTATGGATGCCATTTCAAAAGGACAGCTTCTCATTTGTGCTATCCATTAAGCAATGTTTTGCTCTCTCTTGTACTTCTGCAAGCGCTTTCCCCGTCGATGCAAAAGGTGATAATCATATGGAGCCAGTGGTCCAATGATTTCAGTATTTCTTTGAGTGATTTTTGCTTTATGATAAACAGTTTTGTCATGATGCCAAATCACTTTATCATGTCTTAGAGCGTATTGTGGACACTTTTCATCAGCCATTAGTACCCGATGTAGGAATGACTTCTTTTCATACCTAGTTGAAGTAGAATTTTCTATTTACCTACCAGATCAACCAGGACGTTATTTATCTTTCCATTGAAATCATCACATCTGAATTGTCGAAATCACGTTTCACATGTTCTTACTGTTGAATCATGCTCACTGAAGGTTTCTGCCAGCAAACAGCGACTTTCAGTGGATTTTTTCTATTGACGAAGCAATAAAAATAAACCAAATGCATATTTTTTGGCGCAAACTCGGCATTTTCAGTAAGTTATAAAAACACATAGCGCTGTTATTTTGAAGGAACACAACTTATACAGTTAAGGTTAATGTCAATGGTATAAAATGGTATATATGTCAAACCAAAATATTGTATACTGTTACGAAAACCGGAAAGTAATTACATGGTAAGTGTTCATAAAAAAAAACAGAGATCCTCTAAATACCAGAAACTCTAAACAACTAGACACAACCGAGACAAGTCCAGTTTAACCCCAGGAATCAGTAACAATTGCCCCAACACGTATTTTGAATAAAATAGTAAAGGTTAATAATAAAATTAAAAACGAGACGTTCAAATCTTATTTTTACACCCTACAACGTCAGAGATGATCATATAACTTCCACCATATAACTGCGATACAATTATCTATTCAAAACTCGAAATACTTTAATAATAAGCAATATATATGAACAGAAAACTCTATACAAAGGTAAATGTAGACAAACAAGCAACAAAGTAGACAAAGGATTATATTTAGCAACACAACTAGCAAAACTAATTGTACTTACACATCATTCATACAATGAGCTGCTGAGAGAATAAACAATTTCGACAAAATTGATCCGCCGCAAATATGTTCGTTTTTGTTCAGTATCTGCACCTGATATGGATAACTCGAGATATTAACAACCGAGCCACCAACAATTCTCGTCTGAAGATTGTTTGAGCCACCGGCATAGTTATTTCCTAAAGGTGTAGCTAAAATAATTTAAAAACAAATAAATTAAACGATTACTTTCTATTATTAACACATTCAGCCAAACAGCTTCCAGTCACATTAATGAAAGACATTTTAATCATTCAATTAGATATATACACCAAATGGAGAAATATTATTCACTAGAGAAGGAGGAGAGGCTGGAGGCTTTTCATATATTTTCGTTTATCAAGGTTTTAATAAAACTTACCTGATGCTGTTGAAATGAGAATGACAACAAACGTTTCTAACAAAAACATAGTCGTGATATAAAATATTTTGTACGTTTTGAACTCCGTTACCTGCTAATTATAAAATATCTTTATTTACTTTTAGTACGAAATTAATACGTAACGGTTTATTACTTTAATTATCATTGTTTGTCTACGTTCAATGCGTACTATAGTACTATAGTAACCGGATATATAAACAAGGTTTGACTTAGATTTAGATGAAAACACGCTTTTACACTAGTCAAAATATTTTATTTCAAGAAAAAGAAACGACAACTTATTCTTGAAATACAAATTGTATTTTAATCTAAACTAAAGCTTATAATATAAACATTTGTCGTTACTGTGCTGTTATCACTGGCATGAGTTAGCACCTACTGCCTGAGAAATACGAGTACATCAAGTTGTTTTCTAAGCTAACTTTGATGGCTAAACTATTTAAACAGCCTAAACTGTAATGCGTCTATCCAAGTTACATTAAACAAAAAAAAAGCTTGAACTAAAGCATTTCCTAATTTGATGTTCCCAAAATCGAATAGTTCACGACTAAATTACAACTTTCAGCAAATTCAGTCCATTTTTAATGGGCATATAGTTTGAAGCGAAATTATTCTATCTGCATTTCATTAAACTAAAATACTACTGTCTGCAACTCAAACGTTTCTAAATAGACTTGATTGGCAAATTCCAATGGTCATATTTTAGAACATCAGTTGATCTTCAGTGTCTTTACGCAGTGCCTGTACTTTTTCTATTCAAATTCCATAAACTAAAAGACTATTTCTATAACTTAAGAATTTCCAAATTCCAATGGTTTGTAGCTACAAGGCTTCAAAAACAGTGGTTTTACACCTTGATTTTATCTAGTTACATAAATTAACGAAAAGATATTTCTTAATATGAAGTACTTCCAAATTTTAATATTTCAAGGCTAGAGACGCTTTGACTAACTACCTGAGTATCCTGTGTACCCTAAAATGTAATACTTTTGTCATAATTTCAATAAATTAGAACACAATCTGTTTCTGAAACTTTTAATTTTAGCTTTTTAGCAAGGCTTCTATATAAATTCAACTGTCCAGAGTCAGCCTGTCTTGTCAAGATTCATTTTTCTAACTGAATAGTAATAAAAGCACAATAAGTAAATAATACTAATTAATACAGTAAGGGTCTGAAATATACATTCCTCAAAAAAAAAGCACTTATCGTAATTTTTTTCATCTCATTCCCATTATGAAATTATGAAGATATACATGAGGGTGCTTTAGATAATTTACTTTGTTTTATAATAAGGTATATATTACTAGGAATAGGGGTTGAATCTAACTTTGGTCCAATAAAACCGTCTACCAGATCATAAATGATGTTGAATATACTACTATTTGCAGTTTCTGCAATATTCTACAAAACATTAGAGAAAATAGTTAGAGGTTATAGACCGACAAACGTTGTTTTGACCGTATGCTTGTTCCCTTTTTAATTGTATCAATTTGGCAACATTACGGTGTCCTAAATTTTGATAGCGTAAGTCAGCTGTTTTATTCAATCGACTATATCTTCAATTCCAGATAATGTTCCTATAGGAAAGAGTAAAACATTACATTATATGTGCGTCACTATACGTAAAATTAAATGCAATTTTTGTTTAAACAATATACAAAATATGACTAAATTCCTAGACTGAGTTAAAACTAGTTTTATAGACGCAGAGCAAGTTTTATTATATTGTTTGTAGTTCCCTGAGCTTTATCGTTTATTTTATTCCTGACAGCAATTTTAATTATCATTTTAAGTATAAGATGCTCAATATATTTTTCGTTTTAATAAGTAGAAAGAACATGGAAAAAAGATACATAAGAAAAAAAGAGCTTCAACAGATTCTATTAAATAATTTTTTTTATAACATCTTTATTAGATACGCTTAGTACAATCTTAATTTACAATTAATTTATTACTACTTTTCCTATGTACTTGGATTAATTAACAAGCAAGACGAGTGCGAGAAAATACCTCAGAATGTATTCCTCAATTATAAAATTATAATTATGTATTAATTATTAACTTATAGCTATAGTTTACACTAATAATACACACTAAATGTTCACACAAGTTCGTATGGTTTTGTTCGTTTCAATCTCCTGACATCCTGCGCGCTGTCCAGCAGTTGTATTGCTTCCACGTTATTATGATTTAGTAAACTTCTTTCGTGTTTCAAGGCGAAATCCTGCACAACTTCGCAAATCCATTTGATTTCCAGGTCATCGTGCAGTTCTTCATTGGTTACATAGCGATAGGCATTAGTAATCAATCGAAGAACCTTATTTTGACAGCGCTGTATGACTAACTGATTTGAATTTTTAGTGCAACCCCATATTTGCACCCCATAGGTCCAAATTGGCTTTACAATTGTATTATAGATCAACCTCTTTGATTTTAGATCAAGTTGGGTAATTAAATAAATGGCACTTAAGAAATATGAAAATGGAAGAAGTGAGATTAACCTTTACTATAATAAAGACATATTTAAATTTTCATTAATATTTTATATATTTATCTTCATGGAAAGTTAAATTGAAAGTTGATTTTCTGCTGTTGATATTATTTATAATCGTTATTTTTAAATTGTTTGATGTTACTTGACATTTTTATTTTTTTTTTAATATCTATTTCAGAAATTAAATTTAATTCCTTACTTAAATTCTATTAAAGTATTCCTGGAAAATCCGTGACAAACTACCCAAGCTACCTTATTCACCAGACATTGCTCCGTTTGATTGCTATTCACTTCTTACTGATCTTCTGAGTGAATTTTTTTTATGAAAAAGTAAAAAAAATCAATTTCTGGGAATAAAGCTTTAAAGTTATTAAAAACATACCCTGTACAAGGTTAAATAAAAGTAATCAATGCTCTGTAATCATTTATTTTCTACCTGATATAACAATATCAATTTACTGACACTTAATTTACATTTTTACTAATAAAATTCAAGAATTTGGTGATCTTCGTATATACCCCGGGTGTCTGGACTTGACCACAGATATCGCCCCATGATACAATTCCAATTTGTACCCCATCGACAACCAGTGGTCCCCCGGAGTCACCCTATGAAGGAAAAATTAACTAGGTTCTCTATTTCATTTAAATATTATGTACATTTTGTCATGTTGGGATTTTGTTCACTTAATTATTCATTTCACCAGTTAATTAAATAAGTCAATACTTACGGCACAGGTATCTTTTCCACTTTCTCCTGCACAAAACATCCTAGATGTAATCGCACTACTATATACGGTATTTTGACATGATTTGGTTGTGATCAGTGGTAAATTGACCACCTAAAACATGAATTACTTTCGTTAATCCATTATCAAAGTCGTGTTATTCATAGGGAAAATTTGTAGGGAACCTTGGAGAATTGTTGAGAGATGACATGGTAACTATAGTCTATCCAAAGAAGTTTTGTATATACGTCATCAAGATGTTTAATATATTGCCTGCCGCAATTTATTTTAGAATCAGACAATATTTTCCTTCTCATTTTATTCTAGTTAAAAAGAGACCCAATGTTGTCAAACGTATGCAAAATTCTTGATAATAGAGGCCCTCTCTTGCCAGTGAAATTCATTAGAAAGGTAAGAACTTGTACTCTTAAATATTAAGTTAGTGCGGTTTTTGTTGAAAATGTTTTTAGCTTATTGAAACTGCAATAAATATTAGTATTGACAAGGTCACTGAAATATCTCAAAGAAGGAAAATATAATCTTGGATTCACCGAAAAGAAACCGTCTTCACACGAAGCAGGTGACGAGTCAAGATCAGCTTGAATTTAGCTCTATCAGAGCTGAAATATATGAAATCTATAAAAACAGTGACAGGTTTTTTCAATATAAACATAATATCCAGAATATACTTTCATACACTGTTGGGTAATATTGCCTTTAAATGGTGTAAATATTTGTTAAATTGTGTAAAGAAAATTCGTTAGAACTACGGAGAGGTCTACATGTGATAAAATCAAGGAATTTCAATTTATATATTTCGATTATGTATATCGATTTATAAATTTGTTAACTGACAACATTGCGACGTTTTAACGTCATCAATTCAGATGACAGTGCACTGTTTTATTGAACGGACATACATACTTTATATGCTTTAATTGCATTTTATTTAATAAACTTGTTTTGAGAAACTAATTTTTTTTTTCAATTTTATTAATCAATAAAATGTGACATCAAAGATAATGAGTAATGTCATGGTATCACACGATGTATCAGCATTCTGAACTCCGTTTAAGAACCAACACAACAAAATATTTTCTGTACAGGTGTCATATGCATATTTAAGGTAAGGTATCAAATTGTCAGAATGACGATCACAATGCCATCTGGATATTGGACGTTGCGAAACTTTTCTCCAGAGACACCCATCGAGCTTTCTCCTTATTACGCTACTACACTTTATATTAAAATTGCCAAACCTGGAGTTGATTCGCCAAACTGCCTCCATCAGTAGTTAGTCCCCATCCTGTCGCGACTGCTATTTTTCCATTCACAATTTTAAAAGAGCTGTCCGGCAGAGCTATGGGCTGCACTCCGGTACCGAAAGTCTACCGGGTATCATTAACAAAATAAAGCGATTATAATTTAAAAAAAAATCGATGCAGACTTACCAACGAACTGGCCAATTCAACAACGGCAACGTCGTAATCATATGTGACAGAGCTGAAGCTAGTATGAGAGGTGATCTTTTTCACGTTCACGATCTGACCTCCAGATGTTCGATATGACGATCCAACACGTATTGTGATTTGACTGACACTCGAACTAGTATAACATTAAAGAAAACATACAAAATTAATATCTACGCCAATTTTCTTGATGATGAGTATTACCACAGAGTAGAAATTATATAGGTTTTTAAACTCAATAAATAGTTGTATTCGCGTCGGCAGTATATACACTAAAATTAGAACGAATAGCGAAGGTTAGCATGGCCCCTACCCAAAGATGTCACTCAAAACATGAAGCATTCTACATTTTTCATAACAAGGCGGTAAAACAAGCTCTGGGGGCACCCCAAATAAGTCCAGTGGAATGAAATACGCAAACCAAACAAGTACACACGGAATATGTACTGTGAAGATACGCGTGAAGAACTTTCTTTGGTTCAAGAGAAATCTATCTCATCACAAAACATTATTCACTAATTATGTTACTCATAAAAAAGGAAACATAAAAAACTTCCACCATAGATTTTGAGGAATCAAAAGGAGCCCCAGCGATAAATAAATTCCATGGGACCCATTAAATTTTAACGTACACGTAACAGGTCAGTTGAAAAATCCCCGGCCTGACACATAGATGGCGCTATTAGAATTAAATCTATATGGTTTTTAGTTAGCTCTAACCCTCAAAAGATACGTGTATAAATTTAACAGCTGTCGGATCATTATTTTGGGAATTATAGCATTTTGAGTGAAGTAACTTTTGTTATTATGAAAAAAAAATGGATAAAAAGGAATTTTTCGTAGTGATAAAATATTGCTTTTTGAAAGGAAAAAATACAGTTGAAGCAAAAACTTGGCTTGATGCCGAGTTTCCGGGCACTGCCCCAGGAAAATCAACCATCAAGGATTGGTATGCCAAGTTTAGACGCGGTGAAATAAGCACCGAAGACGGTGAATGCAGTGGGCGCCCAAAAGATGTTGTTACCGACGAAAACATTTTTAAAAAACGCAAAAAATGATTTTGAATAACCGTAATTTTAATGGAATAATAATTGAATGAAATAGCAGACACTCAGCTCACTAGCAGAAAGATATCAACTGAGCGTGTACATCATATCATACACGAATATTTGGGTATGAGAAAGCTCTGTGCAAAGTGGGTGCCGTGCAGCTCACTTTTAACCAAAAACAACGACGAGTTGATGATACGGAGCAGTGTTTGAAGATGATCAAGCGTAATAAACCCGAATTTTTGCGTCGATATGTGACAATGGATGAAACATGGCTCCATCATTTCAGTCCGAAGTCCAATCGACAGTCATCCGAGTGGACTGCACACGATGAACCCTCTCTAAAGAGTGGGGAAACACAACAGTCGGCTGACAAGGTTATGGCGTCTGTATTTTGGGATGCGCATGGAACAATTTTCATTGACTACCTTGAAAAAGGAAGGACCATCAACAGCGACTATTACATAGCGTTATTGGACTGTTTGAAGGACGAACTTGCGGAAAAACGACCGCATTTGAAGAAAAAAAGTGCTGCTTCACCAAGACAATGCACCGTGTCACAAGTCAGTGAAAACGATTGCAAAAATTCATGAATTGGGCTTCGAATTGCTTCCTCATCCACCGTATTCTCTAGCACCAGCCCCAGCGACTATTTTCTGTTCGCAAATCTCAAAAGAATGCTCGCTGGGAATAAATTTTCGTTGAATGAAGAGTTGATCGCTGAAACTGAGGCCTATTTTGAAAAAAAAGGACGAATCGTACTACAAAAATGGTATCAAAAAGTTGGAGGGTCGCTATAATCAGTGTATCACCCTTGAAGGGAATTATATTGAATAAAAAAACTAATTTTTCCAAAAAAATGTGTTTTATTATGGTAGGCCAAAGTCCCCGTCAATTGACCTATTATACATGGGCATCGATTTATTGTTCGAACAGATAAGGGAGTAGATTGATAATAAGTCATACGTCTAATATAATAGCTAGCTTCGATAAATAGTAGTATGTAATAATATTATTTATCATTGATGCCGTTTTATGTTAAGAGATATTGTTTCCCTACACTGAATCAATAAATAATCCCAAAGATATTCCTGTAAGTGTATAAAGAAACTTACTGCGTACTTAAAATATAAACGTCGATATCGATATTCGAAAAAATAATCGATACTACTAATAATAAGTCGGCTTACAACTGAGCACATACATCAAAGAGCTCAAATATCAATTATTATAAAAATAAACCGATGGATAACTTAACCTGTCAGACCGAAAACTTTTCAGCCGAATTCATGTTATGTCTCATTTAAAATTAGATTATTCAGTAAACATGAAAATAAGTAATAGCCAAAATAAATACTCACATTACTAGTTAAACCGGAGACTTTTCAACTAAATTCGTGTTTTATCTTATTTATAATAAATTTTTCAGTAAACCCGAAAATATATAATAACCAAAATAATTAAATACATTACTAGTCAGACCGGAGATTTTTCAACTAAATTCGTATTATGTCTTACATTACACATTACTCAGTAAATATACTTACACACCCTCGAAACAATGAGCAGCGCTCAGTACAAATGTATTGGTCAATATAGAACCACCGCAAGCATGTTGACCTTGAATCAAAATTTGGACTTGATAAGGGTAGTCGGCAATATTGGCATCTTGGCCGCCCACAATAAAAGGTACAAAACTGGTAGTCTTATTGTACGGCGGAAGACCTGAAACATTTAAAAACTAGTAATGATATAATAACTAACTAATCCTCATAATTTTATACAAATTATTTCTATTCGATAGGTACTTATGCATAATGTATTTTCTAATATACAATAAAATATTCCTCTGCTCGTTGAATACTTAACTTACCCAACGTGATCGAAATTTGTCCTAAAAAAAAGAAAATCACCAATTTACCGACCATGCTGTTCATCAATAGTAACACTATCAAATTCAGACGTTAAAAGTTAAATGTAAGCAAACCTTCATGTGTTTGATTTTATTTGCCCGATATCGACGCAAATCCTGTTTGTTCACGATTAAGTTATAAATTATTGTCCCTGACAGCATCCCGGTTAAAAAAAAGAAATTAGAGGAATTTACGTCATTAATTGACACGAGCTACATCTAATATTTCCATAAATAATAGTATAACGATATCAAAATTTACATTAGATTAGATTCAGCAACTAAAAACACAGTAGCATTATACTGAAAAATAATATCAACCCAATAGAAAATATAAAAAATATATTTATACCAGATAACAATGATTTAAACGATAGTTTTACTACTGTTTTGGAATTAGTTCAAATCTTGTTACTGACGCTTGAATATAAAAATAGAAACAACTTGACATACATCAAAAATAAACAGTCCAATGTAAGGACCAATACATGAAATTAAAAAAAACTTTATTTGCTAGTTATAGTCCTGCCAATAAAACAGCCAATGTACGTCATTAAGACCGTCGAACATATTGCCAAAATCACTTTATATAAACGTAAAATCATCTTAAACTCCGAACATTTTTCTTTCTCATTTTACCAATTAGCGTAACTCTAGTTAAAAAGAGACAGAATGAAGTCTGATGCGTCCGAACATGTACCCAAATCGATCTATAAAATTCTAATTGTGTTGGTATGGTCGACACCATTGTCATATGTAAATGTAAATATAATAAACCAACCCTAAACTACAAACTACTGTGGCTGTTTAATTATCTATAATTTAAGTCCTTCAATAAATATACAGCAGATGTACTATAATGTTAAAATAAATTATATTTTATAAGGTTATTTTTATTTCATTATTTTATTTACATTAATATTTTGTTATCATTATAAATTTTAATGAAGTGCTTTGGCTGTTTTATTGGAATAACTATAGTTACTGTTTGTGATTATTTAATATATATGATTGAAAAGATGTAAATATTCATTTTCATAAAATTAGTAAATTTCCAAATTTGTATTTGAATATCAACGTGTGTTTTATACTTATAATATAGATATAAACGTATAAAGGGCAATAACCACCATTCTTAATTTTTCATAACAGCATTTTGTAATATTCAAAAAGCTGTCACTGTCATTGTCATTTTTATAAACACTTCAACGTTGCCATGTCTGTTATTTAAACAAGCTACCTCTAATATTTGCTTAAATAGTATAATATTAAAAAATTATGATTCCGAAATGCATATAAAATCACTTTACAATATCTTTTTAATTATTTCATCATTAGATGCAAAATATAATGCAATGCATTATAACATATTATAGAAAATTTATCAGATAACTTTAATTTGAACCCTAATTTAATCTGTAATTCTACAACTGTTGACGGTAAACAGTATTATTATTAACATTCTTAAACCGGGATTAGTGAAAATCTTGTTATTAACGCTTGAATGTAAAAATAGAAACACTAGCGAAATATCGAAAATGAGTTGAAACATTTAAATTACAGATCGATTTGTAATTTTTAAAAACTGTCACTGTCATTGTCATTTTATGACATTGAAATTCTGGGTTGGAATTATAATCTTGATTTTATTTTATGATTTACTTTGCGTATTTCTTTAACCAACAACAACACATATGTACTATAAAATCGTCAATTAAAACATAATATACAAATTAATATTTGACACTGAATTATATATATTAATAAAGCTGAAATCCTAGTAAGATTGTATTTATAATTTCTTTATGAAACCATAAATTAAGTTAATAAATGAATACTTGTCACAGTATAGATATATAACCACTATAAATACTTTCTTTAAAATTACTAGGAAAGAAAACAAAAGAATAAGTAAGTAGTAGCAGTAATTTGTAATATAGAGCATATAATAGTTATATTTTTTGTGATAACGTTGTGAAAATCATGAGTTCTAACGTTCCTATATTAAATTGGCACGTGCAAGTTCTAAAATATTTATTTTTATGGCCAAAAGATTGCTTTACTAAAAAGCAAAATATGTTTTTTAGCTATGGATATTTCATATTAAGTACATCTTTTGCTATACCGGTTGTCTGGGCTTCTGTTTATCAGGTTTTTAAATGATACAATAACTTTCCTAAGTTGTAAAATTGTGTTTTAGCTTTATGTAGGTATAGAAGATTACAATATACTGGTCGAAGCTTTAATAGCAGTGTGCGATATTACTGGTTATTTAGTTGTGTATTATTGCCTGTTAAAAAATCAAGAGACCGTAGAAAATATATTGAAAGATATCCAGATATTTTTAGAATTCTCCGAACATACTATTATAACAGATGTTGATGAGAGATGTTCTTATTATACAAAATGTAACATTTAGTACATTTTAGTTTACAAAACTTATAATATATTTGCAGATCTAATATTATATGTTACAATTGGAGTTAGCTTAAATGTAGGATGGCCATTGATATCAAAAGAAAATTGCATTGAATCTCGAGGTAACATTTGTTTTACGGCTTATACTCCCACTAAGAATGGATTTTGAGAAAATCCTATCCCAAATGGATTTTTCGTCGACGGATTGACGGATTGGCTTGATATTTCTGAAAAGTATTGCATTTTATCGGAAGAACGCTTCTTTATTTTTTATTTTGAAATCCTGACGAAAAACAAATATTATAAATGTTTAAGGTTGACTTGTCATAGTTAAGTTGCCATGGGAACCATTATCATGTCAATTGTCAATATAGACTTATGAGATTTATGTACTTCTTGTAACTGATTATTTCGAAATTCAAACAGAAACGAAAAGCTATACGCATTTTAGGTTGACGTGTAATTTGTCACACAATGATGACATATTATAGCATGTCCAACAAAACAATCAATCCGCGTATCTAACATTTTAAAGAATTATATATACATTTGACAGCAGGGTCGACTACCAACCCAACTCGAATTTTATAGATTAATTCGGTTATAATTACCGAGTCATCAGACAGTATTCTATCTCTTTTTAACTAGAGTAAAATGAGAAAGAAAAATTCGCTCCGAGTTTAATACAAATTTTCCATTTTTACAAACTGCATTTGGCAATATATTTAACGTAATCTATGCCAGCATTGGCTGATTTAATGGAAAGCACCAGAAAGCACTCTACTTCTTTTTAACTAGAATAAAATGAGACCGAAAAATCCGCTTCGATTTGAATACTAATTTTACATGTTCACAAATTACAATTGGCTCTCTATTTGACTTCATGTATCAGCTGTTTTATTAGGAGGGCTATATGTTGCCATGGCAATTGTTATCCTATTAACTGTTGTTATGGAAAGAATAACAATTACAATATCATAGAGAATGCTATATTTTTTAAATAAAATTTAATAGATTAATAGAACCAAAATTTACCATTTAGGTCCTTTCAATAAAACAGTCATTGCACGTGTTCAAAATTTATAATGCAACATTGCCGCATCAAATTTAAGTTTTCGTTTATTTTTATCTCTGATAACAAAATACTAATGTAAATAAAATGATGGAGCAAAAATAACGTTATAACATATAATTTATTTTAACATTATAGTATATCTAATGCATATTTATTAAAAGGCTTAAATTACAGTTCATTAAACAGCCACAATAGTTTTAGGTTAAAATTGTTTTATTATATTTATATAGACATATGACAACAATGTCGACCAGTACTAACACAAATCGAATTTTAAAAACTGATTTGGTTACATGTCCGGGCGCACCAGACTCCATTCTATCTATTTTCATCTAATTATTAAAATGAGAAAAAAAATCTGCCAGTTTAAAAGAGATTGTACATTTTTATAAACTAAATTTGACAATACGTGGTACGGTATTGAAACGTGCGTTGATTGTTTTATTGGAAGAACTATATAAAACTTTTTATTAATATTTTGCGTCTAGATTCCACAATCAAGCTTTGATTGCCAATTAAGCAGAAAGTCTTTATTTTTAAAATAAATTATACTTATTAAAACAATACTAATTTTTCATTTAGTAATAACATCTTTACTACTTTTGTTTTACGATTTTTAATATATCGATTTCGAATTAACTTTTTAGGCTCCGAATTTTATTTACAACATGATCCATGTGGAATGCCAACGCAAAATTTTTATCCATTCGACGCCAGCAAACCCTACATTTTTTGGATTGTTTATATCATAGAATCCAATTATTGTTTCCATATCTGTTATGCTTTCTCATTAGCAACATCGATAGTTACTGGTGAGACACAGATAAAACAAACACCTGTAAAATAGCCAATTGTGAAATAAGTTCGGGGAAATCACTATTTACTTAAGTAGCACAGCAGCTATTTCATGAAAATCGCTTTTCAGAAAACAATTTTCTAAAGTTTTTAAAGTGTCAGTTAGACAGACTTCGATTCAATCATGACCAATAAATAATATTCCTTAAACTTAATAAACAATCTGATATATACTAAAACAGTTTTAACATTAATTGAATAATGAGATAAATAAATTAAAAAATTACAGGTCTATTAATGCAAGTTATCGCACAACTTAAACATTGTGGAAAAACCTTCGAACAGGTATTCAATTCGACAGAGTACCACGAAAACAAGGAACAAATTATAAAACAGAAATTTCAATGGTGTGTTAGATACCACCAAGTAATATTAAGGTAAATTTAATAAGAATTAATTCTTATAAATATATGTACGTGTCTCTATTTCAGCTATTCCGAAAGAATATTTAATGTTTTCAGCACTATGTTAATAATATACGTAACGATAACGTCTTTTACATTAGCAGTCATTAGCTATCAAATAGCAAGTTCGAAAACAAACGTACAAGATAGGCTTCGGTATGCAATGCTTTTAATTGGGTGGCTGCTACTGTTTTCTTTCATATGTTTTTACGGGCAGAAAATCAAAGATGAGGTAATAAAAAGGGTATTCTCAATAATAAAAAGTAGTACTTTATTGGAGTATTTATTTTATAACTAACAAGGGAGGGATTTTCTTAACATAGAAACTCTTGAATTAAACTTTTTCTTGAACGTATCCGGCAGAAATGTCAATTTCACTCCCTGTTGTTTTAATAGCCGTCGCTTAGTAACGAATCACATTTTCTAGTATTGAGAGTTATCAGTTTTCATTAGCAGACAGACAACAAACTATTGAAAAATATTATTATTATAAATTCAAATTACTTTTTTCAGTCCATGAATATTGCAGATGCAGTTTATAATAGTAATTATTTTGAGCATAACACAGCGTTACGGCGAGATATCATTTTAGTGATAGCCAGAGCTCAAAAGCCTTTAACACTGAAAGCTAAATATATGGGCACAATCTCTTTAGTCCGATTTGTGTCGGTGAGCATTAACATTTTTATTTTAATTACATTTTAAAATACAATATTTTTATAATTATATTTTCCGTGCTTTTTAGGTCTTGAAAACAGCATATTCATTCTTTACATTATTACTAACTGTAGCTGACGAAAAATAAACCATTTGGTCTGATTAAATCCATATTAAGCACCAACATTAAACGCAGTAGGCGAATGTTAAAATAAAATACTACCTTCACATTATATTAATACTGATATCCACTGATCAAATTGAATTAGTAGTAACTAAACTTTCTAATGCCTTCTTTTACCATCTTCACTTTTTCAATGTGTGAGTGAATTTAATCCTGAAGTGGTATAACAGTTTGAAATATTTATGTCATAAATCAAATAAATAAAACAATTGTAAAGCAGTATCAAAACTTATATATTTCAGTATCACATTTTATTAGAGAGCAACAACAAATGAAATCTAGAATAAATTTTATTATTTCTACAACAATTTAATACCGTACATATATATCTATAATACAACATAAACATAATAAAATCTTGTCATAAATCATAGGAAAATAACAATTTATTGCCAAAACTTACACTTAAATTATGTAATTTCAATTTATATAAAAAAATTGATCAAATTTAGAACATTCAATGTACAATTAGGAAAACATATGGCTCCATGAGATCAAAAATTTCCTGCACTTCCAACAATAACTTTTTTATCTATTCAAAAAATAGTTTTAGTAATAGTTAAACATCATCATTTATTAACAATTGTACTAAAGTTGATCTAGTTAAATCTGTTGAGAATGTTCTCATTGAATAATCACTGGTAGTTTTGGCACCTTTGGGACATTTTTCATATCTGTATATTACACAACTCTTATCAAAAATAGAAGACTCAGAATTATATTCCATGTGTGTTTTACTTCTACTCCTATAAACTCTTTTAACTTCACTAAACTTGTGGTTATCTACAGACTCAAAATTTTGTAATATAATTGGACGATTTTTGTTAATATGATTAAGACAAAGTTCCTTAATAGGCAAGTCCAGAGACTTGCTAATTGCACTGTCTCCATATGGCATAACATATTCATTTAAACTCAGTAGTATTGAATATTTAGCATGTCCTTTTGTTCTAAATTCACAATCCTTTTCCAACAAAAATGTTGTAAAATTATCAGGAACCAAAAATGGCAAGTTCCATGGCAAAAAATTCAACCATATATTTAAATTATCTGAAAAATTCTTAAGAATCTTTATCAATTTATAAGGTATATTTTGTTCATAATAAATTATGAAACTATTAACTCCTAAAATGTTGTGGAAACTTAAAAACTCCAATAATGCCTTTTTACTGTAATTATTTACCAACACACAAATAGTTGTATTTAGTACTATCTTATTTCCTATATTTCTAGTAACAAGAACTGAGCTAAACTTGGAGTGAGACTGTGCTTTAAATGCTATCATGTAAGGTTTATCAACATGATTTGAAAAATTGCAAGTATAAATAAATGCAGCCAAATCACTATGTTTATCTTCCAAAAACTTTTCCGCGTATAGTTTTCCAGTTCTGTACTTCACTTCATCTTCATACATTAAAAAACATGTTTTAGGCCATACTTTACTATTACTACGAACAGTTATGCCTTGTATATTATTATGATGGGATAAAAATGCGTTGTATATGTACCACTTTGAATCCACATCTTTCCAAACATTTAATGGGCCCCAATCATATTCCAAACGCACACCTTCACTTCTTTGCAATTCAGTTATGTTGCAAGGAGTTCCAAAAAAATTAAATACTTCAAGAACATGATGCAGGCGATTGTACTGATGTCTATAAACTAGAAATAAACTAACACTGGCAACTGATGTTAATGTAAGCAATAATCTTTGATATTTTTTCATATTGAAAACAAAAGTTTACATTTTATGTACTCTCAATATAAGGTTATGTCCTAATTCTACAATTTTATTATCTGCTACACGATTACAAGTTATACATCGATAAAAAAAACTAACTATAATCATAAAATCAGGAGTACTATATATTTTATAATAATAACTTATGCATAATTAAAAAAAATTATCTAATAAACAATTACGGGTTGCCTATATGCAATGATTTAAAAATTATTTTATCTAGTTTGCTTAACATTAATTTAAAATACTATATAGTATTTTATTTTTTTAATATATATTATTTTTGCTATACTATTTTCCTTTATTTTACAAATGGGCATTCAAAATATATAACCTACGTGAAGTTAGTGCATGTTTTTAAATATGTCAAAGGTATTTTGCCGGCAAAATCTTTATTGTGTATTTCCAGTTTTTGCTTCTTGTTTTTAATTGAAATTAATCATGTCTAAAAGATTAAGTCAAACCAACACACTTTTGAACTATTTTTCTTCTCCAAAAGGCAAATTAACTCCCAAAAAGAGTGGAGAAACTGTGACACCTAGTAAAACCAGCAATGCACCCCTTCAGAATAAAGAAAATACAAAAATAAAAAACAATGAAGGTAAAACTATTTATCAGTTATTTCACACTTTATTATTAGTATTTGTACAGTAGAGATGGATAACAAGGCAATACATAAATTTAACAATTCATAATGTATAAATTCAAATTTATTCACGTCTTTCCTTTCATTATTTAATAAAGCATTTTAACATTTGTTATAATAAAACTCAAACTAACAAGCAATGTTTCAGTAGTTGTATAATATTTTCATTTTTTATATTTCTATATACATTATTATATTTGTTTCTAATAATTTAGACAGTGATGAAGAAATTGCTGTCCCAAAGAAACGTAACCGTATAGCAATTATTAATAGTGATTCAGAATCTGAGAATGAAAACACACCAAAAAAGCGAAAATCTTCTGCTAGCAAAAGAGCTGTTAAAAAGCAAAAAATTCAGTCAGATAGTGAAAGCTCTGATAATGATTCTTCTGAAACATCTGAGAAAGAAGCTAGTTCATCCGTATCCAAAAAAACACTTATGGATTCATTTGGATTTAGCAAGAGTGACAAGAAAGCTGAAATAAAGGAAGAAGAAGAAAAATTAGATAAGAAAATGAATAAAGTAACAGTGGAAAATAGCTTAGATTCTGGGTGGATTCATGAAAAATTAGATTTTTTAAAACCTGAAAATATAAGGGATGCACACAAAAGGCAATTGTTTATGATAGTAATATTATTCACTAGTACTGACTAATCAAAATTTATAGGAAACCTTCTGATCCAGAATATGATAGTAGAACATTGTACGTTCCTACAGATTTTCTTAATTCATTAACACCAGCAATGCGACAGTGGTGGATGTTAAAAAGCCAGCATATGGATTGTGTATTATTTTTTAAAGTTGGGAAGTTTTATGAGTTATATCATATGGATGCTGTGGTAGGTGTGCAGAAATTAGGATTTTCTTATATGAAGGTATATTATTGTTAAAATTAAATTAGTTTTGTTCTATTTATATAGTCATGATATTTCAGGGGGAATTTGCTCATTCTGGGTTTCCAGAAAGTGCATATGGTAAAATGGCAACTGCACTGGTTGATAGAGGTTACAAGGTGGCTAGAGTAGAACAAACCGAAACTCCAGAAATGATGGCAGACAGGTAATTAATTCCTCTTTAATTATATCATAAATTTCATGTTTAATTATAGATGCAAGCAACAAAAGAAAGTTACAAAGTATGACAAGGTTGTATCAAGAGAGATATGTCAAGTTTCTTCAAGAGGTTCTTGTATTTATGGAGCTCAAATGACTGATGCTAGATCAGATATGGGTTGCTATTTGTATGCTATAGCTGCCAGAGTATGAAAAAACAACTTTACATTATAAAGCTCATCGTTTATTTCGAGTAATTTTAGATTTTAAATGATGGAAGATGCAGATTCGGAGTTACCTTTGTGGAGACCTCCATAGGCAAATTTTATATCTCAGAATTTGATGAAGACAAATTCTGTTCAAAGTTATTAACGATATTTTCCGAGTACCCCCCCGGATTAGTAAGTACTTCGGCCAGGATTTTATGCTAATTTTAAAATAAATTTGTTTTCATAGATAATAACTGAGAAGACATCCAATTATGGATATTTCAAAAATTTGCTTAACGGTCAACTGAAAGACATATTGCAAGAAACTTTGTCGCCCAAAACGCAATTTTACACTGCCTCTAACACCTTAGAAACGCTCCGATCGCAAAATTATTTCAAAGATGCGGATGGCAACTTTAAGTGGCCAAAAATTTTCGCCCTGATGGCAGATGAATGTGAGTCAATTAATAACAACTTTTACCACTTTTTGGTAACTCTATTGTTTAAGTAAGAGACCGAAAGACTCATCCACCCTCGCACTAAGATATACACATAACAGCTCCATACTTTTTATATTTTCAGGTAACCCAAAGCCCGAGTATGAATTAGCTCTAAAGTCTCTTGGTGCAGTGCACTGGTTCTTGAAAAACTCTTTGTTAGATATTCAGGTATTTTCGATAAATCAATTCGAACTTTATAGTCCGATTGATATCCAAGATTCTAAAACACAAGAAATAACGAAGCGGGATCACATGATAGTCGATTCGGCAACCATTAAACATTTGAATTTACTGGGAAGTGCTGGCAGTTTAGAAAAGACCCTCGATTTTTGCAAGACTGCGTTTGGAAAGAGGTGAGACATATTAATATTTTATTAATATATCACTTATATTTTACTTGCTCGTGGCGTAGTTTTTAGATTCAACCCGTTTTCTTATCGCGTGAAAGTAATTCTATTTAAACCAAATATCTTCTGTATAATTTTTTTAACCAAATCTGATATTATTATGGAACCTTTTTTAGGATGTTACCGCTGTCGATCTGTAGACCATCCTGCAACATCAAAGAAATCAAAGCCAGGCAGGAAGCTATCGGTGAACTTTTAAGCAACGCACAAATGTTTAAAGCGTGCCAGGAAATACTAAATAAACTCCCTGATTTGGAAAGACAGGTTGCTAAGTAAGAGGTCATAGTTTGGTGTTTCTTATTAGTTTCATAACATTCAAATATATTCAGGATTCATATTTATGGAAACAAAATTTATTCGACCGATCACCCGGACAGCAGAGCAATACTCTATGAGGCTAAAACTTATTCGAAGAGGAAAATCATGGATTTGATTAAAACCCTTAGAGGTTTCGAGGCATCTCAAGAGTTAGTTAGGATATTCAAAGGTTTGTTAACAACTTTACTCATTGGTCGGTCACCATCTAAGGTACCTTTGATGCAAAAATATTTTTTATTATAGCAAACTACAAAATAATAAGGATATGTTTTAGTTTTTAAAAAATTAGTTATTTTTCAGCTAAAATTTTTTAACAATCCCTTTCTTTGTGTGTAGAAATTAAATCAATAATGTTTTAATTTACTTCTATTAGGCTGTGAATCTTCCTTATTGAAGAAATTGACACAGTTTGAGCCGAATGGTCTTTTTCCGGATTTAACAGAAACGTTGAAGTTCTTCAAGGTATTTATAACTTTTTTACGTATATATTGCTGTTATAAAAAAAGTAAAACGTAGAAATATTGTTGTTAATTTATTTCCTACTTTAAAAAATCCATTCGAAAGCTTCATTATAATTCAATTGGGGATATTATATCTAAATTGAAGAAAGTTCTCAAGCCCATTGCAGAAATCAGAATAGTCAGAGGATCAAAGTAATCGTCATTTTTAAGGAACTTTAAAGAAGTTTAGTTTTGCTGTTTTTTATCGCAGTAGCCTTTTTTATTACTCACATATGTTAATACTAATCAATTATTTACCAACAGGAAGCATTTAATCATGATGAAGCCGAAAAAGAAGGTATTATTATACCCAAATCTGGCGTCGACGAGGACTACGATCAGGCAGAAGAAGCAATAGCCGAAATCAACAAAGAATTGCAAGATTATTTAAAAGAACAATCGAAATTCTTTGGTTGTCAGGTGACATATTTTGGTACCGATAAAAAGCGGTAATTTATAAATATCACACTCGATGTATTCATTATTGCATTAATGTTTTCAACTAGGTTTCAGTTGGAGGTACCAGAGAACAAAGCTCGCAAAGCCGACGATGAATATCAGATAGAGGGCCAGAGGAAAGGTACTAAACCGGCCAAGCGTTTTTCAACGCCTACTACGAAGGTATGATAATCACTACATAGTATAAAACAAAGTCGCCTTTTCTGTCCCTATATCCCTATGTGCGCTCAAATCTTTAAAACTACGCAACGGATTTTGATGCGGTTTTTTTCAATAGATAGAGTGATTCAAGAGGAAGGTTTATATGTATAATACATGCATAATATACTAAGGCAACATTGCTAATTTTAGAGGTTTCTAACGTGATGTCGTAAATTAACCTATTTTTTTAGGCTTATTTAGCAATTAGCAAAAACGCTGCCTAACCCTACGAGTTAGATCAAATTAATGTACTACAGTATTGTACACCATAAAAAGATCTACAAAAAAGTCCGCGATGGTATATGTTTATCTTTTAGGGATAACCCACATTAACCATTTTTATTGTTTACTTTTTACGTGAGAAAATGGCTTATTTACGAAGCTATTTTAAGCAATACGGCATTAATCCTTATCGAATTAAGTACCTTAAATACAGTGTGCAATTAATATAGATCAATATGGTTCCTTACAGCATGTAAATTAAACAAATATTTTCGGAGATATTACAAATTTAAAATTTGCGTTTAAAAATGTGTAATGTAATAAAAATTGTATGAATTTAGATATTCCAAAGATAGCAGGAAATCTTCATAGTAAGTATAGGGGAAGAGGAATTGTTTTACTCCAAATTTAATGCGTGCAGGCCAAGGGCAGTAATGAATGAACCAAAAATACTGGATCGATTTTAATCATGTTTTCATTGAGTGACATAGGCATATATATTTTATGCCCGTGCAAAGTCGGAGCGGGCCGCTATGTTTTTATATACAACGTTCATATTTTTTCTGTAGTGTATTTAATTTAGTATCAGCATTGCACCCGTGCGAAGCCGGGGCGGGTCGTTAGTAAACAATAAGTATTAAATTTGACGTTATTTTTGTTTTTAGGAACTCCTCCAAAAAATGATGAGGGCCGAAGCCGAAAAGCAAAAGATTATATTGGATTTAAATAGAAGAATATTTGAGAAATTTAGTCAAAGGTAAGTTTTAAAAGGCTTTCTCTTTTTTTTTTTAATCTTGAAGAGCAAAACATATAATAGTACATTTTTTATATAGATTTGATGAGTGGCAACAAGCATTGCACTGTCTAACTATATTAGACCTAATATGTTGTTTAACAGAATATGCCTCAAAATATTCAGGCGAAATTTGCAAACCTAACATTGAGCAATTTTCGAAAGAGGTATATTTTCTTGTTAATACACCTAATTTATTGTAAAAACAAACACATTATTTTAGCCTTTTATATCAATCGAAGACGGGAAACTTCCAAACGCTCAAGATATCGATAACTTTGTCCCAAATGATACTGCATTAGGTGGCGATAATATTGCTCCATTGCTAATATTAACGGGTCCAAATATGGGTGGTAAATCAACGCTAATGCGACAAGTTGCAACGATATGTATCATGGCTCAAATGGTAATTATTTATGGGTTATCAATTTCACGAGATTGTCATTTGTTTGTTACAGGGTAGTTATGTGCCAGCAACGAAATGTTCTCTCAGCTTGATAGATAGAATATTTACCAGGCTTGGAGCTTGCGATGATATTATCAGGGGCCAGTCGACATTCTTTGTCGAACTAAGCGAAGCCTCCATGATATTAAAACATGCTTCTAAACAGTCACTGTTGATTATCGATGAACTAGGAAGGGGTACATCAACTCATGATGGTAACATGATGCCTTAAGAGATTTTAGCATACATTCCAATATTATCTTCGTTTTCTAGGAAATGCTATTGCCACAGCTTATGTTCGGAAATTAATGGATTTTAAGTGTAGGACCATATTTTCAACTCACTATCATAGTTTAGTAGATCATTTTCTTGATAATAAGGATGTACACTTGGGGCATATGGTATGTAATCTGTTTTTATTACAATTTTTTAGTCTATTAATCTACCATTACACGCAGATTTTTTGCCTTAAAGCAGTAGCGGAGTCGGTTTCAGTAAAATGTCCCTGTTGTCGTTTTAATTCTTGACTGTCACTTGATTTTATCTGTTCAAAGCCTTCTCGTTTTATTCCATTGTCAACTTGAACAATTTGCGGTACGACTCCGAAATATTCAATTGTTTCTTCAATAATTCTTTTATGTACAGTGTTAAAAGTATTGAATCATATGTATCAGTTCTTTTAAAAACCAAAAGTGATAAACTTGAAGCCATATGTGAATATAAAATGTGCCTGAACGCGCGTTGTATATTCCCAGATTTGAAGACCGATTTTTATTTATGGTATTCAATCCATAATTACAAACAAGTTTTGCGCATAGTGAGGTTGAAGGTATTGACATAGAGAGAGCTCATCTGTAGACTCTAAGCTGAACTAGTAACTACTTTTTTCTAATTGGCTGGGAAACTTTGACGCATTCATCCTAGAGCCCAGTCCGTATTCTGACCTGTTCTACAGTAGCGGAATTATAATTTTACTTAGAAAAATGGAAAACGGTCATTAATCAAAATGACACATATATAGTCCGTCCAAACAGCCAATGCACGTCATAGATGAGGTCGAATATATTGCCAATTTCAGTAAATAAACATTTGAAATGTGTTTTAAACCCAGAGCGGATGAGATAAAATGAGATGGAAAACAAATTAGCTTATAAAATTCGATTTAGGTTGATATTAGTGGACCATGTTGCCAAATGTCTGCAAATTTCTTCATTTTTGGCAATATTGCAACCGGCTTCGCTCGGGGGGCATCAACAGCAAGACATTCAATAAATTTCCATCAACTAATTAACATTTAAGTCATTATTAGTAATAAAGTGTTAAAAAGCAAGACTTAAATCCAACACCTTGCAAACCAGGCTTTTGCTTTTGGTTGCAAATGAAGTTAATGCGGCAATATGCATGCGCTTTGAAAAACATGAAAAATTACATTTTCCCCAACCCATTATTTTAATTGCTATTTCTACTGTTCCATAGGCCTGTATGGTAGAAAATGATGATGGCTCTTCAGAAGAATCCGTAACGTTGCTGTATAAATTAACCGAGGGTAGATGTCCCAAATCGTACGGGTTCAATGCGGCAAAATTAGCTGGGGTTATACCAGAAGTAGTAGTCAGGGCACGTGGAATTGCGAAAGAAATTGAGGAGGAAGATCTATGTAGAAGCATATTTTCGAAAATATTTAATAGTGGTGTAAACATTGATGTTCTTAAGAACTTAATTATGGAGCTAAAGATCTAAAATGTATCAAACAAAACGTGTTGCCATAATGTTGTTTCCTTAAATGTATATTTTGCCATACATTTATTTTCAGCTACATTTTAAAGTCAGTTAAACTTGTTATAAAGTTTCCATTTGACATGTTATGTGCTTGTTCTCTTTTTTAAGCATATCTTATTTGTTTGTTATGTTAAATATATTTAGGAGTTGTATCAGTCTATTTTATATATAATTCCAGATTAAGGCATAAGTGTTGTTACATTTATTTTTAAGTTTATATCTTCCATTAGATATATCAGTAAAATTTTATTAGAAATCTCATCTGGAAACATTTTCATGTTATGTTAATATAGTTCGTTTACAAGTATGATTTTTTATTTTTATTAAAACCATGTGAACCTGACCAAAATCCTAACTCTCTCTTCATATAAATAAGTAAAATTACTTATCCTCGATATATACGTATCTCCATAATACCTATATCTTATACAAATATACGTATAAATTACAAGAACTGGCAACGTTGCAAATTCAAATTCTTGTACGCGTGCTAGGATTTTCAATAATTAGACTCTAGTTATTTAAGATAATCTTTTCTAAAATTGTACACCACAAATAAGAAGGGAAGAATCGAAAAAAGGTGAATTGGAATTATCGTCGAGGCAGTGGGAAGTTGGATCTAATGGATATAAGTACATAAATAGACATGAGTGAATGAATGAATAGATTAACACTTAATAGTGGGGTATTGATGCTTCTAGGGAAAATTTCTAAACTTTTCGTGCTATTTTTGTTTTATTTGTGGATACACTTTTATTTACTCCTTTTACGAAAACTGGATTGAGACATTTTTAGATGTCTTGACTTGTCAATATGTTCAGAGGATATCTATACTAGTCATGCAAGGGAGCCCTATGTAATAATTCCATTTTTTATATATCGATATATTATTGTCATCCATTAGTCCAAATAAATAAATGTATAACATTTATAATGTTTTCCACATTACCAGCCGGTAGTGAAAAAAGTTCACACTTTCCTATTGTTATGTGAACAAACGCTATACTTAATTTAATTATCTCAGATTTTCCTTCTCACTCTTGGCTTCCGCTCTGTAATTATGGTTACAATTATTGCCTAGTCACATCTCATCACATGTCACTACTATTTGTTTTATTTTTCTTATTATGTTTATTTCTGTACCTCTTTATTCCTTAGTTTTTTTATTCTATATTAATTCTCGTTTTTTTATTTGTTGGTCCCAGTATCCCTATTTAAAAAATACATTTCTTAGAAAACTTCTGTTTTCATAAGTTAATTTTGTCTCCATTTCCTGATACCATAACTAATAGGTATAGAGTTTTATTGATATTTAAACTTTATATCCCTTTTAATGTTTGATTATTGACTGCATTTTTATTTCCAAACCTCAGTAGTTTTATTTTCCCCTTATTTAAACAATATTTTAGCATAGAGCTATTTGTAATCACTACTCAAAATTTTTGTATCTGTTGTTTTAACAGTAACAGATATGTGAAATATAAAATCCTGAAACTTTTAAACACAGATAGCCATGAAATTTTAATATTTATGATTTGAAGGCTAGAACTATGTATGAACTTGGCTGCAAACTTCAATGTAACCTAAGTTTGAGTATTCTTTTATGAGGAAACTCTAGACTCAGTATAAACTGAGGTTATAGTTACTTATCAAATATTAATTAATTAAAGTAAAGATGAGTGAAGTGGGTAAAGGTGAAACCGAAAAAAGTGTGAGAGATGTAATGGTTTCTTCTGAAGTTGATATAACGAATACATTTGATATTATTATTGACATATGTTATCCTTAATCTTTAGGATGTCTTTCACGAATAAACTGAACGCAATGCTGGAACAGAGCAGATATAAAAAACCCTATAGAGTTTAGACCTTATCAAATGTCTTGGGTACGCTTTCATATTTTTTCAATCATCACTTACCAAGTGTTACTAAAAAATAAATGTCTCTCGGCAGATTTCTTCAAATTAAAGATGTAAGATACATATTTCTCTCCAATTATTACTTATTCGCAGATCCAAAACTAAAGAAAACAACAATTAGGGATATGCTGTTGACAGATGTCTACCCTCACGATAAGAGTCTAGTTCTGGAGAATGCTGTTATGCGCACAAGGATTTGAATTTGCAACGTTGCCAGTTATTGAACATTATACATATATTTGAAGAATAAATTATCTTGAATTCACATTTAACCTATGTTCTAGATTAACCTAAGATTTCTGTTGAGATCCAAGTTAAAATGTTTTGGTACATTTTTCGTTTCCTCTGATATAAAAAATGTATTATGAAGAGCCTTTTATAAACATTTTATACTTTAAAATAATTTAATAAATAATATAAGTGTATAGTTATTCTATAAGTTATATTAGTTTATATATAAGTTATTTAACTTTATATAAACATATTTAATTTTAAAAGGAAAAAGAGAAAATAAAACAATATGTAAGGCAACAAATATGATTTATTTATCAAGATTTCCTTCATTTATTATCATTAACATAAAATCTTCTTTCTTTAAAGTTTCTTTTCAGAAACTATGATTGTGGGTTTTATAACACCCATCCTGTATTTTATCTTGACTTTTAGATAAATGAGACCCATATGTCGACACTTGTAGCATAACTTTTATGTTTTGTACCTGTGCATTTCAATTGGTTTGCTTGTTGAATATTATATAAATCTTTAAGAGTCAATAAATCTAGTCTCTTCAAATTACCATTGCTTAAAATAAGTCGGATTTCATCCAATATAGCATCCATTGGAATTTTAGTAGCTAGTTTGGCTGCATCATATTTTTATCTGATTTGAATAACTCTCACCTCTCTAAATCTGTTGGATTCTACCTCTTGATTGCTTGTAAATGGCAACGTCGCATAATCAGGCGGTAAATATCGAAGTTTATCGAATACCGGTTAGGATTCTCCGGAAATAGCAACTACTAATCTCCGATGCCGTTTAAAAACAATGATTTAATTGTCAAAGCCTTATTTGTATACCCATTATATGTGTATATATTTTGACAGAATGAATAGTATTTGGTCGCCAACATAATAATAAAATGTTATCAATTAAGTATTCCTTACTCGTTGAACTTTAGATTATTTATTTTTGATTGGTTGTTATGAAATCGTAGTTAAAATTAAAAGGACCAAACATAAAATTAACGCAAGTATGATATTTGTACCACCGCTATGTTGATTTATTTTGAACCGTATGATTCTGAGATAAAATCAGTTCTACTTTTAAATAGACTCTCGTAGAGGCACCGCTTACTTATAAATGTGGGCACAGTGGCGGGAAAATATTTACCGATGAGTTCCTGTCCACTAGTCTCTGCTTTTACAGTCAGTTTGATTTTAAAGGCCCCATGATCGGATTATAAGTGACCGTCGTTCTGACCTTTTCTAGCCGTTTGAAATTTATGTTTTTTTTTCGTCCATATTTCTATTCACGGTAATGATCTGTTCTCATTAATTCGAACCACCGGTATTTTAGTGAATTAATGTGCTATATGATGTGTTTTATTTAGCAGTACATTTTTTAAATTTCATTATATTAATATTATTTACATAAAACCTTTATATGGTTAGTTAGAAGCAGATAAAAGGTAAATGAAAATGTATATATTATTATAGAAACTACATAATAGTAAGTTCCGTACTAAAGTAAAATTACACATATGTCACTAGAAATTCTCACAATTCCCAACCAACGTTTATATTAAAAACTTAATTTGAAGCTTGTTGTAGTGAGAATCGTTGGCCTTATCACGTATTCTTATCAATTATTAAATGATTTACATACCCTGTTTTATAAAACTCTCTAGGTTATATTTAATAATATTTAATTTACTACAATGTATCTAATTTCGTATTATTAGTTGTCATTTTTAAGCAGACTTATTTATTTACGTAGTTGTTATTATAGCCTGCTAGATTAGTTGAAATTAACGACAATTTAAAATAATTGCTACCGCAATCATCGCTTATATAGAATCATAATATTTTTCAAACATATGCTCTTGGATTTTTAATCGTTTTGTCAATTTTTAAAGTTTATTAATAGAGTAGTGCGTGTGTGCATATTGATGACTTATTTGCCTTAAAAGAAATCCAATGACCTGCAAATATTTATATCGCAATAAGAGAAAGTACCACATAATTCTAATAAGGCTTGATTTCTTGAATGTTTTATTTATTTATTAACCTTAATTATATATTTTTAAAACTGGTTTACAACATCACAATTAATTAAAATAACAATAGCAATCGATTAAGATTTAAACTGAGTGAAATATAAGTACCGTCAACTACAATTTCCTTCATAATTTGATACTTATTATTCCTTCTGTCAGCGTCAAATACTAACAATAGATGCACTCCAAAGATTGTTTGTTCCCTTTAATTTCAACCTTCGTATTTCAAATACAAAGGTTAATTTATATTTACTTATGAATGGAATAGGTACAAAGTAACATTATTTTAATTATTTAAGGAAATATATTATTATTTATGTTAAAATATTTACATATCTTAATAATCTGTTGGAATAAATAAATAATTAAAATGCTAACAAACTGTAATTATTAAATCATAATATTTACATGGATGTTTAGATGTTTTATCAAACAAATTAAAAAGTATTAAAGGTCAGTTTATCAATCAATAAGTAATATATAATGTGTCACTTTTTCTGGGTAACTTGATTTCTAGTATTATGGGAATGACGAATGCTATTTAATGATTGTTCCAAGTAAAAATTTAATCAGACACGTTTTTGCTCTTTGCAGTTTAGATCAGACTTGTTATTTGTTTATTTATTTTCTAAATACTCTAGACAATAATATATTTTCAAGCTGTGAACTATGTCACTTCGTAACGATGTTATTGTGATGTTTAGAATTATATGAAATAAAAATCTGATTCAAGTACATATTTGTAGTATATATTCTACGATCTTTACTTTCGTGGTGCAGAGTTTTCGTTTTTACGCAACAGTCATCATGCAAGACGAGAATTTTATGATTAAAAAGGTAGGAAGGATGTATGTAGTTTATTCTTCAATAGTTATTTCATCATTTTGGTTGTCATTGAAATGACATTTTTATATCGAGCGCCTTGATAGTCTAAATTATTTGCCATTAGAAATTAAAAGCTGCATTAACATAAATATTATGTTTGTTAGGCATTTTTTCAGATTATTGTAAATATCTAAAATTATTTGCTAAAGAAAATGGGATATTTTTATTTTTCTATTATTATTCGCTACTAAGTCTCTATAGATTCCCCTTTATAGTTAGTATATTTAAAATGGCGAAAAATATATAAGTTGTGGCTTTAAATAAATAAATAAATAAGAAAATCTAAGATAATATTAATTTGATCGGTATTAAATACCATAAGTAATACAAAATACCATATTATCTGATGATAAGATAAGGCAACCAACCAATTTTCATCACCACTTATAAAAATCGCTTTTAAACTATAACAATCAAGTTTAAGATATTCACTTTTTTTCTAGAACGGAAGAACGAAGATGGAAATCGCCGGCATCAAGTTTGCACCGTTAGATATTTCACTGGACCGAAGACTGCAAACCCTAGCCGTGGCATGCGGTTTCAATTGGTTCATTTTCGGTGGATTTTTCTGTTTGGTTTGGTCGGTTTACCTAGTTTTGTTTACGAAATACTGGCATCTGACCACTTTGTATTTTGTATGGATGTGGTGGGATTTGAACACAAGTCAGACGGGCGGCAGGTCATCAAGATGGGTGAGGAATTGGGTGTAAGTATCAGTTTTTAGCAGTAGAAATTAAAAGTTTTATTATAAAATTATAACTTTCAAATACTGTCTTGTGTTGCAACTAATAATTTTATATAAAACTCAAGCAGATGGCCCATTAGCTCAGTTGGTTAGAGCGTCGTGCTAATAACGCGAAGGTCGCGGGTTCGATCCCCCCATGGGCCAATAATCTTTTTTCTATTTTATAAAAAATATTTATAGAAACTATTAATATATTGTGTTTATTTAATTGATTTTTTATTATTTTTGTATTAGCTATCATAAAATTAGAATACTAAATTACTTATATATAGCATTAATTGTAACTATATATAACTACAGTCTTTAATAAAATATCTTAATAAAGTCTCAATAAAACAGCCAATGAACGTCATCAACGCCGTTGAACGTATGCCAAATTCACATTAAAAAAACGTAAAATCCCTTTTAAACTCTTAAGCGTTTTTCTTTATCATTTTAATAATTAGCATTACTCTAGTTAAAAAGGGACAGAATGAAGTCTAATGCGTCCAAATTGGTCTATAAAATTCGATTCGTCAACAACTCTAACCTACAAACTACTGTAACTGTTTAATTAACTGTAAATTAAGCCTTTCAATAAATATGCATTAGATGTAGTATAATATTAAAATAAATTATATAGTAGTATTTTGTTGTCAAAGTCAAAAGAAAAAAACTTAAATTAGGTGGGGCAACGTTGCATTATAAATTTTGATGACGTGCATTGGCTGTTTTATTGGAAAGATTATATATGATATACATGATTATATATGACTATATGATATTGATTATGATTGTGTAGAGAAGCAACTCTTGGTTATACTTATTTATATATGATATATCAAAACCAGAAGTATATATGTTAATAAATTAATACTAGCAATAATTCAACTTAAACATGAAATACTATCAGACTATATTAATTAAAAAAACATTATTTTTTATTCCAATCCGGGATATAACAGTCTGAAGTCTGCGTCTGAAATATAAATCTGAAATATCATACATCGGTCATTGCCATTAAAGCTCCCGTAAATTTAATTTTAGATTTCAATATTTAGCAGATAGATACAACCTTGTACACGAAACGGCATTTTAAATTAAAAAAGTGTAACTGGCCCATGGGGGGATCGAACCCGCGACCTTCGCGTTATTAGCACGACGCTCTAACCAACTGAGCTAATGGGCCATGTCTCGTTTATTTAATACATCAATTGATTTTGTTTTATATTAGAAAGCGGTATTTTTATTAATAATAAAAGCACGGTGATTGTTGAAACGGTGAAAATTTTTCTGTGGGACCTAGACTGGAATATGTGAACGAAATGTCTAATTTCAAGAAGTTAACAAATGTTTATCTAAGATTTGAGTAGAGTGCATGTCAATGTCAATTTAGTAGATGTGTCAACTAAATAAAATCATTTTTATTAATTTTATGTTCAAAAAGCTAAATTCATATATATTAAAAATTAGAAACATATTATAAGGATTAAATTGGAGTCATAAGTATAATATCTTCCATAGCAACGGTTATCATGGAATGGAATCTATGATAATTTATACATTTGCCTAAAGTACCCTGAATTTTTCGTTTGGAATTTCGGATTAAAATATATATACAAACATCATTCAATCCATCAAATAGTTTTAGAATTTTGCGAACACAAAACGTATGAAAACCGCAAACAAAACCCGCTTTTAATGATAATGGAATAACAAACTTGTGATTCAGTGGTATTCGCCTATTTTTATATGCATAATTCTATCCGTGTGTATGTCACTAAACCTCCATCTCCTAAACGGTTGAACCGATTTTGATGAAATGTTTTGCGTGTGTTTATGTGGATTCGAGAATGATTTAGATTCACAACCGGAATCGGTAGGTGGCGCTGCAATAGTTTTTTTTATCTTTTAAACATTTTTCATTTATAAGAACATATCACAACAAAATCACTATACAACTTCGTAGTATAATATAATCTAAATGTTTAGAAATATTAGCTTATAAATGTTACACAATAAATAAAACACAAAAGTAAAGCATTTCACTTCTTTCAGATGGTGGTACTATATGAAAGAATATTTTCCATCTAGAATGGAACGTTTACCTTGGGTAGAGCTAGATAAAAAGAAGAATTATTTGTTTTGTTGTTTTCCTCATGGCATGTTGTCTCTAGGAGTTTTTACTAATTTTGGTAAGTGATTAACATTTTATAAAATAAAAATGTTGTTCCAGTCCCAATATTTATCAATATGTAACTGTATCTTTACATGCATTTTAGGAAGTGATTACGGAGAATATAAGATCTATTTCCCCCACCATACTCCAAAAGTTGTGACACTGTCTCAACATTACACTATGCCGTTCTTTAGAGAAATGGCACTAGGACTGGGTGGTATATCGGCCGAAGCAAATTCCATAGAGTACGTTTTAAGGAAACCCGAAGGAGGAAACGTATGTGTTCTAATGCCTGGTGGAGCTCAAGAATCATATTATTGCAAGCCAGGACAATATCAAATAATTTTAAAACAGGTAAGTCGTAAATATATCATTTCTTCTTCTTTAAATAGTCCATGACACAAACTGTGACTTTTCCATTAGCAACATTTTTGGTTAGTGTCTGTCTTTAGCTTTGTCCATCATTTATACGCTTTAGACACTAAGTGAACGCGACACTACACAATACTCTACAACTCTATTTATTTTCAAATTATATGAAATTCACTCAAATTGTTCTCATTTTTATTTTTCTGGTATATTCTTCAAAACATTAGTGATAATAATTAGAGGTTAGGACCGGCAAACGTTGTAAACCAACAAATAAATTTGACGCACCAGCGTCATAACTTTTGATGACGTGAGTCGGCTGTTTTTTTCGACGACATAATCCGTCCATCATCACCCGTATCATGTTATTTATGCAATTAATTTAATGTACAGTCAACCAATATACGATGTTTTTTTTCAGAGAAAAGGTTTTATAAAATTAGCCCTTCGAAACGGTGCCCCTTTGGTACCAGTACTATCCTTCGGGGAAACTGACACTTTCGATCAACTCGAGGGAAGTACCCTAAGAAAAATTCAAGAAAAACTGAGGAAACTCATCGGCTTGGCACCGGCTATACCAATAGGTAGAGGCTTCTTCCAATACTCGTTCGGATTAGTACCTAGAAGGAAACGTATAGTTGTAGTTGGTGAGTAACAACAAAGAATGTTTTTAAGAAAATTATTTTTTATGTTCATTAATAAGGTTTATATGGTTATTCAAAAATCATATCAATAATAATACTAGTATATTAAATTTAAACAATTTTACCATTGTATTCAGAAATAAATAACAGATTGATTTGGATTTTAAAATGGTGGCATGAAAATAAAGACGTAGCTACTGCCCTCGCCATCTATAAAACAATACTGGCAGTAATATTTTCAGTCGTTTTGGAGACCTTCGTTGGTTATATATTGAGAAAGTAAATCCAACAATCTCTCAATCAATCAATAGACTGCAAAATCGGGTTAAGAGAACAGTTAAATATCAAGTTGGCTGTGGTAGTCATTTAATTGAAATTGTTTTCGATTTGTATTATCCTCTCGAAAAATAATTTATCTATAAATATATTTTATTTTAATCAATCGATTTTAAATAATTTAAACTTTATTAACAATCATTATTTCAAATTTCTAGCCGCTAGTAATTACCATAACTCGTTAAATCATGTGTTTACCAATTTATATATAAACAAAAACATGTTATTCTGGTTATAAACTCAACTTTATAAATATTTAAGTAATAAAATAACATACTAATAACCACCTTATTTTCAGTTGGAAACCCCATGGATGTACCAAAAATACCAGAGCCCAGTAGAGAGCAAATAGATGAATATCATTCCCAATTCGTGAAACATTTAGAAGACATGTTTGAAGAGCAAAAGTACAATTATCTAGAAGACCCTGAAAACAAAAAATTAGTTATATTGTAAAGTGATATAACTAGAAATTGATATTTTCATGAAACCGTGGTCCTATAACAAGGACAACGAATTCTGCAATAATAGGGTAAAACCTAAGTTATTTGTAACGTTTTGGTTGCTTAGATTATATAGTTTAGATTTTTCTTTGTTAAGGGGTTGTTAGAATGGATTCAGGATAGTTTCAGAACTCTGTAAAGCAAGGAAACTTGAGTATTCAATAAGTTTTACTTAACTTAATTGTATTCTTATAATTTTTAGAATTAGGTGGTAGAGTAATGTGTACCTTGTAACTAAACTTAAGACTGTTACTTTTTGTTATTTATTATAAAATGCCTAAGTCCTGAATATTATACCTTAATTAAACTGTATTAATATATTTTTCTTTTTCTATCTTATCTATGATTTTCCTAATATATTGTGAAACCAATTATTAATTTTCAATTTATTTATATTGGTATACATCATTGGGAAGATTTATTCATGTTTTTGGTAATTAATTCAACCTGGCATTATAAACAAAAAAAAGTAAGATGGTATGGGGCAATAACCGGTAATGTTTTAGTTACTTGGATTTTCTAGTGTGTTTATATTTTTTGTTATCAGATAGTTAGAATGAACTCAGTATAACTTCAGAACTTTGTAAAGTCAAAAAAATTTGCGTATTCGATAAGGTTTACTTATTAATATTGAATCCTTATAATTTTTAAAATTAGCTTGGTATTATAATGTGTATCTTCTAACTAATCTTAAGACTGTTATTTTTATTGTCATTTATTATAAGAAGCCTAAGTTATCTATATTATAACTTAATTAAATTGTATTAATATATTTTTCTTTTTCTTAATCATCTATGATTTTCCTAATATATTGTGAAACCAATTATTAATTTCAATTTATTTATATTGGTATACATCATTGGGAAGATTTATTCATGTTTTTGGTAATTAATTCAACCTGGCATTATAAACAAAAAAAGTAAGATGGTATGGGGCAATAACCGGTAATGTTTTAGTTACTTGGATTTTCTAGTGTGTTTCTATTTTTTGTTATCAGATAGTTAGAATGAACTCAGTATAACTTCAGAACTTTGTAAAGTCAAAAAAATTTGCGTATTCGATACGGTTTACTTAATAATATTGAATCCTTATAATTTTTAAAATTAGCTTGGTATTATAATGTGTATCTTCTAACTAAACTTAAGACTGTTATTTTTATTGTCATTTATTATAAGAAGCCTAAGTTATCTATACTATAACTTAATTAAATTGTATTAATATTTTTTTTTTCTTAATCATCTATGATTTTCCTAATATATTGTGAAACCAATTATTAATTTCAATTTATTTATATTGGTATACATCATTGGGAAGATTTATTCATTTTTTTGGTAATTAATTCAACCTGGCATTATAAACAAAAAAAGTAAGATGGTATGGGGCAATAACTGGTAATGCTTTAGTTACTTGGATTTTCTAGTGTGTTTCTATTTTTCTATTATCAGATAGTTAGAATGAACTCAGTATAACTTCAGAACTTTGTAAAGTCAAAAAAATTTGCGTATTCGATAAGGTTTACTTATTAATATTGAATCCTTATAATTTTTAAAATTAGCTTGGTATTATAATGTCTATCTTCTAACTAAACTTAAGACTGTTATTTTTATTGTCATTTATTATAAGAAGCCTAAGTTATCTATATTATAACTTAATTAAATTGTATTAATATATTTTTCTTTTTCTTAATCATCTATGATTTTCCTAATATATTGTGAAACCAATTATTAATTTCAATTTATTTATATTGGTATACATCATTGGGAAGATTTATTCATGTTTTTGGTAATTAATTCAACCTGGCATTATAAACAAAAAAAGTAAGATGGTATGGGGCAATAACCGGTAATGTTTTAGTTACTTGGATTTTCTAGTGTGTTTCTATTTTTTGTTATCAGATAGTTAGAATGAACTCAGTATAACTTCAGAACTTTGTAAAGTCAAAAAAATTTGCGCATTCGATACGGTTTACTTAATAATATTGAATCCTTATAATTTTTAAAATTAGCTTGGTATTATAATGTGTATCTTCTAACTAAACTTGAGACTGTTATTTTTATTGTCATTTATTATAAGAAGCCTAAGTTATCTATACTATAACTTAATTAAATTGTATTAATATATTTTTCTTTTTCTTAATCATCTATGATTTTCCCAATATATTGTGAAACCAATTATTAATTTCAATTTATTTATATTGGTATACATCATTGGGAAGATTTATTCATTTTTTTGGTAATTAATTCAACCTGGCATTATAAACAAAAAAAGTAAGATGGTATGGGGCAATAACTGGTAATGTTTTAGTTACTTGGATTTTCTAGTGTGTTTCTATTTTTTGTTATCAGATAGTTAGAATGAACTCAGTATAACTTCAGAACTTTGTAAAGTCAAAAAAATTTGTGTATTCGATAAGGTTTACTTATTAATATTGAATCCTTATAATTTTTAAAATTAGCTTGGTATTATAATGTGTATCTTCTAACTAAACTTAAGACTGTTATTTTTATTGTCATTTATTATAAGAAGCCTAAGTTATCTATATTATAACTTAATTAAATTGTATTAATATATTTTTCTTTTTCTTAATCATCTATGATTTTCCTAATATATTGTGAAACCAATTATTAATTTCAATTTATTTATATTGGTATACATCATTGGGAAGATTTATTCATTTTTTTGGTAATTAATTCAACCTGGCATTATAAACAAAAAAAGTAAGATGGTATGGGGCAATAACTGGTAATGTTTTAGTTACTTGGATTTTCTAGTGTGTTTCTATTTTTTGTTATCAGATAGTTAGAATGAACTCAGTATAACTTCAGAACTTTGTAAAGTCAAAAAAATTTGCGTATTCGATACGGTTTACTTATTAATATTGAATCCTTATAATTTTTAAAATTAGCTTGGTATTATAATGTGTATCTTCTAACTAAACTTAAGACTGTTATTTTTATTGTCATTTATTATAAGAAGCCTAAGTTATCTATATTATAACTTAATTAAATTGTATTAATATATTTTTCTTTTTCTTAATCATCTATGATTTTCCCAATATATTGTGAAACCAATTATTAATTTCAATTTATTTATATTGGTATACATCATTGGGAAGATTTATTCATTTTTTTGGTAATTAATTCAACCTGGCATTATAAACAAAAAAAGTAAGATGGTATGGGGCAATAACTGGTAATGTTTTAGTTACTTGGATTTTCTAGTGTGTTTCTATTTTTCTGTTATCAGATAGTTAGAATGAACTCAGTATAACTTCAGAACTTTGTAAAGTCAAAAAAATTTGCGTATTCGATACGGTTTACTTATTAATATTGAATCCTTATAATTTTTAAAATTAGCTTGGTATTATAATGTGTATCTTCTAACTAAACTTAAGACTGTTATTTTTATTGTCATTTATTATAAGAAGCCTAAGTTATCTATATTATAACTTAATTAAATTGTATTAATATATTTTTCTTTTTCTTAATCATCTATGATTTTCCCAATATATTGTGAAACCAATTATTAATTTCAATTTATTTATATTGGTATACATCATTGGGAAGATTTATTCATTTTTTTGGTAATTAATTCAACCTGGCATTATAAACAAAAAAAGTAAGATGGTATGGGGCAATAACTGGTAATGTTTTAGTTACTTGGATTTTCTAGTGTGTTTCTATTTTTTGTTATCAGATAGTTAGAATGAACTCAGTATAACTTCCGAACTTTGTAAAGTCAAAAAAATTTGCGTATTCGATACGGTTTACTTATTAATATTGAATCCTCATAATTTTTAAAATTAGCTTGGTATTATAATGTGTATCTTCTAACTAAACTTAAGACTGTTATTTTTATTGTCATTTATTATAAGAATATATAAATTTTTCTTTTTCTTAATCATCTATGATTTTCCTAATATATTGTCTCAAAGTAAATATTAATTTACACATTATTTATGTTGAGGTATACCATTGGGAGGATGTATCCATATTTTTGGTTAATACATCAGACAGACAATGCAAAAAAGTAAAAATCATATGGAACAATACCTGGCAAATACAGTAGATAGTGTAGCGCTTTGTCCTTTTTTTTAGTTCTTGCAACTACATTTTCACCGGCTTTCAAGCTTGATGTGGCCGTATTGTCACATTGTAACAACTGTTTGTTTGCTCTATGAAGGTAACTATTGATACACAAACAAATCTCATAAGATGTCATTTAATTACAGCCCCATGGCATTCTTGTTTTTAAGTAATTTTATGTAACATTAGTGGACAGTACAAGTTTATCTAGTGTTCTAGTAGTTCTAGTGTAACATAAACATTCTCGTATAATACTTACAGTTCTTTGTTTTAAAGCAACTGAAATTGTATATTCAACACAATTCTGTTGCGTTATACATATACATCGAATAAAGTAGCGTTATAAAATTCTTTATTTATTTTGACAGTAAACTTGTTTAAATTATTACACGGGGTTTCGAGAACGAACTAACCAACACTGTCAAAAAACGATGACAATTTATTCAAAATTCTGTTGACGTGATGGAAGTATTACTGTCAACTTCAAAATGTCAGCGTGTACAGCAAAGATATCACAAATATGAATAACCTGAAAACAGATTGCATAGGGGTAGAATTTCTTTTTAAAATAATGATAAATAAATAACCTAAACACACATTCTGAAAAAATACGTGTATTTTTAAATGGAATAAAGAACGCGCCCTACATGGTATTGTAAAAAATGAGACAATTATGACATTGAATCTATTTTTTGCAGCATAAAAAATAAGAATGTTTTAATACAATGTAAATGGTTCAAAAATAATGAATAATTTCAGACATAAATCACCATATAAACTAATTTAAAATACACTTGGTATTAATAAATAAACTACTTTAACGTTTTAAATTGATTTGATAACGTTTAAAATCCAAACAAGTACTTAAATTAATGAATTAACTTGAATGTTATTTTTTTTATAGTAAAGTGACCTCCGATGACAGATATATGGCAATGAGATAAAGCATTTTATTAATTGAATGTTTAGTTCAAAATTCTTTAAATATTTTAAAATGGCTGTCGTATAAATATGGTTTTAGAATAATTGTTAAATTGAGTTTATTAATAATATTTGATATAACGATGATACTGTATATAGCTACTCAAAATTATTTTCCCAATCTACAAGGAAGCTATTTAAGAATAGGTCAATTAATTAAGAAGATAATAATACAATACATTTATATATCGGTTAAATATGTAGAAACATTTAACATTTATATAATACTGCAATTAAAACAGGTATTATCTACTTTTATTCATACAAATATACCATCTTGTGCATCCTAATTACATTTGCAAGACGTATTGAGGATTTATAAAAAGTGCATAAATAAGTGTCGTACTTTCAAGAAAAGAGATGCCATCAGTTTAGTAATGTAAAATTATGTGATTTGAAACATTATATTCTAAGATTTGACATGTGTCAACAACATAACCTTTAAGTATTAGGGATTTCATTTTAGTATCACAATTTTTTGTGAAACTAATTATTTTAAGTTTAAGTAAGTTAGGACGTTTTTTAGTTTTGAACTTACATGTAAACTTGGCTTGGACTACGAGCTAGTAAACTTCGGCAATTTCCGCCCCATTTTGCTTCGTTGGCAAGGAATACAACAATTAGAGAGTTACAATCAACAGAATGGCGCAGAATTTTAAAATTAAATATTTAAATTTTTAATAAAAAGTGTATAAATAAATAAACATAAATTTGTACGTATTTCTTTTTTTGCAGTAAAATATATTCTGAGAAAATGAAATTTGTACTAATATCAAAAATTTGAGTTTGAATTTAAAGGGATATATATTAACGTATATAATACAACCATTATAGCTCTTTAACGTTTTATAATTGGGGCAGTCGGTAGGATTCCGAGAGATCATAAGGCTGTTCTCTTTTGAAATCATTTAATTATTTATCATAGAGAGAAAAAAACCTAATATCAACACACCAGTTTGAGCTTGTTAACAAGCATTCAACAATTGAGCAGGTCTACAGAACAACAGATACTATATGTATGCGCAGCCATATTCTTAGATGTAGCACAAGCCTTCGATAAGGTTTGGTATGAAGGCCTTGTTCATAAACTACAGAAAATGTCATCAAAACATTACACCTAACTATTAAAATCGAACATTGCAGCCAGAATTTTTAGAGTTAAACAAGAACAAGTTTACTTTACAATAAAAGAAGCTAAAGAAGGTGTACTACAAGGAGTGTACTGGGGCCAGTACTTTATCTACTCCACCCTTGTGATATACCACAAACGGAGAATATTACGATGGCTACATTTGATGATGATACTGTGATTATAGCTGTCGGAGACAATAGTGAAGAAGCCACACGAAAATTACAACAGGCAAGTGACAATATAAATAATTAGACACAGGCTTGGAAAATAAAAATATACGAAAGTAAATCTGTGCATGTTCACTTCACCTACAATCTGGCCGTACAAGCACCAATAACATTAAATGTTACTATCATTCCATATAGCAACAACGCTAAATATCTCGGAATGAATCTTGATGCAAAACTTCGCTGGAAGGAACATATAAAGAAGAAAAGAAAAGAACTGGAGTTGAAATATAAGAAAATGTATTGACTAATTGGAAGAACATCACAATTATCAGTATATAATAAATTGATAATATATAAGCAAGTACTGAAACCAATATGTCCTGCAAAGAGTCACATAAACAAAACACAAATTTTTCAGAACAAAGTCCTGAAAAGTATTGTGGGTGCACCCAAATACTACAGGACTGACTACTTACATAGAGACCTTCAGATACACACAGTCAGTCAAGAAATCAAGAGAATTGCAAGGGGGCATGAGGAAAGACTCCATTCTCATGAGAATATTGAAGTATTGCAACTTTTGGATACCACCAGAGCAGGACTCAGACAAGTTGACAATCGTTTCGCAGTTACTCGAACCATTCTTTGTTGTGGCTTTCTAAACAACTCCATAAAAGCATAACAACGGGACCACCTCTGAAGTCCTCTTTCGAATAAAGAAATAATTTTGAAAATCGGTCCATCATTGACAGAAAAATCTGGGAACATACATAATAAAAAAAAATATACAGTCGAACATAGAACCTCCTCCACCTTTTTGAAGTCGCTTGACAAACCAAAACGATATTAAGTGTTAATATGACAATTTAAACGTCGTTCTTGGTGGCTAATCGTTTTCCCACCACGTTCGATCGCCGCTCAGACAAAGATAGAAACGTGTCATCAATTACGTAACCGCCGTGGTCTAATCCAGCCTCCCTCGCCGGCCGAGTCGTGGCAGCGTCGCGACGCCCCGATCCTTTCCAGCTCAGTCAGCGGTCGACGTCGTGTAGCGGCTGCAGCATGCTGAGGTGGCTGCTCCTAGTGGCGCTGGTGGCGGCCAAGCGTAGCCCCCCGCAGCACCAGGAATCTGTCATCGAAGAGGTCACGGCCAAACAGCTCGATCGCGTCCTCCAAGAAAAGGGATATGTCGCGGTCTTCTGGTGTAAGTAGAGCCTCCTCCTCTTCTTCTTCCTCTTCGCGGCATACAACCAGCGTCTCGCCGAAGTGCCCTCAAGCGCGTGTGATATCGAATCAGTGACGAAATGGAAAGGGAATCAGTGCGTAAGGTGCATCAGTGCAGTGGCTAAAATAACACCACGAGCTGTATTTGAATCATCAGACACCAACATCGTTTTTACAGCACCCCAAAAAAATTTTTCTTTCGGTTCAAAACGCGGAAATTGTGCATATATTATTGAAATGTTACATTCACAACCCGTGAGTATTATCCTGTCACACCACCACCGTCTGGATCAACCGTCATTGTGAGCTTGGAGCTAAATTAGAAAAAAATTACGGTTAGACTTTAAAAAAAGAAAAAATAGGACAGAAATACGGAAAAAACTTGCTTGTCCGAATACGCAAAGGCCAAAAATAAATTATTTGCGTAAGTCAGCGACGGTAAAAGGTTTCCAGAACTCTTCATCAGCCTATATACTTCCGATCCGAAAAAAATGAAATCTACCGAGAAGAAACTGTCCTCATCGTCCTGGCAGCGTTATTCCATCGACATAAACCTGAGCCGATCTCGGATTTCCCGAATAAAACATACGGTTAAAATAACCGGGTAAACAAAACCTTGCGGCTCATACATTGCCTCATTTGGTCGCGGTGTTATATGTCCTCCCGCATCAAAATGTTGGGATTCAGTGATGCAATCTGAAAATGAGTAAAATTCTCTGCCAGAACGTAGAGATGTGGCGGGTTTGAGTTTAAATGTGCGAGAGGCGAGCGAATTCGCACGGCAACGTTGCCGTTGTTACCGATTTTAGTATCCCCGCAATAAATATATATTTGTCGTTTATATTAGGGTTAGGGTTAACAAAAACAAGAAATACGATGCACAATATGGTTTCAAAGTATTCAAAATAACGATATGGTTTCCATTTTATCACTGATAAACAATATTACACCCAGCAAAACGCTTAATAACACAAACTAACATATAGTAATAGTGAAACATTATTTCTACTAATCTTATTAATAACTAGTTCGAGGTAAATAAACTAACACACTAAAATAGAGGGAAATATTATTTGTATTTATTTTATGGCGCGTTTACAATGTTCGTAAGTAATTAATAATAATCTTAATATCACCTATATTAAAGAAAATGTTCTATTTAACTACCATTAATGATTATAGATTCTGTCCTAGACTTTATTTATTTTAATCTGTGAAATTCTAATAATGCTAAAATAGTTACTTGATAGCAAAACACAAACATAAATAAGAAAAAGTAAAAGTAATGTTTATTTTTTACCTAAGACTGTTTGTAATAACATTGCACTGATTTTAGGGGTGAGGATTGGAATGTGACTCATTTTGTGACTCAAGGAACAGTCGTAATCATATGGCTTTTACTGTCCATCTATCAAAGTTGCATTCAACGTCAGCAGTATGCTCTAAATAACTACATAAAAGCATAATATTGATCCAAAATTGAAAAATCATTGTGCCACATCAAAAACATTGTTGAATGTCTACTTCTTAACCAATAGGCTACTGTTGTAGCCACAGGACTTGATGATCCTGATCAATGTCTTATTTTCGTCTTAGTTGATTTCGGGAAACAACAAATTTCTCATAAATGAAGCATTAAAATCGATGTTCCAGTGGATGATCCACTTCCTGGGTGATATTATTTTTATTTTGTTCCCATCTAGTTCTTAACAATTTTCGCAGATGCCTTATGTATGGTCATAATTGTATGGTCGGCAAGGACAGTGATCTCAGTCTCGCCAGTAACCAAACTGGGTAAGACCGGATGTCTTCTTGGATGATTTATAAGTTGGTTACTGGCAAATCGGTTTCAATAGGACCGTGGTTCAGAGACCACGTTAAACAGTATGTCCAATTCAAATAACCTCAAGTTGGTAAAAAGGACATTCTAAAATATAACGAAAAAAATATTGAAAGGGGATTAGGAAGGATCTTGTCGGTTCTTTTATTTCACTACATAGGGGAGAAGAACCAATAAGGGGTCTTCAACTGAAGAGGCAACAGGTGCTTTGTCGAGTTCCTTCTGATTTAACGGAGTCAGTGGCAACGTCGCAAAACTTTTCGATATTTAAAAATAAACCGGGAGATATCTGGTTGATCCCGTTCAGCCAAAGCCAAAGCATAATTGAGACTTTAAAAATAAAACAACTGCTTGTCGGTTTAGCGTGTGTAATGCCTTATTCATTTTTAACTTACATCTCGACTTTATAATCTCTAGGGGGGACTGTCATGGTGAAATATTTATCGGAAATGATTTAGTGAAATTAAATCACCATTTCTAGCATATATTGGTTGAATTACATAGATAAATAGATTGTATTCATAAATGTCTTATTAAAGCTTTTACATTTTAAGAAAATAATACCATGTATTTATTTATTATCTCGTTGAATATTTAATGTTCATTAAAATGCTAAGCTAACAATTAAAGGAACAAAAAATCGTCTAGTAAAATACTTTCCCATTGCCCGGTTTTAAATTATTAGATCTTTTATCTATAGAATAGTTGGTATAAATCCAAAAATTCGCAGATAATGTATAATGTCCCACGCGTTCTGGCAAAGGTTTCGATCTTTACACATTTTCAAACTCCGCTCTTAATGATTTATGCTATTGTATTTTTAAATTCACCTGTATCTTGCCGCTAAATATTCCTTAAGTAATAGAATTATAGCCGAAACATCGAATATTGATATTTGTAAAGTGTATTCGATGATATACACAAGCAAAATTCTTAATTCCATATCAGAATATTAGATAAACGCGTTTAATAACGGAGATATCGATTTCATTACAGAACTTGTTGGGTAAAAAGTAAATTCGGTTTTTCCTAAAAAATGGCTTGAAGCTCGCATGTTTTCGTTAATACTTATTTAACAACACCATAATATAGTAGCTTTTCCATAGCTGCGCTTCGAAAATTGAGATTCCAGGTCTTTTTCTTCATATATTGCAGTTTGGAAACATTTATATAAATTGAATACCCAAAAAGCTCCATACTTGATCTTCATATGAATTAACAATGAAAAATGCAATAAACCAAGTTTCCATGTGGATCTCTACTGAAACTAAACAAAATCGAGCTAGTTTTGACAGAAATTATGGTGAAAATTGTGATCAAAACTTTACAAACAGTTCTAAAGCCCCTATTGACGGCAAAGAAGGTGATGGCCTGATTGAAATAAGTTCATTATGGGCTGTTTGAAGCTTACCTTAACATCGATTCCTTGCTACCAAGAACTAATACAATTAAAGTAAACCATTCAAAAACGATCAAAATGAATTAACAGGGAAGGTGTAGTTTTCCATCATAGGAACGTAAAAGTATAAGCAATTTTTGAGGCATCCACCGTATAACACAAACCCTGCTCCATCTAATTACCATTTATTCCGGTCTATGTAAAATTTACGTATAAAGCTGACAAAAGAAGATGCGACTTATTGAACAGCGATACGATGCGACACTGGGGGTTTTTATCTATTAGAAAACAGCCACCCCGTCTCACTCATTCAGGTAGTTTTAAAACAGGTGGCCCTTTCACATGGCCGCGATAGTCAGAGACAGTCAGATTACATAACGTATATTTAGTTTGAAAGACGTGAAAACAATGGAAATAACTTTTCCCCGTTATACTAGAAGACAATGTCCAAATGAATTGTGCTTCTCATATTTCCTTTTTCGACGTCATCAAATATTGTAAAATTTATCATTCTCTAAAAATATTTCATAGATAGCGATACAAAATCTGTTTTTCGTTTATCTCTGTTCTTAGCTGTGTGAATCAGTCATTGTTTATGCCGTACCAAATATTAAGGAATAACAATAAAACAAATGGCAGGCTAACTGGCGGTGGAAAAATATCTGGAGGTGCTCCAAGTGATGTTTTACAGAGCATCGTCATTAATTTCCTACGTAAACCACTGATCACTGGATTATGATGTCGGATTGACGTTTGATAGTATCAAAAAAACGGCAGAGTTATCTATTTAACGCAAATAACATGTGTTTAATTCTACTTTATCCGTCAGCTTACCATCATCTAAGAGTTCAATCCTAACCGCAACTAAATATTTAGGGATGGCTCTAAATCGTCTAATGTCCCAGACAGATAACTGATATTATCTTACACTCTATTATTACTTTTATTTATGCTATCTATATGTCTAACAATAATTAAATTAATGTATTTTAATGATCCATTGCTACTTCTTCTAGGAGATTTATATGTTATAGGTTTCACGACTTCCTCTTGGTTACTAGAGTTTGTAAATTGACCCTTTATATGCTGATAGCTCTTGTAAATAAAAGTAATAAACTGCTCTTTAGCTTATTGAATTTATCAAATAAGATTTTAATTTTTATTATGAAATATGTTCTGTATGTTTGTAGGATCCGCAGTTTGTTGATTCTTTTTCGATTTTGTCTTCCCATTGACTAGTTATCGTATCTCTTCTGAATACACCTTTAATGATGTCTTCATGAAGTATTCAACTTCTTCTGGCTTGGACAATGGTGTAGAGATGGTGACTCTATTGTAATCAATATTTGTCGGTAAAAAGGGTTATAGCTGTCTATTTTAATATATTTTCTCTTGAGGTTAACATAATGACTGAAAGCTCTCTTCTAATTATATTAAAGTAGTTTTCTTATAATAAAAAATCTAATAAATCACACATTTTAAATATATTAATAAACCAATAGGCTGGATTACTTGTTGAATGGTTATTATAGCTTCTTACTTGAGTTTCTTGTCTTCTTTTTTTACCTTTTGTTGTGGTTAATATCTGCAATCTATATGTTTACAATTAAAGCTTCATCCAACGACAAATATTTCTCCCAAGTGGTTGTGTGTGATATGATATTCTCGTTTTTTCACGAAATATTTTGGTGGGCAGTATGCTGTCCAATTTTTAGTTTTAAATTTCACTGTCTTTGTTCAAATTACTCTTAACAAAGTAGACGCTTGCTTTACGTGAAAATCTTCATAGTGATATTTTCTTTTTCATATTGTAATTTTTACAAATTTCATAAAAAAATTGCATTGAACTTTTAGCTGTACTCAATTTAATTCCTTATTTTTCAGATACAAGAAGCTGTACAACATGCGACAAAGTTCTCGAAGAGTTAGAACAAATAGACGATGATACAGACTCCTTTGGGGTAGATTTCGTGAAGATTAACGACAAACGAGTAGCCAAGCAGTATGGAATTACCAAATTCCCCGCCCTCACTTATTTCAGAGAGAAACAACCGATCATTTATGAAGGTAAGTACATTTAAATATTTTTCTATTTGGAACATGCTATAGCTTGTTCAACAAAACAACCTATACACGTCATAGGTGATACCAATTTCAATTTGTAGAAACGTAAAATTCATTTAAAACTCGAAGCGAATTGTTCTCTCTAATTGTATGCTAATTGAAAAGAGTTAGATTGCTGTCTGATGTATGTAACGCCGAATACAATAACCGGATTAGTCTATATGTTGCCAAATGTCTGCAAAATTCTGCAAAATATTAGTGTGATAATTGGAGGTTATAAAACGACAAATATTGTAAACCAGAAGTCAAATTTGAAGCGGCAACATTGCAACGTGGTGAAGTAATACATTTTGACATGACGCGCATCGACTGCCTTATTGAACGGGCTACATAACTTTAAGCTTTTTAAATATATATGTTCATACATATAATGTTCCTACTTATATAACGACAAATTGTGTCATTTTTTTATTCACACTTCGTGTGATATCTGATATTAAAACTGATTATACATTTTAATATAATGCGTATCTACTATCTACTCCAACCTACTATAAAGATTGATATTTTTCTAACATCATTTTAGAGTATAAAATGTGACTTTGTGGTTTAATGCAGTAAAATGACTAGACAAAAGTTGTGAATAAAAGGGATCAACGAAAAAAACTCGGTACTAAACAAAGGTACCTAAATTATTTTAACGTGAGTGCCCAACATTTGCTTGACATTGAAATTCTTGTAGTTTCTATAGAGTTGACTAATATATTCGAATATATATAGATTTTTTTCACCATCCTATGATGGCTTGTTGTTTTGTTCAACATAAGAAAGGTACTTGCACATCTAATGCATTTATTTTTATTACAACTTGAAGATATTTGAATGTATCTTCAAGAGTTTGAGTTTATCGGTAATGTGGGTCATCCTTGAATGAAAATTGGGATGAGTGTGAGAGAGAGAGAGAGATAGCGAAAGCTCCCGGTGCGTGGGCTATTTATAAAATTTCCACCTCGGTGGTTCCTAACCCGTCTAAAAATATCACAATTTATTTCTTGCAAAGAATAGAGAACATTTGTGCTTTATTTTTCATGCATTCTTTTAACTTGTTTGGGACTATGTAAATATTCACTTCCAATTAGCAAAAACAGATCGATGAAAACAATTATCTTATTATCTTGCTACAGTTTTATATATTCATAACTTGTAATAGGTTGCTCTAAAATTTTGTTGTTTATAAAAAATGGCACTATTACGCACTTTATATTTTATAAAGAAGCTTTCTGTATCCGTTGTTTTATGTTTACGGCACACTTTTTACCTTTTTGATACACTAGTGCTATATTTTCCTCTCTCCAGTTTACATGCAACTTTTTTCATTTCTTCGGACACAAACATCGTTCTTATCTTCTATGTGTGATTTTGATTACATTATTTTTCTTCCATGTTGATTTCTCAGCCTTTTTTGACATTTGTATTCATCGTTCAACAATTCTCTTTTTGTGTTTTTTGACCCACATCGATACAAAATTAGGGATGTTAAGTTAAAATTTGGTATCATTCATATGTCAGGTCAGGATTTAGAGCAGATGTACCATTAACTTTATCTAACTCAGCTTTGATCGGACTCGATGTTAATAGCTTTACTGCTATACTATATATATATATATATATATATATATATATATATATATATATATATATATATATATATATAATTACTTACTATATAGTATACAAAATAAATGTAAGATTATTAGGAGGCAAAAGTATTAATATAAACAACTGTTAAATCCCATGGTTTTAACATTTCTACACAAAATAACAGTTTTTCATTAAGTATCTTCAATTTATTTAGGGTATATAGATGCTAATCACTTTCGCTTTATGACTCATTACTTTTGTTGTTTGATTTGAGAAAACCTGTTACCGAAGCCCATCAAACACTTTTAGAAACATATGGCGATGCTGCCCGGCCATAAATAAATTAGCCGTTTCTGTTTGAACGATTTAAAAGTGACGATAATGTGACGTGAAAACTTTAAAATAATTAGTGGCAAGACTTATTAAACAAAACTCACAAAGAACATTCATACAGAGTTGATCAATCAACTATTTCTAGGCGTTTATACACGATATCATTTCAAACCATTTCGACATCGCGGTTTCACTGCTTGTCGTGCAAAAAAAGAATAATTCTGTGACGTATTGTGAGTGACGATGAAAACTAGATGTACTACTACTATTCCAAGCGTAAAAAGTCATGGGTTAGTCAAGGAGAGCCATCCATATCGACATCGAAGCAGAATATACATGGCCAAAAAGTCTTGAAGCTATAGATATGATGGGATCAGCAAGTTGTAGTGTATTATGGAGTGCTAAAACCGAATGAAGCTGTTACTATAGATACCTATGTCTATCGACATCAATTGAACAAATTGAACCACGCACTATTACAAAAAAAGGATTATCAATATCTGGTAATAAAAGTCAACATCTTACGTGATCACGCTCGACCGCATTTTGAAAGAATTGTGAAGCATATATTGTTGCTCCTGGAATTGTACAGTGAATGGGTACTCACTGTACTCACCAAGCATAGCACTAGCACACTATCACTTGTTCAGATCAGCAGCATACCTTTGTTGGTACATGATTTCTAAATCATAAAGGAGTCCGAAAATAGATCGGTGATTAGAGTGCTGCCAAATCATCGTCTTAATGGAAAGTATTTTAATTAATACACATTAAACCAAGTTTTCTCAATAAGGTATTTTTAAGTGAAAAGATGACTAGAATACATACAAAAAGGGCTGAGTTAAATGGCAATAGGTAAATATCTTCTATAAACACACTCAATTTTTTGTTGAAATTTTTAATCTCAATGCGTATGTTTAATGCTATGGTACATTATGGTTAAATATGATCGAAATAATTGCAACATATCTTATATTATTATGTTTAAGTAAGTTTTATCAATTTTTTACAAAGTTAAACTAAAAAAAATGTCAGAAAAACAAGAAATAGTAATAACTATAGTCTGTTCAAAGTTATTTTATACACAAGTCATTTAAATTTGTGACATCAAAACGTCGCAATGTTGCCGCATCAACTCTGAGTTTTAGTTCAGTTTGGCTTTGACATACAACAACATACTAATCTAAATAAAATAATTGAACAAACATTTTATCAAATATAATTTATTATAAAATTGTAATACATCTAAAAACTACAGTTAATTATACAGCCACAATATTATCCAATATATAGCCTCTTATCACCTCTTACATTTCAAAAGTTTTGCATACGTTTGAAACCAGACGATTTTGACAGGCTCATTCGTTTGCATGTTCGAACTAATCAGATAGCATTGTCTCTTTTTAACTAGAACAAAATGAGAAGAAAAATATTGTCTGATTCTATGTAAACGAATTTACAAATTGCGACAGGAAATACATTAAACATCTTAATGACGTTTGTACAAAAAAACTTTGAATATACTATATCTAGATTATTTAAGGAAATATTAATTTAAGAAACAAAAACAGTAAAAACTTATACTTAAACTTACTTAAACTAATTTAATTCAATATGATTAAATATAAATTTACAATATTCGTAGAAACTAATAAATAACCGAATAAAAACTGAACAATTTTCATAGTCAAGGGTGAAGCGTCCATCTAGTTAAAACTCAATATATTTATTTGACTGAAAGAAATAATATTTTTCGCGAGAAGAAAAATTCGAAAACATCTTTAACTATTCTAATTAATCGCATTTCTGTTATTGTAAAATCGAGTGCGAAATTTATATCATTCAATATCGTTTGTACTATGAAAAACGACCAACAAATGTTCGCCATATATTACGCAAAAATTTGTTGGTTTTATGTTTAAATAAATAAATCCCAATCTATTTGAAATGAAAATAACTTTATAGTTTACTGCGTTGTTTTATGAGAATATTGATATCGATATAAGGTTGGAGAAAAAGGGTTTTTTTTTCTAATAAATGCTTTTAAAGTCATATATCACTTGTAATACGTATTCAATGAAGTCATATTATACACCCTATAGAATATTTTAGATAAAAGGGTTGGGTCATCAAAAGTTATTGCGTTTGAAAATGGAGATTCTAAAAGGTTGTTTTTGTCATATTTTGCATTTTTGTCAGTGTTCATAATTGTAGTGCTCGTTTTCATTTCAAAAATGTTAATGTTAAAGAAACACTTTGCTTTTAGTCGCTCAGTTGGTGAAAATGTCGTTGAAATTCTTAAATTTTTTTTTTCGAATATGTCCATAAGAGAATTTTTCAAATTATTTAAAATTTTTCTTGAAGATTTAATTGTTTCAGTGATGCTGCATTTAGAAGTTTTTTTTCTTTGAAAAACGCATTTTTCTCAACTTGTAATGAACCAATTTACTTGAAATCTGGTGAATCCTTGCCTATACATTAATCTATCGTATCGTATAAAATTACATCAAAAATGGATACAATAAATTATTAATTGATATAAGAAATAAAATATAGATTTTTACTTTTTTTTTAAAGAATCGGAAATACCTAAAAAATGATAAGAAAGTTTATCGTTTTCTCAAACTGCGGTAAAATAAAAAATCATTAATAGTACCAAAGTACGCTCAATGATCAATATAACTGAAAACTTAAGCTTGCTTATCAATACAACAAAAAAAAAATCATGACAATAGCACCACACACACCCAAAATTTCAAAATTTCCTTTATTTTTTAACACATTTGTATTGTGCTGTCTTGGCAAACCTATTTTTTCTATAAACTAAGTCTTTTCTCGAGATGATCCACATTAGCAGCTAATTCAAAATCAGTTCGAAGGAAATTAATATCCAAAATGACGCAAGAATTGGTTTGTCACACTACAAATTAAAATTTTTATTTAATATGAGTGTATTTCAAGGAAATCGAAATTTGCATCACAATCATTAGAGCCGTTTCCCAGACCGTCTTGGAATATAGAAGATTTTTTCATTTAATAGAATAGGACATATACAATTTTATTAAGATATTAAGGTATAGTGATCATTGACCTAAAAATCAGCAAAATTATTAAAAACCGTAAACTGATGGCACATATAAAAATACTGTATTCTTGATATATAATCATGGCCCACTATAAATAGAATAAACACGCTGAACAAACGTGAACCAATAGACGTACTATGTGAATATGAGATATAAGAAAAAAATGTCAAATTTAATTCAGTTTTATAGAGCTTTGAAGTTTATATAGCAAAATAATGTATAGAAATTAAAAGTAAAAAAACATCTCAAGATTTTCGTAGTATAAATAATTCATTACTTACAGTATGGACGGTTGTATAACATTAATATAGTTATTTAATTATATTGACTTAAATTCATACATAAAAAAAATGAGGGAGTGTTTAATATTTAGAATTATTTAATTCAGATTAGAATATATCGTCATATAATACTTAAAACAAACGATATATATTATAAATAACAACAAAACTAACATATAATATAAAATATAATGTCGAAATATGATGCTGAAAATACAAACTATTTTCTGTTTGATTAAACGTTGTCGGAGTACTTAGTTATAATTAACGATAATCTGTTTCCAGGGGACTTGATGGACGAAGAAAATGTTTTAGACTTCCTTACCAGTTTAGAAGCCATGGATTTACCCGACAGAATAGAAGAAGTTAACGCTAAAATCCTAGAAAAGATAGTACAAGAAACCGATTTTGTTGCCGTACTATTTTGTAAGTATAAACTGTGTTTTGGATTAACGTATTTGCATATCTCTCATCTTAATACGAATTATTTATCGATAATAATCAGTATTAATTTTTTTCTATTAAAAATACATAAACTGCTTTAGGGTCAGCATTAATAACTTCAATAACTCAAATATACTCACGATAGGTGGTACAAGTCACAAAACAAACAATCAGGAGAAAATCAGGAAAAGATTCCGCTTGTACTTGATTAAACTATCTCACCTGCTATGTTCACGATATGTACTAGAGTATGATAAAAAGTTCTCAGCCTGAAAGAGTGCTATTTTAGTCAAAAATTGCTTTATTTTTCTACGTAATTTATCTACTACAACTACAATATATCTAACCCCCATACGACAGCATTCAGTCAAGTGTTAACTCAAGTTTGCAAATCTATAGTTAGTTTCACTATCTATTCTTTCGCCGGGTCCTCGTGCCCAATAACGGCTGCCCGATCAGCGGGTACCATATCCCCAACTTTAATGCAGTAGCAGTAGCGATCCGCAGGGGTCAACTGTAAGGCGGTTTCGGTTTAGTGTATTGGTAAGCCCAGAGGCAGTCTCACATAACCAGGTCCAACTTGTCACTCCAGGGCAAGTTTCCGCGACAGGTATGCGTCGAGGCATTCCACTGCCTGGTTTTAGACCAGAACAAAAACAAATATATTTGATCGAATCAGCGTTTCTTCAACATTAAAATATTCATCTATGACTACCTTAACTTCCTCATTATATACGAAGCGCTTAAAGTTTGAGAACAGATTGGAAGACTGAGGATACCAAATCAGAAGATTACGGGAATCATATACCCAAAATACGTTGACTATAATATTTCCCACTCTTGCTATCAATTTCCTTTTCTTTGACGCTAAACTACCGTATTCCACCCATCGCTTTTACTCCTGATTTATGATGACAAATAGCCACCCAAACTCGGTAGGATCCCCAATGAATCGGTGCAAAGATTGCTGGGATGAGAGCTTTCGCATTCCTAATAATTTGTACAAGATATTTCGCAACCTTTAATCTCTCCAATCTTCGCAATCTTGTTACCATCTCTTTGCCAGACTGAGAACTTTTCATCCTACGCTGGTAGTATCATCTGTTATTCGTTCCAACTAGTTCTGAATTGATTTTTCTATATAACATTTTTTTAATATGAAGAATCTCGTTTAAAAAACGAAGTTAGAAGAATACTAGAAGTTTTTAAAATTAAATATCCAATCATTACTCCTTTATATTCATCTTTGGATTAATAGCATTTTAAATTCATGGTAAAAACATTATACAATTTTACTCTTTCAAAAATGTTCAGTAGGAGAACTAAATCTGCAGTACAAACAAAACACATTGAACAGTTTTCAGACTTACATAAAATAACATAATAATAAAATACTAGGTTGTTCAATAAGTCATGTCGTTAGATAAGCAAAACGCACATTTAGGGTTAGAAAGATATTTTATTTTAACTGTGAATCTTAATAGATTTGTCATAACCATTTTGTTCAATTAAAATCGTTGATTGAATTATTTGGGATATGAGAATATCCAGAAATTAAAGGGAGCTAAATATAGCGAATAATTACAAATTTGGAGTTAATCCTCAAGATTACTGGAGATGAATATCTCTGGAACCACGTTCTAAAATATTGCTTTGATTCAAGATCATTCTTAATAATAAAATTTCTTGTTATTGAATTTATTGTTATTATGTTATTATATATATTGTTACTAGTCATTGCCGACTAATCTAAAATTTATCTATACAATAGTTTAAATCTTGGTATATAACACGTCAATTGAAAAGTCCCCGGCCTACAATAGTAAAACACAATTTTTTGCCAAAATTAGTTTTTTTATTCAACATAATTCCCATCAAGGGTGATACATTAATTATAGCGACCCTCCAACCTTTCGATACCATTTTTATAATACGATTTGTCCTTTGCTTCAAAATAGGCCTCAGTTTCGGCGATCACTTTTTCATTCGTAAGCAATTTCTTTCCAGCCAGCATTCTTTTGAGGTCTGAGAAAAGGAAATAGTCGCTGGGGGCCAGATCTGGAGAATACAGTGGATAAGAGAGCAATTCGAAGCCCAATTAATTGATTTTTGCCATCGATTTTACTGACTTGTGACACGGTGTATTGTCTTGGTGAAGCAGCACTTTCTTTTCCTTCAAATGCAGCCGTTTTTCGTCGATTTCGTCCTTCAAACGATCCAATAACGCTATGTAATAGTCGCTGTTGATGGTCTTTCCTTTTTCAAGGTAGTCAATGAAAATTATTCCATGCGCATCCCAAAATACAGGCGCTATAAGCTTGCCAGCCGACAGTTGCGTTTTCCCACGTTTTGGAGCGGGTTCATCGTGTGCAGTATACTCGGATGACTGTCGATTGGACTTCGGAGTGAAATGATGGAGCCATGTTTCATCCATTGTCACATATCGACGAAAAACTCGAGTTTATTATGCTTGATGATCTTCAAATACTGCTCCGAATTATCAACTCGTCGTTGTTTTTGGTCAAAAGTGAGCTCGCGAAGCAACCACTTTGCACAGAGCTTTCTCATATCCATATATTCGTGAATGATATGATGTACACGTTCCGTTGATATCTTTGGAGTATCTGCTATTTCATTCAATTTCAATTTATGGTCGTTCAAAATCATTTCGTAGATTTTTTAATATTTTCGTTGGTAACAACCTCTTTTAGCCGTCCACTGCGTTCACCGTCTTCGGCGCTCATTTCACCATGTCTAAGCTTAGCATACCAATCCTTGATGATTGATTTTCCTGGGGCAGTGTCCGGAAACTCGGCATCAAGTCAAGGTTTTGCTTCAACTGTATTTTTTCCCTTCAAAAAGCAATATTTTATCAACACGAGAAATTCCTTTTTATCAATTTTTTTCACAATAACAAAAGTTGCTTCACTCAAAATGCTATAATTCACAAACTAATGATCCGACACTATTAACATGAATATTGAGTTAAATGTACAATAAAACTGCTGTTTGATCATAAGTCTCCAAAAAGGTAGTCACAAAGAAAGAATTGCGTTTCCCGTCACTATATAATCCAGATCTCGTCTCCAGTAACTACTGGCTTCTTCAGACCTCAAAAAAAAGTTCCAGTGGAAAATATTGGTTCAAATACTTTGGTTATGTACTTTTGTTTTGATTTACGTTAAATTATCTATAACTGGGGAGATAACAAATATACAAATATCATATTTTTTTAACACAAGGCTTATTGGACAACCTATAAGATGTTCCTCAGTTATTCATCATTTTATATAACAAACAATAGTTATAACTAAACATACAGTATGGTTTAATCAAAATTCTAATCTTTATTTTTGGTTTGAATAGTAACTAATATAGTTTATGACACATTTATACCATAGGTCCAGACGCCGAAACATGTCAGAAAGCTGGAACCAGTAAGTAGACGTAAACACATACATGATTCCTCGTGGTTTAATGGTTTCACTGATTTTCAACACCCTCCCTTGAACTTGAAATGGTGTAACTTCACTTAATCTTTTAATTTATGTTTACTATTTCACCCACTAATTTCACTCTTCTTTTACGATCTTCTGCTTCTGGTTTATTTGCACCTATTTCTGATTTTCACTAATAAGTTTTAATAATTTTATTCTTCGAGTAGTTTAAAATTATGTAGGTTCTTTTTTCCAAACCCAATTTAACAATGCCAGTATTTTTTTACATTTTAAATTCAAAACGAACTCGATAGATATTTTAATAACGAGAAACTCTATAGATGACCTGTTCTATCTGATTATTTTCTCTAATACTACTCAGTAAGAGAACTTTACATGTGATATTTTGAAAATACTACATTGTATTAAATCTGAAACAAAAAGTGAATAATTAAATATTATTAGAAACAATTAATGGAGAATTATGAAACTGTATAAAAATATACTAATTAATAAATATCTTACCAATAATAAAATAAGAAAATAATTGCCCTAAATTTGAACAGTCATATGGAAATACTTTTAACTGATAATAATCAATCTTAATGTTCTTCTTATAGTAGATGTATTTTTTATAAATTATAAAGTAGCTTACAAGGTGTTATAAATGTAAAAATATATTTACAATGCAATGCCACAGAAAGTGTAGTAACAATTATGTTTATAACCGTAACGAAAATATCTAAAATGGATCACAAGGCATAACATTGTTAATAATATAATTTGTGCTGGTGTTAAAATAATGCTAATATTGTTGACAATAAGCGTTGGGCGATTTAAAAACATCTCATAGAGTTTATTTCCAATTGCCATAGCGAAAGCTTGTGTAAAATCGTTACATGAACATACATGCAGAAAATAATATAAAATATTACTAAATTCTCCTATATTTATATGCGAAAAAATGTTTAATGTTTTATTGAATTTATTGATAAATACATTAAAACTTACAACTACGAAATCATTTGTTGAGCAAAAAAGGCACTTTTCCTGTGTTCTCTATATTTTGAAATTGATAGAAAAATCATGATTCAAATAGGACTTATATTATAAAAAAAAAGTTCTTTCATTGATAGAGAAGACACATTATTTTTTCAAAATTAATATGCATATATCTGTTTTTATTTGACAGCTGAATATACCATTCGACAAAGGTTTTTTTATATAAATAACTTAACCGTACACACTAAACAAAAAAAACGAAATTACTTATTGTCCAACTTAATAAAACAGTGTTATCGAAATTGAACTATAGCTCTGCGTTTATTACTCTATATTACTTTCAAAAGAAAGGCTTTATTCCATAACCATATAGAGAAATTTTCTTCTTCTTGAAAGATTTCCTTCTTAGTAAATTAATTAAGGTATATTGAAAGGGAATCATTATTCTACATGGGTAACGCTTAAAATATAGTTAAAAATTACCACATTGTGAATGTTATTTAATTAAAAGCTTTTCTTTCTTATTTGGGTGCTATATCATAATAATACATTGAGAAGAACCATATGTCTCTCGCGTAAAAGCTTATTTAAAGTGTAAAATTTAAAGGCCATAAAAATCTAAATATACCTGACTTGCATCTTAGTAACCTTATCCACGTTTAGGAATTACGTGCCAAGAATATTTCATTTCGATTATAAAATAGATATATTTCGAAATAAAAACTCCAAATCAGAGATAATGTTGCCTCGACTTACAGAAAAACGTATTAGTCATTTATAATAATACAATTTTTATATATTTCATCAACATCACCATTTTCAGACCATTTTTTTAAATTAATTACACATTACGTTAGATATGTACAATCTTAATTTAAAAATTAATGTATTACTATTATTAATATAATAATAATGTATGATTAATAAATACATCAGTATGTATTTCCCAAATTAAAATAAAATTAATAACTTAAGCTAAAGTTAAGAATACACTTATAAATTATATAAGTTCGTGTGGTTTGGTTCGCTTCAATGTTCTGATTTCCTACCTGTTGTCCAGTAACTGTATTGCTTCCACGTTGCTCTGATTTAGCAACCTTATTTCATTAACTGATTCTGCTTAAGGAATCGGGCATCCGTCAAGTGATATAATTAGGTTTTTGTCATTTCGTCGCACAATCAAAAATAGAAAACCAATTCTGATACTGGCGTTCACTTAAGTACTCATCACCATAGACACCACAAATTTTTGATAAGCTTTCGCTGAGTTATTTCTATTTGGCAATTAAAAAAGCAAAATATGACAAAGACTATTCTCTGATCTGGATTGAAAATTTGCATTTTCAAAAAGCAATACGTTTCGACTGAGTGAAAATATGACGTTACATTTTATCTAAAATATTCTATGGGCTGCTACCCCAGGCGCTATAACATAGTTTTACTGAATAAGTATTACTAGAAATATATGTGGCTTTCTAGTCATCAGGAAACCCCGATTTTTTTTCTCAATGTTATATCTTAATATAAGTTAATGAAAGTATGACGCTACTTTTATATCTAAAATGCTCTATTGGCTGTTACGCTTCAAAGGAGTTATTCATAACTTTATTGAATATAAATATTGAAATATATACAGGGGATAGACAAAATAAAATGACTGCTATGCAATATAGTATATCTTGTTAGACACTTGATGATTGGAAGAATGTGGTACGGTATAATGTATCATCGTTTATATTGTTTCTTACAAATGGCCGGGTTTATGTGTAGAGAATGCCAAAATAAATCTACATTCCGCATTTCCTGCTTCCCACAGCTGGTTCCCTCATTTACATCACCGGTCAGCTTACTGAGAATGAAAGTTCTTACTATAAAGTGGGGCGAAAGCCCCGTTATGCTTGACGCAATTTCCGCTGAGTGTCAATAATGCAACAATTATTATATCAATAAACATTGCCACTATTTCTGTTCGTTCTTATATTACGTATATTTGCCATATATAAAATTTGGACTTCTACACAACACAATGGTTATTAACTGAGCTATACGTCACATAACCGAGGTAGCTATACTTTTGCCCCACCTTATATAACTGACATATTGCTGCAAATACTCTCATATTCCAAGATGATGAAGTGCCCATACACTCAGCCAAAAAGGTCCAGTCTTAGTTTGAGATGCATCAGAATATCATCGGACATCCTCCCTGACCAGCATAATCACCAGACTTCAACATAATTGCTCAGTTATCAGGAGTTTTACAGCAGAGAGTGAGGAGTAGGTCTCTATCTCCAACATCAGTGAAGCAACTGGTTTTCGTACATAAAATACTATATAATTCCGATGGAAACTATTCAGACACTTTAATTTCGCGAAAAATTACAGCTATTTTAATCCTGCCCCTTGTAGAAATTGTCTCCAAAGGTATCTATTTATTTAATCTTGAAATAACTTTTTAATATAATCTTTGATATTATATTAGATAGAACAGGTCTTGGGATGACACAATTTTCTATTTTACATACATTTTTGCTAACATAAAATCCACCACCCTAGACAAAAACCTATTTTACATACACAATTATTTCCATGATTCAGTTGTTAAGGTGTTGTAAAATTATTTTATAGATAAACCGGAATGCAAAAAATGTTCCAAAGTACTTCTGGAACTAGAGAACATCGATGATGAAGCCGATCAACTCGGTATAGGATTCGTAAAGATCAACGATGAAAACTTGGCCGAAGAATACAACTTAGGCCCGTTACCATCTCTGGTATATTATCGTCATCAAATTCCTATTATCTACTCAGGTTAGTGGCTTAAAAAATCCCAGCAAGACCAACTATATGATACTATTATTTATCAGGTGACTTAATGAAGGAAGAAGACGTGTTAGAATGGTTAGTTCAGCACAAAAGCACTGGCGATGAAGACGATATCATCGAAGATGTTACCCTGAAAACTCTTGGCACCTTAATCAGTAGTGTGGATCATTTGGCAGTGTTATTTTGTAAGTTTATTATCCTCTTTATCAAGTGTTAAAGTTTGAATTGAAAATATAATAAATAAAATATAAAATTTTGTAAGTTTATTATCCTCTTTATCAAGTGTTACAAGTTTGAATTGAAAATATGTTTTAGATGATCACGGAGAAGATGAATCGATGCAGGCTCTTGAAGAATTAGAAAACATCGACGACGATTGTGACAAATATGGCATACAATTCGTCAAAATCGACGATGCTGCAGCTGCTGATGAATATGGTAATATCATTTCAACTAAAAAATTATAAAAACTACTAATTTTCCTCATCTAAACAGGTCTCGATACTTTACCAAGCGTAGTTTATTTCGAAAAAGGCATTCCCAACTTATATGATGGTGATTTAGAGGAGGAAGAAGATCTGCTGAACTGGCTGGTTGAACAATTAGAAAAGGACGAAATTGAAGATGTTACCGATGAGATGCTTGACAAACTTATTGCGGAATCCAAATTTTTAGCTGTGTTATTCTGTAAGTTCACTCAATAATCGTATTCTCACGTCTTGACGTGTCATTCGTTTCAAAGTTTTTATTTTCTATGTAAGAATCTACAGTTTTTCTTTTGGCAGTTATAGTTATCGCTTTAGATCATAAAAATGTCTAAGAAAATCATTTAACAAAAATTATAACCTTAACAATCACTTCTGATTTCTAGAATTTTTCAGACAGTTCATTTTGAGTGATTAATTTTATTCCAGAACACAAATATAATGTTCGTTTAAGGATTCTAATTTATACTATTTATAATAAGTCAAATTCAACTATATATATTTCTGATTTCTATCCTGTAAATGTAAAAATTTTGTTATCTTACTATTAAAAACAAGATATATAGTCGTTCCAATAAAACAGACAATACACGTCACAGATGACGTCGAATATATTACCAAATGCAATTCGTAAAATTCGTTTTAAACACTTTTTTCCTTCTCATTTTACCCTAGATATACAGAGACAGAATGCTGTCTGAACTCGAACTAATTTATAAAATTCGATTTCTGTTGGTACTGGCCGAGCATATTGTCAAATGTCTATGAACTTCTTCAAAACGTTAGTGACAATAATTTGAAGTTATAAACCATTGTATTGGAGGTATATAAAAACATTGCGACATGCTGGCATCATAAATTTTGATGATGTGCATTCGCTGTTTTATTAGATGGAATATACTTACATTTCAGGAAGTCACTAAATGAATAATTCTGAAAATGGATAGATCTACTGATAAAACAGTATATTTGACAACATTGATTTTTATGGGAGTTCCGAGAAATTTTTTTTCTTGTCGATTACAAACAAATACAGTCGATCGTAGTTGAATCATCAACGTCCCCAATAAATTTCTTATTAATGTTTTTGACATTAATTGTTTTAAATAATTTAACCAGCCTGTGAATATATTTCTAAATATTTTGCTTTTTTCAGATGACGATGATGACAGAAAATCAACAAAAGTATTAAACGAACTCGAAAATATCGATGACGAATGCGATAAACTGGGCATCGTGTTCGTCAAGATTGATAATCCTGATGAAGCTAAAGAATATGGTAAGTTTAAAGGCTTCATGCATCCATCTTCCCATCCTTTAGATTTTCTTCATTGCTCGTATTCAGTCGTTAATCGTGTTTTGGGCTACAAGTTTGTACAAGCAAAGGATGACTATCGGCTTTCTTCTATTTGATTGAATAAAAAAAATAATACGAAAATTGACATTTTCAAAGAGGTATAAATCTATGACGGTGTTACTTTCCTAAAATATAACATATAAATATAAATATATAATATATAACATATAAATTGAGTTATAATTTAAGTAGTTCAATTCATAGTTGAAAAACAAATCCAGTGATGCAAATTTCAATATTTTGGAAATGTGTGAACATGTCCAAAGAAAGATGAACGAATCCTCACATATTTCTATAGCAATATCGACCTTTCGTATGGAATGACCAGCTCTAAAATAGACCAAACCACAAAACTTTATTTATAAAAAAAAACGATAATTGCTTACTTACATCTTTTTTAATATTTCAGGTATCGATAAAATTCCATCGTTAGTCTATTTCGAAAGCGGTATCCCCACTCTTTATGATGGCAACTTGGAAGATGAAGATAAAGTTCTGAAATGGTTCGAACATCAACTGAAAAGCGACGAAATCGAAGATGTAACTGACGAGATGCTCGACATTCTTCTGGAGAAGAGACAATTGGTTGCAGTTTTGTTCTGTAAGATCCTCTGTCATTTATTAATCCTGTCACTAATTTAATCACATGCATTGCAGATGACAAGGATCAGAAGAAATCTCAAAAAGTGTTGGCTGAATTAGAAAATATCGATGACGAATGCGACCAGAACAACATTGTCTTCGTAAAGATTGACAACGATGAAGAGGCTAAAGAATACGGTATCGATGTGATACCCAGTTTGGTTTTATTCGAAAAGAAAATTCCACATTTATATGAAGGTAAATGCAATAATGTGATGATAATTTTTTGTGTTAAGCCCCCATTCTCTTCAGGTGACCTGACGAAAGAAGAAGAACTACTAGGATGGCTCATTCACCAGAAGAAGCACAGTGAAATTCCCGATATCACTGATGAAATGATGGACCTTTTGATCGATTCTCAGAAATTCCTTGCTGTTTTATTCTGTAAGTACAAAATATCTCTTATAGTTGTTAAAGAAAAAGTTGATATTTAAAAAAATCACAAACTTTTACGATAGGATACGCGGGAAAAATGGAAACAAATTTAACATTTCCTAACATTACCAACCTCGTTAAATTGCTTTCGGATTTATAATTTTTAAGATATGTTAAATCCACCCATTTTTTTTAAATACATCTTACATCGTATTTCATAAAAACTGAAAATTGTATGGCAATAATTACACTACCATTCGATTCAGCGTAAAATTCTATATTAACCCTATACTTTTCAGTAACCTTCTATTATCTGAACAGAAATTGCAATAAAAATGTCATCGAAAATTCTCAAAATATATGTATTTTAATGTGAAATAAACGAAAATCCATGTTAAATTGCCATAGGATTTATATTTTTAAAGATATCTAACATAAACTGAAATTCACCTATTTTTTTCCGAAAGAGTTCTATTATACATCTTAAAAGCTAGAAACTGTATGAACATTATTATATTACCATTCGATTCAGCGTGAGTTTCTATATTAACCCTATAATTTTCAGTAACCTGCTGCTATTTGAACAGAAATGGCAACAAAAAAGTTGAAAATGGCAAAAAATCGCAAATTTTCACGACTATATACATGGAAAAATTGTCAAAAATTTCTAGCTCTCCGATAAAGATGAAACTCGCAAAATATATGTATTTTAAGGTGAAATAAACGAAAATCTATGTTAAATTGCCATAGGATTTATATTTTTAAAGATATCTAACATAAACTGAAATTCACCTATTTTTTTCCGAAAGAGTTCTATTATATATCTTAAAAGCTAGAAACTGTATGAAAATTATTATATTACCATTCGATTCAGCGTAAAATTCTATATTAACCCTATAATTTTCAGTGACCTGCTATTATTTGAAGAGAAATGGCAACAAAAAAGTTGAAAATGGCAAAAAAATCGCAAATTTTCACGACTATATATATGGAAAAAGTGTCAAAAATTTCTACCTCTCCGATAAAGATGAAACTCTCTAAATAAATGTATTTTGAGGTGAAATAAATGAAAATCCATGTTAAATCGCCATAGGATTTATATTTTTAAAGATATTTAACATAAACTTAAATCCACTTATTTTTTCCAAAATGGTTTTTCCATTATATATATTAAAAACTAATAACTGAATGAAAATTATTACATTACCATTCGATTCAGCGTAAAATTCTATATTAACCCTATAATTTTCAGTAACCTGCTATTACTTGAACAGAAATGGCAACAAAAAAGTTGAAAATGGCAAAAAATCGCAAATTTTCACGACTATATACATGGAAAAATTGTCAAAAATTTTTACCTCTCCGATAAAGATGAAACTCGCAAAATATATGTATTTTAAGGTGAAATAAATGAAAATCCATGTTAAATCGCCATAGGATTTATATTTTTAAAGATATCTAACATAAACTGAAATTCACCTATTTTTTCCAAAATAGTTTTTTTATTATATATATTAAAAACTAATAACTGAATGAAAATTATTACATTACCATTCGATTCAGCGTAAAATTCTATATTAACCCTATAATTTTCAGTAACCTGCTATTATTTGAACAGAAATGGCAACAAAAAAGTTGAAAATGGCAAAAAATCGCAAATTTTCACGACTATATACATGGAAAAATTGTCAAAAATTTCTATCTCTCCGATAAAGATGAAACTCACAAAATATATGTATTTTAAGGTGAAATAAACGAAAATCTATGTTAAATTGCCATAGGATTTATATTTTTAAAGATATGTAATATAAACTGAAATTCACCTATTTTTTTCCGAAAGAGTTCTATTATATATCTTAAAAGCTAGAAACTGTATGAAAATTATTATATTACCATTCGATTCAGCGTAAAATTCTATATTAACCCTATAATTTTCAGTGACCTGCTATTATTTGAAGAGAAATGGCAACAAAAAAGTTGAAAATGGCAAAAAATCGCAAATTTTCACGACTATATATATGGAAAAAGTGTCAAAAATTTCTACCTCTCCGATAAAGATAAAACTATCAAAATATATGTATTTTGAGGTGAAATAAATGAAAATCCATGTTAAATCGCCATAGGATTTATATTTTTAAAGATATCTAACATAAACTGAAATTCACCTATTTTTTTCCGAAAGAGTTCTATTATATATCTTAAAAGCTAGAAACTGTATGAAAATTATTACATTACCATTCGATTCAGCGTAAAATTCTATATTAACCCTATAATTTTCAGTGACCTGCTATTATTTGAACAGAAATGGCAAGAAAAAGTTGAAAATGGCAAAAAATCGCAAATTTTCACGACTATATACATGGAAAAATTGTCAAAAATTTCTACCTCTCGGATAAAGATGAAACTCACAAAATATATGTATTTTAAGGTGAAATAAACGAAAATATATGTTAAATTGCCATAGGATTTATATTTTTAAAGATATGTAACATAAACTGAAATCCACCTATATTTTCCGAAAGAGTTCTATTATATATTTTAAAAGCTAGAAACTGTATGCAAATTCTTATATTACCATTCGATTCAGCGTAAAATTCAATATTAACCCTATAATTTTCAGTAACATGCTATTATTTGAACAGAAATGGCAACAAAAAAGTTGAAAATGGCAAAAAATCGCAAATTTTCACGACTATATACATGGAAAAAGTGTCAAAAATTTCTACCTCTCCGATAAAGATAAAACTCTCAAAATATATGTATTTTGAGGTGAAATAAATGAAAATCCATGTTAAATCGCCATAGGATTTATATTGTTAAAGATATCTAACATAAACAGAAATTCACCTATTTTTTCCAAAATAGTTTTTTTATTATATATATTAAAAACTAATAACTGAATGAAAATTATTACATTACCATTCGATTCAGCGTAAAATTCTATATTAACCCTATAATTTTCAGTAACCTGCTATTATTTGAACAGAAATGGCAACAAAAAAGTTGAAAATGGCAAAAAATCGCAAATTTTCACGACTATATACATGGAAAAAGTGTCAAAAATTTCTACCTCTCCGATAAAGATGAAACTCACAAAATATATTTATTTTAAGGTGAAATAAACGAAAATCTATGTTAAATTGCCATAGGATTTATATTTTTAAAGATATGTAACATAAACTGAAATTCACCTATTTTTTTCCGAAAGAGTTCTATTATATATCTTAAAAGCTAGAAACTGTATGAAAATTATTATATTACCATTCGATTCAGCGTAAAATTCTATATTAACCCTATAATTTTCAGTGACCTGCTATTATTTGAAGAGAAATGGCAACAAAAAAGTTGAAAATGGCAAAAAAATCGCAAATTTTCACGACTATATATATGGAAAAAGTGTCAAAAATTTCTACCTCTCCGATAAAGATGAAACTCTCTAAATAAATGTATTTTGAGGTGAAATAAATGAAAATCCATGTTAAATCGCCATAGGATTTATATTTTTAAAGATATCTAACATAAACTTAAATCCACTTATTTTTTCCAAAATGATTTTTCTATTATATATATTAAAAACTAATAACTGAATGAAAATTATTACATTACCATTCGATTCAGCGTAAAATTCTATATTAACCCTATAATTTTCAGTAACCTGCTATTATTTGAACAGAAATGGCAACAAAAAAGTTGAAAATGGCAAAAAATCGCAAATTTTCACGACTCACGTCAAAAAATTCTGCCTCTCCAATAAAGATAAATCTCTCAAAATCAATGTATTATGACCTGCCAATAATGCCAAAAATCGCAAATTTTCACGACTATATACATGGAAAAATTGTCAAAAATTTCTACCTCTCCGATAAAGATGAAACTCACAAAATATATGTATTTTAAGGTGAAATAAACGAAAATCTATGTTAAATTGCCATAGGATTTATATTTTTAAAGATATCTAACATAAACTGAAATCCACCTATATTTTCCGAAAGAGTTCTATTATATATTTTAAAAGCTAGAAACTGTATGCAAATTCTTATATTACCATTCGATTTAGCGTAAAATTCTATATTAACCCTATAATTTTCAGTAACCTGCGATTATTTGAACAGAAATGGCAACAAAAAAGTTGAAAATGGCAAAAAATCGCAAATTTTCACGACTCACGTCAAAAAATTCTGCCTCTCCAATAAAGATAAATCTCTCAAAATCAATGTATTATGACCTGCCAATAATTCGTATGTAACTATATTTCAGATGACAAAGACGATAAACAAGATATCCGAGTCTTGAACGAACTGGAGAACATCGACGATGACTTGGAAAGAGAAGGAATTGTAATAGTTCGAATTGACAACGATGCTGAGGCCAAAGATTTCGGCATCGATCACCTCCCCACCTTGATTTACTTCGAAGACAAAATCCCATCGGTCTATGAAGGCGATCTAATGAACGAAGATGAAGTAAGACCATTTGAAGGATCTCCGATTGATTGAAATGATAACACGATTTACGTTTAAGGTATTGGCATGGCTGATTGAACAGAAAAATACCGCAACAATTGAAGAAGTCACCGACGAGATTTTGGAAGATCTGATCAACGAACATGAGTACGTCGTTGTTTATTTCACAGGCAACTGTGATGAAGGTGAGTCAGCGGAGTCTATATTGTAAGGAGAATCATTCTTACAATATTAGAAACACATACAAAAGCAAATAAGTTTATAAGGTTTTTTTTTATTTTGTACATAACCTTTTAACACACACACCACCATATTTTTTAAGCAAAATTCAATATTGTTCGACAATTTGTCTTTACTGTCAAAATATACTGAATTTCGCTAACCAACTCGTCTATGAGCCAAACCTCTTTCTTTGTAACACTAATGAACTTAAACAGTCAGTAGTCGCTGAGGGCCATATATGGAGCATAAGGTGGCAAATTAAAATGAAGCCCCATTCATTGTTTAAAAAGTAAGAAAATTTGTTTGACTAAAACCACCGTAACTTTTAAACTAAACGCTAGATTCTCATTAAATTTTGACATTTATATGACATGATTTATATGTTATGTCCGGAACATATCGAGTTAAGCATTTCTCTAGCATTTTTAAAAAATCAATAAGAACTAGATCCGATAGATACAGTTGATGTTGTGATAATCGGTGTACACCATGGAAACCCCTTTTCTGATTTCTCCAAGACTGGAGATCTGATACTGACACTCTTCTGCTCAACTTACGAGTATCATATTTAAACAAGTACCTGTGAGTACCCACTGAGTCATTTCGGATTGCTTTTTCCATCAATAGTCATGATCTATTAGTTCGTCATATTAGGAACCTTGTATTTGTTGACATTGTTTTAGTGTTTATGAATATCGAGACCTTCTGAATATTTTCCTTACGATTTTAATGAATTGTCCGTAACTTATGTCCAAATTCGAGTAGACTGTGTTAGTTCACAGCAACTTCAATCAGTCCCTGATAGCCTTACACCTTGAACTGTGCTGGCAATCCCTAGACTAGGGGTGCTTTTCAAAATTTAAATGTTTCCTATTTATAATAGGTTTTTTTTTATTTTACTTTAATAAGGACGTTATTTTACGAAAAAAAATGGCGACTGTTGAACAGTAAGTAGGAAACGATACTGAGGGTTTTAATCTATTCTATTATACATCAAACCACCCCCCCCCATGTCAAAACATATCACGTATCAAACCATTTAGTCCTAATATAAACACACAGTCTCGTTCCTTCAAATACACAGAGCCGTGGCCAGTTCCACTTCAAGTCGAGAATTCTGCCATATATCTAGTAGAATTTATGAAATTCATTAACATAATTATTTTATTAGGTGATAAGTGTGACGATATCCTCAAAGAACTAGAAAATATCGACGACGAACTGGATGAAACTGGCATTATCTTCGTTACAACCGAAGACCTTGTTCTGGCCAAGAAGCACAACATCAAGGTATTCCCTAAGCTGGTATTCTTCAGAAACAAGGAACCTTTGGTTTATCAGGTTGGCTCAAATTAGTTAACACTCATGAAGGAAATCGATTAAGTAATTGTTTCTGTATGGATTAGGGTGATATTGAGGATGAAGACGAAGTTCTCGCCTGGTTGACTGATGAAGATACCTTGGAGATCCCCGACAGGATTGAGGAGGTCAACGTCAAGATGCTCGACAAAATTTTAGCTGAGAACGAATACGTTGTCGTTTACTTCTGTAAGATATTTGATTGCTCAAATAATTCATAATTTATATTCAAACGATTGCAGATAAAGAAGGAGATAAGAAATGCCAGAAAATCCTACAAGAGTTGGAGAATATTGATGACGATTGCGAGGACAAAGACATTGACTTTGTGAAAATCTCAGATGAAGGTATAGTGAAAGAATATGACCTGCCCAGCTTGCCATGTGTCATTTTCTACAGGTACATTGTCGTAAATTGAATCAATTTTGTTTCTAATTGTATTCATTGATGATGCAGGAACCGCTTTAGAGAAATTTACACCGGAGATTTAACAAATGAAGATGCTATCTTGCAGTGGGTGCTGAATTTGAAGGATTCGGCTCCAGATGTTATCGAAAATGTCGACAGAAAAACTTTACAGGTGAGTTTCAATCATAGATAAGAGTGGAGACAATTTGGATATGTCTCCTTTCATTTTTATGAAAACTAATTTATACCATTTGCATTTGACTACTACATCATTAAGAGAGTTAGGCAGATATCACGACCAAATGAAATAACATTTTAGAATCTCTATATTCAAAACGCAATAACTCTTGACTAACGTTTCCTTTATATATAGATGACTGTTCCTTTCAAACGCGTTATAGTATGACTTCATTGAAGAAGTATGACTCTAGATATGTAACTTTAGATGCGTCTTTAATGAAGTTCCGAAAGTATTATTCCCCCTAGATCGTAGTCGCTATAGAGAAACAATTTAAAGATTCTAAAGCTAAACGATAAAAAAATAATTAAAATATAAAAATGGCTGCCAGAAATCGTGACAATTTGACCCCAACTACTTTAGTACAACACTAATTAACATTAAACACAAATATTTAAACATACAATATAGCATCCAATAGATTTAAGCCGCTGGTTTAGCCACAATCATAGTTTTGTCTTATTTTAATAACTCTCAGCTCTGACCCTTTGATACACACATAAATTTAAAAGTAGTAATATTTTTACCAAAACAGTAACGCCAAACCTTAAAAATCTTCAAGCAAGCCAAACTTCCATGTTTCTTGTTCAATTTTAATTATGTGGCTTAACTATATGATCAACGAACTGTGATTTTGATGAGATATACAAACAAAAAAGATATAGAGTCATATTCATCTGTCCTTTTATATTCGCAAAGTCAACTATGCCTTAAATATAATGAATTTTGTATAGAAATAGCCACTAATTAGATTTAATAAGGTTATGAGGTCAGGCACCATCTACATATTAAGTTTGGGACATATTTAGTGACACTCAATATTTGCGTTTTTATATCGACAGGTCCTTATCAATGACGTCGAACACTTGGCAGTTCTGTTCTACGCAGACAATTGTCCGGAATGCGAAGAAATCCTGGAGGAATTAGAGACCATCGACGATGATACCGACCGCCATGGTAATTAAAGTTGAAACAATAACAAACGTCTTCTGCAAAGAAAATACCGAATATGTTTCATTTAATGCAGGAATACAATTCGTCAAGTCAAAGGATGCCAAACTAGCTTCGGAAATCGGCATATTCAGCTTTCCTGCCTTAGTATATTACGAGACAGGCGTGCCAATCATGTATGATGGTAAGATACTTAAAAAAAACAAAAAAAATCTGGTCTAACCTATATTTTGTAAGTACACTATATAATTTTTTATCTTTGTTATTATATGTACAGGAGATAGACAAATTAATATGAACATCATGTAATATACTACAGCCTGTTACATATTGATAACACTGCTTCCATATAAATAATGCAAAGTCTTGTATGCACAGTTTAAATGCCAAGCTTCGTAGGTAAATTGTGATCTTGTTTAATGATATTCCACAGTAATGATAACACACACAAAACACGGTACATCATCAGCAAACACTGTCATATTTCAAGATGATAATGAGTCCGTACAAGTTCAATCAAAGTAGAACCTAATTAGAACCAATTCCCATTGAAGCTAAAGATAACACATTTGTGAAAATTTTTTAAAATGTTTACTGTAGTTTCCATTCAAATTATCACAAGTTAATGAAACCTCCAGAAATATAAGGAATTTAATGTTTACTTTATGAAGTCTTTAGTTTTTAACCTTTATAATGAAAAGTGATTTTTTTTTAAATTGATGTCTTTCTATATATATATATATATATATATATATATATATATATATATATATATATATATATATATATATATATATATATATCTTAAAAAATATAAATTCGAAAGTTCGATTATTTCACTCCAGAATAACCAAAATAATAATTTAATGCCTTATTAGTAAATAAATATTGTGTATATATCAGATGTTCATATTATTTTGTCCATTTCCTGATTACAACATTATGAACATTTAATATAATGTCGTGTACAAGTTTTTACAAAAATAATATTAAAAATCATTCAATATTTTGTAATAATTTAAAAATGTATATAAAAGAATGATTATCCAATGATATATATAAAAATGTATAAACTTCATAGCTCTTAATAACATTTGCTACGTAAAGCAATTGGATAATCATCAAAGATTCATTGAGGATACGACGTATTTTAAAACATTTAATGTTTTATGTTATAGGAGAGCTTAGTAACGAAGAAAAAGTTTTGGACTGGCTCATAGAGCAGAAAAGTAAGACTTCTATTAATTTATAATTTATAAATGCGCTCAAAAGATCACTTCATTAACAATTTGTTTGAATAAACTCTTAAAAAATTCTTATTTTGTTCCTAATACATTTTTGAGTTATTATTAAAAGCTTGTTACACAAAATAAGATTTTTTAAAAAGTCTGTCGTATATTTCGACATTGAAACAGTCTGGCTTTACGAGAACTAAAAAAGTAAAATAAAGAAATTGCGAGGTGCGTCTTTTTGCATGCCCAATTGGCTTTAGTCTTAAGTTTAAAACCAAATCGAGGATTCTGAATCATTGAGGCTGCATGTGCTCTCTCATTTTCGACAGGTAATGACGATGATAACTCGAACGAAAACGATGACGGGGATGACGATTCGAACGAAGATGCCGCCCAAAGTTTTTCCGAACTCGTTAAAACTTACTCAGGTAATGGAAACTTATACTGGTGGCTATTCGATGGAGATTAGGTTGATTGTTGTTTAATTCTGATCGATGATCACTTGCAGCTGATAAAAGAAAGGGGGGGACAGAACCCACCACCAATAATAACAGAAGTAAATAACTCTTACGATAAAGTATATCGAGCTTAGCGATACGAAACAAAAAAAATTATATTTGTTAGCGGGTAATAATAATTTTAAACTATATTTTATTTCAAATATTTATAGTGTTACGCTTAATACAAATAATCTATTACATAGCAGTAATAATGGTTCCGGGAAAAGGTAATTTCCTTTTTTTCTGAATTTTTTTCAAGTGAATCTATTCAAATAAAATTAAGGGCCTATTTTTTTAAATTACATCTTACATTAGATATGATTAGTGCAATCTTAATTTACAAATTAATTTATTACTATTGTTTTATTATAATTGCATCAATACACAGACAAGGCGAGTACGGGATTAGTATCAATCTTCTGATTTCCTGCAGGTTGTCCAGTAGCTGTATTGCTTCCACGTTGCTATGTTGCTGTGATTGACTGATAAGCCAATCTCTTTAATTTTAGGTCAAGTTGAGAGTATATTTCGGCTAGCCAGTATAGTTGGTTGATTTTGAGCCTAATCTGCCTTGCTTGTCGTCAAACATGATGTTTCCAATTTAATCTACTTCTGAGATGGATGCCGGACGATTTCGCTGATTCTGCTTGATGAAGCGGACATCATTCATCCTTCGGATATAATTAGGTTTTTGTCATTTGGCCGCAAAAAAGTTATATTTTGCCGTCTACCCCATTTGTACATCTTGTTGACTGCTACTTGTACTTTTTTACAGCCTTAAGCAAAGATATATCTTTTGTTATGATCAATGTGTCTGGCAAATGTTCCAACTACTGTTTTTTTTTTGTTGTTGGAATATTAGCACTGTAGAGTAAATACAGGAGTGGTCACAAGCCACTTCCCTAGGCGCTAATTAATTATATATGTCATTTTGATCGATAACCTTCTGCCACTTTTCTGGAAGAACCGTAATTTCGTCAGATTAAAACTATACTGAGATTTCTTAGCGAAAAGCTAAACCAAAGTATTTTCTCAAGCACCTTTTTTAATCAGCTTTACACCATTAAAAGAATTTCATAAAAACTTCAAATGGGAACTCGATCCATTACAAGTACGAGGGTTATTAATCATATTTTGATTCATGGCAATACTAAGTATTCTTAGGCTCTATCTGATGCTTCCAATTGAAAGTTTGACCCTTATAGCAATAACCTTCTTCAGGACGAGCACAATTTGTGTTGTTTACAGTAAGTGACTTGAAAATTATTCTAGCCTCTGTGAAAAAAATGGAGTTAATAGTTTCCAAAACGTTGAGCTATGCGCAAAAAGATATTGCAAGATTGTCTTGTGTCTTATCATGATATTCAGTCATCCTTGAATATTAGTATGACAAGCATCCATTAGATATTGCATGAACATTTAACTGTGAAAAATTTTTATTCACGTTGGACCCCGCAAAATGTATTAATGGCTACAAAGAAATTACTTATTCCAATTCAACACGTAAAACTTTAAGGTTTCATTGATGATTTATTGATGATATAGATTTCAGCGAAATAAAGCTAAAGAAATTGTCTGTATATCTTGAACGAAGAAGGAATTGATTTTATACACGTTTTTTTCACTGCTTAATTTCATCGTTTGCTGGTAGATCCTTACGGTGAGTATTCTTCAACCATAAAAATATGTGAAACCTGGTGATTTTAACGATCAAAGCAAAGAACTGGTTGACCGAAAACGAAAATCACCCAAGGCAAACTCAAAAGAAATTGGCAGAAGAAGAAATTATAAAAGAAAATTATGTCTGCATCGAATAGCAACGGATGACGAAAAATGGATTTAATTCGAAAATCCCAAGTTAAAAAAATCATGGTTATTACTTCGAGAATCCAATTCATCGACTGGTCGTACGACTGTGCTCCGTGTCTGGTGGTACCAGGCTTGAGTCGTATATTATGAACTATTGAAATCCTCGAGAAACAGTACCGATCAGTGCCAAAAAACGTCCACAATACACTTAAATGCATAAAAGATTCTGTGTTATAACAACGCACCGGCTTATGCAGAAAAAACAGTCAAAGTACTCTCCAAACCTGCCTTCACCTGATAAAAACCTGTTAAAAAATGGCTCAATGAGTACTTTGTCTCAAAGGAGAAACTATTATCTTGGAATGGCATACATGAATTGCTTAATAGATGGGCAGTACCAATGGCCAATACTTTAAATATATTATTTTATCTATTGTAAAGTAAATAACACGAAAAAAAACATAAAGAAGTTACCAACATACCCAGTGTATTGAAGAATAACTGAAAGATAAAAAGGACCACTGGCTTTACTTTGCCAATAGTTCGGCTATTTTTACCTGAAACCTCCAATAAAAAGAGGAATGTCGATAAAGAAAGGAATGGTGAAATATCAGAATCATCTTTGGCTATTCGAACTCTTCCACACTCACACAGTTCTTGCTCATCCTCTCATCGCAAATTTAATAGTTGCGGGTACAACATGAAGACAGTGTGGATGAAGAATGAGTCAACAAGCGACCAAACGTTTAGATTGGATCTATAGGTATTAATTATTCTCATTCCATATTTTATTCTGTCACAGGAGAAGGTAGAAGTTTAACTAAGGTTTAGATTACACCAATTAAAACTTCTGCAGAATGATGTCAGGATTACCAAAAATCATATATCGTATATACAAAAATTTCTTTATAATATTCGTTTTTCTTAATCAATCAAAAATTAGTGGGACTGTTATGAAGTTACGCAAACAATATTACGTTCTATCGCTATGCTCGAATATATTTTAGAGTAAACCAGTTTTTATTGACGGAACTTGTTAGCCTTATATGTCGCAAAATTCCATATAAAAATGGCCACCCCACCTGTTCGATCTACCGACATTAAACGTATAAGATCTTGCGGATCTTCCTTTTTCTCACGTAGAATAGAATCGATTTTGATTTTTAAAAAAATGCCGTAGTTTTCGAAAGCGCTGCTTCGGAGTAGTGTGGGTGAAAATCACTGTTAGTCTAGAGAAACCAAAAAAAAAAAGCGAAACGCAAACCGATAAAGAAAAGCCGCTCTGCTAGCAGGCATAGTGTCAGACGTCATTTCATACTCGAGTCAACACAGCAGTCGGACTTTCTCTCTCACTCACTCCCACGAAAAACTAACCCGATAGGTGGGGATTTGAACGCGCGAATCGCTCAAAACCCCACTCACCTTTACAATTTGTTCTTGCTCTCGCCTCTAAACAAGTTCACCCTCACCGTTCACCCTCCCCCATTTTTAACTCCCGTTTGATGGTTTTTGTTGAGATTTGAAGAAAAAAAAACGATATAAGATACCAACGCCTAAATTTAAAAAAAAAAAACGATGATCGTGCATGTTGTTCTGACATTATGTTATGCTCACAGGGGATGGCTGTTTCTACATCGGTATGGGAGGCAAACCAGGCAGATACCCGTCCGGTTCGTCGGGCTACGAACCGTTCCAGTGCTGTCCCAGCAAACCGGCCAAGAGTAGCAAGGTGGTGAAGCTGCAGCCGAAGATTGGTTCGTCCCCGAAGACGCCGGCCAAGAAACAACCGGCGCCAGCCAAGATCGCTCACAAAAAAAGCGAAGAACCAGCGCAAAAACCTCTGAGTAAGGTATCCAAGGCTAATCACGACGTAAAGTCGAAGGATAAGCCTCTGCCACCGATTAAAGAGCCGAAACCGAAAGCCAAAAAGGGATTTTTCGGAACGGGTAAATATATCTGGTGGTGGTAACAATCTAAAATTCTCCAATGTATTTTTTCATGGTGACGCAGCCTGAATGAGTTGATTCGATGTAAGAGCTACCACAACTGACCTAGCATCCAACTGTACCACGCTGACTGAATACAATATAACGGCGCTAGTAGATACTTTTTATTTGTTTTTCGTTTTTATGTTTCGATCAGTAATAACCGTCTCGATTTGAACAAGTTTGTTTTGTAAACCGTAAAATAGAACAAAATTGTACAAATACGACACACATTTACAAATAACCGCACTGTAGTTTAAAGTATACCGTAGATCTAGAACAAAAAAAATTGGATCATGATAATAATATTATTTTAGCTTCGATTGACATGCAAATATTACTGATTACAATTAATAAACGCTTCAATTTCAACTAACTATTAATTACTTTATAAATCTATAAACCACATTTACACGTAATTCAGAAATTATGCAATTTTTACTTAAACAATGTATTAAAAACTCCAAACAAGCACAAACATTTCCCAATTTTCTCGTCTAACATCCAACAACATACGAAACATGTCGTTTTTAATATGATGTTTTACCAGTTGCATAACTTCTGAATCGACATTTTACCCCCTAGTGTTATACTATACTATATACATAACCTGTATATAATTGCATATGTGTTTGATAGTGTATTTTATGGTATTAATTATAATAAAACGAAACTTGCACCTGACAGTTTTGTATATAAAATACACGATATTCAAATAATCCTGAATTCAGTTGCAAGTTTCGATAAATTTCTAAAAAAATCAACAAAAAAATTACAAAATATTGTTATACAAAAAAAACCAACTCCGAATAATGTTCTGACTCCCAAATGGCTCTACGTATAAATAACATCTCAGTTGAAATGTAATCCGGAGTTGCTTTTTATACTATTGTTTTTGTTATCGTCAAATGTGTTCTTCGCGAGAAGAGCGTTAATTTGAATGGTATTTTTTGGTTGTTTTTACGGAGGGATGCATATGTAAGCCTCATCACTGCCGCTAAGAGCGCACCTCGCATGTTAAACATCACAAAATTTACTTTGTTATAAAGTCTACCTGAATAAATGTTTTCTATTACTGTTACATGAGCGTTTTTATAGTTAAAACTCGATTAATTACGTACCCGATTTTCGTACAGCCACTTTCCTCGGCATCTAACTTTCCCAAGAGATGTTAAAAGTGGTGCAACGTCAACAGGTAAGATACTAAAAATGAATGTCTTACTTTTCTGCTCGTTAAATGTTTTATTATACTGAGTTAGTTGTTTACCTTTTTCTCGACCCTTCATTTAAGGGGCTATTCCAGACAAGATATTTGAAAAAGTCGATTATTTTCATATTTTAAAAGCTTAACCCTTTAAAAACATGTCCTTAAGAGGATATTTCAAATTAAATTATTTTCGGAGATATAGTGTTACTGTTTTAGTGACGTGAAACTAGTTTTTTTCTATTTTATAAAGCAAAACTATAACAAATTTAGATTTCTTATATTTTTAAGTTAGAAAATGTTAAAAAACATGATAAAAATTTCTCTTTTTCTTGTTAACTGTCGTAATTTGACAAAAATTGACAAGAATTCTTGAGAAAGCTCACATTAAATTTCAAGTGAAACGGTTCAATAGAACTTAAGATATCATGTCAGCCGTTTAGAAAAGATAGTTTTCGTTTTCAAAACTTATATCTCCGAAAATAATTTTAATTTTGATAAATCCTCTTACGTGCATATCCTTAAATGGTTAAGCTTTGCAAATATGAAAAAACAAATCGATTTTTTCACATTTCTATACCGGAATACCCCCTGAAGTAAAAATCGTAATACAAAGCGTATATTTTAGGCGATCTCTCTGAAGTTAGTGAGGTATTGGACTGGATGACTGATCAGAAAAATGATGAGAGTATTGAAGGAATCGACCGACAAACCTTGTTTAAATATATTGATACTAAAGAATTTTTAGCAGTGGTCTTTTGTAAGTATCCATCAGTTATATCGAATGCATGCATCTTGTTACTAAATATATTTCTGTCGGTGGTATTGGTGATACGGGTAAATGTTTAGTCAGCTGGTTTCGCTACCAAAAACTTCTAAGATGATGATCTTTATATTGGTTAAATGATGATCATCATCATCCAACCCATTCTAATCTCTCGCATCTTAGCTTAATTTATAACACCATCTAGGAAACATGCAGAATTTGATTTAAGTATCGCATTAGAAAGATCTCAAGCTTAGATATGTTAGACTATAACAGTGTCCTATACTTGAAGCCATAAAGAAGTATCGATAAGATAAGAATTCGCAGAGGCAAATTTTAGCCATCAAAGAGGCGAAAGCCCTGTCTCTTGACTACTACAACAGCAGCACCAGTATTAGTGATATCATCATTTAAAATAATGCTTAAATAAAACCTGAGAATCGAACAAAATAATAATTAGAACCTAATTAAAACTCAAAAAGATTGCATATGTAATACGTTGGTCAATAACGAAACAGAATAAACTGAATTATTTAATATTTCATGTGCAACATTACTCACAGAGGATAATCATCATCGGCGCAGAAAAAGTGCAACAACAAAGTGGTATAACGATCATAAAACTTGATGATTGAAGGAATGTGATATGGTTCGATGAATGATGATCATACACTGTTTTCTACAAACGGCAAGGTTTATGCATGGAGCTTCTTTCATGCATCGTACAATCAAACATAGAGAAAGTTCCATTATGAATTGTACGGTAATAAGTGGTATTCATAACTGGTCCTCTTATTCACATCATAGGCCGCATTACTGCGAATGAATAACTCGACATCCTCAATAATTAAATTCTTACTTTGACTGACATATTGCTACCAAATGCTGCCATATTCCTAGATGATTTGTAACAAAGAGAGGAGAGTAGATTTCCATCCAATCAATTCATCAATTGGCGGGTGTTTTGGTACAAGAATAGGACAACATTCCGTTAGAAACTATTCACAAAAGTTGCTTCACTCAAAATGCTATAATTCACAAACTAATGATCCGACTGTTAAATTTATACACGCATCTTTTGAGGTTTAGGGCTAACTAAAAGAGATATGGATTTAATTCTAGTATCACGATCTATGTGTAAGGCCGGGGACTTTTCAATCGACCTGTTAAGTATTGGAAAAACCTATTATTAAACTTTCAGTCAAGGAGAACACAAAATCAATAACCTCTGCTAGACAGTAATACCCGACACTATTCACTAGCATTCGGCAAAACTGCAACTTTGAAAAACCTCCGATTTTTTACCTCTGCTAATAGATAAAGAAGAAGATCACGACAGTCCCAGAATCCTACGCCACATAGAGCTGATCGACGATGAGGCCGCCGAATACGGTATCAAAATAGTGAAAATGAAGGACAGACTGATGGCGAAGAAATACGGATACAGAAATCCTCCAGGAGTCACCTACTTCAGAAAAGGTTTCTTATCATTTCATCGATAGTATAAAACGATCGGTAGCATCAAGTGACTGTTCTTTAGGAAAACATATAAACTATGACGGAGACATCGACGACGAAGAAGAACTCCTCGACTGGTTGACGGATCCGGAAAACATGGAACTGACAGACCATATCGAACGCGTGAATAAGAAAATGTTTGATAAGATTAGGCAAAGATCAGACTACGTAGCCGTATTCCTGTGTAAGTTTTTTGTAGCAAATATACAACGTGGGGCAAAAGTCCCGCTACTATTTTCATTGCCTATAACTTTGCTCAAAGAAAGGATAAGTAAGTTCGGTTTTCATAAAAAGTTTATTTAATCTTTACATTTTTTTTTCGTTATGATTGAAAATTTATATCGGCGAAATGGTGACCGCGATTCGTTATGCAAATTCCGGCTTTTTTAAGACATTTTTCATGACATTATGCAACATCTGAGGCTGAATTTCTTCAATCTCGTGACGAATATTGTCTTTAAGATGTTAAATCGTTTGGGGCTTATTCACAGAAACTTTTGATTTTAAAAAAACCTCATAAAAAAAAGTCTGGTGGTGTTAAATCCGGATATCTGACGGGACATACTAAATCAATAATCAAAACGTCATTCAATAATTGAATTGTTGAACGAGCTGTATGTGCTGTGGCCCCATCTTGCTGAAACCACATGTCCTCTAGTCCTTGCTCTTCCATTGCAGGCACAAGAAAATTTCGAATCACGTCTTGGTACCGTTCAGCAATAACAGTAACTGCAACACCTTGGCCATTAAAAAAAATAGGGACCAATGATGTTTCCAGCATGAATACCAGACCATACAGTTGTTTTTAGTGGATGCAATGATGTTTCATAAATTAATTGAGGATTCCGTGTTCCCCAAAACCGACTCTTCGGTTTATTGACATGGACACTAAGAAGAAAATGGGCTTCATCGCTCATTATCAATTTAGACGAAAAATCTTCAATTTCACCAGACAGTCTTAGGATTGCATTACTGTACTCAACTCGTTGATCAGAATCTCTCGGTAGCAATTTTTGTACTAATTGAATTTTGTACGGAACAATTTCAAAACAGTTTTCAAATTTTGCCTTAAACTGCGTGCAGAAATGTGTTACTGGGAACCACGTCTCCGAATTGATGTTTCTGGAGACTCCGCAACACTATATAACCAGAGCCACATTTTCAGCATTATAAGATGTCCGTTGACTTCAAGAATGAGGCCTGTCTGCTGTCGAAAATTCGCATGTAAACGATAAAATGTGGTTTTGTGAGGCACTAGTATATTTTATTGTGGCGTATATTTTCTATAATAAAATTTGGACGTCTACACAACAAAATGGTTAAAGCGAAACTGAGCTAAACATCATATAATCAAGATGGCGCGCAATCAAAATGGTAGCGGGACTTTTGCGCCACATGTTAATGTGCGCTTATAGTGATAAAATTTACTCAAGATATGAATTAACATAGAAATTGATTTATTGAAACATAGGATAGAGTTATGTATAAAATTGCACAGATGTACTCTTGTAGAATCTGTAGAGAGATTGTAGAATCAGCCCGTCCAATAAAACAGTCAATATACGTCATAGATGACGTCAAATATAGTGCCACTAACAGTTTGTAAAAAGGTAAAATTCGTTTGAAACTCGGTGTAGATTTTTCCTTCGTCTCTTATTCCAATTAAAAAAGAGATAAAATATGGTCTAATGTGTTCGAACATGTAACCGAATCAGCCTATAAAATTTGCCTGATCATCAAATCATCATCAACTGTCTTCAAAACTTTACTGATAATAATTAGAGGTTATAAACCCGCAAACTTTGTAAACCAAAAGTCAAATTTTATTTGGCAACATCGCGACGTGCTGACGTCATAAATTTTGATGACGTGTATCGCCTGTTTTATTGGACAGACTATAGGCTTGTTTTACAAGATGACTGACTAACAAAACATCATTATATATTTTACTCCTTCTCTAGTCAACTTTATGTCATACTCATGTTCTATTCTGAGTAAACAATACTTAACTAAACAATTTTTACGTCATTTTTAATAAAATTTAATTAGACTTTTGTGTTTAGATTTTTTTGTCATTAGATGTTTCTATCGCAGAATAAGTACTTTGTAGTAGATGTCGGGTAGGATAGCAGAGATGAAGGCTGTTTGTTCATTGAAATTGCCTTTAAACTGGAAGTATGTGGATTGTACTGGGTTATTAGAGATAGTGCTAGGACCCTTGCTTATAGAACCAGCAGATTTTTCTTATTCTTCCGCTGTTATATGTTCTGATAAGTGTTAAGCTAAATCATCTTAAAATCCTTTCATCTCTAACATTGTCAAAAAACTTAGCAAATAGTTTGCGTCACGGCCACTCCCAACACTCTTAGCTAACTAGAACATTATTTTCAGCTATTCATCTAATCTGTTACCATCATCAGCTTATTAGAAACAACATAATAATAAACAACATAAACAATATAAAACATTACGTTCAAAGGCAATTAAATATTATGTTCTATATTGACATATCCCGATATATTTTCCAGATAGTGCAGATTGTAAGCAGTGTCCACGTGTTCTAAGTGAGGTAGAGCATATTGATGACGAAGCTGATGCCGCAGGGATAAATTTCATTAAAATCGACGATAAAAGTTTAGCTAAAGAATACGGTAAGTTAAAAAGGCCAAAGCTCAAACAATAATATCGAAAATTATTTTTTTTGATACAGCGTAATACAATACTATTATTAAAATTTTACAGGCGTCTTTGCCCTTCCCGCTATTTTGTTCTTCAAATCCGGATCGAAGGAACCAGTGATATACGCCGGAGATTTGTACGACGAACAGCAAATCCTGCAATGGCTGCTGACGCAGAAGGACCCATCCGGCGATATCATCGAGGCATCCGAAGGTAGCGATTTAGTTCACCTGATCGATAAGGAAGAGGCGCTGGCGGTGTATTTCTGTAAGTATCCCGGGGTTTCGGTCCTAACACCACTAGTTCTTGATAGAAAATGTTAGAGTTCTTAACAAAACGATTACTAAACAGGTTTTTTAGCTTTAGGATTTAGGTCTGGTGGTTGAATTGTCATTTCTTTATGGCATCTTATAATTTATGAGCTTACCTTAGACTTTCCTCCTAATAGACGTCTTTAAACGCTTGTTCGGTGAAGCCGTACTATAGCGCTTTGGAAAGGTAACGGCCCATAGAATATTTTATACGACATCATTCGCTGTCAGTTGTTGATGAGAGGCATGACGATCTGAGGTAATCACAAGGCACCATGTTCATAATTCACTACACCTTGCTGATCCCATCATAGCAAAACACAGCAAAACTTTATGGCCATGAATATTCCGCTACGTGGTCCATGTGGATAGCTTTCCTGGGACTGTTGTAGTAAATCCACCTTTCATGGCTAGTAAACAATTCCTCTTTTTGGATCTTTCCCATCACCTGCATCAGCAACTGCTAAACTGTAAGAAATACTTTGATAGTTTGAGCTAGGTTTTCGTCCAATAAGTGTTGCAATTCATTGTCTTCGGTCCTCTTTTCAGTCGTCCAAGCCTTAACGTCAGAATTACCACTTGTAAATCGTTGAAACCAAAACCGACAATCACTATAAATTTTTAAAAGTATTTGTTGAGCTTCTGTAGCATATTCCATGATTAGCGCCGATATATACTGAATAGCTCAATAATACTAAATGGAAAATTGCTATTTCATTTAAAGAAACGTCAAAACTATCGAATTTAATAGTTAGATTATGTTGTTCTTCAAGGGATAACGCTGATCAAGACACATGCAAACAGCTAATATTAAATATATTCAGTTAATCGTTACATTAAAAAGATAAATGATGTTTACAAATGTATCGACAAGGTTTTGCCATTAATTAAACTAATAAATCGCAGAGAACAGTTCAAAAATGTTATTCCGAATTTACCTAATAACCATTAAGCCATAAATTATAGAGATGTGATATGATTTTTTTATTCATAGATTTTAAAGATACTGCTTAAATTTTAAATAACTTTTACTACTATCGAAGTCAATAACACATATATAAAGTCCAAGTTTATTCGCATTAGAAATAATATTGTATACTAAAAATAAAATAATTAATAATATAATTTTACAAGCTTCTAAAACCCTCTAAATATGTTGGGTCTGTATTGTTAGTTGCCTGTGCTACAATGATTGAATGAAAAGCCACTAATTTCTACTATTAATTTCTCATATTTTAATAATTTTGCATGAAAAATAAGTTTCAAGTAAGTTTTATGAGACAATGCTTCGTTTATTGTTGATAATTCAGTTTATTCGACAAAACTTGTGACAATTTTAATGAGATTTGAGCTTCGCAGATTGTCTACTTGTTACTTGGTCAACAAAAAAATTTACTAAGTCTCCAAGTTTTAAGTTTTTGATACCAATTAAGCTTTCATTACCTAAAAATTAACAGATATCAATAATGATGACACTAAATAATAATTAAGTGAATATGATGGGTTTAAACTTGGACATGAAACGTTTTAGTGATTTTGCATTTTGATGCTTAGCTTGTATGCAATTAATAAACTTACAGGGAACAAAACACTGTGCGAAAAGTGCGCAGGAGAAGCGGAACAACAAAAAAGCAGGAAAGCGGGGAAAAAACAACGTTCGAATCAAGAATTAAACGTGGCAGATAATTTGGAGAGCAGTATACACGGTACCAAAATTTTCAGTATTTTGGACACATTCCCCTTTTTATTATTTATATTTTTTTAGAGGATTTGTTTCGTTATTATTAAGGAATCGCAATTTTTCGATAGTTTTTTTGCCATATTTTAAGTTTGTTTTTATTTAAACATTATTAAATTTTTGGGCTGCTAATTTTACTAACGGTTTTTGTTATTTTTAAGTTTTCAAAAACACTACACCATTTATTTTAATTTTGATATTGTTCTTAGTAAGTTGTCACTGTCGCTGCCAGTTATCAGTTAAGTAACCTCTTTTTTGTCTCTAATTAAAATCAGATTTTATTATGCATTTATTACCATCAGATTATATTTTGAATTAATTTGGTAGAACTATATATTAGAATGTTAATCCTAATGCCTTCAGACTAATAATATTTAGATAAAATTACGGAGTAAATGTAACTCTATAGATAAACTTATTTAGTTGTCAATGTCACTTGTCACGTAACAAATAAATTTAAATCAATATACCCTAGACACTTTTTTAACATATAATGACAGTGACAGTCATTTTCCTGTCATATTGTTTTCACTATATTGAGTATGAAACAGTTATAGGTGAAAAACAATGAATACAGTTGTTATATCAGACAGTATCTATGCATTTATCTTGTCATTTTCATTCATTTTCTATTTTTAAATCGAAACTTGCTATATTCTATATTATTATACTTACATTATCATTAAAACAAAAATATACAGATAAATACGTGGATTTTCATCACAAAAATAACGACGAAAAATAACCAACAAATAAATTTAGAAAATTTTATTTAGTACCCGCTTATTCATTTTCGTTTTTGTATTTATTTAAGGCCCTGTTTTATTCATTATTGCCCCTGTAAATAAATCACTATTATTGTAGTACTATCATAACCAGGATCTCTATGACAGAAAAACCTAGCATTTTCTACTTTTAATGGCATAGTTTTATTCATACCTGTATATGCTTTTTTGATTAGTTTTGTAATTATTAAAAAAAAACTAACAGTGAGCTTTTCTGTTTGGGTTCGACTAGATGGCGACGATTGTGATCAATGCTCGCATATTTTGGAGGAATTGGAAAATATCGACGATGACTGTGAAAGGCACGGTATCAAATTCGTGAAAACCAACGATCTGAAGATAGCCGAACAATACGGGGCTACGGATTTTCCTGTCTTAATGTACTTTGAAAATGGAATAGGTGGTGTCTTCGAAGGTAAAATAATTTTAAATGTTGTACCATAATAACTGTATATAAATTAATGTTGCAGGAGATCTAGAAGAAGAGGAGGAAGTATTACAGTGGCTCATACAACAACGAACGGAAGATAGGATAGAATTGATTACTAGAATAATGTTGGAAAGGATGGTGGAAGATACGCAGTACTTGGCCGTTTACTTCTACAAGCAAAACTGTCACATTTGCGAGCAAATCCTGGAAGAGCTTGAACAAATCGACGACGAATGTGACGTATACGGTATCCATTTAGTTAGAATTATTGATCCACAATTAGCAAAAAGGTAAAAATATAATTGTATATCCAAAATAAATATGGTCTATCCAAAGCACCAGTGAATTCACATCATCTCAATTTATGGCGTCAAAACATCGCAATGTTGCCGCCATTTAACCTTGATGTTTTACGCATTTTAGTTTATTTTAGCTTTGATATACAACAACATTATAATATAAATAAAATAATGATAAAAAAATGCTATATATAAAATATAATTTATTTTAACGTTATAGTACATCTTATGCGTATAGTATACAACTAATTAAACAGCCACAATAGTTTGTATATTAGAGAATTTTGTAGACATTTGAAAACCGAACGACTTTTGCGGGCTGATTCGGTTACATATTCAAAAGTATCACACAACATTCTGTCTCATTTTAACTAGAATAAAATGAGAAGGAAACTACTGACTGGTATTAAAACGAATTTACAAACTGCAGTAGGCAATACATTATACAGCTTGATGACGCGAGTTCGCTGCTAATTTGGATACACTATATAGTTCATCCAATAATGGCTGTTATATTCATCATCATTTCTGCTTAATTCCTGTCATTTTTTTGGCAATATCTATTTTAACACATTCGAATATGACTTTCAAAAGATTCTACTAACATCGTTGCTTTTTTATATTTCAATTTTACGAGTTTTTAGACGATGTCTATTGTTTAATTATTGAATTTAATTATTATTGTTATTGTGATTTTAAAACACATCCACATATACGTTCTTTTTATCAGACCAAATTATTTTTTAACGTTCATTAAACTCAAGCGAGGTTCGATCGTAGGACTTCATAGTCGATAGGTTGAACTCTTAGCCCTGGGGGCTACTCGCTAGCTCTCTAGTCTTGTATTTAATCACTTACTTCAATCGCATTAGTTGTTGACACTCGAAAGTCGAATTAATGGTTTTACAAGGTTCAACAGCGTTCCATGGTGTCAACAGGGCTTTAGTTTAGCTGGATTTATCTTTAACATCGACAACTTCAAACCAAAAACGAAAAAATCAATTGATACTAGCATTTATTTAAGCGCTATTCACCATAAACAACATACAATTTTCCAACTTAACTTTATACGTATTTATATTCATGTTAGATAAACAAACATTATTTATTCCAGATACAGTATTAAAACATTCCCTGCTTTAGTCTACTTCCGCAACGGTAACCCGCTATTGTTTGAGGGTGACCTTCAAAACGAACAGAGCGTCCTGGAATGGTTAATTGACGACGATAACCGAGAATTGGCGGACGAGATCGAAGCTGTCAACGAACGAATGCTGGCCAGGTTGCTGAACGAATCTCCGTTTTTGGCCGTGTTTTTCTGTACGTATATCAAAACTTTTTTATTGTTGGGAGTACGAATTAGTCAGACTACATGGAAATTGATAAGATGTAAGATGATGCAAGTCAAATTCCCCAAATTGGGGAGAAAAATTTACTGATTCCCCACAAAATCATTTTAAGTTATTAAACAAGTCTCCCGCATAATGCCAATCTTCAATAAATCACAACCAACATGAGATTCCCTGCAAATTGGAGAATTCTCACAAGTTGGCAACGTTGACTATATGATTGACTAGTTCAGCTCATGCGCATTTCGATAATCTTTTCGACACCTTGTTATGCTTATTGTTTGGTAATTTTATGATTATATTTTTACTTACTTGTTAATTTGTTATATATAGTTGTGAAAATTCGATGAAATCCAGATTAAATAACAGAACACGTGTATTTTATTGATAACAGAGATCATTAACACATTATAGGTCAACTGAATTGAGTTTATGAATATATTTATTGTGTGTATTTAGTATTTAGTGTCTGTTACTGTACTTTATATTGCTACTACAAAATTAATTGGAAAACATAACTAAAATTAAAATACGAAAAAATCATAATATATTCTTGTTGTGACAACGCCAACGAAACCAAGATAGAGTAGTATACTGTAGTAGTATTTTCAAAGCTCGTGTAATGTCAAGGGATGTAAAATGTAACTATATTCTATTTCCTAAAACTGTCAATGAACGTCATTGAAATTTATGACGTCAGCATGTCTCAATGTTGCCGTATCAGCTTAGAATTTTGATTTACGTTTGCCGGTTTATAACCCCTAATTATTATTACTAATATTTTAAAGAATTTTGTAGATATATGACAAAAGTGTCGACAAGTACCAGCACAAATCGAATTTGACAGACTGATTTGGTTACATGTTCCGATGCATTATACAGTATTCTGTCTCCTTTTAATTAGGGCAAAATGAAAAGGAAAATATCCGCTCTGAGTTCAAAAAGAATTTTACATTTCTATAAATTGCATTTGGTAGAATATTCGACGTCATCTATGACGTGCATTACCTGTTTTATTGGAAGAACTATAGTTATATAGTATATTCAAAGTTATTTTGTACATACGTCATCTAAATATGTGATATAAAAACGCATCAACTCTGAGCTTTAGTTCAGTTTGGCTTTGACGTACAACAAAATTTTAATTTAAATAAGATAAGTGAAAAAAACAACAAATATTATTTATTTTAACATTATAGTACATTTAAAAACTAGTTAATTATACCTCTTACCATTATTGCTTTCAAGAACTTTGCATACGTCTGACAACCGGACGACTTTGACAGGCTCATTCGTTTATGCGTTCGACATAATCAGACAGCACTGTGTCTCTCTTTAATTGAAATAAAATGAGAAGGAAAATATTGTCTGATTCTGAAACAAATTTACAAATTGCGGTAGGCAATACATTAAACATCTTGATGACGTATGTATAAAAAAAACCTTGAATAGACTATATAATAATATAATACTGTTGGTAAATTTATAGTATTTATTAAAAATATGATAGGAGTATGTGAGGAATGGGTACTGACAGTGTTGATCTTGCCAATAAGATACAGTCCTTCCAATAAAATAGCCAATGCACATCTTCAACATTTATAATGCAACATTGCCGCACCAAATTTAAGTTTTCGTTTATTTTGACTCTAACAACAAAAGACAAATGTAATTACAATAATGAAACAAAAATAACGTTACAAAATATAATTTATTTCAACATTATAATATATCTAATGCATATTTATTGAAGGACTTAATCTATAATTAATTAAACAGTCACAACAGTCGTAGGTTAGCGTTATTTTATTATATTTTCATTGACATATGACAACTCTGTCGGCCAGTACCAACACAAATCAAATTTTATAGACCGATCTGGTTAGAGACGCATCAGACTTCATTCTGTCTCTTTTTTGCTAGAATAATGCTAATACTAAAATGAGAACGGCAAATACTCTGAGTTTAAAAAGGATTTTACATTTTTATAAACTGAATTTGGCAATACGTGTTGTTGACGTGCATTAGCTGTTTTATTGGAAGGTCTATAATAAATCTTAATAAATTCCATGTAGTGTCAAATTAGTCGGTTCTACTCTCTATTTATAAAGTGAATTCGTAATATATTCCTTCATCATTACCATAGATGATGAAGACTGTCCAGAATGTGAAGATATTCTGGAGAACCTCGAGGAAATCGATGGGGAAGCCGACCTTTTCGGAATAGATTTCGTCAAGATCTGCAGCGCCAGCGCAGCGGCTGAACAAGGATTGCACACGTTGCCATCTCTTATGTATTTCAGGAAAAAGAAACCCATGGTAATATAATGAATGTTTGAGCCGCCCAAAACCACTATCAACCCTTTTCTCAGATATACGATGGAGATTTAACCCAAGCGGATCGAGTGCTGGACTGGTTGACTTCCCAGGACGTATTCGAGATCAAGAACGAAATCGAAGAAGTTAACAAGAAGATGTTGGAGAAATTGCTAGAGGAGAACGAGTTTGTTACCGTGTTTTTCTGTAAAATCACTCAAATGATTCGTGGCGAAGTAAATAAAAACCGCCTTATTTTCAGATGAAATCAACTCGTTGGAATCGGGTCTTATAATGGAAAAATTGGAGAATATCGACAGCGAAACGGACAACTTCGACATAACGTTTGTCAAGATGGCGGACGCCCGGTATGCCCGTAAATGGGGCGTTACCAATCTGCCCGCTATCGTGTATTTCCGGCGAAGATTCCCGAGCATTTACCGAGGAGATTTACATTCCGAAAAGGACGTACTTGAATGGCTCAGGAAAAATCGGTAAGTTTTGACAGTCAAGATGGCAATCTGAACAAAACAGTTTTTAATAATAAAATATATGGCCACTCCGTTTCTCATCAATCTGACTATTTTATAACAGATTCTCTCATGGAAACAAAAATATTTATTAACGACAGAAAATTAAAACAAACTCGAAAAATCATAATAGCTAACACATCTGTAACTAACACAAGTTTTAAACAGAACCCAATTTACTTACTTATCAGTTTTTTATATAGCAAACTTTCTGTAAAATATGTTTCGATATAAAAACTACAACTTAAAAAAAATACTGTTTTCTCCTTAATTTATATGTTGAGTGGATTTTCGCACACCATGTATAAATGTACCTATAAACAACTTCAGAAGATGTTAAAAGCTCCAATAGATAAAAAGTGGTAAAAGAAACATTCAATGACAAATGTCACTTTTGACAATTAATAAATCCAACTGACAACGATAAACAGAACATAACTCTTTGCATCATCAACTTGACAATTTTATAACAAATACTCTCATAGAAACAAAAACATTTATTAATGACAAAAAAAACAAACTCGAATAATCGAAATAGCTAACACATCTATAACTAAAAAAAGTTTTTTATAAAACCAAAATTACTTTCTTATCAGTTGTTCTATATCGCAAAATTTCTTTCGATACAAAACTACAACTTTAAAAAAATACTGTTCTAATTAATTCATATCTTGGGTAGATTTTCGAACACCATGTATAAATATACCAACATAGAAGGTATAACAACTTTAGAAGGTATTAAAAGCTCCAATAGATACAAAGTAGTAAATGAAAGACTCAATAACAAATGTCAGTTCTGACATTAATAAACTCTACTGACAATTATAAACATAACCTTTTCTATTTCAGGTATAGACAGCCAGAATTAAACATCTTTATGTATGCTCTGTTAGCGATCGGCATTGCCTTTGTAATATATACAGCATTCTTACTTCAATGCTTCAAGTCACCAGCCACACAAGTTGTTCCACATCATCCCAAGCAGAGTTAGAAAACGGTGCATGTACTTAGTTGAGTGACAGATGTAAATGCGTCGAATAAATGTGAAAACGTGTACACGAATCATCGTAGACGTTTATTTTTTAGTCAGCATTGTTTTCCACTTCAATTTTTCCCACGAACGTCATTCAATTCAATATGCTGTCTGAAAAATAAACGGATAAATAAAATTTTATTAAAGCCCACGCCCCATCGTTAACATCTTTTTCTTTTCTATAACTGGACCAAACTACTATGTGTTCTCGCACCTTCCTCCCCCCCCACCATTTTCCTTCATTAGCACAGAGATGTAAAATCAAGGAAATAATTAATGCCAATAGATATTTTGTAAAAGACATTGCAATGAAAATGTATTTTCTTTTTAACATTTTGTACAAATAATATAGGCATCATTGTCACATAGGAAGCAAATAGCAAGATCATTTTTCTTTTAACTAACCGCTAGAAAACAGGAGTTAAAAGGAGAATATTTTAGAGTGTATTGTCTCTGTGTATACATAAATCAATTAATGAGTCTAAAACATGTAAATATTGTAAATAAATTGATTCTATATTAATGCGCTTTTTATTATGTTAAAAAAAGACCAAATAAAATTAGCTATATTTTTTAATTCCTACTTAAACAGTGACAAAAATGTCAAAAACTGTTTAACAGAATTACGTCATTCACACAAATCGGCCCCTATAATACATTCCATAAAATATTCCGCCCGAGATTATGCAATATGTTATACAGAAAGTTTAAAATTTAAATAGAAATATGAGTAATCTAAACCAATCAATACGAATAGTTCTAGTATATTGTAAAATAGGCATAAGAAAATAATATCAATTGTTATATTGGCATTGCACATTTAAAACTGAAAACTATGGAATCGGGTGTATGATATCAATTATAATATCAAAATAAGTCCTAATACTTAAATATTACCACTAGTCTATATTCAATATGCAAAAGCACGTTTCAAAAATCTAAAACATAAATAAATTACAAATCAACAAATTACAAAAAAAACAGAATGAAATTAAGAAAAACAACGTCCTATTTGGGAAGATTTATTAGTGTACTAGTCATAGATCCAGATATTTTTTAAAAGTTATACATTGAATTTTGATTGAAAAATATATTGTAAACGCGTATTATTTCTCTTTGTTATTTTTGTTTTCATTAAAAACACAAAAAAATACATATGGCCCATGGGGGGATCGAACCCGCGACCTTCGCGTTATTAGCACGACGCTCTAACCAACTGAGCTAATGGGCCTATGTGCCCTAGTTATTATAATAGGCTTTATAAAACCCAAAACTAAAAGATTATTCTTAATTTTATATTTTTATTTAAAAAAGTGTTTTAAAAATTTTAAATTAACTCAAATATATAAGATACTTGTTACAATAACCATACAAAAGTAATCAGCTAAAATATAAAGTACATCAAAGTGATAGGTTAGAATATCATAAATAGTGGATTTTTAACGTTGAATTTGATAGTATGTTTATGTATACATTTTTAAAATTTTTAAATTAGGTTAGATTTTTTTATCAAGAAATAATTATTAGTATATTAAATAATTTAAGTGTATTTTCCCTTAATGATGGCTGAAAATGAAGGTATTTAGATTAATAATTTTAATCAATCCTTAGTTTCCTGTATTTGGTTTAAAAAATATTATTTTTGGTTTATTTTTGTGTTTAATTAATAATAATTTATGAACTGCTTTTGCTGTTTTTAACACATATGATTCATTACCATCTAAAAATATATTTAGCCGGTATTTATACACCGGGAATTATGTCACAAATTGCACAGGTTTCAACAACCTTTGTTCATATAACCGCTCACGATATTTTCAGATAATCATTATATCATGCATGATAAGAAAAAAATAGTTCCCCAGGGAACGGTTATTCATCAAGAAAAACCATTTGTTTATACTCTAAGCTCTAAATATCGCACGGAGTGTTGTGATTTTTGCTTTAAAAAGTAAGTGCCTGTTTTAAATTTTTAAACTAACATAGCGTAAGTAAATTCCCAACAATTACTGTAATTACAGAACAACTGAATTACTTAAATGTTCCAACTGCAAATATGTATATTATTGTGGCAAAATATGCCAACGGCAAGGATGGGGTATTCACAAGCAGGAATGTAAGAATTTGAAACAGATATCGCCAAGAATATTACCTGACTCTGCACGTCTACTCTTTAGACTATATAAAAAATTAGAAAATAGTGGTGATCTTATTAAAGCATACTATACAACCAATAAATTTCGTACTTGGAGAGATTTATTGTCACGTAAGTGTTCCCTAAGTCTATAAAAAATAACTTATTTACATATATGAATAATACAGATTATGCAGAATTAAAAATGGATAAAAAAAGAATGGAGCATTTAACTTCATTATATGGTGTGTTGTATGAATTTTCTTCAGGAGATATGCTTCCAAATTCTGCTGAATTTATGGGATTATATGGAAGAGTATGTATATCTAGAACTTTAGAAGGGAAATCAACTGAATACATTTTCTAGATGTGTGTCAATAGTTTTAATATATCAGACCAAGAGCTTCAAAGTTTAGGTACTGGTATATACCTAGGAGCCTCTATTATTGATCATTCTTGTCAACCCAATGCTTTGGCCATATTTGAGGGAACTACAATTTATATAAGGACATTAGAAACCTTGCCTTATTTAGATTGGTCAAAAGTATTGTACCTGTTTTGATAATATCTTATTGATTTATAAATTTTATTTCCAGATTAGAATATCATATATTGATGTACTAGCTTCAACTGAAGAAAGGAGAAGAGAATTGTTGGAAAAATATTATTTTAACTGTGATTGTCCCAAATGTTTGGAGCCAGAGAACAATTCAGAAATAGCAGGAGCAGCATGTCCCAACAAAGACTGTGACAACAGTATTAATATAAACATTGATGAAGCAGAAACTGAATGTCACAAATGTGGAACTGTAATATCTGAAGAATTTAAAGCAGAATTTAACAGTGTAGTTGAATTCACATCAATTCATTTAGATAGCATGAAAACCACTACATGTATCCTTTAATAATTAATTACGATTGCAGTATTATAATAAATATTTTTTCTTATGGTCGACTAGATTTGGATGTTTGTAAAGTATGTTTAAAAAAACAGAAAGGTGTTTTATATAAATTCCATTTAAAGCATATTAAAATATTAGACCTGGCTTTTGAAAGTAGTATTGATTTGGAAGCATTTGACACAGCATTAGAATATGGTTTAGAACTTATTCAATGTTATAAGTATGTTATATAATTTTATAACATATTTAGATCATCATTATAGATATTTATTTTTATAGGAAATATTATCCTGAAATCCATCCACTACCAGCTTTGCTACACTTAAAACTGTGTAAGTTGTTACTGTATAAAGATATGATTAAAGAAGCAATTCATCACCTAAGAAAAGGGGCAGAAATATTGAAAATTACCCATGGCTGTTCATCCTCACTGTACAGAAATGAAGTAGTAGGTTTAATTCAGGAATGTAAAATGTTAAATGAACAAAATGGAATAAAATAAATGAAAACTAATTAAAATTTTTATTATGTTATTGAGTTGTATAATCGATATATCATTCACAAGGACCAAGATATTTTGATTTAATCTAGTATGTGTAAAATTGTCTTCATAGAGAACAAAATTATTGTGTAGTATTGAAAAAGGTCATCAAACCAATTTAGACAAGAAAATTTATTTCAAACATAGTGTTACATTTGACATGACGGTGACATCTAACTATTAATTAATTAATAAATAATAAATTAATTGTTTTAAATAATACCCAAAATTACAATAACATTTTAAACATTTTACTAGAAATCTGGATTTGAAATAAAGGTATTTTAGATTACGTAAATTAATAATATCATTGTATCATCAAAAGTTCTATTAGATAATTGCAATTCCTTATATTATAAAAGCATATATATATTATAATATAAAGTATATATATGTATTGCAAGTTGCCTATACCAAAACAATCGAATTTTATATAACAATTATTCAAAGAATTTCTTTAAATATATCGATCCTGTTGCCCAGCACTATATAATATCAAATTAACCTCAATTTTTGTTGAGGTTCGAAATACCTCTAACCTTTGTAAAGTTTTAGAATAACTTATTTTTGTAAAATGAGTTTAATACGTATAAATAGAGTATTACCTTTACGGTTTGTACAAAAAATAAAATGTTTTTCAACAGTTACACAAGAAAATGAAGAATATACAACTCCTCAATACCCGCCGATTCTAGATCTCTCCTTTGAAAAGAGACTAGAAAGGAAAAAAGAAGTTATGCACGAAGAAATAAAAAAAGTTAAAACTGTCGAAGAAAAACAAATAAAACTTAATATGCCTCGGTAGGTTAGGAGTAAAGAATAAAAAAAAATGAGATAAATTGTTTTAAATTTATGTAGGTACTATGGTTTTAAGACATATGTGTTGTTAGAGGAAATGATACCATACAATGATTTACATTTTGTTCAACATATTACAAGAACACATCTTATTAAAAACAATACCCTTCCAGATTATTATAATAATATTGATGAATCTGAAAATTTGACAGAAATATCAGAAATCCTCCAAGAGGCTTTATTAATGGAAGTAGATAGTGTCCAGTAAGTTTATGTGTAATAAACATAATAATTAATTACTTGTCTATATTTTTAAGGAAGTCATATGACCTAAAAAATGAAAAATTAACTGATGCTGAAAGAGAGAATATTATTAGTTCTAATATAATAAAACAAGTTAATCGAATTTTAAATAATAATTTATGTAGTAAATATCCCCACCTTATTTCTAATGAAGTAAGTGTTTGATGAAGGTTTTTATAGAAAGGAAATAATTTTTTTAATGTTTTAAGTTGGACTTAGATCCAAGACTAGAATCATCATGGTTTGTTGGTGGTATGAATCCACCACTAAATATAAAAAGATATAGAAAAAATTTAGAACACATGAAACCATATGAAAATGAACCAACAGATAGACTAATATCATATAAAGGTTTCCCAATATTGACAATTCGGTAAACAGTTCAATCAAATAGTTTAATTTCGAACAATATACATGAGCCTTTTAAATTAGGTCAGAATTACCTCTACCATTAATTGTCTCTCCTTCAGAAGCTGAAGATCCTTCTTTAGAAGTACCCAAATTTCAGTATGATCCTCGAATTCATGGAGTTACTACTGATCATAAGCGGATAGCCAATGTACCAGGTAAATAAGCATAATATAATTGTATGACAGCCAATTTGTATTGTCACATTGATTTTTAATAGGTTTTTGGCCTGGAGATTATCATTCCTTTGGCGTAATTTGCTTCTTGAAGAAAGGGCATTTATTGGAGAGATCAAAATTTATTAAAGACTCTGAAGATAATCAGGATGCTGTGTACCGTCAAGGAATATTGTCATCATATACTTGGCTATATGCACAAGCTAATCATTTAGGTGGTTTTTTTTTATTAATAAGCTATACCTGAATTATTATATTATATTTAATTATAGGTTTCACAACATTTAATGACATAACATATCCTTTGGTAACACAAAGTGTGCTTACAAATGGAAAAGAATTTAACTTCTTTATTTATCAACTGAACACTATCCTATTACATTCAAAACACATTAATGAAAATCCCAAAAGAAATATCTGTTGGGCAAGTGAAAATCTTAAGCTTTATGAAGATATAAAAGATGGAAAGATTGTTGGATTCAACAAAGATGTTTTAAGTATTTTAATAAAATTATACAGTAATGCTCCTGCTGAAAGATTGGGTGTCAATTTAAGACCTTACCTGAGTCAAGAAGAAAAAATTATAGCAGACTATGAGGTAAGTGAATTCAGTCATCTTGAGTTTGTCCTACAAAATTCTCGACATAATAAAATTCCCTTGTCAGGTCCAAGTTTATATTAAAATGTTTGTTTATAAACACATACCGAACAATTTTTTGCACACGTTCCATCGACCGCAATCATATTTTGAATCTAGGCGCCATTGTGTTTTTAAAACTTTATGTTTTACGCAGAGTTGCCAGATTGTATGAATTGTATTTATATATAGGATGTGATGGATTTATCCTCTAAAATATTTAAAAAGTGTATACAGAATTTAAATGTATTAATTATGTTAATATTTTTATCAGTACCAATTTATTAGCAACTCAGATGTAGCCTTTTAATAATTGTCTATAAAGAAATTAATATAAAAACAAAGATAAATGTATTTAACAAAATAGTAAAGTATCCAAGCAAACTGGCAACGTGGTGTAAACAGTTTTAGTAGTTATTTTTATCATAATGTTCGTGATACAATTTTTATATTTTCTAATGTAAAAAAAATCCACTTCTATCAGTAGGGCTACCAATTTTTTTTGTAAACAAAATAACGGAGAAAAGGATTTTTGTAAATGCATCCATATTTTTGACACTTATTCCAAAACTACTTTTAATGATTGCTTTATAACCTTTTGAATAATCCCCTTTAAAGTAGAACCATCGAGTGTGAGTTAAAATTAATGATACATTTTATTTCGCACATACGTTGTGTAATGTCTAGAATTTCAGTCATCGTCCTGTCCTTTACATATAATTTGCACATGCAAAGAAAGTATCACATTTCATAGTACAATTTTAATTTAGCAAGATAAATCTGGATCTTGGCCTGACAGGCCACATTTAGTATATTAATAAAACAGCACATTCTTCAAAATAATATTTAGCTATTTAGTTAATTTATGTTAAACCTGAAACTAATTTGTATTTTAAGGACGACGAAAAGCGATCCTGGTTAGAGCGGGAATACAAATTTCTCGTATCAAATCGGCCAAGACACAGAGATATTCCCGAGGTATTTAGTTGGGAGAAAATTTACAAGATCGACCACGACACAAGATTCATGGATAAGAGAAGGCGATTCTTTGAATTCCTCGAGAAACCTAATCGTAGGGCTTTGAATGATCGGCTTCCTAAGTATATCCCAAGAGCTTTGAGACCAGACTTACCGAAGAATAAGGGACGAAGAGCTAACGAGTATTGGCCTTAGGGATCATAATTTTGTATATTGTTAGATAAGAAACAATAAAAATACTCCTAAACGGTTTTTATATAATATTTTTGACCTCAATCTTTTTATTATTTAGTTGAAGTTGAAGCTAGTTGAGTAGGGAAACAGTTTACCATTTTAATGTATTGAAAAAACAAAAATATATTGAAAAGTCATCGGTACTTGGCCCTATCATTTGGACATTTGGTAATAGAAGATATTTTCTCAATTTAACCTTTTTTCTTTTCTTAACCGATATGTAATTTAATTATTTCACGTACATGCAACAAAGGTATATATAATATAGAATTTATTATGTAAAATATATCTGATATTAAATAACTTTGGGGAAAAAGTAATTTCGGTTTTATCCGAGATATAGATAACGTTATTCATTTATTTAGTCAAAAGTTGTTGATTCAGTTTTCACCCAGAAATTTGAGAAGTTCTACAGCAGAAAGTGACAAAATCACTTGGAAAAGCATGAGAAACTGGAATTACTGTTTCCCCGAACCTTTATAAACTGTCCAATATTTCCTAAGTACAGTACAACCTAAATTAAAAAAACTCGAAACAAAAACAATAAAATTCAAGATTACAGCTTTATAATTGGTGATACTTAAAATGAAGATCATTCATAACTATTGATGCTTGAAAACAAATTGATATTGTTTTTCATTCAACACAAACATCCGTATCTTTAAATTGTATCAATATCATAGCAACACATGACCGATATAAGCGATCGAAAGATTCTTCAAGTGTGATTTCTGATAATATTCGAGAAGATATTTTGTCCGATTGATGTGCCGGTTAAGATAAGAATATGCAGTGAAAATCGCCCCGACAAAGTGAAACCATTTAGATGTTGATTTCCTGAGAATAAGAACACATCGTCATTAGCGGTAAGCTTATTTAAATCTCTAATTTCTAAGGACATTTGTATTTGATATTTGTCTAATGCATAGTTTAGAGATATTCCACCAGCGTATTTTTGCATTTTTAATTCAGTATTTCCACAGTAAATATTCCAGAAAACTTATTCAGTAAAAATATCAATCCCAAAAATCTTATGTTAATTTTATTTCTTTATATTTATTTGAATTTAAATAGAAAACATATGGTGTTTCTAAAACGATGTAATGTAAATTAATTAATAAATATTAACATATATTAATATAATATAGGGTGTACAAATTAGTTTTAGTGGTTTCATAGTAACCTTGAAACTTGATTCACATATATTAGTACTCCCAATATAGTGTTCAGCTTGGTAAAAAACGAAATGTTAGTCGTCTAGGCCATGAATGACCGATTTGAACAAACGGTAGTTGGGGGGGGGCTAGGTAAAGGCGATAGGACGGTCCTCCTACTGTTGCGATTGCCACGGGTTCGAATCCTGCTGGGGCATGGTCGTAAATTTATATTTGTGATTGTTCTAGGCAAGGGTGCAAAATCTGACAAGGAAAATGATCCCAGTCACGCCTGTAACCAGGCTGGGAAAGACCGGATGTCTTCTGGGATGATTTTTCTAGAGTTGGTCACTCGCCAGTCGGTAGGCTTAATGCTGAGGACCGTGGTTCGGAACCCACGTTAAACTTTAGATCCAGTCCAGATAAAGCCATAGTTGGCAAAAGAAAATAATAATATAAAATAGTATTATACCAGTTACCGTATTGGAAAATAATTATATATATATATATATATATATATATATATATATATATATATATATATATATATATACAATAATGTACTGTAGACAATAATGGATTTTCGAATACGTATCAGTAATAACTTTATCTATAATTATTATTTGATTTGGTTATCACGAGAGGATTCATATGCTTATTGGGGGTCCCCTATTGTTGCTACTGTGGTTACAGTGTCATCTACGTTCATTGATTTTAATGTATACGTTATTATAGGTTACTGGTATAATAACTGTTTTAGTCAAAGTTTGTAAAAGCCGTCAGTATATCTCAAAATTACTATAACTATTGACTGAACCCTTAACAGTTTTAACAAAACTGCTAAGGGATTTCACAAAAAGCAAAAGTTGGGTTTATTTTTAAGTCCCTTGAATTCTTCAGAAAACAAGGTTTTGACAGTTGATTACGCAGCATACTGAAATCGAAAATCCAACATATATAAATCTGACAGTTTGACAGAAAATTGAAGTAAATGGAATTGTCAGTTAATAAGTAATCTAATAAAAAAACAACTTTACGGTGAAATTAACAGCCAACGGAGTTCTTGTTTAACGATTATTTTGGTAATAAAAAACTCATTATCATCACTGCAACTTTAACTAAACGCTAGATTGCCATGAAAGTTTGACAGGTGAAATTTAAAGGTTAGGTTTGAGAAGATTAAGGATAGTGTCATTTATATGTCAGATCCAAAGTTTATTGAATGATGTATTAATAATCTAAAGAAAAATACGGTTCGTATTTTTACTTGCCGTAATTGTTTATCGGATCATAATATTCGGATTGCTAGAAAGATTTTATTCTTTTCATATAATGACTTTGATTCTTTTAAAGTAATAAATGATTAGCAGATTATTAATATAGTACTCCATACAATTGAGATAATACACTTTATAATTTAATGAAATCGTAATCAATTAAAGTTATAATAATAATATATAAAAAAAATATGTGTACCGCTGTTTCAACCAAAATCCTCTAAAATAAAAAAGTATATCACTTTTTTTGTTTTAAGTTATACATTATATCGCCAAATCTTTATTATTAATTTAAAGACTATAACCAGAAACATATTTATATATATATATATATATATATATATATATATATATATATATATATATATATATATATTTTAAAGTCTCCTTTTACCAACTAAGGGTTTATCTGTACTGGGTGTAAAGTCTAACGTGGGCTCCGAACCACGGTCCTCAGCATTAAGCCTACCGACTGGCGAGTAACCAACTTTAGAAAATCGTCCCCGAAGACATCCGGTCTTACCCAGCCTGGTTACTGGCGTGACTGGAATCAGTTTCCTTGTCGGATTTTACACTCATGTCTAAAACATTCACAAATTTTAAACAATCACGAACATAAATTTACGACCATGCCCCAGCAGGATTCGAACCCGCGGCTATCGCAACAGTAGGAGGACCGCCCCATCACCTTTACCACTGCGTCACCAAGCTGTCTGAAATATATTTTTAATCATGTCCTCGACCAGTAATTGACAAACCGGTCGTTCTAATGTTGCTTTTTGACAATAATATTTACTGTATAATTTATACTTAATTTGACGTTTTTAGCAAATAATTGATTTAAAATTGCCAATATGTATTTATGTTTCTAGTTTATTTTATTACGTTTACGCTAAATATTATTTGTAGATTTATCTTTTTGGTTAATTATGAGGAAATATAATGCCTATGTAACATAAAAAAAATTTTAAAAAATAAATATAGAAATCTTAGGTATTCACCGTTTACTTCAAATACTTCTTTTAATGGTATCGATAGAGTTCCTCTACTGCGTTGTGTAAAATATATTTATATTTGTTATATTCATTAGTAATTCACAATTATACCTGCATTTGTGATGACAATAAATAAGTCTCAAGGACAAGCGTCCCAAAAACTTCGATTTTCGAGCCAGTTAATCTCTAAACATGATCAGTTCGATCATTCAATTTTTTTTATTTCAGAACTCAATGAACATAAAAAAGTTATTCGTATTTATTTGACCCAACAATAAGTTTAAAAAACCTCACTAACATAAATAAAAGTATTAAATAGTCATTTATCTTGTACATAATCTTTTCTATTAATAACTTAGGCTATGAAATATTATATTAACAAAAGAAAATAAAAATTAGTGTGTTATGACAATCCTTGATAAGAATGTAAATTTAAGACATGGTACTACCAACAGATAACTGAATTTGCGAAATATTCCATTGTATAATTTTCGTTAAACATTTGTTAATTATTTACGAAACTGCAGATTAATGTATTTATCAACATTTATAAGATAATATAAAAAAATTTCAACATAACTCTTGAAATAGTAATTAAAATTAATAAATACGATCTGATTTATACAGGGTAGAACACTTAACTAGTCAAATATATATATGTGAAACAATTTTATTTTGATAACTAATTTTTCAATATTTTCCAATATTATATGTGTTTTATTAGTTGTTCAAGAATAAATCCATACATTTTTCATATCGTAACACCACCATCATATTTGTCAATGTCAAGCACGGTACTTTTATTATTGTTGAAATAACGGGCACTTACGTAATAAATGAAGATTTATGTGTACGATAATTTCTTGTCAATAACTATTAATCGTCACATAACAAATATCACTAATTGTTTTCTTTTTGAAAGCAAAATACTTGAAACCCGTTACATTATCTTAATTTAGTAATAAATATTCGATGTTATAACTAGATTAACACAATAGAATATTTTAGATTATTTTTTTTATTATGGTAAGGTTTTTAAGGGTATGTATAGATTGAATGAAATAGTGTAAAAGCATTTCACTCATTTGTTATGAATGACTAACTAAACCTAGCTCGTCGTTAGGAATTATTAGGAGAATAGTTAAAATTATTCTAGGGCCACAGATTTAGCGAGGAAACACGTATAATTAAATTATCTTACATTTATTATTTCAAAAAAATATAATAATATAGCTAAAAGATAATGACAGTCACTTTATAATTTAAAATACAGACTTTCCAGTAATACAACCAATGGACGTCATCAAACTGTCAAACGTATTGTCAAATTGCGTTTATAAAGAGTTAAAATCCCTTTTAAACTTGGGGCAGTTTTCTTTCTCATTTTACTAAATAGCATTACTAGTTAAAAAGAGACAGAAATCGGACTATAAAATTCGATTTGTGTTGGTGCTGGCCGACACCGTTGTCATATGTAAATGTAAATATAATAAAAGAGCTCTAACGTACGAACTGTTGTGGTTATTTAATTAATTCTAGTTTAATACCTTCAATAAATATGCATTATATGTACTGTAATGCTAAAATGAATTATATTTTAAAACGTCATTTTTATTTTATTATTTTATTCACATTAGTATTTTGTTGTCGGAGTCAAAATAAACGAAAACTAAAATTTGGTGCATTATAAATGTTAATGACATTCATTGGTTATTTTACTGGAAGGATTATATTTCTTATATATTTGAAAACAAATGAAAATAGTAATGTGTCAAAATTGCAATGGAAAAACAAAAAACCATAACCATTTCTTAAACATAATTTGATTTATTTGAGCATATGAAGTCATTTTTAATTCTATAATTTATTCAGATTGTGTTAATATTTCTCTAAGACTAAATTAAAATCGTAATTATATTCTCTTTCTAACTACCATCAACGTGATAACACTTACCATGGCAACGGAACTATGTAAAAATATAAATCAACCTAGGATGTTTACATTTTTCATTTCCGTTGTGTGCTCGTGTTCAAAGTGTAAACATTTTTGTTAAGAGTTTTATGGAAACAAATATAAAGACCATTTTCTTGATAATTTTTTTCGTTTACTAAAAATAATAATTGTAATAACAATAAAAATAAATACTATACAAATGTCAATTGAATAAATTATTCGAAGATGTCCACACCATGTGTAACATGCGAAAGTCGCTGACTTTTCACTGATAAACACATACTAGTGTCCGCGCAGATCCATCGACGAAAAAAACATACTGTAGTTATAAATTCATTCACATTTTCAGAATTTTAATTTGTTTACTTGCAGCCGACCAGAGCAGGTGGTTCGGGTTTGTATCGGTCTGCGCGTTTACATTCCAATTGATAATTCCACTTCAAAGAAATATTTTGTTTTTCGTGAAATCGATATACATTAAATTCTTAGAAATTTACTATAGACTGATATGAAAAGAAGATAAACGTACTATTTATATACCGTTTATATTGTTATATACAGTTTCTTGTGCAGACAATAAAAAGTATGTTGTCCAAGTGCCGTTCAGCAGCTAGGCTGCATAAAGTTATCCAAAACGAACCGAGAAGACTGATCAGTACACAGGAGATCATAGAGAAAGAAGAGAAGTATGCCGCACACAATTATCACCCTCTTCCAGTGGCTTTAGCAAGGGGAAAAGGTAATTAATTAACTATTTAATTGACCTTAATAGAAGCAAGGTTTCTTCCGTCTATTTATATGCTTTATTTTTATTGATTGGTTAAATATTGCTTACACAAAATGCATAGTAATATTGATAATACAGAAGCTTTGTACAAAAACAATTTTATTTTAACACACTTTCGCAGATACCGCGATATTTAAAAATAACACTCAAGCACAAAAGAAAACGACATTGGAATTGTAGTATCATTAATTCAGATAATTATTCTGCATTGTGTAAAAGTTCAAAATAACCTATGCGTTGCTCGTTTTACGTCAATCAGAATGATTTGTTGTCAAATAAATTTCTACCAAAATTAGTTTTTGTTATTATAGAAATTGGATATTTTGAGTCGAATATTTGTTAGTTGGAAAAAACCTGTTAATTTGTTTCAGTATTCTATTTTTAGTATTTTATTTGTTTAATTAAAACATATTAGGACTTAATCAGACAGTGCATTTTTAAAATTCATTTAATGGATTGGGGAAAAAATAATTTCGGTGGTTCATGTTTTTCAAAGTGAATTTCTTTCTATAATGGCAATTTTTATCATTTTCACTGTCAAAACTTAGTCAAATCAATTTTTTGTGAGTCATTAAAGTTTCTAATTTAGTGTTGTTGCGATGGAAAACACCTTTCCTGTTTACCAATTACAACATTTTTTTAATTAAATTTTTTATATTTAATTTCGATTGTTAGCTCCAACCCTTCTTTTTTATTTTATTCATCTGCTTCAATCGCACTAGTTATTGACAAAAGAAAGTCAATTATGGTTTGGTCAGCTTCGAACAACACTGAATGAACATTTTTCCAACTCATTTCCAATCCTAACGTTTGGTATCAATACCCTTGATGTCAGTGCGGACAATATAAGCAGTTGTAAAGCTCGTTCAAAAAAATGGCTCAATTGCGTCTTGTTTCAGTAGATATTCATAAATGGAACATCAGTGCATTGAGGTTCTTTTCAAGAACGAAAACAAGCAAACCAATTCTGACACTTAGTATCTGCGCTGTATTTTTCGAAAGGAAAAAGGAAAATAAGAGAAAAGAACAATAACTTTTGATTGGGTAAACGAATAATGCTACCTTTATATGTTAAATGTTTTATGGGTACCTTTCAAACGCGCTGTAGTATGGCTTCATTGAATTAGTATTAGTAGAGATATGTGATCATCTATAAGGAAAAATCGAAAATACTTTTTCTCCAACCTAATATACCCACAGTATCTATATATTTTATACTGCAGCATTATTTTAAAACGCCCTGATGTAATTCTTTTATGCTACTATACATACTAATAGAAAATATTTGCAATTCAAAATCCTGATTGCTTAGCATTGAAATATCAGTAAATGTATGTAACATAGATAAAAAGAAAAAAATTTTTCGCCTATAATTGTATTAGTTTCGCTCTAGCAAGATTTGTTTAATATCTGATTTATTATCTAAATTTGCAAAGATAAACGTATCTATACACAAGTGTATTTTCAATTACAGGCGTTTTTGTCTGGGATGTGGAAGGTAAAAAGTATTTTGATTATTTAAGCGGTTATTCTGCCAACAACTTTGGACACTGCCACCCGAAAATACTGGAAGCCTTACAACAGCAATCCGGAGTCCTTCACCATACGTCTAGGGCTTTTTTCAATGATGTCCTCGGTGAATATGCCGAAAAAGTTACAAAACTGTTCGGATATGACAAAGTGTTACCTATGAATACCGGTAAAATCAAAATAACCCTTCGGTATTTTAATGATAACTTATTGAACGTTTTAGGGGTGGAAGCTGATGATACTGCCTGTAAGATTGCAAGAAAATGGGGTTACAGAAAAAAGAACATCCCTAATAATCAGGCTAAGATCATTTTTTGCAGTGATAACTTTTGGGGGCGTTCACTGGCAGCCGTATCAGCCTCGACCGATCCAAGCAGTTTCGAAGGATACGGTCCTTTCATGCCAGGGTTTTCCTGTGTTCCCTATAACGATTTGAAAGCACTCGAAGTAAGAAACCGAATATAATAACTAATAATTAGTTTTACTTAAATGTTAGCATCCGTAGTACGAGGTAGTTCAAGTTTGGCCGTATTCTACTGTTAGCCAATGTCTTTGTCAGTTTAAATTTAATTTAATCATGACATTTTGGTTTTGAAAGATGATATTTAAAGTGACGACCACTTTTTAGTTTACTGTTGACAAACAAATGGTTTCTCATTAATTTATTACAAATTAAGATATTAAATGCAATTGTATTGTTGAGCGAAAATATTGCATAAGATTTATTTTAAATTTTCCCATAATACTTACCTGAATTTTATAACTAAATTCGTTATTAAGAAATGGTCAGTCCACGGTAATACTGTTTTCATTACAGAGGGTAAAAAATAGAATAATAATGTTTATGGAAATGAGATGCTGACGTATTTGCGTTAGAAATTGACAAAATAAATGGCAATTTAATATTCAGTATTCTGAATCTAGCTCGAGCATCTTATTCATCAGGACGAGAGGCCCGTATACATATTTTTCATCCCTATGTAGTATTTTCTTGTCTGAACTATAATTTATTTCCATGTATTCTATTATAAACAAAAAAAAAACAGAAAATCGACACATAGCCCATAAAGTAAAACAAAAAAGCAAAGCTATGAATGGCCAAAGCACACTGTGTGTTTAGTTATTGTTATAAAATTGTTAATAAACGACCAAACTGAAAGGAATTCAAAACATTCAAAAATCATATGGTGTTCATAAAAAGAAAATTAAAGGAATCAATTATAACAAAGAAATTAAGGAGATGGTACTTGACAAAAGAAAATCAGGAATAAATAGCAACTAAATCAAACTATTATATATATAGAAATTATTTATTATACTTATACCGAGATGTTTAGGTATCGACTCTCATATAAGAAATAATAGAAATAATGATACATATAGAGACACCACTCACGTTAATAGAATGGTATTTCAAATGACCTTGCGTATATAGTAAAGAATGTTTAACAGAAGAAGCACCGCTAATTTTTAAGTGATTAAATCTGCCAGTTAACAAATATACGATATTTTCAGACTGCACTTTCGGACCCAAACGTATGTGGTTTTATGGTAGAACCCATCCAAGGCGAAGCTGGAATCAAAGTTCCCAGTGAAGGATACTTAAAAGGAATAAGAGAATTATGCGATAAATACAACGTTCTCTGGATCGCCGATGAAATCCAAACGGGATTGGGTAGGACGGGAAAAAGATTGGCCGTCGATCACGAAAACGTGCTGCCCGACATCCTGGTGTTAGGTAAAGCACTCGGAGGCGGAGTGTATCCCGTCTCGGCCGCCTTAGCCAACGATCCCGTCATGTTGGTCATCGAGCCGGGCACTCACGGATCGACTTTTGGAGGAAATCCGCTTGGATCTAAGGTAGCCATAGCGGCACTAGATGTGTTGGAAGACGAAAAGGTGGCAGCCAACGCAGCTAAAATGGGCGATCTGTTTCGAGGAGAACTGGCCAGCAAACTCGATAAAAAAGTTGTAATTGATGTTAGAGGAAGAGGTTTATTGAATGCTATAGTCATAAATCAGAGTAAGTGAACTATTTCTTCGGAATAACTTTGTTTCTATGTCCTTTGTTATCAGATTATGCAGATGCATGGGACGTATGCCTTAAACTGAAGGATGCGGGTTTGATTGCCAAACAGACACACGGAGACATCATTAGATTTGCTCCACCGTTAATTATTACCGAGGAAGAGCTCAATCAGTCCATCGAAATCATCGTCAAGACTGTGAACAGTATTGCTTCTTGATGCAACAATAAAATAACGATTTTATTGTATATATATTTTTATTATATGTTTTCTCACAAATATAACTATTTTTAATTGTTTTTAAAATACTCTTATTTCAACAGTCTTTACATCAATATGTTGTACATTTTCGGATACTTTAAATTGCCATCATCCAGTCGAATTAACGATAAAACATATTGAAATATTCATCTGATGTTCTGATCGCTAATTCAGTGGATGGTGTGAATATAGGTCTACATAAGGCGAAGCTTAAAAGTATGTCACTAAAAAGTAAGTTAAAATTTCGGTATCAAAACGTTGTATACGTTGTAAAATAAGTACATAATCTAGCCAAATATATTGATGAACTTGGATAGTCCTAACATTTACACTAAATTACAAGCTGCTATAAAACATTATATTTATAAATAATAAAAATCCGAACATATAAACATAAATTCATTATTTTTACTTACTATATAAATATGCAAATATTATAAAACACAGTATATAAATATAAAATTTAATCCGGAAAAATATATTAAATAAATATATGACACTATATAGTAGCAGGATAATTTTTTAAAATACTAAATATTCTATAAAATATAATTACAAAATAACTTCGTATATTCAGCTTTTTATAGCAACTTGAAAAATACTAAAAATAAATAGTTCCATCAATAACCTATTGACTAAGCTTAAAGAAAAGTATGCTAAATAGAACTTTACTATATCACAGATTTCCATATACTCAAGTAAAAATGCTGCATGGTCAACTAAATATTAGTTCTACGTTCTTCCATAAAATTGGCTCCACTGTACATCAAACTAAGGTGAGATCTTTACATTTGATGTTTTTTTTTTTAATTTTATCGTAACTGGCATACAATTACAGCTGATTATATCCCCTTAGCATAAGATAAGGATTGAAGGCCTACACACAGACCTTTCATATCATTTTTTGCTATACAATTGTGCAATAAATAAATATGAAATACAGAAGTATTTAAAAAAAATAACCTTTAACTACCTAAGTTGGTGTAAAAAATACATCAATATTCTAATATGTTCTGTCGCATCACACCATGGAATTTGGTTGAAAATGTACAGTAAACATCAATTTATCAGGACTGTGTTTTTATTTCCCTAATATGATAATATATGGACTTAACCTCATAGTAGTAGATATGGTGTACAAAATACACCGCGAGGGTAGCAAAAGATTAATTGAATGGTTCCACAATATAAGAAACTAGTTTAAAAATCTCCACAAATAAAATTAATGATTTTAAGTTAATTGCACATTTTGCTTGAGCATTTCGATGATACTTTTGTTTAAACATTTTTAAATATCGAATAATATCAACCTTTTAGAGAGCGCCTTGCCACTTAAGCCACACAACACGAGTTGCCATAAATATTTAGCCACAGATGGCGTTGGAACATGCGAGATCTTTAAAATATTCAGTAAGTCAATCAAAAATCACCAACACCATCCAACATCTTAAAACAATCCGTTAACATCACATTAATTTCCTCTTTGCTTAACGTAATCTATCCCTATTCAGTTCTTAGAGTTTTACCTTATACCGTGGTTTCGACATCGGCAGAAATAAGACTTTCTTCGATGTTCCTTCGTATGTCCGAAAAACTTGTAACTTCCGAATCTGATAGGAAGGGGCTGGAGTAAGCTCTTTGGGGCTGCACGGGGTGTTTGCTGAAGTGCTGTCCTTTACGGGACCTACAAGCCGCGGGACCCCTCCTTATCTGCTGGTAAAGTTCATCTATGTCTGTTGCAGATGCGCTACTAACTCTAGAAAGATTTGATGGTGAACGAAGTCTAAAAGAGAAAGTAATTATGGATTTTTCCATTTTAAAACCGAAATTAAATCTAGAATCAATAAGAAATTTACTACTATCTTCAATATATCCTTTAAATTTTTCATATTCTACGTAAAATTTACCTGGCCAGCGAACTGTCTTGTCCTCCTAATCCAAATCTACCTCCCCTTATTGTAGATTCACTGCTACGAAGTTCATCTATTTCAGCATAATGGTGAGATGACTCAACTGGGCTATTTTCCCTCCTTAAGATATTAATATATAATTTAACATTAAGTTGACCATAAAGAATGCAAAAAATAAGTGTATTGTTCATATTTAAATTTTATATTTACTAAAGAAAGAAAAGTTTGCTAAAGTTTGTCAAGAGAGCTGAGCTGAGCTTGGTAATGCTGATCATATACAAAAAGCATAAAAACTGGCACCGAAAAAAAAAAGAAAAAGAAAAAATAATGACAGTTGGAAACATGAAGACAGTTATAAAAATGAACTAACAAAAATAAAGACAATCAACAAAACCTTCTTGGCAAATTATTAAAACCATCTTAGGAATATCTGAAATTTCAATACAGAAAACATCAATTAAAAAAAGCTCTTAATGTGATGCAGAGGCAATGTAAAAGCGAAACAAAAGGATGAAAAGCTAGAAAGAAGGATACTAAGGCCAATAACAGAATAACAATGAATTATGATTAATATGATAAATCAAACAAAAGTGTAAAAAAGGAAGGGATTCAATTTCGAAACAGTTAAATCAAGTGACTTGTTGGTTATAGTAATAGGAACAAGGGATAAAATCAAATACCAGAAGAAGATTGATCCACTTCAAAGAATATAGAAAGCTCCTTTAGAATATCCCTTTATAGAATATTAAATATTTCATTCATTTTTATATACCTGGTGCTTGAGCAATGAGCAACGGTTGCTTCTGTCGTTCCGGAGGTTTCCATCGGTACACATTCTTCTTCAGATCTCAGATGTTCTTTGTTTAATTTCACTAGCTTCATAGAAGCGGGCAAAATCTTGGTAGGTGATAGTGGTGACATCAAATCACTTTTGTCTAATATAGAATCAGAAAGTTGATTCTCAGAACTATACTCTAGGGTGCACTGTTGTGAAACCGTCCTCATTTGAGCCGGATGATGAAGCGGTTCCTGAGGTATGTTCGACTTTTTTCGCGTACGATTTCTTGAAATTTCTACTTAAAAAATAATGACAGGGTATTTACAACATTTTTTGCCATATTACCTTTTTTCCTAAGCCTTTCTGCGTTTATAACAATTTTATCGATGGGAACCTCACTGATGCGTTCAAAATCGTCTCCACTATCCGAAAATATATTCGGATTCTTCTTCTGAATTTTCTTAATATGTTCGACGTGAATGTTGGTGTTATTAACCTATCAACATTAATTTAAAAAAATCGGAAATCCATTAAAGAAACGACCTGTTATCAGACGTAACAATATCTAACCTTGGAATTGGTACCGAACATGTTCTGTTCTGCGTTGGTTTTGTTTTTTAAAGGCCGTGGTTCAGAAAATACAGATGTCGCGTCGCTGTTAACATCCCTGGGCGGTTTCGTTTGTAAGTTATTCCTCTTCATCATGTCGCGCCTCTGTCTTCTAAAGAATTTCCGCGCTACTGTACTTTGATGGGGATTATAGAAAGCTTCGGCGGCGTTAGTGGGATTTTCAATTATATGGGGCACTACATTTGAGCGATATTGAGCCCGATGCAAGGTAATCTAAAATATAGATATATTTGTTAATAAAAGTTGGTGTACGCCAAAGTGTGATTTTGATTGCTTACCAAATTGACGTTATTAATTTTAGCACCACCCACAATAGAGGGTCTGTCACTGATAGACTCGTTTAAATCCACTGCGGTCGTTTCTTTGACAGAGTTGCTTTTTGTTCGACCAGAACTCCTACTAGATGACCTGGACATTATCTGAGATTCACTATTAGGTATAGGGGGTAATGGCAAAGGCTGGACTGGAACTCTGGGGGGAGTGTCACATACAGCCCTAGGGCGCAATAATCGTTTCCGCCTCATCCACCTGTAAAATGTGCAACATCTAACATTATCTTAAGATTATTAAATCTTTAAAACAATTATAAATATCAGGCACATAAATTAATTTTAAAGGATTTACAACAGATAGTGTTATTATATATTAAATCGCGTTGGATACGATTGTAACCAATTTTATATTGACGACTCACTGACATGCTCCACTTTTTAGTATGTGTCATTTCGTCGAAGTGTGAATAAAAAATGTTTCAGTGCATTGAAAATTCTAAGTTTGTACGGAATAAATCGTATTTGTGTATAGTAAACGTTTTACTTTTTCGCTTCAATTGAAAAAAAGAGGGTTGAACGTCACCTATTTCAACATGTGAATACTGGTTTCGATGTTATAAAAGTGAAGATTTTGACACCAAAGAGAAAGAGCGTTCTGGACAAAAATTTGAAACCATTACTCGATGATGATCCGTGTAAAATGCAAGAAGAATGTGCAGAACTGTTGGGAGTAATACAAAAAACAAATAAACAAACACATTTCTAATCGCTTGAAGAACATGGGAATGATCTAAAAACGTGGATATTTTACGCTGTATGAATTGAAGCCAAGTGAGATTACGATAAAGAATACGAGCAAAGATACTACGAAGTTATTCTTCAGCATGACAACGCTCGACTATATGTCGCAAAAACCGTTGAAAACATACTTCAAGCCCACCCACCGTATTCTCCAGACTCTGCACCTTCTGATTACTACTTGATCCGATATATGAGTTGTTGCATAGTTTTTTAATAGACCAACGGCCATCGTTGGCCACGTATTATCAATTTATATTTTCGGCATAGATATTTCATAGGCCTTTTAGTTTCATCGTTTTTTCGAGATGGAACCCGTAGATTGATTAAAAGATGGAAGAAGTAGTGGCTATCGATAGACAATATCTTGAACAAAATACGCTGTAACAATTTTTCACAATAAAGCTTCAAATTAAAAAAATCCTTTAAAACTAATTTATAGTCCTGATACTTAAGTACAGTTTCAAGTCCATAGAAATATATCACTCAAGAACAACCATGAAATCCTAAACCATACCATTTTATTGTAGACTAGAAATATTACTCTAAGCTATCGAACTAAAATGGTCTAAATTAAATATCAGAGCACCTTTACTTGATGGCCCATTAAAAATTGTGGGAGCTTGGTCGGGAAGCCTTCTGATTAGAAAGCTAAAAAGATGATGCTATGTGTATGGTGGAATGTATCCTCCATGAGCAACTTCGCAATATTCGCAACTTGCATAGTATGTTACTGTGGGTTAGAAAGATTACACCACAATTAAATAATAGGAAAGATGTTGTTTTCCATCATGACAACACCTATCAACATATAAATTTTCTTGTATGTCAAAGCCAAACTGAGAGTTGATACGGCAATGTTGTGACGTTTTGATGTTACAAATTTTGATGGCATATATACAAAATAACTTTGAATAGAATATATATTAACCTGATATCTGCTATATGGTTTAGGCATAGTACCCTTTGACTGATCACTTTTTAGGAACTCTTTTCCAGACTAAATATAAAATGACTTTGATGTACTTGTACATTGGTGTTTTTTTTTTAAATAACTCACCTAAATATCAGTATCCATTGCGCTCTGACATCCACCCGGGCAACGCAGTAGAAAAAAAGCGTGAACGCACTTAGCGTTATGGAGCAGATCGCGTACGCGCAACTGAACAGTTCGGATTCGTAAGGCAGAGTTTTCAAAGGGGGCACGGTGGCGAACGCGCAACTCAACCATGTTATTACGAATAAAAACAGGAATATAATGTGCGCCTTCCACTGCGCCAACGGAGAGCGTTCGTTATCCTCCGTCTCGCTGGATGCGGTCTTGGACGAGTAACTTCGCACGCTCCTCGAATCCTGATGCGGGAAATTCGGCTCGAGCAAATCCAGGTCTACGTGTTCGGTCGCCTGAGTGCCTTCGCTCAAGTGTCCGCCATGCGACAGATCCAAATTATAAATTGCGCAGCGTACCAGCAGGTAATGGATCATCAAAAATATAAATAAAACCGTGAAAGGCCCGTATAAGGCGCTGAGAGCAGGCCCGGATCGTAGAAAGCAATGAGTTGGTGACGCGTATTCCCGAATGTTCGTGGCGGCCAATAAGCCGCATACGATCAAGGCCACTCCCCATCCGACCAAGTACAGGCCTAATACCGGTTTTTTAATAGGCGGTTCGCTCGGCAGGTCATCATCCTGTTAACAAGAATATTTTAGATGCATTAAAAAAATTCAATATATATTACTACTACGACATTAATATTAAACTATGAGGTCTGGGAAAAAGTGTTTTTCAGTAGAAGCCATAGGCAACACTGGACGCTCTTGGAAAGGTAATACTTTGGATGTATAAACAATAGAAAAATAACAGAATGAAAAGAGGAGAGGAGGCAGTTACTACCTCGTGATTAAATGTTGGGCTTTGGAACCACTAGTTGGTCGGAGGTGTTATAAAAACAAAAGAGAACTAACAGATTCATTGCTTTTAATTTTATGCTTTGGCTTGAAATTTTATGTGATATCCTCCATAGATTATTTTGAAAGAGACGAATCTGTGCCCTCAGCTTAAGGCAGTAAAAACCAGACGTTAGAACATCAAAAAGACCAAGACCTAATATAATAATAATTACAGTCCAAGGCCATAAATGTTGATGTCGTCCATTGGCTGATTTATTGAGTAAACTATAGGTGGGTATTATTTGTTTTGGTGAATGAGAAAAGTCACCAGAATTTCAAAGGGACAATTTTACATGTATGTTCATAACATACATTTCCATAATAAATATATTTTTACAAATAAAAATGTTTAATCAAAATATATTTTTTAAATGTATTTAAAATGCAGTCATAAGAGTCATGATGAGACCATACGTCGAAGAATCAAAAATTATGGAAACCAATAAGAGTGCACATCATCACTTGTGGTAGAGTTAAAAGAGAATGGTTCACTATGAGCATCTTCCAGTTGGTTAGACGATAGAGAGATTATGCTTGGCTACCGAATGTAAACGACCAGAACTGGATATCATTACAAGCATTACTCTACCGTATGGTCCAGATAAGGCACCCTCTGACCATCATTTACTTCGACCCTTGCAAAATACTCTCAATAGAACTATCATGAGATAATTTCAAAATAAATCTACGAATACTTGATTCAACATTTTGCAGACTACCCAAATATAATGGAACATATTTGGTTTGAAAAGTTGAATTGTACTTAAAAAAATGCCACGAACTTTTTTCCAAACCCAATATAACATAGAATATATTAAAAATTAAACATGTAAACATATTACCTGCAGAATAGAATCACCGTTTTTACTCAGTCTCTTATACATTGAGTTAATTGTAACACACATCCACAGTATTGAACATAACGAGAGATAATGTATTAATAATCCAATTACTTGGCACAATTTTTGGTCCTCTGTCTGATATATACCGAATGTGTACATGAAGCAAAGTAGGGTAATGGAAAGCCAAGTATTAATCAAACAGTGCTTAGCTTTTTTGGGCATTTGTATTGATGTGAAGCCCAGGATATAGGTGAGAATCGCTATGAGCATGGACAAGAATACTACAACATTTCCCACATAAATAGCTGGATGTGATAAACGGAAAATTCCATTAGTATTGTCCTAAAATAAAATATTTTTAGTCATTACTAAATATAGATGATTCTTTCATGTTCGTTACCATAACATCTAAATAGGTAATGTCTTGTAACAATCCATAATAACCTAACTGTTTACACGTAAATGCAACGTGATCCTGAATATGATGTCCATAGCGACATCCTCCAGTAGACCATCTCCCCAAAATATGATCCCAATGCACTGGGGTAAATGGTGTAACTTCACTAGATGATGAAGGAGGAGCACGAATGGTTACTTTAATCGGATGAGTCAGCTCCGAATATAGGGAACCATCTAAAACAGATGGAGATATATAATAAATCTATAGATTAGTTCCGCAGAAACTTACTTAATTTTACACCAACAATTGTAGACGTTACTCCTTCCTTTCCTTTTCTCTCATCATCGATAGGGAATAGTTTACTTGAATTTAACATTGAAATTATTAAGCTGTAGTCATCTTTTGCCTCAATGTTCTATAAAAAAATATTTGCAATATTAACTATTATTCATAATAATTGACAACATACTAGGCATATAATCATATCTAAATATTATGTTAATTTAACTAAATATTTTCAATATTTCTTCTGTGTATGTATTAACAAATATACTTCCATATATAACAATACTAGCGACCCGCCACGGCTTCGCACGGGTGCAATGCTGATACTAAATTAAATACACTACAGAAAAAATATGAACGTTGTATATAAAAACATAGCGGCCCGCTCCGACTTTGCACGGGCATAAAATATATATGCCTATGTCACTCACTGAAAACATGATTAAAATCGATCCAGTATTTTTGGTTCATTCATTACTGCCCTTGGTCTGCACGCATTAAATTTGGAGTAAAACAATTCCTCTTCCCCTATACTTACTATGAAGATTTCCTGCTATCTTTGGAATATCTAAATTCATACAATTTTTATTACATTACACATTTTTAAACGCAAATTTTAAATTGGTAATATCTCCGAAAATATTTGTTTAATTTACATGCTGTAAGGAACCATATTGATCTATATTAATTGCACACTGTATTTAAGGTACTTAATTCGATAAGGATTAATGCCGTATTGCTTAAAATGGCTTCGTAAATAAGCCATTTTCTCACGTAAACAATAAAAATGGTTAATGTGGGTTATCCCTAAAAGTTATAAACATATACCATCGCGGACTTTTTTGTAGACCTTTTTATGGTGTACAATACTGTAGTACATTAATTTGATCTAACTCGTAGGGTTAGGCAGCGTTTTTGCTAATCGCTAAATAAGCCTAAAAAAATAGGTTAATTTACGACATCACGTCAGAAACCTCTAAAATTAGCAATGTTGCTTTAGTATATTATGCATGTATTATACATATAAACCTTCCTCTTGAATCACTCTATCTATTGAAAAAAACCGCATCAAAATCCGTTGCGTAGTTTTAAAGATTTAAGCGCACATAGGGATATAGGGACAGAAAAGGCGACTTTGTTTTATACTATGTAGTGATAGTGATGAAGATATAGTTTTAATTATCATAACTTGAGATCATATGTTGAATTTCTTGTATTAAAAAAATCTAGAATACTCTTTCCGAATTTATTTCGAAACTAAATTATTTTTGTTTTTTCTAAATTTGAACATATTTACCAAACGAAATTGGTATTTCAAATATTTTTTCACACACGTATTTTAATTAACCACATGTCAAGGTATGGAAAAAAAAGCTGCCAATTGAACACTGTTACTATAACTTTATTGACTTTTTTATATTCCTTCTATAAAATTAATCTTATTTATTATTATTGAGGGTCATAAAGAACCTTAGTTTCCTTTTTAAGTTCAATTTCTTTTATGATTTCAAAAAATCTGTATATATACTCACTATAAATAAAATATTGCCCATCCCACCTAAATTTTATTCTTCAAAACACCATTGTTTACATTTTCTAGAGGAAATAACAAAAGTTTTAACAATATTTTGCTTTACAGAAATTAAGTCACCAAAAAACAATTAAAATTAACTTATTATCCTTTAAATATAGCAATATAAACTTACCTCACTGACAATTTGAGAGAGCAGATTTTCAGGTACGGTAATTGAAGCTTCCACAATTTTACCTTGCAGCATTTGCGATTCTTGAAGATTATTTGTACTACATGAAAATATTGAATCAAATTTATCTATGGGATTCACTAACCATGAACATCTGATTCCAGAAAATGCATCCTTCGATGTTGGAAAAGCCTCCATAACAATATTTTCCTAAAAAATATACTAGAATATATTATATTGTGTGTAAATATTCCTTACTCTTTGAAATAATGTTGCCGGGCTACTCAAAACAACTGTTTCCATAATACTAATTATCTTCGAGCAACTTCTAAATATCCTATCAGTATCTCTTAGATAATCCCATGGAAGATTCATTAAATTGTTAGAAACATCCATCAAGATATTTTTCAGTGGATCTGAAGTTTGTATATTTGCATAATTCTCCATAGTTTCAACTGTATACAGTAAATCTACTGGGTCTTTGTAAATACTGATATTAGAGGTATAATTCTTAAAATGTCTGGCACTTTCCAATACACTTGAATTTACTTTAGAAAACTGTTCTAGAATTTTGGTAGTGTCTGAAATATATGCACACCGAGATGTATCTAAATCCCTCCATGTCCCATTATTTGAACAAGAATAAGAAGCAGTTTGCAGTGAAGCATCATAATTTAAGTTAAGAGATTCACAGGGTACTGTCACTGTGTTGTTTATTACGGTTTTGGGCCATACATAGGTACCTTTATTTCCAACTGTAGTTCTTATAGAACAATATCTAAAAACATAATTATTACTAATTTGGCAAAAGTATATTAGAAACTCTCATGTACCTTGTAGATTCAGAAATGACCAGAACTGATATATTTTTTGAGTGATTTCCCTGAATTGATGTAAAAACACATGACCAAATGCCAGTATGTATACTTTTAAGGTGTTTTATTGTTAAAATACTATCAATTAATCCTGTTCCTGGTGAAAAGTTATTCATAATTGACACATCTTTAAAACGATTTTTAGGATTCATGTCGGCCCATAACCATTGTAACCTAAAAATTCTCAATGTCTACTCAATTTGTTTAAATTAGAGAAAATATATGGTTACTTTGAATCATCTGTTGTATCCATAATGCTGAGAGCATGACAATGTAGTTTTAAAGAGTCACCTTCAAATACAACTTGATTGATATCAGGTTTCAACTCCAATAGTGGTACACCATTATTATGAGAGGGTGATTTACAATGAATATTCACACCAATACGTAACTTTCTTAGAGGCAGTCCCTTGAAACTTGGTGGGGAATTACATTTTGGATTTGATATTAGCTTCACTGATTGATTTTGTATATAATCTAGAACCCATAATAAACCACAATCACACTGCAATGGATTATTTGAAATATCCCTTAAAATAAAGAAAAATTAGTAAAAAAGCATCACTTGAAGTTGGAAAATCTTACAATTGTTTCAAATTTGGTAATGCATCAAATGTACCTACAATTATTGATGTAAGTTCATTGTTATTTAATTTTAACCTTTCCAAATGTTTTAAACCCTCAAAAGATTTTATGTGTATTTGTTTAATCACATTTCCTGATAAATCTAGCCTCCTTAAATGGGGTACCTCTTTAAATTGACTCTCTTGTAGTTCTGTTATTTGATTACCACTTAAATTGCTTAAAAACCGTTTATGATTAAAGGCTGTATAAAATTATCACCATACTTACAGTTTCTGTAGAGCTATAAGTTCCACCTTAGTTGAAAATGTTTTAAGATTATTATTTGAGAGATTTCTATAACAAAAACAATATATAACTTATAACTAAGTAATAAAACAAAATCAACTTACAATTGGAAGAGCTCACTAGCTAAATTCAATAATTCTAGCTCATCTAAATGAGATATTTTTTCAGTTTCACCACAAGTCATTTTCATATAGTTGGCCCCATCTCGTTGTGAATTAGGTTTACAGGTGCACTTATTTGAACATAGGCTCTCGTCGGCCCTAGAGCCATAAAGTAGCCACAAAAGTAGTACAACACAAGGAACAATAATCAGTTTCATATTTTCAAAACAATAATCACATTTTTTGGCAAGAATAGAGTTCAAATTATGTTAAAATATACTCCCTCATAAAAAAACTGAAGAAGCTATACTTCCAATTATCATAAAACTTGAATTCATAGGTTCCATTTCATTTAACATAATATTTACTAAAAATGCAGGAAAAGTATTTCATAATTATAAGCCCTTTTGACAAAATTTACTACTTCTTATAGACCTTTAAAATGTTATGTTAACTGTTTGACAACAAAATATCGGCCATATTGAACTTCTGAATCTGACAAGATTACTCTAACTGTATAATATTCTTTTTAAGTTTATATCACAAAGTATATAAGATATTTTTTATAATAAATTACAGTATATTATATTTTAGACATAGTTTTAAATAATAAACTTTATACTTTTATTTATATCAGTTAACGTATTTGCAGTTGCCTACAAACCTATAAAATGACCTTGTTTTTTATACACGTCCATGTTTTGATTTTGCATCTGACATTTTCATCAAAATATTATAGTAGTATTCAAATTATTCAAAATGTGGATAATTAAGGAAACTAAAATTGTGTAATATAAGTTTTAAAAATGAGTGCTGAAATAGAAGATCATATACGAAAAAATATTCCATGGACAAAGCTTCCAACACACGTAAAGCAGGTAAAACATGCCTACCTGTTCCTTTTAAAGCAATTCCTGCAAATCCTTATCAGAAAGGGTTAAACAAATATAAGTCTGCTTCTATTCATTATATTCATATATTTTGTAGATTCTTGGCAATTCAACAAGAGAATATGATAAGAACATAGTTAATTTTAGCATTAAAAATCAATTAAGGTACCGAGGGAATTTAGGTAAATTTTATGAAATTATAAACTGAATAAACATTACAGTTTAAAGTTTCAGTACGTCATGTATTTAAAGATGAAAAACGTTATTATGAACGCGTTGTGTCTTGCAGTAGAGATAAACTTATGTTGTTTCCATATCATTTGGCTGACATGATAGTTAAAGGTTTAAGAATTACCCCATTTAATTACTATATAGAAATAGTTGAGAGATTAATGCAAGCTGAGAAAAGTTATGATACTTTACCAAATTTTACTGCAGCTGACTGTAAGATTTTTATTTAATATAGGATCCTTGAAACTACTCCAGTGTTTATTAAAATTTGTAGGTTTGCGTCTATTAGGTATTGGTAGAAATGAATATATAGACCTGATGAATCAGTCTAAATCTAATAGAGGAAGATTATTTGGAAGAAAAAATGTGCGTATATTACTTCCTAAAGTTCCTATCCTTATCCATATGGAACCTTGGTGGAGAGTTGAGGCTGGCCTAATTTTGCAAGATGATATTAAAGTATACATTTGAATGTATGTTATATTCTAATTCTAATTTTATACATATTTAGATGGTTAATGATGAAGAATTGACAGTAATTGATACACTAATAGATTTGGGTTCCCAAAATGCAGGTGATTTAAATTATAATATTGTTTTAAGTTTATACAAGTAAGTTGTTAGAAGAGTTTGTGAACATATCTTAAATATAAATAATTGTAGAAAAGGCTTAATATATTTAGACGTACCTATAACAGCTATGGATAAAGTTCAGGTACCTCCATTACAAGGCTTTGTAATGAATAGAATTTTAGGAGATTACTTTGAGACTTTATTATATAAAATATTTGTATCAATTGATGAACACACCACAGTAGGGGAGGTAAACATGGAATTACTTTTAATAGCTCAAATGTATCTATTCATTAATAATTTTAGTTGGCAGGAGTTTTAGAAGTTGATACTGAGTTAGTGAAACAAGCCGTGTCTTTATATTGTCGATTGCAGTTTGCACATAAATTGGATCCGGAAAGTGAGCAGGATAGAGCTAGAAGGCATCCATCTTGGCTTAACTTGCCATCTGAAATAAAGTTTGTTATAATTATTTTTAATGTCACATTAAAATAATTTCGCTTACCGTTTTAGCCATCAGAGGGATGTAACGCCGTTAACTCTCAATCTGTCATCTCCTTTAAATATGATCGCACCTGCTACACCAACTACCGACAGTCCGTCTCATCTCTCGAGCAACTCAACTAATTCAGTTGGATTGCGTATTGCTTTCTTATTCGATTCGGCACTTACTGCGTTTTTGATGATGGGTAATTTGTCTCCTGGCTTGAAACGTCATGCTGTTACCATGTTCGAGGTGGGCAAGCTGCAGCATGAATGTTTGGACAGCTTCTTATCGGAATTGGAAAAGGTATCCGCTATGGACGCAGACGGAGAGGGCGAAGCAAGGAGATTTTTCGATCATGCAGTAATTTTGAGGTGATTATGTGAAATAACAAAGAGGAACTCGCCAAACGTTCATCGCTCCTTTTGACAGCGATTTTAAGTCGCTTGTTTTTCTATTGCTTCTTGTTTTTGCCGCGTCGCTTGCGCATTGTCGATAATAACAAATAGTCAACTGTATTATAGGGTCTTACAGTAGAAGTTAATCATCTGCAACTTACTATGTTGGAAGATGAGATCCAGGGAAGGCTGGAATGAAAATGTTACGATGAGTAGGAATGTTCAAGACTGATTTTTATTTTCAGAAAATACTCATGAAAATAAATTCTTCTTTTTTCTATAGTAGGAGAAATATTAGGTGTTTTTCGTCGCATATAAATTATATAAAAAATAAGAAATCCCAATGTTAAACAGATCCTAGAGCCTCTAGCCGATCTCCCTCTTAGACCCTCTTGCAGATCATAACAACAAGCCTTAATTTTTCACAGATGCCACAAATATTATTTATTATCAAAATAATATTGGGATTTTCTTCTTAAATGAAACGTCACAGTTATTTAAAACCTTTTAGGTATTTGTAATATGATGTCACAAAAAATATATTATATATGGCTTAGGGACAACATCTTTGGGAATTTTTGATATTTTTCAAAACGAATTTATTCATATAAAGGTCAAACACTCATAAATTTTACACGGTTCCGTTTTAAACAATGGTCTTTTGCTATTTTTCTAATAAAAATCATGATTCCATGACATATTCTTAAAATAGGGGAAAAAAGTACATGGAAAAATATCGAGAATAAAATCAATGATATGCCGTTTTGATGGATGACTTTTTTACCCCATTTGTGGTAAAACCATAATTCCGTCACTGTAGAACTTTTGAGGTTTTTGAGTTGTTTGTACCTTGTTCTCAGCTAAATTTGCGTAGAATTAAGTTCCACATTCCACAGTACTCATATTGTCTGGGGTATGGTCCTAATGGTATGCGAGAAACGCTGTTCATGTAACGATTCATGTTCATGTAACGGGCATTAAAGTTTCCATTAAATAATGAATGTTTTTCTTAATTTATTGTTTTGCAATTAGGTCGACTATATTGGCGTTAAAAAAACTGTCCGGCTCTGGTTTGGATTTGGTTCGGTTCGAAAGCCTTAATTCCCTGGATGAGGCTGCGTGTCAGCGTTTGCTGAGAAGAAAATATCGTGTTTTGATATCGATGGCACCGATAAGCCGTGATGTTAGTATTACTTTGAATGCGCGTGCGCAATTTAATTATATCACACTTTCAGGTGAGAATAACGTCGTTTGCTACCAGTGCCCCTCCAGCTTTGTTGGGTCCGGTGCACCCAGAAATTAATAGTCTCTGGTTTAGACTGTTTTTATACCATATGACGGGGTATGGCCCGCCGAGTCTTCTTTTAGCTAAGGGCACCCAACTAAAAAGGTTGCCCCGGATGTTCTTGGGGTTTTCCAGACTATTGGTAAGGCCTTTTAAACAGTTTCATGCCGGGATATGTCTTTCATGAACGGATAACAGGTTACTTCATGGTTACATGAACCTGCCGTCATTCCAGTGGCCAATTTTCTGTACGTCAACGCAGCTTTACAATTTGCGCCGGTATTGGTGCAAGGCTTTGGAGTTCACGAACCGGCCGAGACCAAACTTCTTCCATTCCCGTTTCATTTAGACGAAAATGGATCGACCAACAGGTATGGAGGTAAACGAACATATTTTATGAAATGACAAATATTCTGATCTAGTCGGCAGAATCAAGACGTCGAAACGACACTTCTCAAACACCCAGCTATATCGAATCTGATAGATTTACTAGATTTGAAACATACGTGCGGCTATCTTACCTTCGCTAACGTAGGCATACTGGATTTGGGTCGCCCAGAAGGTGAATCCCCGGAAATTCGACTTAAAGGTTATTTCGTATTGGTGTACCACGGCGATTTCTTAATGTTTATGATGTACATTTATAGGATCGGGAAAATCGAAACCGGGTCAGCCAAAGGCCAGCCATGGCCTTAATAGTATCGCGAATGAAAATTTCAGGTTTGAAAAAAAAGAGGAAGAGTCCAGATTACAGTCTCCTGTGGAATCACATTTCGCTCTGACACCAGTTGATAGCGGTAGTCATCGTTCATCTCCCACCAACGGATTTACAAGGTTTTTTTTTCCGAATTTTTTTTCTCCAATAAGGCCAAGTTAATTTCCTTCTAGCCAAGACTGTACTACCATCCTTCAGGAGGAATTAGATCAATTGGCTATTCAAGATAAACAAAAACAGGCATTAGAGCAGTTGCAGAGTCCCTTAGATGAAAATATCGGCATATTCAGTAGAATAGAAGACAAAATTGAAAACTCCAAAGATGATCCAGAAATTCAACCGAAACAAGAAAAAGAATCCGATGAAAGTAGTATTGTAAGATCGCAAATAAGATTTGTGTAAGCTCAAACAACCCCACACTAAATATTCGTAGGTTTGGACCCTTCTAGACTGCCATTTTGGCGTCCCTTTGTTTGACGCCGATGCAAATACTAAAATTTGCCATTCCATTGTGTCCGGGGGATTAACCGATGAAGATAGGTATTCGTGATTTTAAATACATTTTATAACCCTTCATTATTTTCATTTGTTTGCAGCATGGAGCATCTAATAGCATCAAGTACAAAGTTGGGTGACCTTTTGCTTGATTTCATTTCTCAGTGTCAATATTATCCTGGTGAAAACATGGAAATTCTTAAAAGAGGTAAATTAGTACCGTTGCCTAGACGAAATTTAGTTTTCGATAATGGAAGAGTCAGTGAATGGAGTGGTAAATAAGTCCGAGTCCATGAATATCCCGATTACGAATAAAATTTATTTTGTTATCAAAGAGAGTTTTTTACGAACTGTACCTGAGTTTGAAATGCTGTTCAGAAGACAGCAAATAAGTTTAAATTCATTCCATATTCATTCCAACTGCGTGTAGTATTATTGTACTATATCTTAGAGATATTTTAGTAAAGCAAGTATAATGAAAATGTATATTTCAACATTCTGGTTATATGATTCCTGTTATATATATATACACACTTTTTAGTTATTTTATATTTTTAATATTATACAATTTTTTAAACAGCTCCGTCAATAATTTGTTTGTGATTCATATTATTAAAAGAGGGTGTATATATTGAAGCTTTAATACGTTAATTGATTTTAAAAAATTACAAGATTTCTAATGCATTTTCTATTGAAATACCCATCATCCATTCTATATTTTGATTTTACTTTTATTAGCATATAACTGCAACAATTTATTTGTGTTTTAAAACTCCTTATCATTATTCTTTTTATATAGTTCTTTTTTATCCTCCGAACTTGTTACCATAGCTAAGACAGCGTCATATAGAAATGGTTAATGATTTTAGAGTTGGCTTGTACTTATATTTCAGTATCTCAGAGAAAAAATGCTTTAAATTAGATCGACAAATAATGTGTGTCATTTACAGATAGGAGGATAAATTTTACAAGATTCTAATGTAATATACACCATTCCATATCTATCAATTATTTTTAGATTGTTTTAACTCAAAAGCAATGTTCTAAAGCTAATATTATTTGGAGAAAGGCCTTAATTGTTAGTAATATCTCCAAGAGTGTATTATCTATGTTGATTTCATATATACAGTGGGCTTAATTATCCACCTACAACAATTAAGCCCTTTCCCAAACTTTGTGGTTTTTTTATGTACACGATTGTTATTTTTAATAATTTAGTGTTATTAATAAAATATTTCTTAAAAATAAAGTACATTTTTATCAAATTGTTATTTTATCATTTATTTGAAGTGGAAACGTGTTTGAAAAAAAAAATGTATGTATATATATATATATATATACATATAGAACAAAAAGAATCATTAAATCAATGATATAGTCTTTATATAAGAAAGAGTTTAGAAATATAAGCAAAGAGCGAAATTAATGAATATGGTTTTATAATAATTTAATGTAAGACTTTCATGGTTCCAAATTACCCTGTTATAAATATTCTTAGGTATGAACCTTTCTAAAGTGACCTTTTTGGGGTTTTATTGATTGCATAGTATCCAATTTTTTGATGTTGATGCCGTTACTAAAACGTTATTTCGTTGTCTGTGGGTTTAACAAATGAAAATAGGCACTCACCGTTTTAAATATTTGTTATTGTATGCTATAAACTTTATTATTTTCATGTAATTTCATCCTTTAGCGATATAGTAGCGTCGAATTGGCGAACCTTTTGCTTCATTTTATATATTTGCCATTATTTACCCAGGCGAAAACACGAATATTCTTAAAGGAAGTAAATTAGTACCGTTATCTTGACGTAATTTAGTTTTTTATAGTAAAAGGGTCAGTTAAATATTCCAATTCCAACGAATTGCAAGGTTCATGGCTTTCTGGATGTTAAATAAAATGAATTTATGTCTTAAATTTTCTTTTTGGAGCTAAACTGACTTTAAAAATGCTGCTTAGAAAACAATATATATGTTTATATTAATTTCATGAATCTTTCCAGCATGCAATATTATTGAACATCTTAGAGCTATTTTAATAAAGCAAGTGCAATGAAAATTGAAATGCAATAATATTTTACATTTCGGGCCATTCTATATTTTTTATATTTCAATAAAATGCAATTAATTTCTATTTTTTTAAATTAATTATTTATTAAATTAATTATTTTTAGATCCTTTTAACCCAAAAGCAATTTTCTAAATTTAATTTTTTTGAAAAAGTGCTTTAATTGTTATTAATATTTGGTAGAGTCTATTTTCTATATTGATTTCATATTTTCAATGAGCTTAATTATTTACTTACAAGTCAATTTACTTTATAACTATTTTTTTGTATGTATTTAAAATAAAGCACGTTGTTTTTTATTTCGGGCAGAGTTGTTTTTGTAATTTATTGGGTATTATATTTTTTAATTAATTTGCAAAGATAGAAAATATATATAAATTCTTTAATTATTAATATTGGGTTGGTAAAAAAAAGTAATTTGTCTATGAGGAAACTTTATTTGTATAATAAATTATATTATCAGTTCTTGAAAAAGTAGAAAATGATCCTTATTTTATAATGAAAACCATATTATACGGTCAATACCACAAAATCTACAGACTAATTTCAATGATTTGTGGTCAATATCTTTCTTGTCACTATCGTTAGACAACTAGACATACTAGCGAAATGGAATATGATAATTAATTTTATTTCTTTTAATTAAATATTGTATGGTCTTCTAATAAGATGTTGTGATTAGACATAGAAGGAAAATTTTTACATACATTATTTTCAATATTTTTCTTTGCAAATTTATATTTTAAAATGGGGATATAGGGGAAGTATAAAATGCTCGCCTGCTATTGGTCAGAAGTCACGCCCTCTGGCACATTTTACCCCCACTCGCCATCAAAAATGGTGTCCAATACCCCTCTAAGCTTTCCAGTATGTGACATATCTGTTTATTCCTAACTAAGCTAGTAGTTATTTAGGGTAGTACTCTAGATTTAATTAATTTTAAGTTTAGTTTAAGAAGTAAACATAGTGATTTATAAGAAGACACATTAAAATGGAGGATTACGAGTACGGGTAAGCCATTTTTTGCATGTATTTGGTGCGCGAGATGTGGCGGTGGCGCCTTGAATCACGCACTCGAAAAATTGACGGAAGTCGCTGAGCTGCCATTGTAGTTCAAGTTCCGTCGTTGCTTTTGTGGTACGTGGTGGATGTTGTGCGCGAGACCGGCCGCGAATTGTCGCTTTTTTGGAACTATCTGGGTTTGGGAATAGCATGCGAATGTTGAGGCTCAAGCACGAAAGTATGGACGACGATGAAAAGGGGTATAGATGCTTTATTTACACTATTTTTCATAGCTCTTGGGATTTTATATAGGTCACGTCACACGTCGTATACGCACGATGGTTTCCCAGATTTTTTCATATTTAGGTTATTCGAATGTGTTATGGAGGTTGATCTTTTTTAGAGAGATCTATGTTCTGTGATGAACAGCTGGTTAGCAAAAACCTGGCATATTCCAATAGTGTACCGGTTTTTCCAAAATCACCGTTCACCGACCCCAAGCGACATATATCAAACGGTCAAGGAACGCAACGTCCGTTGAGGTCCACATTTTGTGCATCTAGTTCAATGGGCATTGGTTTGAGCAAAATGAAGAAGGTTCCATGTTGGTTTTCGTTTTCTTTTGGGCTGATCAAATGTATTATTAAATTTCATTTATACTATTATTTTTTAATTGTCTTTAAATCTGGTCTTAATTTAATTTGAATATGCCTTTATCAACATATGTTTTCTTAGCTCTGTTTCAATATGTTTTCTATATTTATAGGATTATATATATATATATATATAAACAGTTAATGTTTTCCAGAACTAACTCTTTGAAGAAAGTTAGTTCTACCTGGGTAATTTTGTGACTAAGGTTATATTGAACCTTAACAGGTACAATTTATGTCGCCCAATTTTCTGATCAAAACTAATCTTTCGCTTTTTCCTAAGCCTTATCATTGAGTAAACACAAGACAGTGTGTAAATATGTAGTATTTATAGTTTAGTGAAAATATGTTATGTTTGGGAGTGTATAATCATTACTCCATTAATTATCACTTAGTTCAATATTGAAAGTAAACAACTTTCTCAAATTCAGCTAATTTAATCATAAAGATATTGTAATTCAATGATCAACTTTCACTATTTTACCTCATCATTAATTTTTTTTGACATCTGTTTCTAGAGCACTTTTAATTCACAGTCCTTTTATTTAACTTTTCAGGAAGTTGTTTGTAGGGGGTCTTTCATGGGAAACAACTCAAGACAACCTGCAGCGGTATTTCTCTCGATATGGCGAGGTTATTGATTGTGTAGTGATGAAAAATGCTGAATCTGGAAGATCCAGAGGATTTGGGTTTGTTACATTTGCAGATGCATCAAATGTAAATGTGGTTTTGCAGAATGGTCCTCATACACTAGATGGAAGGTAAATAAACAAAGTATATTATTAATATTTCTGTTTTTCATAATTACTTTTTAATTGTGACATCAATATGTAAATTATAATTTTGTTAAATTAGAACAATCGACCCGAAGCCTTGCAACCCAAGAACCTTACAAAAACCAAAAAAAGGAGGGGGGTATCCTAAAGTATTTCTGGGTGGATTGCCTTCAAATGTTACAGAGACAGATTTAAGGAGTTTTTTTACAAGATTCGGTAAAGTCATGGAGGTTGTAATTATGTATGACCAGGAGAAGAAAAAATCCAGAGGTAATAGTTCTTAATAATGTTCTTCAGCTAAATAAATAGTCTGTTCCTCTCTAGGGTTTGGGTTTCTGTCTTTTGAAGATGAAGATTCTGTTGATAGGTGTGTCTCTGAACATTTTGTGAATTTGAATGGGAAGCAGGTATTTATTCATTTATTGTCCTATTTTCCGATTTTAATTATATTGAATTATATTCAGGTTGAAATTAAGAAAGCCGAACCTAGAGATGGCTCGGGAGGTAATAAAATGGGTCCCAATGATGCATCCTCTGCTTGGGGCCCTCCACAAGCTCCAATGGGTATGATGCAAGGCCCCAATGGGCAGATGGGGGGACCTCCCATGAATATGGGTACGCCAATGGGTCCTAATATGAATCAAGGTTATTTGGTGAGTAATAAATAATGTTGTTATTTTTGGAGATGTTCAGTTTATAAGAAGAAACATATACACCTCGGGATCTTAAATCCTAATTTAGAATTGTTGGTTGTAATGCAGGGTTGGGGTACGTCGCCTCAGCAACAGTATAATGCAGGATATGGTACACCATCTGGACCAGGGTCTTATCAAGGATGGGGTGCCCCACCGGCTCCTCAAGGGCCACCACCACAATGGGGTAACAGTTATGGAGGGCCTCCAGCTCAGCAGGGTTATGGATCTTATGGTAAGTCGTTTCCTGCGTTATTATGTTGTATCTCTTAGAGACTAACTCCCGAGACGAAGCTGCTACGACTGCTTGGGTTGTCACTTGACGGAGTTAGTCTCGGTCGGTAGTTGCGATGTAAAAAACAAAATATCAATCTGGGGCTCTCTACGTATACGCAGGCAGCGGTGCAGCCTCTTGGAACAGCTGGAACATGCCCCAAAACAGTGGTTCCACGGGTCCATCGGGTAGGTGTCTAAGGGTTTTAACGGCAAGCAACGACGCCACCCATCTAGTGGCTGGCGCATTGGGGGAGGACGTCGCGACGCCTATGTTCTAACCATTCAGTTTGAAGAAACGGGGATGATTTTATTCCTATAATTACTTTTCATGCGTTCAGATTAAATGTAAATACTCCTGGGAAAAGGGTAACTGAGAAGCAGTTTCTTTTTTATTATTGCAAGAGCCGTAAGGTCATCTCCCTGTTTTCTTTTGAAGTGTGTATTTTTTATCAACATCATAATAATTGACACGTTAATACAAGCAAATAAATAACCTGTGATTTGTAGCTTTACCTTGGGGTATAAGTAAATTATTTTTAGTTATGTTGATATATAACATTTTTTTTATATGTGTACGTTTGGCGTACTGATTATTCAACCCAACAAAGTAGGGTTAGTATTATAGTAAATATAGTGCAATTAGAATATAATTATGTAGAAGAGATCTCAGAATCTAATAATAAAAATTAAGAGGAATTTACTTAGCTGTAATACTTTGCTTGTATTAGAAGTGAACGGTTATTAGGTGTTGTGTCACTTGTGCGGCTGGTGTTATAAAGACGATGTAGATTTTAACCTTTTATTCCTTAACATGATTGCCCATAACAAGATAAAATAAAGCAAATTTTTTTTAACTCCTTTGTTTTTTCTTTGAATACTCTTGTTGTGGCGTGGACTACCACGTTTTGGGTTTTTGTTCGATATTCGGCCGTTTATAGTCTGTTTGACGAGAGAGCGTATGGCAATTTTTTAACTTGGGGGTTGTTATAAGTATATAGTCTGAGATGCCACGGAGTTTTAGTTGTTTGCTTTATGAAGTAGTGTCGCTCTTTTCTCCAAACTACGAGGGATGTCGTACTCCTGAAAATACATAAAGAAATTGAAGACATCTTAAGTAGTGAGTTACACAAAGTAAAAAATATGTTGAATAGATAGAAGAGAATGAAAAAGTAGGCCGATGATTATTTTACGGCCATTCGAGACGAATTTTCGGTTATTTTCGGTTTTCCTTGGGTGGAGGAGTATTTTCAAACGAAGCTTTTTTCAGAGTTACATCTGGTAATAATTCATCTTGGTTTTTCAAAACAGATTTTGTACCTCACCCGTATATAAAGGTAATTCAGGTGCTGTTAAAATAGCCATTATATAAAAGTACATACTGGTTACTCCAAGAAGATAAGATACTAATCCCTTGCTTAATTGAGGTTTTTGTCTCTGAATAATACCTCGAAAACTTCGATCTGATTATTATCAATCAATGTCCACTATTGTCGTATGCCCCCTTATCAAACAGACTGTAGTTTAGGGGTTTTGTTTAGCTAAATACAGTGGAGAAATAGGTTTGGTCTTTTAATCCATCATAAAAGCTAGTTTGTGTCAAAAAACGTTTTGCTGTAATTATATTTGTACTGCTTTTATAGTGGAAACAACGACTTCAATTTATTTTGGGTTTTTGAGTGTGGTTATTGATGTTTTTTACTAATAATAATGGGTCAACGATTTTGTCGGTGGGTATTTCGTTGACCCAGTGAGCGCGCGGCTCCTCCCCATCATCGGGCTATGCCCTGTTGGGCCATTCCTCATCCTCCATTCTCCTCTCATCCACAGGCTATATGGCAGGCGACGTCTACTCCCGGGCTGGTCAATCCGCGGGTGCTACGCCCTCCGGTCCACCTGGCACGGGCCCCAACGCCGGCACAGCATCGAAACCCGGCTCTGACTACGGTCCCGCCTCCTACGGCTCAGCTTACGGATCATATTCGGACTATCCCGGACGCAGTGCCGCTCAGTATGGTGCGGCCGATTCGACGGGCGGATACTCCACTCAGCCGCCAGCCTCAGGTGCGAAACACTTCGGTGATTTCAAGGAATGGCCAGCATCATGACAACCTGTGGAGGCACAAGGCGGTCCCGCGGTCGCCGGCGCGGCCTTAGCCGTGCGGGCGGTTTCGGCTGCCGTTGTCGAGCTGTCGCATTGACCGAGCGACGCCATAACGGCGTCTAGGCGTCTGCGCAGGCAGCCACCACCTATATAACCTATTAAAAAAACTAGGGGTATGTCGTAGTTTGTTGTAACAATGCGCTAGGATTAAAGTAAAGTTATGCTCTATTCGAGGACGATGATAACGACCACCGCCACCGATAGGGGCGACGCATAGACAGACGGGTATCTTTTTCTCTTTCTGGCCGCGTTGACTATTTTTAAGTATTAGCGGGGGAGCAAAGGGGACTTAGGAAGCCTCTTTTCTTCCTCGGCCTACGAGAACCACTACTTGTTGAACTATTTTTTATAAGTACGTAATTGTTTGAGTAACCGAAGATTCCACGTTCACTTACACCTATTAGTGATGTCTGAATTTAGTTGAAATAAGAATTAGCGATATAACAAAATTTACGCTCGAATTAAAGGAGAAACGTTAATTTTCCGTAGATCATCGCGTCTACCTTGTTGACGGTGAACACAGAGATCTATAAATATATATATATTTTTGACACTTGTTAACAATAATTTATAAAGTAATTGTAGATAGTAACTTAAATAATGAATGACTGTTAATGGAACTACTGTCACTGATAGTGGTAAGTGGATTTTTAAGGCAAAAATACCTCATATCTAATTGACTATACTATAATTAACGGTAATGTAAGTTTAGGAACCATTCTTGCTTCCCTTTACTCGCACTCCTGGCCTCTATTCTCGATTATCTTATGGCTGTAGTCTCAATCTGTATGTTATAGTAGCATAGTGTTAGTTAGGTTTCCCACAAGTTTTGTTAGGACTAGCCTAAGGTGTTGAATATTTATTTAAATTGTCCCATCCCTTGAAATGTACAAGATAAGTTCGATCAATAAACATCCAAGCGGATGCTTTCAATTGCAAGGTATCGTAACTATCATGGATGTTTCAAGGAGTGCGTACACGGTTCTAACTGATCCTGTATTTTAATTTATTCATTTAGCAATCTCTAGTCGCTTGTTCTAATATTAAAGACGCCCCTTCTCTGTATATAAATTCCTAGTTAATGCAACTGAGGTGGTTCATCATTTTATTTAAGTGCCTGGAGAGCGAGCCTGGATAATCACCCCCGCAGCTCCGTCATTAGCCCGATCCAATACTTTTCCTTGACTGTTTTTAAATTAGAATGTTCGCATTTTAGGGCTAACTGCGGTTCTGCTACTTAACGCATTAATTGTTATATTTAGTAAGAAACTAATTTTTGTATATAAAAATAGTGCACAACCACCACAAAGAGTAATTATTATTAGCTTTAATAAGGATAAATAATTACGCGTTATTGTAGATCTGGGCTGTAATTACTCTTAGGATATTCTGAATTAGGTGTCTTATAATTATAATTTTTTTGTTTAATTTAATTTTTGTTCTCCGTGTTTAGCTCGCCCATAAGACGTTCTTTATAAATATTTACTCGTTAGCTGAGAAGACTGAAACATTTAGGAAACAGGTTTTTCTTTCGTAAAATTTAGTTCTAAACGCCAATACTGTATTGTTGGTTATTGTTTTTTTTTTTAATTTTTGCTGTATTTATTTACCTAATTATGTCTAAAAACGTTAACTTAGTTAAGAAATTAATGATATTTAACTGTAATAGATTAATTAAAGAGAAAAAGTAAATACGGACTATGTGGTTGTGATCTATATCTATGGTAACTTAAATGGAAAATGATATATATATTATATATATATCGATTCTTACTATACTTGATAAGGAAATAAGGCTCGGAAAGATCGTATCCGGACTGTCTGTTGCGTCGCGCCTGTCTCTTTTCGACATTGTCACATGTTTTTTTTATGTTCAGCCCCTCCTTGATCGAGTTTGATTTAGTTCTCGTCAAGTTTTTAATCAGTGGAATCGCTCTAACTAGCCGAACATTATCAAGGAGGGACTCAAACCACATTTACAAACCAAATAAATAAAATAGACACTTTTCAAGGTAGGATATTTGAGTTTTTCTGGTAGTAATTTTGCAATCTTCATTGTGACAATCCTAAAGCAATGTCTTGTACTTCTTTTATGGGTTTGCGATATACATAGGAACAAAAACACCGTTTTTTTTCTATTCTATGTGTATTGAAACAAAAATATACATCGCTATACAGACCAAATAAACTTAATCCCTTTCTTATGCGGTGGGGGGACTAAAATTTGCTGTAAATAACTAAAGTATCTAGGAGAAAATCAATGCTTGACTTGCACACCTTCACTTTTTCGGTATTAATTTTTGTTTTAACAATTAACTTTCTAAAAATTTTGAGTCGTATCTAAACGCCGAGTCTAGTTAAAAGTTGGGGCGTGTGGCCGATAAAATATTCCCTACAGTTTATTAAAAAATAAAACGAAATATTAAAGTGTGTTTCGACCTCAAAGTCTCGAAGTAGATATTTCCCCAAAACTGATAAGAAAGAACCACACGAATATATTAATATACATGCATAACTTAATATTATTTTTTCCTTGTGTTAAAATAGCTCTTAGAAGATAAAGTTTATGATTAATAAATTGTTTAATAAGTTTTTCAATTGTAACTCAACCATCACCATCGGAAATAACATGTGAACGGATCATGTTTTGATTCTGGAAGATATATCTGTTAAGTTTCTGATTAAGCGGCACTATATCATAAGTATGAATGTACATTTCGGCTAAAATTCGACGACTACCCGGACGTGTCTTCCGAAATTAAAGTAGAGCTTTCCAAAAGCAATAATATTTCATATGGTGATGTTTTGTGAGGACGTTCTTAAGTGAGATAAGTAAAAACCTAAATAAATGAGGAAAATAGTTATTTGATCTTGTTAGTGTAATTTTTACAAATTTAATAGTTGAAGTAAGATCTATTCGACTGATGTACAGAGATATACTTGAATAAGTTTTAAATTTAAATCTTTTTATAAGATGAAAAACGCAGAGTAACAAATCTTAGGGCCTTTTTACTATTATAGTGCAATTTTCTGAATAAAATAGCGAAATAGTTATGTAAGATTACGAGAAACTAGTCGTTTTGTCGGTGCGGGGTAGCGAAGATGGCCGGGATGGTTTTATTGTTGTACAAATAATACAAGGCGTTTTGTCTCATATATATATGTATCTAATTATGATCGTAAATAAATCTAGATAAATTATAAATCAAATTTAAGTAAGTGTGATTTAGTGCTAATAGTAGTTTTATGGTAAGTTAAGTTGTCCTTTCTAGGGGGACCAAACGAAGTATTTAAAAAGAAAAACTAATATATTTTAACGCCACCGTCCCTCTTCGTTCGTGCCACGAGCCCAAAACGACAAGCCTATTTTTAAATTTAATTAGTAAACTAACAAGTCTTGCTCAAAAAATAAAGATATTATTTTGTATTATTATTTACATATAAGGAATCACCCAAAAAAGTAATGAAAAAAGGAAAATGTTTAAATGGAATAATGCAGAAATTGTATATTTATATATGAGTGTGAGCAATTTAAATTTAGTGTGTTGAAGCTTTTTTTTTGTTTTTTAATTCTTAAGTCTGATAAATATTATCGTGCTAATTTATAGTTTAAGTAATGATAAAAATGAGAAATATGCATAAAATAGTCACGCAAAGAAACGTTACACTCACTACATGTCCCTCCTCTTGACTTCCTCAGATTTCCCTCTTTAGTATAATTTTAGAGCAATGATCACACAAAACGTTCTGTTGTAATTAATTATACAGGGTATTCAGGTAAAATATCGATCCTTTGTAATCTGTACGTGCACAAAATTGCGAAATCATCTGTCCATGCTTTCTTACAACTTAAACATTTTGTGCCTTAACGACGTTGAGTTGAATCAAGAGATATTAACCATTAATTTTTACGGAATTCGATTATTTTTGGTTGATGTTTTGGTTTTCGGATACCCTGTATTTTTTAAAATTTATTTAGAAAAAATATATATGTGGAATTAATGTGGTTTAAGTAAAGAAAAATCTATTATTAATATAATTTTTAAAAGATCAGCATAGACTAAGACTTAGAGTAAGGAATAATAGGTTTTTAAGTTTAAAACAGTCATGTGTTAGTTTATATTACATTTTATCTCACCTTAGTATCAGTATAATTTTTAATTATTCGTTTTTTATGCTTAATTATTGTTGCCTGAATATTTTTTAATTAGTCTAAGAAAGGAGTATATAAGGTTTTTATTATTTATTTATGTATAATTTTAAGCGAGAAAGGTTTGGATTCCTTACGGATACATTTCACAGTTACAAAAAGCATTCTATTATGGTCTATGCTCTTCTATGTTCCTTTTAGGATTATTCGAAACGGGTACTGAAGTGTTCATAGTTGATACGTTAGCAGTAAAAAACATACTTCGTTTTGTGTTGTCATTGTTAGAAAAAAAAAGATCATTATTTCATTATGTGTGTACGTAATGGATTTAATTATATTAAAAAGCAAAAATAAATATCAATATCTTGCAAACAAATCTAAATATATATATTATATATATAAATCTATATGTATTTATGGGGCGGGGGAGCCATGTCGTTTCACTCCCCCGACCACCGGAATCTTAGTAAAATAAGCCTATTGACTTGGTCATTAATTTAACTAAAAATATATACAGGGCGGTGTCTAATAATAATTAATATATAATATATATGGGTCCTTTCGTTCAGACAGTAAATATTACTAAGTACAATTATTATAGTATAGAGTAATTTAAAATGTATAATAAGTATGAAGCTGTGCAATTTAAAACGAATAATATATAGTTGGATTATTTGCTAGTTCTTTGTATAAAAACACTTACCGCCCTGTATATAAGGGAAATAAACAGACTCACTCGTGTTTTAAGTGTTGGGTTGTCGGTAACAAAAAGAAAAAAAATCTATTATAAGTAGGAAGTAATTGTTATGATGACACGGAGACCTGGTTTTTAGTAAAAGTAATATTAACTATTTTAAAAGAATATTAACTATAAAATAAATATTATTGAGAAATATTGTCGTAGTGCATTTGTAATTCGGGGGTATAATAGTAGCATTAGTTAGTTCAGTATAATATTAATCATTATCTAGCCTCAGAATTGTCTTTTAGAGTTTAAAGCAAAAGATAACTTTCGACATTATCATTGGTAATGAAAAATATAAGTTGAAAAAATTAAAAGGTTTCTGATTTGGTCCCCTTTCCAGTTTCCCTCGCACACATTTATAGATATCTGTAAAAGTATATTTACAGCAACTTACGTCTCACATTGTTATAAGAAAGGATATTTGGGAAAAATGAACATATTTCCATTGACTTAACGAATGCGAATATGTTTGTGACATATCCTAGGTTTTTTTGACTGGTAAGTGTAGTAATAGTTGTTTTCTTGATGCTTGTCATTCGCATTGCACTACATTTTATCAATGGTATTACTAATCATTTGTTTGGGGACCGTTTCGTTGTGAACCGATATTGGATAAAACGTTAAGAACATTAAATAAGAGACTGGGTAAAAAAAATTTCGGTTTATCCTGATAAAATCTTAATGGTGTTTATATATAACATTCTAGATATAAAGGTAGCCTAATTCTTTTCGGTTAAAAGCGCTTTGAAGATCATTAATTCGACTACCGTAGAAAATAAAAGTGTCTGAAGCAGACACTTTTTTTAAGAGACCAGAGTTGATTAAGGGGAAAGGAGTTATTATCAACCATGACATCGCTATCTCCGTTGCCGCATCCGATTACTATTTGTTTCGGTCTCTGTACAAGTCTTAACAGTATAAAGCTGGCTCAAACAGAGCTTTGTGTTCTATAACGACGGAATCATGATTTTTTTCAGAAAAGTGATCAAAACGGCATAAATATCATCAGAATTTAGCATTTATATAAATAAATTTGCTTTGGAAAATATAGAACCGAAATTACGTTTTCCCCAATCCATTATTTATCAATAAATGTGAACATATTTTATATTACTACAATTGCAAACATTTTTTAGAATTGATTTGTCAGATATATGCTATGTATTTTTCATTGTTTTTTTTTGTAAACCACCGCTGTATCGCTATGTAACTTCGTAAACATTCAAAACAGAATGTGTTGCTTTAAAATCATTATGTGCTGTAGACCAGGTGGGCACAATTAATCCAAAAGTTTAACTTCGTTAAAAGGAAACTCCCATAATTTTTATAAGAAGTAAGTAAAAATAATAAGAATATTATCTTATATCTAGGACGTCTAAGAACTGGAAAAGTAGAACCCACACAAATCGTGTTTTTTTGTCCAAGCTTTCACCAAATTCTGAAATTTGTTTTCAGAGATCCATCCATTTATCTAATCCTAAATCACCCTTTTCTTTAAAAAATACCAGCTTTTGATTAACCAGTTGGTTCTTTTTCTCTATTCTGAGTATCTTCGACTTTGCTTCTGGAAGCTTCCATATTTTTTTAATGGATATAATAGGACAATGGCCGAAGATATGCGAAAATACTACAAGCAAAGATCTTGTAGTGTGTACACCACTTATAGTATTGTAAATAAATAACGTTACAATTAACGATTAGTGGATTATCGATTTGATGCTCACCTTTGGTTATATATATCACAGCTTAGTTAATAGTGTTAAAATTAATGTTACTTATAAAATATGTTATAAAATAAGTTAATGCAAACGTTCACGAGATATACGTCCAACATAGGTTCATTAACCACCTGTTACGTAGTGCCAGAGCTCAATACAGTCTCAGGTTCCTTGGACTCCGCTTTAGTTCCATCATCAAGCAGACCCATTGCAAATCCCACCTTCCCTTTGTATTGTGTCAATATCAATGCAATAAAATCTAAATCTTCCTCAGGTTCGATGTTCTGTTTGTTTACTTCTACAAATGCAGAGTATTGAAAACGGACTTAATGTTCCTAGGTTACCACCCGGGAGCAGCAGCTGGTGATTGTTACTCAGGGGGGCCCCAAAGAAACTCTGCTTACGGAACTCCAAATTCGCAAGCTTATCACCCATATAGACGTTAAATATTTGTTTGTGTTTTTGTTTGTTAAACTAGAGCAAATAGTATATACAATAATATATGTTATAAATAATTAGCTGGTAAGATAGACGTAAGGAAACAGAAACGATGGCAAATGACACAATACATAAGGAATGATGAATATAAGTACAAATGACTTAATGTTAACAATAAAATAACGTTTTGCTCTAGTTTACAGTTAGTTCTATATGTTCTGTTTTTTGAACATAAAATACTTTTTATTACTTCTTAGTACGTATATATTTTGTTGTAAAACACAGTATCAAATGACACATTTTGATGTTATTGTGTTAATTTTTTTGATATTGTTTAGCTTGATAAATAAAAACAATTTATTGAACACATTTTTATTTTCCATTAATATCATCTTTTAAGGAAGTCATCACTAATTTGATTTCAAGTGCGCTCGTAAGTTTTTCCTTTCCCGTGGCGCATTCTGTCGTCTCTGATTTTAACTATTTACTTTTAAGCAGCGGTGCGCTCTCTACCGTCATTAATTGGAAATAATTGTTTAAAGCACTCTATTTTTTATAAATAAACATTTTTCTGTCCTTTAGTAACAATTTATTGTCTCTTTTCTGCAATTTTTACGTTTCTTATTTTTTTTCCATATACTCAGGTGGGTTCAAAACAGGTGTATTGTATTTTTGTGTTCCTAAGTGTTAAAAGTTAAGAAAGAATAAAAGGAAAAACTCATGACATGACATTTAAACTGTGTGCGTATTCGAAGCGGCCTGGACAGTTACCAAAATTGGGGTATGTGATAATTTTACCATTTTCCGCTACTTTCTCCGCATTTGTAGGTTAGGTTTTATGTTTACTTGTTGGCTAGGTGTATTTTGCGAAATGATACAGTTCTAACTGTTGTTTTCTATTGTTTATGCTTCGTTCTTTGTATACTTAATAAAATTATGTGTCTATTAAAATTTTATAATGCAACGAGTTGGCTGTAAGTATTATTTATAATATTTAATTGTATAAAGTTATATAAAATACGTTCGAAATTATGTATATGAATAATTGACACATTTAGTTATTCGGAAGTAACTTAAATATATCTGTTTTTAAATAGTTTTTATTTATAATTATATTGTTATATCACAACAATTTCGACATCCGAAAAATATCTGCTTGTTCGTTCAGAATGTTAACTGGTCCTTCGACATATATAACAAGTTTATTATTTCGATTTATTAAGCAAAATAAAAATCACCAATACTTATGTTTCGACGCCACCTTGTAGTTATTTTCTAGACTTATAAATATGCATTTTATTTTAAAATTTAATACTCTGATATCCTTTATACATATTTTTGCAAATTAATAGTTAAACGTTTTAATAAAAAATAACGTAACAATGTAAACAAATATAAAATAATGCCATGGTATTATTTGAATTTGAATGTGTTATTTGTAATTCATATATAATATTAGTAAATATATTTACTTATATTTTAGTTATTCCGCATAATTTTAACTCTCATAGTCCATAAAATATTTATAACAAAAAGTAAAAATCGTATTGGCTATTCTGCAGTTATGTTTAAATAGCGTTCATAATAATCATACGGGAGATTTAATGCATTCGAATTTAGGTAAAGGAAAAATATTCACAGAAAATAAGTGCTCTAGAAAATGTTTTGTTGTTTATTATCGACAACTTTCAGTAGTTTTAAGTTGTCAAGGTTACTTGATGCATTTTGAATTGAACGTATGATTTATAGTATTAGTAAGATGTGATAATATCTTTTTTATAACAATAATTAATTCTTTTTTAATTCGATAGTGTTAGGAAATGTTCTATTCATTATTTTAAATAAAATCAGTTATAATCAATGAAGCGATGGTTTGGTTTTAACTTTCATCAACAATTATAAATATTTGTGCAGTAAAAACATATGGAGCCTAAATAATGTATATATAGTTGTTTTTATAGATGAATGTTCATTTTGTGGTCATATGGATATTAGTTAGTTATTTGTAAGGTTAATACGTAGTAGTTAAGTACGAATAAAGTGTCTAAGGACCTTTTATTTACAATGCGTCATAATAATTATTAATTTACAAGCATTTATTTAACTGGACTTTTTCACAACTGAAATAATGTAAGATATAAAAGATACCTGATGAGTAAGGATAAAATAAATAATAAAGGAAAAACCTATATATTTAAATAATCCGTCATATGCTGATTATATTATTCAGTGCATCAGTAATTATTTTGGACAACTTTACATAACTTCTACATTATGCGAATGATAGATAATGTGAAACTTCTTGGAACTGTAGTTATATTTGTATCACAACTTGGCCAAATATTTATTTTTAAGCGTTGTAGATCATCTTTTTATCGTTATCGTAACGAGTGTTTGGTTTATTGCGATTTTACCGTGTCGACATTTTGAATATCCTTATATGAACAAGTAAAATATCCATCGATTGCTATGTCGGTTAACAAAAATCAATAGAGTAATAGCAAAACCATAACCATTAATATTTTATGAAGTATCAATGCTATAGGTGGACTGATACACCAGCGCCTGGTAATCCATAAATTCGAAATTAAGTCAATTAATGTTTGTAGAATTTTGTATATTGTTTTAGATTTTGACATATTGAAATTAATAGAAGGGTAAATTAATTTTAAAGGACTAACATAGCTATAGCGTAAATGATAAAGCATATCCAAAGTAGCAGTGAACTCACATAGTCTCAATTTATGACGTCAAAGCGGTGCAATGTTACCGCGTTTAACGTTGACATTTTATTCATTTTAATTTATTTCAGCTTCGAGATATAACAATATTTTAATATAAATAAAATATTTAAATAACATTTTTTTTAACATTATAGTACGTCTGAGGCATATATTATCGAAGTACTTTAACTACAGTTAATTAAACAGCCACAGTAGTTTGTAGGTTAGAGTTATTTTATTATATTTACATTGAAATGTTTTCTAAACCACCTATGATATCCCCTGGAAGCTTAATTCACCTAATTTAATAATCGTACATTCAAGTAATGTATTTTCATTAGTGTACATATTTACCTTTTTATGTTTAGTTCTTATTCTCTCCGTTGCTATGTTTTCTTGTCAAAACTGTCATCACTGTATTTCTCCTTAGTCTCTTCTGTTACTACCTGTGTACATTTTTCTTGATAACATTAGATTTAATCGTATTTAATTTAATTTAATTGTAATTAACAAGGGATAGAGTGTAGTCTGATTCGTCCGAACACGTAGCCGAATTTAGTCAATTTGGATTGTTATTGATGGGCCATGTTGCCAAATGTTTGTAAAATTCTTTAAAACATTAGTGATAATAATAACGCTTGTGTTGATTCGAAGTCTCGTTGGTTGGAAAGTTTTGGGACATCATATAGTTTGGATATAACGCCCTCTAAATATCTACCACGGCAAAGCTATCTCAAAACAATTAAGTTGCTTTCAGGAGAAGTTAAAGATTTTTTTCAACACTCAGTATGAAGTCTGAGAATGTAATCACGAAATTATTTGCATATCAGTGGCCCGTCGAAAAAAAGGGAGAAAACATAATTTATCGATTTGTGTTGCTGGAGAAAAATCGATTAGAGGTATTCATATTTAAAAAAGTGGAATGATAAAACCTTCAGAATTGTATCTATCACAAATTTATTAATAAATACTGTACTGGTCTAATTATTAAATAAAATGATATTCGAGGTTGTTCGAGAAATTAGTAGAGCTATTTTAATATTTCATATCTCATAAAAATCAAAAAGAATGGAACGGTTTTAATGTTTAATTTATTTGCCAGACTCAGATCTCTCTGACTTTTGTGCAAACGTCAAAAAATTATTTCAGGGAGAACAATCAATTTGTTTTTTTTAATTTTTATCTTAATTCCATTTTTTCGCCAGCAACAATTTGATTAATTTTTAATTAAAATTATCAACTTACACTGGTGTTGGTATCAAAAGAGACCTGTGAAAATCGATTTATCTGAAAAAGGGTCTATAGTTCGTCAAATCAAACAGCCAATATACGTCATAGATGACTTCTAATATATTACCATATGCAGTTTATAAAAAAGTCAAATTCGTTTTAAACTCAGAGCGGATTTTTGCTTCTCATTTCATCCTAGTTGGAAGAAGACAGAATGTTGTCTGATGCGTTGGGTCGTGTAAACGAATCAGTTTATAAAATTCGATTTCTGTTGATACTGGTCGACGCCGTTGTCGAATATGTGCAATATTCTTCAAAATTAGTGATAATAATTAGAGGTTACTAACCGTCAAAAGTTATAAACCAAAATTCTGAGGTAATGCAACAATACATACAATACATATGACATGCTGACGTCATACATTTTGATGACGCGCAATCGCTGTTTCATTGGATAAACTATATTGCCAATTGCAGTTTGTAAAATGTAAAACTCGTAGCTATTTTTTCTTCATTCCATCCCAGCTAAAAAGAGATAGACTTCTGTCTGATGCACCGGAACATGTAACCGAATCAGAGTGTTGCCAAATATCTGAAAAATTCTTAAATTTTGATGACATGCATTGATTTTATTGGGCATTAAACAAATTCTCTTTGAAAAAACTTGTAATAAATTCAAATTGCATTTTCCTTTAATCATTTTTTGTTACTGTTTTTCCATAGACAGGAGTAATTGTACATTTTCAACACGGAACAACCTTCCCACCATTTCCAATACGATCGAATGCCTTCTGATGATCTCTAAGCTGGTCACTTGGTATGCTTGATGCGAAAGATTGTGCTTCTCTAATTTGCCCAAAATGAGACCCAAATATATTTTATTTAAATTATTTACTCTCCTCAAATTATCAATAAGATAATAGTTGCTCCAACATTTATAGAATACTTTTTTCTCTGAACAGTGATTAATATTGTATTTTTTTAGTTGTATTTATATATTTTCTTTAAATTATCTATCATTTACAACATGGACAAGTCATAATCATTCCTTATTATTTCAAGTATAGATGGATGAAGTGATAGCTAGTTTTTCTATTTATCCCATAAATTTTGTATTAAATTGATTTATTACTACTGTGTGTGTTTTAATACATACGTGGGTTGCATTTTATGTATCGGAATTTTGTTTAACCGTTGTGTAATTCCAAAGTCACGAACTAAGTTTTGGGCGAAGTGAAATACCTTAACACTAACTTATCATGATTATTATGCCTATAAATTACTTTAATTTTTTTTTAAATTTGAAACTATTTTGAAAAATCGGTTCTCACCTTTCAGGCAATTTACGCATTCCATCTCGAAAGGACGATGTAGGAATGAGTAGTATTCAGAAGGCGCAACGTCTGAAGAATAAGGCTCGAGGGGTAGTACTTTCCATTTTTAATGTTTCCAAGTATATTTTTACCGGTTTTGCAACAATGTGGTTCAGCGTTATCATACTGAAGAATAAAATTGTGTCTTTGCTAGTATTCCGGTCGTTTTTGCGCAGTGTTTGGCTTTGACGTATCAATTGTAGTCGATAACTATCCCCATCTACATATTGATGTCGGTGGAGCATGTTTGCCATAAGCTTCACACAGCCTTTTTCTTCAAATTCTAGTAAAAAAATAAAACTTCCCGCAAATGCGGTTTAGTCGGTACAAATTCTGACATTTGCAACTTTTTTTTTTACTCCCTCTTAGACGAACTGACACATACCAAACGGTTTGGTCAGGCTTCAATATGAAGTTGGTTACAAATGTATCTGTCGCGATTTAAAATACATTTTAACATAACATAACATACATACACGATATGTTGTAAATCTTTGAAAATTGATTTATAGGCCTGAGAATATGATTAAATTAATTTCTTAATTTTTCTTTCGAATATTTTAGAAGATTTTGATTTTAATAATTGCTGTAATAGGTTCTGTAGGATGAATATTCAATAGGAACCTTACAAGATCTTGTAGATAACTTAGATATAATTAGAAGATACGAGGACACTTCGGTACGTGATTAACTTTTTGAATGCGAGATATTTTTTCTCCAAAAAAAAAGCGTTTTCGGGCCTTATCTAGTTCTGCCTAACACATAGATTTTATTTGTATTCATCGCTTTTTCAGTTTTCAAAAGAAAGCTGTTAAAATTTCATGATATTCTACACGTAAGTTTATGAGTTATTGTGCTAAGAATGACAAGACAATGGCGAAACTAGATGAATTGGACTTCGAATTGCTCCCACATCGACCGTATTCGCAAGATTTGGCTCCCAGAGACTACTGGCTGTTCTCAGACCTCAAAAAAAAATGTTCGCCGGTAAGAAATTTCGCTGGAATGAAGAGTTTATCGCTGAAACTGAGACCTATTTTGAGGCAAAAAATAAATCGTTCTACAAAAGTGGTATTGAATGTTAGAGCGGCGCTCGAATGATTGTGCGACTCTTGATGGAGATTACGTTGCTGAATAAAGCCAATTTTGAACAAAAACACGTATTTTCACTGTTACATCTGATACTTTTCAGTCCATGTGTTAAGCTAAAATTAATATGCTGAAAAATTAAGTTATACTTCTGATATAATGCTATTATTGTATTCTAGCATTCATATCCAGCAAATACTCTTAATTATTATCATTAAATGGTGAATTTAATTATAGTACAGACTATCTATTGGAGGTCGTGATAAACTGTAATAATAATTATACGGTTGATTTACTTGTTTAATAAAAGTTACAGATTAGATAGTGTATCATAAAAGCGGTATATTTTTATGGTCATGACTTACGATAATGTTGCTGTGAAGGCGTCAATAAAGACACTGATAAAATATACGGTTTATAAATTTTTGAATATTATTTTTCAATATATAGGGTGCGTCTAAATATTTATAAATATACAACAACATATATTACGGCTTGTGTGATGTAGTTTTGTGAAGCATCGTTATAACATTATTTAATAATGTATATTAAATAACTTATTATTGTGATAACTTAATATGATTCAGCGTATTTAATTTTCACTCGGACAAAACTAGGTTAAATAATATATAATACATCAAAAAATCGTATTACTTTTTCATTATTTATTAGACAACTTCTTAGAAATACAATAATTGCCTAATTTACAGGAATTTTATTAAGAAGTTTAAAAGTTCCAGGACAATGTCAAACTAAAATAAATATGCTGATAATACAAGTCAGTGGCGTCACATAAGGCGTTTTTCATTTTTCATAAAAAATAACTTACCTGCACTTTCAATTTAATTTAACATACATATTAGGTCTATGAAGGTAGTTGTTACTTTGAATCTTGGCAATACTTAGTTTTGTTAGATTTTTCTGTATAGATTGTATATATTTTTTTAGACCTGTATTTTTCTTGATATAATTAGATTTAATCTCTAATACATTTGCCATATTTGCAAACCAGTATTCATCCTCTCAAACATTCGAACTAGTGTTGGGAACTATCGACTGTTTAGTAATTGACATTATTTTCATTTCATTTCGGTCATTTTTAATTATTTCATGAATTAGTTTTGTTCTATTGTATTGTCTACTAGCGACCCGCCCCGGCTTCACACGGGTGCAATGCTGATACTAAATTAAATACACTACAGAAAAAATATGAACGTTGCATATGAAAACATAGCGGCCCGCTCCGACTTTGCACGGGCATAAAATATATATGCCTATGTCACTCAATGAAAACATGATTAAAATCGATCCAGTATTTTTGGTTCATTCATTACTGCCCTTGGCCTGCACGCATTAAATTTGGAGTAAAACAATTCCTCTTCCCCTATACTTACTATGAAGATTTCCTGCTATCTTTGGAATATCTAAATTCATACAATTTTTATTATATTACACATTTTTAAACGCAAATTTTAAATTTGTAATATCTCCGAAAATATTTGTTTAATTTACATGCTGTAAGGAACCATATTGATCTATATTAATTGCACACTGTATTTAAGGTACTTAATTCGATAAGGATTAATGCCGTATTGCTTAAAATAGCTTCGTAAATAAGCCATTTTCTCACGTAAAAAGTAAACAATAAAAATGGTTAATGTGGGTTATCCCTAAAAGATAAACATATACCATCGCGGACTTTTTTGTAGACCTTTTTATGGTGTACAATACTGTAGTACATTAATTTGATCTAACTCGTAGGGTTAGGCAGCGTTTTTGCTAATTGCTAAATAAGCCTAAAAAATAGGTTAATTTACGACATCACGTTAGAAACCTCTAAAATTAGCAATGTTGCCTTAGTATATTATGCATGTATTATACATATAAACCTTCCTTTTGAATCACTCTATCTATTGAAAAAAACCGCATCAAAATCCATTGCGTAGTTTTAAAAATTTAAGCGCACATAGGGATATAGGGACAGAAAAGGCGACTTTGTTTTATACTATGTAGTGATATTTATTATAGTATATATTAAATATTTGTGGTGTATTAATCCATTTCATAGAAAAATTCCATTCCTTTTTACAGATTCACGGAACATTCAAATATAAAAGTAATTCTACTTCGTTTAAAATGGAATTATTAATTGCATGTTAATAGTACTCAGTAAATATTTTTTCCTTTTCTTTTTTAAATTTAGTACGTGAAGTTACATCTCCGTCTCGCTTATACTACCGTTGGAAAATATAAGCACATATAAAATGAACTTCTCCAAGCAATTATCTCCCTTATTTCCTTTCTCATAACTATTTTCAGTCGCTAGTTTTTTGATTATCGACTGTTTTGCGACTATCGACTGTTTCAACTGTTTTCAGTCCATAGTTCCTAACGCTAATTCTAATCTAACGCTCATGTATATTTCTGAACAATTACACACAAATCTTTCACACTCTACAATAAAGTTTTCTACAGTTATCCTCTAATAATACACGCCTTTAGTTATTTCCACCCTCACTTGTCTCACGTATCACCTTGTCTTGGATAGCATCAAAATAGGACACAGACTCAAACGAGCCAAACCATTTCATTTTGTGTAATGTAGTGTACTAAGGCGCAGTTAATAGAAAAACAGCAGTGTTAATACATAATCATTATATACTAGAGACTAAGATAGGACCGATGAGTCTTCCCAGATATATTTTTTATTAATTACATCTTTCACTAGAACTAATGTACTAAGCATATACAATTTTAATTTACATATTAATGTATTACTACTGTTCTGTTGTACTTACATTAACACACAAAAGTTAAGAATACACTTATACACTAAACAAGTTCGTGTGGTTTGGTTTGCTTCAATCTTCTGATTTCCTGCGTGTTGTCCATTAGCTGTATTGCTTCGACATTGTTCCATTTGATTTGGAGGTCATCGTGCAGGTTTTGCTTTTGCTTTTACAGTTGCTTGACTTTTAGTCTAAACTGCTCTGCTTTTTGTCTAACATGATGTTTCCAATTTAACCTATAATCGTGATGTATGCCAGGATTTTTAGCTAATTCTGCTTGAGAAATTAGGCATCCGTCAAGTGATATAGTTAGATTTTATTATTATTGCTATTAAGCTGTATTTTACAGTCTCTAGACCATTTGTAGGTCTCGCTACTTCTACGTTTTCTACAGGCAGAGATACATGTTTTGCCATGATAACTGTGTCGTCGGTTCCTAGTATTGTTTCTTTTGTTGTTGGGATATCAGCAGTGTAGAGCAGATACAGCACAGTACAGTGAGTCCAAGGCACTACCCGGTGGAACTCTAACCGAAATCGGTTTGTGTTGGGATGCCCCTTCATGCGAAAAGATATGATTTCAGCAGATGACAATAATTCCCCGGTAGCAATTTGCTCATTTTGTAGATTAATACCAAAGGTCATACCCGGCCAAAAGCTTGTGAGAGGTCCAGGAATATTACAGGGCATTATCTATTTTCTTCGAATGCCTTTTCAACAAGCGCTGTTAATCTGTGCACTTGGTCGATTGTCGAGTGGTGATTTCAAAATCCAAACTAGAAATCTGGTATTTTTATAAATGGTTTAATACGTTTTAGAAGTAGTTAATAATTTAGGCCTTTAAGATCCGACTTGTTTCTGCCGGTCAGTCAGGTCTCGATTTAAGTTATTTTAAAGACAAATTGTAGTCAAAAGCGACTAGTAACAGTGTAATAAATAAATTTAAAAATATGTATCTTTACGTTTAGGGCAATAGAAAAAGTGCAAGTGGCAGTCAACAAAATCTACAAATGGACAAAAGATTGGAAAATTCAACTTAATAGCTCCAAATCTGTCCACGTTAATTTTGCATTAAGGCGAAATAATAAAAACTTAATTATATCACTCAATGGATGCCCGATTCCTCAAGCAGAATCAGCAAAATACCTTGGAATCCATCTTGACGGTAGATTAAATTGGAAGCATCACGTTAGACAAAAAGCAAAACACATTAGAACCAAAATAAAACAACTATACTGGTTAGTCGGAAGATACTCCCAACTTGATCTAAAATCAAAGAGGTTGATCTATAATACAATTATAAAGCCAATTTGGACCTATGGGGTGCAAATATGGGGTTGCACTAAATATTCAAATCAGTTAGTCATACAGCGCTGTCAAAACAAGATTCTTCGATTGATTACCAATGCCTATCGCTATGTAACCAATGAAGAACTGCACCATGACCTGGAAATAAAATGGATTTGCGAAGTTGTGCAGGATTTCGCCTTGAAACACGAAAGAAGATTACTAAATCATTCTAACGTGGAAGCAATACAACTGCTGGACAGCGCACAGGATGCCAGGAGACTGAAACGAACAAAACCATACGAACTTGTGTGAACATTTAGTGTGTATTATTAGTGTAAACTATAGCTATAAGTTAATAATTAATAAATAATTATAATTTTATAATTGAGGAATACATACTGATGTATTTTCTCGTACTCGTCTTGCTTGTTAATTAATCCAAGCACATAGGAAAAGTAGTAATAAATTAATTGTAATAATAATAATTAAGATTGTACTAAGCGTATCTAATAAAGATGTTATAAAAAAAATCTTTACGTTATTAAGCGTCTGGTATATATTCTTGTATTTTTTTCCATTTTTTCAATAATAAATTAATATTTTCCAAGTAGAGAACATCACTTCGTTTTTTCGTCCACACCACCACCTCCGACCAAATTTCAACATAAACCACGGGGCTTCGGTATTATCCATTACGTTTCGCAGGCCGTGTCTTGATGTCAACAAAGGCGTATCCAAAACCAATTTTAAGCTCCCGAAATAGATCTTGGCAAAGCCGCTATCGCGCGCGGCCCATCCTTAAAGTTTCGATTTTGTGATTTGGTCTCCCTCCCAGCGGCCAGCACGCCCTTACCACCCCTTCGCCGTGATTAGATGTGACTCACTATCGATGAGATTTAATTGGACGCTTCTGCCAATTTTTCATCAAAATCTATCTGGCGCGCAAACGGGGAGTGTCCCTGTCGGCCGACGACGGACAAGTGTGTTATTTTGGTAAAAGAGTAATTGTTTTAGATTAAATTATCCTTCTGATAATTATGTTACGGAGTCTGGTCGTATTATTTGGTACATCAAAAGCAAACGCGCTGAGATTATTAAATATAATAACGGATAATTAGTAAACTTTAGTAAATGATATAACTGCCGTTTGGATCCGATGCCATTTTTCCACTTTTCTGGTAAAACCACAATTCAATCACTGTAGAACTTCCGAGATTTCCTGGCGAGAAACTGAATCAAGTGCTTTTTACAAGATACTTTTTTATTACTCTTATTAGTTCTACAATCTGGCCAGAGGGCAATAAGTATTTGTTATGTTTATATTATATATATATATATATATATATATATATATATATATATATATATATATATATATATATATACATAGTATATAGAAAATCACTTCATTAAGTGATCTCCTATATAAAATACTATTTCAACTAATTAGTCTTATTCTAAAGTGTACATATAATCAATAATCCGATCGGATGGTGTTAGACGTTTTAGTCTACGCAGTTCACTCTCACTTCGCATATTTAGCTAATTGGTGAGAACAGGGAGGCACTCTTTCGAACTACTTTACACAAATAGGTTGAATTACATTTGTTATTAGTTCTAGAGGAATATAGCGTTGTATCACTTCTTTTGAAACATAGTACATGGAGCATCGACAGTGGCATGCAACACTTTATCTTGAAACCATGGCGTGATTGTTATATTAGACTTGCTATTGACAAAAAAAATGCAAACTAAAGATTGCATAATCTTTATTATGCTACCATTCAAACCAGCATAAAATTTTTTATAAGTTGTGTAATTTTCATCAACTTACGATTGCTTGAATGGAAATCAGAACATAAATATTAAAAATGGCAAAAAATCGCAAATTTTCACGACTATATGTATGGAAAAAGGACCAATAGTTATAATCACTCGGATAAAGAGAATACTATCAAAATATTTGTATTTCAGGGTGAAAGAGCCGAAAATCCATGTTAAATTGCTTTAGAATTTATAATTTTCAAGATACGCGACATAAATCAAAATTTACTCAATTTATAAAAATACATTATTCACTGTATAACAAAAATAGTAAGGATCGCATAATCTTTATTATACTACCATTCAAATCAGCGTAAAATTCTTTATAAGTTCTGTAATTTTCATCAACTTACGATTGCTTGAATGGAAATCACAACACAAATATTAAAAATGGCAAAAAATCGCAAATTTTCACGACTATATGTATGGAAAAAGGGCCAAAAGTTATAATCACTCGGATAAAGAGAATACTATCAAAATATATATATTTCAGGGTGAAAGAGCCGAAAATCCATGTTAAATTGCTTTAGAATTTATAATTTTCAAGATACGCGACATAAACCAAAATTTACTCAATTTATAAAAATACATTATTCACTGTATAACAAAAATAGTAAGGATCGCATAATCTTTATTATACTACCATTCAAATCGGCGTAAAATTCTTTATAAGTTCTGTAATTTTCATCAACTTACGATTGCTTGAATGGAAATAGCAACACAAATATTGAAAATGGCAAAAACTCGCTAATTTTCACGAGTATATGTATGGAAAAAGGGCCAAAAGTTATAATCACTCGGATAAAGAGAATACTATCAAAATATATGTATTTCCGGGTGAAAGAGCCGAAAATCCATGTTAAATTGCTTTAGAATTTATAATTTTCAAGATACGCGACATAAATCAAAATTTACTCAATTTATAAAAATACATTATTCACTGTATAACAAAAATAGTAAGGATCGCATAATCTTTATTATACTACCATTCAAATCGGCGTAAAATTCTTTATAAGTTCTGTAATTTTCATCAATTTACGATTGCTTGAATGGAAATAGCAACACAAATATTGAAAATGGCAAAAAATCGCAAATTTTCACGACTATATGTATGGAAAAAGGGCCAAAAGTTATAATCACTCTGATAAGGAGAATACTATCAAAATATATGTATTTCAGGGTGAAAGAGCCGAAAATCCATGTTAAATTGCTTTAGAATTTATAATTTTCAAGATACGCGACATAAACCAAAATTTACTCAATTTATAAAAATACATTATTCACTGTATAACAAAAATAGTAAGGATCGCATAATCTTTATTATACTACCATTCAAATCGGCGTAAAATTCTTTATAAGTTCTGTAATTTTCATCAACTTACGATTGCTTGAATGGAAATAGCAACACAAATATTGAAAATGGCAAAAAATCGCAAATTTTCACGACTATATGTATGGAAAAAGGGCCAAAAGTTATAATCACTCGGATAAAGAGAATACTATCAAAATATATATATTTCAGGGTGAAAGAGCCGAAAATCCATGTTAAATTGCTTTAGAATTTATAATTTTCAAGATACGCGACATAAACCAAAATTTACTCAATTTATAAAAATACATTATTCACTGTATAACAAAAATAGTAAGGATCGCATAATCTTTATTATACTACCATTCAAATCGGCGTAAAATTCTTTATAAGTTCTGTAATTTTCATCAACTTACGATTGCTTGAATGGAAATAGCAACACAAATATTGAAAATGGCAAAAAATCGCTAATTTTCACGAGTATATGTATGGAAAAAGGGCCAAAAGTTATAATCACTCGGATAAAGAGAATACTATCAAAATATATGTATTTCAGGGTGAAAGAGCCGAAAATCCATGTTAAATTGCTTTAGAATTTATAATTTTCAAGATACGCGACATAAACCAAAATTTACTCAATTTATAAAAATACATTATTCACTGTATAACAAAAATAGTAAGGATCGCATAATCTTTATTATACTACCATTCAAATCAGCGTAAAATTCTTTATAAGTTCTGTAATTTTCATCAACTTACGATTGCTTGAATGGAAATAGCAACACAAATATTGAAAATGGCAAAAAATCGCAAATTTTCACGACTATATGTATGGAAAAAGGGCCAAAAGTTATAATCACTCGGATAAAGAGAATACTATCAAAATATATGTATTTCAGGGTGAAAGAGCCGAAAATCCATGTTAAATTGCTTTAGAATTTATAATTTTCAAGATACGCGACATAAACCAAAATTTACTCAATTTATAAAAATACATTATTCACTGTATAACAAAAATAGTAAGGATCGCATAATCTTTATTATACTACCATTCAAATCGGCGTAAAATTCTTTATAAGTTCTGTAATTTTCATCAAGTTACGATTGCTTGAATGGAAATAGCAACACAAATATTGAAAATGGCAAAACATCGCAAATTTTCACGACTATATGTATGGAAAAAGGGCCAAAAGTTATAATCACTCGGATAAAGGTAATACTGTCAAAATATATGTATTTCAGGGTGAAAGAGCCGAAAATTCATGTTAAATTGCTTTAGAATTTATAATTTTCAAGATACGCGACATAAACCAAAATTTACTCAATTTATAAAAACACATTATTCACTGTATAACAAAAATAGTAAGGATCGCATAATCTTTATTATACTACCATTCAAATCGGCGTAAAATTCTTTATAAGTTCTGTAATTTTCATCAATTTACGATTGCTTGAATGGAAATAGCAACACAAATATTGAAAATGGCAAAAAATCGCAAATTTTCACGACTATATGTATGGAAAAAGGGCCAAAAGTTATAGTCACTCGGATAAAGAGAATACTGTCAAAATATATGTATTTCAGGGTGAAAGAGCCGAAAATCCATGTTAAATTGCTTTAGAATTTATAATTTTCAAGATACGCGACATAAACCAAAATTTACTCAATTTATAAAAATACATTATTCACTGTATAACAAAAATAGTAAGGATCGCATAATCTTTATTATACTACCATTCAAATCGGCGTAAAATTCTTTATAAGTTCTGTAATTTTCATCAACTTACGATTGCTTGAATGGAAATAGCAACACAAATATTGAAAATGGCAAAAAATCGCAAATTTTCACGACTATATGTATGGAAAAAGGGCCAAAAGTTATAATCACTCGGATAAAGAGAATACTATCAAAATATATGTATTTCAGGGTGAAAGAGCCGAAAATCCATGTTAAATTGCTTTAGAATTTATAATTTTCAAGATACGCGACATAAACCAAAATTTACTCAATTTATAAAAATACATTATTCACTGTATAACAAAAATAGTAAGGATCGCATAATCTTTATTATACTACCATTCAAATCGGCGTAAAATTCTTTATAAGTTCTGTAATTTTCATCAACTTACGATTGCTTGAATGGAAATAGCAACACAAATATTGAAAATGGCAAAAAATCGCAAATTTTCACGACTATATGTATGGAAAAAGGGCCAAAAGTTATAATCACTCGGATAAAGAGAATACTATCAAAATATATGTATTTCAGGGTGAAAGAGCCGAAAATCCATGTTAAATTGCTTTAGAATTTATAATTTTCAAGATACGCGACATAAACCAAAATTTACTCAATTTATAAAAACACATTATTCACTCTATAACAAAAATAGTAAGGATCGCATAATCTTTATTATACTACCATTCAAATCGGCGTAAAATTCTTTATAAGTTCTGTAATTTTCATCAAGTTACGATTGCTTGAATGGAAATAGCAACACAAATATTGAAAATGGCAAAACATCGCAAATTTTCACGACTATATGTATGGAAAAAGGGCCAAAAGTTATAATCACTCGGATAAAGGTAATACTGTCAAAATATATGTATTTCAGGGTGAAAGAGCCGAAAATTCATGTTAAATTGCTTTAGAATTTATAATTTTCAAGATACGCGACATAAACCAAAATTTACTCAATTTATAAAAACACATTATTCACTGTATAACAAAAATAGTAAGGATCGCATAATCTTTATTATACTACCATTCAAATCGGCGTAAAATTCTTTATAAGTTCTGTAATTTTCATCAATTTACGATTGCTTGAATGGAAATAGCAACACAAATATTGAAAATGGCAAAAAATCGCAAATTTTCACGACTATATGTATGGAAAAAGGGCCAAAAGTTATAGTCACTCGGATAAAGAGAATACTGTCAAAATATATGTATTTCAGGGTGAAAGAGCCGAAAATCCATGTTAAATTGCTTTAGAATTTATAATTTTCAAGATACGTGACATTGACAAAAATTCCCTCATGTGTTGAAAATACACTGTTCACACTATAACAGAAACACTGAAAGATTGCATAATAGTTATTATGCTACCATTCGATTCGAAAGAACCGAAAATTCCTCTAAAACTATTTTAAAATGTATATCAATTATTATACTGGCATTGAAGTCAGCGTAAAATTTTTTATAAGTTGTGCATTTTTCAATAACTAGTAATAATTTAAACAGCGTAACATATTTCGTCAATTCCATTTCATCTTTAAATCTAACGTATATTTTTAACGATACTATTTGTACAAATTAACAGAGCAATCTGCTTAGTATTTATAACTATTATTTATTGAAATAAATTGGTCTAAGCTAATGTATTTAGCATCGAAGTGCTTTTGTTAATTGGGCATAATTATAATGTATTTTGGTTTGTTGCCAGCTTGCTATCGCTACGTTTCAGAGTCGAGGTTAAGATAATAAATCGAAATCAAGTATTTCAGATTTATATATTGATTTTGATTTTTTGTTACATTTTTAATTTCGAGAAAACGAACGGGGGAGGCTAAATATGGTATATATGGTACATATGATCGGCGAACGATTCGTGTTTTGGTTTACTGATTTCTTTTTAGCAATCTGTGATTTTCAAATCCTCCCAGAATTATATTTTCTTAAATCAGTGTGTACATTATAATAATATATAAAATAATATAACTACTATTTAGAAAAAATTAAACTTTTTATTGAATAATTACTAATTTATAATGGTTGGGATAAAAGTAGTTTTGGTTTTTTAAAACCACAATTTTACGTTTTTGCTGTAATTAAAGGGCATAACCAAAATTCTGTCAGTGTAGAACTGTGATTCGAACTGTGTATTCTGAACCAACCAATTTCCATTAGACTGGAAATTTTTATAGGATTTCGAAACAAAACGAATGGCGTTCTACCTTGAGTATTACTAGAGATATGCTAGTTTAAAGTAGCTCTATTAGGGCAAATCGAATTTTCTGTTTCACTAACTTGAGAACTCGAACTAGTTTATTTTTAATTCATTTAATGGGGCTGTTAATACACTTCAGTATTTCATGAGAATAAATAACAATCTACAAATAATTATGATGGTGAATAAAACAACATAAACATTACAACGAAGTTATTTTAAGAATTCTTAAAAGTCTACTAGCGAAGAATATGTACAAATATCATTTAGCATGTGTATGGGAATTAATATGTGTTGTGACATTACAGCATAATTTATTTTTACTAAGTACTGTGTACTTATTGATGTAGAAGATAATAGAGAAAATATTGTTTTTCATATTATGCTTTGTAGTTACGTTAATATACAGTTTAGCTTGGCGATTATTAATGCAATAAATTAAAGCAGTGTTTTGGTGTAGAGGCTTAAATTTTAAACGTTTTTTACTATCCAATTTTTTACAAGACATTTTTAACATTCCAAGAATACAAAAATAAAATTAATTTGCGAAGTTTTTGAGTAGGCTCTTCAAGGTCATATACATTTTTCTCAGAACTAGGTGGAAGTCTAAACTTAAATAATCTTCAACTATATAGGCAGCTCCAAACAGGTACCGATCGATCCGAAACAATCTGCGCTGTTTTTATTCTCCTAGATATCAACAATCTACCCAATGAACAATAAAGAACATTTTGTGAATATCAAGTTTTATCTACATATTATTCGGTGGTGTAGGTTCTCTATTAGTGAGGTTTTTATACATTGGTAAAAACTCCAAACAGTGTGTGTATTTTCGTTTCAAGACAGAAAAAAGTTAGAAAAATGTGGATAAAATCCTGCAAGGCACGAACCGGCCAGTATAGCTTGAGTATCGAGAATATTTTGCTGTGAAGACAATTGTGATGGCAGTATATTAATGTTATTTTGCTTTCAATCACTACATAGTATAAAACAAAGTCGCCTTTTCTGTCCCTATATCCCTATGTGCGCTTAAATCTTTAAAACTACGCAACGGATTTTGATGCGGTTTTTTTCAATAGATAGAGTGATTCAAGAGGAAGGTTTATATGTATAATACATGCATAATATACTAAGGCAACATTGCTAATTTTAGAGGTTTCTAACGTGATGTCGTAAATTAACCTATTTTTTTAGGCTTATTTAGCAATTAGCAAAAACGCTGCCTAACCCTACGAGTTAGATCAAATTAATGTACTACAGTATTGTACACCATAAAAAGGTCTACAAAAAAGTCCGCGATGGTATATGTTTATCTTTTAGGGATAACCCACATTAACCATTTTTATTGTTTACTTTTTACGTGAGAAAATGGCTTATTTACGAAGCTATTTTAAGCAATACGGCATTAATCCTTATCGAATTAAGTACCTTAAATACAGTGTGCAATTAATATAGATTAATATGGTTCCTTACAGCATGTAAATTAAACAAATATTTTCGGAGATATTACAAATTTTAAAATTGCGTTTAAAAATGTGTAATGTAATAAAAATTGTATGAATTTAGATATTCCAAAGATAGCAGGAAATCTTCATAGTAAGTATAGGGGAAGAGGAATTGTTTTACTCCAAATTTAATGCGTGCAGGCCAAGGGCAGTAATGAATGAACCAAAAATACTGGATCGATTTTAATCATGTTTTCATTGAGTGACATAGGCATATATATTTTATGCCCGTGCAAAGTCGGAGCGGGCCGCTATGTTTTTATATACAACGTTCATATTTTTTCTGTAGTGTATTTAATTTAGTATCAGCATTGCACCCGTGCGAAGCCGGGGCGGGTCGCTAGTTACCAAATAATATAGAAAATTATATTTAATATAATCTGATGAGTTTAGTTTTATAATTGTGCATGAAGTCAGCATATATTCCTATGAGATTCGAATGCCAATCAGACAGAATAAAACTGTCTTCTAACACTACTGAATGAGCTTATGTTATGTTATTTTCAATTTTTTTTGCTACCATTTCCAATAAAATAACAGCAAGTTAGTGAAAATTACAGGGTTAATAAATAATTTTACCCTGAATCGAATGGTAGTATTATAATTTTCATACATTGTTTAGTTTTTAAGGCATAGAATGAAAAGTGCATTTTCTAAAAATTAGTGGATTTATGATTGTCATATCTTAAAAATTGTTAATATTAAAGCAATTTAATATGGATTTTCGTTTCTTTCGCCACGAAATATATTTTTAGAGTTTTAGCTTTGTCTGAGAGGTAACATTTTTTTTTCATTGGAATATTAATTCACTTCAACTCTAAAGACCTTCCAATAAAACAGTCAGTCCACGTCATCAAAATCTATAACGCAACGTTGCCGCACCAAATTTATTAATTTATTTTCGTTTATTTCGAGTCAACGAAATATTAATGTACACCTAATGCGTATTTATTGAAATACTTAAACTACAATTAATTAAAATGCCACACTAGTTTGTAGGTTAGAGTTGTTGTAGGGACATATTACAACGGTGTCGACCAGTACCAACACAAATCGAATTTTATAGACCGATTTGGTTACATATTCGGACGTATTAAACTTCATTCTGTCTCTTTTTTTTACTAGAGTAATGCTAGTAAAATGAGAAAGAAAAATGCCCAGAGTTGCTTATTGCTTTGCTTTATTTATAAAATATTAATAAATACATTTGTGATTTAAAAAATAATGTTTTTTTGTATCTATCTATCCTGTGTTATTAAAAATGAATATGATTGTAATTCCTCATTACAACCATCGGGCTTATTCAGAAATTCAATTATAAACAATCACAAATAACGGTAAAAAAAACTTGTTTGAGATGCGGGAGAGAAAACAAGGTTGTAAATTAAATACAATTTATTTTCTCTCTTCCTTGAGTAAATTAATACCCAAAGACGAGTTATTTAATTGATAATAAAGAATATATATATATATATATATATATATATACATTTAAAAGATATTAATTAATACGTCATGGGGAAAAGGATTATGATTCAAATCGCGTGTACTTACTATTAACGAAAAGTGTAGATTGGCTAATGTAGACAGGAATTCTATGCTTTCAGTAATACTTCAGTTAATACAATAATTACTTCAATTAATGCTCATTCAATTCTTTCTTCTTCATTCAATTCAATAATTTCTTCTTCTCCATTCTCGATAACACTCTCAGCAATACTTTATTCTTCCCATTTTCTAACTCTTTCCCTCCTGTATTCATGCAAATTATTGTGAGACTGTTTTCTCGTTTTTTTTGGGCCTGATTTACCAGCTGGTTTCCTTGGTGATGTTAACTCAATTTATAAGAAAGGATTGCCCGTGAAGGCGCTTTATTTTGGGGTATGAGAACCTTTGGCGGCATGAAGAACCGCTTTTTGGGGATAGTCTTCGGGATTATCTGATTGGGAACGCCTCTGACAGGATCTGTTGGAGAGAGCTGAGGTTGCATGGAATTTCTTGTATAAGAAGAAAACGAACCGTCTTATTTCTGGTGTGTCAGTTTCCCGATGAATTTGGGTGTTTCTGACAAACCATGGAGCGTTCAGAATTTGCCTGAGAAGTTTCTACTAGTTTCGGCCTGATAAACCGATACCAAGTGTTAGATCCATATAACTTTAAACATCGGAGACAATTAACTTTTTCTACAGATGAGAGGGTTAAGCACTGTGGCGACACCGTAGCCTTTGGAGATTGCTTATTTATATCTGTGATGACCATAGGAATCTACAGTCAAAGATGAGGCCGAGATATGTGGCTTTTTGTCGCCACGGGATTGAGACTTTTTCCACTCTTAGCTGGTAGGCGCGGATGTCTCTCTGATTGTGAAAGATTATGGCTTGGCTTTTTCATTTGCAACCTACCTATATTTTTTGCCTATCTATATTTACCAGACGTTCAAAATACTGCGAACCTTATGTTTTTCTATCAGGTCATAATTCTTTTCCATATCATATATATTAAAAACTTCAGTTAAAAGGTCTAATAAATTAGACCCTCTAACAATAGAACCGAAAGAATTCAACAATTAGCGTAACTTACATTACTTACAAATAGAAATAGAATTCCAAACTAAAGTAGATGTAAACGTGATAACGTGCATAGCGTTCGTTTAGTATACCATTTTCCTTAACCCAAAAAAAGGTCTAAAAATATGATTACTTCTGGTATCAATCTAGGCGCCCATGAATGAATCGCCATTCACTGCGTCTTTGAAGGCTTCGGACAGAAAAGCGACGATTTAACGTCGTAAAATGACGCCGCAAACTTGATTCTAACTAAAATAGTACCGTGTTAACATGCATGTAAATTAAACAACTAATACGAGTAATTGTGCATGAAAATGTGTTTTTCTTTTAATAGAAAAACATTTCGGAAAGTCATTACTCACTATTAATAGCCATTAAAATATTCATACGAGAATTGACTGTTATATCTAGAGATTTGGGAATAAAAACAACTATTGGTATGTGTACAAAAAAATGATTATAAAAACTTTTATGTATTTTCGTATGGTGATCTATAAGCATTTTAGTTTTGTGGTTAAATTACAATAATATTAAATTAATAAAATGTAAATACTAATGTGCTTATTTTTTAATTTCCTATATTTTTTCTATATAAAATTTCTTGCATAATATTTCCCAGATTTTTTAATTACTTAAGTAGTACTTGGTACAACCTTAATGAAATCAGGTCAATTGAAAAGTCCCCGACCTGACACATAGATGGTGCTACTAGAATTAAATCCATATGTTTTTTAAGTTAGCCCTAACTCTCAAAAGATGCGTGTATAAATTTGACAGCTGTCGGAAAATGGATAAAGGAATTTCGCGTGTTGATAAAATATTGCTTTTTAAAATAAAGCGAAAAAATACAGTTGAAGCAAAAACTTGGCTTGATGCCGAGTTTCCGGACACTGCCCCAGGAAAATCAACCATCAAGGATTGGTATGCTAAGTTTAGACGTGGTGAAATGAGCACCGAAGACGGTGAAGAAGGTTTATACAGACTTACAGCTTATTATCTCTTATTCCGAGGTGAAACTCCTAAGATTATTGGAATAACAGTGATGATGTTTGCGGTTAGTAGATCGGATGTATATAGAAGATATAATACTGAACCCAGTACACTGCCTTATGCTTATGCTGCTGGTTTAAAGAACCCTTGCTGGTTTCAACTGGAATTCTTGAGATGCCCGTAAAAGCAGGGGTGCGATGGCCCGGTGGCAGCTTTTGGCCGTTTGACTATTTAGTGACTGGGGTTATTTGAGAGGCATTTTAAGAGGGGGTTTTCAGAAAGGGCTGAGAATTAGAGAATTATAGGAATTTGCTGAAAATATTGTTCCCAAATTCGGTCACTGGTGGGCTGTCTTTCTCTTTCTGAATTTGGGAGTTTCTGACGAATTACGAGGTGCACAGGGCTTGACGCAGTATTTTGTTCTGCATACTTGCAGCTTTTTAACCAGTCTTGGCGCAGCATAGCTGGACACAGTGAGTTCATCATCCTGTTTTATAGTGATTATAGTGATGGTTACATTATGTGACCGTTATTTATTGAGGTTATAAAAGTATGGAAAATGCAAATAGATAAGAGAGAGCGGCGCAGTTTTACCTGAAGACGAGGTTTGGACAGTCCATGGTGACACGTCTGGACTGAAAGATTATCAGTGACTGAATGATCCAAAATACCCTAAAATTAAATTTAAAAAAAACGTTGACAAGACAGTAGTGTGGCCGGAATTTTAGCGGCGTTTAGTTAATTTCACTTAATCTTATCCTGAAATAGAACCTATCGTGCGGGTCTCTATAACTGCATCGCCTTTTTCAGGGCATTTAATTTAGGTCGCCGTTTCTGCCATCGGAAAGAAATCAAAAAGGGTGGCGGACGTGAAAGGGACGCCACCGTCGCCCCCGAAAATATAACCTGACCGTTAATGTCAGCGTGACATTTGACGCCTTTACGACTTACGGGTCGGTCTTTTGCATCGTCAGTAAATTTACACGGCCCCGTTGCCAGTTTTTGCCGTCTACGGCGTTGTCGAAAGCCGTTCGCAACAAAAATGAATCACGCTCTTTTTATAGATATGAGCCCACAGATTCCGACGTTATCTAAAAATGGAACATTACAAAACTAATTAACGGATTAGGTAATGAAATGTATTTACTTTCATTTGCATAACAAATTCTCTCTCCAAAACTCATAAAAATTGCTATTGTTGCAGGAATTTACAATTAAATTCGATTAATTTAATAAGGCAATTTTAATGCGTTTACGCATATAAGCATTGTACATTATTCTGTTTTTCTATGTATGCCAAAATTGTAAAATGGTCTTATACGCCAAGTAATATTCGGCATGCTGATTACGTCGTCTTTTGCCAAATTGAATTATCTTATTGAATTTTAAGGAATGTATTTAAAAATTCGACACTTTAGGAAGAGTCATTGGTCCTTTCTTAATCTCACATAAATTAAAATAAAATTAAAGTTAATGACACTTCTCGGTGTTTTTAATAATTGGTATACTCCGCTTTGAAACAGATATATGCTTTGGCTCTCTTGAGTCTCCATCCTAGTTCAGTTAAGCTCTTCTGTTTTAACATGGGAGTAGATTCTTTCGTCATGTCTTGTTGCTCGTAATTTCTTCTATGACAGTTGGAATCCGGATGTCTAGGTGTACGTAATTATCCTTACAGTATTTGAGTGCATCCACAAAACTTCTCAGGACTTTATACTGAAATACTTATATTATGTAGATGTTACCTCTCGCAGAACATTCCTATAACTAAATTCCATAGGTCCGCATAGGTGTATAGCAGCAACTTATTATGTATAAATAATTTATATTTTATTCCACACTAGCGACCCGCCCCGGCTTCGCACGGGTGCAATGCTGATACTAAATTAAATACACTACAGAAAAAATATGAACGTTGTATATAAAAACATAGCGGCCCGCTCCGACTTTGCACGGGCATAAAATATATATGCCTATGTCACTCAATGAAAACATGATTAAAATCGATCCAGTATTTTTGGTTCATTCATTACTGCCCTTGGCCTGCACGCATTAAATTTGGAGTAAAACAATTCCTCTTCCCCTATACTTACTATGAAGATTTCCTGCTATCTTTGGAATATCTAAATTCATACAATTTTTATTACATTACACATTTTTAAACGCAATTTTAAAATTTGTAATATCTCCGAAAATATTTGTTTAATTTACATGCTGTAAGGAACCATATTAATCTATATTAATTGCACACTGTATTTAAGGTACTTAATTCGATAAGGATTAATGCCGTATTGCTTAAAATAGCTTCGTAAATAAGCCATTTTCTCACGTAAAAAGTAAACAATAAAAATGGTTAATGTGGGTTATACCTAAAAGATAAACATATACCATCGCGGCCTTTTTGGTAGACCTTTTTATGGTGTACAATACTGTAGTACATTAATTTGATCTAACTCGTAGGGTTAGGCAGCGTTTTTGCTAATTGCTAAATAAGCCTAAAAAAATAGGTTAATTTACGACATCACGTTAGAAACCTCTAAAATTAGCAATGTTGCCTTAGTATATTATGCATGTATTATACATATAAACCTTCCTCTTGAATCACTCTATCTATTGAAAAAAACCGCATCAAAATCCGTTGCGTAGTTTTAAAGATTTAAGCGCACATAGGGATATAGGGACAGAAAAGGCGACTTTGTTTTATACTATGTAGTGATAACCAATAATTTTTTAAAAATTTTAATTCCAGTTATTTTATTTTCTTTTTCATATCCTCGTTTCAAAGAAGTTTTGCGTCATTATTTATTCCAAGGTACTTAGCATTGTTGCTGTAGGCGATAATAGTATTATTCATATTTATTGGCATATAATTAGTTTGGTTGTAGGTGAATTCAATATCTACTGATTTATTCTCATTGATTTTTATTCTCCATGTCTGAGTCCCCTAATGTATATTATGGTTATTGTTATATATTGCATTGCTGTTGTTTTCTGGTGGCTTTTATTTTATTTCCTAATTCTAAATATTCAGAGTAAAATTTAGCCGTTTAAATCGTTCAAAGTATTTTTCCAGTAACATTTTATAGGCTGTATACATGAGTCCTTTCTGTCAGACTTTAAGGTTTGCACTACGTCAAGAATATACCTGCGCAAAGTTTTTTCTCTTTATAGGCATTTTGATTAATATTTATAATTCCTGATGTACCGCATCAATTGTTGAATATTTGTTCTTAAAGTCTCTCTCAACCTTTTTTTAGCAGAAGCTTTCAAATACTTTGGATATATTTGTAGCTGTGCTACATTTGGCGGTTTTCCAGAATTCGGAATCATATTAACTTCAGCCAATTCTGTAATAAGTTGTTGATTTTTATAATTGCCTTTTTTTGTAGGTTTTTCAGCGGCTATTGTCATAGCCCGGTGCTCTCTTTTTTTATTTAATTATTACATTGTTACTAGTCGTTTCCGACTAACCTACAATTTGTCTTTATGATAACTTAAATCTAGGTATATAACTAGGATGACCCATCGGCCCTATCTCAATCTCTGGTGAAATAATGTTTATACATGTCACTGCTGTATTTTTTATTACATGCACCTCACTACACAAGATCAGATGGTTTAATTCTTTTGAGTCTGTGTCCTGTTCTGATGGTATCCAAAAGCTGCAATACTTCAATATTCTCATGAGAATGGAGTCTTTCCTCATGCCCCCTTGCAATTCTCTTAATTTCTTGACTGACTGTCTCGATGTAGGTAGTCAGTTCTGTAGTATTTGGGTGCGGCCACAATACTTCTCAGGACATTGTTCTGAAAAATTTGTATTTTGTTTATGTTACTCTTTGCAGAACATAGGTTTCAATATTTGCTTATATAATAGCAATTTATTATGTACTAATAATTGTGATTTTCTTCCAATTAGCCAGTACATTTTCCTATATTTCAAGAGACTTTTTGATGTAACAAGTTTAATTGAAATATTTTAGAATATGTTCAAACTCAGTTTCATTTGGTTTAAAGATTTGTTTTAAATCATTGGTATTAATATATCTAACATCCGTTGTTTTGTATATCAGGATCATCAAAAATGATGTACGATATTAATTTACAAAATTAATTGTACATCTGAACCAGATATATTGGCTTATAAAACTGCAATCGGCAATCAAATTATCCTTAGCTATGTTAAGTCTCCAACTAATTCACCTCAATATCCCCCTGGAACACATAAGGAGCGTGATTCAAGTAGGCACCGTACAGTTAATTGTGCGTAATGTCAGTGAAGTGCGTAAACTAAAACGTACCATAAAATTACTCATAAAATGGTATTTAGAATAAGATAGAATAGGTTGTAATAAAGAATCCAAAAATATTGATTTCCAATAATAGCATAGGATAGACACATTCTAAAAAAGACAACGTAAACTGTTCTTGTAAAAGAGGATGATCTTAAAAATCAGATGGTGCTTTAATTCCTTTTTCGTTCTATTAACCTTGTTTTATATAATAAAACCGTTTTGACCCTCAATTTTAAAGTTATTTTAGATAGCCAAGGTATTAGTTAAACTTTTTAATACTATTGTTTAACTTTCACTCTAGATTTAGAATGATCTCTATCACCAAGTAACCGAGGAAAGGTTAAAATTTGGTATTGTTCTCTTTAGTCACGTATACTTGCATGTAGAACTAATTATCATCATTAAATGCAGTACAATATAGTTGATGCAACACAATAATAATTGGAAAAAGAAAGTTGTATCGGAATTTATAGAGTCGTTTTTTTGAAATAATATTTATTTATATTAAGAAAAGTGCTTCATTTAATTCGTAATGTTTTCAAATTGTTTCAATTGTTAAGGACGCAGATTCATTGTCGACCGCTTTATAAAGAATAGAAGAAGAGATTGTACAAAAACACATACCTTCTATGGATATGTAGTCAACATAAATTGGAAAAAGTCATGTTAGTATACTAGAACTTGTCCCTTTTTGAAAATAACAATTTAATTCTTATTTTTTTGCAGAATTTTAATATATGTTTATGCAACTATTTTGCTTAATTAAGACCACTTTTGACAGAATGTTCCAAATAATATTTTATGGAGCATTGTCAGTGCATTTTAAAATTATTAATATTTATAAGAACATCTGACCTTTATATTTGACCAAACTGTTAATATGGCTTGCAGTTAATACCATCAAACATATTAATATTAATCAAAGACATTAAAAATGTTTTCGAAACATGGTGAAGGCGTCACGATACATTTTTCTATTATTTATTTATTACATTTTTAGTAGTAGTTGACGATTAACCGGTAATTTATCATTACAATAATGTAAATCTACGTATATATCTAGGAGGACTCCTCGGCCATATCTTAGTCTCTGGTGTAATAATGTTTATGTTTTAACACTGCTGTTTTTTTATTAAATGCAGCGCGCTATCTACACCACCCTACACAAGATCAAATGGTTTGATTGATTCTTTTGAGTCTCAGTCCTATTCTGATGTTATCCAAAAATACTTCGAAATTGATATGATAATGGTATGTAAGTAATCCTTTAAATCCTCCAGTACTTTATTCTAGAAAACTTATATTGTATTTATATTAGTTTTCGCGGAATAAACCGGAAAACACTGTGAACCAAAATTCTAAATTAATCCGACAACAATGTAACGTATTAACATATATTTTAATGACGCGCATTGGCTGTTTTGGACTATACAAGCAATATTTTTCAGTAATATTTTTTGACCGCATCTGTATATTAAATATTTTAACGAATTAAACGACTATTGTAAACATTTGTCATGTTTGGCAAAGATAATTTGGAAAGTTGAATCATGAAAATATCATGTAATATCAACATAAATTCAAAATTAAAGAATGTGAGAAGTAAATAACTAATATCAACTGATAAAATGTTGGTAGAAGGAAAGGTCGTATTACTAAATCGTTATTTCGTTAACTGATAACAAATTTTAAACTTTCAAAAGGGTTTTCAGATTACTGTGGTTTTTTATGAATTTCGTTCAATGTTTTACCACTGCATTAATATGCATTTATATTAAAGTAAGTAAAGTAAATCAATAGTTTTCGTTTCCTAAACGCTTTCCTAGTTTTATAACTGGCACAGTTCGTATAATTCCGAATAGATGATCTTTTGAATTCACTCAACTAATTGGAATCGAATTAACTATCGAGAAAAGAAGACAGGTTGACATTGGGTTGACAAATGTTCCGCGGTTATTCAAAGCATTCCTTGGTGTAAAAAAAATGTAAAAAGTATCACAGTTGAAACTGTAAACAGAAGGTTATAAAAGACCTCTAGCCCCATACTGTTACAAGTAATTAATGTTCAAGCTTTGAAAAACACCCTAGTCTATGGATTCCGAAAGTTCCTTTCCGTAAAGGCGGATTTCAGTTTCTTAGCCGTAGACTATTGAAAGTCACCAACATTTGGTATACAATTCCGGTAACCATGAAAAACTCACTAGAAACACTCTAATTTCAAAGATTTTCAAAGGTAAACCGACAAACGAAGGTACAATCTATAGTCAAAAACAATTTTACAACAACTATAAGCTGTCCAGACGGGAATAACAACCACGTATAGTCTATTCAAAGTTTTTTTAGTAATGTGTCGTGGATATTTGTGAGATCGCATCAACTCTGAGTTTTAGTACAGTTTGGCTCTGACATATAAGAAAATTCTAATCTAAATAAAATAATTGAACACAAATGTTATCAAATATAATTTATTTTAACATTATAGTACATCTAATACATATATTATCGAAGGACTTAAAACTACAATTAAGAACACAGGTATAATAGTTTGTAGGTTACATTTGTTTTGTTTACATTGAACTCTTTTCCACACCATCCATGAGATAGAGTTTCTAGGCGCGTTTTTGTATGTAGTGTTATCCCCCTGGAGGCCTAATCCACCTAATTAACAATTGTATATCTGAGAAACGTATTTTACTTTCATTCGAGAGCATATTTACTTTTTACGTTTAGTTCTTATTTCCTGCGATGGTGTCTTTACTTGGTAGGTCATCTTGGTATCACTGCATTTTTATTTCTTCTGCTACTACCTGTGTACACCATTCTTGATAAAATTAATCACTGAATTCTGGTTAATGCATTTACCATATCTACAAAACATTCATTCAGTATTCATTCTCCCCTCATACGTTCTAACCTAATGTTTATGTTTAATTTTGAACAATTACAATCATACCTGTGCACACAAATCTTTCACGCCCTACAATACCATTTTCTACAGTTATATTCAATTAATTATGTGCATACCTTTAGTTGTTGCTTTAGTTAGTTTATCACATATCCTGAAAGTTTCCTTCAGTCACTTTCACGACTCACTGTCCAATTCAATCACTAAACTGTTAATTTATAAAATTAATCTGTCTAAAATATGTTCACGATTCCAACATGTATTAACAATTACTTCCTTTGTATGTCTTATCGAGTTCATCCAAACCGAAGATGATATGGTTGACAATACTCCCTTCCATATATCCAAACAGCTTTTTATGAAATATCCTTCTCAACCAGGAATATATCTGCAACTATTAATAAATATAATGACCAACAAAACTGCTATTGTAGCTTTTACTTTTTTCCATCAATTTTTATTGTCTTTGTTTGTTACTGTCTTGCCAAGAGTGCCACAATTAATTATTTTGAAATATTTAAGTTTCTTATATTATCTTATGCCTTTAATTGATTTTTTTAAGGTAATGTCTGAAAGTTCCATTAAACTTCTCCGAGGGTTATCTTTATACCATTTAAACTCTATGCCCTGTAAGAGTGTATGAAAGGATGTCTTACATCACTCAAGAAGCTGCATGTCCCTAATTCTTTTATGTACACTTTCCAGAGAGACAATTTTCTCTAAAATAATTTTATTAAATTATGTTTATATTGATAAAATAGTTTGTGTACTTATTGTTCTTATACATTTCGTATATTTGATCTCGAATAGAGCCAATACCAAGATGGTCAAGATTCGTCACCCAATTTGTATGTAGACGGAGTTTCTTGGGTGAATCTAACGTATTATTCTTCATTTTGTAAGCGATGTTATTCACAGTACCCACAGTAACATTTAGCAGCAACCCGCTAAAAATATTTTCAATAAAAATGTAGGGAGTTATATTATTTAATATCATCAATAATTACTTCACTAACGGAATTTTCGGGCAAAAGGGGGCCTCCGTTATCTCATTCCTTTTGAAAATAACCTATTAAAGCCGCAATCAATTTGTGACCCTGGATATCTATTGTTTTCGGCATTTTCAACCAAAGTAATATAATATAAAAGCAATAGTGATAAGAGGTTTTAACTCTTACCTATAAATTATTGTGGCTGTATAATTAACTGTAGTTTTTAGATACAGTATAATGTTAAAATAAATTATATTTGGTAACATTTTTGTTCAATTATTTTATTTAGATTAGAATTTTTTTATATGTCAAAGCCAAACTGTATTAAAACTCATAGTTCATGCGGTATCATTGTAATGTTTGGACATCACAAATATCCAAGATGCATTACTAAAATAACTTTGAATAGACTATATATTCCTGTGGCCGTTTCTTTAAGAGGGAAGTATTATATAATGCAGTGTTACCTCTCTGACCATCGCGGCCATGTAGAAGGTCCATCTCTTTTAAGACTATCTGAATGGAGGACGAGTGAGATGGATTTGATCTGTTTTCTAAAAGATAAAGACCCTCAGTGTCGGTTTGTATCGCTGTTCAACAAGCTGTCTCTTCTTGCTTTGAATAAAATAGATTTTAGTAAGTAAATTAACAATTTTTGTATTATAACTATATATATATATATATATATATATATATATATATATATATAAAAGATTTATTTATGAAATAATGTGAAATGAAAGTATACGGTATCCTTATAAATGAACCAGCAGAAAAAACGACTAGAAATAATTACGCTGTCGGAATAAGTAAAACGTCGAAAAATTAATATTTATAAATATAATTATAACGAGAAATCGCATGACCTAGAGCCAATTCTAGAACATATCGAATCGTCATCGATAAATGTTAATAATTGATATTGTGAGACGCAAAACTTCCCCTATACACAGTCGATTAATATTAAATAATGCAAAATTACCGTTTCTTTAAATCGCCCCGATCGTTACGATAAAAAATTTAATTCTCCCCAAGAAAACTGATAGATATTCCTGAAGATACAAAATATTAATGGGGATTAATCATTCGATGAGTCATATGCATGTTCATTCTTCTAAATACGAATCTAAATTATTGAACCGTTCGTCTTATTCGCCAGATTTAGTACACTAGATCTTTAACCACTCTCATATTTAAAAAAAAATTACACCAGGAAAACGCATTTCGATAGTCTTTTGGAGTGAATGAAGTTTTAGAAAATATAAGGCGTTTCAAAGAATTTACAATAGATGGTGTTACTTACTGTGTATTAAATCACACGGAGTACAACCAACTTCATGTTGAAGCGTCACTGACAGATTTCACTTTTCTGTAGGCAAAGAACAAAAGAGAACAGACTTTTTTCCAGGGCGCTGAAAATGTTCGAATTTGTATGGAGTAAATCGCATTCTTACTACAATTTGAAAACAAGAATGAGGCTGAAGATCAGCAAATGCTGTGTTCAGCTAACGACAATAGTTTCAGCATGTGAATACTGGTTTCAATGTTTTAAAGTGATGATTTTAGCATCGAAAACAAAGTGCGTTCTAGACCGCTAGCCATGGACAATACTTTGAGTAAAATTCATTGTATCGATTTATCACAAAGCTGTTTTTAAATTATAAAAATGTATTTAATATTAATCAAATAGTTAATAACAAATACCTATAATTATACGAAAACATTATTAACAGACGTACGCTTTAATTTTCAATTAAAACATTTATATTTTCATTACAAAATGCTTATTTTTAAATATGAAATAATACTTAGTAAAAAATATATTTTTAAAATGGTATTTTACTGATAAAAATAAATGTGCCATAATGCCTTTTCTACTTTTTCATTGAATTGAAGGGAATTACATTTATAAAAATTCATTTTGTATTCGTTATACTTATACTCTTTGTAGCACAAAACTTGTTAAATAATATGGAAAAGCTATTTCACAACTGGTGAGGGGAAAGATGTTTATTTTCTAGTTATAAAGGTATTTAGTCAGAAAGATCTTTAAGAGTCTAAGTTCTTATTTTTTATCTAAACCATAGCGTAAAACCTATTCACTACAACAATTTCTATCAATCATAGTTAGCTACTTACTTATCTATGTTATTCTTTATGCAATAGTTATCATACGACTGCAATATCAAGATTTTACTCTTTCATTTTTTCTACTATATCTCTCACAGTCCCTATTAACAAAGATACGAGCAAAATATATGAACTGTAACTCTTCAATCCAAATCGTTTTGTACTCGTTAGATTTTATCTATCTATAATAAGTCTATATAATCTATCTTGTTTTTATCCTCGACAGATGAATTATTATTAATTGTATACCCCCAAATAAAGGTAATAGTTAATATCTAAGGGCGATCACAAACATAAATTTGCGACCATGCCCTAGCAGGATTTGAACGACAATGCTCAGCAGTTTTTTTGTTTAAAATTATTATCGAATTAAAGTTTTTCATTTCGAACTTCAAATGGTTTGAAATTTAATGATCCAAAACTTCTGTGTAAACAAAAACGTTTTAAGTTGGCTTCAAGGGAAACTTTGCTTTGAAAAATATGTCAACGTTATTAATATTTTCAATATTGTTTTGATACATCGTCAGATATAATACTTTATAACTATTTATTTTGATATAACGATGGTTATTCCAATTTATAGACGTAATCTCTAGTTAATAATAACCTCTAATCTAATGATGACACATTATCGGTATGTATGAACTACTTAATGAATTAAATAATCTTTTATCAATTTTTAATAAAATAAATTGGCTTAAGCAAATATAGAGTTTATATTATGCGATTGTTTAATGATTAACAAATTGCAGCAATGAATTATAATTATTTTAATATTAATTATTAATAAAAAAAGAAAATCTAATTAAGATCTCAATGTCAGAATCAGTGTTGTTTAATACTGTTATCTAGTGTATTATCTGGTAAGTTAAAAATATTTTATCATTAATATAACGGTTCATATCTATTCCTAGTTAAATATTCATAAATTGGGGAAAACATAGGATGTACAAATATGTTTTGAGAGTTTTTTCTGTAACTTTGAAGGAACTGGTACCTAATATTTGAGTCAAAGGATGAATGTCAGGTTACATCATAAATGTATGATCTCTAATTTTGATTACCGTTTGATTTGGTAATCAAAAGACACCATGTCTGATTAGTTAGCTGCGTGGGGCAGGACTTATGTATCTTGAAAAACACTTTGTGTCTGTTAGTAAAAATGAAATTTTTAAGAAAAGTTGTAGAGAGTGAAGTAAACTATTTATAATAATATTAGGATTAATTTTTAAAAATACATGCCTTTTAATGTGAAAAAATTAATCACAATACTTGAAAACATCTAATATATGTATATCTCTAATAAAACAACAAATGCACTTCATCAAAATTTATGACGCCACCACGTCGTAATGTTGCCGCATTTTCATTTATTTTGTCTCTCGCATATATTAAAATACTAATGTAAATAAAATAATGAAACAAAATTAATGTTATAAAATATTATTTTAATTTGAGATATACATATACATGCATATAGTATCGAAGGACTGTAGCAAATTATACTGCCACAATAGTTTGCAATGCAGTGTTGTTTTATTAACTATTTTCGACGCCATCTATGAGGTAAAATTCTAGTTTTTTTTTAGATAGGGTTATCCTCGGAGGGCCTAATATACCTTATTAACAATTGTATATCCAAGTAATGTATTTTGCAATCATTAAGGAGCGTTTTAGCATTTTTTAGGGTTAGTTTTTGTTTTCGTTGTTGCTGTGTTTCCTTGCCAAATTATTTTGATATAATTCAGTTGGGCTTTGATATACAACAAAATTCTAATCTAAATAAAATAATTGAACAAAAATGTTATCAACTATAATTTATTTTAACACTATAGTACATCTAAAAGCGACACTTAATTATGCAGCCACAATAGTTTATAGGTTAGAGTTATAACCTCTTATCACTATTAATTTCAAGAATTTTGCATAAATCTGACAACCAGACAACTGTAACAGGCACATTCGTTTACGTGTTCGAACTAATCAGACAGCATTGTGTTTCTTTTTAACTAGAATAAAATGAGAAGGAAAATATTGTCTGATTCTGAAACGAATTTACAAATTGCGTCAGGCAATATATTAAACATCTTGATGACATATGTACATAAAAACTTTGATTAGACTATGTGTATTTTTCTCCTCAGCTTCTTCTGTTACTACGTTTGTACATTTTCCTTCATAAAATTAGTTCACTGCCATATCACCGGCAAAGGAGTTAGTATCCATTATCTATATGTCTTGTTCGTTCAATGAAACTTTATTCTCTTGAATTACTAAGTGCTCATCAAAAATACTGTAATATTTTTGCTGTACAAAATTAATTATGTGGAATTACTAGCACAACATAAGCTTAAAACATGAAAAATGAAAATGCATTACTTATAAGAGATATTTTCTGAGTTTACAAACATATATATAATATGTTATGATTACAATAGAAGTATCAAAATACAAACAAAACACATTTTATGGCTCAAAACTACGATAATGCAGAAAATGTTTTATTACAAATAAAGCGATTTAATGCACATGAAAACTACATTTTTCTTTTGTAAATAAGTCAATAAAAATATGTTCCGGTTATTTTCCTTGAAATTAGAAGGTTTACTCGCGCTTAAAAATACAACTGAATAAAGAGCAACATGATTATTTTTAGATAGTTGTTATTCGCCAATTGAAAAACATACTCGGTTAAATTGTGAATACAACTAATCAGAACTGTTATTCGAATTATTAATTTTAAATTCATTAATTTTATATGTGAGTTTATGCGTTTTTTTTCATACATTATTACATAGTATTTATAATTAGCGTTGCATGTACATACATAAATCTTCATGGATGTTTTAAATGAAAAAAAAAACTAGCCATTTATCGTCAAAGAACGGAAACAAGTTAACTTTTGAATAAAATATTATTAATCGCCAGCCCTTACATTTTCCCTGTTTTATACCAAATCTAGGAACTATGGCTGTCAATTTTTATTACTTTTAAAGTATTTCGTTAAACAATAAAAACGAATATTTCTGGTATAGTGCTCTATTTTTACTAATCGTAAACTGTCAGTTGTCAAACTGAAAAATTATGTACTGATCCAAAATAGCATTAGTAATATTTTTTTTATTATTATACTCAATGTTTTAACAGTCTATTCAGTGGACAATCGGTGTTTCTTATGATACATATAGAAAAATCACTTCATTAAGTGATTTCTTGTGTAAAATATCTTGTTCTACAGTCTATATATGTCGATTAATCATCGGATGGCCTATTTGGTCATGAGACCATTCTTAATTAGCAAGCACATTGGGGTGCACTAACGATTTTTCCAAGTACTTGACCAAATAGGTTTAAGTTGTTTTTCAACTGCAAGTATTTTATTATCATTTGCTCTCATACATATTATATGGGTAGATTTTATTTCATTTGCTTTAATTTATCGTATTTTTGGCCACAGTTATATCTTATTGATATATGTTAGAAGGTTCTTTGATGTTGTTATTGGATCATTATGAGATGATACTAAGATGATTGTGTCGTCTGTATATGCATAGTGATTTTTGTGGTCGGTGGATCAGCTGTATTTTGGTGGTCGCTGTGTCGAACCCAGTATGCTGCCTTGTGGAAATACAATGTAATTTATTAAGATATAATAATTCATGTATGAGTCTACAGCCAGTATTGACTATGACTTCTTTTTCAGAGTGTAATAACTTAAACTTTTGGACTTGGAACTCTATAAAGGTACTACAGTATAGCTTCATTGAGTAATTATTACTAGACATAGGCAGACTTAAAACAATATTATTCGTGAAAAGCTAAGTTATTGTTAGGTCTATTAGATTATTTACAGAATATTTTATCTATCAAGAGTTGTATACAAAGAAAAAATGCCAATTAAATTTAAATAGAACTTAACTTGACTATTTAGAGTAATAAAGCAAACTTTATTTACTTTAACGTCTATTTTAAATTACTTTAGCAAGTAAGAAATTTCCAACATAAGTTACATTACTCGGTATTTGCGTAAAATGGGAGTTAGAACCTGTATATTTCAGGTTTCATTGGTCGAAGATGAGTCGATATGGAAGGCATGAGAATATTTCGCTATCATAATTTTTAATGTGTTCACAAGTTTATTTAATTTTAAATTTACTACGTACTAAACAGGAATTGTTTTTGTTTTTCTGATTTGAAAATTCTAGCTACATTCTAAATATATTTTTATAACGAGCGAGAAAATAAAGTAGCCACCTGAAATTGTTATTTCTTGCTAGTTAATTTTCTAAAAACCAAAAATTACTAATACTTTTGTTACATCTCTATCTATAAATGTCTTTAAAAGTTAAAATAAACTAGTAGTTGAAGAGATTTGTTAAAATAAAGAAAGCAGAAAAGCTGCGAAACAGGTTTCATTTTGAAACATGGACCGCTATTTCTTTATTTATGCTAAAATGCAACTATTGTGAACTCCAATTATACTAATCCTTCTGCACGGTTATATGTAAAACGTATACTAAGATAAAACTACGAAGTGTATTGAAAAAGTGAGCTTTCAAAAAGTAAACCCAATGAAACTATTACTGCTGACATCTATCGAAATCAGTCGTCATTAAAATGTATGACGTCAGCAGGTGCTAATGTGTTAATATATTCAAAGGCATCTATGTTGTGCATTGGCTGTTTTATTGGAGGAACTATAACTTAATCCTTTCAATGTGTGTATACAATTTTTTATTGGTAGTGGATTAAATATTGATTATTATTCATCGGGAATTTCATTAATTTAAGCATTTTTATTGCTGTGATAGTACATCGAACGTGGGCTTCTTGATTTCTATTCTGATTGGTTATGTAAGTAATGGTTATCAATATTTTTATAACAGTCTATTTCTTTTTCAAAAAGCTCCCAAAATTACTAAACTCTGAATGTCAACAAATTGATGGTAGAACAAATAATGTTAAATTACTGCTCTGGATTTTGAAATCTGTCGTTTACCGAGTAATTTTCTTGATGTAAGTGCCTTTAGTGATTATAGTTTTGAAGATCAAGCATTTTTCCCATCTTTCTAATAAAGTGGACCATACCCAATAAAAATAGTCGTAGAAATACAGCTGGATAAACATCGTGCATTTTATTGCATTATACAATTTTATTAAGAGTAAATGACGTTATTCAGTCAGGAAAAATACTGAAGGAAAAAATCGAATTGATATAACAAGTCGGCACATCTTTGTCTTATAACAAAAACTATTAGTCAAAGAAATAGTGCATTTCTATCCCCATGTGTGTTCTTTATAAGTACACAAGCCGTCACGAAAACTGGCTATCGATTATTAAATGTTGCCTTTAAAGAAATCGTTGGTTACTTTAAATAATATTTCTGTTAATGTTCCACAACATTAAACTTTTATTTTCTGCTGCTTTCATTACTACACCTATTTTTAACTTAATTAATTGTATTTTATTGGCCGTTAACTTTCGGACCTCCAAATGATTTATGTTCGCCTTATTAAGTTTACACTGGAAATCAAAATTACGTTTGCCTATACTAAAAATAATTTTTATTAGTCACATTATGATTAGTCGTATAGCCGTTCATCGATGTATCGATATAAAATTTAAGAGAGAGAAAATAAAGTCCGTCCAATAAAATAGTCAATGCACATCATCAAAATGTATAATATCAGCACGTCACAATTGTTATTGTTATTGTTGTTATTATTATTATTATTATTATTAATGTTATTATTGTTGTTATTATTAATATTATTATTATTATTGTTGTTCTTATTATTATTATTATTATTATTATTATTAAGCCAATACATTTGATATAGTTTACAAGTTCATATAGTTTTATATAGATAGTTTTATTATAATTAATAAGCCCAAGTTGTTTTTGTTTAGCATGTAGCACGCAGAGTGAATGATACATGGGTAGATTTTGTTTCATTTCTTTAATACGCCATATCTTCAGCCGCAGTTGTATTTTATCAAAATGTGTTTGGACGTTCTTTATTGCTTTTGTTCGATCTCCGTATACCGTAGTTATTTTTGTGGTCGGTAGATCAGCTGTACATAGGAGATACGGTATCGGACCCAGTACACTGGCTTGAGGAACACCATGTATTTCAGCGAGTTCATCGTCTTGTTTTATAGTGAAAAGTGTATCTGTGAGTTAAGATTTTAGTAACTGAAAAATGTGCTTGAGGGAGAATTTTACTTAATTCACCTTGCAAGCATTTACAAGTCGATTGGTCAATTGTTCTATAGTCCTATAGTATATTCTATGAAATTCAAATTGGTGTTCTGGAATAATTTTTCTTTTTTCTACTATATTATTAAGCTTTTTTTATACATAATTTTTCAGAAACTTATTAAAAACAGATTATTCGTAGTAAGTTACCGGAAGGAGGTGACATTTTCTGGTATTTTTCCTCATTTGAGAATTGTTCCTTTCCAAATGATAGGAAAATAATTCATTCGTAGTACTGCGAAAAATATAGATGTTAATAATTTTACACCCTTCTCTGATAGTTCTTGTAAAATTTTTCCTATTATTAAATCCGATCCGGGGGTTTTTTGGAATTTATCTTGCTCATTATTGTTTGTTTAACTTCTCTGACTGTAAATTTTTCATGTGGCTGGTATATTTGAAATCAAATCATTGTCATCTTTATAATACGTGCACTATGATGCTGGGGCCTTTTGAGCTTTCTTGTTGTTTTTTATACATTATATATGTATGTTTGTTTCTTGTAGAACTTTCACGGTTGGGAGTCAGGTACTATGCTGGCCCCTCTATATATTTGTCTGTGTTATTTTGTTAGTGTTTATTGCTGCGTCTATATGAATTTCAGTTTTCAATGGTAAATCTAAAGAGATGATAATACTAATAATATAAAATGTAATAGATAGGTTAAATAAGGTTTTTGTTTATTTTTATTTAATTATTACAACGATTATTATGTACTTATTTGATTTTAAAACGTTTTTTTTTTTTGGTTAAAAATCTATGGTTGATTATTTTTTACTTTTTGGTGAGTACCTTTTTATTTTTTGAGTCAGTTCAATTTTTGTCTTAAAAACATTTTATCTTCTATTCTAGTCTTGAGCCAACAAAATATCTGCTGATGAGGTTGTCTTTCCAGGTGTATTCTAATACTTTAATAGCGATTTAAACAATATTCCATAAAACTATTAAAGGACAGCGTCTACATATGGTCAGGTCGTATAATATCATGTTGTTACAACGCTGCGTCAACATAAAATATAACATAAACAAGAGGAAAAGCCGCCGTGTACTTTGTGAGCTTAAGAGCCGTCGAACACGCGACGCAAAAACTCTTCGATCCATAACGATAAAGGGAAAACGTAGCATTCGCTCAGTTTCGACGCGGTGGTCATTGGCGGCCAATAAAATCTCATCGACCTATAACAATCGGACAAATACAAATTGCCACGTTCGTTTTATTGACGAATTGGATTCGGTTATGTACACCTTACGACATCTAGTTTCTGTTGTCCTTTCGCGGAATTTCATGCGCTCTTTTCTAATATCGTCTCTTATTAACTTCCTCTCTGGTAGCGCTTTTCCATCGGACAGATGACGAACGTTCCCACGGCTTCGCTGATAATTTAGTCCACGTGATGTCAGACCTTCATTATTTACGGATAATCATTAATGCTCATTGATAATTCATATAATTTTTACCAAGTTTTGTCCTTGGCCAAATTCTACCCCTTGTAGTTACTCGTTATACAATATTACATGATTTAGATATATTTGACCCAAATATATATATATATATATATATATATATATATATATCACTACATAATATAAAACAAAGTCGCCTTTTCTGTCCCTATATCCCTATGTGCGCTTAAATCTTTAAAACTACGCAACGGATTTTGATGCGGTTTTTTTCAATAGATAGAGTGATTCAAGAGGAAGGTTTATATGTATAATACATGCATAATATACTAAGGCAACATTGCTAATTTTAGAGGTTTCTAACGTGATGTCGTAAATTAACCTATTTTTTTAGGCTTATTTAGCAATTAGCAAAAACGCTGCCTAACCCTACGAGTTAGATCAAATTAATGTACTACAGTATTGTACACCATAAAAAGGTCTACAAAAAAGTCCGCGATGGTATATGTTTATCTTTTAGGGATAACCCACATTAACCATTTTTATTGTTTACTTTTTACGTGAGAAAATGGCTTATTTACGAAGCTATTTTAAGCAATACGGCATTAATCCTTATCGAATTAAGTACCTTAAATACAGTGTGCAATTAATATAGATCAATATGGTTCCTTACAGCATGTAAATTAAACAAATATTTTCGGAGATATTACAAATTTAAAATTTGGGGCAGTAATGAATGAACCAAAAATACTGGATCGATTTTAATCATGTTTTCATTGAGTGACATAGGCATATATATTTTATGCCCGTGCAAAGTCGGAGCGGGCCGCTATGTTTTTATATACAACGTTCATATTTTTTCTGTAGTGTATTTAATTTAGTATCAGCATTGCACCCTTGCGAAGCCGGGGCGGGTCGCTAGTATATATATATTTAATAAAATAAGGCCAAATCATCCTATAATATAATCGACGTATTACCTTGACCTTAAGATAACAGAAAATCTAGGTATCTATCGTATGTCGGTGATTTATTTTCAATGATTCTAAAACATGAAACTATTGAAAAGCAAATATCTGAAAGAATTGTTGAATTAGCATCAGGTGTATAGTATGTCCATTAACAGTCGCTATACAGTAAACTAAAGTGAAATGAACAAGATGTAGTATCGACAAATAAGATTAAGATTAATTTAGTTTAGTTATTATTGTTTCCATACCTGAATAAAATCATGTTGTATCAATGGTTAGTTATTATGTTCCTCAAATTTACTAGCTCACAAAAACAAAAGCTTTTAAAAAATATATTGAAAACATTAAACTACATATAGAACATTATTTCTATATCGAAGTAACAGCATCAATATATTCGATTGTACATATTTTTAAAAAATGTATATTTGATTTCTCCTCTTGTAACTCAAAATGTCATTCCTCACATATTCGTATCAAATGTACATGCGTACACAATCCATTTTTAATAACCACTAGGAACAATGGTACTAATTAATAATTACAAATTTAACATATCCTACTAGTATTGATGTATAATTGCAGTTTATGCCATATAATTGCATTTACATGTTCCGATGTATCAGACAGTATTCTGTCTTTTATATATATATAAAACACATAACCACAAAATTAGGTAATAATAAATATAACCAAAGATATAATAAAGCGAAATACGCCTGCGCTCAACTGGCCATATATAATCTATGTAAAACATAGTTTATATATATATATATATATATATATATATATATATATATAAACACGATATCTCATGAATGTTTACAAATTGATTTCGAGAAATACAGGAAAATAAATAGAGATGTTACGCAAAAACTAGAATCGAAAATTGGTCTTATGAATTAGGGATTTTGTTCAAAAACAATTTAGTTGGAATTGATTTGTTAATTGCTAATTGACCCTTGAAAAAGTTGATGAAATATCTTTAAGATATCGAGGTGATTAACTACTACTACAACTGTCTTTGATCGACTTAAACATAAATAATTGTCGAGATCAAGATTGCGATAATGGAGCTGGAATTTCTACATTTTTATCTCCAGCCATTTTTCAATCTATATAGTTATGAAAGTTGGATTTTTTGCGATAGCTATTTAATGAGGACTTTGCAACCAGCTCTATCTTCCGTCTGCTATTATTTTTCTGTAATCATGCATAGCACGATTTCATTTCATTTCAGTAGCAATTTGCAAATGAAAACTCCGGATTTTTTGCTATTAATTGATGTGCAACCGAAATCTTTCAAAAATAGTTGCTTAAATGCAAAATAGCTCTGTGATTCTGGTTTTTGGAAGGGAAATAGCGCAGCGAAATCAAAGATCGCTTGGACGCTGTGTAGGGTGATTCTTCTTCTTTGATGGATACCGTCAAAGATTGGTTTAACGAGTTTCAACGTGGTCGCACGTCGGTTTTTGATGTTTGTTTTGTTTTGACAAATCGCCGATTGAAGGTAACGCGAGATAGCTGAGACTGTGGACATCTCAAAAAAACGCGTGAGTAATATCCTGCATGAAATTTTCACTCCGGACCACAAGCGCAACCACGAGACCACTTCAGAGCAGTGTTTAAGCGTAATTCTAAGGAGTGTCTGTGTTGTTTCATGGCCGTTGACGAAACATGAATCCACTGGTACACCCCAGATACCAAAGAACAGTCAAAATAGTGGATTTCGTGGCGATAACCGCCACATTCAGTGAGGAAAAAAGTCACGACCCATCCACCGTATTCTCCAGATTTGGCCTAGTGCGACTTCTTTTTGATTTCAAACTTGAAATAGTCACTCGCCTGTAATAAATTTCAGTCGATCCTACGAGGAGACTATGTTGAGAAATATATCACTTTTCCAAAATTTTCGCTTTTCTTTTGTAGGCTGAGTAGTTATCGGACCACCCTCGTATTTCGACTTCTTCAACTATTGTCCTACTAGGACGAGGTTCGAAACATCGAAATTTCTGAAACGCTAGTAATCGTTCAATCCCGAAAATGACGTTCATTTAGGTACTCATCGCCTGAAACACTATGCAATTTTGATGGGGCTGCGATACATTCTTTTCATCTCCATTATTAATTTTACTTAAACTTTCACCGCATTTAAACAAATAATAGAACAGTAGGGTTCTGCCTCGTCAAACTACTAAATTATTCCATCCATGAATTGGAGGATCGTTGAGGGAACCGTATTGAAAACGAGGTAAATTATATTTTCCTATTAACGACAGAATACGATAACGATGAGCGAGTCTTTCTACCTCGCAAAACAAGAGCGTTCTATCGAGAACTACGTTTAAAAGTAAAAACATTTGTTTTTCATTAAGGGAAATGTTTTTTCGACCCTCGTTATCTGTGTCCCGTACCCGCGCGTCCTTGCCATTAAAATAACCGGGTTAACGGTTAGATTAGGGAGGTGCGCAGACAGAAAACTCCTTATCATTCGTAATCGTTTTTTCATTATCTGGTCGGTCATTCTGTCACCGGCGAGAGACGCGGCGGTCGTGCACGCGGCCTTGTTTGATTTCGTCCATCTATGTCAGGTGCGTCGAGACTTTGCGTCCATCCAACGGCGACTCATCCTTTCGCGATTCGGGGTGATTCTAGCTCGACTTTGTGCCAAAACGGATTTACGAGATCACTGTCTCGATGTTATGAGGTGTTTTGGTAGGTTTTTTTGTATGAAACTCTCGTTTAGTCAGATTCGCTCTTTTTTATGCTGTACGTGCCATCACATTTATAAATAGAAACTTTTTTGTAATATAACTTCTTATTAGATCCGCGACAAAACTTTAGCACACTGCACGTTTTTCATTACAACTTCTAAAAATGCAACCAAACCCTGTAAGTGTTAATTTGTTAAGAAGAGAAAACAATATTGTCAATATAAAACAATTTATTTTATCTCTTTGCGTAAATTAATATACAAAGTCGAGTTTGTTTATTTAAATTAATAATATAAAAATGTAAAATGAAATAATTGTATGATGAAAAGAATTATAAATTGAACGAAACTGATGTACTACATCGTATGTCTGATTTGGCTAGTACTCCGTCTAAGATTCCGTCATCGGACTCTGATGATCATACATAAGACATAAAAATTCTACAGTTCTGACGTATGTTAATCCTCTGATTTGCTAATTGTTCTTTTGCTGATTCTGATGTTATGTTCTTAGTTGTTTAATTATTTAATTCTCGCTAATTATATTGTTCTTTGGAAAATTTTCATATTCTGGCCAATTATGTTGTTCTGTTCTTGGTTTTTTAATTCTTTGGTAAATTCTTTTAATTCTGATTTTCATTCTCGATGCACCGTGTTTTGTCGCCGAAGCTCCTCCTTCGGGTTTTTGGTGGTGGCTGAGAAGGCTGGCTCTGAAACCAATTTGTGCATCCCCATTCGTTCAGAATTTCCTGCAAGGAAAAACTCTTCCGGCTAGGAACTTCTCACGTATTTTTCGATAAGATCGAACACACGCTTCTTGAAGTTTATGGTTATAGTCAGCATAAGGATTTCTCTACCAGATCTTGCACACTCGTCTAGAACCAGTACCTTAACTCCTATTATCCGGAACACTCGACAAGGAACCGATAAGACATCTTTTCTGCTAGCCACGTGTTTTCTGTTCGCTCGATACTTTTCTTATCTTGGCCTGGCTTCACCCGACATTCGTTACAAGACGATATTTTATTGTCTCAAATCATAATTCTTTTCCTATGGTACAAGCATTTCAAAAACAATTAAATGGTCTTATAGATTAGACCCCTAGAACGCGTCTAGGTCCCGCCGGTCGAGCGTTGCTACAAAATTATAGCTCACATGTAGTATGCAGTATGTTCGGTAAACCATTGATACGTGTTGTTTTCGTTCTGTGAATGGCATACATATTTCAGATATTACGTGTTTAAAATATCAGTTTACTTTTTCATCATCCCGCACAGCAAAAAGTTATACTTAATTGTTATTAATAAGGTAAAGAAACAAAAAATTAATATGTTAAAAATAGCAGATATAATAAACAGACCTAGAGAAGTTATAATTTATAATTATTTAAAAGATTCGAAATATTGTCCTCAAAAACCCACGAGGCCGGCCAAAAGATGTAAATGTTAGAGTAAGTAGTAATGATAGAGTCGTTTCAAATTATATGTTAACCCTCCGCTGACTGAAATGGCTTCTTCAGTCGGCGTAAAGACAAGTATAAGAAATACCCGACATCTTCTACATGACGCTAAACATTTAAGAAGAAAGAAAGTTTTATTTAAACCACATTTAAGCGAAAAACATAAGAGAGAACGCTTGTATTTTGTCGACGACATAATTTATGGAAAATGTAATATATTCGAATAATACAAGATCAGATGATTTAAAGTCGCAGCCAGATGTGTTGGGTTGCTATAGGTTTGAAGGAAAGGCATTTATAAGATTTATTGCTGGAAAAATTAATAGTATCTTCTAATAGTAATGCGAATTGAATGATTCTATTCATTATGGTAGTAATGTAATTCATTATCTAATTATTATGGTAACTTGGTTGAAGAAGCACGTGTTCTTTACTTAAAGGGTAAACAATTTAACAATGTTGAACACCTAAAAATGCTACCCAAGATGAGAGCAAAATGATAGATCAAGATTTTGTTAAAAAAATATGAAACACTGACGAAGAGATTGATTGCAGTTGTGAAAAGTAAATGACGATGTACCTGAAATCACTATAGAAATAAAAATTTAAAATAAAAGTTAAAAATGTGGTTTGTGGTGAAACATGTGTGGTGTGCTAAAGTTATGTCGCCGAGTATACCTTCCTTTTGTACTTATATCAATTCACAGGCCAGACGAATGCAGGATAAATACACTAATATGTATTTCCCAAATTAAAATGAAATTAGACCGATATAAGTTAAAGTTAATATACTCTTTATAACTTTGTGTGGTTTGAACGCTTCAATTTTCTGATTTTGTGAGCGCTAACCGTTAAGTTTTATTGCTTCGAATTGCTAGGATTTAGTAAACTTATTTCATGTTTTACGGCGAAATTTTGGATAACTTCGTGGATCCATTTGATTTCAAGGTCATCGTACAGTTCTTCCGTTGGTTAAATCAAAGGACACGCGCTTACAGAGCAACACTTCGTCAATTTCGAAAGAGTTAGAAAATAGTTCGATGAATGATTTTTCTCCAAGGACAAACAGTATTTTTGGAATGGAATCCATAAATTAGCTGAAAGATGGACAAGATGTTTAGAATCAAATGGTCGTTGCTTTGAATGAATACATTCTTCCATTTCCTTGAAAATCATGTAGTTCATGTAATCGGTACACGTGGTATCATGATTCGTATGATTATGCCCTAATTCCTTATCATGTTCAAGATATACTCAAACAGTATTAATTTTTTTCTCGACAATAGTAAATTACACATTATATGCATAACTATATTTAGCAATTCAAAATACAGAACAATAATGAACGAGGACAATCAAAAATAATTTTGATAACGGTACTGTAAGATACGGATTACTAATTAGTATTGTTATCTTGTAATTACGTAGTAGCTCAATGGGTTCCTATAATTTACTATAACCATATGTTTGCTCTATTTTAATATCGTATATCAAAAAAGAATGAATACCAACACAAAGCATTATAATCCCAAGACATTGCAACGATATAAACATAGAAACTCACCTGTAAGCCTTAGTAAAAGTGTCCTGAGTTATATTTTAAATCAAACCATTAAATCAATGAATCGTTGCAACATAATGTATAAAGAATTTTTCGATTTTATAAAAACATTTCTAAAAATATATAAATATCAGAATAAAATCTGGATAAATACAATAAAATAATATGACATCAATTCAGTGAACGTTATTTAAATGCATATCTCGCGCTACAATCAATAATATAATGACTGTTGATGCCTAATTACACACACTATTTAGAATTTCGTTAAAACATGCAATCAACTGGAAGGAACTTATAATACGAATACGATTTTTTAACTCTGAAAAATTTTTATAGCTGTTAAAATAAATTTCTACAAGCATTCGATAGCTTCATATAATATTCTTCAGATTAATTGAGAAAATATCACATAACATTTGACGTATTCAATTGACATTACAATTAACAGGTCATTTAAAAAGTGAAAAAATGGATAAAGAGAAATTTGACGTGTTGATAAAATTTTGCTTTTTGAAGGGAAAAAATACAATTGAAGCAAAAACTTGGCTTGATGCCGAGTTTCTGGACACTGTCCCAGGAAAATTAACCATCAAGGATTGGTACGCTAAGATTAAACGTGGTGAAATGAGCACCGAAGACGGTGAACGCAGTGGGCGCCCAAAAGAGGTTGTTACCGACGAAAACATTAAAAAAATCAACAAAATGATGTTGAATGACCGTGAATTGAAATTGAATGAAATAGCAGACACTCTAATGATATCAACTGAATGTGTACATCATGTCATTCACGAGTATTTGGGTATGTGAAAGCTCTGTGCAAGGTGGGTGCCGCGCGATCTCACTTTTGACCAAAAACAACGACGAATTGATGATTCTGAGCAGTGTTTGAAGGTGATCAAGCGTAATAAACCCGAGTTTTTGCATCGATATGTGACAATGGATGAAGCATGGTTCCATCATTTCATTCCGAAATCCAATCCACAGTCATCCGAGTGGACTGCACACAATGAACCCGCTCCAAAGCGTGGGAAACCGCAACAGTCGGCTGGCAAGGTTATGGCGTCTGTATTTTGGGATGTGCATAGAATAATTTTCATTGACTACCTTGAAAAAGGAAGTACCGACTATTACATAGCATTATTGGACCGTTTGTAAGACGAAATCGCCGAAAAACGGCCGCATTTGAAGAAAAAGAAAATGCTGCTTCACCAAGTTAATACACCGTATCACAAGTCAGTGAAACGATGACAAAAGTCCATGAATTAGGCTTCGAATTGCTTCCTCATCCACCGTATCCTCCAGATTTGGCCCCCAGCGACTATTTCCTGTTCTCAGATCTCAAAAGAATGCTCGCTGGGAATCGCCGAGGCCTATTTTGAAGCAAAGGACAAATCGTACTACAAAAATGGTATCGAAAAGTTGGTTGCTATAAACAGTGTATCACCCTTGAAGGGAATTACGTCGAATTAAAGAAACTAATTTTGCCAAAGAAATGTGTTTTACTACGGTAGGCCACGAACTTTTCAATTGACCTGTTACACTTTATAATCGAAAAGAAATGTTTTTAAAAACATTACAATATTTATTATTCATTTATTACAAGTAACATTATGTATATTGAAGTAATATATAACATAATATACTAAATAAAAAAATAATATAATTTAATTTATTTTCTAGAAAGTCTATATTTCTTTGTATAAATAGTTTTATATGAGACGGACACAGAAAGGGAGAGAAAGAGATGTTCGTTTGATTATTAATTAAAATCTAAACAATAACTTTTAATTATTGAAAGTAGATACCTTTATTTATTATGGTCTATTTTATTTTGCATCATTTACGTAATACATATACATAATCGAACAATAAAGACTCAAACACTCACTCAAAGCAATATAATCTAAATTTCATTGACAGAGACCTAATGAATGAAACCATCAAAATCAGCTGTGAAATCAACCTTAAATACAGTAACTTCGTACAAATAATTAAGCCGTTATAGAAATTATCGATTTTATAGAAATATATAACTAACATACTATAAACAAAAAGGCCTGAAAATATTGTTTTACTTATTGTAATCTAAATAACGTCCATCATAGGATGGGCCTTTTTTTCATAAGAGGTGATAAAAAAATATTTCATCATTAATATTTCGTAATGAATATTATTAATAAAGTTATCTACTCTCGATATGATTGAATGTATGTACTTTTATCGTTTTTGGTTTTATCTCAAAATTTCAAGATTTTATTAATATTTTTTCAGGAATAATTTGCAATAACAATATTGTTTTGATATTCCATATATTTTCCAGGAATAAACGTTTATCTAATAGAAAATAATAGGCCCGATTACTTAAAATTACTTAAATGTTTAATTCGTTATACATATCCATCAATTCAGTACTCATTGATTGTTATTAATTTAATGAATTGTTGTTTGTTTATTGGCAATACCTACTTTTCAGAACAGATTCATATTAGCTTGAACAGGTAGTAAAATCGCCTATTTAAAAAAATAGTTATTCGCTATCATTTTGATGCTTAGTCGATTAAGTCTAGAAGGACCGTAAAAGTACAACCTCACACGATGTGTTTATCCATTGCTAACCTAGTTCTTGACATTTCAGTCACCGTAACAGAATATATAGCCTATCTGATAGAACAACCAATACCCGTCATCAAAATGTATGACGTCAACGCGTTGCAATGTTGCCGCATCAAATTTGACAGTTGGTTTACAACATTTGCTCTTTTATAACCCCTAATTATTTTCACTGATGTTTCGATGAAGTGAGAAGGAAAAATCCTCGATATTTTACATTTTTAGGAAGTGTAATTATAATATTCGCTGTTTTATTGAAAATGCTAAACAACTTTCATATGCCTAAAGGGAATCAAGTTTTGCACACCAGATAGCGTACCAGTCATTAAATAATATGGAAAAATTCAAAAAAATAATTTTAAGGCAAAATTTTAGTTACAATTTATATATTTATCGAATTTGACAAATCAGAATGTGCCGAATTGTAATTAAAATTACCTTTGTACTTACTTGTTCTTTTTGAAGTTTGCTGTCTCCTGTCGTAGACATATCAATTTTTTGCGAATTCCAATGTTGAACTTGTAATCATATTGTGTTTGAATATCTGAATGAAATCTTACATATTTCAGATCTTGTTCTTGATTATGTATATCGACCTCGATTGCATCTATAATAATTCAGTCTGAAAAATTAAATATAAACCTTCTTGGATTATTTTTGAAAAATATATTCCCAAACTTTGTACCTGGTATGGTCTTGTTTATAATAAAGAGATCGAATAGTTTTTAAAGAATAAGTGGCATTATTACTTATAAAGAGTACTCTTTATATTCATATTTGATTACTAGTCTTTTACTCATAGTACTACATGTATTGCTTCTTTTACATGTTTTATGTTGTGCGTGTTAGGTTTCGTATTATACATTTTCCTTTTTTTATCTAAAAATTTAAAAAGTTCGAATTTGAATTGACTTCAAAAAAGATTTTGATAAAATACATTTGCCAGTCACTATACAACATTTTTCCCAAACCTAGGCAACATTATTCCTGTTGTCGTAATAATGTTGCAAATAATCGTTTTAGTTTGTATTTAAATGTCAAAATTGTATTTTACATAAAAAACCACGTATATAATATAGTTTACATTTACTGTTTTTGACGGGGAAAATCCTTCACTATTTAGTTAGTATAATAGAAGAAATAGCTTTAAAATAGTTTATTGATAAAGTAATCTGTACATTAGTGCTTAATACTATCTTGGCGTCCTAAAAAATTAATCATTTTTTTCTGGAGAACTACTCAGTGGATTTAACGTACATTTCTTCAAGGGTTAAAAATATTTTTATATAAATTTAAATGGTGTAATTTTTTGTTATATTATGGAAAAAAATTCATCTACTACCATAAAAACTAGAACTCATAAATTTGTTTCTTTATCAGATTCGATTTTTTTAAACCAGGAATTAGTTAAATGATTTACGAGTTAAAAGTCAGTTTTTTTGTTGGGCAACATCAACAATCAACAGCAACAGGAAAAAATCGGAAAAACGATAATTCGTGGTAATTTTTTCTATTATATACATGGTGGTCTTTTCCCAAATGCTTTATATTATCCACACAGACATTACGTGTATTTTTTTATTAAATGTTTACATAAAATTTAAATACTGGTTCGGCAGTTTATTTAAATATAAGATATAAAATATAACACGTAGACTGATATGACATTTGGTAAATGACACTACATATTATATTATTAGTATAATATAAACTCCAAGCAAAGCAATAAAATAATCTAATGATAAGGTGATAGTTTTATCACTTCTGATCTCTGTTTCAGTTTTTCTAATGCATGGTCCCGACAATCTTGAATTTCATGTTTTGCACATTGATATCACTTTCTTTCGGTACTCGCTTGAATTGTATCGTATAAGGTGTCTCAAAATTGTCGTTCGATATAAATGAGTAGAAAAAAACATTGATTGAAAATAATATCTAATGGAATGCGTCGAAAAATGTAACCAATTCATTCTATACAATAACCTCTATTTATTATCACTAATCACTCAAAGAATTTTTAAGACATTTGGCAACACGGCCCACGAATTCTAACCAACGCTGATTCGGTTACATGTTCGGACGCATCAGACGGCATTCTATTTCTTTTTAACTAGGATAAAATAAGAAAAGGAAATCGACTCCAAGTTTATTAAAACGAATTTTATATTTCTACAAACTGCAATTGGCAATATACTTGACGTCATCTATGATGTGTGGCTGTTTTATTGAACAGGTTATAACTGTTATATAGTCCGTTCAATAAAACTGTGAACTCACGTCATCTAAATTTATAACGTCAATATGTCGCAATGTCACCACATTAACTTTGAGTTTTAGCTCATTTTGCCTTTGATATATAACAAAATTCTAACCTAAATAATATAACATTCTTATAAATAGTAATTGTTAATCCATAAAATTTTCGTTGTATTCAGTAAATATCGTAAATATATAAATAAACACGTACATCTAATACATCTATTATCTTGTTTCTGTTCGAAATAACGGATTAAAGACGCAATCTGTTTCTGATTCTGACTCTCCAATGGCTTAGGTATTTTCAATCAGCAGCGATTTTAAATGTATTAAACAAGCAAAGAAGCAAAACGTTTGGCGGTTTATAACCTGTAATTATAATCAATAATTTTTTGAAGAATTTTTATAGATTTGACAACCAGGCGAATTTTGTAGGCTGCTTCGGTTAAATGTTCGAATGTATCGAACAACATTGTATCTCTCTTTAACTAGAATCAAATGACAAGGAAAATATAGTCCGGTTTTAAAAAGTATTTACAAATTGCGCTAGGCAATACATTCGATATCGTAACGACCTGAGTTCACTGTTATTTTGAATAGAATATACATAGCCCATCCAATAAAACAGCCAATACACGTTAATGGCAATGCATTGGCAAATTCCATTTATAAAAACGTAAGATCCCTTTTAAACTCGAGTCATTTTTCTTTCTCATTTTACTAAACAGCATTACTCTAGTTAAAATGAGACAATTAAATTTGATGCATCCGAACCTGTTACCCAAGCGGTCTATAAAATTCGATTTGTATTGGTACTGGTCGACACCGTTGTTATATGTCAATGTAAATACAATAAAATAACTCTAACCTACAAACTATTGGGCTGTTTAATTAACTGTAATCTCAATGATCAGTCAGAGCCAAAATAAATGAAAAATTAAATTTGATGCGGCAACGTTGGATTATAAATTTTAATGACGTGCATTGGCTGTTTTATAGGACAGGTGGTTTTAACTATTTTGTTTGTTTTATTTTGGACTTAGTTTTAAATGTTCATTCAAAACCTGGATACTTAAAATTCTCTCATTTCTCTACATAAAATAATAGTTTTGCAATTATATTTTGCAGTTAACGGTATCATTGAATTTTTCGGTATATACTGGCGTTAATCATGGAACGCTTAAAATTGCATTTTCCACGCTCATTACTTTTCTTATTTGATTTAAAGAAATCTGCTACTGAAGCCGAGAAAATACTATCTTATTTCAATTTTCGGTTTTGGTTTCAACGATTTTAAAGTAGTGATCTTGATGGCAACAACAATGAACAGCCATGAGGATTAGAAAAGTTGAAAAATAGAGAATTACAGGACTTATTGGACGAAAACCCTGTTCAAACTCTCGAACAACAATATCCAGGCGAATTGATTGAGAATGCCATTTCGAACCGTTCCAAAATTATTTCAATTGCGCCTCTGTAGTTTTATGCAATAAAGAGAATTTAACTAAGCCATAATATTAATTGGTCATATTAACGTTTAAGAAGAGCTAAAAGCTAATTTTCGTGTATTTTTTTTATCTTCTTATTCATCCAAGCTTTATCGACGCTAAAAAGCAAGCAGAGAAAACAGTATAAAGCATTTTCGGCAGTAAATGTCTCATTAAATAATGAACCACCCTTTACTAATAATACATTTTTATCCCCACGCCATAATTAAACTCGCACGACCATGTCACGATGTCATATTTGTCTTCTGTTTGAATTAACTGACGGAAACAACGAAAATTGTGACCAACAACCGATCCTTGGTTTCGCATTTTCAATTTGCACAATGCCTTTTCGCGTGTGCCACCATTATTTGCCGCAAGTTTTAATCCAATTAAGAGACTCTTGGCAGAGAGTCGGTGCCTTATCTAGCAGAATTCGTGACGAAAACGAAATTGCCACGCAAAGGATAGTTTTATTATATATAGTTATATATATATATATATATATATATATATATATAAGCGCAACTTATATATATAACAGGTAACAGTCCGTAGAACTTCTTATATATACAGCAGTGTGAGTCAAAAGTAACTGTTTTCTGTAAATGGTGGTCATCTTGATCATATTTTGCTATTTTACTTGCCAAAACGGAAACATTTAAAGTCATATTATCGAAAATTATGTGATATTGATGGCGACAATGAGATTAGAGATCAATTGTTCATCAAACCTGACCAAACCAGTAATTAGATTGTCTACTATCAGTAGCTTATGCAATTGTAACTGAAAAGGCGCGCCTCTGAATGAAAAAAATTACTTGATTCAGTTTTTCCGTCAGAAATCTCGGGAGTTCTACAGTGATGGAATTATAGTTTTACCAAAAAAAAGTAACAAAAGGCTTTGTAAAGCATAAAACAACGAAATTATTTTTTCCCAGCCCACTATTATCTATGTTAAAAACTGTTTTTTTTTCTGGATTGTACATTTTTACATGAAAAATTCTAACAAAATAATCGAATAATCAGTGTTCTCTATATTAGAATTACAAATATGTCGTACCTATCTAAGAAATAATACAATAAAGATATAAAAACTTACATTTTTCATATTCCGGAGGAATCGAGATAGTTTAAAATCAATTAGAGGCACAACAACACAACAATTATTTTATATAAAACACTAACTTCCAAACTTTAACGAAGCCGTCAGTATAGTCCTTCCGATAAAACGACCAATGCACGTCATCAAAATTTGTAATGCAACGTTGCCGCACTAAATTTAAGTTTTCGTTTATTTTGACTGTCACTGTCAACAAACTACTAATGTAAATAAAACAATCAAACAAAAATAACGTTATGAAATATAATTTATTTTAACATTGTAGAACATGTAACGCATATATTATCGAACGACTTAAACTACACTTAATTAAACAACCTCAATAGTTTGTAGGTTAGACTTGTTTTATTATATTTCGATTGACATATGACAACGGTGTCGACTACTGCCAACACAAATAGACCTCATTATGTCTCTTTTAACTAGAGTAATGCTAATTAGGACAAGGACCGAGTTTAAAAGGGATTTTACGTTTTTATAAACAGAATTTGGTAATACGCTCGACGGTCTTGACGTGCATTGGCTGTGTTATTGGAAGGACTATATATATTTTCGAAGTCTACCCCAGTTCATATAAAATATGGTGTTAATTTAATTTTCTCATGATACTAGCGCCTCTGGTGACAATAGCTTCGAAACTCCATTTTTTTCAACCTTTCTATGACTGACCCTCGTATTCAACAAAATTTCCTAAAATTTTAATAACGCCATTTATTATATATCATTTATAATTAAGTATAATACCTAACAGATAACATTTAAAATATGTAATAAAATGCAAAACACTCTGTTTCACACTATGCCCGTATTATCATTATAAATAATATAGTAGTTCAATAATGTTTATTTTATGTATTTGAATATAATTAAAATAAAGAATTGTTAAAACCCGAAGCCATATCACCATGAAATATATGCATTAAATTTTTACTAGGAGATATCATAATCCAAATCGCAATACCTGGATTTACATGAAATAACGGTGACGTCGGGAAAACTTTTGATACAAATTTTGACCAGAAATACGCCTTCGCTAATATCAACAGAATGGTCACATAACGTCCAAAGGTAGCCGTTATAGGAGGTGCAATAGGGACTTACGGCCGCACGCAACTTTCACCAAATACACAAACTAATAGTGATGATATATATGACCCGCGTGAGTACGCTTTCATTGACCTTAACCCCGCGGTGGAAATCAATGTCCGGTAAAACAGGCAACCACCATCGGTCAATTAGAAACATATCAACCTTCCATTGTATATTTATTTTTTTAATCCAGTTGCATATTTTTAAACCTCTCTTTGATCAAAATTTTTAATTACATGCTTCTGTCTGACAAAAGGGTAAATGATATTTTCTTTGTTGTCATGGACATACATTTAATATGTTGAAGTTATGACCTGCACTAAAGCAAGATATATGTATGAGTTAGTCAATGAATTAACACACCCGTAAAATAACAACATATAATTTCTTGGTAAAAATGCGTCACTTTACTAAATATTAATATATAAATCATAAGATAACTTATCAGTTTTTGTAAGACAGATAAGAAGTTACTATATTATATTAGCAATTGTCAATATACATTAAATTGTTATCTATCACCTTAGAATGTAAGTAAAAGAATGATTAATATCGTATAATTAATAGCAATATTATTTGTTTCAGGGCAGTAAATGGCTAAGTGCATTATATCAACTGGCGCCAATGTTCAACCCCCCAGCCCCCCCTTGATACCACAAAGGCGCCCTCCTCCATTTCTACCCCATTCCTATTCGCCTTTAATTTCAAACGTTCGATTCAAAATTTTAAACGAGGACTCATATTTTTTCCTTAATAGAAAATAAAATCCTATACTTAGATTGTTAGTTGATTAATTTATTTTGTTTTATATACACTGAATATTTCTACCTCCCGCATTTTTTACTTACTAAATCATTTTTTTTATAAAAATTTTGCATATTACTAAGTGGCCTTAATCTATACCTGATCTAGTTGTTTAGCGAATTTAGAGTATTTGTATATCTTGCGAAGTGTCCTTACTAATATTTATAGTAAACAGGCTAGACCTGGAACATTATTATTTTCTTAAAAGTAACGTTAGTTTTCATCATTCCCTGCGTTCCCCATATCCGTTGATTCGAACTTTATTTTCATAATGGGTGGCAGAAGTTCATTACGGATGTCTCGTAGATCACAAATAATCGGTAAGTTTATGAAACATGTTTAATCAGGTAACTGTCCAAAAGTATTTTTAAGTGCGTTTATTAAACATTTCCTATATTTTACTTGAATTTTATTGGTCAGGCAACTTATAATACAATATATGATGCAGTGCGTAGCAGCGCCATCTTTACATTAGTCTATAAATTAATGGGAACATGGCGAATCGAAGTTTAGAACAGATCTAGTTTTTTAAAGAAATATGATATTTCAGTTATTTTCGGTGTTTATCGGTGATATAATACTCGTTATTTCGCATAGATAAAAGGGAGTAATCAACGAATCAATATTATTACTTAATTAACTATTTAAAGTGTTTACTGTGATTGTTGTATTTCTCTATATTGATGTCAAACAGTATTATTTTGGTATAATAATATATTTTGCAAACAATAAACGAAAGGTCCCGTGACGAATTAGTTAGTTTATAACTGGCATCAGCAATTAAAGCCGAAAAGCAATACAAACAAACAAATGGTAACAGTGGAAAAAATAACATGGATTTTGAACTTGAAGTATTTGAGGTATATGATGAAACTGAGCCCCATGCTCAAAAGAAACGATCCAAACACACTAGGAAAAAGTGTAAACAAAAAGCAAAAGCACCAAAAACCTTGGCCAACATAGAAAATAATGAGAATGATATATCAAGATCCAAGTCTAGTGTTCGAAATAGCGATAGAAGACATTTGAGTCTTAGAGAATCTATACTAAATGTCTTTAGTAAGTTGGTTGTATGGAAACGGAGTTCTAAATATCAAGTTCCTGATAAATTGGATTCTCCTCATTCTTCAAAAGATTATCGTAGAGGTTACATTCCTTGTGGTAAGTGTAATGAGAATGACTCATTCTATTTAAAAATATTTATGTGATAGGAAATACATGGATTAGTTAAATGATTGCTTTTAATATAATTGAGTGATTTTCAAGTAAAAATGACTGAGGCCAGTATTGATAATATAAAAGTGTGATTTATAATTGTTTTTGTAGGTGTGGTAAATTTGATATCAATGAATGTTATATAGTAAAAATTACTCTATTTTAATGTATATTTTGAGTAAGAAATTAAATAGCATTAAATGGAACTATGCCAGTTGTTTAACAAACTGACGTAAGCAGTCAATTAACTTTAAATTGGGAACTAATATTCAGAAAATAAAATTGAACATAAAACAGTAAACAGATTGTAAAATAAATATTATAGGCCTTGACACTTTTTTATTGGTAACAAATAATCTGAATTTGAATTAAATGACAATTGAAAAAAGTTACTTCAATATATCTTATATTATTTAAATAATACAGTATCAAATTGGGTCCAAAATATTGAATTATATTTTATTCAATTAACTAGAATTAAAATGTTTTAATATAAAATAGCTTGGTATTATAGAGGCTGTTTTTTTTTAAACAGTAAGTCTATTACACTTAATTTTTCATATTTAAGTTTTTTACGTATTTTTAAACATTTAATGTGTTTCAATTAAAGAAACTGTCAGACACAGTTTAAGTAAAATATATTTGTCTGACAGAAAGAATAATAAATTGTTATATTGTTTTTAAAATGCATTTTATAATTTAAAAATGATATAATTAGTATTTTGTTCTAATATATCAGTTGAATATGTTAAGTTTAAATAAGCTAGTATATATAATAACAGAAAATTCAATAGTGTCCGACAATATTACATTTTTCTGTCAGAATTTGATCATTAAGGTTTTTGACGTTTTTGTCTAAAAACTCATGGTTTTTTTATGTTATTGTATAAAAATTTCGATGTATTCATTAACGATGATTCGATGACTTAATTGAATATACATTGTAGTTAGAATTTGAATTATAATTATGAATAATAAATATTGACTTTTGTGATTCAAAAAAAATATTTGAATCATATATTAAATTAATAAATTTATCAAAATAACAATATAGTAATGCTATATAAAAATTTAAATATTAATACGTGTAATGTACTTTGATGGAATAAAACATATATATATCATTATGTAAGGATACATATCAAATAAAATCGGATTGTGGGAATATAAAAAACTTTTTCATTAATACGAATGTATTTTGTTGATTCTAAACATAACCAGGACATAACGGTATGAACAGAATTGAGGACCTGGATGAAGGTCATCGCTAAGTCACTAAATGAATGCTAAAAATCATTTTAATTAATCTTTTTCATTTCAGATAATCAAAGAAAAATTCACGCTAATGATAGGGCATTCAATTCTCAATTCAGATATGCTGTAAGTACGGAGAATAAATTCGAACACTTATGTGCAGGGGAGCAACCGTGTTATAATTTGTTTTTAGAGCAATTTTATCAAAACGTCTAAATACTCGATTCTGACGTTCCTGCCACTGAATTTGTTCGAACAGTTCCAACGACTGGCCAATTTTTACTTTTTGTGCCTTTTGGTATTGCAATTAATCCCGGCCATTAGCAGTTTGACTCCGGTTACTACGGCACTGCCCCTCATTGGTGTCTTAGGTTTGACGGCTGTCAAGGATGCCTATGACGACATAGTACGTGGATGTTTACTATTACATTTTTTTAAATAAAAATCAATTTTAAATTTATCTTTAAGAATTTTGGAATAATATACTAATTTGTTCAGTAAGTTCGTTCTCAATTAAATTACACACCAGACGTTTATTAGTATTTAGTTTGTAGTACCATTTTAGTATTTGATTATTCACAGGAATATAACTTAACATTTCAGGATTGAATATATTCAGGTAGTTAAAAAAACCGCCGTTAAAATTGTGAAAAACTATTTTTGCAACAATAAATGTTTTTTTTTTATTTTTATGAACTTACTGAACAATCTACTTGGTTATATTATTTATAAAATCATGTTCATCTGAAACAATTCGATTCATTCTAATTACAGCAACGCCACATCTCAGATTCGCACGTTAATAACCGAAAATCAAGAGTGGTGCGCAATGGTAAACTCGTACAAGAAAAATGGTCGGCGGTACAGGTGGGCGATATCATCCGAATGGACAATAATACTTTTGTGGCTGCCGATTTACTTCTCCTCACTTCGAGCGAACCAAATGGTTTGTGTTACATCGAAACGTCGGAATTGGACGGGTATGCATTTGAATTTCTAACGAAAATAGATTTAGAATGAGAAGCCCATATATTAACTATTAATTTGGTCATCCCGTAAAATACGCTGATGCTATCCGTTATATTTATAGCGAAACCAACTTAAAATGCCGCCAGTGCTTGATGGAAACTGCAGAAATCGGTCAAGACGATGCCAAGCTGAGCGAATTCAATGGAGAAATTATTTGCGAGCAACCTAATAACCTGCTTAACAAGTTTGAAGGCGTTTTAATATGGAACGGACGAACTTATCCTTTAGACAATGACAAAGTAAGTTAAAATCAAAGATCGCGGATTCTGGTGGATGTATATTGGTTTTTACCGAGAGTCAGGTCAGTAACCAGGTTGGGCGTAAAGATTAACATTTACTTAATCTCCATGACGGTGTTAAGTGCAATCTCTAAACCCTGGAAGCTGGTCTGACTAAAATCGATAGAAGCAAACATTCTTAATCTATTCAGAATTTCATATAATTTTAACTACTGTCAAGATATATAATAATTATAAATTGTAGATAATTTTAAGAGGGTGTGTACTAAGAAACACGGCTTGGTGTTATGGTGTTGTGATTTTTGCTGGCAAAGACACCAAATTGATGCAAAACAGCGGAAAAAGTAAATTCAAACGGACCAGCATTGATCGTTTACTGAACTTTTTAATTATAGGAGTAAGTAATGTTCTAAATTTCAATTATTCTCGCTTGGGACATCAATGTTTTCACATTTTTATACCAGAATACCTACCTTAAATATATTTACAGTGTATTATAGATACTAAACAGCTTTATCAATATTGCGAATATTTTTTTCCTTTTTAGATAGTATTTTTTCTATTATCAATGTGCCTTTTCTGTATGGTGGCCTGTGGTATTTGGGAGTCATTGGTAGGCCGCTACTTCCAGACCTTTCTACCTTGGGACACCTTAGTTCCATCTGAACCTCTGGGAGGGGCTACAATAATAGGTAAATTATTACCACAAATAAATGTTTTATTATCTTTAATACTGGCCGGTGTTTTAATTGGTGATTGACGCCATCTATCTGAAAATGTCAGGAACTTTTTTCCAGATCTAGTATATTTAAAAACATTTGATAGATGATGTGACAATACTTTTTTATGATGAAAGAATGTTTAATATCATATGGTAATAAAATGTTTATTTTTGTAATATGAATATATGTTCTTGAGTGATCTAAAATACATAAAAATATTTGATTTTTTACATGTTACCGTTTTGTTTCAGCTTTATTGGTATTTTTCTCATACGCCATCGTTTTGAACACGGTGGTACCGATCTCATTGTATGTATCAGTAGAAGTCATACGATTTGTGCAAAGTTTTCTTATTAACTGGGATGAAAAAATGTATTATAAAAAAAACAACACTTACGCCAAAGCTAGAACTACCACTCTAAATGAGGAATTAGGTAAATATAAAATCTTTAACCTCTTGGGACTTCTTGTACATTTTCCATCTTACCAACTTCATGCTTACATATTACGAAAATCGACAACAGCCAAATCATAATGTTAGATACATTATTTTATTATTTCAATGCAAGCCTTGGAAAAAGCTTATCAACGTAAAATAGGTTTGAGCCTGGAATGTGTTTAATGTTTGTAAGTTGGGTATCAAACTATATGGGATTTTTAAAAAGCTGGGTCTTGAGAGGTTAAATAAAAATTAATTGTAAAAAATTAAAATGTATTCTTATATTACTGTGACTGAAGTTTTATATTTTAGGTCAAATTGAATATATTTTTTCGGATAAGACGGGTACTCTCACGCAAAACATCATGACATTTAACAAATGCTCCATTGGGGGTAATTGTTACGGAGATGTCATCGATCAGAGGACCGGTGACGTCATAGAAATAACTGAAGACACGGAACCGTTGGATTTTTCCTTCAATGCCAATTACGAACCCGAGTTCCGGTTTTACGACAAAAACTTATTGGAAGCTGTACGGAGGAGAGAAAAAGACACTTTTTTATTTTTTCGGCTACTAGCTCTATGCCACACAGTAATGTCAGAAGTAAGTTGTCGCCGATAAATACGCATCTTTGTATTACTATTCTATCCTCATTTTCTTGCTTTAGAACCGAGAAGGGAAGCTGGAATATCAGGCGCAATCACCTGACGAAGCTGCTCTTGTTTCAGCAGCAAGAAATTTTGGTTTTGTTTTTAAAGAAAGAACTCCAAACAGCATTACAATTGAGGTAAGTAATGACGGTGTTTCTTTTGATTTGGCATTTTGAGCAAAAATAACGTCTCAAAGCTAAGGAATATTGCAATATTAAGCAATATTTAATGACTATCTTGAATTGTCTATTTCAGGTCATGGGCACAAAAGAAGTATATGAACTTCTCTGCATTTTGGATTTCAATAATATTAGAAAAAGAATGTCCGTTATTTTAAGGAAAGATGGAAAACTGACCCTTTATTGTAAAGGCGCCGACAATGTTATCTACGAGAGACTTAAATCAGGTCAAGATGAGGTCAAAGCGAAAACTCAAGACCACTTAAACGTCGGTATAATGTTCTTCTTGCTTTCTTTTGTGCAATGTGATGGTTTTAGAAATTCGCCGGAGAGGGTCTCAGGACGCTTTGCCTGGCCTATTGTGATTTGGAGGAAAATTTTTTCAACGACTGGAAACAAAGACATCAGGAGGCCGCGGTAGCTCTGGAAGGTCGCGATGAAAAACTAGATGCAATCTATGAAGAGATCGAACGAGATATGCTACTAATTGGCGCAACCGCTATTGAAGATAAATTACAAGATGGCGTACCGAGTACTATAGCTAATCTTATTTTAGCTGGAATTAAAATTTGGGTACTTACAGGAGATAAACAAGGTAATTTGGTGTCATTATATATATAGTCTATACAAAGTAGCAGTAAACTCGTTATCTCAATTTATGATGTCAAAACTGTGCAATTATGTCGCATTTTAGTTTATTTTAGCTTCACTATATAACAACATTCTAATATAAGTAAAATAATGAAACAAAAATTTTATAAAATATAATTTATTTTAACCTTACAGTACATTTAATGCATATATTATCAAAATACTTAAACTACAGTTAATTAAACAGCCAAAATAGTTTATAGATTAGAGTTATTTTATTTTATGAATTATTTTCTAAACCACCTGGGTATCCCCTGGAGGCTTAATCCACCTAATTAATAATTGAACATCTAAGTAATATGTCTTCGGTTATATTTTCAATCTTATCAGTCAGTATTGTTTATTTTTATTTTTATATTATCTATTTTTAACTGGAATTAAATTAAAAGGAAAATATTGCCTGGTATTAAAACGAATTATAAAGTGCAATAAACAATACATTATACATCTTGATGACGTAAGTTCACTGCTACTTTGGATAGACTACATAACAGATTGTTCTAACCGTTAGGAAGAAAGGATTAACCCTCCACCCCCTTTAATTTGCAACACATTAATTTTCTTTTATAATAAATTTCAGAAACCGCAATTAATATTGGTTATTCCTGTCAACTGTTAACCGACGAACTAGTAGATGTTTTCATAGTCGACGCGTCGACGCTCGATGAAGTTCAACAGCAACTACTGAAATTCAGGGAAAACATCAAAATCGTACATCGGTTTCGGCCGCCAAATGAAGATGTGGGAGGTCCGAAAACGGAGAATGGAGTGGGCAGTACGAACGGGGCCAGCGTGGGTCCAACGAGTCACGGCACCGGCTCGGGACCGCCCGCCGTTAGCGTGGTGACGTTCAGGTGGGCGGGCTCAGAAGCAAACAAACGCAAGAGAGCAAGGTAGAGGACAACAAAGGGCACCCTCTATCTCTCTATATTTGTCTGTGCTTTAATACACTGAGGATATTTTGCATATCGGTAGAAGAGAAACAAAAAAACCAATCAGCTTCAGAAATATCTTACATACAATTCTCTCTTCGTTGTTCTTCCAACAGCATTTAAATTTCACAAATCAAAAAACAGCATGAATAATTGGATTAATTTTTTTTTAAATTAATTTTAAAGATTTATAAAAAATCACAATGTTTTTAAATATATCAATATTTTTCTCGGTGGCCGACACGTCTGCTTTGAGACAACCATTGAAAAGCAAAGAGGCGTGTTATACAACCCATAAAAACCTAGTTGGAAATACTTAATTTGCTCCTGCTAGATTTACTGACTTTCCATTTATATGGCTCAACAAAAAAATAGTTGATTGTTTTCTTTATCTCATAAATCAATCCTCACAATTTTTTGTGAAGAAAAACCAATAGGAAAAGGAAATGTCCTCTTTACTTTTTTTGATCTCGAAAGACAGGCGTTTTTGACATTCTTCATACTTGAAAGGAGTCTCCTACTGTGACAAATCAAGACCTCGAATATGATCAGTCAACCTATATGATTAATCATTTCTTCCTTCAGAATCAGGGTCATTGAGTTCTTCTTTCGCACTGGGTTGGATTATATTAAGAAATGTTAAACTATGTAAATCCGGGGTAGCAGATGAAAGATTTAGATATTTTTCCATGACTATCCTTATTTTATAGACAAAGTGAAGCAAAAAGCGCAGTTTATACAGTGTTCTTAATCGTTCCCATTCATGCCAGTGCTATTTTTATGAATATACCGAATAATTGCAGGAATTTTAGATAACCTGGAGAAATTACCCCGATTTAAATGCGGTTGCTGTTGGAAGGAAAAAATACTATACCATATATTTCAAGCGATAACTTATTCCAGGTTTCTACATTGTTATTCAAATAATGATAATCAAAATAATGAAAGGTGTACAAATAAGTTTTGAAGGATTTGCAATAATTGATAGCATAACTAGTATTAAAATGCGTTGCTTTATGATTATATTCACTTTAAAGCGTCATTTCCGTCTAAAAATAAGCCAATTCTCTGAATAACACACAATTTACTGGATGCGCTGTTTTTATTTCAATTGGGAGAAAAAAAAACAGTACAGCCTTTAATTATGGTGCGAACGGCATATGGGGAACTTTTTTTTAAGTGTCGATTTTGATATCAGTAACAAAGAACACGGTAAGACATCGGTAAAGTTATGCTGCATTGGAAACGTTATTGGACCGAGTTTCATACCAAACTCATGAAGAAATGATCCAAAGGGCGATTTAAAACCATGGATAACTGTGGATATGATGCAAAAATAAGGAAATTGGGTATATAAACATATTTTGCAAAGGGCATCTACTGCTCTAGACGAAAAATAAAAAGGGGTTTTTCACTAAGTCATGCTGATGGATGAAAAGTCAATGCACTATGATGAACCAAAACATAGAAAATGGGGAGATAAGCTTATGCACTTCAATCAAATATTCACTCAAACTGAACATTTATGAAAAACACTATGAACTTCATCAGCCTAATGAAACCATCACTCGAAAGTTGCCAACAATAGTTGATTTGTTACTTACAATTTTCGAGCCAAGCACCTCTATATAAAATCATTACCAAGTGATTTTTGCTACTATTGTAGCAGTGTATCTGATTAACGCTCCAAAGATACAGAAAAGACCTCAAAACGTATTTGTACATCCCACATACATGTAGATTATTATTCAATTTAGAATAATTTTCAATACATATTTCTGAAACGGGATATGGTGACATGCAAAAATGCACTATTAACACAAACTTAGTGGGCAATTATCGCATCGCGTGGTTCAATTGGCTGTTAGAACATGTTGCTAAATTTTCCGAATCGAGTTACTAACCAAATTAGTTTTAGAGAGGAGTCACTAGTAATGGACCTCTTACACACTCTGAATTAATCTACCTCTGCTCTCTAATTCTGTAACATAAGCTTCTATAGTATATAATTAAATGTTGTGACTGTTTATGTTTTAATTCGCGATGACTTCGAAAGTATTGAGTTAGGTGAAAATAATCTACTAAAATATATGACGTATTTTAACAGATAACTTTACCTAACTCAATAATTTCCAGCAATAATAGAAATGAATATCAGATGTATAACTTAATTTTTATATTTTCTTAGAGTGTAAAATTGTAATCGAAGTCGATAAATCTATTACTTATATAACTTCTCAGAATAGCAAAGTTCAATGTAATTGTTAAATAACACATTCAGCATTGCATTGTACACTATATACGAATTCCAAGACGTGCCTTTCAGTAGTACGGCAACAAATACGAACCTCTTATCAAAGGTTGTAAAGGGTGAGAATATTCCTGAACGTAAAAAGTCCTGAGTTCATTCCGGACAACTTAATACATCGACGCCAAAATAAGACAGTCATGTCACGTGCTTTCGATTATGACTGCGTTCGAAAACCCTCTCAAACTTTTTCAATTTTGTTCGCACGTGGTATTCACCAGACTTGATAGAGTGCTTTTCAAGATAATAATACTTGCTGTGTCTTTATCTATACAATATATATGCTAGAAAACCTATAAAAATTAAGCTGTACGCTTGATAGAATCAACTATTAATATAGCAGTTTCGAATCTAACTGAAATATTTCTGGAATATTTTCTTCATTACGAAAATTTAAAATTTTGGAGAACCGTAGTAAATTTTTTAAATTTATTTTCTGATAAGTTTGTTTCATGTCAAAATCGTTTTTACCAGAAAAATAACGTTTCATTTAATGATTTTAGTACCGAATTAGAGTACTTGGGTGGTATCGAGGAACCGCCCATGGAAGAATCCAATGCCGGTTTTGCTATTGTGGTTAACGGTCACTCATTGGTCCATTGCCTTCATCCTCAAATGGAGAGGCTTTTTTTGGAAGTAGTTATGCAGTGCAAATCGGTAATATGTTGCAGAGTCACGCCTTTACAAAAGGCTCTAGTTGTAGAGTTGGTTAAAAAAAACAAACATGCCGTTACATTGGCTATTGGTGATGGAGCCAATGATGTTTCCATGATAAAAGGTAAATTTAATTTTAATTCAGAATAGCAGAACAGTAACACGATTATTTCTTTATAGCTGCCCATATAGGTGTCGGTATATCGGGAGAAGAAGGAATGCAAGCTGTTTTAGCATCCGATTACTCCATTGCTCAGTTTCGTTTTCTGGAACGATTGTTATTGGTCCACGGTCGTTGGTCGTATTATCGTATGTGTAGTTTTCTACGATACTTTTTTAATAAGAACTTTGCTTTTACCTTGTGTCACTTTTGGTACGCATTTTTCTGTGGATTCAGCGCTCAGGTAAGCTTTTTATTATGGTTTCATATATTACTAATATTTGTATTTTAAAATATTTCTAAACGATTACAGATTCAAGTCAATAGAATATAATTTACGATATTTTTTTAATAAAAAAAACTTATTTAAACTTATCTAACATGATTGAAACTATCAAGCCTATAAATTGTTATTATTTTTTTATTTGAACACTATAAGCATATAAAAGAAAATGAGACAAAATCTACCTATGAGACGTTCACCCTTTCTAGAAGAACATGTCCCTCGGTAAAATTGTATAATCATGAACTTCGGCAAGCAGACAACATTAAATATCTGGGAATGTATTTCCATCGACGTTTGACATGGAAAAAACATAGTGACAAAACGCAAACTTGGGGTTAAACTAAACCAAGTGTACTGACTGATAGGGCGTAAATCTAAATTACCATTATATAACAAGGTTTTGCTGTATAAGTCATTACTTAGACCCATACCATATGGTATTAACTGTGGGGTACTACTAGCAAATCTAACATAGATATCCTCCAGAGATTCCAGAATAAAGTGTTGATTCGGAGTGTTAGTGCGAAATACTTTAAAAGACTATTAGTGCATCCCAATGCACTCGCCAAACAGTTAAATGTGCGCGATGACAGTGAAGTGCGTAGGCTCCAACGCAAACTACCATACGAACTGATTAATAGACACATGGAATGAAATTTAATAATTTCTAGAATAAGATTTAGATTATAAATTGTATAGCAGATCACTGAAGTAATCTACTTGTCAGGATTTTTATATTATATAACTGAAATCATGTAATAATACTTATTATCCACGGGCAGATTGTTGACGTTCTAGGAGATTAAAAAAAAATTTAATAAATTTCAAATAGTGTTGGTTGGCTCAAACGCATCAATAGTAGTCAATTAATCTATTAGGTTTTACCGGCTCACAGTATACCATACTAAGCTGATCCCAGCAAATGTAGAATATTAACTTGGAGCCATGGATATTCCGCTTTGCCCTTTGAATTATCGTAGTGAATCCACTTCTAATCACCAGTAACAATACGATGCAAAAAACCTTTCCGATTTTGTCGTTGAAGCAACATTTCACACATGACCAAACGTAAACAAACACACGATTGGAAATGACTTCTGCATATTATTCATGCCTTTTACACTGATCATCATTGAGTAATGCCCTCAAGTTCTCGTCTTCAATTTTTTACTGTTCAAAAAGGTTGGTCTGTTTTCTCTTGATCTTTGACTTCGTTTTTCAAAATCGTCAGTTTTAAAATCAATGGAGTTATTAGCTTCACACAGCGTGCTTTCATCTTTTTCCTTCAAATTGAAGTAAAAAAGTAAAACTTCCCGCAAATGAGATTTACTCGGTACAAACCCAAACATTTTCAACGCGCTGACAAAAAAAAATTGTTCCTACTTCGACGAAATGACATACTGAAAAGTCAAGCCTGTCAGTGATACTTTTACGTGAAGTTAGCTACAAATGTACCCGATGCGATTAATACACAATAATACCATCTGTTGTAAATCCTTTAAAATTAGTTTATAGGCCTAATAACTTCATATCACATTCAGACAATCATATCCTTTTTTTCAGACCGTGTTCGATCCAATGTTCATATCCATCTACAATTTGTTTTACACATCATTACCAGTTTTGGCGGTGGGAATCTTTGACCAAGACGTAAACGACAAGAATTCCGTTCTGTATCCCCAGCTGTATAAACCAGGTCATCTGAATCTCTTCTTTAATAAGAAGGAATTTTTTCGAAGCGCTCTTCAAGGATGTGTTGTATCAATTCTCTTATTTTTTATGGCTTACGGTAGGTTGATTAAACTTTTTATGATAAATGTAGATACTTACATCTTTTATGTTTTTAGGTACATATTATGATGCGGTCGCTCCTAACGGCCAAGGTCTTTCCGATTATATGTTATTTTGTAGCGTCACTGCAGCTATATTGGTTATAGTTAATACTGCCCAGGTAATAAATGTATTTTTTTATTTAATCATAAATTACAGAAGATTTCCATCTTCGTTTTACATAATCTCGTTAACAATAAAAGCAATAACTGGTGATATTTTTTTATTAAACACATATTAAATTAGATATGCTTAATACAATCTCAATTTATAAATTAATTTATTACTACTGTTTTGTTGTACTTGCATTAATACACAAACAAGGCGAGTACGAGATTAATACATCAGTATATATTTCCCAAATTATAATAAAACTAATCTACTTAAACTAAAGTTAAGAATAAACAAGTTTGAGTGGTTTGGTTCGCTTCAATCTTCTGATTTCCTGCCTGTTGTCTAGCAGCTGTATGGCTTCCACATTGCTGTGATTTAGTAATATCTACATTATTTTTCCTATTTAATGTTTTAAGACGAAATCTTCGATCACTTCATGTGTCCATTTGATTTCAAAGTTATTGTGCAATTCTTCGTTGGTTTCATAGGTCCAAATTGGCTTTATGATTGATGGAACATGCTTCAGTCTCAAACAGACATTGAATATACATTTCAACATGACTATGCTTTTCGTGGCAGCTCTTTTAATAACCCAAGTGAAATATTATCAATTTCAGGAGCCTTTTTAGGATTGAAGTTGTTGTAAATTTTTGTGGCAACCTCCATTGTGATATCAGATTTACAGCTGCAACGGGCTGATAAACATGATTTATATTTATTGTAGATTCTATATCATTCAGTTGGAATACGTTAGCTAAATGTTCTGCAAGTAATCCAGCTATTTCGTCGTTGAGTTAAACCCATTCATTGATCATTTTTTATAGGCCATACTTAATAATTAGTCTTTTAATCACCGAGTTGCTTTGCATAGCGGGTAATCTTTGTCTGCTTCCGGGAACTGATGATATAACCACATAAAAATAAATCAAGTTTCATATGATCAATGTTAAATCACATGATTTAGATGACCCACTCCAATAACCAAGACGAGCTGTATCGTATATAATAACACGAAACAACAAATTAGCACCGAAAATCGTATATCTTCTCTTATATATAATCTGATCAGATCTATATTTTCAATTTAAGTTATCTCGTGATAAATTTGTTTACAAATTAGTGCGGAGAATATAAAAAATGCACTTACGTTTTAATCTTAATGAAAAAAACGTTTAAAATTATCACGAAACTAGAAAAAAAATAGAGCAGAAAATAAATACATAATAATATAAATACATAAGGCCAAGGAGGTTCTATATATTTTTTAGTTTTAATATATAAAGAGGTTCAACATATACATTTATTTTACAGATAGCAATGGATACTGTATATTGGACGGTTTGTAACCACGTAATGATATGGGGCTCATTAGCATTTTACTTTATCGCTGACAATTTCTACAATTACATCTATGGAGGTCCGTATGTTGGTTCCCTCACTAAAGCTATGGCCGGAGTCAATTTTTGGTTCACGACTGTTCTAGTGGTCACAGCCTGTATACTTCCTGTTTTAGCATACAGGTTTTATTTTGTAGATGTGTTTCCTACATTATCAGATCGTGTCAGACTGAAACAACGCCTAGCCCAGGTAAGTAAATGAGAAATTGAAAAATTATATATATGGACGGTGGAAAAGTAATTTCGGTTTTTTCTAAAAGACATCTCTAATAATACTTATTTAGTGAACTCATACTTAGTTTGAAAACTGACAGTGTCTAGAATATTCTAGACATAAAGGTAGCGGAACTACTTTCACCAAAACTATTTCTCCAACCCATTATATGTATATAAATTTTAATTATAAATATATAAACTTTTTTTGACGTATTACGTGTATTTCAGGTGAGATCGAGACAAAGCCAAGACGTACTACGGACCCCGTCTGCCCGAAGAGCTCGAAGATCGATAAGATCTGGTTACGCCTTCGCCCATCAAGAGGGCTTCGGAAGATTGATTACTTCGGGAAAAATAATGCGCAAGTTACCTAATTCGGACTTTACCATACCCAGCATCATCAACAAATTGAACATGTCAAATTCGACAAAAGAGTCTAACAGAAACCCTCCCAACTCGGCGGCGTCCAACTCCCAAGATGGAAGTAGTAGTGGGAGAGCACCGATACAAGATTTGGACACCATCAATTTGTGATAATTAGTGGAACTTTCTTAGCTGTGACACGAAGTTACATGTATTCATTAATTTTGGTTCAGGATGAATCTTTTTGCCGAGTTCCAGTTGAAAATGTAGACTTATCGAGCATTTTCTCAATGGCGAATACATATTGTACACTGATGAGTTGCCATGACCATTTTCATACAACACCCCCATTGAGATTACTGTTTTTTATATAATAGACACGAGAGGAATTGTTGACTGTTAACATTTTCTTTGTTAATTCTTGCTGAAAATGATTGTAAGGAGTAAAACACCTTATAAAAAGAAAAAGTGTATTATCTATACACATTCACCGACAAAATTATTTACATTATGTAAACTAGACTTAAAATTAAGCTTTACTAGTCAAACAAAGTATGTTTACTGTTAAGATTATTACTTATTGTAAAAGTTACATTTAAAATATTGCCTTTTGTTTTAATTTTTTATGAATAAATTTATTTTTTCTCTATAAACGCTTTTTGAAGTTCATTACAACAAACACTTGTTTCATAATGAACATAAGATTCTCCGGTAATATACCTATGCATATAATGTAATATATCAGCAAAAATAAAATTAAAGGTAGATTTAACTTATCAACAGTACTATAGCTTCAAAAAACCTCATAGACTGCCCCTGTCGGGCCAATGTACGTCGTCAAAATGTATAGCGTCTGCACGTCGCAATGCTGCCGCATTAAATTGAACTTTTGGTACATTTACAGGTTCATAACCTTTAATTATTATCACTAACGTTTTGAAGAGTTTTGTTGCGTTTTGACTTTTTAACTAAGTTAAAGTGAAAAGGAAACACGCAATACATTTTTACAAACTGTATTTGGCACTATAATCGACGTTACCTATGACATGGATGGACTGTTTCATGGAAGCACTATATAGTCAGTTCAATAAAACAGTGAACTCACGCCATCTAAATTTATGATGTCAAAAAGCTACACTAACTTTAAGCTTTACTTCATTTTGGCTTTGAAATATAACAAAATTATAGTCTAGATTATGTTCTTCTAAATTGTAATTTTTATTTATAAAATTCTCATCACAAAAAATATAAATAAATAAATAAGTACATCTAACGCATATATGATACGATCTCGTTTCGGTTCGAAATAACAGATTAGATGCAATCTGTTTCTGACTCTTATTATCTAATGACTGGCATTTTCAATCAGAGAAATAATAAGCAGCGACTTCAAATTTATTAAAAAAATAAAACACCAAAACCTGTATATATAATCACTAATTTCTTGAAGAAATTTGCAGAGGTTTGACAACTATGTGAATTTTGTCAGCTGACTCAGTTACATGTTCCAACCTACCACAGTATTGTATCTCTTTTTTTCTAAAATAAAATGGAAAAGGAAAATATTGTCAGAGTTTAAAACCAATTTACAAATTGTAATAGTATCTTTGATTATTTTTATATTCCAACCATTTTCTGATTCAGCCTGATTATTTGTATGCAACATGCCTTATACCTTTACATAAAAAAACTAGGTTCAATTACAAAGATATATCTGACTTTTTAACTATCAATAAAAATATGCTATTTGCAAATGATAACATTTGGTGTGTTAAAATATTTCAAAAACAATAACAATTTACTTTTATCTTAATTTATACATAAGTAGCGGATCCAGATATAATGTTTATGAAAAAACCTGTTCTTTGCATGATCTTTAAATCAAAATTAAATTTTACTAATGTTACAAATTGTACCATTTATTTAAGAAGATGTTATCGGTGTTCTACAATTTGGGCAGTCTTTTTTACATTGAAACCATTTGTTTATGCAAGACTCATGAAACTGATGGTCACACATTAGGATTCTACTTTGTTCTGGCGAGTTTATATTTTCGTAACATATTGTACAATTAATATCTTGTTGGGAATTTTTCCTTTTTCTTCGTCTTCTACCAATCTCTTCTACAATTCTACCAATTGTCCATATTAGAATTTATTATAAGTGTAAATTTAATAAATATGAATACCTTACCTCTCTTGATATGGTATTGTCACTGTTATATTATCATCATTACTGTTACCTCTATTTTGGGAACCATAACGGTGCTGATTAGAGCTATTGTCTTGGAAATGATTATATACAGCAAATCCTACTGTTGCTATAATGGTTACACCAAAAAGTATAAATTTTAAAGGTATCATTTCTATAATTAAAGGAATACACAAAAAATTAACTTCAACCGCATCTCTTAAATAATTGATGATTTACCTTTTATCTTAGATAATTCGGTAAATCACAGAATTTCGAACAATCACTGGCTAAGAAAAATTTTCCCAAAAAATATCACATAAAAGGGGGCCTGAATACTAATAATGCATATATATATATATAATAAATATAGATACATATACACACTTGAAACCCTACAATAACATAAACGAATTAAAGAAAAATGTTACAATTCTAATAACAAAAACTTTTCTAAAGCTATATTTATAAATTTATCTCAGAAGACATTTCTCCTAACCTGCAATTAATATTGTCGAAATCTTAATACCTGAACTATTCAAGGGATATTGAAATAATAGTTTAAAATAATAATATGTAAATTACTGTTAACGTAAGTAATTAGTAACGTAAGTAATTAAAATTATTTTACACATAAGATTTTATGTTTATGTTAATTTATGACATCATTGATTCAAATCACAAAATATAGAGGACTTCTCAATTTTTTGTGATTCAAATTGAAGTATCTCACGTATTTCTATATATTTGAATTATATCCTTGATAACAAGTTATTTAATTATTTTAACATCTTCATATAACAATATTTATACTGTTTTACTGATAATATAATTCAGGCTCCCAAAACATATTACTGTAAACAAAAACAATAATCATTCAATATTGTTTAACATGTACTATAACAATTGAGTGTGTAAAATATTTACGATTTTTGTTGACTTTTTAATTTTACAAAAATATATTTGTTCTTTTTTTTATATACATTATATATATTTTAAAGTCTCCTTTTACCAACTATGGATTTATCTGGACTGGGCCTAAAGTTTAACGTGTGCTCCGGGGCTCCAAACCACTGTCCTCAACATTGAGGCTACCGACTGGCGAGTGACCAACTTTAGAAATCATCCCAGAAGACATCCGGTCTTACCCAGCCTGGTTACTGAGATCATTTTTCTTGTCGGATCTTACACTCTTGCCTAAAACATTCACACATTTTAAACAATCACAAACATAAATTTACGACCATGCCGCCCCAGTAGGATTCGAACCCGCAGCTATCGCAATAGTAGGAGGATCATCCCATCGCCTTTAAAACTGTGCCACCAAGCCGGCTATATTTGTTCTTGTTGGGGTTGTTCGTATATTAACATAGAATTCTAGTTAATAGTTCTCTGTGCAAATTAGATGTTATTTTATGTGTAAAAAAGTTAAAACCTATACCAGCACCTTATGGACGGAATAACGGCTAAATTCAACTATACGCGCAGAAAAAAACTGGCGATAAAATTAAAAATTTGATTTGATTGCAATCTTTAAAAAAATGACAGAATTTGCTACCCCAAATGTCTATAACTTCCAATTTATTAAAATAGACTAAGGATTTTTGTTACTACAATGAATTTGTGGGATTTACAATATATTAATAAAGCACCTAGTATATTTTTGAAATATTTATTATAAATAATATATTATTTTAATAAACTTATATTTCAATTTTTACTAAAGACTAACAGTGTGAAGATCCGATAACCTTAAAACGGATTTAAGGGTTTTATGGTCACACTATCCATTACACAAAGTTCTATAAATAATGCCTACAGACAATGGTTTTATATATATTTAATTAGATTATGTGCTTATTTACCATTCTGATAAATCCACGTGTTCCATCTCAGGTTGAAATAAATCTTATTTAATAAAACTATAAAATAACATAACAAAGCAAAATTAATTAATGTCGCCCCCAAGATCGAAAACGTGAAAATACAAACACAATGAATAATTGCAAACAAAAATTGATGATGAAAGAGTTTCGGAAAATTATTTTGATTTATGTACAATAACGTACATAATAACAATTATGGTACAAAAAAAAACGATACGAGGTTTATAAAAATTCTGTCTCTACGGACTGCAATAGTTCACTTGATGCTGAAAAATTTGAAAACATTTTTAAAAAAATCTCATCAAATGGACAAAAAAGTGTCCCCCTATTGCGTCCTCCCCCGATTTCCACAAGTAAACATTTACAGTCTATGTACAACCTTCGAGTTCGTTAATTTTTATTCAAATTTCTGACGTTTTTCGTTCTGTTCATTTTCGGTTTCCGAACAGGGCCGTTTCAAATCGTTAAGGGTCGCAACGATTTGCGGTTGCAGCGGAATTTCTCCTGACGTCTCGCTGTTCGGTGACATTACCGTACCTTCTGGCACAGACGATATATCACTGGATATTTCTTCTTCTTTAGTGATCATAGGACCTAAGTCGAACATGTCTGGAGGCGGCTCGCTGAGAGAGCTGCACATTTCACCGCCCAGTGTACAAAGGCCTTCGTTCACGATGTCGTGATCTTTACTTTTCGGAGAAGATCTACAATAAACATAGATGTTACATTAAATTATCAAATAAACAATTGGTTTAGTTCGCATTGAGATTTGGCTTGTTTCATAAACTTTAAATCAAACTGAAAAACGTTCTATTTAAGAGAAAGTATAGTCTATTTAAAACAACAGTGAACTCACATAAACACCCGTCATCAAGGTGTATTGCCTATCGCAAATTTTCAATTTCTTTTAAAATCAGACAATATCTTCCTTCTCATTTGATTCTACTTAAAAAGAGATACAATGATGATGCGTGTGAACATGTAACCGAATGAGCCTACAAAATTCACGTGGTTGTTCAAAATATTAGTGGTAATAATTAGAGGTTGTAAACCGGTAAATTTTGTTTGGGCAATTTACTTGTTTTCATAAATTTTAATTTGGTGCTTATTATTATTTAATACAAATAATGTTTGATCACTTTTTTTTGTTTCATTATTTTATTTAAATTAGAATTTAGTTATATGTCCATTATATAGCCAAAATGAACTAAAACTCAAAGTTGATGCGGCGACATTGCGTCGTTTTGACGTCATAAATTTAGGTGACGTGGTTTTATTGAACTCTTACCACTATTGCTCTCAAGAACTCTTATCACTATTGCTTTCAAGAATTTTGCATACGTCTGACAACTAGGCGACATTGACAGGTTCATTCGTTTACGTATTCGAACTAATCAGACGGCATTGTGTCTCTTTTTAACTAGAATAAAATGAGAAGGAAAATATTGTCTGATTCTAAAACCAATTTATAAATTGCGGCAGGCAATACATTAAAGATCTTGATGACGCATATACAATTAAACATTGCATAGTTTATAGAATACTTTGATTGATGTGGTCCGTGGTAAGTTATCTTTTCAGACTGATTAAGCCATCTATAATTCAAGCGCTCTCTTAGTCATTTTATCACCGACTAATTTGTTTTAGTTTATAAACTAGACATAACTGATTCAGTGATTAAAATAACTGAAATATTGGGTTTGAAGTTAAAAGAAATATACACAACACTTAAAAATTTCTAATATCAATAAAAATATTTATTGCAAGTATGCAATTATGTTACCTCGCAACTTTTGTTGAATCAATGCTACTAGTACTATCTTCGACAACATCCTCCGTGAGAATAGGTAATGTATTTATGTCTCCAAATGTATCACTTTTTGGATTATGTTGCTTCGATGTCTCTATAGTATCTTGTATCAGTTGAAGAGAATCAAAGGTGCTATGATCGTCAATATCCTTTCCAATTAAGGACTCTTTCTTTTTCATGGACCTGCTGCCTTCAACCTAAAATAAATATGTTAACTACAATATATTTGTTTATTATATGTAGTATGTATAATTTTTTAGTTTTGTCTTGGGCAAATGGTAGACAAGTTGATACTGAAATCGTATCTGATAACTTGGTAGTACCTCGGTAACGTCATCCGTTAACAATGGCATGCTGCTATTAAAGGGTTTTTGGGTCATTCCTACTGCTTCATCTAAAGTTGGTAGTGTATAAGCATATGAAGAGGGGCTGTTCATATCTGAAGAACTTGTGGTTTCAGTCAGACGTAGCGTTAATTCCATTAAACCGGCAGATTGTTGGTGAGAAACAGTCTGCGATATATTTGGATCCGTAATTGTAATAGGGAGATCCACATTTTTAGGTACTTGATTCAGAATATCCGCTTGATCGTCTATTTTCTTACTATTTGTACTTGGTACCTCAAGAGGTGTCATTATGGGGGAGCTCAAAGTGAGGCTGGTTTCCAAAACATTGCCAACGTGCATTGGATACAGCGATGTACCACCTCCAGGACTTAATTGACTTTTTACTGAAGAATTCGGTAACGACTGATCTGTCTGTTGGAAGACATCAGTATCTGCTAGAGCAGCAGCTAAAATGTCCTGATTTGGTTTATGCGAGGAAAATACTGGATTTCCTGCGCCCTGGAGCGAAATCTTTATATGTTTAAACAATTTATGAGACCTTAGTATAAAACATACCTCTGGACTTCCTCCTAGTCCAACCATACTTTGCGCGTCGCTTGAATTCGTTTTTATGAAAATTTGCTGACCATCTGCCTGAATTATTACACTACCACCATCAGCATTTGCTAGTATATTTGCTAAATCTGTAGTACCATCCGAGAGAGACTCCAAAAATTTCTGAGTCGCTATAGGATCCCCAGTCACTATCAGTTGTTGGCCGCCTAACGGTGCATCTGTTTTAAATAAAAGTAAATATGTAATATACTACCATTTAAATAAAAACTTGCCTGATGATAATGCCGACGGATCTTCCCTATTAATTTCCGTGGGCAATTCCTGAACTTTTGTTTGTTCATCAGGTAGCATTTTGGGCGTGATACCTTGAATGATCTTCTTTGGCTCTGTTTTTAATCTATCCTCAGCTTGTACCTTTTTCTGGTTCACTGGCGTCTCAGTTTGCTTTACCGCCGCCATAATACCTTGACCTTGATCCACTTGGAGCACAACATTATTAATATCACCACCCACCCCAAGACTAGGATCTAGAGACATTAAGGCTTCATTGTTTAAAGGTGTAAGATTTCCAGTCTCATCTAATGTAACCAGCATGTAGGATTGAGGCTGCCCATCTACAGTTTCACTTGGCAAAGCTAAAAATCGCCAAATGACGCATAATGGAAGCACTTTCTTCTTTAATTACTTACCTAGTATTTGTCCTTCGGTAATAGTTGTTTGATTGCCTAGAGCATCCTGGATAACTAACTGATTTAGGGGACGATCTGGCTTCATATCTGTTTTAGCGAGTTTAGTATCAGATTGGTTAGCCACTGATACTTGCAATAACGCATCGGTCGACTTTTCGGTGACAGAAGAGGACTTTAAATTCAAATGAGAAGCTAATTTTGGCTGTGGAGAAATTGGAGCTAACGCTGGAACCGTATTTTCAGACGATTTTAATGTAGTCTTGCTTTTCATCAACACATCGGGTTTTTTAATAAATCTTCGTGGACCGGCAATTTTATTAGCGGGGATTTGCCTAAAAATTATCACATTTAGCGACCATTATATGTTATTTTGCTTCTGCAAAAACCTACCTATTTAAACTTATCACGTCTTGAGATTTGGTGCCTTGTTGCTGCCTCGAACGAGCTTTTATAGCTTCCAACTGTTCGGCTACCTGCCTGTCTAACTCTGCATCATCGGTACCCTGTATTCGCCTCACGGTTTGTCCCAACTGATTCTTAATCAAAATGGTTTTTTGTGGTTTTCCAGGTATCTTCGGACTCACTTTCTTAGTTTGTGTGGGAGCTTTAACATTTTTTGCTATAGGCATTAACAACCCACTTGTATTTGACACTACACTTGACGCTGAAGATATAATATCTTGAAAGGAAATATCATTAATAATGTGAAACATCTTATTTATGGAAAATTACTTTGTGTTACAAGGGTAGTTTTAGGAACAATACCGCTGGGACCCGCACTAGTGGATTCTAGTCTACTTTTGGGAATACCACCCTTAATAACAGTTTTTGTTACCTAAAATATACTATATGATAAAAATTTATCTCATGCAATTTGGACCAACTTCTCGATAGAGCCTGCTATATTAATGCAACAAGCAATAAATAAAAGTTGTACAAATAGTCTAAAATTAATTAACAAATTATAATAAAAGTTATAACATCATACCTTTGGTCCGCTCTGCGCTTGCATTATTAATTTCTGATGCTGAGGTGTAAGAACAACCCGATGTTGCTGTCCGTGCTGATTTGTGACAATCATAATTTTATTTCCAACAGGTTGGCTGGGTATTTCACTCGTTTGGGGCACTGGCTGTTGTTTTGATGGCGTTGGCGTTTGTTTCTTTATAACTGTTTTTAATGTTTTACCCTTCAAGAGATACATATATGTTTAAATCAAAATGATGTATATATTGTCTGCGTAAAAAATTAAATGATGTTTTTTGATCCATCCATGAAATGTTTATATAGTTATATCTATTTAAAGAAATTAGACAAGCATTGTTATTTGACAAATTTCAGATACAAAGATTCAGTGGTTTCCAGAAAATTACTTTGCATTCATAATACCATGAATTTAAGCGGAGATGGTGTACTTACAATTTTTGCCAAGTGATCAAATATTATAGATATCATCCAAATGAATATATAAGAATGAAGAAAACCTTCCACGAATTTATATAATCATATAGATTGCGTTGTAGATTTTCTGCTTAAACTTTTTAACTTAATAACTCATTAGTTTTGCTTCTACAGGTCTATAACTGATAAACAATATTCTGTGAAAAAACTATAGTTCAAGGAATAAAACAAAACATCATGCATGAAATTGTTTAGACCAGTCTAATGCGTAATATGTTAAAGTCATTTATTTTTTACCTGTATCTATTTTTGCAAATAAATAATTTATGTATTAAAAAAGCATATTAATTGATAAACGCCCAATAAAAAAAGCTGTTTCTTACTGCTGATAAAGTAGCTGACATGGACGATGGTACTAAGACGTATTTAGTAGGTTTTCCATCAAGAGTCGCTAACAAAGCAGCGCCTGGTTTGTTTATCTTTGTAGTAGGGGTTGCGTTACTTAAAATTCTAGGCTTCCCTTGTTTACCAATAACCGTTCCAGTTGTAGCCTGTGTCGTTTTGAACACAATCTGTAACATAAAATCAACACAAACTTATTTAACTTATTTATATAAAAATGCTAACCTTCTGAAGATGGTTCCAAGTCTTCTAGTTTAGTTTATTAGTTATGTAGGAAAGAGACATAACTAATATTTAATAGAATTATTATAGTCTTATGTTTTGGATGGACCTTTCTAGGTTAAACCCGAAAATTAAAGCAGAACAGCAGAATCTAATGTATGTCGGTGATGTTAAGTTCTAGCATAATATAATAACTACTATGGCTGATGATATGGTACCGGATAATGATATTGAAGAAACAGCAATACATTTGTAGGCGTCAATAACCAAAATTAACAGTTGGATCTGTTACTATAAATACTATGCAAGTGCCATATGCTACACCTGGATATTATATTTTAAAAAATCTGTCGGCTATTTGGAAGAAATTCTACCCTGTCAACAAAAAAATAAAATATTTATTATAAACAAATTGTTAAGCCCTATAGGCATACGGCATTTAGATATGGAGATGTATCAACAAAAGCAATTTGAACATAATCCTGCGGGATCATAACAAAATACTGGTGACACCATGGTTACTTAATAAAACAGATATAAATGATCTTCGTAGACTTTTAAAGGGCCGTTAGAAAGTTTGCCAATACTCATGAATAGAGACTTCTGCATCATATTGATGTCGAGGTAATCCAATTTCACGACAACGCAAATCTGTGAAGACGATCCAAGAGGATCAAACTTTTGAGCTAATGTAATATGGTATTAGTTGAAAGGCAGATCAATATATATATATATATATATATATATATATATATATATATATATATATATATATATATATATATATATATATATATATATATATATATATATATATATTATACACTTATCATCAATATATATACCACTTCTGGAAGGCTAACATTTATTACTATTTTGATATGATCATCATATAGAGTGTATAAATTTAATTAAACTTATTTTACCTGTTGCTTGGAAGACATAGTCGATACAGCCTTCTTGATAATTGCACCCGAAGCCTTTTCTGTCACTTTCTGCATTTCTTCAGACAATACCACTGGCATGTTTTGGATACTTTCTGGCGAAAGCAAGTCATCGGAAAGAACAATAGGCATAGAATTAATGTCGAAAACAATTTCGTCCGTTTGTAATGGTGTTGATTGAGTTGTGGTTGTGGTGGTAGTGGTTTGTGGTTGAATTATTTCGCCTAATAAAGCACAATTATCTCGTATTCAAACCTAAATAGAGTAAGTCACTACTAACCTTTAGACGTAATAATGGTTTGTTGTAGAATTTTTGCTTTGACGTTCGCCTTGTTAGTGGGTTGTTTCAATATATGGGTTTTATCAGGTGTAAGTGCTATAACTTCCTCTTCAACCGATTTCTTAGCTACTTTCGGTATAATAAAAGCAGTCTCCACATCTTCTATATCCTCGAAATGTCTCTTAATTCCTTGCGACTGATCTTTTGTAGAGACGGGTGGATTTGCTGGCCTAAATATCAATGTTCTCAACAAACACTAATCCAAACATGTCACAATAAATACCTTATTATTTGTTCTGATAAAATAATCGGTTTGCCTCCGGATGAACTTTTCGTTAATGGACCAGTTTTCGAGGTCTTAATAATTATCTTTCGCCCTGGCTTAGGTATGGGAGGTTTTGGTTTGTTTACAATTGCTTTGGTGATACCTTCATTCACTTTTAAATCGCTTTGAATAGTAATTTTCTGAAACAGAATATTCCGAATATAAAATAAAAAATATGTGGTGTTTATGGTGATTAGTCTTTACTGAACGACAGTGTCACAGGTAATAATGAACTTGCTCTAACCGTTGAAAAAGTTTATGATGTTAGATGATGAAAAGGTCGATAAAATCTCGCGACTTTACGGAACTAAATACTGGAAATAAAACAGTCTTATTTACTTAAGACTAGATACAAAAATATACTCGATAGTTAGATTCATTAGATTGCATTTGTAAATGGCTGCTGAAACGAAACTAAATCGAATCACTTTTGAAATGATTGATTATGAAGGCTGAAAAGTTCAGACTGAAAGATTACGTACGACAATAAAAATAATCCGTAGGAAAATAGATAATAAAGGATATCTAATAAGGAAAGGAACTTCAGGGACGACTTTTACCGAATGTCTCTGATGAAATATAAAACAGGGAAAAGAAACAGAATCAAATCAACAGTTGTACAACTGTCTTCAGTAAGTCATCACATGATATAAATATATATATATAAAATAAAAAATATACCTTCGATGAATCTGTTGACATCGACAACCTTTCCAGAAGTTTGGGAGAATCCAACAGTACACTGTCACTCTGTATTTTGTTAGACAATACAATTTGTGAAGGAATGGCATCTTCAAAATCGAACATATCGGTTACAGGAGTTTTTTTGTCAAAACCATCGAAAGGGGACTTATATTTGCTATCCGACTCGCTGGAATCGGAATTACCCTCAAGTATATCTAATAGTTCAGATTTATAGGATCTGTTAGACTGCGAAACTATCGGACGTGTTTCTGTCGATATTTTCGCGATACTCTCAGGTGTTTTCGGGATCTTTTTTTCCTTCGGGCATTTAGTATTGTTATCGAAACTGACATCGGCAAAATCCATCGAGAATGCTCCTAAGGTCATCGGTTTTTTCTCGCTAATAACTTTGTCCGGTGTAATTTCAACTTGAGAGTCAGCCAAATCTTTTTCTGACATCACCGTGAGAGTGCCTTCTATGGGGACCAATTCGGATTCTGGAAGAAATGGGATATCGCCTGGAATTGTTGGATCTAAAATGCCGTGCATTTCCGGTGTGTTTAACGCATCACTTTCCACCTTGTCGGGCGAATCTATAGATTTATCTTTATTTACTTCTTCACTTCCAGGTTCATTCTGCATTTCACTGGATTCCAACAATAGGGCTTTACTATCTTCTTTTTCTTCTACTGTGACATGTTTTTCATTATTTTCTTGAACCTCCACACTAGTACTTAGTGGTTTAATTTCTGTTTCTTGTTTAAATTCGCCTGATAAATTAGAATCTGTATTGTTTGTTATTCCTATTACATTCAAAATTTCATTAGTCGTTAATGAACTTTCAATAAGCGGTTTTTGTTCAATCTCAAAGTCAATATCAGGAGAATTCTCTGATGCATTATAACTATCAGATTTGTCTATAGCTTCAATTGGACCAGCCTTCTGTTCAGATTCATTAACATCCACGGATTTTTCTAACCCCTCGTCATTTTTATCGCCACTTCTATCACACTGTTCATTAGGTAGCTCTGCAGTACTGCTTAAAAGATCCGAAGCATGAGACTGTTGAATAGACTCGACGCTCTGATCTACTTTAATTTCCTCCTTTAATTTAATGTTATCCCTGGTTTGCTTTGTTTCAAGTTCCTGCTCATAATCTTCCTTTTGAAACAAAAAGTTTTTCTTCTTAGCTAATGGAGACATTAAAGGCATATCATGGCTTTTCTCTAGAGCTTGGCTGCTTTCGAATAGTTTTTGCATTTTTTTCTTTGGGGGCTGAGGAATTTCTTCAGATTTAGATATGTCTGATGTTATTTGGTCATTCAGAGAGTCGATTTTTTTCTTTTTAGGGGGCACACATTTAAGATGGTCACTGGAATCAGGCTGTTCCAGGTGGGATGAGTCTTGAACAACGGAATTGTCTGATGATTTATTTTCCAGCCCCGCGTTAGTATTATCTTTTTGAGAATCAATGAATTGCGAGATATCATTTGCCCTTTTTGATTTTTTTAATGGTAAAATAAGTTCGGATTCCTCAAAGTTCTTGTCTTCGCACCTTTTGTCTTTTTCCAAAGGTCCAGAAATTGTATGTAACTGTCTATCTGTGGAAATATGTTCATCCTTTTCTGAGCAACTGTTTTTTCGTTCATTTAATTCGTCTGCAAATTGTTTTTCATTATCAGGTTCTTTATCTTCCGCATTATTTGTATCACAGGCTGTAGTAACATTTTCACTTTCCTCAACAATACCATCAACTTTATCTTCATTTTTATCTACTGGTTCAGATGTATTATACTTTTCAATACTATCAGAATCAATTTCAGTCGTTTTTAGAAGTTCCTCAGCTTCTGTCACTTGTTTTGGCGTTTCCATTTCTGTATGAATTATACATAACTCCTTTTGATTTGATAATACATCTGTTGGCATATTTTCAACATTACTTAATTTTTCATGTAATTCTACTGTACTATATTCACAACTTGTTTCTACATTTACTTCATTTTCTACATTTAAAGTATCCAAAACAGTAGCAGCAGTTTCACATAAATCTTCTTGATGGCATTGATGCATATGTTGTTCAATATTTTTATTAGCCTCTTCTGCAATATTATTAACTTTATTTTCAGAATTTTCGAGTTCTCTTGATATGTCATCTTCTAAAACATCACCAACTGAAACGCTACTTGTATTCATACTTTCTTCTTTTATTTCTAGAACTTCAGCTTCTTGATCTATAGTTTTGTCTTGTTCTTTATCATGGAGGAATTGTGTTTGAATGACAGATTCGTTTGGTGATTCAATTACCGCCATTTGAACTTGTAGCTCTGAGGATATAGTTTCTGGTTCAGTATGTTCCTGATTTACAACATGCACAGATGCTTCATCGTCATTCGATTCTTTTATAATTTCATTTTTTTCCGTTTCAGAATTTTCTTCAATAGTGTTATTTATTTGACCATCTTTAGACTCAGTATTTAAATGAAGAATCTTTTCACTAACATCCTCGGTAATAGTAGTTTCAGAATTATTTTCTACACTATTTTCAACAATGGGACACTCATCATCTTCAATGGGTGAATTTTCTTCTATAGCAGATTCGAAAACACTTTGATCTACGCTTTTTGGCAGACATTTATTGATAGGTTTAATAATAGTTGTTTTATTGTTAGATGGAGACTGTCTTTTATATTGTCGGCTTGGCGATATGCTTTTTTCTGAATTTGTTTCTGTTCCTTCCGTTTCAAGAATATCGCTGTCGATACGACGATTAATATGGATATGTTCGCCTTTAGAAGGTCTTTTGTGTCTCCCTCTCTTGGCTTTTGTATTAGTATTCTTATACTCGGTTGATTCGAGAATTTCATCCGATTTAGCCATTCCACTTTTGCCTGCATCGGGAGATTCACAAGACTCCGCTTCATTACTGTCAGATTTATTGGTATCAACTGTTAATATGGCTGACATTGACAATATCCTATTCACGATATTTTCCTCTATCGACGGTTTAGTTTCTGATTTCTGTTCAATATCACTACTACCGGACCCGGTGACGCATGCTACTGTAGTATTGTCCACTAATTTAGACGAAACATCTTCAGGAATCGATGTCTTTACTTCAGAATTGTTGCTGAATACATTAATTTCAGTTTCTAACTCTGTGTTTTCTACTTTTTCCTTGGAGAGTGCAAATACTTCTACATTTGGTTCTTTATTATTTTTTTCAATTTGTACCAAATCGGATTTCGAGTGCTTTCTTCGTCGGCGGCTCTTATAGCTTGTAGACCGTTTGTGCTCACTAGATTCTTCATTAAGTTCTCCTTGTTTTGCCACAGACACATTAGTTTCATTATCTGAAGATACACTTGTTGATTGTTTACTTGATTTGCTAGCATCAACCGCATTCTCTTTTTCCTCTTTGTTTTCAGCTTGAATCTCGTCCATAGCAATGGTCGATTTTTCCTCCAAATCCAACGGGTTTTTAGATTTAACGGCTGCAGTTTGACTCTTCTTTCTTCTTCCTTTAGTTGAGGGCAAGTCGTTTCTTTTATGTATCATCTCTTCGAAATTTTGAAAAGATAATTCGGCAGTGACAGGACCCTCGAACGACTTTACTTTTTCCACGTTTGGTGAAGGATCGCTATTACCTTCTACTAACTCACTGGAATCGCTTTTACTGGCCGCCTCTTCATTCTCTACAACTCCCACTACAATTTCTGGTTTGCTGTGGCGTTTTTTGTTTTTACTTCTTCTGCCTTTTCCTTCATGTTTTTCGATATGATCTTGAATAGATTTGTCAACTTTTTCATTTCTTTTTTTCTCTACAAGTTTATTATCAGTCGCTTCAATATTATCAGACTTTGGTACATCTGTTTCAGTGCTATTTCTCTTTTCTGGTAATATACTTTTCTGTTTACCCTTTTTGGTTTTATGAATATTGATTTTTTTAAACTCAGTACTATCCGATATCGGTTTAGTGTTCTCTTCAGGTTCTTGACTAATTAAACCCGCATCATCACTCTGAATCATGTATGCAGCTTCGTGTTTCTTTTTCGGTCTCCCTCTACGACTTGCTACTATTTCTGTATTTTCTTCACTTGGTATGAAGCTTTGACCACCACCAACACGCCCCAAATCTTCTTGAACGGGAAATCGCTGAGACTTCCTCCCCGCATGTTTCTTGGTACCAGTTGACTTTTTTGTCTCAACTTGGACATCCGGCTCTTGTTCATTTGGTATTTTATTGTCAATTTCAAGGTTAACGCTATCTTCAATCGCCTTTTTACTTGAAATAGTAGCATTTGCAATTTTTACAGCTTCTGTAATTTCATTTTCATTACTTTTTTCCCATTCTTTTGAAATGCTACATGAACCTTCATGCATTTCATCGCTTCTCTTAGCTGTATCAGTAATCTATAAGAAAAATACATTAAAACTGGTTTTGTTAAATTAGAGTTAGATAAAAAATAGATTTAAAATGTTGTATTAACTATAGCGAAACTTTCTCTATTAAGATATTATTTTATCTATATTTTATTATTTATTTAATATTTATTCACATTAATTCTAGAGTTAAAAAGGCTTTAAAGTAAACATCCAAAGTTTAGCAAAAGAACATGTGTTTTATTTCAACCAGTATTCGGTTTTTCAACCAAAAGTTCTTAGCAATTGCAAAATAGAAAATGTTGTAACATCAACAAGTAATAATCACCTTATCATTAACATCAGATTGTTGTTTTAACTCCCGCTCTTGAAATCCAGTTTCAAAATCCTCAAATGACGTTATACATTTTCGTTTGGAGGTACCGCCTTCAGAGGCGGTACCTCCTTTGTCAGGGTATTTGATTGTCGTGGCATCATGAAAATTTTGCTCCGGTTTCAATGTTTGAGTGATATCATCCAATTTGGGTACTGAGGTTTCTTCCATTAACTCATTGAATGCTTTGTCAATAGTCTCATCCCCTTCATTTGGTGTGACGTTAATATCGATTGGCTGATTAGTTGATTTCTCATTAACTTGAAGTAAGTCTCCTGCTTCATCTAAAAACAAAATCACTATAGTAAAAATTAATTAAAACATTTAGATATGAAAAAAGCATACCAGAGATTTTTTTTTCTGATTCTTCCTCTATTAATTCTGAAATATTTGTCTTGGGTTTTTCAGGTAAAACTCTGGGTATTTTTCTTCCTATGGAAGAAGGTAGCATAATTTCATCTTCATCTTCTTCTTCAAAATCAAAACAATTTTTTATATCTTCCTGGGTATTTTTATTAACTGGAGATGCTATAGAGTTATCAGCATTTTTAGAATTTTCCTTGGAGTCACTTTCTACCACTGATTCTAAATTATAATAAAAAAATCACTTATTCATAGATTTTTTTTTTAAAAGAACCTCACCTCCCTTATTTTCTGATTTATTGTTCTGAAGTTCTTCATCTGTTTCACACCAGTCTTCCAAGTGACTGTAGGAGTTTTGTTTTTTTGATTTAGGTCCCTTCTTCTTCTTTTGCCTTGGTCTTGAAGATTTTATCATTTCAGATTCCGATTCTGAATCAGTCAGTATTACATTCTTTGATTTCATTGATTTTCGCTTTGCTGATGAGGTCACATTAGCTATTTACAAGAAATATGTATTATTAAGAAATTAGCCTAAATAAAAAAGTAAAATGTATACCTTTCAAATGTGTTTTAGCATGTAATATCATCACTTCAAGTCTTTTTGTTATAAAAGAACAAAATCTGCAATTTAAATCTTTTGTAGGCTCTCGATTTAGTTTCTTGATTTCCTCTTCATCACTATCACATAATATATATTTTCCAGGATATTGCAGACGAATATATGCCTTATAATCATCTTTGCCAACAAACCGCCTGTGAGTTATCAATGGTTGTGAGGCATCCTTACCTGTGATTTCTAAAATTGCATATATAAAAAAAAATATATTAAATAGACTCTTCAAATTTACTTTTAGTAGAGGATAATTTTGGCTTTTTCGCAAGGGAAGAACCAAATATTTCATCATAATTAATTTTTTTGACAGGTAAAAATTCTGGTAAACTTAAGATGTTTGGATTGCCATTTGTTCTTTCTTCTGCTGTGCCAATATCAGTTGGAAATTTGGACATATGACTGCTTTTGGACCGAAAACCAACTATAAATTACAATATTATTTATTTATAACAATAATTAAGATAAATTCTCACCCATTCCCTTTTTAATAAAATCATTTTTCTTTTCACAATTATATGGATAAATATGGGCCCAATTCTTTACATATTCACTAAAAGGTAAAATCATAAAAAAAGGAATTTGTTAAAAATGAATAAAAATCAACTTACTATGAATCTTCATCAAAAAACTTTACAATAACTAAAGGAGCTTTCCTAAATTGGGAGAGCAACTCTTGGGGTACATCTTCAATATTTTTAACCTCACCGGGCCACCAACACCCGCTCAGTTTGACCCAAACAATATCACCCCTGTTGTAAACAGGAGCATTATCAATTGCATCAGTATCATCATACATAGCGTTTAGAATAGTTATATGAATGTTTTGAGAACTTTTATAAAATATATTTGCTGTCAAGAAATAAACTGTAAATATTTATTTGACATCTATAGCTTAAAATCAGGTTGTCTTACAATATCCGATTTTTCCGCCTAAAGCGTTACGTGCGATAATACATCATGCACTAATTTTATTGAAGAACACTACAAGATAACAAATTGTTCTGTATGAAACTTCATAAAAATTCTCACGTCACCAAAAATTATATCTGTTTATATTTTTGTGAAAATGCGTAACAATGATAACTTGTCATGGAGGTTCATTATTCTCCCATGATGCCTTGTAAGTTGGCGTCGCCACACTGCCAACCTAATTTTGTTTAAACAATTGCAATTTAAAAATTAAATCTCAAAGTTAAAACAATGTAGTCTTAAACCTTTAAATACTTGATATTAACAGCATTTTAATTGTACATTATATATACACTTATATTACTAGATAGTAATTCTTGATGGCAACAGTGCTTTGACATTTTTTTTCTTATGGTAGGTTCATAAATTTTACCCGAATTGCTCGAAAGAATTTCAAATTGTTTTGTAGAGTACGGCATAATTAAAAAAACTATGACATATTTTAGACATCAAGATTACCTTGTAGAATTCGGTTAAATAATTGTTAGTCTTTAGCACTTTAATAAATATTTGTAAAAAATTGGCAGCATTCATCATTTCTTTCGCTTGATTAAACGTTGTGTTGTGGACCTAGCATTACAATTTTATTCATATTTAATTCTTCTTCCCTTTAAAATCCAGGCTGCATATAATTTTAGGCATATTTGTGATTTATTTATATTATAGGGATAGGGACAGGGGTGTTGGCCTCCCAGAGAAATATCGATATTTCGATATATGATAGATCTTTAAAATTAAGTATTAAAATTCACCAAACCTTTAACATTAAAAACCAATTTTAAAGGTTTATTAAAAATTACATTTAAATCATTTTAAAATATCAGCTAAAAGAAATATCGGCTGAAAAAATTGATATATTTTTCAGAAAGTATCGATATATCGATATTATTTCCGCATCCGTAGATCGGCGATCGATCATCAAATAAAATATCGATATTTAGTTATTTTAAAAAATACCGATATATCGTTTACTTTATTTTTTTAAAAATATCGATATTTTTAATAAACTCTTACAATTAAATACTAAAATGTACTAATCATTTAAAACTAAATAACAAAGTACACTAAATATTGAAAATTAAGTATAAATGTAAAAGGTTTATTAAAAATAATTAAACAGTTTTTTATAATGTTTGATAAATATATTTATTTTTTTCGATAAAATAATGAAAAACATCGGCTTACAAAAATATTGATATTTAAAAAAAATCGATATAACATTATTCCGATATTTTTTAGGCATCCCTATCATATTATATTATTTTATTATTTAGTATATTTAGTATTTATATTTAATGATTGATGTGTTATCATTTAGTTGTGCACATAAAGCTTTTCTTGTAGTCTATTTGGTGGTGCTTATATATCAAAAGTCAAATAAATCCGGGTTGTTAATATTCTTATGGTATTTATCTATGGAACTGTCATTTACAATAGGGTATTAAAATATTTACATTTTGTGAAACGACGATTAACCGAAAAAAGTTATTATGAATATAATATGAGCTAGCTCAGTTGTTCAGTGCTAGTTAAAATGTATAGTTCATGTATGAATATGTGGATAATTTTGTTGTGTTGCTTTATACATTTTCAAAAACCCAGTTTAGTACTATCTGATCCGATTATAACTGAATCGGGACAAATGTACTCGGCCATAGTTGAAAAATGTCCTGCGGTGAAAAATACAACAATAAAAGGCAATCCATTATTTACAAAGGACTGTAAAAAGTGGAAGCTTTCAGTGAATGATGGAAGTGAAGACTATAAAAAATGTATGCTGTTTTATGACAGCTTAATTTTTTTTTGTACAAAACTTGGTAATGAATTGACTCAAAGGTATGGAGATCTTTTTACACTAAATTTAAAAAAATACAAAGTTGACTTAATATGTAATGAATTTCCTAATGAAAAATTGCTAAGGGAAAAGTACAATGTAACTGATTTTACTCAGTGCATTCGATTATGTTTTAATGACGGTGTATTTGACGACAGGTGTAAATATGCACATTATTACCTAAAATTTAACACTACTAAATTAAAAGCCGATAGAAAAGGAGTACTGGAAACATATTTAAATAATTCTGTCGTTAAGACTCCTCAGGAAGTATCTGATTCTAAATCAGACACAAATGATGGAAAAGCAAGAACTGAAACTGCAGCAGGATCCCCTACTATAGAGTCTAATTTGCCAATTAACTTGTCTGAACAAAAAGCTAATACTATTCCAGAAAAGGGTAGTCCTGAAAAATCAGGTCAAGATAATAAAAAAGTTGATGTAGCCCAAACTGGTCAAGATAAAAAAGATGATGCGGAAATAAATAAAAATAACATAGAAGATATTGACAATTTAGAAGATAATGCACCAAATCCATTAGGTGTAGATAAATCGGCTGATATGGAAGGGGAATTTGAACCAGATGATGAAGACAGTCTCAATGAACAAGAACATGTTGAAAACAACGGTATGTATATGAAGATTAATTAATTCATTGTTTTGGACTAATACAAAGCAAATATTGAATTAAAATTTATAGAATTCCTTGAATTGTGGTAATACCTGTTTCATTATAATTTCTTATATATGTATTGTTCTTTCAAATGTCATATTAAATTATAATTTTCAGCAATATATTAGTAACTTAAATTTTTTTTTTTTTTTGAAGCTGAATTAAATGTCCAAACAAACAAAGCCAAACCCAATACTGTAGAAGATGAGTCTGTGAACAATTTTAACACTACTGAAGATGAAATGGATGGAGATTCTTATTTCTTTTCATACTTTACTGTATTAATGTGCTTATGTATTGTGGGTTATGTTGGATACCACAATAGACAGAAGGTAAGTTATGTTAGCATAAGAGAATTATATATAACATTTCAAAAATATTTAGATATTGGCGTTAATTTTGGAAGGGAAAAGAGGAAGAAGATCCAGTAGGGGCAGAAGGCCAAATTCTATAAATTATCACAAACTAGATAGCAATTTGGAGGAGGCAATTTCTTCATCTTGTCCAAAAGGATCCACTAATGTTATTTATTAATTTTTAAAAAGTTATGGTGTCTTTATATAATTGCTAATGGGGTCATATATTTTCCAGTAACCCAGATCATTAGAAGCAGTATAATTCTCATTTATAATTTTGTTCTGAATTAAATTATTGTAAAAAATGTACATAAATAAAAAGTAATTAGTTCCTTTAATTAAGTTGGTTGGTTCTTTATATAATTGCTAATGGGGTTATATATTTTCCAGTAAACCTGATCATTAGAAGCAGTATTATTCTCATTTATAATTATGTTCTGAATTAAATTATTGTAAAAAATTTACATAAATAAAAAGTAATTAGTTCCTTTAATTAAATTGGTTCTTCAGGTCTGTTAGGTTTATTTTGTACCTATTTCATTATATCAAAATAATGATAGGTTTCATTAATTCACCATTTTGGTTATTTTGAAATAAACATTCTTACAGTAAAAATGTATTTAATACATCGTAAAATATTTAAATTACTGTAACATCTTTCAAGAGCATTTGAATTTTTTGGTCAGGTGGTCACGGAGTAGAGGTACAGTGCCCATGTTAAACTGTAAGTCTAGTCCAGATAAACCCCCTAGTTGGTATAAGGAGACTTCAAAATATATTTAAAATAAAACAGGAATATATGTATAGATAAAATTTTTAAAATTATAGATAAAAATTGTATAAAAACAATATTGTTACGGATACCTGGTCGAGGAGACCCCAAGAATAAGCCAATTTGACTCGTTTTGTGGAGACTGCCTATGGGCCACCCACTAAACCCTACTCTATCAGCTGATCCAATGACCCTAACTGATACTTCTTACTGTTAGTAAGGAGGGTGCCCGTAACTGGTAACACCAAGCAGCTTGCGGTACATGAGTTAATCGCTCGCCGGAGAAGGTCGAGACAATTTGGCGTTAGAGCACAACGGGGTAGTGTCGGCTGTGATGGAAAAGGCCACGAAGAGCCGAATGAGTTATTGGCCTAAAATATCGGCCAGCTCAGTTATACATCTATTGTCCGAGAGACGAAGAGTGGAGAAATATCTCGAGTAGAATTTTGTTTTGAAAGACTTGAAGACGTTTCACCTGGTTAGGTGAGACGTATTTTAGTTAGACACTGGAGCCGTATAGAACGACTGATCGAACCAGCAGATATTTTATTGAGAGAGGAAGCCTGCGGGCCCGGTTGATGAGCGGGAACAGCAAATTAACAATACCTTGACCTTTCTGGAGGGACTTTTAAATCTGGGAGTTCCACCTAAACTTGCGGTCGAAGACAAGACCGATATAGGTGGCCTATTCTGACCATGGGATTTCGGCGGTCTTGATTTTAAGACGCGAAATTCTCGGTGCAACGCTTCTTGTGGAAGAAGATGGCCTGAGTTTTCTGTGGGTTGACCTGCAACCTCCAGAAATGAAACTACTGAGCTGTCTCATCGAGTTGTTTTTGGAGCCTTCTTTAGATGTGCGGTGCTACTCTTGAAAAAGCAAAGTAAGCAGTGTCGTCTGCGTAAAAACTGTCTCAACTTGTGACCTCCTAAGGACATCTGAAAGAAAAATATTAAATAAAGCGGATGCCAGGGAGGAGCCTTGTGGAATTCCTGCGTCGATGGTTTTCCGGCTAGAGAGAATATCTTTTATCTTCACCTGGAGCGATCGTCATGAGAGAAATGATTTGATAAGAGCTGTTAGGTCATCAGGTAGACCTAATCGGATGCATTTCGCCACTAAGCCTTCGTGCCAAACCTTGTCAAAGGCTTTGGTTAGATCCAAGAAGACCGCTCCAAGTCTTTCACGTCGGTTAAAAGCAGAGTTGATTTTTGCGGCCAGCCGATGGGCCTGATAAACGGCTGATTGTTTGATATTATTTGTCTTCGTAAAATCATTAAGGACATAAAGAATTGTTCTTTCAGCAAGCTTGGAAATGGAACTTAGCAGGCTGATAGGTCTGTAGTTAGAAAATGATGACTTAGCTCTTTTTTGTGGATAACTGCGATGAATGCATGTTTCCATGTGGATGGGAAGTGTTGTAGCCTCAGAATGGTGTTGATGATATGTTAGTTCGGCGAGCGGCTCGTAGGGAAGTTTTTTGATTAGGGTTATTGAAATCCGGGGCCTTCTTGTTCCAAATCTTCCGTTGGTGAGCGTTGAAGTCTCCACCGATCACTTTTGAGGTTTGGACGTCGAAGACTGCTTTGAAGGCAGACGAGTCATACGTTGAGCATTTCCTGTACAAGGAGGTGAACACGATTGGACGATCCTAAGTTTCCACCTGGATAGACGTGGATTCGATGGTTGGTGACGATACATTTGAAGGAAGAATGTTGTGTTTGATTCCTTTCTTGACTAGGATAGCAGTTTCGCTACCGCGGGCAGCGACACGGTCATTCCTGTAAACCGCGTAGTTTAGAAGGGAAAAACGATGAGAGGGTTTTAGGAGAGTCCCTTGGATAAGTGCTATATCGATGTTTGAAGACGAAAGAACGAATTTGTGATGACAGTTAAAATAAATAAATCGGAATCAAGAATGCAAATAAAATTAAGTTTTTTGAAATTTTGACACAACATTGCATTATATATTTATATATTTTTTTTTCATAAATCTGGATTTCATTATATATAATATTTATATATCTACAATCAGATATTTTTGTTTTATTGGTAGCCTTTAATATACCAAATTTCTTTTAATTATTTCTATTTCATTGTGCAAAATATATATTAAAAACAACATATTCTTTATAAAACCTAAAAACTCATTTACATAACTTAAATGAACAGAATACAAAAATAGCAACAAAATTAAATACATATTTGACTGAAAAATATTTTTTATTTTAACATAAACAATTCAATCACAGTTTCAATCCCCTTAGTTAATATTCTTGATACTCAATAATCTATGCTTCCCCATATAAGTAGTTCTTTTCTAATTCAGGTATTCTACATTGTGTACCCCAATATTATAATATGGATTGTATACCCATTGACCATACTAAGTAGCTATCGTTAGAGATAGTAACAAATGGTTGACCATTATAAGTATTAGAGCTGCTTACTAACTCACCAAAAGAGAGCTTGGTATTATCTGAAAAAAATGTATTATAACAGTAGGAGCAATTCACATTTTAATCACATTATTTATATAACATACATAATTAGCAATTATTCACAATAACGGACCGAGTGAACGAAAATTATTGTTCCTTTTATTTATAGAATAAATTAATATTTGTGATATGTAGTTCAAGTGCAATGAATAAAATTCTTTTTAAACCTTTGTTGGTCGTTGTCACGTAGGCCTGTAAAATCAGTTACATGTAGAAATGGGAATATTTTGACACTGCAATGTAAATATTGCATAATTGGTAACTCGATAAATGTGCTGCCGACAATAGATTAATTATGCTTTATAACGGAAGTTTAGAAAGTAACATTGAATTATATAATTATTGTTTAAAAAAATGATGGTGTTTAAACTTCGAAAACAATATTTTATTTTTGTTTGTCTTGGACTTATCTGTTACTGGTTGTTAATGTGGTAATTAGATGTTGATTTTAATTCAAATAGTTTTGTTATTTTAAGCAAAATATAAGGAATGAATTGTTAGATAAAACAACTGAATGCTGTTTTGGCTACGTCTTTTTGGTAAAATTACATTACAATTAAAACTTACTTAAGTTCCATTTTAAGCCAGTTGTAGTGGCTTTACAACTCGATCCTATAGGTATCAAAGCGCACCATTCTTGATCCCTTCGCAGATTCTCGGGTATAATAATTTTATGACTTCCCGGTTTAAGTAACCATGTTATTGAATTTGATGCTATGTGATAAATTTTTTTCTCTCCGAGAAAAGAAGGTGCTTTGAATAGGGTGTTTATATTAGCTAATATTTGATCAAATCTCCCTGATGTATCTGCCAGCACAAATATTGTATTTATCTGAAATAATTTATTGTGTTTTATTTTGATCTTAGTCTTAGTAAAAAATTAACAGTTAAACTCATATATTTAATATAGGCCAATTTTTCATCACATAATCTACAATATAGATATTTTTAAATAATTAGTAAGAATGATGTAATATTTCATGCATTAAGATATTTAAAATATTATTTTAAAAAGTTTAGAATTGTACAAATGCAATTATCATGATGTTTATGGTTATAATTATTAAATAAAACAATGTAAATTACCTTGATAGAATGCATGTCACAATGTTTTTTTAATTCTCTTAGACTTTTAGTATAGTCAGTTTCGTTCTGATCTGGTGTTTTAATAACCTTAGAACCTTTTTCTTGAAAGTAAACTAAAACATTATCAGGTAAAGAATCCATGTCACCTGTAATTAGATCAGGTGCTGCTATATCTCTGTCTTCAAAATTGTGGGCATTTATCCATTTAAGCCACCTTTTGGTTCCACCATCAACTGTGATTCTTAAATTTGCTTCATAATAATACAATATTTACATTTTCTTATTAATATTAATGATGATAATGTATATGTTACCTTTTCTCCATAAGTTAAGCAATTTTTTGGGATCTACATTAAGATCTATTCGACAATTAAGTACAATTAAAGCATAGTTTTGTTCACAATTATTTACCAATATATCATCACATGGAGACCATATCTCAATTTCTTCACATATGTGATTCATTTCAAAACCTACAAATAAAAGTAAATTAAGTTTCCATATTTTTCTAATTGAATTCCAAACTGTTATTGATTTATAAAAATATACAACAATTGTGTGTCTTTCATTTTTAAATAGTGATTTATAATGTAAATAATATAAAGCGCGAACTTACACGTGAGAATTATCCAAAAACTGCGTAATATTTCTGATAAGAAATAACATTAAATTTGTAGCAAAAATTATTAAAAGAATATTGGATATATTTCTTATAGCTCAATTAAACTTTTCAATATGAAAAAATACTTGTGTGATAAGAAGCGAATCATTTTTATAATCATTTAAAATACTTAATTGTTTTTCTTAAACATAACATTACATTTGGTTTATAAAAACAAAAATGTAGGGTTATATTACAATTCTCGCTAATTAACCTATGATTACATGGTTGTTCCAAAGTATTATTATTTAAATTATAAAATTAAATATAGCTTAAAAAATTCAATTTTATAATAAATAAATAAAGTAAGTTGTTTATTTTAAATGAGTTTTTATGGCTTTTGTTAGAATATTTGAATGAAAGCTACTGTTCAATGTATTTAATAGAAACCCTCTTACATGCCTCTTACCAGTTAAATGTAATTTAGATAAAGAAGACGCACAAACAATACCGATGTTAGATTTATTTTGTGTTCTAATCTGCGGTGGTTAAATAATAATAAAACCTAAATCAGAGCATTCCATTATTACATTACATAGTTGACATAGTTTTTTTATCAAAACTTTATTATGACCGAGTTTTAAATGATGAAACTATATATTTCTTTAATAATTTATTTATTTGGAATAAAATTTTTATTTTGGATTATATATACGTATATATATAATCGCTCTGCACTCTCAGTCCAATCATTTTGCTGATAATATGATCTCTGAATAACACTTCTTTTATTTTACATTAAATTATTTAATCAGATTGGAAAATTAGTATCTTGGCATACCTCGAATTGCGTGCGTTTTTCTTTTGGCATGCGACTAAAACGCAACGTCAAAACAATTAATGTTGTTTGCAGCGCTCATTATTTTTTTGGTTCAAAGTGGTCATGATTTAAAACTATGAGTATTCAGATTTGTCTTCGGGGGTGAAGTATGATCAACCAAAGTACACTTAACATTATTGTAGCATATTTATATGTTAGTCACTGAGAGTAGCAGACCAAACACTATAGAATGCATAAAAGTAATCTTTCTCGTGGACATTTTCCGATAAATATCGTCAAATTGCATGGCCCAATATTTCTCATTTTTGAATCAAGCCATGATTCCATAGAAAAAAAATGATGTCATTCTGGTCATCCAAAGTCAAATTTTGAGGTTATATTTTTTGACGTTTTAATAGTGACACAAAAACCGACACGTACCACTTTTTGTTTATTTCGCTTAAGTGGCGATCATTTCAATTAAATAATAGAGTAGATTGTAGGCATAGTGTTTTTTATTTATTATTTTAATCATTGTCTGTGGACAACATAAATCGAAAATGACAACTGTGGAACAACCGTGTTATACATTAATTAACGTGTCTTCAGATTCAGAGCCCTACAATGAGATGCATCTCAAGCAGGATCTGGGTAAGTTATAAACATTGCTGAATGGAATGTAATTAATTAAAAACGTAAATTTTTTATACAGAGAAAGGCGACGTAGGCCAAAAAGTGGAGGCTCTTAAAAAAATTATTCGAATGATTTTAGCAGGTGAAAGACTTCCACCTGGTTTTCTTATGATGATAATTAGATATGTACTTCCTCTGCAAGATCATGCGGCTAAGAAGCTTTTATTGATTTTCTGGGAAATTGTACCCAAAACAACCCCTGATGGTAAACTCTTGCAAGAGATGATTTTAGTTTGTGATGCTTACAGGAAAGATTTACAACATCCAAATGAATTTTTACGTGGAGCCACTTTAAGATTCTTATGTAAATTGAAAGAACCTGAACTTCTTGAACCTTTGATGCCATCCATTAGGTTTGTCGAATAAGTAGTTTTAATACTCTAATCTAGCCCTAAATGTTATTTTTAGGACATGTCTGGAACACAGACATAGTTATGTGCGCAGGAATGCAGTTCTTGCTATTTTTACTATATATAGAAATTTTGAATTTCTTATTCCTGATGCTCCAGAGCTTATTTCAACCTACTTAGATGGAGAACAGGATATGTCATGTAAACGTAATGCATTCCTTATGCTATTACATGCTGATCAAGATCGTGCATTGTCATATTTAAGTTCCTGTTTGGATCAAGTAACTTCTTTTGGAGACATTCTGCAGTTGGTAATTGTTGAATTAATTTATAAAGTGTGCCATTCAAATCCGTCAGAGAGATCGAGGTTTATACGTTGTATATATAATCTGCTGAATTCAAGCAGTGCTGCAGTTAGATATGAAGCTGCAGGTACTCTGGTCACACTCTCAAGTGCACCAACAGCTATAAGAGCTGCAGCATCCTGTTATATTGATTTAATTGTGAAAGAAAGTGATAATAATGTGAAGTTAATTGTTTTGGATAAACTTGTTAGCCTTGGTGAACATCCAAATTATAATAGAGTGCTTCAGGTAAAGATTTAAAAGCGTTAAATTGTTTGATATTCATTCGTAGCACATTTTAGGACTTAGTTATGGATATTTTAAGGGTTTTGTCTAGTCCTGATCTAGAAGTTAGACGTAAAACATTAAATCTGGCAATGGAATTGATAAATTCTCGGAACATTGAGGAAATGGTATTGTTTTTGAAAAAGGAAGTGTCAAAAACCCTAGGTAAATAACGATATTTATCTTAAATTGAATAGGTTACATATAATTAGTATTACTTTGATTTATTGAAGTTATTAATGATTCATTAACATTATAATCTTTAAATATGTATTTACAAAAATATTAAAGCTAAAGCTCCATAAAGTGTTAAAATACTGGATTGGTGTCATCCAAAACATAGTTCTTCTGTGTGATTCTATCTGTATATAAGTGCAGGCTTTCATGACAGAGGTTACCTAATCCTTGGATATATTTTTATTGTTTTTTTTTACGTTCATAACATAGATTCTGAACATGAAGATACTGGAAAATACAGACAGTTATTAGTGAGAACGCTGCATTCTTGCTGTATTAAATTCCCAGATGTAGCAGGAGCTGTTATTCCAGTTCTAATCGAATTTTTATCTGATAATAATGAATTAGCTGCTGGAGATGTATTAGTTTTTGTTAGAGAGGCAATACAAAAGTTTGAAAATTTAAGACCACTTATTATTGAGGTAAATAATTGCTCTTCATATTTTGTTAGTTGATGTTACATATTTTTTCCCTTATAGAAGCTTCTTGAGTCTTTCAAAGATATTAAATCAGTCAAAGTATACAGAGCTGCTTTATGGATTCTGGGAGAATATGCGATAACGGTTGATGATATTGAGTCTGTTACTAAAGAGGTAAGGATATTGTGGAAGGAGAAAAATCCTTGTTAAACTAAAATATAACATAGATAAAGCTTACTCTGGGTGAAGGCTCGCTAGTGGCAGCTGAAAATCGTCTTAATCAAGGAGAATGTGATGAAAAACAATCTGAAAATATGAGTAATGGACCTGTAGTTACAACTTTAGTTACATCTGATGGAACATATGCTACTCAATCAGCTTTTAATACTGTCCAGTGAGTTGTTTTTTATAATACAGTATGTTCTTTCATTGTGATTTTTGGTAATACATTAGGAAATCTAAGAAAGAGCAGCGCCCACCTTTGCGTCAGTACCTTATCGATGGTGACTTCTTTATTGGTGCTGCTCTGGCCTCGACTTTAACAAAATTGGCTTTGAGATATGGCGATTTGGTTGTACCTCAGAAAAAATACAAGTTTGATGCAGAAGTTATGCTTATAATGAGTGGGATCATACATTTGGGTCAATCTGGTTTGTATTTTTTGCAATAACGTATTTAGAAGGGCTGTGAATTAATTTGGAGTGTTTGCATTTTGAATTCAAAGCAAAATTGGGTAAGTTCTTTTTGTGTTTAAGAAATTTTCCTGGTGTGCCGTTTTTCCTGGTATCATTTTATATCCCCAACAGAAAAAAACGAATATTCGTTTTTATCTAGGTTTTTATAAATTTGGCAACAACCAAGTGTTGCCATGTGCTATTTGTTTATAACGACGTTTTTCTTTCAGTGCCTGCTCAAACTTGGTGTAATATATCAGTTTCGCATCTACATTTTTCGATTGATTAAGATACTGTTCGTTATTTTTATGGAAGTTGCCATTCCTAAAGTGTCAAAACTAATACACACACATTTTTCCTGATGGAGTATATTTGTTCCAACTTAACGTCTAGCAACAGTCGACACTCTGGGCTGATAAAAAACATATTGCAACATAACGAAGTTCCAGGCGCTTGAACAGCTGACCGAGTAATATTGAAACAACCATATCTAACGCAAATTTGATGGTCTACGAAAGTAGTTTAGAAGTAGACACTTTCGGCGAATGCGGACTATGGATTGTTGATGATCATCTATTGTAAATTCCTCAAAATTAATTTACGGTCCTAGTAAATGTGTTCAGAATTAGTTTGTTATAGTTATGTAGTTAGGAATATATTTCGAATGTTTCTATACCCCTTAAATGATTCTGAATATTCCGTAGGACTTCCAACTAAACCTATAACCAACGACGACAGAGATCATATATTATTTTGTTTGAGGGTCGTTTCTGATAGGTCGCCAATCATTGTGGAGATTTTCACCGATTATTGTCGAAAAGCTCTAAATGACATGTTACTAGAGAAGGAGAAAGAAGAGGCGTCCGATCAAAAAGCAAAAGAAAAAACTGGTAATTTTATGGAAGTCACTTTTTGTTAAGCCAAATGATATCGTTTTATTTATTAACAGGAACTAAAATTCAAACGGACGATCCAATCAGCTTTTTACAGCTCGAGACAGATAAAGGTGGAGAGCTCGGTGAGAATATGTTTGAAACGTCGTTATCTCAGGCTCTCATTGGCGGCAGAGGAAGTGGCAATGAAGGCGGTCTGGGACCCAACAAACTCGATAAAGTCACACAACTCACAGGTTAAAGTCCGCGGTTGGTTGTTTACGGTGGTGTTTATAAAATCGGTTTTTAGGCTTCTCAGATCCCGTGTATTCGGAGGCTTATGTACATGTCAACCAGTACGATATTGTTCTTGACGTTCTTATAGTGAACCAAACGAACGACACTCTTCAGAATTGTACATTGGAATTGGCTACGTTAGGTGATTTGAAGTTGGTGGAGAAACCACAACCAGTAGTGTTAGCGCCTAAGGATTTCTGTAACATTAAAGCCAATGTTAAAGTGAGTGTAAGGAAAAAGTTGGGGAAAAAGTAACTTTGTTGCCTTTTAATAAACTGGCTTTGTAAAAAGAATTAAATAATGGTTTTTTTGAAAGCGAATGTATTAATATTTCAAAAACTAATCAATTATATATGGGCCGTTTTGATCCATGACCTTTTGCCACTTTTTTTTTGGAAAAACCATAGTTTCGTTAGTGTAAAATTTAAGACATTTTTGGACGAAAAATTGAACCAAGTTATTTTTACAAGTCTCTTCTGCAGCTAACTTTACATCACTCAAAAAAGTTTGCTGGGACTGGAAGACAAAAGCGGCTCGATTTAGCTTTGTTTTAGCAATGACGGAAACTTAATTCATTAATATTTTTCACTGCTAATTCAAGCGGAAACCAAGACGATTGGTCGATCTGGGGGCGTGGTTTAACTTTAATATCAGAATTTCCAGAACAGAAAGGAACGAATTTTTCATTGAATCTGAACGAGGCAACTTTAAAACCGTCTATTAGAAAAACCTGCAAATACTTTTTCCCCAACCTTATAAGAATGTTTAATATGAAGAGTGGTTTTTAAAATATTTAAAATATATTAGGTGGCTTCTACGGAAAATGGTATTATATTTGGCAATATTGTGTATGATGTAACTGGAGCTGCTTCTGATAGAAACGTTGTCGTTTTGAATGACATTCACATAGATATTATGGATTATATTGTGCCGGCTACCTGTACAGACACCGAGTTCATGAGAATGTGGGCCGAATTTGAATGGGAAAATAAGGTAATACTTTCAAAATAGAATGTTCCAATGACCTACAGCATTCTTCTATATTCTTTAGGTCACAGTCAACACTTCCCTTATGGATCTCAACGAATACTTGAAACACCTGATTAAGAGCACAAATATGAAATGCCTCACACCAGAGAAAGCGCTGTCGGGTCAGTGCGGATTTATGGCTGCAAACATGTACGCGAAATCTATCTTTGGAGAAGACGCCTTGGCTAACTTGAGTATAGAGAAACCATTTAATAAACCAGATGCTCCTGTTCAAGGACATATTCGAATAAGAGCTAAAAGTCAGGTAAGTTTTATGTTAATCCCTTGTACTGAACTATTTTCACATTTGTGCTTGAAACATGTATTTTAGGGCATGGCTCTAAGTTTAGGTGATAAGATCAATAGTAGTCAAAAAGCCGGACATCAGAGCAAAGTTGTTGCAGCATAACTTAACTTTTTTTCATCTCAGTTTATGTAAGAACATATTGTATTATTTCTGTTTTAGTTGGTAGGCATATATTCCACAAATTCAATAAATAATTGTAAATCATTAATAATCTTTTCTTTAAACCTTTTGGTGTTGTTTTTTCAGGCCACAATGTGAAATACAAATTGATTAAAGCTTGATAACAATGTAGTTCAATTTTGTTCCGACAAATATTTTATAACTTAACACATGTTTTTTAATTTTTGAAACAAATAAAAAGATAAAAATTAACTCTAAAATAACATTCTAAAAATAAAAAAATACTAAATTTGTTTTTATTGAGGCTTTGTATTGGGTGTAGGAAAATGATTTTCCATTGAAAAATCTAAGCTGCTGGACAAAAGCGATAAAGCAGTAATATTTAAACTTGTTATTATGCTATATGTTAAGGGTTCTTTATTCGACTCGAAAACCAAGATTTCAGTTGTTTTGTTAACTTAACGCCAGAAACCAGTGTCTAACTGAAGGTTCAAGTACTTCCTCAAGTGCTAAGTCCTTGTTTTTTTAAATCATACTTTGTTATAAACGCAAATTCATAATTAATGTTAAATTAAATAGAGAATGTTCGAAAAGATGCGTCTGATAATAATATCGCTTTAAAAGAATATTATATCTCTCTGAAGTATTTCATAAGGACTAAAAGGGCGAAAATTTAACACGCTCAAGTAATATAACGGTATATAAAAATACCGAACTTCTTCAACGTGCTGAATATCAATGGGAATTGTAGATACGGAAGCCAAAACTGTTGTTATAAGTTTATTAAAGGTCGCTTGAAGATATGCCATCGTAATTTAGGAGAATATATATAAATAACAAATGAAAAGTTACAAAAAAGCTGACATATATTGAAAAAATAATATTTAACAGAATCAGTTGTTTTTTTTTACTAAATTGTCGTTGGTATTTTCTTGTCCACTTGTTATATTACAGTTCTGTTTTTTTATTTGCCTTATAGTAATTTTCTTTGTTTCTTATTCTATTTTTAAAATAGGATGTTTTACCTACCCTGTTATTTATGTGATATGTAATTTTTAAAATTTTACTTTTAAAACTTAAAAAATATGGTTTTCAAAGCATAAGGTATAATTACAATTAATATACATTGTGGGCGATTTAGGTTTGTGATTTAAATATAATAGTAAGAACATGGAAGTTAAGAGGCTAAAAATATATAGATAGTAACACAGTTAAAATCTAATTCAATTTCGTTGATGTTTAATTACATTACATAATAATAACTTACGTCCAATAACTATTACTCCAAGTTTATTTAACCCATTATAATACAAATAAAATTAAAATTCTACATTAGAGTTGTTTTTAACTATTCTTCTTCCTCCTCCTCCTCTTCCTCCTCCTCTTCGTCCTCATCCTCTTCGGATTCTTCCTCGATTTCATCAATCTCAACTTCCTCCTCCTCTAAGTCTTCGTCCTCGATGTTATCCGCAGCTTGGGTATCCTTAATAATATCATCGACATCATCATCGATCTTCGCCGCTTCCTCTTCGCCTGATAAATACATTATTTTAAGGGTTTCAATTTTAAATCGAGTCTTTAACGATTACCTTCGGGCGTTTCGGGATCGCCCGGCTTCTTTCCCGGACGTTCCCCGCACCATTTTGGCAGCCTCCCTTTGTAAGAAATTTGTTAGTAATTAATTTTTATAGATATTAGATCTAGGCGATTTTAAATGAAAATATTTTCTTGTCCTTTTGAATTTGTTGTTCTCGCATTTCCTTAGTATTTCAGTATGTATCAGCCAGGCTTAAATCGATCACCAGGAGCTAAGTTTGATGAATATGTTCGATGTGCCAGAAGGATAACTTTATATTACTTGCTTCCTGGTCTTATTCTTAATAGTTCGTTATTAAAATTGTCCAATCGACATTGTTAAGCATTAGTAGTGATTTCATTCGTTATTAACACAATATTTTTCAAATATTCCGTTTTGGCTAGTAGACATTGCAGCCTAAACGGAATACGGTTTTTTGGATAAAAGCTAAGATCTTTTTGTTTCATCTTTCCATCGTTTTGTCACAATAGACGTTAGGGAAATCTTATTCTCTACTTAACAAGCAAAGAAACCACTATTTTTATACTTAAATCAAAGGTAACTCAACACAATTAATGTGATAATAATTTTTCATGTTAAAATTCGTTGCCTTAAAGCTTTTTTGGTTGTCCTTGTGATTTTTGCCATTGATATCAAAATGTGGCTTTTGGGATTAATCTACAAAATGAGTAAATTGCTACCGCGGAATTACTGTCGACTGCTGGAATCATATCTTTTCAAAAGAAAATTTGGAGTCTCACATGAAGGCGCATTTTCAATATTTAAACCTATTTCGGCTGGAGTTCCACCGGCTAGTCTCTTGGGACCACTCCTGTATCTCTTCTATACTGCTGATATCCAAACAACAAAATAAACAGTACTTGGAACATTTGCCGACGACACAGTTATCACGGAAAAAGATATATTTCTGCCTAATGCTGTAGAAAAAGTACAAGTAGCAGTCAACAAGATCTACAAATGGACGAGATACTGGAAAATGTAGCTTAATAGCTCCAAATCTATCCATGTTAGTTTTGTGTTGTGGCAAAATATTACTTGACAAATGTCTAATTCTTCAAGCCGAATCAATTAAATACCTCGGCATACATCTCCATGGTAGGTTAAATGGAAAACATCATGTTAAACAAAAAGTAGAACAGATTAGACTCAAAGTTAAGCAACTCTACTGGTTAGCCGGAACATATTCTCAACATAACGTAAAATCAAAGAGATTAGTTTATCAGTCAATCTTAAAGCCAATTTGGACACATGGTGTCTAAATATTGGATTGTACTAAAACATTAAACCTACTAGTAATCCAACGCACCCAAAACAGAGTTCTATCATTAATTACCAATGCTTATCTCTACGTAACCAACGAAGAGCTGCACGATGACCTCAAAATCAAATGGATATACAAAATGATCCAAGATTTCATCTTAAAACATGAAATAAGATTGCTAAATCACATCAGCGTGGAAGCAATACAGTTCCTCGATAACACGCGGGAAATTAGAAGATTGAAGCGAACCAAATCACACGAACTTGTTTAGTGTATAATTGTATTCTTAACTTTAGCTCAAGTATTTACTCGCCTTGCTTTGTGTATTAATGTAAGTACAACATAATAGTAGTAATAAATTAATTTGTTAATTAAGAATGTATTAAGCATATCAAATGGAAAATGTAGTTAATAAATAAAAAAATTGATATCAAAATTAGTTTGAAAAATATAAATGTCAAACTGTAAAATTTAGCAGTGTAGATCAGTAACAATACATGGCGAACCTATAGATATGCAACATTCGAACTTGGAATTTGAAATGAAAAAAATCGACCATTATTAAGCTTGATATTAAAATTTGTTAATAAATGACGCTATTACTAACTTACTTCTGGGTCTCTCCATAAATTCCTGTAGCTTTTCGTTCCATATCTTTTCCATCATTTCTAAAGCGACCATATCAAAACCCTATAGAAGGGAAATTATTATACTACATTTATCGAATAACGATGATACATACGCCTTGAAAAAGTTTTTGTTTGTCATCAAATGATCTAGTATCGACACGGCGTTCATATTTTGACGCAAGTTGTATTTTTGGCTAAAAAAATACGCGTTAACAATTTATGCTTTATAGGTTATGGTTTCTTACAGGATGTGGACCTGTCAGAGCTTCCGGGTCTAAACCCTTCTTTAAAGCCTTATGTCTCAATTGTTGTCGTTGGCGTTCTTTTAATTCCTTAAGCTATTGTGTGTAATAAACGATATTAAGATATTATGCAATTAAGTTTACATATGTTTGCCTATCTTACATCATATTCCTGTCTTTTTTGCCGCTCTTCCAAGTCATACTTTTCCGTTTCTAACTTGACGATAACGTCCCATAATTCTATCGCCTTCTCTCGGAGTTTTTCCTCCGATAAACCGTCGAGCTGTAGGGGTTTAATTCTGATCGACAAAGAAATTTTCTTCTCCTCTTCCAGTTGCTCCTTGGTTTTAGTTCGTTCGAGTTCTGCGTCAGATAAACTGGCCTAAATTAATTTCAAGTAATATTATTTTTTAACATAAGATATCATAGGGACTACAAATAATATTTAGAATATATAAGTTAGTTAACATAACCGTCATACCGGTTACATAAACGTCAAATCTAAAGTTTTGTGTCAAATAAGCGATATTTGTGGGAATTTAAAGAAAGTTTAAAAACTATGTATTTGATGACATATATATTTAAAGCAGAAGGTCTTAAGTTGTAAGAAAATGAAATGGGAGGCCCGTAACGGTTTTGTTAAAATGTGACACTGATTTGTTTATATAGCTGGCTATGTTAATAATTTTATGAGGTGGTGTACCTATGAAAATGATAGTCTATATTTTAATTCGAAGTGTTGCTAGATTGTATAGATTGTACTTATATATCAGGAATATATATTACCACCGTCCTAAATCTACACGGTTAATAATTTTAACTTATAATACTTACAGCTAAGGCCTTTTTTTTCACGACAAAATTTAGGGTCTTGTTTTTATGTTGTTCCTTTAATGCCGCCATCATCGCTTGACGTTTCTTCTCGGCCTCGATGAGCCTCTGTTTTTTCTCTTCGGCGTCCCTTATTTTCTTCTCTTCCATCTCCTTGATTCGTCTTTCTTCTTCCGCCTTCTTTCTTTCGGCTGCGGCTTTCTCTTCATCTGCTCGGGCCACTTTTCTCTTTGCTTGCTTTTCTTTTAATCTGATAATATATAGGATTGTGAATGAATTTTAATGGATTCTTTGTTCAATGTGAAGAAATGCACTACAAGCTCTCCTATTACCTTTTAAGCTCCTGTGCTTCTTTGATTCTAACAGATCGCCATTCTGCTATATATTCGCGAAGTTGTTCGTCCAATTCAGAACGTTTCTGTTCCTGTCTCTTGATGAATTCCGGATCTCCGGTATCTCCTCTGAAACAGTTGTTTGATATGAATATCTCGAATTAATGTATAATTTCTTTTCCTTACTCTTCCTCTTCCATGTTGATACGTTGATTTCGGTTGCTAGGAACGGCAGTGCTTTTGCCGCGACCGATTTAATTGTAACTGGTCGATTAACCAATGCGGTTAATTGCATATAAGCTTTGATTGCTTAACATAAAAGATATTTGGACCGAAATCGATGCGGGCCGCTATATTTAGTGTGTAGGGCGAATTTTTGAGCTGGCATCATTATTCGAACGATCGGAATGAAAGCAGTTTGAAAGATCTGACTAGTTGGCATTGTGCGTCGTCATTAGGCTTTGCCAAAAGAAAGTTCTTCTATTTACCGAGGTGCGTAGCGGTTTATTAATCGGTAGCTTTGCCTGTAAATATTAATCAGCTGATCACTAGTCAAAATGTTATTAATAACATCTATTTTAAATTATTGGTTTTAAATTAAATTAATTGAATTGATCAAGATTTTTTTATAATTAGTTTTATTTTGTCAGCAACTGATACCAGGTGTACTGGAAAGTCATTTTCCAACATATGTCACTAGGCTTAAGTATGTAACGTTAGGATTGGACACATTTCTAATCTTTTTATTATTCTACTGACTGACAATGTAGGATGATTACTTTGTGAATTTATAATTCACTTCATTTTGAGTGAAGCAACTTTTGTTATTGTGAAAAAAAATGGATAAAAACGAATTTCGCTTGTTGATAAAATATTGCTTTTTGAAGGGAAAAAATATAATTGAAGTAAAAAGTTGGCTTGATGTCGGGTTTCCGGACACTGCTCTAGGAGAATCAATCATCGAGGATTGGTATGCTAAGTTTAGACGTCGTGAAATGAGCACCAAAGAGGGTGAAATCAGTGGTCGCCCAAAAGAGGTTGTTACCGACGAATATATTAAAAAAAATCCGCAAGATTTCGATCTGCAAGACAAAGAACGTTCTGACTGGAAGTAATTTCTGCATCGAATCGTGACGGCCGACGAAAAGTGGATTTATTTTGAAAATCCTAAGCGCCAAAAGTTATCGTTATCACCTGGCGAAGCCGGCTGATCGACTCCATGTTTTGGTAGCAAAACAATACTCTGTGTTTGAGTGGCGTGCTGTATTACGAACTGTTGAAACAGTTAATCGTGATCGCTACGGACAACAAATGATGAACAATGATCGATTTGAACTATGCATTGATCGAAAAACGTCCAGAATTTTTTTACAGCACGATAACGCGCCGTCTCATAAAGAAAAACAGGTTAAGGAAGCGTTGAAAGCACTTGGATGGGAAATATTATCGCACCCGGCGTATTATCCAGACCTTGTCTCGTCCGAACTTTTCGCATCAAATAATCGGTAACGCGCTTGCAGAGTAGTACTTTGCCAATATCGAATAAGTTAGAAAATAGCTAGATGAATGGTTTTGCTCAAGGATAAACAGATGGGTAAGATGTATAGAATCAAATGGCCAATACTTTGAATACATAAATCACTTCATCACTGCAGTGATTTGTTTTTTTTGCCTCAAATTGTTAACTTTTTCTTCGAGTAAATCTTCACATATCACATATTTTTGCATTTGGTTGATTTAAAATGTTATAATCATAATTGAAATGAAAAGATGGTATCGAATTTGTAGTTCTTAGGATATTGACGTACTTCTGCAAATTAAAATCAAAACACTTAGGAATATACCTTTATTTATTAACAGAACTTTAATTTAACAGATATAATATATTTTAAACTTATAGATAATGCGGAGAAAACAGAAACATCATGTAGATAATGTTGATACTCCACGGGAACCTAAAAATAACCAAATCATTAACAATTTTGTATCACGAGCATCATATATCTAAACCACGTACCTTATAATACCTCTTATCTATTCTTCCTCTTCCTCCTCCTCTTCTTCCTCTTCGTCTTCCTCCTCCTCTTCCTCTTCTACTTCCTCGACCTCCTCCTCTTCCTCCTCTTCTTCTGGTTCGGGTTCGAAGACTGGTTCCTTCAGGTCCTCATCGTCCTGTTTGGTTTCCTCGCCTTCTGGTGTTTCTGGGTCGCCGGCCTTCTTGCCGGGGCGTTCGCCGAACCACTTGGGAAGGCGGGCTGTGGGTGTACAAGAGAGTGCGTAATGTAAAACACGTAATCGAAATACTAGAAAGAGAGGGGAAGAAACGTTGAGGCATCGAAACTATTTGGTGCGTTCTTGAACTGTATTGATCGGTGCATTGTAAGTTGTGTTAACCGCCTATCGTTTCTTCCTTTTAACATTCATACAATTAGGGATGGTGAAAAAAAACCTTTAAAACAAATTAGGAGTTGGAGGGTCGCTATAATCAGTGTATCACCCTTGAAGGGAATTATGTTGAATAAAAAAACTAATTTTGCCAAATAAATGAATTTTATTATGGTAGGCCGACGATTTTTCATTTGACCTGTTACATATAATGAAAATATAATCACAATTTTTATTGATCCAAATAGTTATTACTTATTTATGCTGTATATTTCAGCGGTTTCAAAATAAAGGGTTGCGTGCCATTGTTGATGCTACTATATTTCAAAGGAAGTGATACAACGCTATATTCTTCTAGAACCCATAACGAGTGTAATTCAACTTGTTTGTGTGAAGTACTTCGAAGGAGTGTCAGTGCATCCCATGCATATGCGACATGATAGTGAAGTGCGTAGACTAAATTGTTTAACTCCACCTCATCTGATTATTGGATATATATAGCTTTTAGAATAAGCTTTACAATAAGACTAATTAATTAAGATAATTAACAACATGCTATATACATATATATATATATATATATATATATATATATATATATATATAAAATATAAATAAGAAATACTTATTGCCTATTGGGCAGATTGTCCAAGCAGTAAAAGTAATAAAAAAAAATTGTGGTACCCTATGCGGAAAGACACTTCGACGACACTTTGGTTTTGAAAACTTCAACATGGCAATGATTTCAAATGTACAACTAACGTAAGAAACAATCATTTACTAAAATCATAACTGAGTCCAGATTTAAATTTAATTAAAAATCTATTAGATACATTGGAAAACTAGAGTGTTATAGGCTTAGAACGAAGTAAATTAATTGAACCAATGCATTGAAAACACAAGTATTTGTTAAAAAGTGCGAAAATTTCCTTTGGCTGAAATCCGAACTTAGTAATAGTTCGGATTTCAGTAAAAATATTTCAATAGAAGCTTCTTTTATAAGAATGATGTGAAAGCTTGATCCGAAAAATAGTTATTAACAATGTAATAATTACAAATTTATTGAATTTATTTTCATTCAAAACTTATTCCAGACCCAGTAGTAAGTGTTGCTAGTTCGTTGTGCGTTATTTTATAATGTCTTATTAACAAAACAAAGAGACAAAAAGTCCGAGAACTGCACAGTTAAATGGGGATAAGGAGTGAAAATTTTTAAAATAAGGAGGCCGAAGAAATTGTTCAAGAAAATACTATAAAAAAATCATCTTACCCTTCTGTCTGGAGTCGAATTGTCCCAATCTCTCCTTCCAGAGCTTTTCATTGATTTCTTTAACAATATCTTCATATCCCTGGGAAGGAAACAAAACACAATCAATTAAAATAATAAAACAAGCAATATAATAATAATGAGGTGCGGGATATTTTACAAAAACTGACTCACATCTCGAACAAAATCTGTCTTCTCGTTTTAACCACCTTTTGTTAATTTCTTCCAAGGATATTACTTGAATACCCTTGAATAATACAAAATAATTTAATTAAATTTTAGGTATTAAAACTATATTAGGTATTAAGGGACTATACGGCCTTTTTCCCGGTCGGATTTTTTCTATATTTTTTAGTCAGCAAATATCTTTTAGCGTTATACTTATTTAAAAATGATACTATTTTTATATATAGAATGTTTTGTCGACTGAAGGATATCATCTATTAGGATAAACCGAAGATACTTTTTTCTCACAAATACATATTTATAAAAACATACGATATTTATAAAATATATAAAAGTATATATGACGTATCGTGACGTTGTCAGACTGGTATAACCCCTTAAGAAATTAATTTAAATGATTTATGGAAATTGTAGTTTAATTATTGTCGTCTGTTTATTTTAAGTATGTGAATTATTATTTATTTGGTATATAGAGAAGTATCATTAAAATATGTTTTGAATACTTACACCTTCGAAGAGGTTCTTCTTGTCGCCGTAAGACCTGGTGTCTACACGACGCTCGTATTTGGAGGCGACTTGAATTTTAGGCTGAAAAAAGTTTTTTTAAATATCAACCATGATCTCATAAATCACCAATCTTACTGGGTATTTGCCGGTGAGTGCTTCAGGGTCGAGACCCTTCTTCAAGGCTTTGTGCCTCAATTGTTGTTTCTGTCTTTCTTTCAATTCTTTAAGCTGAAATAAAGGCAGACATGTATAGTTTCTTCGCGCGACCGGTTTGACGAGTCCAACTTACATCATAGTCTTGACGTTTTTGCCTTTCTTCCAAGTCGTACTTCTCGGTTTCCAACTTGACGATGAGTTCCCAAAGTTCTTGAGCCTTTTCTCTCAATTTGTCCACGCTCAAACCGTCGATAGCCAAGGGTTTGATACGGATGGAGAGGGAGATCTTCTTTTCTTCTTCCAACTGTTCTTTCGTCTTGTTCCTTTCAACTTGGGCAGGAGAGAGGTTGGCGCCCTGAAAATTATATAGTAACTTGTTACTTGGAAAATAGATTGTGGGAAAAGGGAGACAGACTAACAGAAACTGTTATATAATATTAACGCTTAGCATTTGAAAACATACTTTTTTGACTGGCAATAAATGGAATCTGCGAGGAAAAGAAGCAGTTCAAGAAAGGAACAGTAATTACCATTGCCTGATGTTTTATCATAAGAAAATTGTCATAAAATTCGAATATTCAGCCATTGTGTTATCCTTAATTGAAAACAAAATACTGAAATCTTATTGAAAAGCACTGACTAGGAAATATAACCTTCAGTGTTACATCAATACCAGTTTCAATGCGATTTAATAACTAGAAGAAGCTCATTGAGGAAGGGGATCATTGGCTCCTCATTCATCAGCAGTAACAGGCACCAGGATATAAAATATCTGATGAACCATTTTGGATATCAACAGAGAATCAAAAATCTTATGACACCTATTCCTCCTATAAGAAGCAACAATGAACCATGCGCCAGGGGCAAAAAGCTAAAGAATATTAATATCTAGGTAAACCCTGGACATTGATACCTTAAAACCTTAAAATTGTTGGCAAAAACAATGGCAAAGAAAAGCCATAACAAAGTTTTTTACTGAAATGTGTATCTGCTTACTACAAAGTTGCAGAAGGCTTTGGTATGCCTGATGTTGTCTGTCAATTGCCTCGACATTTTTTGATAAATTGTTATCTTATAAGGTTAATAATAAAATTTAACCTTGAATTGGATTCGTGGAGCGGAATTGAAAATATGTCATTCTCATATAAGCATTATATAAATCCAAACATCACATTCACAGTGGAACAACAACACATAATTATTTAAAAAATATTGATGGCAATCCCTTAAAAATCGGTTAACATTTTTAAGAATATATATCAGACTTATATCTTATCTTTAATAATTATTATTCAAACATCTTTATTTTAAATACTTACGGCGGCATCCTTTTTGGAAACTGTGTAATTGGGACTCTTTTTGCTGGCGGCATTCAGAGCCTGCAAAGCCTGGCGTTTCTTTTCGGCTTCTTCCAAACGCAATCTCTTCTCTTCGATTTCTACAATTTAATTGAACAGCATTAATTCTACTATATTATTTTATGATACTGGTTAAATAAAGATCAATTTTAACACTTTTGTCCAGAAATAATTGGAAATAAATATTGAATTAATAGGGAAAAAAAATTATTTTCATTCAATCTAGGTAAGATAAGACATAAGACAGACTGTTTTTTTATTGTGTATTTATATTTTAGTTGGAAAATATAATAAACTGTAATAATATTTAATATATAATAATAATTCTTTTAAAATTAGATTTAAACTTTAGTTAAAGTATTTTTCGACATTTTATTGTTATTTTATTTGTTTACTTGACAAACATAACTGTTATGATTATAATAATATTTGATAAAAAGTTTACTTTCAATTTTCAAGAATTAGCTCCAGTTATCCAAAAATATTATTGAAAATAATATTTATGTACAATAATATTACCTAATCAAAACTTGAAGTAATTTTATTATAGGCACAATTTTTCAATTTATTTTAATTAGGTTTTACTAGGGGGGTCTTATAAAGGAAATGTAATTAACTTGACTGAATGACGGTCGAATTTTTGCCACTGGCCGATCACTAATTTTATTAAATGCATTTAATATTGTATTTTGTACTTGTTTATTACCTTTTTGTTTCTTTTCTTCAATTTCACGTTGGCGACGTTCTTCTTCTTGCTTCTTCCTCTCGGCCAATTTCTTTTCTTCTTCGGCACGAGTGACCTTGCGTTTGGCTTGTTTCTCCTTTAGTCTGTAAAAACATCAAATTTAATGTGAAATCTGCCTTTTTACGCACAGATAAAAAATTGAGGAAAATTCGCCTGATAATTTATGTAAAATATTTACTTTTAATTGACATAATTTACCTTTTAAGTTCTTCTTCTTCCTTGGCACGTTGTTTACGCCATTCGGTGATGTATTCACGCAGCTGTTCATCGAGATCAGATCTCTTCTGGTCTGTCTTCTTGATGAATTCTGGATCGCCAGATTCCCTGTGGAGAAACAAACGTCAACGGGGCGAGATAAGGTCGGGCGCGAAAGTGCTCGGGCTAATTTTAGCCGGAAAACGAAAACGAATATCGCTCGCTGCTCCTAAATCATTGTAGTTAAATATAAGCGCAAGCCTAAGTTAAGAATACCAGCCCGGTCGGCTATGTAAACAAAAGCCAAACCGCCGATGCCAAGCTATAATTACAGTGTATAAAATAGAAGCTGCATTTCGCCAAGAAGCTTTCTGATTTTATTGTGCTAGGCGAATAATCTAGTGGGCAATGATGTGATAATACTGAATACATACTGAATTGTACTATACGCGGTTCTCACAGTATTTAAATCGCACTGCTACTAATAACGAATACTACTTTCAATTATACCAATTTCTATACCTGTTTGTTTGAAGGCAGGCGACTTGATTTATGTGTTTGAAGGTTCCTATTACAGACGTTTTTGTGGACGTTAATTTTGAAGGGTCAAGATGACTTATGTTATTTTTATTGGTTATGGGCGACTTTGATCCTAATATAGGCGCGTAATTTAAATACTCTTACAACCACTACGAATTCAGTATATATTGTTCTATAATGATTCTTTAATATAATTTGTATTCCACTTCATTAAATTTAATAACAGTAAATGGTGTTATAAGGTAGTTTAATTTAGTAAATTATTTTGTTTATTTTAATATATGAGACTAGTGGGTACTTTTTAATTCGGGTTTCCTCTTTTTATCTCTATTATTCTGGATGAAAAAATAAAAATATCGATTCGGTATTTTTGCGTTATTTTGTTCAAAAAAAAAAAGATTTTCTGTCTATATGATTTAATTAAATTAAAAAGCTTTTACAAATATACAATTAATTCTTTTGTAATGTCATTGCAATAAGATTATTATGGCATTCTAATATATATAAGCTATTTGTAAGAAAATAAGCTGAGCATTATGTACAAAACAAGAAGCCTTTGTACAAAATCATCATTCATCATCAAAATTAGATTAGGGACAGTGTTTTTATAAAATTATCTACCATTAGCGGGGAACTTACTCGACTTTGGTAGTTGTAGTAGTGGTCCTATGGGGTACACATCACAAGGGGGGCAACACGGGGGGAGTGACGAAAAAAAATGAAAGAAAAAAGAAATGGAATGAAAAAAAGAACTATGTACATAAAAAAACAAAACAAAGCCGTATTAGTTTTCACTGTCGTTGTTTTATTTTCTGTTGTAAAATCTGTTAAGGGTATGCGAAAGTTTTCAGTGTCAATTTTTGAACGTGTGTTCTCGATTCGAAAGAATCGAAAATGGCCGCCACGGGAACTGAAATCTTTGCATTCGGGTGGTTACTTAAAAAGGTTAATTACTTAAAACTGTGTGTTTCACTGAACGCTTGTGTGGGTTTGTAGTGGGGGAGGGTGGTGAGTAATAACATTCAATATGACTTTACGGGTTGGATACAGATACGTTACGAATGTTACGGGGCAACATTTTAGGGTGGTGTGTTTTTATTATTATTAAGACTTAAAATTAAAACGAAATAAACACATGTGCTAGTCACAAACTATCCTATTTCAGGGGGGTGGGACTCTCTCCAAAAACATACTCGCATCTACTGTACATTACGCATGACGTAATTTGATAAATATTTTCTGTACAGATTGGGGGGAGGGGGTTGTTTGAAAAAACTTACGTTTTTCTGTAAAAAGAAAAACAAAAATGGTATTAATGGGCGGCTATGGTGGGATAAAATATATTCCTTAATTTGGCGTAGAATTTATTGTTTTTTTTGTAAGAATTCTCAACGGGCCAATTGGTTTAACCGAATATCTCTTGATCTCGGTTGTGTAAACGGGATATCATATTTTGTTTTATGGTAATCGATATGTTCAACTTACGTTTCAACGACTTCTTCCTCCTCCTCTTCTTCTTCACTAAAATAGAAAATTGGGTTAAATTGTGTTGATTTTATTCGTTTTCGTGTACTTACGAGTAGACCTCTTCTTCGTCAGACATGATTGCAAAGGCTTAAAGTTCTGAAACAAATATAATATATGATATTTATAGTTACTTCGTTTATTGGATTGGTTGTTAATCTTACAATATTTTAAAATGATATCGAGTTAAATTCGAGTAACTCTTTTTGGATTCTTTGGATAAATTAAATTCAAAATATTGGTGAAAAATATCCGGTTTATAGATACAATCACATTTTTCTTTATCTAGATTACCGACTACCTTTACCTAAGATATATGGTGCTATAAGATTCTGTTGATTCAGATCATCATACTTGATTCATAAGAAGTCATTTTTGCAAAAATAAATATGTTTCTTTGCTTCCAACTCCTCTTCGCGAACTTACTGAACGATATAGTATACATACGATTACTTTCTTATGGATTTTCATTTATTTTAAGCGTAAAATTGTAATTACCAAATGAATATTATATAAGGTAGTCGAGTAAATAGTTCTCTTCATAATCTAGTTATAATATTTTAAAAAACGTATTTTTGCATACATATTGTAACATATTGGATAGTACTAAAAAAGGTTAAAAATATGGATTTCACAAAGTTCGTGTTATATTTTTGTTGCGTTTGTTTTTCTGAGTACTATATTTGTTTAAGAATTTTTAAACAATTGTGTTTTTAAATGAATTAGTTATTGAAGACCTGGACAAACTATGACAGAAATTTAAGACAGGAAGATTAGTAACATGTGTATTGTATTAGTAACATCCTCCTGGTCTGGGAAGCTAGTGCAAATGGTAGAGGTCAGCATACAATTTCTGTCATACGAAGCGTTGAAATTCATAAAGTTTACTGCTTTTACACAAAACGATAATGAATCTTTGAATTTTATTAATATGAATATCAAAATTAAAAGTACCAAAACATATGTATGTCAATATATACCCTATTGTAAATACACATTTTATAGTAGTGTGCATTTGCAACAAAGACGTGAATTCAATAAACCTCATAGAAATTGGCTACATGGAAGTCTAAGCTGGAAATTTCAAGCGTGTTTTTAGCGAAAATACTTTTTTCCAATTAATTTACGTCAAATTTAGTGTGAAACCTTCAGACTATTTGTACCAGAAAAAATATAATAAAATTTAATGTGTAATTTTTTTTAAATTTGAGTTTCTTTTAAATAACCGTCATTTTATAAAAAATACTTCTCTGAAGTATTGCGACTGTTTTGCTGATCACGTATCTATTTATTTTTATGTTCGGATGACTAGAAGGTTTGGTATCATGTCAACAAGGTTGCTCTATTTTTTAGACCTTCCGTTAACGCAGCTTTTAATTTTTTGAATTTTTTAAAACATATTTGAGATCATTTTCTGGCGAAAAATGGCCCGTTTAATGATGTTTGTTTTTTGTTGCATTTCAAAATGTGTGTCTCCTGGTCTAGAGACTATCTCCTAAAATGATTTTAGTCGACATATTTCAGAAACGTTCGATGATTTGATATTTATAATATTATTGTAATCAATAAATAATAAGACACTTGAAATAAAATGCAACAACCCGAAAAACACTTTTCATTTTCTAAGTTCGGTTCTGGTACAACGCATATCTTACTATTTTTTTATGGTAATAGTACTTTTTCAACTTTCATTTCAATATTTCAGGATTTTGGTGATTTTCGAGCCATTTCCGATTCTATCCATTATTTTTATCGGACAATGTAAACAACGGCGATTAGTCATTATTAAACAAACAAGTTACCGTGTTACCTCATACACCTACGATCACATTTTTTCGGTAGACTATTTGCGCGACGGGGTTTATAAAAATATCTGTCGATTAGAGCGCTCTATTATTAGACCACAAAACGTTCCTCGTTCTGATTTCGGTCGCCGAAAATAACCGGATAGCTTTCACGATGCCAAATAGAGTTCGCTGGGCGACGGCTTGAGTTTCAACCGACACAGGAATGGGTGTCGGTTGATGGAAGATCAATTTTAGCGGTCGAGCATCAGTATTACGTTTGGCTTGATATATTGTTTCGTCACGATCAAGCACAACATCCAGAGAAACATCAAACTACTTCTATTAAAATTTTATAGATGTTCACACTATTCTTAATAATATTGTACAGTTTAAATTACAATTCTACTACCTGATTATAAATTTGAATTTAATTTGATAATTTATTTTATTTGCCTTCCGATTTTGTTATTATTTTGGGCAAAGTTCCATGCAAGGTAACACCATTCAGTTTAGCAAAAATTCTACTATTAGTTCGACGATTAGTGAGTATATTTTTTGTTACAATATGAAAATGTAAATTAAAGTATTAAGTTGAAAAAGTTGTTCAATAATTTAATAGAAGAACCATCTTTAAACACATTTGTTAACAATGAAACTAAAATTTGAGTTAAAAAAAAGAACTTAATTTGAAAAAAACTTTCCAGACTGTTTTTTTTTTGATAAAACGCATGTAATCGATTTTTTGGGGAATCTTGTTTTGACGAATGCTTCCAAACTAATGAAGGTCCCGATTTGATTGAAAATTTGTAATATTTCGAATAAAATTAATTGAAAAAAGTGCGAAAAATACCCGTTTTATGAAGGAAAGTATATTTTTGATGCAATCTCTCAATAGTTACCATATAATGAAGTTGAGGGCAGTTACGAAATTAAATATATTTTATTGAATGTAAAACTATAAACATTTTAATATGCCATTCTTTATAATAAATACAGAGAAAGATTATTGAATTAAATTTAACTAGAAAATTTTAGACTATTATTTTCTTGCATTAACATTTTTTAAATTATCTTGTAGCTTTATTAGTAGGCATCAGGCTTGGGTCTACCAAAATACACTCGAATATAAACAAGAAGCGAAGAAGTAGTGAGAATTCGTCTTTTCAACCATTTCCTACAACTTTATTTTATTATTATTATTTTCAATTAATTTCGCGATTTTCTCATAAACTTGCACATGTTAGATTGCCAGTGTAGACGTGAAAATACGTGAAGAAAATTATTTAATGTTACATGCGGTATATTGTAATCAAATATCTGCTTCTAAAAAGTACAGAACTGAGTGACATTTACAAAATGAACTATTTATATTTTTAGTCTCCTTTTCACCAACTAGTGCAATGGGAAATATGTAATTTTGTTTATAGGATTTATTTAAATTTGATGGAAATAATTATTAATGTTAACCAATAATGTACTACAATTGATCAATTTGATTCATTATGTTTGTAACCGTGTTTTCAGTAGTCAGATAGTTATTCAACAATTAATGCTTTAAAAAGTAAATTCGTAAATTAGACCAAAAGTGTCAAAAATTCTTGAAAATTGGGTTAAAAATGAGATCTATTAAACCAACTCCGGCTTTTAATTACCAATTTTTCTCTAAAAATGAATCAATTCTTCATTTTACTGGAAACTACATATAATTTGAACAATCACCAACAGATGGGGTGGTCATGTTAGTCATAACAACTCGTCCTTTAAAATATTAACACCTTGAGCCTTTGTAATAGGAAACCAGAAAAACGAAGATAGAGAAAAATCTATTCTGGGGGTTAGTCTGGTTTTATTTATATCGAGAAGCATTTTAATTTGTTAATTGTTAAATAGAAATACAATTATTTCAGAGTATATCAAGCAGCTGTATTGTAATTATGTATCAAGAGTGATACATAATTACAAATGAAAAGTGCCATCTAAGTGGAAAATTTTATTATTTGAAAACTTAGTCGTCAGAAAAAATATACTGCCAGATTAATTTCATTACCACTAAATTCAGATTTGTTGTTGTCTGTTGTTCATATAATTAGAGATAAATTGTAACCCTGAAGAAATTATTATTACTATCCAAAAAGTCCATCAGGTTAATTTATTATCAAATTATTGTTTGTTCTTTCTTTTTATTTATTCAAAATGCAAAATCTTCATGCAAAAATTCATTTTTTCTTTTATCTTTTCTTTTATAAGTAAGTAAGTTTTCCATTCCAAATCAAACTAATTTTCTTCCTCGGAAGAAGGAATTTGAAAAACACCTAAGGCCAGGGCAACATAAGTCATTTGAGGTGTGGAAATCTGGAAACTTCATCACAAATAGTGCTTGGGCAAAAGAGGTGGAGATATTTATTTAACTGACTAAAATAACAAATAATAATAATATATAATAATGTTTATTATATTTAATATAATTAATACTAATATAATTAATACTTTTGGAGTTTATAAAACTTTACAATAATCAGGAAACTATAAATCCATATATATCTGTTTATTATTCATTATTTTATTATAAGTTATTTTATTCTTTTCTGGGCTTTTTGATCAAAACATCTTCGAATAGGATCGCAGAAAGTGAAACGTGAAACACTTTTTGTTGTGGCTCAATATTGGTATTCATATTATTTTATTCCTCATTGGAATAACGTTCCGGATTTTTAACGAAATAACAGTAGCAACCACTAAACATAGATTATGTGAAATTGACATGTAGTAATCATTTGATATTCAGTGCTGTAGTAGGCATATAAAACGTTAGAAATTATCTATCTTTTAAGTCTGCATTATATTGAAATATCAAATAAGGAATTAATGATTAAAAAAAGTACGTTATTTTCAATAAGGGAACTATTGCATTATTTCCAATAAAAAATATTTTTAATAATGATTAATTCCAAATTAGGTCTAAATATAAACGACCTTGAAAATTAATTTTTAAAATAATTTTGGCCTGTGGCTGGCTTTTTATTTATAGTAAATGGAAGTAATTAGAAAACATGGATAGTAATTAGTTTTGGGTTTACGACGTCCTAGAACTTTATGTTTAAACAACTGGAGAAGAATATTTTCTGCCTAGTTGAAATATAAAAATAGCATGCAAAAATAACGTTAAAAATAGGAGCTTCTACTGTACATCGGTTATGACGTCAGAGGGAACTGTTTAAACGACCTAATTTAGTATTTCTTCACACAGGTTGGGTGTTATTGTTAAGGCTGAATGAAGATGGGTTGATGTACAAGGGATAGAGTCGAGGGGGTTTGATGATGGCACGGTATGGGGATGATATCACTAGCACGAAACACTAAACTTACAACAATCAAAGGGGAAAAAAGGCGTATCCAGGAGCACCACTTAACTCAGGGAGCCCGTAGTGACTGAGGCAAAAATCCCGAAAATCCCGAGGAAGAGCCTGGGAGCTCGGGAAGCGCGCGCGCATCCTAAATCGGTACTTTTACAAACGACCCGGTTATTTTTGAAACGGTGGATTTTTTGGCGGTAGGGGTTACGTTACTTGACTGGCCGTTACGATACCCTGCACATTTTTGGCTACCGATTTGACCTATAGCATTCTGTTGGCCCGGCGAAAGAATAGCAGACATACTCGTATTGTTTCAGTATTTAACGAGTTCATGGTTACCTTTGATTTAAGGGGACATTCTATTCTAGAGACACGAACTTTTAGTTAGTTAGTTTTAGTTAGTTATTAGAAGGTATTTTAGTTAGTTACTCGGTTAAATAAGGAAAACAAACAATATTTATATTTAATATACAATATAATATGTACAATAATTATCCATTTTTATTAAATAACAGGGCAATTGAAATGTTCCCGGTCTACCATAGTAAAACACATTTTTTTGGTAAAATTAGTTCTTTTATTCAACATATTCCCAAGGGCGATACATTGATTATAGCTACCCTCCAACTTTTCGATACCATTTTTGTAGTACGATTTGTCCTTTGCTTCGAAATAGGCCTGAGTTTCGGCGACCACCTCTTCATTCGACGAAAATTTCTTTACAGCGAGCATTCTTTTGAGATTTGAGAACAGGAAATAGTCACTGGTGGCCAGATTTGGAGAATACTACACGGTGACTTGTGACACATTGTCTTGGTGAAGCAGCACTTTCTTTTTCTTCAATTGCGGCCGTTTTTCCGCAATTTTGTCCTTCAAACGGCCCAAAAACGCTATATAATAGTTGCTGTTGATGGTCTTTCCTTTTTCAAGGTAGTCAATGAAAATTATTCCATGCGCATCCCGAAATACAGACTCCATAACCTTGCCAGCCGATTGTTGAGTTTTCCCACGTTCAGCGGGTTCATCGTGTGCAGTCCACTCGGATAACTGTCGAATGGACTTCGGAGTGAAATGATGGAGTCATGTTATACAATTACAATACACTTGCCTCTGGTACTCCCGCTTGTATTTTTCTCAAATAGAATAGGCATCTTCTTGTTTGGCTTTTGAGTATCGGTTAGTTATATAGGACACTAAAATTTTTGGTAGCTACAGTGGTCAAGGCGTCAGAAAATGTTTGCTTGTAATTATCCACAGGGAAGAGGGCAATAGTTCGACGATAAATCCTAGTAAAGAGGAGATTTCAAAAAAAATTAAACAAAAAATAGTCTCAAATTCATATTTATTTAAGTACATTTTTGTTTAGTAGCTTCTTACTTAATATAGCACTATAACTAATGTATTATTATGAGAAAAATTACAATTTTAATTTTTAATTAATTTCATGACTCAAATCACTATTCCCTTAATTATTTATAGACATATTTAAAAAGAGACATTAAGTTGTGACAATGAAAAGTTCACGTTAACTTATTATTTTAAATAGTGATTTTATACATAGAGAAAAGAATTTCTCAAATTTGGCATCAGTTGCAAAAACACGTATAGATGATTTATCTATAAAAACAGGAGAATTTCCAATAAAACATTGACCTACAAATAAGTGACATTGACTTATGTAATATTTTGTTCGCAGACATAAAGGTGGCTTTCAATGTAATTAAAAATAAGCGAAAATAATTTTTAAATTTATTTTAATGTTCTTAATCTTGTTAAATTGGTTGTGGAACAAACTAAAATCAAGTTAATAACGTAATATATATGGACGTAACTAATGAGATCAGGAATAAAAATATATCTGAAGAGTCGATTTCTAATGAACTGAATTATTTTGGGTGCGAGAGAATATTTGTTTAAACTCACATAATACCAGCTCCTATAATTGTTTTTAAATAGTTAAAGGAAGAGTGACTGTACGTATTAAATTCAAATGACAAGTTCTAATTACGTACGTTCACTGTTCTAAAAATTATTTAAATTTATTTATTTATTTAAACCCGTCAGCCTCTTGGGCTATTTAGGGTGAAATACAATACATTATATGAACATTAACAGCTTAAAATACTACACAGTAGATTATAAACAGTAGAATATATACAATAAAATTTTTCAATTACACAATAATAAATGTATGTTACAAGTGTTGAAGTAGGTCTGTGGTCTTTAGATAGTCAATCAGCAGATTCAATTGCTCAGGTTGGACCAATTGTTCCAGTGTTGTGGGCATCTCAAGTTGTCTCCTCAAATCATCATATTTTTGGCAGTCCAGTAGGATGTGTCTGACGCTAAGTTGAATCTGGCACAAATCACATAAGGGCGGGCTCTGTCCCTTCAACAAATATCCATGTGTCAGTTTACAGTGCCCCATTCGCAGTCATGCAAGGACGCTTGATTTGCGTCTACTTATGTCCTTATGGTCTATATATTGATAAAAGATCCTCTTGACTTCACATAGTTTATTGTTTTTTATGAGAAGGTCCCATTCTAACAATTTAACTTGATAGACTCCTCTTCCCTACTTACCAGATGGTCGGCTCTTTCATTTCCAGATATTCCTCTATGGGAGTGGACCCAGAGGTATGTTATTCTTACACTCCTAAATTGTAACTTTGTCTGTATCTCTCTGATGTACGTGACCAGAGGGTGGCCTGTCCTTGTCGATCTTAAACTCTCTAGGGAACTCATACAATCCGATACTACTAGTATGGATTCGTTAATCTGTGATTCTTCCAAGGCAAATAGGGCTATATATATAGCCAGCAGCTCCATGGTGAAAATGCTAGTCAATGATGGAAACCGAAAGTGTCTCTCCAGTAGACTAGATGTATAAGCAGCAAAGTTCTCACGTTTTGAACCATCCATGTAAATAATAAAATGATTTGAATAGTTCTCTTCGATTATTTGACTAAAGAAGTTTTTTATTGTAGAAGAGCTATTTGTTTCCTTATTCAGAACCTTCATAGAGAGGTCTATGTGTATTCTTGAGAACAGCCATGGTGGTATATTACTGATTCTACAAAAAATGATTCAAAACTATTTTGAATGTACTAGTTATTAAGCAAAGAAAGCTATTTACTAAATAATTTTCGGATAATTATAAAAGCTATTTGGACTTATGGGATTGAAAAATGGGACTGCACTAAAACATCAAATCATCTAGTAATCTAGCGCTGCCAATAGAAAATTCATCGATTAGTTACCAATGCTTATCCAGTAGTAGTCCGATTTAATTTTAATTTGGAAAATACTACATAGTGATATATTATTTCCCACACTAGTCTTGTTTGAGTGTTGATTTAAGTAATTTTCGCTTATAATATAGTAGTTCCAGTAGCCATCAGGTATAGATTTTTATTGGAATAAATATGATGACTAATCTTAACTGTCAACCATAATATTCTAATGTACTTACTATTTCCTAAAAATTAGTGTTATTTCTTTAAGGTCTTCAGAAAAAATCTGTTTTAAAATGTATTGATTGTTCAATATTAGATACAACAGCTACTAGGTCTACATAATTTCATTATTAGATGGAAATCATTATGATTCCAGTTTTTACTTTATTTCATATATCCTAAAGTGATGTGTAGCTTTTTTTAGTTTAGATTTCACCTCTTTTATACATTCATTATTTTATATCTCATGACATACTTACTTCATTATATAGTTTTCAGACGTTATGAGATTATCCAATCAAATTTGAATGCCATTTACAACACCTTCTTATTCCCAGTGAGACTCCTTTTTCTCTTTGAAGGTCTCTTTGAAGCTTCCAACAGTAGTCTGTATTTTTTTTGGTAACTTTTCTCCATCTCTTTAATATCCTGATGATATCTTTCATCTTGCCCTTCACTCATATTTGTTTTAGATATTTATAGTTATGGTTTATGATTGCCAAAAATTTTCTCCATGTGCGTCTTAAAAGCAATCCACGTCATGGTCGTGATGAATTATGTGTCAGTCATAAGCCGTCTAATGTCTGGTCTGACGAAAATACCTTCCTGGAAGGAAAAGAAGGCCCGGAAACTTTGAAACTATGTGAATCAATACCCATACTTGGGAATTGCTATTACAAATTGTTTCATCAATCTCAAATGTATATACAGCGGAGGTAAAATAACTTTATATGGAGGTGCCAGTGTTTTAAGCTCTCTCGGCGGCCAGGCATTTCGATTTAGCGATTTTCAGAAAAAGTAAGATCGCATTTGTGGTAGAACAATACTATGTATATTTTCACGGATTTTCCAAGATTATTTTTCATTCTCATGTTACAGCAAATTATAGTATCTTTTATCTATGTCTAATTAAAACGCAAATTAATCCTTCTTTTCGGATTTTTCTTATTTCGTTTTATAAAAAAAACCATTAGAAATAAGACTATACTAATATAGAAACAAATAAAAAGCATACGTAAAGCTATATTTATTAGAATAGCAATATTTTCCCACGGAACAGAAATAGATGGCGTCATTTGTAAAATTGTGCCAATGGTGGACAAATATTCGAGCCTCTATTGATAAATTATTTTTGAACGTGGAAATATTGTTTGCCAAGAAAAATCGCATTTGTAACCTCGTCGAAATATTTAACTCGAAGGTGTATCAATTACGAACACATTTTGTAATGTATACGATAATTTTAATATTTCTGAAAAAAATTTTGTTGGATCATTAATACACCACTAATTTAACACTCTACAGTTAATATTTAAAGTGACTGATACAAGAAGAAAAAAACTACAAGATCAATATGAAAAACGCTGTTTACCATCACTACAGTTGGACCGTGGATACAATTATACTTCCTCGGCCAAAATTGAGATATATAATGCTGGCTGAGAAGTTTAAATGAATTCGCTGTATTGTCCCGACCTTGTCCCTTTCTTTTAACATTGCTCATATCATTATCGGGTTTCTGCAAAGCAAAGCTTTATTAATTGGGCAAAACTGTTCTCTAAAGGTGATAAAATAACTTTAGAAAAGTTCTACAGTGATCTAATGGTAGATTTACTAGAAATATGACAAAAAGCGTCTACTTCTCAATCAATGATAAGGCTTCGAAGATTCCTTTCAAAACCTCATCATAGCTGGTCTCGAAAATGCTAATATCCTCTTTTTATGATGGTTTTCTATTATTCCGATTCCTGTCTTTTTGCACTGGTTATCGCATCTTATAAACATAGTATTTACCTTCAGCATCGAACCTTACCAAGATGTTGTAACTGTAACAGTTATAGGGTTGACAAGAGAAGCGTCTGAAAAAGACGGATTTTAGTCTTAATTGTAATATTTCGTCTTTCTTTTATAAGGTTAGGAACTTTTTCATGGGATTATATTAAATCCACACAAAACGGTACATATATGATTGCTTAGAGTTTTATATTTATGTAAATAAAATCGTATTGAAAAACACGAAAAAAAAAAGAAATTACTTTGTCCCCAATCCATCAATTCAAAGAATCTATACTTATTCTTAATATAAATATTTCGAATTAAAACTCCTACAACTGTATTTAAATCGTTTAGTATATTTTTAAAAACGTGTAAAAATGTAAAAATTCATATAATTAGTTACATAAGGCATAGGCATTGCATTATACAGTACTTGATGGAATTATCTAGATATTCTTAGCTCCATTTGCTTTGGTTTTGTCGCATTATAGCATAGGCATAACGAGAGGTACATTATCTGCTAATTCATTGTAACCTATTTTGTAATGGGGAACCGGTCGGCTCAATATTCGTTTTTCTTTAGCTGTATGCTAAAAAAGGAATCTTACTACCGTACCCATAAGTTATGTTAAAGAATTCCTACCTCTCTTTGCGCCTTACAATTCCTGCGTCTTCTGCGACGATTCCTACGTCGACGTTTTCTTCTTGCTGACTTATCAGTTTCCCATTCATCGTCAGTAACATTCAGCCTCCCCGTTTCTATATATCTTCTAATAGCCTTTCTGAAAAAGGTTTATGAGTATTACTAATATGTTACAGATATATTATATTTTCAATTAAATTATGTTCCAGTCTGTGTAATGGTGTAAAGCTGACTCAAAAGACGTTTGTGAAAAAATATTAAAAAAAGAAAATGTTTCCTAGGATGTTATTTGAATCAGAAATTGCTGATTTCATTGAGCATGAAACTTAAAATAACTAAATAAAACTGACGAGGTATTTTTTATATATATTTTAGAGTGTCCTTTTTATTAACTACGGTTTATCTGAACTGGATCAACTGGTTCGCGTTTTTATATATATATATATATATATATATATATATATATATCATGGAGGAACTATATGTACTTGCTTTCAGTTTAGGAAATTCACTTTGGAAGCTGAATATGTTGTATTACACTTCTTCAGACATATTACGATGGTTTCATTAATAGTTTACGGGTTCGTAATAATGTTCGCCAAGGAGATATCGTCTCTATTTTTCAACATGTAGTGGTGTAGTGGATGCAGTTATGCGATACATTAAAAAATTAGACATTGCATTTATAATGTTTTAATAGAAGTTCCTTGAGAGATCTAATATTCGCTGATTCAGATATTAACGCTTCTAGCATTCTTCTTGATATAGGTCGTACTGCAGTGTTATTTGACTTAATAATTCATTATCAACTGACAGATCGCCTGATGCTGCAAATCTCAATGGGATCCAGTTAGAGCAACTACACGATTTCCCGTTCTTGTTCTTCTTCAAGTTCTTAACATGAGTAATACAGGAGAAGATAATTTAAGATTTTTTAGACAGGTAATAGATCATTTCTAGTTTATTAAGTTTGAATAATGGGTTTAATAGGTTTGCTATTAATATGTCCTCTTTGCAATACCTTGATATTACTGTTATATTAGTTGGAGGAACAGCAAAGAAGGAACAAGCGTATTGAGCAGGTTTAGTAGTGAACTTGAACTGTGAACTTTCCCAATAAATACACTGTATATTTAACAATATTTAAATAATTTGACATTATTTACAATTTTGGAAGATACTTTACTCGTTTCTGGTTTTACAAAAATAGTAGAGGAGCTTCTCCAAGGTGCAGGAGTTTAAACAACACTCTTCGGTAATGCGGTTTTCCTTATCATCTGAAACAGTAAAAAGTAAATCTTTAAATTTACAATCTTTAAGTTTAAATCGTGACAATTAATGTGATTCTTTAAACAGTATTACATAGCTAAAATTTTTCCTTTATAAAAATAGAATTAATGGCGAATAGAGGCGATTGACATTTGAAATTTATATAGTTTGATCAAATTGAATTACATAAATATTAGTTTTAAATGTTACATTGTTTCCATTTCGCGGCGAAACGGCCAAAAAGTGTTAGGGATTACTTTAGTAAGTATATACACCCATAAATAAATTGGATATGACATAATATTGGTTTCTGCTTGCCAACTTTACAATAATAGCTTCGGTTTCCCAGATATTTTCATTCAATAACACAATGTTTGTGGTTATTTACATTATTTTTCAATTTCTGTCTATTTAGTAGGTAATTTATGAAATAAATCAATAAATTCAAGTAATTAAATACTATGAATCAGAATAGGTAAATAGGAATAAGTATCTAGAAATTATATTAGCGTTTCAAATTTGGTACAATGGTTGATATATACAAGAATTGGAATTAAAAAAAAAATATATCGCAAAATTTAAATATAAAATAGAACTCTTTCTTCATCTTTGCTCATTTTCTTTTAGAACCATTGTCTTAATCAGAAATTCATCAAAAATACTGCATACTGCAAGAGTTAGGAAAAGGTTACCTTAATTAGTAAAAACGAGTATAAAACAGATAATTTTCTGTTTATTACACTTAAATCTTAAGTAAGCCCTAGACTAGAATTTAACTAAAGCTAGTTAAATCTAGTGCAAATCAGTGCATTAAATAAATTGAATACATTTTTCATGAAATTTTGTCTTCGTGAAAATGGCTACCCTTAAGCATTCGGAGTTCAGCGTCTTTCATTCACTTTATCTATCAAGTTCATCCTATATTAATTCGATAGAAGAGAGGTTTAACAATTATGATGGATATTTTATTATTTTGCAAAGTTTCTTTGTTTCGTTTTTACTCTAGGAAGTTCTGACGTAATTTTGACGAATGTTTCAGATCATTATTGTGTTAAAAAATAAAGCGTCGGCTAATTAGTTTCATTTCAGAAGGAATTGCAGGTAGTCTTCTTTATTCAGTTTTCTAAACCATTACACTACCATTATCAGTTACAGAATGCATCCTCTCATGCCATTGGAAAATCAAAGTCTTTTTACAGTTGTGTTGAAAAATTCAAGAGAAATCTGTTCCCTTCTTGCCTTTTATGCGCTTATGAACTGTTGTTACATTACTTTACATAAAAGTCACACAGTACATTGAACTCTAAAATGATAGTTTTTGAAATTCTGAACCCATATTAAAAATACTATATTTAGTGTTATAATACTATACTTTGTGGTTATAAAATACATGCACCGGTCTTGTTTCAAAATAAGGAACGGTAAGAAGTTAGTAGTTTTGTTGATTATTGTAATAAAAAATCCGTAAAAATAATATACTCCAGTACCAATATGTTTATTTAAATTTTTATTTCAATATTTTTTATGTCAACTAAATATAGTGTTTCGAAACTTTTGACGGCAGTGTATTTTAAATTATTTACAAATATACAGCCAGATCGATATGTTTCGTAGGATAGTTGCTTCTTGTCTTTAAACAATATCATGGGTTTGGTATAAGATCTAGTCTCAAATCATTTGAATACGATTGGTGAGATTTGTATATAGTAAAATGAAGTGGTAAAAAAGCGGCCACTTACCAACTTGCCCTTCTTCAGGACTGAAGGTTTCTAGACACAGTTCTGATAACATATTACTTAGCCTTGAACCGCAGTAACTTTTTTCTCTTGTTAGTTCGCTTTCCGTGTACATTGGCGATGGCCACGTAACCGATTCCAATATCACGTTGTTCAACAAAACCAACCACACGGTGGTAGATGTTATACTGCCCAAACCGTCCATTGTATAATGTACTGGAATAGAAAATACCCATGGACAATTTTGGTGGAGTGATTCTTGAGATGTGTAAACTTGTTTATATATACTGCTTGTAACATGCATTACTAATCTGCTTTAAAAGAAAACGCTATCCCATAAAACCGATGGTATTTGAATATAATGGATGAATGGGAATCATATTTCAGTTGTATTATTTCCTAATTTTCCGCTAAGCTATCGAATTTCAGGTTAGGGGAAATTATTCTTTCTGTGCGATTTTCCACTGACTATATTAAAACTACTTTGTTCGCGTTTATATACATCCGAAATGGTCCGGTATCTTATTTAAATCAAGTTTTTTTGATGATTTTAGAGCGAATAATTAGTAATAATAATTCATATTAATTTCGATTACAGTCAATACGGAGGATAGACGAAATATTATGAACACCATTTGATATAGTACGTCTTATTGTATGTTAACGACACTGCTTTCGTGTAAATAAAGCGACGCATAAGTAGTGCTCAGTTTATGAGCAAAGTCGGTTATATTTCAGGATATTATTCAGTTTTGAGATGGTTACAACAAGCGCTTGGTGAAATGTGTGACTTCAGAGTTCGCAAGAATGGTAAATAATCGGTGCTAGATGAACAGGAGCTTTTGTGGCGAAAACAGCTTAATTTTTTAAGGAAAATTTTATAATGGAATTTTAATTTAACTATTAGGATTTAACCTGGACACTTGATGGTTGAAAGAATCTTCCGATCCGAATAGTCGTTTATATTGTTTCCTACAAATGACCGGGTTTACGTATGGAGAACCCAAAAAGAAGCCTACGATTCGGACTGTCTGCTTCTTACCGTTAAGCATGGGGGAGGTTTTGTTATAATTTGAGCGACAGCGACAATATTGTGATATTTAGATGGATCCAATGCCCGGGTTACTGGGAATATCTCGATATTCTCAATGATGAAGTTCTTACTATAACTGAAATATATCTGCCAAACATTACCATATTCCAAGATGGTAATGCGCCCATACCCATAGTTAAAAAGGTTCAGATTTAATATCAGAAGCATCACAATATCATAAAACATCTTCCCTTGACAACATATTCGCCAAAGCTCAATATAATTGAACCGTTATGGTGAGTTTTAGAGTAGAGTGATTGGCGGAGGTTTTGGTATAAGAATGGGACAACATTCCGCTGAGAACAATTAAAATTGTCTATGAATATATCCTGCAACAATTGCAGTTGTTTTAAAAGAAAATGGAGTCTCAACACCTTATTATTAAATAAATATTGTTTACATGTCAGGTCTTCATATTGTTTTATCTATCCCCTGTATATACACTTAATGTTAACTCATTGGTAACCATATATTATACCAAAGCTGTGAAGCCTTTTATTTTAAATTTTAATTATTAGACCAGTTTGGCTGTATCTGAATTTTCCGTATTATGTTTACAAATTATGTGAAAATTGAAATCCGAATGCTTTTATCGAAAAGGGGGAGAAAACGAATTCGTGCCGATGCAAAGTTAATTATTTCGTGGGGCCTCCGAATACCCACTTAGGAAAAATGCGAGCGAGGCCCTAAATTAGTATTTTTTCAAAGGAGACTTACCTCCACAGAGAGCGGGTGTCGTCGAGACCCGCGCGGTCTCCTCAAGAGGACGAATTTCAAGAATCGAACTGAACCTAATGCGGACTGGACGCTGGTTTTTAATAAGTCGGAATTATTAAGTGGAACAGAATAGCGATAAGGACCAAATCTAATTAATAGACAATTATTGTGGGTGGGGTACCGATTGTGATGGATTTCGAATTATTAAAGAAATTAATTGATTCGTTATCGGTGAACGGGTTATCAGGAGGGTATGTGGATTTTTTGTCAATTTATTTATATATTACGCTAGGAATACTTGCAAGTTCAAGGAAGGCGCGTCTATTTCTATGACCATGTCGATGGAATTTTTTAAAATAAAATTTGGCTTGGCCTATATTTGGTTAGATATAGTAAAACGTGCTTATCTGGGCAGCAGCAGCAACAGTTACACAACCATTATTACCAAGCAGTTTTTTTGGTTATTCTTTTGTAAATTGTTACAGTATTTAATAAACAATCAAACTTTTCATTGTCTTTTGCTTCTTGTAATTTGGCATTTGGTAATTTGAATTATAAGTCTGCATGAAGACAACATGCTTTTGATACCAAGAGTTTTTTTGGGCTTCAATGTATTACTAATATTACATTACAACTGATGATTGATTGGTGAACATGCCATTTTTTGTTGGTTCAACTTTTCAAGAAATAACATCGTGAGGATGAAGAAATTATTTTTTTAATTAAATTTTACATTAGATATCGCTTCAATCTTCTGATTTTCTGCATGATGTGCAATAGCTATGCTTTTAGTGCGAAATCATGAATAACTTCGTAATTCCATTTGATTTACGTAGAGGTAAGCATTTGTAAATTAGTCGGAGAACTTTTTGGCAGCGTTGGATTACTAGTTGGTTTGATGTTTTACTGTAACTCCATATCATCATCATCATTTATTTTATGTCAATTTATTTCGCATAGTTAGAGAATATCTTAAAACTTAATCAGTGTTTTGTTATTTAAAATTTGTCTATTTTATAAATAGACATAAACGTTATATAAATTAAATATGTCAAACCAATTTATTAACTATTTACGTAAATAATTAAGTATCATCGTAACAGACTGGCATTTTGACGTTTAGTATTTGACTATGATAAGTTCTATTTGCACTAATATTTATTTAATACATCATATCAAAATATTGTATATTTAAAGCAGTTTGCTAACTAGAACATTTAGAAGGTTACTATTTTAAATAAAAACATTAAAATGCATGCCTATCCAAGCCGTGTTAAAGGCTGCATTTACAATTTAATTAAGTATTAATTAGCGTTAGGTATAATATAATTGAAAATGTTGTTTTCAATAATCTATATATATAAATCTATTTTTTTAGTGTACGAAATTTTCTGACAGATAATTAAATAAAGCTTTCGAAATAATGCTGATACATTTCTATTTTTTGATGTGATAAATTAAAGAAATATAAACACACATTTGCTATAAAAGTTATCAAAATGGTCTAAACTAGTTCGTATACGTTACATATGTACGTTTCGCCAGAATCTGGCATCTTCAGGTCTTGGCTTTTATCTTTCAATTCCCGTTACACGAGCTGAAAGAATATCATATAACACTCTGGACAATTGCTTTTAGCTATCTAAAGGGTTTTGAATAATGTTCGCAGGCTATCTACAAATCTATAAAGTAATTACATTCAGATTATTGTTGAAAACTTTTTCAATTCACTAGTCTGAAAAATACGCTTGAAAAAATACAATTTACTAGATTAAATTTCAATCTATTCATCATTAGCGAATGTCAGATTGTTCAAGAAATTTGTACATTTATGTTTTTTTTTTAATATTTATTGCACATAATTGCACCCGCTGTAATGTTCAATGAATGTGAAAGTTAACAAAGGACATCCCTTTAGTGAATACGAGCACAAGCTATGATTTCAAATGAATTAGATAAATTGTTTAACACTTCATAAAGCTTCCAAAGTTTCAAACTGAAGACCAGTGTATATAGTCGGAAGTAGAACGAAATATCTTCTTGGCGTGTTTCGTCACAAGCCTTTTGAAGTCTTATTTGTATAATTTTCATAAATACTTTTCCGACAATTGATTAGGAGACTTATTCCTCAATAGTGTGTATAAGAAACTTATATTGTCAGTATCGGAATAGACAAAAATTCACTTTCTTCCATACTGACGGTTTTTTATTGATTGATAAATTTTAGTAAATTAAAAAACATAACTTCACGTATATCTAATTTGAATAAACATATATTTTAATGCAATACATTGGAACTGTTATCGATTACCTATCAAAATACATTATTTATACTAATGTGAAACGGTTTCATCATCAATCAGTATATACTATTTCTATCTTTAGTAAAAAGCATTTTAATAATAAATGAAACTATAACGATAGATACAGACCAAATAGACAGACAATTGACCTAATGTTCGGTATTATATTTTTGTTGTAATGCATATTCGTTTTATTAGTACTTTTGTTTTCGAAATATGATTACAATATATACTTTATATAATAGTATATACAATTTCCAAATTAAGCAGAAATAACACTATCAATTATTAAATAACTTAATAAATCATATAATATATCAAGTTATTAAAACAATAAATAATAATATGATATAAAATTACCAATTATTTCAGGAAAATAAAATAATATCTCAATGAATTATTAAATTAGTCTTTGATGAGACATAGTAATGTTATTTATCAATATATTTAATGGCTTTTTATGTATAGACCTTGAGTGTTTTTTATAATTCATCAATAAGTTTAAATTAAATCAAATGAAAATATACATATTTATAGTTTCTTGACGAAATGGCGAAATTATTAGTTATATAACGGCGTCTTTTTTATAAATATTTAGGTTTAGGTAATATTTAGTATACAGTAATTTGAACAATAATAATATTATAATATATTTTTTTCATAACGATAGTATATTTTATGGATATATTGGTTTTTAAAATGATTATATAATGAACATATAATACGTGGTACAAATATTATATATACTTTGTTAAAAAAGTGTTTTGTGTGGATCAGTAAAAATAGTTCCCATTTATTTTTCAATTTCTGTAATTTACGTCCTGACAATGGGCGCATAACTCATTATTGTAAATTGATGTTTGTTCGGCGTCTCGACTTTGGAAATAATCCGATATTCGATGATTGTGAATGACAGTTAATCTGATTTCTATTAAAAGTAAACAGAGACAGTTCTCATCTCCAAAAGAAAAGGCATTAAATGAGTAAAATGACGACTAAAACCGTTTTTATTTTAATATATTTACATGATAATTAGTTATAATTCTGGAAAATAACAAAAGTATGTTTTTTTTCGGTAACTTCAAAATTAACTGTGTTTAATACTGGCGCCTTCGTCAAAACCTTTGGTTTTTCTATTATTAGCATGTAAAATTAACATATTTAACTATTATTTTACTATCTTTTTTCGTATGACTATAAACTAGCAACTAATTTATAAATAATTAACATTCTAGCTTCAATAATTGATCTGATCTGATATAGCATAAATTTTTCAGATATAAATATTGCATATGATTTTTTAATTAAATTTTTAGTAAATAAAATTTTATTATAAGTGTATGGGTTTTGTTTCACCAGACATTGATTGCGTTGGTCACTACATGTCATACCCAGTTTTCCAGTAATGAATTCATGTATAGCACGTGTCATTAATCTGATTTTTTTTTGTTTAGAAAGGCTCGAGTTAAAAATCAATATCATAACAATGGTAAAGTGATATTTATGTTCACCAGTTAAATAATAAAAAATTGCTAGACTAGAATGACTGTGGCTTAAAAATGATAATGTATTAGTATATTATTTCACAAAGTGACTTGCAACAGGAAACAGTAATAATGCATTGAAGAAAACGTAATTTCGATTTAGTAGAGATTGGCCAGGTTCGAGAAGGGCTCAGTTTTTATCCGTTTTTATTTAAGAATGATTTTGGAACATGTGAATTAACGAAGTTAGGTTATAGATTTGAAATATCTGTTGTGAAGATGAAATAAGAAAATGATTAACGTTTATTATGAAATTAGTTCTTTTCTAAAATTATTTTCTGCCATAAATTAAATCTTTTTTCCATCATTAAATAGATTCCATTGTTTAAAAAAAATTAGATAGATTTGAAAGAATTAAATAATGGCGAAAACATTACATATCCAATTGATTATAGCAGGATATCGGCTCTCTTGTTAACAAACCAAATCGTTGTAGGATTGAGTCCTGCTGGGACAAACATGTAATTTGAAGAATTGTTTGTGGTAGATTGTTAAATATGCAGGCTACGTTGGGATAATTATTAGGAACTAAATAATTTAAATATATCTAAATTAAATATAAAATGATCTTTTAATATTCGATGCAATGCAACATATTGTTTGTTAATGATGGCACATAGCTTCCGAAACTACTTTATTAAATACTAGATGTACAAATATATATTGTTAGTTTAATAAAAGCTGTAAGCTGTTAATTAAAACATATAATCTCATGCCATTAGGCAATATATGAACACCTATTTGTGGATACGATCATGAAACAACCAAAATAATATATACAATAACACATTTAACAATTTTCTTCAATTATATAAAGTCGAAGAAATTCTTTAATATATCGAGATAGGAATTTTTTAAATACGGTCCCTATATTTTATCTTGAAAATTCTTTCCGAAATTCCTTAGTACTCTTATCCAATTCATTAAACAATACCTTTTGATCCTTTTGTGGTTTTTGTTCATTATCTCTGTCATATCTACAATAAAAGCATCTCGTTTTCTTTGTAGCATCCTCTCGATAACTTTAAAGGCCGATTTTCAAACGGATCGCATTCCTTTAATCCATAAACATTTTTTTTCCAATGACAAAGACATTTTTTTTGGATATACGATGGCCGGCTTGATAAAACAGTGACTTATTGAATTAAATATTTTTTTTTAGAAAAAAGTGTTTTTATTACTCAACATAATATCCTTTTAACTCGATACGTTTAGCCCACCATTAAAAAAATATATTCCTTATAAATGATAGGTTTTTTCGAGGCCTTCAATATAGGGTTCGTTTCAGTAATAACCTCGTCATTCGACCCCAATCTCTTACCATCTAGCCATTCCTTCATATTTGGAAACAGGAAAGAGTCGCTGGAAACTAAATCTGGAGAATATGCCGGCACACGATTTGTGGATTTTTGATATGGTGACGTGAACGTCCGTATGTATTATTTTAATGGAAAAACACTTTTTTTGTCAAATATAGTCGTGTTTGCTGTAAATCAGTACAAAATCTGCCCAAAAGCTACCTAAAAAGAATACTATTTGCCGGCGATCGTTTTACTTGTTTTTCAGAAAACTGGTAAAAGATCATTGATTAAAACTGCACCTATAACATCATTTAGCGTTAAAAATTTATATGAAAAATTCATTTTGTAAAATACAAAAAAAACAATGTTCTTTTTTCGTCAATTTAATATCATTTCCTAAACAATTGCTAATAGAAAACAAAATAATTTTTAGATGTATGGTGGAGATATTTTCACGCTAATGTTTATGTAATTTCATTCCTAAATATTGATTTCCAAATCCCAATGATTGATTGTACGTTATAAATATAATAACATAAATGGTTATTTCACGAAGATAGATATAAAACATAATGTATGTTCGTCGGTTTATATTTTAGAAGAACATAAAATTACTGTGAACGGATATGTCGAGAAATTCTGTTAGATCTATTTATTGTTTGGATAATTAGCATCTTTATAAAGTTCAACAAAAAATCGGCTAATAATAACGTATATCGTTCTGATTTGATCTTGTAGATTAATTCATTAAGGAAATACAGTACAGGAAGATAATTAAGATCACCTTATTTGTGTTTGTTATAATGCATTACAAATAACATTGCAACACATAATATGTCATTTTTATATGTTATGATTCATTTTTTGTTTAGGACAAAAACTAAAATAATTTTTATCATTCAATTTATAATTTATTGTTTTATCAATTCCACATTTCGTATTCGTAAGTGGAATCGTAATAATGATGGAAAAGCTTTAAAATAAGTGCGAGTCAACCAGTAGAGTAATCTACCAACTCACTCAGTTACTATTTATTTCTGCTACATGATGGTGCTGAGAGTTGTTACCGCTGGTTTTCTGTATTGGCTAAAATAGTTAAAACAAACTTAGCGTTTCCGTATGATGTTGTAAACTCCTTAACCGATTTGACGACCGCTGGTGCTAGCGCTTACACGCTGATACAGATGTTGAGGCTTTTGATATTCTTCATGCTATAGATCGCACTGAAGAGCTTGAGCTTGAGAGATGGCTTGACAATTAATGAAGAGAAGTTTAGAGTATTGACAATTGATGGATCGCTTACTACTGTACATTTGAACGAAATTCAGTTAGATCAAGTTCAAAATCTGACAAGGAAAATCATCAAAATTGCGCTAGTAACGAGGCTGGGTAAGACCGGATATCTTCTGAAATAATCTCTAAGGTAATCAGTCGTCAGTCGGTAGGCTTTAATGCCGAGGGCCGTAGTTCGGAGTCCACGTAAATAAAAACAATTTCTAAAAAATATATAAAAAAGAATTAAGCTGGCAACTGGTAATTGAATGAGGAACAGTAGGAGGAAAATTTGTTTTTATATTTGGAAGTTATGATCAGTGCATAGATAACGAAAGGTCAAACGCAGCTATTTATATCGCGCTATTATAAGATTCCGGTAATATTCTATTATAATACGGTGCATTTTGTCGTAAGATAATAAATTTACGCTCTTTACAAAGCTAAGGAAATATTTTTAAAAGACGTATATTATTTGCTATGAATGTTGTTACGACTTAAATTGAGTTATAACATTAGGTGTCCCTAACCTCAATTACCATTATATTACCGCTTTTTATTTTATGATATGTTGATATATGTTTTCGATGATAGACAGGGAGCGGTTAATGCATTCAGTTATCATTGCTATTAATTACCATCGCTATGATCTATCATTGGTATTATAAATCATTGATATGAACTATTTAGTTAGTCTGTCTGTGATTTAGCTAATTTGCTAATTGGAAGTCCAGGAAAAGTGTATATACGGTGAGAAAATATGGAATTATTGCTAGGAAAATAGAACGAATACACTACTTTTATTATTAAAAATATCGAGGAGAAGACGTCATGACTCACGATCCAGGAAAGATCAGTATTCCGTTGCGATCCGGAAATAGATTATGATCCCAATAAATCACTTACAATTGGAGAAATGACATTGTTAAGTTCTGCTGGTGGAAAAGTAAAAATTCCAGAATTGGTTTTGCTACCAGATCCGTTTCACACATTAGTTTCTGTCGTGGGAAATGCTTCTAATTACTTCTTAGCCAACATTACAAATAAATTAACGAAATTTTAAAGAATTGCTGATACAATGACGCATATATCACTTATTAGGAGTGCTGTTATCACAACCAGATGGATATAATCAGTTCTTACAAATGTATTTAAACGAACTATTGTCCAAAGATTACGAACATTTCTTTATTAAAATAACGATTTGGTCAAATGTTCAGAATACCATTGGATTGGATGCCATCTGGTCATAATATCGTCACCAGACTTGCCAAAACATTTGGCGGTGAGCACACGAAGATTTCGAGAGGAGTGATTCACCGACGATTGACGAAGTGGCTATTGTTAATGTTGGTGAAAAAATGCGAGATAGATGTAGGTGGTACCATGATGTAGTTCACCGGATCATCTAGTTGTTAATATATATTAACTAGTGCTATATTTATTATTAATATGAGAATATACAAAAGGATTATATGGGTTTCCTTTTAACTTCATTATTGTCACTAAAAGTTGATTACTTTTTCCTTATAGCTTCAAAACTGTGGCCCAACCACTTTTGTTACATAACATTTTATTTATTTTCTTTACTTATGATGTTAATTTTTCTATATTTATAATTTTTATTTCACACCAAATTGAATGTTTTGTTTGGCTTGAACAAGTGTTACTAGAGTTACACGATTTTGAAGTTCTTTACTATCGAAATTACTTTCTCTCCATCTTTTTATTACGTTGTATTAATTTTGTTTGTCTATAAGCAGAAAATCAAACCAGCGTGGTTCTCAAAGCTGTAGCCATGCGGCATAAGAGTCTAACTTGATGGCAATAACTAGTGTTGGGAATTATGACTGAAATCGACTATCGACTGTTTAGTAAGTGACTACTTTTTGCTATCGACTGTTTCAGTCGCTATTTTTGGTTCGACTGGTTTTACTACTTTTTGCCAGTGACTGCTTCAGTTGATTGTTTTTGTTACTATTTACTATTAACTGTTTCAGTCGTGTACTTTTACTTACTACTTTTGGTTTTACTAGTTTCATTCGACTGATTTTTAACGTTGTTCTTATTAATAAAAATATGTTGTATATTAGTATAGCAGCATTTTGGAAGGATATTTTTCAAAATTCTTAATGTAATAGGGTAAAAATATTAAAATTGTGAATGATAATTAGTAAACACTTTTGACTGTTTTTATGGCAATAATTGGTTATTATTTTTCGATTACTTTCTCGTTTTTTTGTTAAAAATATGTAGTTATTGTGTGATCATTTTTAATTAAATCATGTTTTTTTTTCTATGATTAGGTATATGTTTAATTTTTATTTAGTATTTATGGTTATTGTACATATTTAGTTTTTAGGTTTTGTTTAAGTTCTATTGTATTGTCTGTATTTATTATAGTATATTATTTAAAAATAGCTATTAACATATTAAAATATGATAAAACATTTGTGGGCTGTTGTTTCATTCTTTAAAAAAATTCAATTCCTTTTTACAGATCCACAGAACATTCAAATATAGTAAGTATTTCTACTTCGTTTAAAATGAATTTATTTGCTTGTTAATAGTATTCAGAAATTATTTTCTTGCTTTCCTTTGTTAAAGTTAGTATTAAGGAATATGTACATCTCCGTTTCACTTATTAGAGCAATTATCTCCCTCCTTTCCTCTTTCACAATTTATACAGGAAAGGGTTCGTACATCTTCATCTGACATCACGAATAAAAAAAACAGTCAAACCGTGCATTTGACTGAATATAGTAATTACTATTTTCAGTCGCTAGTTTTTTGACTATCGACTGTTTTGACTGTTTTGCGACTATCGACTGTTTGCACTGTTTTCAGTCGATAGTTCCCAACGCTAGCAATAACGTACTAGGGTCGAATCTCGCTGGCCTTAATATTTGTTCAAAAAGTTTAATATAAAAAATAAATGATTCGTGTTTGTTGTAATATAAAATAGTAAATGGTTGTTTTCAATTCATTAAGTAAAATAAATTATTATAACACAATTCTATTGGAGCACGACTGTAGTAAATTTAAAATAAAATTGATTGTGAATAAATCATAACAAGAATAAACAACGTCAACAAGTATAAACATGTAACAATGTAAAGAACTTTTTATTTTCTTGTCTATTTATAGCGGGAAATACTCTATCATATAAGTTTTTCCATTATAATTTAGGATACAATTCACGTTCAGACATTTCATTACGAACTTTATGTTTATGTTACGAGAATAGTCCTTTCGAAATGGGTTTCTTTTTTAAAAATGACACTTTTTCGTGGTTTCACTTATGTACGTAAAAGTACCACGCGTGCGCCTGTTACGGGAAGCTGTGAAAAAGCGGGAAATATCGGGAAATGTAGTCAGTAGGACGGGGAAAATCGAAACGCGCGCTTTGGAAATATCCGAACGGAATTAAACGCGTTACGTGTTTGTTGACATTGCGTTGCGATTCTTTTGTTTATTTTTTATGTCGACTCGATGAATCTGTTTTCGCGATCAAAATGACAAGATAAAAGTCGACTTGCTTTTCTATAGTTGGTGAGTTTATATTAATTTGTATATAATTACGGTTTTGTTGCATTGCTGCGTGTGATATATATATATATATATATATATATATATATATATATATATATATATATATATATATATATATATATATATATATATATATATATATATATATATATATATATATATATATATATATATATATATATATATATATATTGTTCTTTTTAGTGTTTTAAAAATATATTAATACTAAATTAATAATTAATGTTAATAATATATTATTACATTTGGATTATTACATTAAATTGTTCAAGCACAATACTTGTTCTAAAGGAAAATAAATACAAAAAACTGTTTTGTTTCTTCGAAAATCATAAAATATAATATGTAATTCTTTTGGAATATTATTTAATGGATTTCAATAAAGCTTGCAAATTTGAGCTGAACGCGTATATTTAAGGTATATGAAATAAATTGTTATATATGTTTAAAATATGAAATATCATCGTGACACTTGGAAACTGGAATACATATTGCTTCAGCGAAGAAAACGAGTACATTCTGTATATCTGGAATAAAATTGTCCTTAGTTTCTTTTCTGTAGAACTAGGTATGGTTTATATTTATATTTTTTGGAAAATTGATGAAGAAACTCCTTATAAAGACTTCTAGCAAAAGTTACAATATAATACAATTCTTTAGACATTACTTTATAATATAATATTATATTGTTATTTGATATTAACATCTACATCAATACTACAGACTTATTTTAACTTACAATAAAATGAAATAAAATAAATTCTATTTACTCAATTAAATACATATTATTTTGACAAAAGTTTTATTTTTTTTGTAATATACCTAATAAATAAATATAATTATTGAATTTGATCTAGGAGGCAAAAGCAAAACGAACGTTGAAACGACAAAGTCCTTATTGTATATGCTTGTCTGTGAAAAAGCTAGTTAAATCTTAGATGTAATATATGTAGAATAAAGTGGAAAATAGAAACATTTGTTCTGGAATTTTTAGAGCTACATACCAGTTGGGTGTTTGTTTATATTTGTCGCAAATGCTCGTTTTATTTTCTTGACATTTTTGAACCACTCAATTTTCAGAAAAAGGAATGTAAAGTTGAAAAAAGGCTTTATTGATTTGATATCTTTATTAATTAATAAGAATATTATTTAAATTAAACAGAGGAAGAAAAATATTTTAATTTTTTTTTTATGAAATTCATGTGCTGAAATAGCATAAATTGTTACAATTTATTAAGGTTAGTGATGGGTATTTATATAAAATAATTTGTTTCTAGGTCATAAGTCCTAGTTTCTGTGATTACATCGCCACCGGATATATATATATTAGGTAAGTACATAATTTAAGAACATGCGAGTTGAATAAAAAAATCTTCTTGAATTTAGTTCCTTAATCATAATTTTGTTAACTATTTTGAAACTATTCTGAAATAAAATTATTCTAGTACCATAAATAATCAAAATAAATTTCAAAATAATAATAATAATAATAAAAAATTAGCTCGTATATTATTAATAATTTCAAAACTGAACAATATTTTCAAAAGACATATTTTCTTAAAAATTTAGCATATTTGGCTTAACTATTAAATTACATATATATTATAATAATAAATATTATTCAATAAAATTTAAAAATCTAATAAAATCTACTCACATATAAAAGAATTATCATTTATTTTCTTATTTTATTCATGTATTCCATCAATTTAAATTATATGGCTGGTTTCCTTAATTTTTCCATTATTCCATTCCTATAACCCAATAAGAGATCTTCGACATATTTTCCATCACCAATAAAGAACAATCAATATATCAGCCTTTTTTGACGGAGGAATAACTTATTTACTTATAGTCCCAAATGAAAATGGGTCGTTTTTTTTTCTTATTTTTATTTATTTCGCTCTTCCACGTAGTTTAATATCACATCATTTAAATGCTGTACTGTAAAAAGTCTGTAATATTAATAGTTTTTTTTTATAATTAACAGTCTTTGAAAGATTAACTTTTAATCCGGTACGGTACATAACTATATAAATCTATGCATTTACATAGCAAATATTATTCTAATTGTATTATATATATATATATATATATATATATATATATATATATATATATATATATATATATATTATATATTATTGATATTATTCTAAACAAAATTTGCGCAGAAAAATCTTAATAACCTTTACAATTACTTTTAATACAATGATATACCCTGTCCAATAAAATTTTTGTTTTTTTTTAAACTCGGCGAGGATTTTTCTCTCTTATTTTATAATTATAAAGTCTGTTAGTTAAAAAGAGATCAAATGTTGTCATGTAACCGAATCAGCCCATAAAATTTTATTTGTTTTGTACTGGAGGGCTATGTTGTCAAATATCTTCACATTACAATTATCCAAACATTACGACGTGCTGACGCCAGTTGGCTGTTTTATTGTACAGGTGTCGTAAGAATAATTTGTATTGCTATCATTTCTTAAATAATAATAATTTTTCCAGTTTTCACAATGACCAACATGATAAAATACAGAATGTATCCTTAATATTATGAATCTGACGAGGATCTCTGCGGATTTAAAATGTTTAAAATTTCTGTGGTTTTAGTGAACACTTTTGTTTAAAAATTTAGACATATAGATAATTCTAAATATCAAAAACTTAAAAATAGATCAATATCGAGATCAAATATATCATTAGTCAAACGTTCGAATGCTGTTGGGGAATGATAATTGTGATTGTCCATAATGCAAGAAAATTTATCCCAAACACACAAGTAACAAGGCTGGGTAAGATCTATGTCTTCTGGGATGATCTCTAAGGTATGCTTAATGCTGACGACTGTTCGTAATCCACGTGAAGCAGTAGTAACTGCAGTATGGTAAAAAGTAGTTTTAAAACTGATGTTTATCTATATAGTACTAATGAAGCAAAATCACTAAAACATTTTCTTGCAAAATAATCCTTTGTTTTATTTTTCCATGTTATTTCTCGAATGCAACAGTTATAAATAGCAGCAATTCCTGATTAGAGGAGACTAAATCAGACTAATAGTAAATAGAAAAGCCCAGCTAGGATGCAATTAAATTTAATGAAGATCGACAGAGCCAACTAAAGATAATTTTGTTCTAACATTATATAATGGTTACATTATTTGCATTATTGCTTTATGTCATAAAGAAGCATAAATCATAAATAATATAATAAATACGCCTTAAATAGCTTTAAGATACAACATTTGCATACTTGGCTAAAATATATTTTTTTAAATAAATTAACCCTTTAAAAGTTTATGCTACCGTAACGAGCATGTTTTTTAAAGGACAATAGAATTTGTTGAACACTATTCAAAGCTTTACTGACATTGCGACAAAAGTTTTCTTGCAGTGTAGCCAAATTTATCTTCATTATATTGATATTGTTCCTTTTGAACGCATTTTGGGTTTATATTCTAGCCAATTTATCATCCATTTAAACTCGGTAACAACTCGATAACTTTAAACATTGTAACTCGGTGAAAAATAGGTTAATTTTCTAAAAAGAACAATATATGTTCATATAAAAGAAATAAAAGCTCTATGTGTGCTATTGTATACATAGTTAAAAATCCGGTATATCCGGTAATATTTTTAATACCGAAGGTGCATTATAATGAACTTTTGCTTATAATTTAGCCACGAAAATGATGACCAAAACAAATAAATAACAAACGTACCATATAAACTTAATGAATCAATCAAACAAGATCGCGTATCTTCGCATAATGATTCAAATAAACGAAAAAATGTATCGAAGAGGTGATTCTAATGATCTAGATATTGGACGTCGCCAAACATTTCTTCAAAATTGCATACATAGTTAAATTCCATTTACTCTGTAGCTAGACATTACATATTTTTAGAAGCTCAGCAAAAATTGAGCTCTGAAAACTGATTGGGGGTTTAAAAGTATCCATTGTGTAGTCCGGATTTTGCCTAATTGGACTATCCTTTGGTTCGGTCTCTCTAAACTGATTCTTAATAGTATAATGTTGCTTTCGAACCATAGAAAAAAAAGATAAAATGAATAAATAAAAGGACACTTTTACGTTTCTTTAATTTCATATCAACTCAATATTTTATATTAACTGTTAATAACTGATGTAATCCCTAGAGCTCGATATATTTACCCAGCCTCTGATGTAAACTTATTACTATATATGTGAAGTGTTTCCTGCGAACATCAAGAAAATACCCTCTTGACTTCCCAATCCGGGAAAAATGCTGACCAGGAAAGTTGAAGAGTTTTGGGATCAAATTGGATGGAGAATTGGGATTCGGAAGATTGTTAATTTACTTAGGGATGGGACGGGGTTTGGTTACTTAAAATAAGAAATTTTTGTTTAATTCTATACGTTTATGTACGGTTCTTGTTGAATTATGTACTATTAATTTACCTACTAATAATAAAATCGTCCGCATAATTTTCTGGTGTATATATTAATAATGTAATTAATTAGTGGAAAACCTTTATATAACGTTATATAATGGGCCCGACAAAAATAATTTCGTTTTTCTTATGTTTGTCAAGGCGAATTTATTCATATACATTTTAAGCACTTGCCAGTGATACGGGAGATGGGCAAATTATTATGAATATCTGACATATACACAATACTTACATATTAATTAGAGCTTTGGCTTTTAAAGCAGCTGCAATTATTTGCGGTATGGATTTGTAGAATGTTTACTTTTATAATAAAGCATTTGCTAATTGCTTTAATGATGTTGGATATGCAGATCAGCTCCTTATTCTCATATTACATTATCGTAGTAAAAATTTCATCGTAGAGATATAACAGGTAAATTGAAAGGATCTTGGTCTGACACATAGATGGCGCTACTAGAATTAAATCCATATGTTTTTAGTTAGCCCTGATCCTAAAAAATACAGTTGCAGCAAAAACTTGTCTTGATGCCGAGTTTTCGGACACTGCCCCATGAAAATCAACCATCAAGGGTTGGTGTGCTAAGTTTAGACGTGGTGAATTGAACACCGAAGGCGGTGAACGCAATGGACGGCCAAAAGTGGTCGTTACCGACGAAAACAGTAAAAAAATCCACAAATTGATTTTGAATGACCGTAAATTGAAACTAAATGAAATAGCAGACACTCTAATGATATCAACTGAACGTGTACATCATATCATGCATGAATATTTGGGTATGAGAAAGGTCTGTACAAAGTGGGTGCCGCGCGAGCTCACTTTTCACCAAAAACAACGACGAGTTTATGATTCGGAGCAGTGTTTGAAGATGATGAAGCATAATAAACCCGAGTTTTTACGTCGATATGTGATAATGGATGAAATATGGCTCCATCATTTCATTCCGAAGTCCAATCCGAGTGGACTGCACACAATGAACCCGCTCCAAAGCGTGGGAAATCGCAACAGTCGGCTAGCAAGGTTATGGCATCTGTATTTTGAGATGCGCCTAGAATAATTTTCATTGTCTACCTTGAAATAGGAAGGACCATCAACAGCGACTACTACATAGCGTTATTGGACCGTCCGTTAAGGACGAAATCGCCGAAACACGGCCGCCTATTCAGGAAAAAGTTGCTGCTGATTCACCAAGACAATGCACCGTGTCAAAAATCCATGAATTGGGTTTCCAATTGCTTCCAGATCCACCGTATTCTCCAGACCTGACCCCCAGCGACAATTTCCTGTTCTCAGATCTCAAAAGAATGCTCGCTGGAAAAAATGTTTCGTTGAATGAAAAGGTGATCGACGAAACTGAGGCCTGTTTTGAAGCAAAGTACAAATCGTATTTCAAAAATGGTATCCAAAAGTTGGAGGGTCGCTATAATCAGTGTATTACCCTTGAAGGGAATTATGTTGAATAAAAACACTAATTTTGCCAAAAAAATATGTTTTACTATGGTAGGCCGGGGACTTTTCAATTGACCTGTTACATTATTATTAATTAAACGGAAGCAGTCTTGCTAATATGGAACAAGATGTACTATATTGAAACTTCTGAGATATCGTAGTAATGGAGCAAGATATGACGAAAATAACTGATATGACAATAACTAACTGTGTATTCATTTTCTACGTTTGTGTTTATTTATCTGTTCTAATAGGAAAAAGCCGAAATTACCTTTTCTCCAACATTATACGTAATATTGTATCTCGTCTGTTAAATAACGAGATGATGTAAAATATTTACTTATAAAATACCGGTAAATGCTGTTGACGATTCGAAGACGGAATTATTTACTTTTTCAGATTCTTCGGATTCTGAGAAGCGACGTGATTTTTGATATTTAAATATCCTTCAAATAAGTAAATCTTAATTAAATGTGTATCTTGGCCATTTTGTTTCTAATATGAATGTTTGTAATATAATTTAGATGATTTCATTATTGACATCTTAAACATTGAACTGTAGATGTTTTTTTTAACAGTTAATGTTTTATTATCCTTTTATAACAAATTTAACACTATTCGTGAATTTATAGATGTGTGTAATGCCTTTGAGTTGAACATACACAAAAACAAATATCAAATGGCTTAACAAATCATTAGTCTGTAAATAAATAATATAATAACTAAGTTAATTTAGTGTAACCTTTCACAATTTTTTAGTTACTGTGTACGTTAAGTGATCAAAACGCTATTAAAACAGATTAGGCTGAATTACAAACTTGCTTTGGTTTACCAGTAACGCTGCTTAATAAGTGTCTTCACTGAATGTTGAAGAGGATTTGGTGAATGAATTCAGTTGCCAGATGGGGTAAATTAAATAGCCCTTAATGCTTATATTATGTATTTGCGGAATATATATATATATATATATATATATATATATATATATATATATATATATTCGAGGGATATTATTTAAATCTTGAGTCTAAAAAAATATAATTTGTTATTAAGTTAATATAATAATTCATGTTAATAGTCACACTTCTTTAATATATCTATATCTATAAGCAAAACAAATGGTTTTAAATAATGAAGGAATGTAAGAAGGTTATGGACCAAAAATGCTAAACTATCAATAATAATATCAAAAATAAACTATCAAAACGTCCGATAACATCTCACAACACTTAGTGTTGCCAAAGCTCAAATTATAAATAACGTTTTTAATTTTAATTGAAAAATATATATAATCATGCCAAAATAATTTGTTTAAATTGACTTATAAATCATAATATAAATATATGTCACCACTGAGTATTTGGCTTCAGATACTGTATATAAATTCAATATATATTATATACAATTCTGGGAACACGTCTTAATATTGTTTACTAAGATTTTTATATTCTGCTCGACATTTATTTGTCTGTTAATAATTAATTTTTAGCATTTGTTATGGTTAACAAATAAGGTAGTATCATACATGACACATTACATCTTTAATAGCTAGACGTTATATATAGAGGTAACCCTCTACGAAAACTTTAAAGTATATAAAGCTTTAGACATCGACATCATTTTTAAAAATCTGAATTCACAACATATTACTTTGGAACTTATTTGAAACTATTTTCCAAGTAACTATAAAGTCTTGGAAGAAACAACCATCTGCCGGACAGAGTTGAACATCAGCTACAGGTCTTAGTGCTAAGGTAGAGCATTTAGTAATAGTAATATTAAAATTCAACATAATGCTTATCAAGCCATGTTTCTTCCTAATTAAAATGAGGTTTATTAAATACTTTTTGATCTATTGTTTCGAAAATTTAAAAACATTAGTTGTTCCGTTATGAAATGGATGCTCTACATACATATTTAGATATTTTAGCTATTCTCAGGACAATTCTTCAATTGATTTTTAAAATCATAATAACTGCAGTTAGATTAATTATTAATTAAAATTAAATAATTAAAATTCGCTAAAATTAACAACATATTACAAATTTTCTATATTCATCTCTGTACGCTGCACTTGGACATACAGGTAGAATGTTAAATAACTGAAGTAAATTAAAATTTTACTTACTTATAGATTTTTATTACGCATAGACATTTCCTCTATATATAGTGAGGTCTTATTATGGGACACACTTTCAATATTTACCACAAATTTTCGCTCTGACATTCAATGCCTGATTAATTTCGGTTTGTAGGTATTTTTTTGTAGGTCAGCGTTGAAAACCTTCGCTCTGACACGTTGGTTCATTTTAATCCCCAACAAAAACCAACTGCCAGATAAAATTCAAAAATTCGATTAAATGAAACTGATTGAAAATTTTATATATAAAATTCCTCTTTGGTTAACGAATCCAATTATTTTTATTTTTTGATGCAATGTAACATCACTTTGGTTTTAAGATATTTTTGTCGAGTTCTAATTATAACAAGCTCTTGTTTTTTTAATGGCGATGCTGCTCAATGTGGTCATTGTTGGTTTAAAAACAAAACCGCGATGACGTATTGATGGGAACGTAATTACTAGTGTTAGGAACAATTGACTGAAATCGACTATCGACTGTTCAGTAAATAACTGCTTTTTTCTATCGACTATTTCAGTAGCTATTTTTGGTTCGACTGTTTTTACTAGTAACTGTTTTCAGTCGACTATTTTCAGTCGCTATTTTCGTCCGACTGATTTTATTACTATTTACTATCGACTGTTTCAGTCGTTTACTTTTAGTTACTATTTTCGGTTCTACTAGTTCATTCGACTGATTTTTAATGTTCTGGCCTTCCGTCCTAGCCGCGACCTTGAAAGTAACGCGCCGCATTTATGCTTGTATAGATTTATATGTAATATATGTGTGTTTATGTTTTTTTGTAGTTTGCTTGTGAATAACTGTATATTGTAAATTAATATAGCAGCATTTTGGAACGTTTTCGAAAAAAAATTAAATTGTAAATGATAAGTAGTAAGATACTTTTGACTGGCATAATAGGTAATACTTTTAAACATCACATATAGCCTGTCCAATTAAATAGCCAATATATGTTATAAAAGATGGTCGAATAAAATGCCAAATGTATTTTGTGAAAATGTAAAATTCGTTTTAAATTCGGAGCAGATTTTTTCTTCTTATTTTGTCCTGGCTAAAAAAGACAGAATACTGTCTGATGCGTCACAACATGTTACCGCATCAGTGTAAAAAATTCGTTTTGGTCATGTTGCAAATGTCCAATTCTTAAAAATATTAGTGACAACAATTAGAGGTTATAAACCGGCAAACGTTGTAAACTAAAAGTCAAATTTGTTGCGACATTATTGATGGATGTTTTATTGAACTGGCATATATACTTTAGAATTCACAATGAATTTGACAAATACATTATTTTAATGATTTAATACCCGAATTCGTTATTTACTTATTACATATTAACGTCGCATTATGTCAGTGAAATTATAACAATAAGTCAAGTCCCTTTTTCCTTCTTTCTGGGCAACCCATGTATTTGTAACTTATATCTATATTTATAGGATTTAAATAGGAAAACATTTCCAAGCGGCATATAAAATGCACATTTCCAAACGTATTGAACGTGATTTTATAGATATTAGGTTTCGATATATTTCTCCATCCATACGATAACAAAGGATGCAATTTTGACAGTGTAAATGTATCTTTGGCTATTCTAAGAAAACGAAAAATACAAATATCAAAAATATGCATAACTTGCTATATGTTCGAACATAAAAATCCTGATATTGACATGACTGAAAACTGAATATCATCCTTATAATATTACATGGAAATGTCTGACAAGAAACTAACATGAAAGCCGTGTAACTAAAACAGCCATATCTTCGAAAATAATTTCAAAAAATCCTCTTTGAAAAAATACCATGTTAAGCTTTGAAAATATGAGAATAAATCGAATTTCTAGACTAGAACACCTCTTCAATCTAATATAATTAAATTTTATATATTAACTGATAATCAATTGATAATTTATATTTCCCTATATTTAAATTAATTCTAATTTAATGATACAAATATTGATTAAATCATATAATTATTTTTCTCTCTGTTCAAAGAGATTATATGTCAAAATATTGAAGCACGTTGCTGTTGATCATCACTACATAGTATAAAACAAAGTCACCTTTTCTGTCCCTATATCCCTATGTGCGCTTAAATCTTTAAAACTACGCAACGGATTTTGATGCGGTTATTTTCATTAGATAGAGTGATTCAAGAGGAAGGTTTATATGTATAATACATGCATAATATACTAAGGCAACATTGCTAATTTTAGAGGTTTCTAACGTATTAAAGGTAAATTAACCTATTTTTTAGGCTTATTTAGCAATTAGCAAAAACGCTGCCTAACCCTACGAGTTAGATCAAATTAATGTACTACAGTATTGTACACCATAAAAAGGTCTACAAAAAAGTCCGCGATGGTATATGTTTATCTTTTAGGGATAACCCACATTAACCATTTTTATTGTTTACTTTTTACGTGAGAAAATGGCTTATTTACGAAGCTATTTTAAGCAATACGGCATTAATCCTTATCGAATTAAGTACCTTAAATACAGTGTGCAATTAATATAGATCAATATGGTTCCTTACAGCATGTAAATTAAACAAATATTTTCGGAGATATTACAAATTTAAAATTTGCGTTTAAAAATGTGTAATGTAATAAAAATTGTATGAATTTAGATATTCCAAAGATAGCAGGAAATCTTCATAGTAAGTATAGGGGAAGAGGAATTGTTTTACTCCAAATTTAATGCGTGCAGGCCAAGGGCAGTAATGAATGAACCAAAAATACTGGATCGATTTTAATCATGTTTTCATTGAGTGACATAGGCATATATATTTTATACCCGTGCAAAGTCGGAGCGGGCCGCTATGTTTTTATATACAGCGTTCATATTTTTTCTGTAGTGTATTTAATTTAGTATCAGCATTGCACCCGTGCGAAGCCGGGGCGGGTCGCTAGTTACATATAAAAGTATCCTTCGCGCTTCTTTCTAACTCATAAATGTCTTTACACCGTTAATCTATTTATAGAGAATGTTATTCATAATCCGATCAAAATAACGTCATCTATATTTTTCGCAAATATGCAAATTAAATAACGTCGTCTTGTGTACAGTTTCGGGCAATTGACAACAATTAAACTTGAAACCAGTTCATTAAGCTGACACACGCTAAAATTAATAATTTAGGAAGAATTTTTTATAATCTCTTTTTTAAAGTCTCGTTGTTTAGTTTGGTATTGTGTAATTCAGTAGTTCTTGTTGCTTTCTTATATCTTTTCTTATATCTCTACATCTCATTCTGCCCGTCTTTATTACACCTCTGACTCTTTTGAGGTATTACAGTTTATCGTACTTATTTTTATAAAATTAATTTTACTGTTGGTCTGCTTGCTATCTACTTCGTGGTTTTCGGCTGATTTTTATTCAGATATTTTTTTCTGATTTTCCTTTGTTTTAATTCGATTCTTACTTCCTCGGATCACTATGCTGTTTGTTTTTGGCTAGATCTTCTTTTGTTACAAATTGTAACAAAAGAAGACATGATATTGTAGCAAAGTAGGAGAGATTACATTCTTGATATTAAATCGTCTGTCATCTTCTCCATTAATGTTTTTTGGAGCTTTGACAGAGATTAATGGCACGCTTTTTTCTCCATACATTTGATTGTTTCTCTCATATCATGGAACTTTCGAAGGACTCAGAATCTAATGGCCCTGATAATATCTAGATTATTAGTAGAGATTGACATAATTACATTATCGGACATTAGTAGAGATCGAATATAATAGAGAATTCCCATTCTTATTAAGGGTTTTAATTAAAATTTAAATTTCGAAAAAATTGAATACTGCATCTAATATATTATGAAAATTATTATATACGTACTATTCATTTTTTATTTATTGAAATTGAGTACCTCAATATGTCGTTGAATTCCACTAGATTGAACAATATTGGCTTGGAATTTTAGAAAATTTGCCGACTGAAGTGCATAGCAGAATTACAAAGCGAACTTGATCTACGCGGATGCATAATTGTCAAAATTACCAATTCAGTTGTCCTGTATTTTACGTGTGATTGGTATTATCGGTTTTACATTATTCAGAACGTAACTGTGCGAATATATACTAGATTGTGCAGTAATTTCAGTAAGTACCATCTATCGGTCAACGGTAGAACAAAATATCTGACGTCATTTAAATATTAGGTTGAGGATAAGTTAATTTATAAGGACGAGGAAAAATAATACCCTGGAGATTTTCCTGTTGACAAAAAGTCATAAAATAAATTTTAGAAAAAATTTGACCATTATCAACAGCTATTTTTAATAAATTATCTTGGTTCTAAATAGTATCTATAAGAATTGATTAGAACGAAGATGTATTTGCCATAATACATGCAAAATATTTTTCTTAAAAACTTTATAACAATTTGTCTTTTAATGTAATAATGTCGTTTCACAATGAAGCCCAATTATTTTCATTCTCAGTATTGAATGAATTAATTTTACTTGCATTACGTTAATTTTTTTATTGTTTAAAATCAGACAGTATTCATATTATACTGTAATATATATGTGTAAATTTATACTATCTAAGAAGCACGACAATATAATTTGATGGCATGGAAACTGTCAAAGGCAAAAATCATGTTAATGATAGGTTTGGGTAGAAATCAAAGTAATATATTATTACACAGAATTTATTTCGAGAGTATAGTAATTTTATTTCCATTTGTTATATGCTAGAACATATGGAGACCATTCTATGATTGTTACATAATTATTTTCTGTTATAATGAAATTTATTGTTTCATATCGTATTTTCCGTTTTAAGTAAACATAATTTTTATTCTTAATTATATAATTGTTGTAGAATATAATATATTGTTGACCACCTTCGAAAATTTGTCCTTTATTTCAGCCCAAGTTGCTTTACTCGACTCCTTACAGATCTCAAAACTAGTCACTGGAGGCTAGATATGATCTATACTAACATAATTATAATTATACCAAAAATCAGATATCAAATATTTCGATGTATATAAACATTATATATTTATTAACAAAAATATTTAACGTTGTTTTTTAAATTACGTATAATTATATTGCATATTTGGATCAAATCATTTATATAAATATTTCTTGGTATAACATTTTAATATAATCCGAATTTTTAGATCTCTAATTTAGATTCTCTTGCATTATTATCTTCTGTATACAAAGAAAGCAACGTTGCGTAAATATTCAGGTCACCTTTAAAATGTAATGTCGAGACATCTAATAAGAAACATATCTTGTGTCAAATATAACAAAACCATAATTTAAGATATCATCAGGAGTAAAAGGAGAAGGTCTGAACATTTATGCTGTTTATTAACTTTTGTATATTGTATATTTATTTATTATTATAATTTCTTGTTCTTGATAAGATGAATTATATAAATGTTGTTACATACATTAACAATATTCAATTACTAATTAATATTATGATGTTAACGCAGTTCTTAAATGCATTAAATAGTATAAACTTATATATTCTCAGTTTTATTTACTAGCAGTGCTACTTTTTTAATTTCAATATTTCTTTTAAGTTCCTTTTTATTATATCTAAATATTCAAACTTCTTGATATAATATTAATTAAATTGCGTCTGAACATTAATTTAACTATTAATGTAAAAATGAAATATTTATATTCTATAGAATAATTTTGTAGGTCTGTAAACATATATGTAACAAAACAACAAAACGAATGAATTGTTTCACATTGTTCTGTTATTTTTTGTTCTAATTTGTCGCACTTCCAGAGTGTTTTGTACGTGTCAGGTTCTTTATTGTTATGTGGCTTGATGATAAAATCACGTCAAATATAATGGGAAAAGACATTTAATATGATATGTATTCTTTTTTTCCGAACAATGGATGCTAGCCATACTTTTTTCATTATTATGTTTTTGATGAACAACAGTTATAGCAGAATCAATACATTTTGCGTTTAAGTGCGTAATATTTAATAGTAATCATTTTAAAAACATTCTACCTTTATTTGTTGTATGTTGGATTAATGTAATATACGTAATATATGTATTTTCTTCTTATGTTCTCTTGATTTAGAGCATATATGTAATTTATGTTTGTGGAGAGTGTAAAACTCGAAAAGTAGATAGATGGTCTTTAGATTGCTAATTTGTAGGTTGAATACTGTGATTCGGAATCCACGTATGTTCATTTTATATAAACCGTAGTTGGTAAAAATAGATTAATGTAACAAAAAATGTGTATCATATTTGTGATTCCAGAGGTTCCAGAATAAAGTGTTGCGAGTCATCGTCCATGCCCCATATTATGTGTCCTACGAACTGATTTAGCGCGATATCCCTATAGAACTCATAACGAGTGTAATTCGGAGTGTTAGTGCGAAGTACTCTGAAAGACTATTAGTGCATCCCAATGCAATCGCCAAACAGTTAAATGTGCGCGATGACAGTGAAGCGCGTAGGCTCAAACGCAAACTACCATACGAACTGGTTAATAGACACATAGAGTGAGATTTAATATGAGAGATGTGAGAATAAGTTAGGAGAGACTAAGTTAACTAAGTTAGAATAGTATCTAGAATTAGATTTAGATTATAAGTTGTACAATAAATCACTTACTGAAGTGATCTTCTATATGGCAGGGTAGTTATATTATATAATAGAAATCACATAATAATAATTATTGCCCACGGGCAGATTAATGACGTTCTAGGAGATTAATGAAAAAACATATTTGTGACACACTAATTGAGGAATAAAAAAATGAACAAAATTATATTATACTAAAGGTTTGAATGATGTAAAATTAGACGTAAAGAGAGTGTTCATTTGAGAAGAGTGAGAGTGCAATTTGATTCCATACTGCAATTTGAATTTTATATCTGTATGTTACAATTTTGAGTAACAATAATATTAAATTTTTAAAGTGCGTATTTGGTGCGTTCCCTTTTCTTGTTCTGGTTGATATTCTTTTGTTCCTGGTACCGCTTCTTGATAAGTCTATAGTTTAATGTTTTCACATTACCCACAAACTTACTATAAACTTCTTTAATGATGTGATATCTAAGATATGATATCGAAACTTTTCGAATTATCGAAACCTTTTACTCCTGCTATATGTTCATCTCTGCTTCGAAACTGTGATTAAACATCAACTTATGAATACTGGACCCAAATCTCTAGAGATTCATTCTTGATTTTTTCTCATTTAGTGTAGTGATACAGTATCAAAAAATGAGTTTTATAGTTAGCTTTTATAAAAGTATATTGAGATTTTCGTAAGTTTCATATTCCAAGAATAATAGACAAAAAAGTATCAGCATTTCCGTCATCCAGCAAATTTGTATTTGACATCGAAAAATTAAAAAGAGAGAGATTTTCATTATTATTTTTGGTATTACCACACCAAATAACACAGAACGTCTGTGTTTATATTGTATACGTCTGCGAAGGAAGCTGGATAAAACCAATAATACGCGTTTTTCCTACTTTCATGTTCGATTTATTGATTACCGGACATTACAATTGAGACCTCGAGGAAATCGTATTGTTAACAGTGAGAAAAATAATTCTCAAAAATAGTCGTTGGCATTGGTGTTTCAGTTCAGTTTTAACGGTCAATTAAATTTTTATTACCTATTGAGAAATGAAGATGTATGAAACAGATTTTCCAGAACAAAACGTTTCAAGGTAAAGTGAAGACAATAAAACCGAGATGATTTAGTAAATCTTGGCAAATCTTGGAAAAATATTGTGAATTGCTAAGAGAATAATATTAAGTTGTTCAATAATTTTTGTTAGTTGATAACCAGAAATAATTTTGAACCATGAAAATATGTATATTCACTATACAAGTTCATGTGGCTTAATTGGCTTTATCTTTTGATTTCCTGCATGTTGTCCAGTAGCTTTATTGCTTCCACATCGCTGCAATTTAATAACGTTATTTCATGTTTGAATTTGATTTCGAAGTCATAGCGCGGTTCTTCGTTGGTTACGTAGCGATAATCATTAAAAACTAATGGAAGAGCTCCATTTTGTCAGCGGTAGATTACCAGTTGTTTCGTTGTTTTACTCCAAACTCTTTTTGAACCCTATAAGTCCAAATAGGTTTTTGTCCAAACGTGCTATCGTGATTGATGCTGATATATTTTGCTGATTCTGTTTGAGAAATAGGACATCCGTTAATTAATATAATTAGTTTTTTTGTGATTTTGTCGCAACACAAAATTAGCATGGACAAATTTGGAGCTACTAAAATTACAGTCCATCTTGTTCACTGCTACTTGTACTTTTTTGTATGTCGTCGGTAAATGTTCCAATAAATGTTTCTATTGTTATTAGGATATCAGCAGTGGAGAGAAGATATAAGAATGGTTCCAAGACACTACCAGAATAATGATAATGGACAATATTTTTATAATATTAATTAAAAAATCACAATGCAATGTTTTTTCTGATATTTGGTTTTATACTCATATATCAGTCCACATAATATTCTTGATATAAAGATATCAAGTACCAAAAGAAACCGAACAGACTGGCTGGGAACTCTGATTCATTTACCGTATTTTATGTCTTTGCAAAACTCCGGTCTTAATATCAAAAATTATTTAGTTCATTTTTTCCTATAGACATTTCAAAAGTTCTCTCAAGTTCATCAATTAAAATGGTTCTTAATAAGTGTTTATATAAATAGATTCTCTTTGAACAACATATTAAAAAAGCGAAATTATATTATCTCATCAGTATAAATTTTATAATGAAAGTGACTATATGTTTCATTTAACACTCTATTCTTAATTATTTGGTTTAGTTATCTTTGTAATAGGGGATATAAGAGACGTAAAAGCATACTAAACTGGATATAATTGACGTTTTCCAATATCGAAAGGATTCTTTTCGGCTTAAGTACTGTCAACTACCGATTTATTGAACTTTCCTTGGAATGGAAACACATTTATCACATCGGGGATACAAATCACAGGGCCGCCTTTGACCTTATTGGAAAAGTTTATATTACTTTTCAAGCTTTGTTAGTAGAAAATAACGAAATTTTCAGTTAAGGTGCTTTTATACTGATACCAAAATGGGTTCTAATAATGGATGATAGTAAACGTATTAACTTCCCGAACGAAATTTCTCTTAGTAAAGGTAAACAACCCAATTAAATTTATTAGCTAGAATGAGAATTAGCAAAATAGGATTTTGAAAAAGTGCTCTCCAATTAGGGTGATTTTTAGATATATAATCCCAGATGTTGATGAGCGCCAACTAGAACCCGATAACGAATAGCTGGCAACCCCGAGACTTTTATCTGGGATGTTATTGAAGGGTATTTTGAGTCATTCAGTACCCGACCATCGTTTGGTTGAGACGTGCCACCATCGGCTGCCCAAGCCTCGTCTCCAGGTAACACCGCTGCCATCCGTTATTTTCATTATTTCCAATTCATTTTTTTTAAATTTTTTGTCAAAATTTTATTTCTTTCACAATCTTTTGAACTCTTAGAGATTTTTACATCACTGTTTAATTATCAGCGTCTTGGCTAAACATTTCTTTTGGGACTATGTTTAAATCACAATGTCTTCCTTCGCTCGCCGTCTCCATCATAATGGTAGACATTTTGAATTGAAAGGCTTTGGGCAGCTTCGGTCGGATACCATCGTTATTTGTATTTTCTGAATTACCGTAACGTATGTGACTACGGATTAGTCACAGAGCAGCTCCAGAAGCTAGGTACCGATTGCAGTCACCGTAGACTCGTCATGTCTTCGCCGAGGTACCAGAATTGCCAACATCTCGTCGTCGAACAAAATAAGCTACCACGTCGTCGAACAATCGATCCTCCCACAGCGTCGATTACGGGAGCCCTGTCCGAAAAATAACTTGTTTTCAACGTCGTCGATGGACCACATTCAAGTGCCAAAGCGACGATGAAGCAACGGTATCTGTAGGACCGGAAGATATCAACAGCCGTACCAGATTGCAATCGTACCAACCACAACCGTTTCGATTTATCATTTGTTTCAAATTCACCGAAACCCTAAATATTCTATATGTTTAGAATCAGTTGACCTTAGATTAGTAGAACCAAAAATCAGAGGCTGTTTTAACTTTTCATCTTTCGTAAGAGTATATTCAAAGTTTTATTTCTATCTTAGTCTAAAACATTTTAAAATTTACCTGCCAAAGCATTTTAAAAAATTGAATATTGAACATCGTAAAAAAATAGCATAAAGGACTCAAAAAAATTATTAGTGTGTAATTATCCCTTTAGCATCATCATCTTTTGCTACAACGGGGGCCTTTCAATCGCTTGTAAAATCTCTTCAGATTAATGTTCAATAGTAGAGAATAATATGAGAATAGTAGAAGAAAGTTCTTTTTTTATTGACAATTCATCTTTGGTAGGTGGAATTAAGGTAAAATAGCAGTTTGTAGGCTCTCATCAAATCTTAGGCACGGTAAAAGTCAAATCCCAATATAATTGAACATAAGTTGTAAGTAAATATATATGAGGTCTATAATGTATCCTTGTTCTCTGTTTTCATATCAAAATATTGCTAGTGATCTATCTTCAAAATAGGTGTTTCATATTTCTAACAAAAATTGTCGATTAAATTCACAAAAATGAAATTTACTCTAAAACACAATATTCTGCAATTACAACAAGAATTCCATTAATGTGACAAACGAATTTCGAACAAACTGAAAATGTAAAATACAAAAAACAAAATATCATATAACATATATCTCTAAAATAAGACCTACTTGGTATGTGTTATAGTTATTTTTTCGCGAAAATCTGATAAATTTTCATTGTAAGGCAGTATAATTAGTACTTAAAAAAAGATAATAAAATATTGCTCGCAAATAAAAAATAAACCCCCAGATTATGTCCATTCTGCCCAATACATCAGTTTTATAGTACAATTAACTTGTTTGAGTTTATAAATAATTTATTATCGCTATAAATAATATTTGACTATCATCTTGAGAATGAATTTGTTTGAAAACATTTACACAATAAATGCAAATTTATTAATATATGTTTTTCTTTGAGATCCAGTAAAATTAATTTACCACAAAAACATTCGTATTTTTTTATATACCTTGAGTCAACACGCCTGAAATTAAAAAGGAAAACGGGAATAAATCAGATTTATTGGGCGTTTGGAAACTTGTTCAAATTTAAAAATTAGGTTTATTTTTATAGCCGAGAACAGTCAGCCCTGCAGGGGAGATATTATCACGCTCTTTTCTGAGGAGCAATCTGATTTTTTTGAGTTAAAATTGCATTGAAAAGGGGAGAAAATTAAAAAGGTAGATAATATCTCGCCAGGAACCTTACATCTAAATTTGGGATATATGTTTTAGACTGAGAGGAGACACATATTGAACAGTATATAGGCACACAAGGTAAGGGCACATATTTTGACAGGCACTCAAGACCTAATCAATTATTTACCGTCGATAGACATGGTTTAGTTGGGTGTATAATATAATTTTGTGATTATTAACGTTGGTTTTATTCAGCAATTTCATATTAGTAAGATGCAAACTAAAAGACAAATTGGTTTTTGCGCCTAAAATCTAACGTATTGTATTTCATCATGAAACCTTGGATTTCGATTAAAAGAATCTTTGTCGAAAAACGTAATTTTATTTATTGACAAATGGACAAACTAAAATTGGGTTCAGACCGAGCATTTGGCACGTATTGCGTTTTTCGCAATAAGAGAATAAGAATAGCATTTTTGGTGGTTATTGGAAAACTTTATTTTTGTTTTATTCAGTACGGAGTCGACATTATTTTAAAGCATTCTGCTTATTTGTAATATCCATATGTGTCGTATGACTTCATGGATAGAAATAACTTTTATATAAACGTATAGTAACTTTTTATAAGAATATTTTTAAGTAATATTGGGATTATGTTTGGTAATAACTAGTCCATAGGAACATATGTATATTTCAAGAATACAATATAAAGTATATCTTTTCTTATATTCAAAAATTAACATAAAATATCTCTTTAAATTCAAGTTGAAATTTTGATAAGTTTATTGGTACTAATGTCATCTATGACCTGTCAAAACTAATACCAAGAACTTATAACTTTAGCTTTATAAAAATATTTAATTTTAACATAATGTTTATTATAGGAAAATAGGAATAAGCGATATATAGAATAACAAATACAATTTAGAAATTAATAATATTATATTATCATCAATTCATGCAATATCATTTATAAACATTGCATCACAAAGTAATGTAAAGAACTTACTATAAACATCTTACAAAATATTTAATATTAAAATTGTTTGTTATATTTGTGATAACAAATATAATTTATGGATCATTATGTAAACCTTACGATAACAAAGCAAAGCTATTCGCCTTTTAATATAATCTTATAATTCTTGATCGATGAGAAACAAATCTAGTAATCTTTATATCCGATATAAACAACTCAGTGATGTCTAGAAATTCATCCGGTTTCAGCGTCAATATATGATTGGATTCTAGTTCTAGATTGCTTGTAATCGGCAACATCGCAATATGAGGTGGATACTGCTGAAGTTCCGTTTCGTTCTATATATTTCTTATTTGGTCAAAATAATTCTTGCACAATTGACTTGTTATGATTGTTTGATTTCAATGACAGCATAATGAAAACAAGTTAAGCAGACACTGTCAAATATCAATCAATCCAAACTGGATTCATGTCACCACGAGAAGCTTTATATTTCAAACATAATGGCACACATGAACCTTGCGAATAAAAAATAAAATAAAAATAACACCTTGCGCATAGCATTCATCATTCCATTTTAATATTGACCACTTTCATTGAAAAACTCTGTATTAAGAACAATATTATTTGTATAACGCTAATAACTTATATAACAATTTTTTATTATATCTCTAAAAATAATTCATCACGTGTTCTTTGGGCATGAAAGGGCAAGCATAATATACACGTATATTAAATAAGTTTGTTAGTGCGGTGTGCCATAACCAAACCGTTTCCTAAAGTTTGACGTAATTTGTTGCTCTCAGTAAATTATGTTAGTAAATTAGAGTTGGATGGCTTGTTAGGTAATCCACTTTTCTCGTCCTTTACTCTAATGATTCTTACTTTCATAGAGAACGAATAGAGTAAAAGGGAAAAAATAAAAAATACATTCTCATTTTAGAATTATTACTATGGTAAACATACTCATGTTTGTAATGGTAATTAAACTATACAGCTAGTATGTTAAGTTAGAGCTATACAGTACTTTAATTAATTGGTTTAATCACTTAAAAATAAATTAGATTATTATAGGACAATATATTTAAATAATAATATTTAAAGTGAATTGCTTCATTTATAAATGTGGAGGTATATCCTAAACCAGATGAAGACTTGAACACTGTGTTGAAGTTTTTGTTTTTTAAATCCTAAAAAGTATAATAGAATGAGCCATACAAAAGAACCGATGCTATACATAAACATCTTCACAAACAAGAGAGATTACTCCCATATCATTGTGCTATATTTTGTTAAATTATAAATACATTTATATTGCATTTTTTTACAAGATAAAGAAATGCTAGAATTATCTGAAATTACATTAAACACATTTAAATACGAAAATAATTCGAATTCACTGAAACATTTTTGCCGTTTAATTGGCGTCAATTATTAAACAACGAGGCCGTGATAGCTAAAACGAAATCTCCTGAAATTGGAAGGGGAATTATGATTAACTCAGTTACAGGGCTAATTAAATTTTTAATCACCAGGGATGACTAGAAAAAAAATTTAGAGCAATATTGAATATTTAATTATTAAAGTAAGAGTTTAGAATTCGGACAAACGTCAAATTAGGGAACAAATGATAAACAGGTCATTACTATGATTCATTAACAAATTCTCAGTTAAAAAAAGCTTATTAACATAATTCAAAAAGCAATCACTTAAAATTCTATTCCCCATATTTAGCTGGTTCTTAAGGTTTTTCTCATATTTCAAAAGGTGGAATGGTTTGCATCAAGCGAAGAGATAATAGATGCTGCAAAGAGAAACTATTACAATAGATTCCATGAATTTAGTAGAATGGGTGTATTCAAGTTGAAACAGAAACCATAAAGCTGAAAAGTGACTATAATCATATCAGTATATAATAAAAATTGTGGAAAAGGATTAAAAATATATAGCAATAGAATAATTTCAATAATAATGATTTATGATACTTGTTGTTTTAAGAAAAAGAAAAAGATAGATAAAACATTCCGTAGAAATAAATATGGTTCCTCAATTAACGATATTAGTAGAATCAATTAACGATAATTTAACCAATTTATGTATTGTTTAATTACACTAAGTCGGTTTTATCTCTTCAGTAAACAACCTTCTTTGTTGCTGTTAAGATAATAACGTACCCTGCCAAACTTCACAAGAGTTTCTCCTTCCAATTTGGATTAATTAATTAGTTAACAAAATACCATTCATTCTCTCAACTTTAAAAGGTTTTAAAGTAATTTAATCTAATGCGTTGCGATAATATTAATCATCTTTATTTAATCAAAACATTTTTAAACTGATTACTTAATGTGCTTCCATTGAGACGATAACAACTGTATAGTGTTTAGTTTAGATTTAACAATAGGCGAAAAAAGAAATAATTTGATTTTTTTGTTTATGTTTTACAAGCTAATTTATATATCGTTTTAACATGAAGAATGGTTTTTATGATAGGATGTTACATATACGAAATTATTTAGGAGAAATAATATTTCAAATAAAATTAATTATATTTAAATATACCAAAATTATTACCTACCCAAAAACTCACCAAACTTTCTCAATATTATTTAAATTTCTTTGAAATTTAGATGCCCCGTTGGCGGTTGGGTGTAATTACATTGAAGAAGAATAGAATCGACGTTTTAAACAGATTATATATATATATATATATATATATATATATATATATATATATATATATATATATATATATATGATAAAAAATATTCCCGAATATCTTTATTAACCACCAATATAAATTTTAAGTCTTGCTGGACATTGAAATAGTTGATTTAAGTACTTTTATTGATATTTATTTTCCTTATATATTATCATAATAAATTATTGAACTTAATGTTGTTTAATTCATTTTATCATGTTAATAAAATCCTTAATTAAATTTAACAAAAAGATAACACAATATTCATTGACTGTTATTAATATATTTGTATATATATATATTGGTGGTTAATAAAGATATTCGGGAATATTTTTTATCAGTGGAGATCAATTATTACAAATAAGCGATGAGCTTGCATGCCGTGAGCTGTTAATTGCGGAATATGGAGGAGCTTTAAAACTTATAAATGTTCTGTATAATTTTTTTTCGTGTACTTTTCATATATTATTCTGCTATTCGGGGCGGAAATTAATCCAATTACCTAAATCAGAGATCATTAAAATCAGTCCAGTCGTTCTTTAGTTATAAATGGTTTAACTAACACTGGCTTTTAAGTAGTAATACTTATTCAGTGAAATTATATTATGATGTATTTGAAGAATAATAGTCAATAATAGTAATATTTTCTCACTCAAAATTTATTCTGTTTTCTTCCTTCGAAGTGTGTATTAGAGATTATTTCGAGTTAGTGTCTTAGAGTTTTTACATTGACGGAGTTGTAGTTTAACCAGAAAAAATTACTTTTTACCCGCACTGTTATTAAATATCATACCAAATCAAAAAAGTAATTTATGGTTTCTTCATTATATTATCTTTTATGCCTTTCAGTAAATTATTTGTGAATATTGTAATATTTGTGAATAATGGCAAGTGGAAGAACACATCTGGGAACAGGGTCTAAAGTGTCTGTCATTCAGATAAGTTATTAGAGGTAACTTATCTGATTTTATCGACTGTTTAACATTGCAAGTTCACATTCGTAGTACGTGTTTTTCATCCGAACATATTTACCTAATTATTTTTTTCTCGACATCAAAACAAACATTTACATCTCGCGTTATTAGATTCCGCATCGTCCGCAAGTCCGAACTCACCTTTGATTTATCGCACGATGAGTCGTCCCCCAATATTATCAAGACCAATAATAGAGCCATGATCCTATTTTTAGGACCATTCATATATACACACAATGAAAATTTTCGCAAAAAGACACGCACGAAATTTCAATCGTTTTCTCGTTGTTCCAGATGACGTAAAATGAACGCCACATCTCCGAAATTGTCTTTGGCCAAGCTGGGGCTCTATCCCAAGCCGAAGACTCTGAAGGTTATGATTCTGGGTCAAGCTGGAGTCGGTAAATCTGGTAAGTTTTTTTGATAGATTGGTATCATTCAAGTTTCTAAATTAAAATATTACCGAAAACATTAAACCCACTTAATTTTTTGCCATTTTCATGTTTCTTGTTCTTATTTCGTTTCAATTAAACAGATGTGAATGAAAATTACAGATATTATAAAGAATTTTACGCTGAATTGAGTAAGTTGTATTCAAACTGATTAAAAAAAAATTTCTTTCAAATAATTCATTAAATTTTCAAATAATGAAAGTCACAAAAAATTTTACTCTGAATAGAATGGTAAACATTAGAAATGTATTTTTAAAATATTAGTTGATTTATATTTATGTCATATAAATAAAAACTATAAATTCTAAACATGCTTTTTGAGACTCTTTCGGAAGAGAGTTAAGCAAGGGGTTAAATAAATCAAATTGGTTGTCATGATAATGTATTTTATCGGGTGTATAAACTATAAAAAAAAGTTAATAAAAGTTATAAAGACCTTAATTATATGACAGAAATGTACAATGTTTGCTGAATGACCTTATAACATGTCAATAATTGAATTGTTTTTGCGAATTCGTCTTAATTTTCAACTTGAGCTGTTATGCGCCTATAACATCGGAAAATCAACGCTAAATTGATCACTAAATCAAGATTATTTGGATACCGATATATTTTCTAAAAATAAAATAATAAATAACTCAATAACTTATATCTCTCCCATTTTCATATTTAGAAGATTCATTTTGATAATGAATTCTTTGACGGCTTCCTATTTTCCAACATTCAATGGCGGCCATAAAAACTTTTATATAAAGTCAGCTCGACCCGATTTAATGATCTAAATTATTGAAATACAGGAAAATTATTTCTGCCTCGAATTTTCGAATAATCTTCTGAAATCCTTTTTTGATTGACATGACATTAATTTTAATAGAAACGTTCCAGTTTAGGAAAATTAAGTATGAGCGTTTCGAATCACTGCTGGTCTGATGATGCCAAAATATGTAATATACTAAATGATATTTATTCTGATTGTAGAAATTTGTATTGATCATTAAAACCTTGTCAAAGTCAGTCTATATATATATAATTTTTATAAGTAATTCTAGTTTCGTAATTTGAAACGACATTAGACGACATTAAACATTAAACGACGCAAACTTACCACGTGAAACAAAGTCCAACATTGCATAACAACACCACTGAAGGCAGCAAATATAGTTGGGTTTATTTTCGTCAATGAGACAAACAATCCATAAGTTTTTCCAGACAAACCCCTTAAACTTAGAAGGACTTTGAGAGTAGGTCAGTTGGTACATAATAAACATCCAAATATATTACTAAATCGTAGATTGTGAACCGTTTTTTATCTAGCTAAATTTAATACTTACTTACTTACTTATTAGTTAATTTTATAATTTTTCAGTTTCAGTTCTAATTCATTTTTTTGATACTTCCGCTATTCACCCGTTATGTATGTCACCCATTCCTCCAGCTTGTAAAAAGCTCTCTTATAAATATTATCTAGGTCACCTTTTTTTTGTATTCTTTTATTTAATTTGCTCTTTTCTTTTCCATCCATCGGCATAATATTTCTCTTTTTCTCTGTGTTTAGTTTTTCTAATTTCCATCTCTCTAGTTATCGTCTATTTTTTATTCACTGTTATTGATTTTTTTATGCAATTTTCTCATCTTTCTATTTTCTATATCTAGATAAATTTTATTTGAGTTTCTTTATGTTTCTTCTGTTCTCTCATAGATCGATTCATCTGACTCGTATATTAGCTACGAAATAATTGAAATAAACTCAACACGGTATGGTACTAACATTTACATTGTTGGAAAACGTTTCAAAATAAATTTATGAAGCATTATTGAAAGTATCTATACAGGGATTATCATCTATCAGCAGTAATTAATATTTTATAGGAACAATGATGTGCCAAATTTCAGGAAGCTGAGTGTAAAATAGATGCTTCTATAGTTACATAATTTGATATCGATGCAATACTTTTGCGTAAATAATATATATTTTGCGTTTATTTTTGCGTGTGACAGAATGTATTTTCTTTTGAGATATCTCAATACCAGATTTGTGATTCAATAGTAGAACATAGAACATTTAACATTTTAAGACTATGGCTACGAGAACTAAATACCATAACAAAATATTAATTGTCTATTTTTTTCAGCCATGGTTGTTAGATTTATTACGAAAAGATATATTGGAGAGTATGATCCAACATTAGAGAAGATATATACATTCCACACCGTTATAGATAATGAAACTGTATATTTTGAAATCTTGGATACGGCCGGTCAGCCTCCGGTAAGTTTAATCAAGTTAATTAACACCTAAATTATATACATATGGTTCGCCCAAAATTGCATTGAACTCGCGCCATCACGACGTCGAATGTACTGCCAGTTGTACTTTGCAAATTCGTTTTAAAATCAGACCATTTTAAGCGACTTCAAAAAAGGAGGAGGTTCTATGTTCGGCTGTATATGTTTTTTTTTTAAATATATATTCGCCGATTTCTCCGTCAATTATCGACCGATTTTCAAAATTCTTTCTATATTCGAAAGAGTGCACTTCCGAGGTGGTCCCATTGGAACCCAGTTAAAATCTGATGGGGGGAGGGTGGTACATCGACGGAGAACCTTAAATTTCAAAGGCCGTACAATGTTTTTACATATTATTTATCTAAAATAATCAGATACTTGTGTATAATGTTATTGCTGAACTGATGTGATGAAAAATCGGAAGTAGATTGATTACATATTTAATTAAAAAAAAATTTTTTGTTAAAAATCTAAATTTCATTATTTCCCAAATTTTAGTTAGTTCCTTATATATACTTTGAAGTCGGTTCAATTTGTATGTTAAACATATTTTATTTTTCTTTTTTTAATATTAGAAATTTACTCAATGAAGTATGCAGCTCTTTTATTAGGCATTACAATGAGTAGACCAAGTAAAGGTGCGGTCCGTATGAGGAAAAATAGTAATAAAAAAAAACAATGATTGAAAATAAGGAACGCTTCAGGCGTCGGGGTCCTCTATCTAGCCTAGATGATTTGACAAATGTTCTAACTAAACCCCGTCTTCCTCTTTCTGCGTGTTTCAGGATTCTGCAATTCCCTATTTTCCAATAGGCGATCATGTTCTAAGTGTGAGAATTTCACACCATAATCTGGTAACGTCGTCTCTTTAACACATTCGTGATTTTGTTCACTCAACGAGGGATCCTTTGCGGCTGTCAATTCACCTGATAATTGATTTAGGCTCATTTTACTTAGATTATATTTTCAAATTAGTCTTTCCTAGACGATTACTCGCACACCGATGGACTTGCATAAACTGAATATTTTGTGAAATACACGGTTTATAAATAGTAAGTATTTATATTGGATGGTTTGTTGCTTTATTATCAGGTAATAAATCAATTTCGTTAAAAAATACGGAAAAAAAGACTCCGAACGCACGTATTTTATTTATGATTTATCAATGCATTAATTGTTTCTTAATGTTGTATATATTGAATAAGTGGAGGTATACAATACATTAAGAAAGCACGCAATTATTTTATCCCGACCTAAAATCTTTTTAATAGTTTTATTTTCTGCCTGTTTAATGAAAGGGCAATATGTTTTTATACGATTTAATACGAGATTACGGAAGCACATGAAATACATTTAGCTTTTAAATATCTCGACTTGTCGAAGATATAAAAAAGCTTTACCGTGATATCGCTACATCAACAAGAATTTATTATCCCTCTTATAAGAAAAGGGAAACCGGCTTTTAGGTTTATATTAAAAATATACTCGGTGGCTGTCATATTTTCTCAATATTACTTTTTTTTTCTTTTACAAGGAGAACGAATGCTGCGGTTTGGAAGCCAACATTCGTTGGGCCGAGGCTTTCATCCTTATGTATTCTGTCACGGATAAGTGTTCCTTCGACGAGTGTTACCGACTGAAATTCCTCATAAATTACAACAAAAGAAAGAAGAGAATAAGCACGAGCGCCAAAGACCCACTATGTGATGTTCCAGTAGTGTTGGTTGGGAATAAAACAGATCAGGTATGTTAAATTTAATTAGATTTGTTTGAAAAGCTAATATTATTCCTTATAAACTAGTTTCTATAGCGGTGAGTAGAGATTTGTAACATTCAGGCTGAACAAATACCGAAAATTAAAGTTGCACATAAATACATGTGTCATAAAAGTACAATTAAACGTCATAAGAGTACAATTTAAACAACTTATTTGTGTTATAGTTACCGATGTAGGGATGATAGGAATAGTTATGTCTTTTGTTCATTAAATTGAAGGGAATAACACGTATAAAACATAATTTTGTAGTCTTTTAACAAAATTAGGTTTCACAAAAGTTGTACGACTAAACATAGGATATTATTTGTCACTATTTTATTATTTGGAACATATAATCTGTACAAAAAAACAGCCACTGCACTTCATCAACATTTATGACGGCATCGCAGTAATGCCGCATCAACTTTAGGTTTTTATTCATTTTAACTTTAACATCTAATGCCTAAATTCATGCAAATATTATAAAGAATTTGCTAAAAGCGGCCCAATGCTTCATTTTGAAATATCCATGTCTGTTACAGATACATAAATCGAAATAATACATCTTATAATTCCATTGGACTTTATCGTGTGTTATCTTTGCTCCTATTAAATACTATATTTTCTAACATTGTATGAAGGGATGACTTACATCCTTCAAAGAGTTACGCTTTCTATGGTACAAACAGTTCTCTCTGAAATTATGTTAAATCATTTTTATAACTAAAAGGCTACCCGTTGATTTGTCATAAAATATTTCTCTCTCTCTAAGTATGTCTAAAAAATATTTCAAATTAAACTATAATAGCTTAATATTTGATAGTATCAATATATTACAATACAACAGCGTCAATCAGTGCCAACACAAACCGAATTTTATAGACTGATTCAGTTACATGTTCGGACGCATCAGACTTCATTCTGACTCTTTTTAATTAGAGTAATGCTAATTAGTAAATTGAGAAGGAAAAATTCGGCCTGAGTTTAAAATGAATTTCACGTTTTTACAAATTGAATAAGACAGCACATTTTTACGTCACTTATGACGTGCTTTGGCTGTTTTGTTGGAAGGATTTTTTTTTGGGGGGGGGGGATAGGTTTAGCAAATTATAGAATACTATGTCATGTTACTACTAGTTTTATTTCTTTCATAATACAATGCAGGCGTTTTAAAATGTATCAAACACGCTAATGAAAAAATAGCAAGTCATTAACCAAACTGTATTCACCAATATTTTTTTAGCCCTTTTCCATTACTTCTTTTTTCCATAAGGTATTCAATTAGAAAGATCTTTGCGACTATCACATCTTCTACCTGAAATATAGAGTACAGCTAATTGAATACAAGCAGATTCTATAAACGGGTCATTTGCTTATCTAGGATACTCTTTTGGCGGTAGTCATCACTGTTTGTTGCTTAGTAAAATATATAACTGACAATTTTAGATCTCTTTGTAGTCATTACAATATTGTAAATATCTTTAAAAGGTATTGTAGAAATATATAAACTTTCCAATAACACAGCCAATATAGAAATAAAAGTTTATGACGTCAGCACGTCTCAATTTTAGCGTATCAAATTTGACATTTGGTTTACAGCATTTGCCGGTTCATAACCCTTAACTTTTATCTCCTGTTAACTAGGATAAATGACAAGAAAAAATCCGCTCCAAGCACGAATTTTACATTTTTACAAACTACAATTGGCGGTATATTCGAGGTAATCTGCATTGACATCTTGCATTGGTTGTTTTATTTGATGGCCTATAGTTTTATGGGATATTCTTATCATAATCTTAATAAGCTGGATTTTAAACTTATTGGTATTTTAATCCTTATCATGTTACTAGTTATATTTACATTAACTTAAGATGTTATATAAGAAAAATAATTTACGAAATAATTTATTTTGTTGTGATTGAGAGATGTATAATATTTTCATATCATCAGATTTCATATCAATAATGACCACAATAGGATAGATGGGTTTGCCAAATGTATTTTATCAGTACATTTTGGTTCTATGAAATTATAAAACAGCCTTGAGAGTGACACTGAATTCCAACCGTTCTATGAATAAATAATAAAATAAAGTATGCTAAACGAAACACACTATATTTATTCCTTATATAAAAAATAAGAAAAAAATAACAATTAATTTTCGCAGGTGGAAGATAGAATGGTATCGTTAGAAGACGGTCAGAAGAGGAGCAAGGAAATAGGATGCGTCTGCTTCCATGAAATATCCGTGAGAGAAAGTATAGAACAGGTAAGCAAGCTTAAGGGTTAATTAGGAATCTCCCCTGGATTAAATTTAAGATGTTTACAGAACAAATAGTTGCCGTGGCACGTTACACGTGTTAATAGCGAATTGAAACGAGTACCGACGAAACGCGCAGTCTGATCAATATATTTTTAGACGTTTATTTAAACGTTTTAATGAAGCTGAGTATGTGAAAGTTGATTAGTATGTTTGGAGTAATTAAACGCCCTAATATGTTTGGTGTTTTATTATGTCGGTTCAACATTAATTGGTGCTAATTAATTCAACTCATAAAACGATGACGATTTGAATAAAATATCTAACGATCTAATGATATCTAAAATATCTAATGATATTATAAGAACATATGAACATATATCACTAATTGTAAAATGTAATGGTAATATTCCCGAAATAAATTATTCAGAATACAGAGTTGAGCTTGTTTTCACTATTAACAATCAAAATTATTACAAAGCTGTACTACTTTAATATACGAGTGAGTATAAGTGACTTTAATATAGTTTGCAATAAATACAAATTCAATCATTTTGATGGTCTCTACTGGTTTTTTTAAATAAAAGGTTAATGGAGATAATAGTTTTAATTATAAATTGTGAAAATAAATGTTTACGTAATATAAATTTCCTTTTTAGAAATGTATTTCTAAATTATTTCAGAGTACACATTGATATAGAAGAAAATAAAAATAGTTTACTCGTTTAATTATCAACTAATTACCTTTAAATAAATTCTAAGACTTATATAAGATTAATATTTATGGTTTTTATGTTGTTATATATTATAATAGCATAATGATATAATACTTAAAATATATGAAAGTTATAAATAATATATTTTCAGAATAATTGTACAAATAAATATAATGTCTTTATAAAAAAACGATATCATAGAATTAGATAACTAGTTAACTGTCAACAAGATAACATAATAATATAACTATTCTTCAGAAATATAAAGCAAAAATAGACCTTTGATCCATTAACATGGACTTTTTTATCACAACATATGTACAGGAACAAATATTATTGAAGTTGCAAATTTTATAAGTACTGTTTTTCAAGGAATGTCTTTTTTAAATTTCAATTACTTTTTATGATTAAAACTATGATTAGACTAGTTAAAAGTAAGAGGGACCTTAAAGATAGAGAAAAATAGTTGCTAACAATGGACAATATTAGTAATACATTATACTAATTTCTCTGGAGAGAGGTTTAAAGTTATAAAATGCACTAAAAACCTTTTCTTGCAGTCTTTAGTGAATCCTAGCCATACTATAGTGGTTTTGAAAGGTCCATAAAACCTTCTAGATATGGATTCAGAACTTGACTCGTTTTATTATCAACTGTTAATTGGGCTTTGAATAAGAATATTATAGAATATCATGTTCGTTATATATTGCTTTTTTACTACCGCAGTATTTATAGTGATGACTAATTGACTAAAAATGAACTAAAAAATACGACCAAAGTTAATTAATAGGAAAGGCGTGTGAAAAAAGGAAAATCTTTAGTGACTCAGAAACCCACCGTTTGTTCTGGTCTCTTATTAATTGTGTAAAGCTAGCTTCAAAAGAGGATTATGAATTTCATTTTGTTCAGCTTTTCGCCTAGAAATCTCAGAAGTTCTACAGTGACGAAATGATAGTTTTGTCAAAAAGTGCATGAAAAATATAGAAAATTACTTTTTCCCACCTATTCAAATATCATGTTGAAAATATTAAATACGTTCGCAAATTAAGGCGAGTATTAAAATAAAAAATTACCGTAAATATTTACCTTAAAAATAAATGGAATATTTTGAAACATCTCCATCGTTTAAAAAGGAAACATTTTAGGTATTAATTAAGATACTGTCCGTCGAGTTTTCCGATAATCAGCTTTCACTACAGTAAAATTAATTGCTAAACGCATCAAAGATAAATGAATTTCTAACTTTTAATTTGATATACAAACTTCAAAACAAATCAGAAGTATCGGAACTTTTTGATATCACGATGCTGTTATGTTCGTGGGCAGAAGTCGAAAGAACTAAACTCCGAAATGGAAGATTGGAATATTCAACCACTGGCACTGCACGGATTTTTTCCTAAAAGTTGGCGAAACTTGAAACTTAGAAATGAAATTTGAAAGAGAATTGGAAAATTTTATAAAATATAGGATATTATAATAATATAAGAGTTTATTGAATTAAAAATACTTTTGTTATAAACTGTACACGGTTTATTCATTTCGTTCAATTCTGAAGAGTCTTTCTTTCTAAATAGTTTTATGGAATAACCTTTAGTTCTCGGTATAATCAAGTATATAATATAATCAATATATTTCGTTTCTTTTAATGAAGTCCTCGAAGTGATTTTTGGAGTTTATGTAATTGCTAGAAATCTGAAAGAGTTAAATCAGACAAATATCATAGTTGCAGAATTATATTTTTACCAGTGTACATACCAATACGCATTTACAATAAACTTTAGTACTTTATTTTGGAACCTTTGAATCACTTGTTTGTTGGATTCTTTGGCGAAATCCCTCAGCAGAATTCTTGGTAGAATTATTAGTATATAAAATACGTTTGTTGTAAATTGATTGGAGATTCAACAAAGCAATCAATACATTTTACTAGGCTTCACTTTGATAATCTGATTTTGCATGCTGTTAATGAAGACAAGCTATGACGTGATCCTCTTATTTTTGAAATCTGTGTTTGTCTATTTTGATTCATTTCATTTAATTCGCCATTTTTTAGTCCAAATGGCAACTTTATTAACGACACTTTGGATAGAAGAGAGAGTACTGTTTATTATATATTATGTATTATATTATACTCCAAAAGTTTCAAACATCCATGAAATCGAACTGTCACTTTTACCAGTTTTAATGGTTTTTCTACAACTATATGTGCGTAATATTTCGAATATGCGAATTTGCCGATGATGAAATAAAATCGCATATAAAATGACTGCAGATTATTTAAAGAATTTGGTTCATTTTATTAGTAATAGTTGAAAAATGGAAGATATAAAATGTTTCTCTATAAAATGCCGTTTTGTGTGGAAGTATTATATCGATCAATTTAACATATAACGAGAAAAACAAAATAACCTTAACAAATATATTTTCTTTAGTTATTAAATGATATGTCGTTAATAATGGCTAATAAATGTCGAAACAATAGACTTTCTCTAATTCCCTTCGTTATAATTTTTTTGTTTTTTTATAGTCATTATATATTAAATCATATTACAGAATTATTTACATATGATATTACATTAATTATTTATTTATTTATGAGGTAATATGATTTTCTGGCTTTATTATAATTGTGTTATATCCTTCAAATGAAATAAAATTAATATTTCCAAGAATAATGAGTTTTTGATTTGATACGTAATAATGAAAATCTAGAATATTATACTGTGTTTCTAATACTAATGAAGTATTAAAATATGCATTTGTTATGCATATGTTATGCATATAAAATGAGTTTTGTGATATTGCCGCAACAGTTTGATTTTAATTTTTTAGTTTTAATCAATAAAACTTCAAACAGCTTGTTAAATCGTTAAAACGTTGTTATTTTAGGCCCTTTATATGTAAAAGTCTGTATTATGTAAAATGTAAAACCCTGCTTTTCTATATTTTTGTCTGCAAAAGCCAGAAAGTAGTCGATGAAGTAGCTTGCAATTTTTTACACAACATTGCATATTAACAGACAAGTTTTTGGATATAACATTTATATATTTTTTTATTTTGAAATTCTAATAGAAGCAAAAGTTTCAAATGTTTTAGGTTTATAATTTGTCTTCTCTATGTAGGCCTTTTTAATGAAATATTTTTCAAGCTCAGTACTCATAATTAATAAAAATTTAATGGGTTTAAAAATCAATTTATATCCTACACATTACTATGTGTGTATAATTATTTGCCTTGTTTGTTTCGAAATATGTCGAACATGAAAATGTTAACTTATAAAGCTTTTCATTTTATCTGCTGAAAAAAATATTGTTAAATTTCATTTCATGTATAATGCTTTACACAATTAATTTGTTTTATTTTTAAATAACTTAATTAATCGTTTATGAAAATTAGAGTACGTAACACTTTGACTATAGTACAGAAGCAGTACAGGAAGTCAAATAATAACCCATAACATATTAAAATAATATACACATATAGGTTTTAGAAGTTTCGAAGTTTTAGAAGACTTTAGATTAAATTGACATGTTACGAGATCGTCATTTGTTTGGTTTTGGTGTTATTCTTAAATGAGAATTCCTACTCTACTCTTTCCACCATACATAACATTATTGCTTCACTTTTCCTTTTGTTTCAATAGATCGACTCTGCAGCTTTACAAATTGCAGATCCGTGTCTAGTTTGTAGACATTTCATACTACTACTACTACTACTACATTTTCTTATTACATATTCTTAATTATACGGTGAAAGGAGGTATAAGAAAATCAGTGATGGGCTAAATTATGTGACCGTTATTTGTTGAGGTATTATAAAAACATAGTAAATACAAATAGACAAAAAGATGAAAGGGAGCGGCGCTGGTTTTACCTCAAGACGAGGCTTAGGCAGTCGATGGTAGAATATCTGATCTGAACGATAGTAAGTGATAGTAGGTGATTACTAAGTTGATTGAGCAAACTATCCTTCAATACTATCTGAAATCAACGTCTCGAGATTCCATATCTTCGTAATTGTTTACTAGCCAGCACTGCTGGTATCCCCTACTTGTTCAATATCTGGGATATTTTCTGGGTATTTTGTTAACCGCTATTCGAAGATGTAAAATTCGACATACCTCAAGATGGCTACAATGTCATCAAATATTATTATTGAATTTTTTACTTACATAACTGTTAATAGATTGATTTAATCAATTTTGAAAATTTTGGGATTGGCATCAGACGCAACGAAGCTTGAACTGAGATGGAAGAAGGTGGAGTGTTGTTAGGTTGAATGAGTTACGCTTCCCGAAATTTTTACACGAAACAACCTTTTGCGATCTAATCCGCATGTTATCTCAGGTTCTATTTACGCGATGGACTTAAAATTGAGTGGAAATCTTCTTCGCATATCTTTGTCCGGGAGCATCGATTTTAGTTTTTTTTTCTATATAATCGGAAATGTTAAAAACTTGAAATAACATATAACATATAGTGTTTGAAACAAAACTTTTAATATGTATAAAATTATATAATATATGTTTGAAATAAAAATGTTATGTATATATGTGTGAATAATTTTATATACGAAAACAAAATATATTTGCAGAACAATATTTCCAGCTTCCAATTGTTGAAAACTTTGTTGTTGAAAAAAAAATTAAAGAAATGCATATTAACATTTTATTTATAATAAATTTAATACATTTTTTTGTTATGTGTCTTCATTTAAAATTCTTAGTCGGTTGAAACTGAAAGACAGTTGAATGAAAATGAAATATTCATAAATTAGTCTCTACCTTTCCAGCATAGGTCATTAAATCAAATGGAAATCTATTTGGAAACATTCGACTGATTCGAATGTATTAAATATTGTTTATTTAAGCCATTTGTCATGAAATCATTCAATACGCCATTTTTAAATGTAACGGTCGTTTAATTAAGAGCTAAGTAATTATCTTCGCTTCAGCCGTAGCATTATTTAAAATCGATATTCGATTTAACCGATATATCAAATAGACAATGGCTCTTAATTCAAATTAATTGTGTTACTAAATATCGTCCCCATTTCACAATGGAGCTGAGTTCCAAAGAAATTTAATATATTAAAATGGTAATTTTAAAATTGCATGATTACTACACAATTTCTAGCGAATTAATCAAAAGTTTACTATAAAGTAATGAAATTACAATGCTATAAATCAGCTTCAATAAATGTACTATATCCATATATTTTATCAACATATTTATCCATATATGCTATAAATCAGCTTCAATAAATGTACTATATCCATATATTTTATCAACATATTTATCCATATATGCTATAAATCAGCTTCAATAAATGTACTATATCCATATATTTTATCAACATATTTATCCATATATGCTATAAATCAGCTTCAATAAATGTACTATATCCATATATATTATAACCATATTTATCCATATATGCTATAAATCAGCTTCAATAAATGTACTATATCCATATATTTTATCAACATATTTATCCATATATGCTATAAATCAGCTTCAATAAATGTACTATATCCATATATTTTATCAACATATTTATCCATATATGCTATAAATCAGCTTCAATAAATGTACTATATCCATATATTTTATCAACATATTTATCCATATATGCTATAAATCAGCTTCAATAAATGTACTATATCCATATATTTTATCAACATATTTATCCATATATGCTATAAATCAGCTTCAATAAATGTACTATATCCATATATATTATAACCATATTTATCCATATATGCTATAAATCAGCTTCAATAAATGTACTATATCCATATATTTTATCAACATATTTATCCATATATGCTATAAATCAGCTTCAATAAATGTACTATATCCATATATATTATAACCATATTTATCCATATATGCTATAAATCAGCTTCAATAAATGTACTATATCCATATATTTTATCAACATATTTATCCATATATGCTATAAATCAGCTTCAATAAATGTACTATATCCATATATATTATAACCATATTTATCCATATATGCTATAAATCAGCTTCAATAAATGTACTATATCCATATATTTTATCAACATATTTATCCATATATGCTATAAATCAGCTTCAATAAATGTACTATATCCATATATTTTATCAACATATTTATCCATATATGCTATAAATCAGCTTCAATAAATGTACTATATCCATATATTTTATCAACATATTTATCCATATATGCTATAAATCAGCTTCAATAAATGTACTATATCCATATATTTTATCAACATATTTATCCATATATGCTATAAATCAGCTTCAATAAATGTACTATATCTATATATTTTATCAATAGTTACAGTTAGCAAGTTGTTTTTTTTTTGGTAAATGTATCTTTGTAGGTTTATTTAAATTTTTTATAATAAAACTAGCGCACCCAACAGACGTTAACCTGTTCCAATATTAGCTTTTCTTTGGATAGAATAATTTAGTTCAGCAATAAAACATATACTATAAGTAATTTTACTGTAATATGTTGTCATAATCGAAAGATGTTTAAAAGATTGTGGAACTCTATCGTAATGCTATCTACCGGATCCTGTTTTGAATCTAAACTAAACTGGATATAAATGTTTTATGTCAACTTTTTTTTGTAAATTGAGTTTTCCGCGATTTCTTCAGTTGAGCCAGTAATAATATTCTTTAAGCGATCTAATATAGTCAAATATGGCTGTTGCAGAATAATATGCATTTATAAAAAAATCAGATAAAAAAACAATTCCGTGTTGGAAGTCGCATTTTTGTGATGAAAAAAGTTATAATCAAGTTTTAAGAAAAAGAGCTTCATATAAACAATGACAATATTCCTTGCTGACAATTTTGTCCGTTGGAAAGAATTTATATACTGTGATTTAATATTTTCAAGAAATTCTATTGTTATTCTCTTAATGTATGTACTCTGAAAAAGATTATTTTTGTTTTAAATTAAAAACGATTAACGTAATATCCAAGAATTATTATAATGTATTTTTTACAATTTGGGAATATTAAAACAGCCAAAATAAAGGAGATAGCTCTCTTGAAATAATATCTTTATAATTCATTTAAATGAGACAGTGTGTCCCTTTTACTTATATTTAATACCACCGGCATTTTCTTTCAAATAAATGAGTATGATATAATTAAGATAAATTTTGAAAAGAAATGTGGTAAAATGTGTACCAATTTAAAATATTAATATAATTATAAATAATAATTAAAACGTAAAATTCCTGCTAGCTTCTTATGACATATAAGGATTGTGAATTCATTTTAATTTAGCTTTTAACACTTAAACATAATTTCTAGAAAGTTTATTTCAGTTTATTTCAAACTATTACATTTCAATTTCATTTTAATTTTTTTTTCGTAATAAAAACGTTACGATTTAAATTCATCATCTGATATTGCCTTGCAAGTTATTGTTTGTCACTAGTTGTGTTTTCATTATTCCGGTAGTATTTCAGATCCATGCGAGATATTGTATTCTTTTGTTTTAAATCAGTTCGATAAAATTTAAGTCGGTTAGGACAGGTAATGATTGGAAGGAACAATGGCATCTAACTTCCAAGTCAAGCTTTTCCATGTAAATTTTAACGGATTTGTAAGATGTGATATTGTGTTGTTAAATAGTTATCTATATGGTTGTCACATTGTGTTAAAACTTCAGATTTCTTTAAAGTATAGAATTAAAATATTCCATGTCCTATGTTCGGCCGTATATTTTTTTATGTATGTTCGCCGATTTTTCCGTCAATTGTGGGCCGATTTTCAAAATTCTTTATATTATTCCAAAGAGTGTATTTCCAAGGTGGTCCCATTGGAACCAAATTAGGTTATGTTGGGGGCGGAAGGTGGTTAAATCGAGGGAAACCCTGAAATTTCAAGGGCACGTACAAAGTTTTCACATATTTTTTCCTAAAATAAACGGGTATTTGTGTAAAATGTTATTGATGAGCTGATGTGACGAAAAATCGGAAGTAGTTCACACCAAAAACCATTTAGTTTGCTTTTTTAACTTATAGTATTATTTTTGTATTGTTTGTTCTTATATATTTTTTGAGTCAATTTTTTCGTTAAAAATATTTTATTAATAAACAAGAAACACCGTATTTTTTGCAATAACTTTCTGTTAAAGATATCCGGATATTCTTTTAATAAGAATTTTAATTAATACAGAGAATATAAGGGCGAAAATTTCTTGTCGGGAACTTCGAAAGTTCGGTTAAAAAATAGATTGAAAAAAGTTTTTAACTCAATTAATTTCATTAATGATTGTATCAATTGCCGCTTAAACTTAACTAATGTTTCTTTAATACAAATTCCGTGAAGTGGTGAAGGAAAAGTTTGTAGCTAGAGCGAGAATGGTTTATTAGGCCTTCCATCTAAGCCTATATTGCTCTTGGGTTATAATTAACGCCGTATATATTAATGCCATAATTAATGAGAATAGTATAATTTAGTTTCCGACGGCTTTTATTTTAATAGAAATTCAAGAAAATTAATTGCTGTAAAAGGTTAAGATGTTGTTATAATTTATAGATTATTAAAGTTTAAGCAATAATATTAATAGGTAAAAAACATAATAGTATTTCCAAAAATAATCAGTCAAAATAAGTATTAAATCGAACCAAAATAAAACATATTTTCCTAAGGGTATTCTGCATCTATAAAAATGTGTAGCGAAATCGTTGCTGAAATAAAACAAAATCATGCTATTCTTGATGGAATTTATTAATCATTTGAGAGTCTATTTTAAAAGTTGTCTACCAAAAATTATTGTTATCGTAAATAATTTATTACAACGGTAACTTTGCTATACAATGAAAATCTCTGCATATATTCAACAGATAGATATTCTCTTTTAAATATTATTTATTAATGTAAACTTTGTAATTAAAATAAGGTTTGCTCAAAAAATGTGCTATAATCGGTGCACTCATTTCAAACATCAAGAGTTTTAATTACTTTCTTTCATGCTTTTGAAACCTTTGATTTTCTAATTACCAGGTCTTCCCATTCACTCATCTTTTGGATAATTTTTCTTCCAATTGTTTTTGAGTTTGTGATGTTGTTCACCCAATAACTCCTGCAATTCCCCATCTTAAAACGCTTTCCGCCTGCCAGAACATTCTTTATCATAAACGCTGAAATCACTTGGTTTGGTTCAAGTAAGTATCTACCAGCAAACGATAGATTTTAGCAGCTTCTGAAAAGGTTTTTTTTTATGAAATCAGAAAAGTAATGCGTGGTGCAAACATACCTTTTCAGGTACAAAATTCATAGATGGCATCGAATTGCAAATTGTATTTTGTGAAAATATAAAGCGTGTTTCAAAATCGAAGCGGATTTTCCCTTATTCATTATTATAAACAAGGATAGAGTGAAACTTTGATGCGTCGAAACATGTAACGGGATCAGGCTATAAAATTCGAATTGTATTGGTACTAATTGACCATGTTGCCAAATATCTGCGAAATTCTTCAAAACATTAGTGACAATAATTAGAGGTTATAACTAAGTGAACGTCGTAAGAGCCAAAGTTAAAATTGATGCTGTAGCATTGTCATGCTGATATCATAAATTTTAGTTACGTGATAGACTGTGTTATTGTAATTTAATTTAAATCCGAACAGTTTACATATAAAAAATATAATAAGATATTGTTTCGGTTTCAGGTTTGGAATGTTTTTAGAGATACCTGTAGATTCTGGAGAGTATTAAACAAGAATCCGAGTAAGTTAAGGCGATCAGGAAGCGATAAAGAGCCAGAGAGTCCCGATTCAAATCGATTGCTCTGCTCCATAGCGGTGTCTCCTAGTTCGTTAATTCCCTATAGTTGCCGACCGAGCGGTATTTTGGGTAAGTTGGTTGAATGAAGCTGCAAATATTAATTACGAATTTTAATGGATAATGACATTCACTGGAAAATACATTAATTTATACTAAATGTTATATCAAAACTATTTTTTATAGAAGGTAGAATTAAAATGTTCTTTAACTCAATAGCAATAAATTCATTAACTGGCTCATTCTACTTTTACAGTGTATACTTTTGGAATATTTAGATTTAAAAAAATGTTTTGAAGATAAAACATGTTTCGATCACAATTGTGTACCAAAAAAAATCAGTTTATTATATATAATGACAAAGTGTAAAAATTGCCCCTATTTTCTGCGAGTAGTGACATCTGAGTGGAGTATTCTAGTCTAGAAATTTGAAAAAATTGGTTTTTTCATATTCTCAGGGCTTGACTCAAGAGGATTTTTCAAATTTCAAATAATCTTCGGATGTATGAACTTTAAACATGTCTTTCATGTCTGACATGACGGTTAGCATGATATAATATTTCAAGATCTACTGAAACGATTTATTTGAACTTTGTTGTGAGCCTTGTCTATACATTATTTTATCGTATCAGAGTAGAACTCTAACAATAAAATTAGAATTTTTACTGTTTTTTAATGTTATCTAAAACATGGCAAAAAAAATTCAAACCATTAATCAAATAAATTGTTAGCGTTTAGATTCTACGATTTATGTAAACGTTACAAAGATATAGCTAGTTATAGATTATGCATGCAGAATCTATAAGGAAATAATAGGTTGGCTCCCCAAACAACGCAACTGGAACTGGAACCGATCTCTTCGACAATGTGTTTCAAATAGATTCTTAACATAATCTTGATCTAGCTATTCCATTAATCTCGGATAATATTTTTTAGTTGTTTGCCATTGTTAAGTTGTTTACCAATTGAGTAAACAGTACTTGCAAGCTCTTGCCTAACAATTTTCAAGTATGTTCAAACCAGGGATTCACAATGGCCACTTTAAAATTTGAATATTGTGTTCTGGAAAATAGTTTTTAACTAGTTTTGCAGTACGCATAGCAGCACTGTCTTGCTCAAGATTAATTTTCTGACCGGCAATTGGCTCACTATTCGCTGATCAATTTAATGTAACTTTACCTTCTGTCTTTCCTCCATACCAAAAGTAGCCCAACACTTCCTTCACTGAAACGTCTGGAACTAAAATCATCTGATCTTGGCTTAAATCATGATAGTAATATTTATTAAAGTTAAAAAGGAAAATCTGTACTGTGCTAAAGTTTTGTCGTGGAGTAAAAATAAATGACCTGACAATTGTATAATTGTTTAACAATTGTAAAATTTATATCCAAAAATATAATGTTGACGAAGAAATATGTCATGAACTATAACATAAACCATTTCCAACATAATAATCTAAACAAAGCAGCGGTAAAGCAAGGAAAAAAGTCCGCTTATATTTTTTACCGCATCTAAACACGGTGTAAACAGACAGTTTTCCTAACGCGCCGATGTTTGTGTATCCAAGCGGCAAGCTCACCTAAAACGTTTTTTTTTCGCGCACTGATTTCAAAGGGAGAATGTTTTTCATCGCTTTTTTCCTCGTATTTTTACAGGTCGAAGATGGACCGAGGTCGAACTGGAAGAGGAGGACGAATCGGAGTTCAAGGACAGCAACACGTCCAGTCCCAGCGAAGCCACTCCGTTCCGTGAGAGAGCGTCAACCGATGGACATTTGCAGCACAAATCTTGGCGTTGGAGGTATAGAGGAAACTATTTTTCTATGTTGTTGTCTAGAGTCATTTATTTGAAAAACTACTAGAGACAAAGGGAATTTATATAGCAACACTTTAACGGTGTTTCTGAAAATAAAGCTTACTTTTTGGAGTATGTAAGTTAAGAAATGTAAAAGATTTAAAAAACTTTTTCCTTACTTTAAAAACTATTTTATTTTTTGGAAAGAAGTGGTAACTGTTCAATGGAAAGAACAAAGCGATAGTGAGCGTTTAGATCTATTCTAATATGAATTAAACCTGTTCTCTAGACGTTTCATTTATTCCTTGGAATAGAGTCTTCGTAGCCGTTTCAGTTGCGGAATATAACACCACCTTTCTAAAGAAAACAACAAAGAGACACCTGTATCTTCGCCCGTCTGTTTATTCTGGATGACTTTTTGGCTAGCGCTGGTTTTACCCAAATTTCAAAAGTTCTAGTGCCTTTAAATTCTAATAGTTTACGGCTGATAATCTGAGGTACCGTAATCCACCTTTGGTGGTCTTACACCTTGAACCGACAATCCACGAACTAAGGGTGCTTTTCAAAACTTGAATGTTTCCTAACTGATATGGTTTATTGCTAGGATCTTTGAGCACCTTCAATCTATCTTTGTGACCTTACAGTATCTATCTGGGATATTTTTTCCCGAATTCCACTAAACTGCATTGAGGAATGCTTCGAGTAGCAGTGGAACAATAGGCAATCCAACGCCCACCTGTCTTCGTTTCTTGATAATTCATTTGATTCCTTTAATTGAATACATTTTAAAAATGGACAGCCTTATGAGCTTCCGACTACGCCATTTATAAAATGTAAAGGGTTTAATATAACAAAACTTTTATTTCTCTTCAAAAATATTCTATTTTATGGAAAGAAATGTTTATTGTTGAACGACAAGCCCAAGAGCGATACAGAAATTTAAATCTATTTTAATATCAACCAAACCCCTATGTCTATAACCTACCATGTCCCTATGACGTCTCTTTCTTCACACCACAGTGGAACTTGGGTAATTCAAAAAATATTAACTATAATATATCTAAAATAGTAGTAAACCAAAATTATATTATTTTTCTTTTTTTGAAAGATGTAGTCATATTGTCCATACTAATATTCAGTGCAGCTGCAATACAATAATAATATTTCCAATAAAAGCCCCAGCAGCTTAATATTTTATTATATCAGTATCACTTCTCTAACGCATTTTACTAGTAATACGGTAATACTAGTTTGTTTCTGACTGATTTATTGGTTGGAATTTTCAACTAGAGTAATCACAAATAATAAGCAGCGACTTGAACTTTATTAAAACAAGCAAAGCACCAAAGAACGTTTGCCGGTTTATTATCCACTTATTATCATAAAGAGTTTGAAGAATTTTGCAAACATTTGACAACCGGGCGACTTTGCAGGCTGATCAGTTATATGTTCGAACGTATACATAGCTGCATAGCTGTGTCTTTTTTAACTAGAATGAAATGAAAAGGAAAGCATGCTTGTAAAGCATTTGTTTGCAAGGAAAGCTTTTGTAATATGTTAAGTATATTAATGACTTGAGTTCACTGCTATTTTGGATAGACTATATGTACTCTTTAAGCTCTTTTATATACATCAATAAATTATATTTGTTAAAAAAATTTTTTTCTTAGTTAAATATGTATGTTGAAATTGACTATTGGTATATTCTTCTGTTTTCAGGCACCGACCGGGAAGTTCCGGTAATTCCAATGAAGCCACTTATTTTAAAAACGAAAGGAGAATGAGTATTTCTATGAGAGGAAATAATGCCAGTTATTAATACAATTTTGAGTCGTATGGTTTAGATTTTGCTTTTTTATATTAAATTTTGTTAATTAAAATACCATGAGGAACCCCGTTATGACATAGTTAACTTAATAAGTAAGATAAATTAGCTGATATTTACCATAGTATTGGTCAAAAAAAAATTAGCAATTCTTTTTTTGAAAAGTCTTATTCAGTGCATTTTTGCTACTGACTACTAGAGCTTTAGGGAAAAGTTTCATTATTCTTTTAGTACATCGACTTGAGAGTCATTATTCTAAACAACGAGCTATATTAACAGAATAGAAGGTAAACAGGTTTACCACAAAAAAGTCGCAATACTGTTTCCTATAATCAATATGATTCTAGTTTCTGGCCGGGTTATATATTAAATTTCCGTTTATTTTAGTAATCGATGTGTTTATATATAACTACTTCGAATAAGTCACCGTATATTCCATTAGTTTGGTGGAGTTTGGTAAAGTTAAATGGATTGGTAAAACAGAAATGTAACAAACAAAATTAGGTAACTAATAGCTAAGCGGAGCTAATTAAATATTAATTAAGTCTAAAGGAATAACTTTTCAAACATTTAATGTGCTTATAATATAAGTTTGACAATGGTTTTCGTGGATCAAATAATATTTTTCTTGAATAAAATTTAAATAAATTGTTTCAACATGAAAACTGAGTTACTGATTATTAAAACTTTTTAATCAACACTAATGTTCAACCTTATGTAATGTTTCATTTTGTGAATTGATTGGGAAGTATGTAAAATAATAAATTTTTTGTCTTACAAAATTGAGTCACATTCAGTTGGGGTAGTGAGAGTGTTCAATTATCACAAAAATATTGTATGTGTGAAATTTTATTAGTGGACTTATTTTTTTTTTTCATATTTAGATCGAAATTGATAATTTATTTGTTGAAATATAACGAGAAAATACAGTTTTCAACCATGATAAGTTGAATATCATTCAAAAAAATTGCGTCAATGTTCAGTGATGTGGAGTAGAAAAAAACATCGACTATATAATTATTTTTTATCAAGTATATTATAAATTTACTAATACGGGAACCAAAAGAGGGTATTGGTTCAGCGAATATATCGGTTTTTTTAAAAATATTAATCTATTGAGTACATTTCGAGTCTTGTTAACACAAATGCACACAAAACTGAATTTATATATAAAAATAAGATTTTACTGAAATAAAATGAAATAGTAATTTTTTTAATAACGATTGATATGATAGAGTAATTATGACTAATAGACCAACCACTTAGATATTTATAATTCTCCTTTCTATTCTAATTTCTATATAAGGGTGTGCAATGGTAACAGTGCAATACTGTGTAAAGGTTTTAAGTAAATCCATCCACTGCTCTCCGAGTTTTGACGGTTCGCCGGTTCGCGTCATTTAAATTTATCATGTCCTAACGTCGCAATGTTGCCTCATCAAATTTGACTTTTAGTCTACAACATTTGTTGCTTTATAACCTCTATTTATTATCGCTAATGTTTTGAACAATTTTGCAGAAATTTGGCAACGTAGTCTACCAGTACTATACATGTTCTGATGTATAAAACAGCATTCTAACTGTTTTTAACTAAAATCCGCTTCGAGTTTAAAACAAATTTTACATTTTTATAAAATAAAATTGGCAATATATTCGACCACATTTATGACATGCGAATATTGGCTGTTTTATTGGACGGGCATATATAGATTAGATATTATATTTAAGATGCTTGTTTAGCAACGAATTTTATTTAAATCAAGTTATATTAGGATTTCATCTATGTTATAATGTCGGTACTTTTATTGATCATGTTATAGATCAACTATGTGTAGGCTTAAATATTGATGACAAAGTAATTAAAATATGATAATGCCCAATATTTATTAAGTCGATTGATTGAAGGTTGTTTTGTATTAGCAAATTATTTTTAAAGATTAAGGCCACATCCCATTAAATACGTCCTGTCTTTCAGTAGCGCTGCTTGCATATTAATAATCTGTTGTTTGGCTATGAGTTATTTCTTTTGCATTCATTAACTATTTTCGGAATAATTAATGTAACATCACGAACAAGAAAGTGACTATAGTCGGCGTTGTAATTTTCAGATAATATTCGTCCTTGCACGTTGACAAAAGGGCGAAGGTCTATTTGATATTCAAAAAATAAATTAATATTTTAGAACTTTTCACCTCACTATATTCGACGTTTAAAAAAACTGAATTGAAATTTATTATCAATTTATTGTAACAGTCTTTATGGTAATTTTATTTTTTCAATTGTAATATAAGTATATTATATTGGTTTAGATGATTAGAAGCATCATCTTATACAACAATTGTTTTTTAATATTTGTTTGTATACCAAATAATCTTTGATATTATTAACGTGTAAGTAAGTGACAACAATTAATATTATATAATTTCGTCCGTAACAAATTTATTATGATAAATTTTGTTATCCTGAATATGTTTCCAGCAAATTGCACATTTTCAACGAGGTAATTGATGCGTGATTTTATAAAATATTAGGGATTTAATATGCTAAATTTCTAGCGTTTCTGATGTTATTCGTTTTTTGATAAATTATAAGTTAATAAAATAATTTTTCTCATTTATTTAGTGACATAAAATTAATTATTAGTTTACAGAAATGCGATATGATGGTTCGTTGGTTATGTGTGCTTTTGTTAAAAAATTTGGAATGATTTGACATGATTTTTTGTTATCGTCTTAAGGCATAATCGGGAGGGTTAACATAATCTAACCTTGGAAGCCGTTTTGCTACTTTACAAGTTGCTATAATGATTTTAAACTAAACTTTTCTTACCCCCAAAACGTTTTACTCCTTGATTTGTTTCTAAATTTATGATTTCTCTATTCTTATAACTTCCATCAATGTTCAAGTCTTTTAGTTTTGAATATTTAACAGATTTCACAAAACCTTTTGCCTCAGTCTCATTTCTTTCTAAGATATACCTTTCTAGCTTTCCTATTAACAGATTCTAAGGTTTGTTTTAACCTGATCATCTGGCTTTAAAAAATAGCTTAATTTATTTAATAAAGCTTCATAAATAACTTTTCTAGACCGCGCTTTGAGTCAATGAAACATATAAAGGTACTTTTTCAAAAGCTTTTTGTAGACAATTTCTTTTCTACTGAGTCAGTTTCAAATCGTAAAAGATTAATATTAACTTTAGGAGTTTATCATACATAAGATTAATCTCAACATTCCATGCATCAAATATTAATCAGACAACACGGCAAAAAATCTTCGACAAATTTTTTAATAGTTTAAAGACATTATATCTTTTTATATATCTATTGTTATAAAATCTTTATCGGATTAAACATGGCAAATAATTGCTTTTAATCCATTAGAATCATATACCTATTAAATTTCTAAACAATGTAAATAATCATCATAGCTAATAAAATATGCTCATAAATATTATATTTTTTTATCATATGGAATATATTATAAACAAGTTATTTGCATATTGGTGTTAAACTATATAACATAATGTATAGCTACTGTCATTATAAGTGCGATGTACGCATTACATGTATGTGTTTCATTTGTTTTCGAATAATTTGTACCTGCTGGAATAACTGGTAAGGGTTGGTGTTTTATAGCAAGAATATTCATGTGATTTTGATATTAAATATTTATTAAAACAAAATGTCAATAGATATTTTTCAAAGCCAATAGTTATATCAAACAAATTATAAAATTTTGGAACCAAGAAATCCATGCCGTAGTGTTTTAGTGACTATATATTGACCATGTTTAACTGTGATGTTGCTATTGGTGTTCATTTATAAACATTGTAACCTGAATGAGAGATAGATTTATTGTAAAGATACGCTTGTATATATTTTCTCTTTAAAGGTGTAATGTTATTTATTGGCATAATTATAGTTGTCTCAATGACTTATTAAACCATTCCCAATAATGTGTTAGTATATGGCTATAATTGTTTAATAAAATATTTCTTTTATTAATAGTTTTAGTTTTATTATTTTGAAAATCTTTCAGCAAAAATTACACTAATATAACAAAATATTATGTTGAAATTTTGTTCGCTTAATGTGATAACACATCAATTTCTGATATATGTAAAAATACCTAGCAAAAATGAAAGTTTTTAAGAGTGTTGTTTATCAGGAAATTAATTTTTGTAAAGTGCATAAACCGTTTTTATAATGGTTATCACAAATCTCTAAGAGAAAAACCTGTAATTTTATTTTACAGGTTTCTTTTCTCTAATCTGCTAGTATAGGGTTTTGTCTCCAGGGGACCCAGTCTTCAATTGTATATCCAATATCGGGAATATTTCGTATGTGGATCAAGAGGTCTATTTTAATTTGCCTTAAGTGGCCCTCTAATGGAGGAACGTTGAAACGGAGATACAGTCTATTATTTCTAGATGGCGCCTCTACATATATTTTATGTATTTATATATAATATTAAAAATAACTATATAATAAGTAAATATAGTATTAGTAAGGTATATATAGTAATGTGTAATAGTATAATATGACATATGTGTACATTTTAATGTTTGTTTAAAGTATTGATAATACGTTGATAAAAAATATAGTAATTGTTCTTGTGTATTTTATTGGTACATTAGAATCAAATTTTCAGTACAAGTTAATGCTTGTTCGTAACTAGAAATACCAATGTTGTAAGAATTGCTGCTCTTCTATATCGATATTAACTAATAAGAAATGAAGTTATGTTCAATTAGACTTAATTATGTTATTCATTTGGCAGTTAATTTTCAATAAAACTACCGTAAAAAAGAAACAATTTTTCCAATAAAATTCTAGATTCCAACGGACCAACCATTTCCAGATCTCCTGAACAAACATCTAGATGACTAATTAATTAATATAACTAATTACCAGCTATACGCACGCGAAAGTTCGTAGTCTCCGCTCCGAATCGTTCCAGCTTTGGTGGTCCGTCCTTCAGGACGACCTTGGGCAGACGTGGGCGACCCCATCGCGCCGCCCCCCGTCCAGGCCCCGCCCAACCAATGGGGCTCGTTCGGGCCGTGACGTCATCGGTCCTGGATCGATATCCGTCGTTCCGGAGGAGCAGTTTCGCGCCGACCATCGCGTCGAATTCGAAGAGAGGTCCCCCCCAGGTCGTGCACGTAGTTCAATGTTGATGTTTCGTCGTGGGGCAGATGTTGCCGCCGAAATTTAGAACCAGAAATAGCCCTTCGCAAAAGACCTCGCTCAGGTGGGGAGACTGCTGTACGCCCAACCTGGTCTTTGGGGCTCTCACTTAGGAAAAACCGCTTGGTGAACTCATCTCGATCAGTTGCCGACAGCAACCATCAATCTAGGAGGTAAAATATTATTTTTTTGCCAGTTACGTAATTAGTAATTTGTTCAGGTAGTAATTGGTACCATGTTGACAGTTTAAAAATAATGTAGGGTGAAGCGGTGGTTCCTGACAAAGGTTATTTGTCACGTTATTGTTCACGTTAGGGTGTTTCAAATTTCTTTATCGATTAAGTGAATTAATTATTGTTGCAACAATTTTATTATAAGCAGTTAATTTTTGTTCATCTCTATGCTATTTCAATTGATTTTAATATCCTTATATAAAAAAATACAGAAATACTTGCTCAGAATCGTTTATTTCGAACTGTAAGGAGGTGGCGTTATTGGAGTGAATAATGATTATATCAATTAGTTAAACGGATAGGCGTTGGTGGGCCATATTTAATATATATATCTAATGTCTCTGTTTAATTCAAGTTTTTGCTATTTAATGTTTGCACATATATATTTTTTCCATTATACATAAATGTAATTTCTATACGTGAAGTCCAACAGGTGTAATTGTTTATGTATTTTCCGTAAATACATAATTGTTTTTGTTTATCATCTTTTGGGGGCTTCACCAACTAGGGGACATATGGTCTGGACCTACTGTTACCGCATCTTACATCTATCTTGAATTTGTCATTTGTATATCTTGCCTCCACTATGGCGGCCATACCTTCTCTGAAGGAAATTAAGTATGGACCACTCAGGTCTAGGTAGCCCCTTGGTTAAAATCAAGAACTATAATTTTGCTTCATGGTTTTCTTCATTTTCCTGGTACTTCTTTTAGTGCTTCTGACAATTTTGAGGTGCTTTTGTCCTCAGCTCTGTTACTTAATATGACAAGCATTAAAACAGTATAGGTTTTATTGTGTCCTTTACTAATCTCATCATACAGTACAATTATGTATTGATTTTCTTGTAAATATACACTGTAATATTATATTTAAGTACCATATACAGTTGTACTATATGTCAACCGTAGTGTAGAAGTACGTAATATTTCAGCGCACCAGTTTGTTCCAGTAAGTCTGCAGTTAAGTTAATTCGAGATTATATTTATTTCCTACTCTTAAAAGGAAGAAGAAATTGATAAGAATGACAGTAAAAGAGCGTCCTGCGTTAAGGGCAAAGTGGCGTAACTGGAAAAATCTGACAAAAAGCACACATCACTTTTTCAGGGAATTGTATTAACCCTCAACTGAGAAAAAGAACAAGAGACAGAAACCTGATAATATTTGGAGTGAAAATAGAAAGTATAAAGTAACTAATAACCAAAACCAGAAAAGCTATTAAAAAATAAACATTGTGCAAAGGAGACAAGATGAGAGAAAGGAGAAACAAATTGCTTTCTTAATATTGACTAAAAAAATAGAATGAATGGATATACTAAAGAATAAGAAAAATAAAACTCTCTAAAGGGACTCTTATAAACAGTAAATATCTTATAAAATAATTGTGTAAAATAATTTTATTTGTGGTCGCAGAGCGGTGAAAATTAGAACTAGAGAAAGAAATAGAGGGAGAGAGAAAGGGAAATTAAGGAATGCAATGGAGAAGCTAGTGGGCAACAAGAATATAAAGAATCAAAGGAAAGAAGGATCGAACAAAATCGAAACAAAAGAGAACATCCAAGTTGCAAGAGTCAACTGAAAACAAAAACGGATAAAACAACTGAATAAAAATATATGAATAAAATAATCAGAATAAACATGTTCATTATAAGGAGATATTTCAAGTTGTCATTCAATGCTTATCTCGAACGTATACGTTTGAGTTATAGTTTCTAGGAAAACGCATCTCCGAACATTTAATTCTGCATTTTTATAGCTTTCCTGTGTCTCCTTACGTCTTTGTTATGTTCAAACTATTGAAACCACTCCTGACAATTTGTTTTATACACAAGTCAGCTTAATTGCGGTATTCTAAGAATAATTAATACACATCCTCTGTCAAAAAGAATAACATGGAAAAATAACTAGAAAAAAAGTTACACGATAATTAGATGATAAATGTATGAAGCTGTTACAAAATCTTACGATTTCATAATTATACGATATTTATTGAAAAAAAGAACGTTTTTGTACACCTAATATATTTAACAAATGATTAATTTTTAATGTAATTGTTCTTGATATATAATAATTCATTATTATAACTTCATTATTAATAAATATAATATATAACCTTAAAAGGTAAACTTGATATTAGAAAGTTAACATAAATATATAACAAGTAGGTTTCAAATGGATCATTAAATAATCAGATTAAAGATAATGATATTATTTATTATGCAGTAAATTGATCCAAGTATTTGATAAATTTTTTGAATGTTAAATTAATTAAACACAAACTTTTTGTAATGTTACGGTGTTATGTCTGTTTGTATAAATACCAATTCCCTCCTCAAATCTATAAGTATCTATAGTATCTGTAATCTATATTATTTGTAGCAATCCCCTATAATAACTTTATTTAATTTGAACCGTAGCTTGTAATGACAAGGCACAGGTGAGCATCAGGGGCATTTTTACGTGTTTTCTTCTTTAATCTTAACAATAAGCCTGTGCTCATTAGCTGCCCAATTTGAATAAAGTACAACATTACATTTGAATTAGATCTTCTTGGTTTTGTACCTAATATGATGTTTATAATGATTCTAATATTAAGATAGATGTGGAATTGTTTATCCTTTAGTCTGTCATGAATGGTGCCTATTGTCTGATGTCATCAAGCTCAATATTTCACATTACAGTCATTATTTTATAAAATTATACCCATTTTTCTTGCTATATCAGCACTTTATTCACATCAAAATGAATTTGGGACAAGACTGTTGTTGAACTAGATTTCTTCCATGAATTTTAATGAAATATTGATTTTCCACACCCCAGGTAAACCATACAACCAACTGCTATTTGCATCGAGGTATTCCCTAAAGGTTTGAAGTTTTATCCGGCTTTATATACCGATCGATAATAAGAAAATTAGTTTTCTTTAACATAAATGAATATAAGATAGTTTACTTCTCAACAACAATAGTTTCTAGTAAAAGAGGTATAAAAATCTCGTAAATACGTTTCGAATATAAAAAGAAACTTAATTTTGAATAAAATCTCTAATTTAATTTTTAAACATTTTCCTGTTATATTCGATAAGACTGTGGGGGGAAGTTTTTAGTTTGTGTTATAAATGTTGTATTTTAGTACTTTTTATTTAGTACCGTATTTTTTATTAAAATATATTATGATACACGTTCAAAAATAAAGAAGATAATTCTTATATCAAACTGTAATGAATGAACGGTTATAACAATGTTTCTGTATATAGTTGCTTGTGACTATCACTTGATTTGGCTAACATCGCGTTCAGTCTACATAGAAGTTAAACATAAATTGGAAAATGTAACAAAATAATAGAATTTTAATGTTAGCTCTTACTTTGTCTCTGTGACTGTTCTAAGTATTATTTACAAACTGTTTTAAAAAGTTCATACAGTGGGGTCTAGTTAAAACCATTTTAATTTCAGCTAGCGTATGTTAATAGATTTTACTAGGTAATGGCATTCACTAACATGTCTCCAGACAGTTTTGAAGAACTTTTATTATAGTCCAGCTATTTAAAGTTAAAGTTCCAGTGTAGTATTTATTAATTCTTTATTGCAGACTGTAAATATATTCACCATCCACAATGATCAACATCGCGGGAGTTTTGTCCATTATTATTTTCTACATCTTCATTTTGGTGGTGGGAATATGGGCGGCCAGAAAAAAAGAAACAGGAAACAACACCGAAGAAGAAGTTATGTTAGCCGGGAGAAACATTGGCTTGTTTGTAGGCATTTTTACAATGACAGGTAACTAATGCTAAAGTTTGAGTCACTATAAATAGACATATTTTTTTGTTTACAGTGAAGTGTTGATGTTCTTAATTTCACTTTCTAATTCCCTAAAAACCTATCATCAAAAAACATTTTTATTATATGCATAGCATCATTGAACACTACATAAATATGTTATAGTACCTTTACTCTTTTTTAGCTACCTGGGTAGGAGGTGGTTATATCAATGGTACAGCTGAAGCTGTGTATACTTCGGGTTTGGTTTGGTGTCAGGCACCATTCGGCTATGCTCTGAGTTTAGTTTTTGGAGGATTCTTTTTTGCCAATAAAATGAGACAACAAGGTTACATCACTATGCTTGATCCTCTTCAAGACACTTTCGGCGAAAGAATGGGCGGACTACTATTTTTACCGGCTTTATGTGGAGAGGTTATTACGTTTACATATATTATAAGTATTAAAAGTATATGTGTTTACTGTTCTTTCAGGTATTTTGGGCTGCTGGTATATTAGCTGCACTAGGTGCTACCCTATCAGTTATTATAGATATGGACCATAAGACCAGCATCATTTTTAGTGCTTTTATAGCAGTTATGTATACGTTGTTTGGAGGCTTATATGCAGTTGCCTATACTGATGTCATCCAACTGTTCTGTATATTTGCTGGATTGTGGATGTGTATACCATTCGCTTGGTCCAATGAACATGTCCAGCCCTTATCTTCCATGGACGTTGATTGGATAGGCAAAGTGGAGAAAGATGATATGTTGGCTTATTTGGATTACGGCTTGCTGCTGATACTAGGAGGTATACCATGGCAGGCATACTTTCAACGAGTGTTATCTAGCAAGTCCGCGGATAGAGCCCAGGTTCTCAGTTATGTGGCTGCTGTTGGTTGTGTCATAATGGCGATACCACCTGTTTTGATTGGTGCTATAGCCAAAGGGACAGGTAATATTTCTATATTATGATAATTAACATGACTCTAGGATATCTCGATTCTCCAGCTTGGAACGAGACCAGTTACACCGGGCCATATCCACTAACCCCTGACGAGACGGGAATGATTCTACCGATGGTACTACAACACCTGACCCCCAGTTTCGTTTCGTTCTTTGGATTAGGAGCTGTATCGGCGGCGGTGATGTCTTCGGCGGATTCAAGTGTCCTTTCCGCCAGTTCTATGTTTGCTAGGAATGTATATAGACTGATATTTAGACAGAAAGCATCCGAAATGGAAATCATTTGGGTTATGAGGCTGTCCATTCTGGTCGTGGGCGTGTTGGCAACTATTATGGCTCTTACAATACCTTCAATCTATGGATTATGGTAAGTAGATATATATACAGTAGTTAGACAAAATAGAATCAACCCTAGACAATATGACAAAAATGTACGTAAAAATTAGTCTGTTGATGATGGCGAATTTCTGTGCTTAAGGGTTATTATGGTGGTAGTTACAGTGGACGAGAATAGGTTCAAATAAAGATTTGTCATTCAATGAAATATACAGAAACTTTAAAATTAATTCATATAACTTTTAACCAAAATATTACTTCTAATATATTTTATATGTTTCTTTAGTTATCGTAATTATTAAAGGACATTTATAACAACTAGTCATTAAATATAGTATTTCCATTGATTTTTAAATAGATAATACATAAACAGTTTCCATAAATAATAGTAATTAACTATCAAATGGATATTTTAAATCATATCATCTTCTTATTTTACTAATTTACTACTACTAATTTATTATACAACTTACATTTTCGGTTATATCGGGGGTATTTTGTAGTTTTGATAATCCGTAGTATGACCTATAATTTGGTGTATTAAATTATTTAAGATAAAAAAGCGTTGTTATTATATTTGGCAAAAATTTAGTAAATTGTTATATTACAAGGAATGATTTTGATATGAAGAGAATTTTTGATGTCGATTTTTGCTTTCTGACTAAATTTATATGACTAAAATCGTTATTAACGTTGTGTGGATTGTTATTCAAGACTTATTGAGTTTTGTCACAAGAAGAAATGGAAAAATGTAATGATTATATGAGTTAATAATGACAATATTTTTGAAAAATCTTAACAAATTGCTATGATATTTAATTTATTGATTTAGAAAACAATAATAAGAATGCCATATCGGCTTTCAATTTTTTATATTTTAATATTAAAAACAAATGTGTGTTATTACATAAAGAGAATGATTATGCTTTGTTGTCTGCTCAGTCAGTCAGTTTGTGTCATTCAGTTCATATGAAGGAATCTTATATAAAACTGAACCAAATTTTACAGAAAGTTAACTATATAACATAATTGGTTGATATGTGAAGATTTAAAAGTTGTCCTCGTGTATCTTGGTCAATAACAATCAGAGGTTAAACTAATATAAGCTATTTTAGATGAGTCTGATAACATATTTTTAAGCTGATGTTCGATTCTAAATTCGAAGGAATGAAGCTCGGATATTATTTTGAAAAATTGTTATTACATTTTTGGGCAATATGAAATCTTGTGCTAATATATATTTGATATTACATGGGATGGAGAAAATAATATCAACACTTGGCATATCACTATTCAATATACCATACAATACATATAATTATAATGCAAATAATGTTTTGAGTTACTATTCGATTTTAAAATAGTTGCAGTTCTTCGCAGAATTGCAGAATTCTTACAGTGTTAAAATAGTTTCCAGTGAAATAATAACCTACTATTGTATCAAAACATCAGCCAATTTCTTCAATGATGCTGAAGATGGAAAATTAATGTAAATTCCCACTTTCTGCCTTAAAATTCCTCGTAACGTTTCAATTATATTGAGGCCTGGCTATTGTCCTGGCCAGGGAAGATGTTTAATGATATTTTGCTGTTATTCAAACCAACACACATCATCTTGAAATATGACAGTGTTGGCAGCAATATGTTAGTCATACCAAGAGCTTCATCATTTAGGGTGTCGAAGTATCTATTCGCAGTAATCTGGACAGCGTTGTGAATGAGAAAACCAATTATTATTTTGCCAGCTAAAGGATAAAAAAGCTCCCCCACGCTTGACTATTGGAAGAAGTTCTAGAAGGTAGGCTTCTTTTGGGATTTTGTTTGGGTATGGTATATATACCACATTTCTCCATACATGTGTGATTTTTCGTTGCACCACTTTTTTGCAGCTTTGCGTTGGGTTCTGTTATAAAGGACTTTGCAATCACAGCATTGTTAGCTTGATAGTATGGGGCACAGAATTCTGCTGTCATTTTTGCAGCGATAGTTCTATGTAATTTGGCAACAATTATTTTTAAGTTTTCGTCGGTTTCTGTTAGTTAGGTTTGGGTTTTGCCTATTATTCTTCTTCGTCGACGATATTTTACCATATTTTGTGTATGCTGTCATTACAGTGGATAGTGTCGCTCGAAATGTTAATCATTTTCAACATTTCATCTACAAAACTTGGTGTGTCAGCTGAACAATACGATAGCGTCGCGTCATGTGCATACGACTTTACTAATGTTTGTGTTTCGTTACAGGTCGATCTGCTCGGACCTGGTATACGTCATACTATTCCCTCAGCTGCTCATGGTGGTACATTTCAAGGAATATTGCAACACTTACGGTAGTTTAACAGCCTATATCATCGCTTTCGTCGTTCGCGTATCCGGAGGCGAACCTCTGATGCATCTCCCCGCCCTCATCCACTATCCCGGTTACGACGAAGTCAATCAAGTGCAGAAATTCCCCTTCAGAACCATGGCCATGCTATGCTCTCTCGTCACTCTGGTGGTTGTTTCCTGGGCTTCGAAACACATCTTCGAAACGGGCATGCTCGCGCCGGGTTACGATTTCATGCATTGTGTCGTCAACATCCCCGAGGACATCCAACGAGTAGGAGAGCCTGCTGAAGAAGGCGAACAGATGTCTGTGATGGCTTCTGGTGCAATGGGAAAGTTGTATGGGGCTGCTACACTGGTTGGTAAGGATGAGCGCAATGGAAGAGTTAATCCGGCGTTGGAGGCTGACGACGACATACCGGCATCCGAAGTGGATAAACTAAGAAGTTCCGTTTCTTCAGCGAGCGGCGGTGGAAGCCGTAATGTTGCCGGAAATCCGAATCCAGGAGAAAACTACCAAACAAAGCTGTAATAGTTCCATGAGGTTAGAATATTAGCAGATAATAAGGTAGAAGGTAATACCAAGTTCAAATTTTTTATTTATTTTTAAAGTCCAGATGGTGCATAACTGATTTTTAAAAATAATCGAATAAACTGAAATCTATTCAATAAATAATTCTTTTCTTTTCGAGTTCTGTTTAACAAGGACTTTCTAGGAGATTAACTCCTAAACATATTCAGTAATTTGAGTATGAAAACAAATACATTATAATTTTGAAACAAATTCAACTATATAACAATAAATATAGGTCTAATACCATACGATAAAACTTAATTGATATGTTAATGATGATTTATTGTACGTGACAAATTAAAATAAAGTAAACAGGCTTTGAAAAAAGGTACTACCGTGATAAATTGACTAAGAAAACTACGACTGATTACTACATGACATTTATGCATCCTGAAACATATCACTTTTCGAAATTGAGTCATTAAAATGGATAAGCATCATTGTAACAGATGCACTGATTCTAAGTAAACAAGCTACTAAATGTCAGACAATATATGTGTAAAAATTAAATTAGAAAACGCGTGTGTTCATATAAATTACTTTGTTAAATTGGACGTAGGAATGAAATAACTCAAAATATTAATGCAACCAACTGGCAATTGTATCATGCAACTGAAAATTATATTAGTAACATGAACGAAAAGCGAGATATGATAAGTAATATAAAATTCACCTAAAGTATTATTTTAATGTAAAGTAAGAGTTGCGAATGTTTTGAATATAAAATCTGCTTGGGCCATGACCTAGATCTATATGCACTATTTTCCATCGAACCATTTCTGGAACCAAGTTTGGAAATAAAAAAAAGTCGGTGAGTACAGTGAGTTTTGCTGAATTTCTATCTGTACAAATTGTTTTAGATACTATATATGTATATAATTGGTGAGCATTCAAAGTGAAACTAATTTTCATGTGAACTTATAGATGTTTCTTCTATTTTTAAAGGTCAGTTATATCTGGGTTAAATATACTCCCAATAAAAACATATAGAAATAGAACTTACAAAACAGAAGACTGTATTTACATTAATCCAATGAATTTACTTAAATAAGTTAGTCCTAATTTGAATTTGGTATAGACACATTGTACACTCAACATGTTTCTGATGTTCAATACATTTCTGTTTTGATTCCTGGCTTAACTAAACGAACATCGAATATCGTCGATCAATCGATCAATAAATAATGCTAATTCAAAGCCCAATATATATATAAAAATTGGTGGAAGTATCTAATATATGTCTATATAAAAATGTACTAACACTAAAGTCATATTTTTACATTTCTGAATATTTAGACATAACTGATTCTGATACGTTACATTTACAATATTTTTTATATAATATTCTTAATAATTGACAAAGTGCTAAACAAAGGACAGATGGACAAGAATTTTTATGTAATATCAATGGTGAAAATAAGATCTAAATGATAGAGTTATTTGTTTATGAAATATTGACTAGAACATAGGCAAGTTAATTGTTTGACTACAGAATGTAATCAGATCGTTTTAAGATCCGATCGTCTGAATTTTTTTTGGTTCTTGATTTCATAATTGTAGCGTAAAGTTGTGAAGATATGTAACATTATAGATATATAGAGATACTTTTGCCTATTCATATTTAACTTCAATGAAAAGTAAACCGTTTTTTTTTTCACACCGTAAACATTCCTATTAAATGTTAGTAATTTTTCTATTTTTATTATTGTATTTAATTTTATATTGTGAATGTTGTATGACCCCTTGAAAAAAATCTATACATATCACACACGCTGTGTAAATTGATACATATCACTTAAATACATATCATTCAGAGAAATGTTTTAGATATTATTTATTGTTGATATTGCTAAGAATTTTATGCTACTTTTAAAACAAATAGATTTGTAGGAAGTATATTGCATAGGATGAGGAAAGTTTAAACTACATATAGGTGTTCTCAATAATCAAGTATCTACACTCGGTGGTTTGCTATTCCTCGATTGATTAAAACAATATCTAGTCTTAAAACCACGTTGGCTTTCATTAGTTGAAGATAATTTATTAGTATTTTTTAAAGGATGTTTATTCTAATAAATGTTATTAGCTGATTTATATAGTTTAAAAGCTGTTGTGATATAAATAATGAGATAATAATTTTATTTAGGTTTGGTTCTTGAGCACAAAGTTCTAGTTTAGTGTGCAGTATTACGTAAATATATGAGTTTTTAAATAGTTATTTTATGTAAGACAGACTCATTGATAAACTCATATAACTCTAAGCCATGTCATATTGGTATGTTGCTGTCTTTTGTGAAAAATATATAATGCTTAAAATAAGGTGCAACATGTTAATGTTAAAATATGAAAAGATACCACATTTTTACAATTATTTCCTTATAATATTTTATTAAAAGTTAAAGTACCATCACATTAAGGACTTGCAATCGATTTCTTAACGTGTTCACTTTAGATGAAGCATTGTACCACAACTAGGCAACTAGACACATATTTCAACAACGTAAATTATGTGTTTCCTTGTTCCAGTATTGAAAAAGAATGTATAGTATATATTTCATATATTATGTGTATACCTAAAGATAGACTGTTACCTTCGTCAAAGGATGTAAAATTTTAGTTTCGCTGTAAAAACATCTAAGTGTAAAAACCTTAGGAATATTAGATCATATTATTGTTGTAAAATGGGAAGAAATAAAAATAATAATGAATTGATTAAAAAGTGTTTTCATTATTATTTATTAAATAAAGAAAAAAATCCATATTATATTGAATAGCCTAATCGATATTATTGCTATAGCCACATGTAATGATGGCGCTTTAATTATATTGTAACAACCTTAATCCCACTAAGGAACCTATTGGATACAATGCTTTTTGCCAAATATTCTTTTCCAATACTCAAAACATCTATTGGAAATTATAACGCTTTGATTATGGAACTGAAAGACCATTTTCGTCATAATTTGCTTTCTTTACTTTTCAACAGGGCAAAATGCAGCGCTCCTGGGAAAGGTAGCTCATCGAAATGGTGTTTGTGATGGTAGGTATTTAAATGAGAAGTCAGCGTCAGAATTAGTTTGTTCATTTTCATTCTGGATATTTGAAGCCATTGTTGACAAAGTTTTTTTTAAATGGAATAGACAGTTTTGAAAAGACAATAATAAAAAACAAATATCGCTAACCCCGAAAAAGTTCACAAACTGTTACATAAAACCGCTGTGAGACAAGGGAGGTCCCTGAAAATCCTGCAAGTCTATGGAATAGATATTGTTTTCTATCTTGACAACATCAGACCATACAAATATTTAGTGACCCTGAAAAAATTTTAAAGAACAAGTTGTAGAGTTATGATGTATGTGCCCTATTACCTTGTCAATACTGCAATATCTGCAAAACCTCCTTGATGGTAACACTGCATGCTTGTGTAGACATTAAAAAATCAACAAACAACAAGAGGCTTGTGAAAATCACTTGGTTAAGTTTTTGGCTAAAAAATCTCGGAAATCCTACATCAATAAGTGGCTAAAGGTTATAGATCAAAACGATTCCTATATTATTGATAGTGTATGAAATTTTTATGATTAAATTTACTTTGAAAATACATTTACTCCAATCAAAATTACATTTTCCACAACCCGTAATATATCGACATCAATATTTTAAATACTACAATTTATTAATCTTTCAGCATTTTGTTTTATTTTGTTTGTGTGTGTAATTCGATCGGTGATTGAACTAAGTATACCTATAGTAAATATATAGTCAATATAAGTATTGTAATCGATATGCTGAAAATACAAGACATATATATCGATATTAATATTGTCAAAAGCCTTTAATACACTTTTTTATTCGGTTTTTGAAGCAAACTAAACCACATGAATTTTTAGATAGTTTAAGTGTTTAATCTTAACTTAAGTATTTCAATTTAATTTTAATTTGGAAAATGCTCTCGTCCGTCTTATATATTGATGCAAGAACAACAGAACAATAGTAATAAATTAATATTGGACTAAGCATATGTAATGTAACATGTAATTAAAACAAAATCAAATATTCAGGTAATAACTTTTTGACATTTTTACTTCTTGGTTCTTTTCGCATTTCTTTCAATTTTCCAAGCAAATATTTTTTGCTCTTGATGATGCCTTCTTGAATAATAATTCTTAAAGTAGAAATTAAACATGTACATATTATAAAAATCCCTTTATTACATCTAGTAGAAACTGAATTACAAATTAATATAGTAGAAAATATGTTCGTGATATAATTACGTAATACTGAAAGACAATGTATTAAAATAAATTAAAGCTCTTGTTATTTACATAATCCAATCTGTTTTTCTCAGTCCGCTATTTTTTAGTAAGCGTAACCTCCGTTGCTGGCGTATCCTTGTCCTCCGCTACCGCCGGAGCTGTATCCACCATTTCCACCGGAGCTGTATCCGCCGCTTCCTCCGGAACTGTATCCTCCACTTCCTCCGGAACTGTATCCACCATTTCCACCGGAGCTGTATCCGCCGCTTCCTCCAGAACTGTATCCGCCACTTCCTCCGGAACTGTATCCTCCACTTCCACCGGAACTGTATCCTCCATTTCCACCGGAACTGTATCCGCCACTTCCACCGGAGCTGTATCCGCCGCTTCCACCAGAACTGTATCCACCACTTCCGCTGGAGCTATATCCTCCTAAACTGCTGGATGAGGGAGCTCCGTAGCTAGTGGATGGAGAGGAGAAACTACCTCCGAAGCTTCCACCAGACGATGGAGCTCCGTAGCTGCTGGATGGTGCTGAATAACTACCGCTGAAGCTACTACCGGATGATGGGGCGCCATAGCTGCTAGATGGGGCGGAAAAACTACTTCCAAAGCTACCTCCGGTGGATGGAGCTCCATAGCTGCTGGATGGTGCGGAGAATGAGCTACTGCCTCCGAAACCGGATGATGGAGCACCGTAGCTGCTGGATGGGGCTGAGAAGCTGCCACCGAATGATCCTGATGAGCTGAATCCACCGCTGGATCCGAAGCCACCAGAAGATGGAGCACCGTAGCTTGAACTTGGTTTAGATGGGGCACCGTAGCTGCTAGATGGTCTTGATGGAGCACCGTATGACGAAGATGGTCTAAGAACAAGTATATTTGAGTCTCCTTGTATAATTTTACTAACTATGTATATTACCTTGATGGTCCTACAGGAGTTCCATAACTGGTAGAGGGTGGTAAGTACTTGCTGGATCCACCACCGTTTGAGCCGCCTCTTCCTCCTTTTACGAAACCACCTCCGAATGATCCTCCACCTAAGAGAGTAATTTTGAAAAGGCTCCATAAATATAGAGATTTGTATTACCTGAACCGAAGCTTGATCCAGAAGAAGGAGCACCGTAACTAGAAGAAGGAGCAGGGGCACCATAGCTGCTGGATGGACTGGAGTGACCTATTAGAAATGAACGGTCAGGTATCCGAATTAATACGAAAATGTGATGTCTCACCTCCGAATCCACCGCCGTTTCCACCAAAAGAGGGAGCACCGTAACTAGATGAAGGCACAGAGGGAGCACCGTAGGAAGAAGAAGGAGCACCGCCTCCAAATCCACCTCCTCCGCCTGATGGTGGCAAGTAACCGTTGCTAGGTTTTCCTGAAGAATATCCACCGCTGATGGGAGCTGCAACATTTAATTATTTATTATGTATTATAATATCTGTATTACTGATTTAATACGAAATATTAGTGTGTTTATTCTTAATCAAGACTCACCATCACGCTTTGTAAGCTGACCGGCCCAAGATGCGGAAAAGAGACAGCAGACTGTCAATGCAATCTGGAAGTAAAAACGGAAGGGAGTTAAATGGTAGTTTTCACTTTTTTCTAAATTTATTGGAGCTTATTATTACGTAAATGTAACAATTCCTAGTTTCAGATGCGTTACAAAAGCATCTAAATTACTTATTTTTTGAATAATTGGGACGTTTTGTTACATTATAACACATTTTCACATGTACAATTATAGAAAAAAAAAACTTAAGTGAAAGTCAAAGATATGCTAATATGATATATGATACATACACGTAATTTATGATTAATTAGATCTCGTAACGACTTTATTTTTTAAATAAAATTATAGAAAACAGTAACAGCAAATTATATTATAAGAATCTCAGGAATAGTACAATATTATTTGATTAATTTTATGAAAAAAAGTGAAACCCGATTATGTTTCTTAAAATTTTTATCCCTATGAAATCGGAGACATTATTTGCAATATGAAAATCGATTGTTGAATTCAGAGCAATTTAAAGACTGTATCAAATTGATTATTTAACTTATAGAATAATTATTCTTGTTTTCATCAACATTGCTATTTCTTTAATTTTTTCAAATTTTAATGAAATCAAGTTCTTTATTGCAAAACTATTTTGGAAACCCATTTAAAGCTATACTGAGTTAATATTTATTTCTTTTATTAGGACCCACTACATTATGTTTGATCTTTTCGTGATTTAAAAACCAAAAGTAAACATACATTGCGTGTTAATAAATTATTCATCATTACTTTTTGGGTTTTAATATGAATAATAGTCTATTACTCCACAGTCGGGTATTTGATATTGCGAACGGTCTGTATACGCGAATAGAAATCTTCCACTAATGTCAATTATACATATTAAATGGCTTTATTGAGTAAACTTTCTGAAACAAGTGGAATTAAGCATTGTTTTTATTCAAAACAGCAACAAACTGTGACCTTACTATAAACTTTAAGTTTATCACACAGGCCGGCTTGAGTAGTACGGTCATTTTCACGTCTTCTTTTATTTATTGTTTTCGTAATTGAGACATCTAGAATAAAATTAACACAAAATTTCCATTGTTTGATGTCCAACGTTTGATGGAAACATTTTGATAATTTAATTTGATGTTTCATTATAATATAAATTATATCACTATATATATCTATTCGGAAAATTGTTTTCGAGTGTAAATTAAATGGAAATTGTTAGTTTCGCGAAGCAGTGAAATGAACTTTTGTTCTACAAAGTACACAATGCAATTTATGTGATCCCACACAATGCTTTCTCTACTCGTACTATCACTAGAATGTAAACTACTTTCTCTAATCCCGTTCTAATATCTTATTATCTTTGTTATAAACCGATTTAACATATAGAACAATGAAGCTTATTGATACTTCATGATTTTTCAACATATTATATTTTATACATTCGTATACCATGTTTCTATAATTCCTTCTGTGAAAGTGCTGTCTAAATTACAAAGTTGAAGCAACTAGGATGACCGTATATCTTTGAATGAAAAGTAAAAGTACTACAGCGTACTATTAACGATGCATCACGACTTGGCGTGGTTTTTATTCTTGAGGTTTCAAGTTCGCGGACCTTTCGAATTTGTTATTGTATACGTTTGTTATTCGTTCTTTTTTTTGCGATGTTTATGTTCGAATAGTAGTTAAAATATTTTGGATAAAGAGCATTTTAAATTTAATCGTATTTTAAGTTTAATCGTATTTTAAGTTTGTTTTAATGAATTTAACTAGTGGCATTGTTGCCACAATAGAATTAAAGGCATTAGATTAATAAACTAATTAGTTTGTGAATTGAAATCTTTTATATAATGACTGTTGATTGGCTATCTAAATTTTTAAGTTGTTAATAGAACATTTTTACTAGTATTAAATTTGAATTGTGATTATAATTTCCTTCATATCCAAGACAATTTTAAGTTGGACTGAATTGCTAAAATATTTCCATCAGATATTGAAAACAAATCTATATATTAAAAATAAATCTTGCGTCAATATTAAGCATAAGCAATATTAATAAGATCAGCAAGAAGTAATTCTTTGACTATTTTGATTAAAAACTTGTGGACTCTGTTTTCTTATATATAAGTATTATGTTGAACCATTATATTATATCTTCAGGATTTGGCAGAAGTGGGCCACTAACAATATAGTATTAACGTTAATCATATGACTTGATATTGTTAATTAAGACTAATCAAAATAAAAATATCTTATCAACAAATAAAATAATTTGGAAAAGCCAGACTATGCGCGTGACGCATACTGAAAATGTGCAAATAATTGCTAACATTTTGAATAGGTAAAAAAATAAATCTCTTGAACCAGTGTTATCTTACGAAGTCCACTAAAGTGTGTTTAACGATACAGATGAAACAGTAGTAAACAATATGAAGTACTCGAAACCTTTTTAGTTGCATAATAAAATCTCATTAACTTTATTTTTTCGACTATCTATAAAAAATCCTCGTTTTAGTTAAATCAAATATACCTAAGGGATTTGCAGTGATTAGTCAAAAATATTTATTTAGCTTATAGCCCGTAAAGACGTATGTTCAAAATTTCCATAACTGTAATATTAATCATATTCTGGTGGTATGTAAATACAGAAAGATGTAGTTTATAATTTTTTTTCTTGAGGTATATCTATTACATCTATTATTTCAATATTCTCCGATATATTTCCAACAAAAATTATGTTTGGACTATTTATTTTATCGTTCTGTTTGCAACAACTTGTTCGTTACTATTGTTTATCAAACTTGAGCTTATATCTTATTTAATTTAATTAGTATTTATTAGCTATTGATTCTTTTTTTTCAATATAGTTATAACAGAAAAATGAAAAATATGATAATTATATAATAATTATAAATAACAGATAATATATTTATTATATTTACCTAACATATAATATATATCACAAATGTGAAAATCTTTTTATGTTAAATATCCTTTTTATTTTGGACTTTACACCAGACGTGTAATTCTATTTTATTTTCTCTATTGTTGGTAATTAGCACGAAACGTGGGAAATTTAATTATTGTGGCTGATACTATAATCTTTTATTTTTTATGTAGACTCTGCGGGTATATTTGGATTATGCGATGATTTCTAAATAATTATATGTTTAGTTGATGTTTAAACAAATATTTGATTAATTTTCAGTAGGAATCATAAACCTATTCTAACTGTAATAAGAAAATATTTTTATTTATGATAAAAACTTTTAGAGGCCATGTCATACTATGATATTTTCTAATAAGTATCTGATGATTAAGGCCATATAAATAAGGTAAAAACATCTAAGTCTTCAGTAAACTGCATTCCTTAAGTTTTCTTTCACTGACATAAATTATTTCTTACTTTTACTTCCTATAGCACAGTATCGTAACAGAATGCCATGTTTCACTAGATAAAATGCACTTTCTTTCTTCTGTTAAATATAATAGAAATATATTTTTTAGTTTTCTGATAGCAAGAGAAATTATGATTCATAATATAGAATTCATTTTGAATTTTCTAATTTTCTAAACACTTCTAATTTTAGATCGCAATGTTATTTTGTAGAAATCTCAGTTTAAGGGTTTTCTTTCTTATATTAACTCTCTTACCACGAAGCCCTTCATATTTATACGTAGCACCTCACACACCAAGACTTAAAAGAACTAACACACAAGACCCGTGAAGATCTAGCCGACTTCTGACCAAAATCCATCTTCAAGCTTTATTTATATTCTTCAGCAGAACGCCGCTAGTGAAAGTGATGCGATCAAAATCTTCAGAGCGTCAATGATGGGCAAAATCTCAAGGTCGACGCAGTGTGGGACCGTTCATGATGGTAGTAGACGGCCATCGAGTTGATTGGGCTTTTGTCTGTTTTTGATGTTGCTAACTGTTAAGGTATCGAACATGTATATGATATGGATTGCTTGAGTAGAAAATAATAGTGAATACCTCTAATAAGTGAATAAGAACAAAATTTAGTCATATATATTAGTTTTTATTTCGAAATTTTATCATTTATGCTATGCTATTCATATATATATTTAATTAAATAAGGGATTGTAAGTATGGTTATTTACATTAACACTAAATATTGATTATGTATCCAGATCTTCTGTCTTTTTATTTATTTAGTAAGATATAAAATGTTTTAGTTAAAATTTCTATTATTTAGGCGATATATATTAAAATATATATATTTCCACAAGTTTATTTTATAAATAATGTCTGAAAATTTTTCTATTATGATTCCAATTATTGCCAGTATTTCACTCACATAAGAACTGCTTCTTCTCTACATAAAAGAGTTTTGTATACAAATACTTATTATCCATCAATTAAAATATTGATCATGAATAGAATAACTCTCTTTTCTATAAGACACAAGGTATAAAAATAATTTTAAATGACTTTAAAACTGTATATTAATATTTAATACTATTTCCTTTAATATCAATATAAATTCTATATATTTTTCTATTAAGATCTATTCTATTGCATTATGAGTTTTGTAGTAAAAACATTGTTCCAAAAAGAACTTGTACGATCTACTGTTTTAGGTATAATTAGTTTGTATCTCGTGCATTTTATATAATAAATTGCCAAATTGATTTTATATTGTGAATAGAATAAAATAAATGAAATAACATATTTGTGATTTCCGAATGTAGGATACCAGAATAAAAAATATAAATAAATAATGTATTTCACACAATTAACGTTTTCTTTTTCCTTCAGATATTTCAAATGTAAATGTAAGTGATATCTGTTTACTCATTCTACATGAATTTCTTAGTTTGTGGAAAAAATCACATATTCGTTAATCGAGCACATAACTAACCTAGAAAGTTTCTTTGTAAGGTTTGTTGATTGGTTACAGATAAACTTAATGTGTACTTAAGAGATTTAAAATTAAATTTTTCGGATTGATTTGCAATATATCAAAAAGTTAAATATATATTCAGAAAAAAATTGAAAACTAGTTTAATATAAATAGTACGTTAAAATTTCGTACTATATGTATTTCAACCTTATGCTTTAACGTAACATTATAAAAAAAATTAAATATTATCAAACACAACATGCATTTTTTTTATTATATAAAACGATGATTTTTCTTTGTGTTCTATCTTATTGAGAGAAAAAATAATTTTGCAACAATCGTTAATAGTTTTTAAATTTTTTGTTGCAGTCATTAATAGCAAAGTAAATAACGCAATAAAAAATAACAGTGTCGTAAAATAGACACTATATAATGAAGTAGATATTTCAATATTTTTTCAAAAAACTATTAAACAGTTTTGCAATAATATATCTTTATTCTATCACATCGTAATTCATAGAGAAGTTTACTAAATACTAATTTTCCAACTAAAAATTAATCTCCGCTAAAAGAATATTATCTTATTGATAAAATAACAATATTATACATGTTTTGAAATTTAAGGTTCTTAGATACAAAAATAATTGTTTAATGCTGTTATATATAGCAGAAATTACTTCATAACTTATGTGATGACATAAGGTAATAAAATCTGATACAGCTCTATTTCATACTATCATCATTATTACATAATTACTATGAATAATTATAAACAATTAATAAAACATTTTTATATAGTTACTTTCCTTATGCTCTATAATTATATTTAATTTTTTTAGATATAGCGTATAACTTATATATAATATCTTACGATGTGTTTCAGAGGCGTACAGATTTTAGAACATTTTTGAAAATATATAACATATTTTCTTTGAATGTGATGGATAATCTGAGAAGTACTCAGTAATACCAAAAATATAAATTGTTATTTAATTTGTTAATTAAGTTTTTGTAAATAATTTTATTGATTTTATCGATATTATGGTGAATGAGTCAGTTATTTGAAATTGTAATTGTTGTTTGTAATTGAAAACTGACTTGTTTTGAGTTTTTGAGTATTAATGCAATATAAAAGAGTATTTCCAGGGAACTAAGGCAATGGAGCAATGTCAACCATATATTACTCCATTTATTTAGTACGATTGATTCAGTTACCATGCCACATTACAGGTAAGAGTCGCTGTAAAATAATTCAAAATTTAAAATAACCCTTTGTGAATATATTATTATTTATTAAAAGGTCGCAAAGCTGGCGTCATCTTTCTAAGTCATGTATCCAAAGCTTTCGATCAAGTATGGCACAATGATCTAGTCTTTAAATCAAACCAACTAGGTCTACCGAATGACCTAATTTCTCTCATTGAGTCATATTTGGAAGATATATTCTATCAAGTAAAGGTTGGCGATGTAGTTTCCTCTCTAGAATATTATCTCCACAGGAGTCCCGTAAGGCGCTCCTAGCCCTGTTTAAACTTTACATGGCTGATTTCCTACTCCACAGACATTCACACAGAGTATTTTATGTAGATGACACAGTTTTCTTCACCACCAATTACAGTTCCGAGGCCATCCGTGGTAGTCAAACTTAACAAGGCGATTGCGTGGTACAAATTCTGGCGGTTGCAGATTAATCTGAGCAAAACTCAGGCTATTCTGTTCCACCGTAAGGAGTTCTATGCATATCGCCTCCAAATCGAAACAGGTACCATGTCTTGGCTCTATCATACCTCAGTCTCCAATTCGACCGTAGGTTCCAATAGCCAGCTCGAATACAGCACGTTATTTGCAAGGACAATGATGTGTACAGCCTACTCTTTCCACTGCTTTGCAGAAAATCTCCCAATGTCTCAGAAAGCGACTCTGTATAAAATGCTAGTCCATCCAGTCTGCTTCTATGGATCACAGGTATGGTACAGGTACGTCTCTGAGAGACAACTTGCACTACGTGTTTCTCAATACCCCATGGTTTGTGAGGAACGTGCACACACACCTAGAATCAGGCATCCCATTCGTGAAAAGCTTCACGAACATGCTCAGTATATGGTTCTCCTTTGGCGCCTTCGAACACGAAAAAAGTTATTTTTAATATGAAGATGTAAGAACAACACGATTTGGTTTCCGAAATAGTCATCTGAGTTAACAAAATTCATTTTTTATTTGGAAGGTAATTTTTTCGCCAAACTACGGTTGCTCGAAAAAGCGAGAAGTATTTTTACCATTTTCCGAATCTTTAAAAGATAGTTATAATTTTTATTAATCAATTTTTGTTTTACTCTTATACGATAGAATAATGTCTAGAGAAGGCTGTCTCCAAATTTCATGTCCGTCGGTTTAGTAGAATTTGATATATTATGTTAACCGTCTCGAAAAAAGTAGTATTGGGAGAAACGCGTTTAAAGTTTCATTTTTGGATGCCGTGTCATTAAAACAGCTATCTATTATCTCCAAAAATAATGAAATACAAAATAATAATATAAGCTTTGAAAAATACTCTTAAGGGCATATTTCTAAAGGACTAACATTTTTTCAAATTTTTAAACTAGAATATAGAGTTCTGAGCTCTAGGGTTAGCTGAACTTTGTAAATTTTATTTATAGTGAAGCCCCGAAAGAAAAATTCGCTTAGTTGAAATTGTGAAAAGTGACGTGTACGGTGGAAAATTAACCACCTGTTCAGCTGCACGTTTTGATGGACAGCGGCGATGTTCTTGGCTGTTTTGGAGATTATTATTGTAGATTTTACTGTAGACGGAGTACTTGAAAGAGTGACTGCTTTTGCCAAATAATAGAGACAGAGCATGAAATGATTACAGGTATTTTGATAATAAAATTAGTCGCTTGAATGTGTTCTTCAATTGTGTAATTTGCCAAGGTAGTTGTAAATTAAACAGATATCGCCAAATTAATATCTTCGCCACATGTTGCCACAGACTGAAACCCCCTTTTTTGTTATTAAATTTTTAATCAGTTTAATTAAGTAACATATTTCAATAAACCGGAAACCGAAGATTTAGGTAAATTTGACTTAATACTCTAATTAAACTTAATTATGCATTTGTGTTCTGTGTGTACTTTACATATGACCATATAATAATTGGAAAGCAGTACGGTTTTAGTGCTATCAAACCAGTTGTCAATTTCTAATAAGCTGTAGCCTAAGATAATTAATAAGTGATTTCAAATCCGTTTTGGCTTTTTGTCCGAATTTGTCTTATCTTTTTTCTTGTGAAATAGAAAATTTGTCTTATCTGGCATCTGCAATACGTAAATCATTAATTAATTTTTTAGATAAGGTAATATTTATGATAAATATTTCGTTACGTATGCAGGTTGCAATATTAGAAATATCACAGGCAAACAAAAATATGTTCATAAAAACATTTTTCTCAAATTTTTGGATATTTAAATCATATTTGGTAACGGTTTTTTATATACAAAAAATAAAACATATTTTTTGTTGTTATTTGTAATAAGGTTACATTACTAAAATGTAAATATGAAATGAAATGTTCGGTGTCAACAAGCGACTAACAATAATCACACCTCATTTTTCCATTTCTGTTAAATTCTGATGAAATAGTTTCCATCCTTTTCACTCACATTGCTTACGTATAAAAAAAAACAAGGTGACTGTGCAAGTAGAGTTTTGAATTTATTTGCCATATTAGCTATTATAAGTTTATAGCTAAATAGCTTTATAATTACATTTATATCCATTAAGAACCTAACGAGAGCTTATTTAAATGATAACAAAACATTATTTTCATTTGTGCTCCATATTCTTTCGACATTTTAAGGAAAGTATTCTTCTGTGATGAGTGTTTTTCTTAAAGGCTTTTTCGACCAATAATTCATACATATATATAATATATGAAACACCAAATCATTCAACATAGAAATGTCTCATTGTTAATTCATGTGGAACCCAAGTATCGAGCTATCGAGCTGATGTCCAGTTTTATATAAAAGTGCTTTATAATCGATGCATCGTTCTATAGCGATATAAAAAATGTTGATTTATCTTGATATTTTAAAGGATTTAGTCGGTCCTTAACGATCCACTACCTGGGCGAAGTTGAGAATTAGTTCTGTGATTGGTCAGAATTAGTAAACTAATCACCTATCACCATAAATACCATACAATTTTTGACGAGCCTACGCTAGTTTTTTGTCTTTTAGGGAGTAAAAATTTCAGGAATTTTTATTAAGAGCTGTTTTCAGCTTTTGATTGGTTAAACTAACTATACCTATTACAAGATTTACCTTACATCACCTACGAAACTATACTAATCGTTGAATAAGTATTAGAATTAATCGAACTTATATTTTTTTTTGTCTAAGTAATGTTTTGGTGTTACGAAAGTAAATTTAATCAACTTGAAACAACCTGCTTCTGTTTATAAAAATTCTGTTTATAAACATATTTTCATTTCCTTTAGTAATATTAATTTAATTTTGTCCTATTATTTGTAATTCTCACCTAATAATAAAAATCCGATATATTTAAAATTGAAATATATTCGTTCGAAAGTTACATCATAGAGTGGTAGAAATGGTCAAACGATGGACACTCACAGTTTATTAACCTAACTAATCTTAGTAGGTTAAACTGCTAATGAGCTAAATATATACACATTCTTACTATTCTCGTCACATTATACTTTGATTACTAATTCATCATTTACTACGTGAATATCTTTCTTATGAGTTGAACAAATTAGGCCAGATTTAAATCCATTTAATATATGTTCTAATTAGAATACAGTTTTCTATGGCCGTTTTATTTTTAGGTGCATTATCCAATTTTTGTAACTTCTGCGGCTGCAGCATTTTTGTTCTGTTTGGTGACTGATAAGATCTGTGAGTAATTGTGAGTATTTATATGATAATAATGCAAAATCTGACAAGGAAAATAATCACAGGAACGTTGGTAACAAGTATGTGTAAGGCCGTATGCCTTCTGGGATGATCTCTAAGTTGATCACTCGCCAGTTGGTAGACTTAATGCTGTGGACCGTGATTCGAAGCAGACGTTAACGAGTAGGTTTAATTTAAATAAACTCTAATCATTAAATCATAAACATTAATAGAACATTAGATTATATCATATAAAACAAATTAATAAAAGTATAAAATATTTCATTGTATGTTTTGATTGGTTTAACCCTTACAGTAGATGAAAGCAAATTTACAAGGCGAAACATCGGAAAGGGGTGTTTGAATGTTGTTATGAAACAAACAATGTTGTTATTATAAAAAGAATATCCAAGATTAAAGTCTGGCCAGGATGGTTGTGTTGAATTTTATAAAATATAGAGGTGGTGTTGTGGAAGTTTGATGTGATAGAGGGAGATAAAAAATATATAGGGAGATAAATCGATGCCAATAGGATATAGTTATAGATGAAGCTTCAGCTCTAGAATATCGTTCCATAGGATTGGTTGTAGGAGGAAAGAGGAAGAAAAATGGGAGGTTGATAGATCGGCTGAAAATATCATGGCAAAAATAAGGGCCAGGTAATTTCGTTGGAAAGAAAGTGATATTGTGGTGGAGAGACTACATATACTAATAAATGTGCATATATTAAAACAATTCAATATAATGAAGCTTTCCAATTTTTCTTGTGTAATTTTCTTACTTTGTATAATTAGTTGAGCAATTCAATTAAATTAGTGCCGCGAAGATGTTAATAGGTAATAAAAAGTTAAAGTTTCGAGAATAAATATTAGAAAACGAAATTATTTTCGAGTTTTCATTTTTAATTCCTCTATTTGTGATCCCGTCTATACACTTATTATATAGCCATAGATTCATTTATATTTTAGTTATTTAAAAACCGAATATATTTTTGTATTTAAATCAAGGTACTTCTTTATATTTATAATCATCGTTATCTAAAGAAAAATCGAGATAATCAAAAATACTAAAATAATGGGCACTTCAAAATCGCCGTTTCTTACGAAACAGTGGATTTTTTACGGTAGATGTCTTAACCTTTTTATCGTTACAATTAAATTACGAAAAAATGTCAATATAAGGTGTCGTACGACGCACTGCTTTAGGTAGGTCAAGTGTAACGATCCTGCAATTCGACGGTCCTGAATATTTATGATCATCGCGCTTCGCAAGGCTCTCTCGACGAAAGAAGCTTCGGTGAAGAATTTTTGTGCCATATTGCCATTAATAATTACGTTTATATGAAATGTTGGACTTAAAATATTTTATCGTTTTATAGGGAGTTTTTATTTAAATGTAAATATTGTTTATTTTCGGAAAATTAATTTTATTTCAAGCCCATGATTTTTCGTATAAATATATAAAAATATTTCAAGGTATAGATTGAGACAAGTTGCAAGTGGTTAGAAGTGATGCTTGGTAATCATATTCAAGATATTAAAAGTAGTTGAAGGTTCAGATTGAAGATTAATGATATTCAAGTCTGTTATTATTTGGAGCATTCATAAAAGAACTATATTTCACTTTTAAATTGCTACTTCTGATTTAGTACACCAGTATTCTTGTGTTAAAAATACTGTAACTAAAACATTTACACACAAAACCAGAATTAGATTTTTCCCAAAACATTAGTAGTAAAATCAATACTTTTTTAATGGAGCAGTCGATTTGATGTTTAACACTTCTTGAATTATTTAGTAACTATATTACTATATGCGATAATTATCTAGATTTTTATCAGTAGCTGTATCTTGATCAATATACTAAATGTTATTAATTAAGTTTATATTGACGTTGCTTTGTTGTAATATAAAAAAATACCATTTAACGCTATGCTTATGTCATACTATCGTTAACAATTTGTTACACTGCTTTTTCTTGGATGTTCTTGAAAATATTCGAAAATATATGTTAATATTAGTTAATTAATTATCCTTTCCGAGCCCTTTCTCTTCTGACATACTCCGCTCGAATATGAATAGAGTTATTTTTAATATTTATGGGTCCCCGTATTTATTCAGAACGTAATTTTGTTTGTTGACACTAAATTCTAATGACAACATTTTTCATGGTCGATGACTTATTATTTTAATTTGCCTACTTTGTATTGCTTCATATGATATATTGAATATGAACGGTATCATATGTATTTTTCGGATGTAATGTTCATTTTTAATACATAAATCTTATATTCGAATTGGGCTACTGTTGAAGAGACTCAAAGAAATTGTAGAAACATAAAGGAGCAATTAAAAACGGATCTGACTAACGATGTTGAATATTTAGTACACAATATTTCATCATTTAAATCATCAGCAAACTGGAAATATCTTTCTCACGAAAACATATTCAACCAAGCCTGATTGTCTCAATTATTATTAAGAATAATTTATTCTTCATTAAAAGTATTCATTTTATTTACTGATATTAACTTTAGGCATATTGGCACTAGCGAAATTTGTTATTATATTAAAAAAAGAACAACATGAATGATATTTATTATTTATTTATGATACATCTTCCTCCACGCTCTTAAGTATATGTCTATTTTCAACAAAGCAATTTTTTGTTTCCTACTCTGATTTATCCTGTGATATTATATTATGATTAATATCACAGGATAAATCAGAGTAGGAAAGTTATATTAGTGATGTTTTATGTAATATAACACCAATTCATAGTGCATTTTTATTGTGCACTTAGTTTTTGCTATTTTTGCTTCCCAAAAATAAAATTTTAAAAATATCGAGGTAATTTCTATTATGTATTAAAATTACTTACAATATCATTGTTAATAGCTTAAAATTTAAGTGGTAAGTGATTTAAATGATACATTGAGAAAGTTTCAAGATGAGTGGAAAAATTGTTACCGTTAAAAAACACGCCCACTGACGTCTAATGTTCACTTATTAATTAGTAGCCAATCAGATGTTGTCGTACCGCTTTCCTTACCAAAAAAACACGATGTAAACTTTTACCATCGCATCTTTCAACTGTAATGACAAAAGAGAGTGTCCCTATCAGCGTAAAAATGTGTCGCTTTTTACTTTCGTTTGTATCATTCTCCATGAATTGTTGTGTTATTAATCTGCACCGCAAAAAATAAGAGGATACTAAGGTCCATGAACTGGAAAATAAAAAATGCAGATGTTATCGCTGATGTTTTTGCTATAACACGAATATTTCCTATCTAATTAACATAAAAAATAACTGATATAGGAAATGGACATTCATTTAAATAGTAATGCCTTTGTTGAAATATTTTTATGTTGTAATTATTATTTAATATATCAGGATCGTTCACAGAGCATTATGGATTTTATTCTAACATTCAGAAAGTAAAAAACTTGGGCTGCTAAGTATTGATGAGCTGTTCCCACAGTTTCCATTTTACGTTGGATTTAAAAGTTTTAAATAATTTCGATGCGCTCGTGTGTATTTTGCGGAATTTTTTGTTTATAAGTTTATATATGAAATTAATTTATATGTGAGTTCCATAGCTGTGTTTTGAAGAAGTTTAATTTATAGGTATATTTATAGTATCGAAATAAAACATTCGAAATGTATATTAACAAAAAACTATATATTTTTGATATATAATACGTTAATTATTATAAAAAACTGACCTTGCTTATGAATATGATTAATTTTGTAAAGGTTAGAATAATTTCCTTTTTGGAAATATGTGCGTTAACCTTATTTAATTTAAAGCTTTTTCAATTCATCTAACGTTTTGGCTTAATATCAATTTGGTTGCCGGATATTACAGTCATTTAGAGTGTGAAATGTAATTACGTAATAACTCGAAACAGGATTTACTATACTTCAACATAATAGTGCTTGGTAAATATGTTAGTGTTTTCAATTTAACATTATTCTACGTTAGCTAATATTAGTCACATTTTATACTATTTATTGATTTTATTACGTGGTAGCCATCTTAGTTGTTTTTTGTTTGCGTTTCCAATTATAGAATATGAAAGAACTTTGTTAAGTAAGGTTGTGTAGTATTATTTATAAAGTGCACAAAGTATTACAGAAAATGTATGACATATGTAAAAAATTCTATTACTGGTTCTGAATATTTATAAATGAAGGTAAATATTCTGTGGGAGTAAACTATTGATTATTATTTGAATTAAAGTGTTTACTTCTTTGGTGTTTTACAAATTTGACTAAATTTTGTGTAAAAAGCAGCTTCCATATTTGATATACTAATAAATGCAATTTAACAAAAAGAAGCTTATTAATTAATTTGCTTATATATATTTTTAAAAACTTTTTGATATACTGTTACTATTATTATCCGCTAATTTACAATTTGTCTCTACAGTGACTTAAAACTAAGTACTTATCTAGAAGGTTCATTAGTAATTACTTAAACTTTAATAAAATAGAAGTTAGTATCACTTCTCAGTACCATTTAGTACGTTTCACTACATAATTACACAAGATCACACGGATTGAGGGTTACCTAAAAGTTACAACAGTTCGGTGTTAACATGAGAATGGAGTCTTTCCTTATGTAGTGTTAAATCTATTAATTTCCGATATGAGAGTTGGTATTTGAAGGTCTCGGGTGTTAGTATTTATTCTTATAGTATCTGGATGTACCCACAACATTTCACAGGACTTTATTCTGAAATACTTGTATTACTTTGATATTACTTCTCGCAGAACATCCCCCCTAACTGAATTCCAGGCACTTATAGGTCTCAGTATTTGTTTGTGTAGCAGCATCTTATTATGTTTGGATAATTTAAATTTTTTTCCAAATAACCAATACTTCTTGTTGTACTTTAATTCCAGTTCTTTTCTATTCTTTTTAATTTACTCATTCCAATGGCGTTTTGCATCGTATATATTTGTAAGTATAATATTATAGTCGGAGTAATGTCAAAAATCTTAAATACTTTTTTAAAACTTAGTACAAAGTACCAGATGATTCTTCATACGCACAAAAAGTTAGTCAGCTATACCGGTCTTTATTTCCTATTTATTACAGCTAATTATATAAACTAATTAGTTGGTTTATAAATACATCTCTTACGTGTTTATGAGCGACGGTAATGATTTATTTGATTGGCATTAACATAAAGAGAAATTACTTACTTCAAATTGTAAAAACAGACAAAACTGATTACTTAGATGCCCAAACAAATATAAAGTTATTCGGCACAAAAAAATCGAATATGAATTCGTATATTTTTATATCCAATATACTTCAAACAAATCAGGAAAATGTTATTCAATCAATGAGTAGTATTATATTTATATCTGGGATGTTGTATGGGACGGATGTATGTTAAACGGGCTATATTTCATCGTAATACATTTAAAGCTATTTAAGAAATTCCGAAATTGCTTTTTCCTCAATATTATATTTCATGCATATGTCAAAATACCTACGGTACTATGTTACATAAAACAACTAAATAAATGTATTCCAAAAAAAATCAATATTTTAAATAGTTGCGTATTTATCCGTTTATAAAAATATATTAGGTGGTATCTTCAAGATTTCCTTTTCTCACGGTCGGGATTACTCAATTTTATTTTGCGTGTGAATTAAATCACGCTATCACACGTCAATGCAATCGTACCGGTACAGAGACTTCTGCTGCGCCAACATAATGGAAACATTTTGTAATCAATTAACATGGGTTGGTGCAGGTTCTCAACGTACACTTGAAATGTAAAAGTGGATTAAAACGCATCACATGTAGAGTTCGGAGGAATATAATAGGTAATGTAAGAAGCTAATATCAATACATTATATGAGGGCAGTTAGGTCATCGGTCCACTGAAATGACTTAAAAATTCAATTAAACTACTGACCAGTGGCGGCTCATGAATGACATTTTATTGTCATTTTTGTGAAAAAAAAATTACCGTATACTTTTTACTTATATACATTTGTAACTTAATTTTTAAAAATGGTATCCTCAAAATGTTAATTTATATACTGCAGACTGTTACGGATATCGCTGCCTTGTCGAATTATTTGTTTAATTCAACTGAGTGTTTGAATTATTGCTTGGTCTCATCTCTTGATTACTTCATATTTGAAGATTATTGTAACAGATCGCACGATATGATGTTTTGAATTAATCAATATTACATTTCTTAACTGGTGATGTGTTTGGTATTGTCGGACGAAAATGTTTTTTGTTTGTTTTTTGAAGAAATATATTTATTATGTTATTTGATTTAACACACAATGATTTCAATGGTTCCCTGGTGATCATCGCGCCCTTGAACTTTCGGTAATCAATTAGTAACCCTTAAATAAACTTAAATTATTAACATATCACTTATCTTCAAGAAAATATGATCATAGATCTATTTTTAGTATGCTTTTTCGTTTACAATTAAAATTTTTAAAACGTGATGATGTAGTTTTTTTTACAGTTTTTAACTTAAAAGCTCACGTATAATTATTACGAGAATAAATACATTTTTTATTAGTGGTACTCATATTAAGGTTTAATAAACTCTCTGTCTATCTTCAAATCACAACAGGGAGATATTATATCGTAAATAACTAAAAATACACAGAAGGTAGAATTGTATATTCAAGATATCTATGGGTTGAAATATGTCTCTATAGTGAAAAAAAATTGAATATATATGTAATATTTGTTTACATCCTGTTTTGACAAACTTTGTGTACTGAAAAATTACGTCTAATTTTATGTAGACATCATTATCTCCAATCGCATACCCTAAATGGTGACTTCTTCAAGACTGTTTTGATGCAATGGTTGTATGTTTTGAAGCTATATAGATATCTTTAAAAAACGTTAGTTTCAAATATACTTATTGCATATTATATATTGGTTTAAAAAATAAATTGTTAAAAACAATAAGATAACTGGCATAAAAACACGACGTGACAACTGCTGTTCACATATAGCAAAATTTAAATGGGAAATCCTGGTTTAGCGCCGTATTTACCAGACATTACGGTCATGTATTTATTTCAATAAATTATTCTGTTAGTTGATACCAAGGTTACAATTACTTTGATATTTGCCTAAACTATTCGAATATACAACAGTAAAAATTTTAAGTTCATTAACATGAATATTAGTAGGCTTTTGGTGAATATTTCTTGAACTGTAAATATTTAAACAGCATTTAAAAATATATAAAATGATACTGTATGTTTACATAAGTTGCTACTGCATAAAGTATTACATAAAATCCAATAGTCATATATCTATAATGAAATAAAAAATAATTGTTAAAAAAAATATAAGCCATCAATTTCACTTTTTATATTCGCAGAATAGCCAAATAATTGAACTGTCGTAGATATTATTTATATCATTTTTATGTTTACTTTCACCTTTTCGCTTTCAGCCGAGATAAAACTGTTAATTATTTTTTTTATGTTCAGGTCAAACGCGACATAATTGACATTGAAGGTATTTAATAATCTCTAACATCAAAAGAGATGTGTAATGTTGCAAACTGTTCCCAACAGTCATAATATGTTATAAATGTGCTTTCGGCGCTATAAAATTTATTTTTGCACTTATATCTATTTATCACATTCAAATAAAAAATTATGTAATTGGCGAAGAAGTAATTTAGGTTTTTTTTTGTTTTCTTTAAAACGTATTAAAGTTAGGATGTGATTTTAAAAAGAACGATTCCGAGGGTTCTATTCTAACTCAAACGAAATCGCTATACAATACCAATCTAATACTTATATTTTCGCTACTTTCAACCCAATATATATATTAAGTTCATTAAAACTACAGGAATTATAAAGGATTTTATACTTAACCTGATGGTAATGTAAGCATTTTTAAAGAACTATTTGATTATATGATATACTAGGTGTAGAAATTAGTAGGTTTTGGTTTACGTCACGTATCTTTGTATCTTAAGAACTATAAAGTTTTATGTACTTCAAAGTTGATTTTTCATTTGTTTTACTCTAAAATACATATAGGTAAAGTAGGTTTCATTAAATTGATAATAACAAAAAATAACGAGACAACACAAGTTCACATATGGCAATATTCCTTAATCTCATCTCATGCAATATAGCTCCAGATAAAAAAGCAGAATATGTAGTATTATATTGTTAAGATTGTTGAAATTAATGTTATATTTAACAGTAATAGTAATCCCAAAAATTCTTGAATAGTACTTATCTATATTATCTATTTTTAATGAATGCTTTAGTGGACTTTCTAATCAATTTTGAATCAGAAATACGATCACCAGTATTGTTCAGTTAATATAATCACCATATCTTTCTATATCGACAACCAATTTCGTAAATTACTACAAATGATCGTGATAAATGAGCAGAACTTTTTCCTGCTAGGCCACAGTTGGCTAAGCCGACCTTAAAAATCATCAAAATCAAATTAAGAATCACAGTGATAAATATTCGAGTGCAGTACAAAAAAAATCGTTACATTTACAAATCGTTCTGTTACGGATATAATTAAATTGATTGATTTTATTTATTAATCGTTAATGGTTACTGGTGCAGCTGCACTATTATGTATATATTGTGCAATTATATCTTTAAAATCTTGGTTTTGTTTATCGGTTTGGGTGATATTTTATTAATATGATTTCTTTCTTTTTTTTTAATCTGAATTATTGAATAATCAAATTCTGTGGATAACTTCAATTACGATAACCAACTAGTTTTTAGTTATTCCAAGAAGGTAGCAGTTGTTAGTTCTAAATACAATACCAAATACAAATTATTTATTCTATTGGTCATGCTAGGGATGCAGAAAATATATCAATATTTTCTGAAAAAGCTATCGATATATCATTTTTTTAATCGATATTTTACGATATTTTTTGCGAAATTAATTAAATATAATTTTTAATAAATTTTTTTAAATGGTACTTAATATTAAATATTTGAATTTTTTGGTTAATTTTAAAGGGACGATATTTTTTCGGTCGCTAACACCCCTAGGTCATGTGTTTCATCAATTTAAATTTCGTGGTAATATCGTTTAACATCTTTATCATATTTCATTCATATCACCTACCAAGATGTAGTTACTCATCTTAAATTTCATTATTTACGTCATGTTCATTTCATATAAATTACCCCATATTTTCACCTAGAATATATTATAGAAAAATCGATATATGACTATTTTTGGACAAAGTAATAAATTATTTACTTAAGTTCTTAAATTATTTTTCCAGTGTTTATTTCACTTCTCTATGTTTGTGATGAGGGATGATTAATGTGATGATAAGGTGGTCATTCTGGCAGTTTGTGAGTTCTAACTGTCTCCAAGAAAGTAATTTCGAGAAAGACGCGTTAAACTTTCGTTAAAAATCCTCTTAATGGTTTTATCGTAAAGGGTTATATTTTGAAAATATGAAAGAAATGGTATTTTTGTGGATTCCAGACTGCAATATACCTTTAAACTAATTTTTTTCTTGGTTTTCTCAGTTTTGTGCTTTCCAAATTTAAAAATTATGAAAAATTTTAAAATTCAAAATAATGGTCTTAAAATTTATATTATTAAGATAAAAGACGCCTGTGGGAATTTAAATATTGTTATTACAGAGAATGTCTATTTTACTATTTACAATATTAATATTTTTTGAACTTAATTGTGTTTTTTCACATTTCGAATAATACTGGAATAATTAACAAAAACCCAATAATTTTGTTATAAGGCTAAATAATTTTTAAAAAATTGTTAATAGTTAAATCATAGCAGCCTCACTTTTCGTATGAAATTACATTTCTTGGATTTCTATATTTAAAGTGACGCTATATTTATAAAACTATAGAAGAAAATTCGAAAATAATGATTTTCTGTATAACATAAAAGCTAGAGCTGGCTCGCTTGGTATGAGCTTACGGCGAATAAATACATGCTTGAGTTGGGAGCCGTATTGACAGGTATGTATGGTTGCCAATGTATTTCTATGTCATATGTAAATTGGCATTTTGTGCATAGTTTTTTATTAAAAAGTGTAGGCAAAGTTTTGCCTTGGTAGATTAATATTTATTTTTATCTAATTTAGCCCATTTATTACAAACAAAGACCTAGTGAATATCCGTGCGGGCTAAAAATTTAGCTTGCCGGTAGTAATGTACTAGAATTAAATCTCGTTAGAGTAATGTTCGTTAAATAAAAGTTTATGTAAAGTCAAAAAGGCTTGTTCAAAATAAGCGAATGTTTGAAAACGCCTAAATAACACAATCATGTTGGCTATGCTATATCGAATTTGGTAGTACATTATTACAATCGATTAAAAATGATCTATGTTGAGATTTACAGATGAGATTAGCTAAAAATTGAAGAGGATGGTGACTACTGCTATTATATCTAACATAGAAAATTTGATTTTCTATTTTAATTTTTATTTCCACGCACAACTGTATATAAATACCTTTAATATATTATTATAAACTTATTGTATATATTTTATTTTTTGTTCCTCTTAGTAGTAAAACTGTAGAACTTTTAGAACATAAAAAACAGAAAATAAAAAATTGTGAAAATTAGAATTTAAGTTAATTTCAGGGGACGTTACCTTCAAGGTAACTTTCAAAGTTACACGCAAATTTGAATATCCCTAGGAATGCAAGGAATACCTTTGTTTGCATAAATTAAAATAATTTTACTGGAATAACTAACTTCTGACTGTATTCGAGTTTCAACTTTGTACTACCGTCGTATAATTGAAAATACTTAGTTGATTTAAATATTTATATCATTACGTTTATGATATAATTCTGGTAAATTTTATATATTAATTTATGTCTTGTTTAAATAAAAAAAACTTTTCTAGTATGTTTAATTTTAAAATCCTTCTAGGTGTATATAATAAATTATTCCATTATGTCTGCTTGTAAAAGATATTTGTTTCAAATTAAAAATAGATAAAATGTTGATGAACGAAGTTCAATTTGTGTCAATACTTATGGGCCTGTTTGCCAAATATTTGCAAAATTCCACAAAATATTAATGAAAATAATTTGAGATTGCAAACTGGTAAACTTTTTTTGGTGCTATATTTGTTTTAAATGTGTCTATTTGGCACCATTGCGATGCGTAACGATATACATTTTTATGACGTACATTGGCTACTTTATTGGACGTACCATAGATATTACTTTGTGTTTTAGAACGTGTTACATATGGTGAATCCAGAGAAGAAAGTCCCAGGAAGTGCCATTTTATACAAAAACTTAGATTGATCTAATGGAAAGTATCTTTGAAAGATCGAAAATAACCACCATATGTAAGCACATTACGAAGCATAATTTAATTTAAATAAACTTCCACAATTTAAACTATATAAAGATAAATATCCTCATTAAATGGTCGTATCATTTATAATTAGTACAATAACTAAACGACAAAAAATCAATGATTGTGTGAGTCTGAAGAACATCCGTTAACTAAGACAAATCCACTTGAAAGTGAAATCAAATAGAAAGCCTTTTAATACAATTTATTATAACGGTAATTCTAAGTGATTTTAATACTGAAAACAATGGCCGAAAGTTCATTTAACTGGAATGAAATATTATATCGGGTAGGTATTGTTACATTTAAGAATCGGTAATCGATCTGTGTATCAACCGTAAATCTCTTTCATAAAATTATGTTATAAATGCGTTGTTGTGACAATGTGAATGAATTGCTATATTTAGATACGAATCAGGAAGATAAATAATTACATACGATTGCGCATACAGTAGGTAATTGTTCTCACGATATATCCGAACCTTCTATTATTAAGGATTTTTATCAGATTTCGATATATTAATTAACAAAGTAGATCATGATTTTGTGTAATAATATACAGCATGTGAAATGGTATGCCTCGTATTTGTGTAACATAATATTTCAAAATATAATAAAAATAATGTTTATACTTTTGTATTGCTTAGCATATTCTTTATTTTTAAAATTTATTATTTTAATTTAATAATAATTTATAATTTATGTATGTAATTTTATTTCTGTCTTTCCTTCATATAACACGTCCTTCACCCGACTGTCTGCCATTTAAAATCATCTGATTTTCTCTTAAATCATGATAATAATGCTTATATAGCGTCATCGAAATTGAGTTTCTTTTCAAACGAAAATATTACATGATGCTTTTTCCAAGAGATGTTCTTCGGCAAATTGTTTTTTCTGCAAGGTATTATGAAAAAATAAATTGTTAGTTTAAACGAGTAATATTGTGACATAATATAGAATCGTCGCACCATTTGGGTAGTATGATCTTAATCCTTAAGTGAACAAATAGCGATCTCTTTGTAATGTTTAGATGGATTTCTTGACAAATAGTCTTTAATAATAGAACCTAAATAATAAAAAATAAGTTTGAATGAAAAAGTGCGGTATGCAGAGGTTTTATCGTGGAGTACAATTAATAGTCAGAATAAAGTTAGTTATAAATTCAGTTACTTTTCATACTTTGCATAACTTTGAATGGATTATAGCAATAAAGGCATACTGTAAATATTACAAATTACATCAGATATAAAAAGATTCTCAACGTCATGAACATATCCGCCTTTAAATACGGAATAAATCAGATTAAATAATATTCCATAATAAGAACGTTTGACATATTAAGCGAAATCACAGATAATTGGCCGTTCTACTTTTATCTATCAATTTGCTAAGCGGACTACGCTGAAGATAGTCCTTGCTCTCATTGGTATTGCTCTTCATCTGTGAAGATAACCGTTTCGCAATGTTAATGGGTTAATTAAGATCAACTGTAGTGCGAGAATCGACATAGACACTTAGCAGGAATTGGTATAAATAAACACCTTTAAGTGCTAATATTTTAGCAGCAGAAATCATTTAATCTTCTATATACGGATATCCAGCGTGACTGAAACAGTTTAGACATTGTTATTAATTATACATTATTGCTAATAACTGTACATTTTTATTTTTAGGTTAGCTTTAATCTAACATAAATTCATTAAAAACAATTAAGGTTATATGTTGTTGTGTGGTATTAAAAACTAATTAATACCACTCGTATAGGGTGTATAAGTAGGTTTAGGTGTTTCTTTGTAAATTAGAAGCTTTACTTGGAAAAATTGGAACAATATATTATATATACAATAAAAATAACATCTATAAAATGACATAACAAAAATATTATGACAAGTAAGGTTTATCGATGTTAAATTAATGGACGTTTACGTTTTCATATTAAATACATACAGCAATAGGTAGGAATTTGGAGTAAATTGTTCCTCCCACTGTAGCATACATTTTCATAAATAAAAAGTTGTATAGAGGGAGCCAGTAGATATATATTTTGCATCTCCTATTAATATTAATTATATTACCGAAAACATTCTTAAAATAAAATAATTATTCCTCAAACTGGCACTGGTTTTGTAGTAGCTTTCGCAGTAATATAATATTTAATTGGTCTTGTTATAATCTAAATTTTATTAATTAGTGCACCAAATGTTGCTTGTATGATCATTAGATATTATTAATTAATTCTTTATAATGGAAAAAGCAAGTACATAAAACATATATTTCTATCATATAAGGAGTACTGCAATAATTTTTTTTTTAATTTGAAACTTTATTAACATAAATGTGTCTTCTACTTCAGTCAAGATATTGTTCTTGCTGTATTCAGTCAGGTCGTAAGTTATTGCCCGAAAAAGTGGCAGTCGAAAGGCGAAATTTCTGGTGAATACGTCATGTAGGGAGATCCATTTCCAATGTAGATTTTCACTAATTTTCAAAGCTCATATTGTGAGCTCTCTAACAGAAGAGGTTTTTTCATACCCCTAATATATAAAGAGTTTGAATTTTTCCGATTGCTTATCGTAAGTTAAACGTTAATATTGACATGCTCATTATTTTGTAAAAAATAATGTTGTTGTCAGTCATATTTCTAATTCCAATGATACTATAACTGGCTTTTTGGATCAATGACCTCAGATACTTGTCAAGTTTAATATTGCTGAAATAAATTAATAATTTAATCAATATTAATAAATTGAAATATGTTGATATACGAGCCTATAATTTCTATTTGAAGAAAATAAATCAATTTACTAGAGACTAGAATCAAAAGAAGCTTATTACTAGAGCAATTACTTATTCTACAATTAATTTCACTTAAATCGATTTTATATATCTGCACATATTTGACGTATCCATTGCAATTTTTAGTAAAATAATTTATTTTAAAATAAATCGACTTCAATCCTGTTATCAGATTATTTTTTGAACTTGAATTGTCATTGAACAAAGCGAAAGAAGTTTCATTTCAAAAATAGTCTAATTAGCAATTTTTTCAACTTATATTTTATAGTAATCACGTTTTTTGTAGTTTTCAAGTATTACAAGTACTTGCGCCACTTAAAAGCTAATTATAAACATTGACGTCAATATAAAATGCGTAATATACAAACTGATAAAACCAAAGAGACCCGAATTTCAAATAGTCAATTTCTCGGCATATTTTGATAAAAAAATTAAAGTTGAACCTATAAGTAACAATTATCAGACTCTCAAGTAATCTTTACCATTAAAATATGCTACTAAGTATCGTAGGTAATGGATATACAATCATCATACAGTATTTAGTTGAAAAAGTGGATACTTCACTTTATAAATGAAATGAAATGATATTATATACTTAAGTTAGTAAGGAATTAAGTTAAAATGAAGAGAAAAAGGTGTCTTTGTTGACCACTTTAAAAAGTTTATTATCCACAGTTTACAAATTTCTTAAAAAATGTTGTCTGGTTCTATACAAGAAATATTAGTTTCTCTAGAGTTCCACATTGTGTAGCGTATATTTTTCCAAGTTGTGAAGTTTATTCACCTTATTCGAAATTATTACATTTAGAGTTCAGATATAAGTATGTGCAATTCGATAAATATGATATTGTTTGATATTGACAAGTTTTGCAATACAAAGTGTAACAAACATGTATAAAGAATACGAAAGTTAAATAATATTTCGTATTTCACAAATAAGCTTCTTGGTCTAAAGTATCTCTGGAATTAATACGGCAATTGAAACTAAGCAAAGTCCATGTTCACTGCAACTTCGGTTGAATTTTGAAATAGGTTCGCTAGTCTGTTCGTTGAATTCAGTTTTACACATGCGTATTTTAATTTTTTTTAGCCGTTAAGGCTAAATATTACAAGTTTATATTTATCATTTAAGATGCGAAGAAATCCTCATCTTCATATACATCATTTAATGTTTATGCAAAATATATGGAGTAATATTTATACAAAACACGTAATTTAAAATATTACTATAACAAAAATATTAAGCACAATTTAAAATTGCTTAACATAAATTCCGTTAAATGAGTATTGCCGTTCATTTAACGATAGCAAACATGCGATTAGGAAGCGTTTGGGTGTTTCACAAATGGCCTATAAACTGCACCAAATAAAACATGAATTGTGAGTGCTTAGATATGACAACAATCCACGTTCTGTAATTATTAGTGGAGTTAGAGTTGGCTAGTCAATTAGGCTCTAAAAATAGTATTTTGAATAAAAGAAATAAGAAATATTGATTAGTGAAGGCTTAGTTATGGCGTTCACCTTGGAGAGCAAATTAAAAAGAATGATAACGGCAGAAAATAAAAACGATTTGAAACATATCCGGCTGTTTCTTGATTAGTTTTTCGGAAATAGTAAAAAATAAGCTCCTTGGTCCCATTTTACTAAATTTTAAGTGGGGCTTCAAATATCGTGTAGATGAAGTTAAAAAAAACTTAATATTTCTTGATGTTCGGGTAAGTGAGCTGTTCAGAGCGGTCCGGAGTATCTGTTGGCAAATATATGAGCTTCATTTCGAATGTTTAATTCGTATGCATCAAAAGTCGATGTACCTTCAAAAATAATTGGATTTTGGATGACACATTCTTAAAGCTCAAAACTTTGAAGGAAAATCATATTGATTTTACCAAAGAAATGCGATTTTAATTCTATTAATAAATCATATATCAATAATTACATGAGTAGTTCCTAGACCTATTCTAACATTACTTTTAATGCCAATCAATTTTTAATCGACACACCTTCCTAAAGCCATTAAATAAGTTCATCATGGTTTCAAGTTTCAATAATAAGCATCATGAACCAACATGAATGGCCTATTTAATACCTTATCAAATATAAATAAATATATCTGCTAAAATATTATTACTTAGCAAATATTTTCCAAATATTTGATTATAAGCCACTTAAACGTTTAAAAACAAGGTACTTATTTGATTTAATTAGATTAAAAAGTCACTTATATCGTTTTTATACTTTTAATTTTTATTTTATTAATATTTTCGTACGGTTATATCTGTGTAACATTAAATATATAGAACAAGTTTTGTAATTTTTAATAAATAGTACATTTGTTCTAAAAGCTTCTTCATGTCGGGGATGAAACAAGTTATGTTGATTAAAAATTGTATCGAGTATTAATCATATAATCATACATAAATATCATGCTTTCGTTTGAACAACAAAAATTATTGCAAAATCTGATACACTGTATGAGTCATTTGTTACGTAAGTTGAAGGTTCTTCATTCTCAGTTTTTCGCTCTTAATTTAATCATGGGGGAAATATTATATAGCCTTTAGATCTTGAAATGTCCTTTATGCCCTCGAAATAAAATTCTTCAAATTAAAATCGAGAAAAAAAAACGTTTTTTTTTCGTTGCTGCTTAAAATGGATGAAGTTCAAGTATGTGTTTTATTTCATTTTATTTACGGTCGTATGATCAATTGTTTATCTGTATTATAATATTCGCTAAGTTAGTAACTTCAAAAACAAGTGCCGTGTTCTATTGACTTTTAAGTAATCTAGTTTTTTATTTATTAAATGTATAAACAAGTGCTGTTGGCTAGCCACTCAATATCTTGTTTTTTATGATCTGGTCTGGCGACTAGTTTGGTTGATTTTTACGATTAGTATTATTCTTCGAAAAGTTTGGGGCCTCTCCAAATGTTTAAGGCATGCTTATCTTTAGAACTATGTATTTAACAAATGTCTCTTCAGGTGTAGAAGTGCTTTTCTGGAACAATCGAAAAACTAATATGTTTGGAATAAGTCCTATTCTTTTAATATAATTTATATATAGACATGAATGAGTCTTTAGAAAATCGTCTAAAGTATTAATTATTTGTTGTCTCAATGATTATTTACCTAGCATTTTTTTTAAAGTAAGCGTTTTTTAATCTAAACAATTACACTTATGGAAGTCAATAGAGTAGCCACAAACAAGTGCCTTATATTGCTTTATGCTATGCAGTAGGTCCTTGTCTGTTGATTTGTTTTTGAAGTATTTTATTTCGACAATAGAAATAGCACCGCGCTTGACATTGACATATATTAGGTTAGTGTCAAATAATCGTTGAATAAAATGGGGCTGTAATTTTGAACAAGTTGTGAAATATTCTGAAAAAAATATCTTTTTTTACAAAATATTTCTAATAGTAATAACATTTAACAAACAAAACGGAGATTAACTTAACATAACTCATTGATTTTATTGTTTAAATAGAAACATATATTGAGAATGGTTGCTCTAATATGCCTTACTCTCATTTCTTTCTTCCTCAGACACTTTTAAGACTATTAATAAGATGTTTGAAGTGTTATTGATGGCGGGTTTCTTAACTAAAAAATTGGGTAGAATTATGTGGGCGAGTAGTACATTAGTAATAGAATAATAACGAAAGGCTATACAATTGAGGCATATCCGAACACAAACTACAATATCATACCCGAGTCGGATTGGTAAAATAAGAAGTCACCAAAAAATATCAGTAGCTTGATGATATTCTTGGGAATATTGGGAGAATATATAACTTATTCCAGTAATATTAATAATATACCCATAATTAATGCAATTTATGTTAAAACGTTCTAATAGGCTGTCCAACTAAAACAATAAATAAAAAAGTACCTTCACTTTTTCGCAGATGTTTTTAAACGTATGGGTACCTTCTTAATATTAAAGTCAACCGCATAACCTTCAATTAATTTAATATTAGGGCTAAATATTAGTAAAAAACAACATCTTCTTTTCTTATCTGTATGGGCTAATTTATGCAAATTAAACGGTTAAACTAATATCTGGAATTTGTTGATAAACATCACTATTAATTTTACAACTACACAGAAGATATATTCAGCTCAGTTGGTTTCAATTTAGTATAATTGAATAATATCGTAATATACACGTCTGGTAGAGCAATCGTTTGTTAGGAATTATATCTGAGATTGCAGCAACTGGAAATGTATTTTATTGTTGAATGTATTAATACTAGATTTTTTTTACTTGGCGGACCAGAATTTATTTGGTAATTCGGTAATTTAATCAGTAGTCAGTTCATAGATCAATAATTTGGGAAAATTGCCTCAGTTTTAGAACTTTCGAAAAAAAGTACCTGAACGAAAAAAAACGAAATTACTTTATTCATTTATTTAAATAATAACATAGAGTATACAAATTATGAAAAGCCCCATTTATTTTAATTTTACTTTTTTTAATGTGAATCTGAGAAAAATATGTTAATATGTATATACCCTAAGGTAAATAAACTCTTATTTTTTAAATCTAAAAAAATCGATTATTTGACAAAATATTATTAGTTGGTATTTTTGTATGCGAAATTTTTGAGATATAATTCAATCGCGTTATTTATTAAGTATTTTGTTTCTTTATAACCGATAAGATAGAAATATGAGGAAGAATTAACACGAAGTACTATTCAAGATATCGGTTTAAGGAGCACTTCAATTTTGAAAAACAAGACACTTACTTATTCTCAAAATATCAATTTATTTTTCAACTATCCCCTACGTATATTTAACTGATAAGCTGCAATTGTTCAGGTAAATATTTGAAAAAAATAATAGTTTGGTGTTTAGAAGTTTGACATTCAATGATGGAATAAACCCTCTGTTGGATTTTTGCCATGTCCACATTAGTATGCCATAACTCTATATTAGAATTACACTATTTTCTACCATATAAACTTGCTTTGCCTTTTTATATGCCGACTATAGCCCGTAGCATTTTATTATCACTATTAGAAATCACAGCACACGGGTATTTGAGCTAATTAAAGATACAAAGGTTCACATTACTGTCTTTTCGTTATTTGAAGAAGTTTTTTGGAATAATAAAACGTGTAAATATTTTTAACAACTTATCCTAAATCATAACACATATTATTGAACCATAAAAAACCAAACATAGCTATTAATAAGGGTAATTCACTATTATATCTAAAATTACTTTAGATTTAACTGACAAAGAAAATCCAAATACATTTGATGATTTATTTTTATTTTCTAGTTATTTGGTTTAGGGGGTTTCATACATTTAAAGTGTGATTTAAGCCTGGAGATTATCTCTAGAGTGTAATAAATTTGAATTTAAAATGTTTTATACATTATACCCATATAAATAAATTAATTGCACCTGTTTTCTTCTTAATGTTAGAGGTGATTGTGAAAAGGCGACTATTTCTATATAATTTCTATAAAATATGTGTCTAAACAGTCTAAATAAAAATTAAATGATTCAAAAGACAGTCTAGACCATTGAGTTGTGAATTTTGGGTTCATAATAAATATGTTAAATTGACTGTTTTTGACTGTGAAATGCCTTTATTACCATTCAAAAAATGTCCTCACTATATACTCTTTGATTTTTGTTTTATATCGCCGCACTTAGAACATAAGTTATAATAATAATATAGCCGTTTCTATAGTGATAAAAATGTCATTAGAATTAATATATTTTTTAGTTTTTTATAAAATCATAAATTCCGCAAACTGAAAATAAAACATATAATCTATGCTCCATCTGTTTTGCTTCCTAAAAATAGGCGTTATAATTCTGTAATACGTTATACGATCCGTACATATTTCGCCAGTTATAACTGTATCTTTTAACTGTGTAAACTTGAAGAGATATATTTCAGGCCGTGTTTTATAATATTTAATCACTATTAGTTAGGTAAGGTTATATTTTAATTTAATTTTTCGAAGAGGTTGCATATCCGTTAATTATTTAAATAATGGTAATCAATCAATCTATTTAAATCGTAAACATATAATAAATCTTTCAGTGTTGTATGTACACTGTCGAAATAATAAGATAACTAGATTAATTAATGGAAACCAACCCAAAATTCTGGGTTTGTCATTGCACTGCATTTAAAACAATTTTAAATGATAGATATTTAATTTTAACTAAACATGTCGGTAGTAGCACATTTTACATATTTAAAATAACAATGATAAACTGTGCATAATACGTATAATGGGTTTGATGTTCTGTCGCTCCTGGTATGTTTTCTTTATCAATTTTACTTCTAGAAGTACGTTTATTGTACTTTCATGTGTTCATGAAACAACCAAGAATTTTGACTATGGCCTTTCACGTTGTTCAAAAATGCAACTTATTTCTTTCGGATACTTCTAAGTTTGAAGAACTCAACATGTAATGTCAGATCTAATCTGTTCTTTCGGTTTAGCCTCTGAAAATAATTACACAAATAGTACACAAATGCTTAAAACAATCACCAATTTTGAGTAGTACTGTTACAATTTCTTTAATTAAGTGTAAATTTAGGTCTAGTGGTAATATAGTAATTTTTTTGGGGTCTACTAAACTTTTAGGCAAAATATTTCTCTGGTGATAGGTACTAATGTTGATACCTTGCTTTACTTACTTTCGGTTTTGAAACTCTTTGAACTTTAAAAAAATAGGAATATTGTTATGATATTTCTAAGATCTATATACTATGATGTGTATACTCACTTTTTACTCCATTAAATTATTAGAAATAATTTTTAAAAAATTGAGTTTAGGGAATAATAAAAAATCTGGCAAAGCTGAATTAGCTGAATATAGTGAAGTGAAGTATAGTCTGAAAATGAATGAAGATTTACCTTTTTTATTTTTGAATAAAAAGCATTTCTTGTTGATGGTAGGTGGTATTGATATATTTCTAATTTTGTATTATTTGCATTTATATTCATGACTTACGCCAATGAATGTTTTTTATATTTAAATACCAGTAGGTTTTATATCGGAATAGATTTTTTCTTATGTCTTATTGTTATCTGACATTAATACAACTGCACATTAATAATATTTAGTTTAACATTATAATACTTGTATAAAAATAAACAAAATAGTGTAACTATCATTGTTAATGTGATTATGAATAATAAGTTTCCCTGTCGATGATTCATCATTATTTAAACTAGTTATTGCAATTTAAACTATATTAAAATAATATTTTAGCACGCTTGAGATTATTGTATTTATGTCACAGTTCATACGTGCTGTTATAAATAGAAGTTTCCGCTCTCTCCGTTTAAAATAAATTACCACTAATGTAATAATATACATTTTTGTATATAACATTTTTTTAAATAAATCTTTTATATAAATTTAGTTACTACAAATTCGCTTTATAGATGAGAACAACGCTGTGATGCCGATATATATAATTTTTGTAATCCTCATTGTATTGGCGGCTGCCCAAAAGGATCCCCATTTCTGGAAAAACAGGAATGGCATTGTGCATCTGTTTGAATGGAAATGGATCGATATAGCTACGGAATGTGAAAACTTTCTCAGTAAGAGGGGCTTTGGTGGAGTTCAGGTAAGTACATACATGCAATTTTAATATTATTTCATATAATGTTAAATCAAATCATCAAGATATTTATCAGTTTTCTGTGTATAAATCAGTTTAATTAATATTAACTTATAAAAAACAAGGATGTAAACTCCTGACTTGCTGGTATTGAATTGAATCAACAATACGTGATAAAATTAATATTAGTTACCCTAATTTTATGGTTCTCTTGGAATTAGAATGTAATAGTAACAGGTTTCAATAACACAGGCTTATTAGGCTTACATTTTTGTGCTGAGGACCAACCTGTTGTTCCACATAGTGATATTGATAAGTCATTTTTGTCTATTCTTTCTACTCTTCTCTTTTATTTCTTGTATACATTTCTTCCAGTAATTTTGTCTCTGCTCAGTCTTCTTGCTTCGGCTGAGGTTTTGCCTCTCTTCTGATACATTATGTTACGATTCGTTTAGGTCGCCTTCTTATTTTTATCATTTCTCTTCTTGCTTCTAATATTCCAATCAATCTGAGTTGTCTTCTTTTATATGTATTATTCTATTTACTCTCCTACTGTACTCTATGTACCCTCAATATTGGCTGTTTTCTTATTTTTGTACTTCTTGTCCTGTCCATTTTATGTTTGTATTTTACTTAGTGTTCTTTCTGAAAATACTTGTCTCAGCTGAAGTGTTGGTCTGTAAATTGTAGACCTCCATTTTAGTTTGCTTTTTTCTATTTATTAATAAATTTGCGACTTATAGAGAAGTACAAATTAAACTTCTGGACTTCATAACTTTCAATTTCTATACCCAGATACTCAAGTGCTTTTAGTTGTTTTATCTTTACATTCAAAATTTGGATATTTATTATTTCTAGCTCTACCGCCACCACATATTATGTATTGCCTTTATTGACTATCATTTCATGTGTTTAAGATTTTGAGAGAGATACGCTCTCTGGTTATGTCGATTGTTTAAAATATTTGCATAGAATATTTGAACATTTGTCATAAGCTAAATTAAAATTTTCGTTAGGTTTAATATTCGTAATGGTTTACTCCATATTCGAGACAATGATGAGTATATATAAAGAGAACAGAGTGTCTACTTTAACACTAATGCGGCTAAGTTTTTGAACAAAGGAGTTTTGGAGTTTATAACTTTAATTAAAGACCTATCGTAGTTAATAGGATTTTGAATTTCCTTTTCAAAAGTAAAATAGTAAAATAGGACCTTTTAGAAAACTAAATTTTAAAGAGCAATAACTGTTAACTCAGTAAATGAATAAATGTTATCTTTCAAACGCGCTATAGTATTATTTCAATGTAATACATTTTTTATTTATTTTTATTTATAGATTTCCCCTCCAAGTGAAAATGCAATTGTTGCTGGACGTCCTTGGTGGGAGAAGTATCAACCAGTCAGTTACATTCTCAATAATAGGGCTGGAGATGAAACGACTTTTTTGGAAATGACAAGGCGCTGTAACAATGCCGGTATCAGGTAACGTTTTATATAAATCAGGTAATGTTATATTATAAACTTATGTGAAAATTATTACGTTATTTAGAATCTACGTTGATTTGGTTGTTAACCATATGGCTGTCGCACCTGGACGTGGTACTGCCAACAGTACATATAATACAGAGAAGAAATCCTATCCAGCGGTACCCTATACCAGTAGACACTTTCACCCTTCATGCGGTATTGATTACAACAATGCGGAATCGATAAGAAATTGCGAGTTGGTTGGGTTGAAAGACTTGGATCAAAGTCAACATTATGTTCGGGAAAAGATAATTGAATACGTAAATCATTTGATCGATCTTGGTGTAGCAGGGTTTAGAGTTGATGCTGCCAAGCACATGTGGCCAAATGATCTGGAGCAAATTTTCAGTAGCGTTAAATATTTGAACACAGCTCATGGATTTCCTAATCATTCAAGGGCGTTTATTTACCAAGAGGTTATCAATATTGGTAAGCGACTATCATAGCTTATTAAGAACTAAGAATTATAAAAACATTGCAAACAAGAGCAGTTTTGAGAGTGTTTCAAGAACTTAAACCTATAATATTTGAAATACTTATAATTACATGATACGTATTTTCTCTACAGCTTTGCTATGACATACAAAGGTCTATCTTGCGTATTCGAAGTTCTCTGGAGAATCTGCTCTCTATATACACTTATGATTGCTGGAAAATATATTTAATAAAACTTCAAATTAAACTAATTTGCAATTTTAATCACCAAATCAGCACTGAACCAGTGAAAGCTTCATGTTTAGCTCTTATGTTATTACTCGAAGTACTGGTTAACTAGACTATTTTTTTTCTATCTTTATACATACCTACATTTATATGTTGGCAATTTATAACATTATAGCTCTATAATATCCTTTTGTTTCTCATCATAATCAATTTCATTACATGTTATTAATATTATTGGTGTTTGACATAAAACGATTAAGTATTATATAGACAAATCTTTACCAATAAAATTTCAATATGAATAGCATGATAAGAACATATATATTTACCTGTTTGCTATCCATTTACTCCACCTACTTGGATGTTAATCTTATCAATTTGTCTCTTTATTCGATTGAATTTAAGATAGATGACTGGTTCTTAATCATATATTATGTAGTTTCTTTCTTAATAATTTTAACAAATAGGTTTTACAATTGTTCAACAAAATGCCTATGTTTTCACGTTTTCTTTCCTATGTATCTCCATTATAAGTCTATTTTCTATTCCAAGTATTTAGGATTGATAAAAGAGGTATTCAGAAGAGCATAAAAGAAACATTGTTTTATATTAATTTCTCACTCTTACGACTCAGAACCTCTTTCTTACAAATGTATAATACGAACATTGTTTGAAGCTTTGCCTTTTCATCCGTTATTCATAATTATTGTAAATTTATGAAGTGATTTAAAAATTGCCCATACATAAATTGATTTATAAACCGCTTTTATGTCGATACGATTGAGAATTTCATATGCTTTATCATCGATTAGTTGGCCAAGACCAAATTCAGCTTTAACGAAATTATTTCACACATGTTTCGTGTCTTCCCTTTCAGATGTAAAGTTTTCAGAAAAGGAAATATATGGTGAAAATTACTTTCTCGAATCTCCATTTTCAAAATGTCATTTAAAATAATTTAAGGCTGGTTAAATGAAAAACGTTACGTTTATATCTAAAGTATTCCACAGAATGTTACCTTTCAAAATCGCTATAATTTTCGTTGACTGAACGGGTATTACTAGAGGTATGCGACTTTAGGCATTGGACATTCTTTTGCCTTAGCGTTTCATCCTTGGACGATCCTTGTAATATTTTGTGCTTACAGATGACCATGTAGTAAATAACCGAGATTATTTACCAATCGGAAGAGTATGCGAATTCAAAAATGGCCATGAATTAGCACCATGTTTCAATGGACACAATCCACTTAAATACTTAAAAAGTTGGGGTACCGGATGGGGCCTTTTAGAAGGCCCTGAAACGGTTATATTTATTGAAAATCACGATACCGAAAGAGGAAATCGAACCCTATCTTACAAAAATGCTAAACCTTACAAAGCTGCCATTGGCTTCATGTTCGCTCATCCGTACGATGCTGTTCTTAAAATTATGTCCAGTTATTTCTTTGATAACAATGACCAAGGTAAAATTTAGTTCATATAGGGAATATTTTTAACATCTTTGTTTTTTCAGCTCCGCCACATGTCGGTGATACTATATTGTCTCCAGGTTTCAGTTCGGATGGTACTTGTACGAACGGATGGGTGTGTCAACATCGTTGGTCGCCGATTTTTAACATGATCGAGTTCCGTAACACAGTTGAAGGAACCGACTTAAATAAATGGTGGGACAATGGAGATCGACAAATAGCTTTTAGCAGAGGCAATAAAGGGTTTTACGCCGTTACTGTCTACGGTGATATTAACACAAAAATACCAACAAGTCTTCCTGATGGCAGTTACTGTGATATTATATCGGGAAGTTTTGTCAAAGGGAAATGTACAGGAAAAACATTGAATGTTAGCGGTGGATACGTCCATGTTTACATTGGGGCGTTTGATTTTGAGGCAGCTGTGGCCACTCACATTAATGCAAAAATATATACGTATTGATGGATACTGTTTATTGATTTATGTTACTTAATTGTATTAATTTGCATTTCAATTATATAAATAATATAATGGTTCTTATTGTTTTTTTTACTTACTTTACCTAAAAAGTAGTTACTGATCAAGTGCTGATAATTTCTGAATTATATTTTTTTTTATATAAAATATTTATCATCAACTTATTGAAGTTAGTGTTTTCTTCTGCATCAAAGAGTGCAAGTGGAAGGGAGGAAACATTATTATCAAGAAATCTGCCTCTTTCGGTGTTCATTTTACCAATCCTTCTGTATGACTCCAAGTGTTGAACACTGAAATGAAGTCATTAGTTTAAGGTGGGACAATCATCCCACAATTGAGAAGCAAATTCAGAGGCTCAGTTTACGATGGTTTGGACATATCTGTGGAATGAAAAGTGAACGGATTCCTCACAGTGAAACAGACTTTTGTGGCGAAATCGATCCTTTGTTCTTAAAAATTCAAATTCAAATTCGATGATTATACAGTGTGAAAATTGTTATAATATTCAATTTCTTTTGAAGCAAAGCTGATTAGTTAACAATATAAGAGTTATGGTGCAATATATCTTTAACACATGGTCTACCTTAATTTTTGTAAAAATCATATAAATGAGACTAAAGAAAATGTGTAAAGGTTCTTGGATTCTTTTCGCCAAAGTTAAAAAGTTTTCGGTCTAAAAATCGATTGATTTATAAATTTATTTCGTTATAATGAATTTAGTTCAGTTGAGACTTCATCACTCAATTAAAAGCTTTATACCAATGGTGCTACGGCTTCGATAGCAATCCATTATTTGAGATGCAGAAACACTAGCCAGAAATACTTCTGAGGTCAGAACTATGTAGCTGATCGTAATATTAATTTATTGATTGACTGCAGAACAGATATGGGAGGATACTTAAGATTGGCCCTGGAATAAAGGAGATATATTGTATTGATGCTTCATTTAAGCTACAAACATTTGTTACCGTACAATAGTTTAATAGAATATGAAACAATTTTCGGACCCGGAACTGTCATAACGCATGAGTAATACGAAGTACGAAGTTCATTGTTCATACTTGCATGTAATTGATTTGAGTATAAAATTTATTTGTCAGTTAAACAAATATGACTTTGTAATTGTACTTGACGTGGACAATCGCTAGACAATCGCTAAGTGACGATAAGAAATGGAAGTTTTTTTGTTGATTGATAAACTCAATTGTTTGTGCTGCGAAATGACCAAAAATAAATTTAGCAAATTGTACACGTATTTAATATCTTTTTATAGATTCTTAGTCATAACAACTTTTGCAAAAATATGATTACCTTGTCGCATGACTGTTCCACGAGGGCATGTTGTGATAAAATAAATACTTTAAGATTGTTTTTTTAGATTATTTATTTTCATAGATACTGAAATGATACGATAGAGCAAATCAGTTTTGAAAGTTCAGTGACAGGTAACGGAAGCATATTTTTTAGAGAATCTTTATTTGTTAATTTTTAAAGTTATAGTTTATGATATATTTATTATTCAACGGTATTTTGTATCTCTATATATAATTTTATAACAATTTTTAAATATGGCTTAAAATTGTTTTTGCTCGGTTTTAGTTTAAGTTGTTCAATAAGTTCGAGTACATTAAAAATGTTAAAGCTGTCTATTATATTAATGCTCACTAGCTTTTAGAATATCTGATATTTAAATAGAGATATAGGGTTTATTTAATCAAACAATCGATTAAATTAATATTTCATAATTTATTTTACTTCGGGATTTAATTGTGAATTTTTATCTTGTAAATATTTTGTAGAACTTGAATATTTTAGTTTTAGTGACAAATCGACACCATTTGATCATGATCCTGGATCAGAACATCAGTCAGCAAAATCAATTCTTTTATAAATAGTGTTATGTCATTTTATTAATACTCCATCCAATTATTTGATTATTGTGATGGCTATTGTCATATAAAGCTACATCTTGAATTGTAGAAATAACATAATTATTTGAACCATACATACTTATAATTATATATTATTTTTAACGTTGCAGTTTTTTTTTGTAAAGTAAATTGTAAAAAATAAACACGTGTTTCATATTTTTGAGGCTAATAACTAAACATATTTTGTATATATGCATAAAATATATTTTGATTGTTCTTTAATTGGGGCAAATACACTCATAGAAGATGAAACTTAAAAGCCAAGCGATAACGACACAATGATTATTGAAATTTGCACTTTGTTTTTTGATGTAAAAATCAAGATAAGACATTATATTCAAATCTTTTAAGATCAAAACATATTCACACTCAAATATAAAACAAACTTAAATTAACAAACCTTGAACTAATTTTTTTAATTTATGAAACTCAAAAATATGAAACACGTGTTTATTTTTTGGAAATTATTTTACAAAAAAATTGGAGCATTTTTTTCACATTCTTTTAAAAACAAAAGTTGAGGGCTAAAAATATTATATTATTTTAGACAATATAATTATAAGTATGTATGTGTTAAATAGTACTTAAAAATAAAGTAAAACATAAAAATGACTGTTCGATAACCTTGGTGTTGTATAGTAACGTTACCTATTTTAAATTTTTGTTATTTTATACATACTAAAAAACTACCGATTAGCTTTTTTTATTGTTTCACAAATATTCTATTTTTATAACAAAACTATAGTTAAGAATCTAATAACTGAGGAAGCAGATATTATATACCGATTATTAACCTTTTTATGATTTTTATAGATAATCTATTACTTATTCATAAATTTCAAATCTAGTTATGTAATATTAGTCAGAAACTACGTATAAGTTATAATTTATAGTTTATTTACTCTTTAATCAGTTTAGTTTGCAAGACATATTTTAGTTAATCAACAATGTTTTATATAATATAGTAATATTGTAATTCCTAAAGGAGGACATTCCTTTATTAGATATGAAATTCCTCTTGAGTGTTACCCGTTTGTTCTAATACGTCTTCTAATCTTCTTGTGAATGATTGATGTAATACCCCATGAAAGGATATTCCACTTCTAAAGAAAATTTATAGATCCTATGCAGTAGATCAGTCTTTTTTTTTGACACCACTACTGACACACTATTGCTTTTATAACATATGTCATTCCAGTTCGTATAGTATTTCTTCCATTTTTCAAGCTTCCAACATTTTTTTTATATTCCATATATTTAATTTGATTTGTTCTTTTTTTAACTCAGTTAATTATTTGTTTCTTTATTTTAGTAAGTTCAGTCATGTTCTTCTTCACTTCTCTGTTTGTTCGTATACTATGTAACCACTATTTGTTTTTTTTTTGTATTCTAATCCCGATTTGTTTTCTTTAGTTTTGTCCTATTGTTGATTTTCTACATATTTAGATCGCTGTTTCGTCTTATTTTCTCTTTGTTCCTTCCTTATACCGCTTATTAACTTATATCCGCTTATACCCCTTAGATACAGATTTAGAATTTTTTATTTATATTAGTTTGTTAATCTAGATGTATTCAAATTATTATTTAAGTCTTTTTTATATTTTTCTTATTATTTTTAGGTATTACTTGTTTTATATTTTCTGTACCCTTGTTCTGTTGTACGAACTCATGGCAATTAAATAATATTCTCTGTCGACAGTTTGGCTCGGTGAAAGAAGTTGGATTGGAATTGAACATAACCATAAATTTCTTATTTTATGTGTTTGAAGGCGAATATATTTACAAAATAGGAATAAATAAAAATTATTTTATATTATTTGTTTTGTTTTATTTCAAAATGTAATACATTAGGATAATATAACATTCATTTAATAGTGAAATAATAATCAAACTATTAAAAACAGTCTCAATCAAATGGTTTACATAACGCCACATATTTATTTATAACTTACCGGTGTTCTAATTGTTTTTCAATTTCAATTAAAAAACAATGTTATCGCAAATATCTTCTTTAGAAAACAATATAGAGTGTATGAAAATAATATTATCATAGTAATATACTTGACAAAATGAGCGATAAAAAATCCAGATTGAACCTAAGACTGCCGAACGAGTATAAAAGTTTCACCGTTAACAATTCGGACTCACAGATTCTTTCGCGTTCAACATGAAAGTCCCAGCATCACTTATTTTATTGATCGCCACCTTGGCATCGGCCCAAAAAGATCCCCATTTTTGGGATGGAAGAAACACGATAGTGCACCTGTTCGAATGGAAACACTCCGATATAGCTTCCGAATGCGAAAATTTCCTTAGCCAAAAAGGATTTGCTGGTGTACAGGTATATAATTCGCTATTACCTTCTATTGATATTGGTAATGAACAGATGTATTTTAAATGTATTAATATTAATATATTATTATTTAAGTTCTTATTGAAATATAAAAAAGAATAATTACTCTCTCGAGATGGAGTTATGGATCTTTTTCACTTATGTAAATTGTCGAAATATGAACAACCATTTTAATTCTTTATCATTTTCAATAAAATATTATTTTTCTTCTGTTACTCTGAATTGTTTCATATATTAAAAATTATCATATCGAAGTCATATGTTAGCCTAGATTCTTGGTATATGTGAAATTTTTTTTTACGTATCGTCTTTTTACGTATATATATAAATATATTTTAAATATTCCATCTTTGTTTAATAGCATTCGTAGTTTTTTAATGCTTTCTATGAACTATTTAAGTTAGTTTCCACTAAATTACTTAAAATAATAATGATGAAAGGAAATGTTGTTCATCTTGAGAAAATCGTTACCGAGATTGTATTTCTTGTTGAGCATAAAAGGTATTACATGTGTATTATAGCCAAATATTTGATTTAATTTTGTAAAGATCATTGAATTTTTGTACGAGTGTATAATTATCACTACAGAATTAATATGCGGGAGTGCTGGCTGAGATAAGATACTTTATAACGAGCACATGTTTGGTACTTAACAAAGATGGAAATATCAGTTTATTTTCAAATAGCACTTGATCCTGCAATGCAAATTAAAAATATTGATACGCTACCTGGTTTATATATAGTTTTATCAGATTAAATGTCAATGATGAATCAAATTGGTTATGATTTTTATAGATTTCACCACCTAGTGAAAATGCTGTTGTTGATGGGCGTCCATGGTGGGAAAAATATCAGCCTGTGAGTTATGTCCTAAACAATCGGGCTGGCGATGAAAGTGCTCTTGCTGATATGGTGAAACGTTGCAATAATGTAGGAGTAAGGTATGCACGGAACATTCTTATAATTTAACATTATTTAAAAACCTAACAATAATATTTTTAGAGTATATGTTGACTTAGTCGTGAATCACATGGCCACTTCAAGCGGACAAGGCACGGCCGGAAACACATGTGATCCAGGCAGCAAATATTACCCAGCTGTATCGTATTCGAGTGAAAACTTCCACACATCCTGTGATATTAACTATAACGATGCCTCCTCTATCAGAAACTGTGAGCTGTCTGGTTTGAAAGACTTAGACCAGAGCCAGGATTATGTGAGAGGCAAGATTCGCGATTACATGAACCATCTCATTAGTTTGGGAGTAGCCGGATTCCGTGTGGATGCGGCGAAACATATGTGGCCCGCTGATCTGGACGCGATATTTGGAAGTTTGGATAACTTAAATACCGATCATGGTTTCCCCAGTGGTGCCAGAGCTTTCATTTTCCAAGAAGTTATTGATACCGGTAAGTATGCAAATAATTATTGGATTTACTATTGCTAAATATCAAAACATTACAGGCTCGGATCCAGTTTACAATACTGAGTATACATCATTTGGCAAAGTTTGCGAATTTAAATTCGGCAAGGATTTAGGGCCCTGCTTCAGAGGACAAAATCCATTGCATTACTTGACCAACTGGGGAACCGGATGGGGATTGTTAGACGGTGGTGATACCGTATCTTTTGTGGATAATCATGATAATGAAAGGGACGATGACACTTATTTGCACTATAAAGATGCAAAACCATACAAAGCTGCCATCGCTTTTATGTTGGCTCATCCCTACGATACCACCACAAGAATTTTATCAAGCTATTACTTTGACGGACATGATCAGGGTAGGTGCATCAGATTCATTACGTAACGCAGTTATAACTGTTCGTTGATTTTACAGCTCCCCCAGCTGATGGTGATAGTATTCTTTCTCCTGGATTCAACAGCGATGGTACTTGCACTAATGGATGGGTTTGTCAGCATCGTTGGTCTCCCATATTCAACATGGTTGCCTTCCGTAATGCTGTTGCTGGTACAGAACTAAATAACTGGTGGGACAATGGCGACAATCAAATAGCGTTTAGCAGAGGAGACAAAGGCTTCTACGCAGCCACCGCGAGTGGTGACATAAACACCAGCATTTCCACGGGATTACCTGATGGAACTTATTGCGATGTTATCTCTGGAAGCTACGTCAACGGTCAATGTACCGGAAAATCTCTTACGGTGAGCGGTGGGCAAGTGTACGTTCAACTGGGAGCTGATGAATTTGAAGGAGCTATTGCTCTCCATGTTAACGCAAAATTATAAACTGATACTGGAATATGAAATATGGCTGTGTATTTGATACTATATATTTTATATGAAACCCTTAGATCGTAATAAATCTTGAATAGTAGTTTTATTAAGATGTTTTAATTTCCTTCAAAAATATTCTATGCGTAAGACAGAATGATTTCAAATAATATCCTTCTAAAATCGGATCATATTGCGGTATACTTGTACTTGCTAAACATCTGCGACTTCGTGCTTATGAAGTTCAATTGATATAAGTATTGAAACTTAATAATAATGCATACCACCGAACGTTTATTGACTGGATTATTAAACCTGAAGTTATTTTTTTTAAGAGAACCTATACTGGCTTGGAATTTGATGCATCATTTGGGCATAAAACAATTTTTCTACCTAAATTTGATGGTATTAATGTAGACAACATGAAGCTTCAAGAAAACGATATCATGGAACATGTAATACATAAAACAATTACTGTGTGAAAATTTCCTTGTCGTGTATTTTTTCACATCAAATAATTGTAATTGATAATCTATAATCTATATATATATATATATATATATATATATATATATATATATATATATATATATATATATATATATATATATATATGGTTATCATGGGTCAAAAATTAAATTTCAAAGGAACACCACCCGTGTATCAAGATATATGTACATTGATACCAAACGAAGAGTATTGTATAGGAAACGTTGTGGCGTCTATTTAAACAATTTTCTATTCCATAAAGACATACATAACTAATATATTAAAGGATATTATAACATATATTATATTTTATTAAAAAAACTAAAATATTTTACTATTTTTCTCAAATATTCTAGTAATGATCTATTCAGAGTAAGTCTTTTTGTTTAGTTCAAATTGAAAGCTGAGAACGGTTATTAACCGTTCTTGAGAAATTGAAAACATATTAAAAAACGAAGCCTGTAATAAATGTATTCCATCCAAGAGGGGTTATTAGAACAGAAATAAATTTGAATTCAAATTTCTTAGACCAAAATTGTATTTTTCATTCTATTTATTCATTCAGTGCTATTCGTTCTAATTTAATTTATTTAGTGACAAGCTTCAAAATAAGTGTTACTATCTATTCATGGCTATTGAAATGCAGATTAAGGCATATGGTCAATCTAACCTTGAGCATAAACTGGAAGCCCTACTTCACCCACTGTATTTACGGAATATCAATCTTTTTGATTGCTGTTTAAATTGATCAACGATATATGATCTAGTTGAGCGACACTGCTCTCTTTATGAGGCTTATTCACAGTATTTATATAATTAATTATCTGATTACCAGCAATGGTTGTTATTTAAAAAAAATAAAAAATAATTAAGAGTTATTAAACTTTACACACACACTCTACCTGATAATTTATTAATATAATACAATTGTTGATAAATTCACGTGAAGATCACATGGTCAGAGTATATTAATACACTTATCATAATTTATACTTAATTTTTTAATCATTTTTATATTTTTAGTAATAAACTATAAATAGTAAATTTATTTTAATAAGTATTCATCTTTAGTGTGGAAATCTAAATTACTTAATACTTTAACAAATTAAAAGGGTTGCCAATATAAAAATATGTAAGCAGTGGAATTTTCAAAAGGTAGATTAAAAGAGGATCACTGCTGTATCACGTGAAATATTTAACTGTGTTTTCTAAAATAGATTACTCTATTAGAGTACTACAAAATTTGACATAAATAAACTTAATTTGAAATATTTGGAAAAGCTTTGCCTAAAGATTGTGATGGTTTAAAAAATTTATGTTAAAAATTTTCTCAGTCACAAGAAGCTTCTGTGCAAAAATTATACTGTTGGAGCATGTTATTTGAACATAGATATTCGATTTTAATTTTGAATTAGTTTGATTACAAAGGTAGTATATTTAAAGTAGCTGGGTCTAAGTTTTAGGCCAAAACTTAGCATCTCTAATATCGTAGGTACGGTAAGTTAAAAATTCCTGGCTGCCTCATGAATGTTAACTATTTCTTCTAAAATCATTTTGACTTTTTTCTTAAAAAATCGATGTGATGTGAGTTAAGAGCAAGGACATTCTTCAATACATAAAAAGACTTAAAAGTTACATATATCTAAATGAATTATAAAGTTTAATTTAAAATAACTGATATTTTAGTAATATAATTATTTTGAGTAAAAGTTGTAACTTAATAAAAAAAACTATGATTTTTTAAAATACTGTTTATAAAGTTTTCTCTAATTTCTTGAGATATATAATTGATTTCATATTGTCAATTACGGTTTCCGTACTAAGACTTACCTAAGATTAATTGATATAACTGAAATGATTATTAATTTTGGAAGTATACACTTTTTCTCTGGTGTTAAACATATCGAATGTCATGCATTAACAGAGCAAGTTAAGAAACATTGTAACAGAGAAGCTTCAAGTCTTCCTCAGTACTGACTAACGTGAGTTAGGTGACTCTGATTTTTCTTTATGAGTTTCTAATTAATGCAAAATACATTTATCAGTTGAACTTGTAGCATCATAGTGATTTAAATACTGATTCATTCTTTTAATTCATTGCATTCTTATACCAGCAGTGTCGGTAATTACGTTTTCTGTCACAATGTTTATTAGCTATTACTATGCAATATTATAATTTTGTACAATTTAATTTTGTTATATCGATATTAGTCTCCAAATTATATAAGTTACGTTTCACCAGCGTTATAATTTATTGAAAAGGTCCATTTTTGTTTAAAAACGCGTACACTATATAAGTTATCCATTTCAGATAGATGTGATTTAAACATTTTTAGATGTTAAAGATTTTAAAGATGAGAAATTGCAGGAGTAATAAGAAAGATACAAAAGATGAGTAGATAGGTGCTATATAAATTAAATGACAAGCCCTTAGGAAATCGAAAAATCGTCAGTAATATGCTGTATGCGAAATGTAGATAAAATTTAAATATCCATTGTTAATAACGTCTTTTCTTTAGCGAAACAAACCAGAAAGGAATTCACGACACACTTGGTATATTCACCTATAATATGAAAATGATCCGAATGTTTATTCATTTCCATTTTTTGTCATTATAATTGGTTATGTCGATAGGATTGGGTATAAATTGAAACTTTCGTTTTTAAATATAACTATAATGCTTGTTAAATTTTTATGAGAAAAAAAAAACGTATTAAAAAATTACACACATAGTTTGTGTAATGGTAATATTTCCATTTTTCGACTATCTAAAAATCAATTTCAACAACCCTTTTTAAAATATTAAGTGCCGATATGAATAGTTGCAGAAAATTTATTATCTCTGTTTTATTTATAAAAAAAAGTCAACAACAAATCAGATAATAGAATTCTAACAAACATTTGAGTATAAATACAGAAATGTTCGATAATTCGGACATTATTAGCGAAATTTTGCTACAAACATGTTTGACAAGCTTCTAGTACTGACTGTGTGTTTCGCAGTGGCAATTAGCCAGAAAGATCCCCATTTCTGGGATGGCAGAAATACTATCGTGCATTTGTTTGAGTGGAAATGGTCAGACGTAGCGGCAGAATGCGAGAATTTTCTAAGTCAAAAGGGATATGGAGGAGTTCAGGTGAGAATATGAAGCTTATAAATACATTAACGTAGAGATATCATTGCCGTTTATAATAAACTCTGTTATTTATGATATTTTTCTTGCCTAAATCAAAAAATTAGTAAAATAGTTCATCATTTATTTAACGATGGTAGGTTAAGATAGTTGGCCTACTTCAAAGAAGCAGAAATATACCATATTAAAAATCAATCGTATTAATTGTTTGGGGATATTGTAATGAGTCACTCATATATTGCATCTGTATATTATATATACAATAACATTCTAAATAAATGAGTGAGTGTTTCACAATATGTGTAGTTTCGGCATGATTTGATGATAATTTCTACGTTCACCAGGTTTCGCCACCTAGTGAAAATGCTGTTGTTGATGGCCGACCATGGTGGGAAAAATATCAACCTGTCAGTTATGTTCTGAACAATCGAGCTGGCGATGAAAGTGCTTTTGCGGACATGACTAAACGCTGTAACCAGGTTGGAGTCAGGTACGTTAAAATGTGCTATTAAAATAACCAATGTTCACCGACAAATTTCTTCGTTTGTAGAATTTACATAGATTTGGTTGTTAACCATATGGCAAGTTCCACTGGACAAGGAACTGCAGGAAATACTTGTGATCCTGGTAGCAAGTCATATCCCGCTGTGTCATACTCTTATGAAAATTTCCACGAATCCTGTGATATTGATTACAACGACGCTGCCTCCATCAGAAACTGTGAGCTGTCAGGCCTGAAAGATTTAGACCAGAGCCAGGATTATGTGAGAGGCAAGATTCGCGATTACATGAACCATCTCATCAGTTTGGGAGTAGCCGGATTCCGTGTAGATGCGGCCAAACATATGTGGCCCGCAGATTTGGACGCAATATTCGGAAGTTTGGATAACTTAAATACCGATCATGGTTTCGCCAGTGGTGCTAGAGCGTTTATTTTCCAAGAAGTTATTGATACTGGTAAGAATATACGAAATTATTGGGAATATCCTTGCTAAATATCAAAATATTACAGGCTCGGATCCAGTTTACAACACCGAGTATACTTCATTTGGTAAGGTTTGCGAATTTAAGTTCGGTAAGGAATTAGGTGCCTGCTTTAGAGGTCAAAATGCATTACACTATTTAAAGAACTGGGGTACTGGTTGGGGTCTGTTGGACGGTGGCGATACCGTATCTTTCGTGGATAACCATGATAATGAAAGAGACGATAACAGTTACTTGCATTACAAGGAAGCAAAACCGTATAAAGCAGCTATTGCTTTCATGTTGGCTCACTCATATGACACTACTACCAGAATTCTATCCAGTTATTACTTTGACGGACACGACCAAGGTATTAGTTGAAAAAAGTATTCAATTTAATTTCAATCACATTATAATACTTTTAGCTCCACCTGCTGACGGTGATAATATTCTCTCTCCTGGATTCAACAGCGATGGTACTTGCACTAATGGATGGGTTTGTCAGCATCGTTGGTCTCCCATATTCAACATGGTTGCCTTCCGTAATGCTGTTGCTGGCACAGAACTAAATAACTGGTGGGACAATGGCGACAATCAAATAGCGTTTAGCAGAGGAGACAAAGGCTTCTACGCAGCCACCGCGAGTGGTGACATAAACACTAGCATTTCCACAGGATTACCTGATGGCACTTACTGCGATGTGATTTCTGGCAGCTACGTAGATGGCCAATGCACCGGAAAAACTCTTACTGTTAGTGGAGGATCTGTATATGTAGAGCTAAGCTCTGGGGATGATGAAGCGGCTGTAGCAATTCATGTGAATGCAAAATTGTAGACCTCAATGTGAAATCGTTTTCTTATTTTATAATATAAAAATGTGCATATAAATTTTCATATTGTTTTAATTTTAATTACTAACTTACTTAACTTTCTGACATATAATTATAGAATTATAAATAACTAACTATATGTCATTTATTATTTATAATTAATTTCCTAAAATTATATAAGTCTTTGTGGTAGAAAATTGTGTACATTTTCACGGTTAAGTCGTTTTTTTATTAGAATTTGAATTATAACTTAAAAACCCACGTGCTTTTGGTAAAGACCACCTGGCATCAACAAAAGCATTTAGTAATCACCAGGATGAATATCTGGTGAATATGCTTCCCGTTTTAGATTATTCTTTAAGATTTTTACGAATTTTACAACATAGAGTATCACCTCTAGATATTAGGGTGATTTATTTACAATAACCAATCATATTTGACTTGTTAAGCTTGACTGGTGGATATAACCATTTACGTAGAGCTACTTTTTTAAATTAATTTCTGTAGATGTATTTTGGTAATTGTATTATCCACTCGTCAGCCATGATCGCCAAAAATACAGAATTATAAATTTCCTCAATTATTTATTCATGATATTTTTTTTTTAAACAGATTATGGCGACTGTATTTTTCATAAATACTATTCTTCGGAATTTCACATACTAAACTAACATGGAGAAATAGCAGAATATATTATTTAAGGAACAGTCATTTGTATTTCATATTTCGCTAGATATTATATTCTAAATGATATTAGTTCTACCCTCGTATTACTCAATTTGGTATAATTATCAAAGAAAATGAGATAAATCTAAACTAGTAAACATAATCGAGTATTTTTAAATGTAGAGAATTATATCAATAAACACATGTTCCACGAAATATTTGTATATAATTTTTATTTTGAAATTTAATTACTACTAAATCATACAAATAAACACTTATTTTTGTATCTTATCTAAAATATTACATTATAATCTGTTATCAAGATTATAGAAGAGTTAAAGAATTGAAAGTTTAAAAATGTTTTCATGTTTGCCAATTACATGTTTTCTAATATGCTTATGACAATGTGTCATTTAGAAAATAGATGCTCTGAATACATATTAACAATACTTCTACTTTTCCGTTGTGTTGATTTTGGGAAGTGTTGTGACTCATTATTTAAATCATAGGACAATTAATCTGACACACATTAATGTTAAGGTAAACATTACAACTGAAATACATCTGATTTTCATGAGACAGATGTTGAAGTTTTTGATATTCCATATTCCCTAGTCAAATAACTTTAGAATAAATAAACAGGAGACCAAAGAACTTATAGTATTCACGGCTCAAGCTATTATGCGGAATTAGCTAAGCTGTAAGAGCTTTTTAGTCGATAAGATATGCATATGGAGAAAATAAAATAAACGTTAGAATCGAGACAAAAATCGAGCCCTTTCGAATGACCATTCCTGCAATTCTATGGTTTTTTTAATGGCAATAGAGTTGGTATTTCCTCTCGGTACTATATTATAGATAATGCTATAATAATGAACGAATAGTGGAAGAATAAGTCAAATAAACTAGACAGTAGTATTTTATTGTGTAAATTGAGAATAATCTAAAAAGAATATTCAACTAGAAGTTGACAGTCACTGAGCACCTCTCGATTTTAATAAATTATTTATTGTTAATCAGGATAAAAATAAGGTGGCATTTTCGCTTATATGATTTATTTTTTATATTTGATACACACATTAAATAGAAATATTCTTAAGTTTCATCCGGGAGCATTGAAATGACAGATAATTTCTGTAGTAAATTATGAACAGTTTCATTCATCCTCTTAATATCAGTTATGATGTCGTTATGTTCCTTTTCCTCCCTGTTTTGGACAAGCAATACTGCACCGAGATCTTTTTTGACCCGGCCGTAATTTTCCTTCATTTCTTGAACTATCTGTTGCAGGTCGGACATATTAGAACAGCAAGTTTTACATTCGCTCGATTTTACTTCCATTAATTGGCTTAACCGTTGTAATTCCTCGCTTTGTTTAATATCATTATTCAATATTTTGTTAATCATTTTGTGCTCTCGGGTACTGGAAGAACCTCCAGAATCAAGAGAATTTACTTCTATCCCAATTTGGGTGTGAATCCACTTGACGTACGGAAATAAATTAATTATCGCGTTGTCAGCGTTACAATTCGTGGATGAAATTACACATCTTAAACTATATGTTAAAAAACCGATTAACCTGTTATTATTAGTCAATGGATTTCCCACTAGATTTAATGACAATGATGAAAATTTTTGAAAGCATAACTCCTGCGTTTGTAGAATTGAGTTTCCGTACTGATAAATGCAAGTATCAATATCATGCAGACGTACAGGATAGTATTGTAATGGGTTGTCCACTCTTGCCTTCCAGCCACTGATGTTTGCATATAAACCTGGTAACGGCGGTTCCGTACTTAAATCGATGGGCCTTACCGATGAGCTTAGCTGAACTCTCCGATTAAGTACTACGATGGCCACATTATTGATGTACTTGCCTCCAATATTGACGAAATTCTTGTGAATTATTATCTCTTTAGATTTAATAATTTGTCCTTGTATTTCATTCAAATTTTTTGCATAATGGGGAATATTGCGAAAGCCTAAATAAACTGTTACAGTGGCTGACCTAAAAAAAACTAAGTGTCGATTATATAATTATTTAATAAGTGTAGATATTCTGTATTAATTTTAAGAAATTGTATTTATTTCGATGTTGTTGCTTGTTTCTAGCTATTTCTTCTTTTTCTCTCATTTGTATGCAGTAAAAGCGGCATACCACTTCATAAGCGGTTAATTTTTATTACAAAAGTGTAATCCTATCCCTCATATATCAGTATTTACGTACCCATTTATATAGTTTGCAAGAGTTATTACATGTTTTGTGCTAATTAAAGCGCCGGAAGCAGACTCGATATTGGCCTCAACAAGTGCTTGATAAGGAAAGTGATCCGGCGTTACTTTTGTAATTTCCTAAAAGGAGTTTAACAAAAAATTTCATAATAGATAAACATAATGTAACAAGTGATTATAATATAATCACCAATTTCATATTAATTTCATAATTCAAATTAAATTTAGTTTTATAATTTTCTAACCCTTTTATAAGGACACGAATAACGAATAAGTAAATATTAACTTTTATATTGCTATAATTGGTTTAAAAATACGTACCCCACTAAAACAGCTTGTTACTAATACCCCGATCAAAATAATTCGAAAAATAATTGCAGTCATGTCAGCTGCGCAATAACTTAACGAATAAGAAAGTACGACTTTTATAAGTGACCGCTGATAAAAAATTATCAAATAAAGTCCATATACTAATTATAATAAATCGTAGCTTCTCAGTAATTCGATATTTTTATTGCTTGACTTGTTTTGTTTATTATATGTAAAGTGTGTGAATACCAGGTCGTGCGACAAATTGTGATATCTTAGGGGATTCCATCTCGAAAGTGATTATTGGGAAAGATGTCGAAACACGCTTCTACTCTTACAATATTACATTTTGGTTTGATAAAACTTGTTTTTCACGTATACATTTTTTTGAAACTTGAGAACAGCACAATTTAATGAGTAAGTTAACAAAAGTAAATAAAATAAAATTAGTACAAATATAAAAGAACAAGAAGAATTTGAAAGAAAATCAGGTCTCAGTTGATAATAGATAATCTAAAAGGAAATCGAGCAATAATTTTAGATTAATTCGTCATTAATGGAGAAGTTTGGAAAATGGAAAAAAAGAGAGACGCGAAATTTGAAAGGGAAGAAGGGGATAGAGCAAACAACTAATAACAATCACAATATATCAGTAAGCAAAATGTAGATGTAAATGAGGAGGAAATAAAGTGTAAATCACGTTATATAAATCATGTAAATAAAGTATTTTCTCTTAAATTTTTGCGCCCATGTAATCTAGTCAAACTAACATAAAAACTATAAGAATAATCAGAATGTATAGCTTTTATTTATATAATTATATTATTTTAGAGATTTTTATATCTTAAACGTTTGTTTCTAAAATTATTTGAAATTGAAACTTACTTTGAATAAAAGCTAAAACACATTTGGTTTAAGATAATACAACTACATAAGGCAAAAAGAACAGCAAGAAGTAAGTAGATATATGACCGAAATAATTTTTCTAAGATAGATAAAGATACTAAATGAGTCTCTCTTGATGACTCATATAGGTGCAGGAATGTGTCTATATGTTTGCTAGGATAACAATATACCCAAAAGAAAAAATATAAAATTAGATAATATATATATATATATCTATTTTTCAGTATTGTATTATATATTTTTTATCATCATCATTTTTTTCATCAAAATATTATATATTTTTTATCAAACAATCACAAACATAAATTTACGACCATGCCCCAGCAGGATTCGAACCCATGGCTATCGTAACAGTAGGAGGGCCGTTAGGTCGCGTTTACCACTGCGCTACCAAACCGGCCCATTTGTTTTCGATTTTTGCACCTATTGACTGTTAAAGTTCAAACGATTTTACTGTTGACTTATCTGTGGCAATATTTGTGCAACGGTAAATTTCATAGTATTCTTAAACTATTTAGTGCAAAGTATATGATTTTGGATATATTTAATGTGTTATTTTTTACTTTCTTTGAGTTATACCTATAATAATAATATTGGTTTATTTGGATGCCGTTCTTTGAATAAGCCTATACTTGAAAAGGATTGTTAAGCCTTTTTTATTTAATTTATTTCTTCAAACTCTTCATTTTTTGTGTGTAGCGCTTCTTTTATTTTATTCTATTTTATATTGTAAACCTTATTATAGAATTAATTTAGTGTTGTCAGGATAATCAATATACAATAAATGCCATTAATATATTTATTTCAATACTTTATAAGAAAATACATAATTCACAGCCTTATTATAAATTCATTTATAGGCATAAACATTATAACTTTGCATTTACATGAATTGCTACAGCTGCTTCGGTCTCATCGGCTCCCAGTTGAACGTAAACCTGTCCTCCGCTAACTGTTAATGTTTTTCCTGTGCATGCTCCATCAACGTAACTGCCAGAGATCACATCGCAGTAAGACCCATCCGGGAGACCAGTGGTAATACTAGTATTGATATCTCCACTAGCTGTAGCCGCATAGAAACCTTTGTCTCCTCTACTGAAAGCTATTTGATTGTCTCCGTTGTCCCACCAGTTTTCTAAGGATGTACCTTCAACGGCGTTGCGGAAAGCTACCATATTGAAGATCGGTGACCAACGATGTTGGCAAACCCATCCGTTAGTGCATGTACCGTCACTGTTGAATCCAGGGGAGAGAATGCTATCACCATCAGCAGGGGGTGCTGAAATTATTACATTTAGAGCAACTGAAAAACAAATTCCTACTGTCTATATACCTTGGTCCTCGGTGTCGAAATAATAACTGGATAAAATTCTGGTAGTGGTGTCGTAGGGATGAGCTAACATAAAAGCAATGGCAGCTTTGTATGGCTTGGCTTCCTTATAATGTAAATAGGTACTATCATATCTCTCATTATCATGGTTCTCAATAAATGAAACAGTATCACCACCGTCTAAAAGGCCCCACCCTGTTCCCCAGTTTTCCAAATAATGTAATGGATTTTCTCCACGGAAGCAGGGACCTAAGTATATACCATACTTGAATTCACAGACCTTTCCGAAGGATGTATATTCAGTATTATAGACCGGATCGGTACCTATAAAAAATGTTTGTAGCAGTGATTTACACCAGATTAGCTGTATTTTATATTACCGGTATCAATTACTTCTTGAAATATAAATGCTCGGGAGCCACTAGCAAAACCATGATCAGTATTGAGATCATTCACACTTCCAAAGATTGCAGATAAATCATCAGGCCACATATGTTTGGCAGCATCCACTCGGAACCCAGCAACTCCCAGATTCACGAGATTATTCAGGTAGTCGACGATTTTTCCTCTCACATAAACTTGTCCTTGATCTAAATCTTTTAAACCTGACAATTCACAGTTTCTGATTGATGAGGCGTCAGTATAATCGATTTCACAGGATGTGTGGAAATTTTCGCTTGAATAGGACACTGCAGGATAATATTTGCTGCTGGGATCACAGGTGTTTCCTGCGGTACCTACTCCAGTTGATGTGGCCATATGATTCGCGACCAAATCTACGTAGACTCTGATAAAAGTACGCATATGAGCTTGAATTATTTACAAGCATTCTTTTTCTTACCTTACACCCACATTATTACAGCGTTTTACCATATCAGCCAGAGCGCTTTCGTCGCCAGCTCGATTATTGAGGACATAACTCACAGGTTGGTATTTTTCCCACCATGGACGGCCATCGACGACAGCATTTTCACTAGGTGGTGATATCTAAGTTGAATAATAGATATTACCAAAAAATTCAAGTTGATACAGATAATTTCAATAAAATAGGAATTACTAAATTATTTACATACCTGAACTCCACCAAAACCCTTTTGACTGAGGAAATTTTCACATTCCGATGCTATATCAGAGTGTTTCCATTCGAACAAATGGACTATCGTATTTCTTCCGTCCCAAAAGTGGGGATCTTTTTGTCCATATGCAAAGCTCGCAAGCAGGGCAAGCGCTACGAATATCGTTGTCATGTTTCTACTTTACGAAGTAAAAGCTATGAATGCACAATTTGGTCATTGATTGCAAATTTATACTGAAATTGTCGACTCAAATATTATATCGCCACTTTTTATCTAATTACTATAAGTGTTTAATCAATACGTATTACCCACAACTCCATACTTGACTATTATGAATGTATAGTGGACCAAACAAAAAACATCAGGAAAAGATTTGTAACTTAACCGTAATCTAAAAATCGAATATTAAGATTTTTGAAGGAAATATTAGGCTACCTTTAATTCTAAAACATACATTAAAATTAAATTAAAGCCTTGGGTAGGTAATGTTAAAATAGTTCGAATAAAATAGCCGAGTGATCAAATTTCAATATAATAAATATAATGAATATAATGGTTTGGAATAACAATCATTAAGAGAGTGTTGCTGAGACGGGGACAATTGATAGCCAGGTTGAATAAGATCCGGGCTATATGGTGAACGCATCACAACTTCCCCGCCAATCTCCTGCAATTTTTGGAGCTCTTTAAGATATATATGGTCTACCACACTGGTGAAGAGGCACAAAACCTTTGCTATTGATATATTTTGGCTGTTCTTTATATATCAATTACTTTTTCCTAATTCCTATATTTTGACTATTTTTTGATTGCATGACACCGAGAAGATCGATGTTAATTTCATTTTTAAACTCTATTACACTTTTTAAACCAATTCGGATATCCATTATTTATCAAGCACACAATTTTATTTAAGGGACTGCGTTGACTATCTTGATGGAATGTTGGAATAATCGTACTAGTTTATTATCATTTTCATTCCAAAATATACTAAAATCTTTCACGATCCAACGGCTTCTCCATGTCTTATGTTTTCGTTGTTTCTAACTTATTTCTATGGCTCTCACATATCTACATAGACCTTAAGTAATACCAGGCGTTGCTGCAAATTATTCCTATCTTGAATTTGAATCTTTACATTATAAAAAATCATTAACAAAGACTCTCTCTACTCATATTGTAAATTGCCCTAGTTTAAAAATCACTATCATTATAATATAATAATATATAATGATAATAATATCATAAAATAAGACAAAAAAGAAGGTCGAAGGTGTATAAAGACACGGAAGCTCATTTAAGATTAGAAGGTATATAAATTAAATTGATATATATCGATATTTCTTTTCTTTACCCAAATTTTATAATTTCCTACCTGTAAAAGATTAATAAAAGGCATATAAAATATAAAATACGTTTTTTATTGTTCCATCATAAACTTATTAAGACAATTTTGAGCTCAGTATTTTGTACCAGCCATCGAACATAAAAACAATAACGTTGATAGTATATTTCCATGTGGTCGGTGTCTGTTATGGGTTATGTAGCCATTGGCTTTGAAGAAAGGTGTTTTAATGGTACCAAAGAAGCTAAAAAAATGTGATTTTAGAAGTTGTAATTTTATTAGTTAATAATTACATAATATGAAAAATATTGATATAATATATATTTATTTGTATTTTACTTTAGGAAAATTTTCTTCATCTTCAATATGTACAACAATTTTATTAGTAAATTTCAAGTAAACGCGCCTTTGGAAAATAATCACTAGTAAGATCACATATTCATCGAATGATACTAAGATATAATTTAGGTTTTAATTGAAAGTTAAAAACTGTAAATGCGAAAAATGCTTAAAAAATATTTCACGAATCATTCTATGGCATCATGACACAACATATTAGATATAAATAAAATAATTAATAAAAGTAAAAGATAAATTTTTGAATGTAATGGCATTCATGAAAGAAAAATTAAATACTTATCAAAAGTATTAAACTAATATTTGTTGGTAACACTTGCCTTTGAAGATGCCTTTCTATTTTTAAACGTACTTAATGTTATGATTATTCGTTTTTCTTATATGACGAAAATTGGAATTATTTAATTATAAGTGTGTGCATGTCGCTGAAAGGTGATCTTTATTGCATTGCGGATCATTTCAAGTGTTTTAGTGTAATTTTAGCTTCTTTTCTAAAGTTTTTTACAGTTATAGTAAATAATAGTTTAAGGTGACAGAATTTCACTTTTTGTTTACAATTTCGTTTTCAAAAAACAAAATACTTTACATCAATGGATCAACGAGCTATGAGGTTTTTGATGCGGCTGTTCTATGTGTATTCACTTCGTTAAGACTTTCAGCCTTCGAGATGGTAACTACTACGAAATATACCATACAATACAAGTATATATTTCCTTATATTGAATCCATGTTAAGTAGAATAGTCTAAGTGAGCTGTGATCTAATGGAATATTCTTAAAATAAGAATAAAATATAATCTGTTTTTCTCTATTCTCCATTTCAAATGCGAATGCTGCCATAAATTCTTAACTGATTTATATCAAAATATTATACATTCATTTATTCACAGTTGCTCATGGGCGACTCTCCCCCTCGATGCTCTCAATGTGGCTCTCCACACTCGGTATATTCTTAGAATGCAAGTCTTTTACCACATTGAGAGGCGGGCTTAACTTTCTTCTTTGTTTATCAGACATGTTCCCCTCGGAAAGGCTATCTAAAAGTCGGAAAGTTGTACCCTAATTAAAAAAAGACAGAATGCTGCCTGATGCGATGGAAAATTCGATTTGTGTTGGTACTGATCCACGTGTTGAGGTGAAATAAATTTTAATGACTTGCATTGGCTGTTTTATTGAATATGGTCTATATATGATTATATATATATAGTATACTCATATATATATATAGTTTAGAAATAATTCAGAAGAGTTGTGTCAATAAAAGCTAATATTACATATAATAAAAACCTAAGGAAAAAATGACAACGTTCACCGAGGTCCGTTTTTATAAAATTTATTAATAAATATGAAAAATATTCTAATTCAAACTCATTTTATAACTTAATTGGTAAAAAATTGGATTAGGCAATTTAAAGTGGGTTGTTAGTTTCAAGTGGAGGCATTTTTGAAATGCGATCATCAGTGCATCACGTATTTGGCGAATGATGTGTTCTAATTTTAGCATTATTTTTCAAATTTATTTGAGACGACTAACTAATAATATATTTCAAAGTACATGAATAACATGAAATGAATAAGTGTCTAAGAAAAAAGTTGTTTTAGTTATTGTTATGTTTAATATGAGAGTTGCCTTTTATATTTCAAGATTAGAGATAGGCAATATTTATATTAACTAGCGATGCTAGCTATTATTGCATCTGTTGGAAACTCAAATACATCCAAAAAAGATGGGTTTGAAGGGGATATAATATTGATGGTGATAGATGGTGATGATCGTGTTGTGATAGATAATAAAGATTTTCTTCTGTTAGCCATTTAGTGGAGCTTTTTTGACAGAATGATTTTCTTCTGAGAATATCTGGTTAATTAATTCCCAGATGTGATGTTATGTCATTCTTCAATGTCCTTGAATGAATTGTAGTTTCGAAAACGTGTGATAGATGGCGCACTCAATACTTGGAGTTAAATATATCCATTACGTAAATCGCACATTATTTTGCAAACCATATACCGAAATAGTTCAAGTGCTTATTTGTCAAGATGGGCCATATGATAAATAATTAGTCTGATAGGACGCATTTTTTTTTTCAAAATAACATCAACAACGAAATAGATTTATCAATATTCTTAATAAAAGCACTTATAGGTTATTGACAATGAATAAATATATAAACTAGCATGCGGTTGACTTAGTGTTGTACCTTTTATTGAATCTACAATGAAGGTTTTAGGACTCGTTGCACTTTTCATTAGTTCAGCGGTCGCTCAGAAGGACCCACAATTCATAGATGGAAGAAATACGATAGTACATCTGTTTGAGTGGAAATGGTCAGATGTGGCAAATGAATGTGAAAATTTTCTGAGTAAAAAATCATATGCGGGCGTACAGGTATGTTGACATAAATACAATCATTATTTGTTATTTTATTAATTCTAAATCTGACTGTTATATAACATACAAACACCTTAATAATTTCAACTATTTTCTTTTTATGACGCAATATTTTTTATTTGCTTATTGTAATACAGTGACCCGTCCACTGACAACGCTTTTCAAAACCGTTGTAAACAAATCAAAAGTAATTGTAGAGAATTCTTTATATATCAATAAGTCTATAATTTTAGCAAGTTCTACTTTATTTATGAAATACCCTACCATCCATTTTTACACATTCCACTAACTGAAAGCTTAAAAATGTTAATGACTTTATTAGATGTTAGACGCGGTCCAATATCTGCAGTTTTGTTTATTTGCTGTATCCTTGAATATTATTTTGTTTAACTTAAGAAAATCCTTGACTTCTTTTGAAAATAGACTTCAACTTCGGCAATAATTTATTCTTTTGAGTCTCTTCCTGAAGTATTCTTTTGGAGTGTAAAGACAACCAGTAGTCACTGAGAGACAGATCTGGGTTATATATATTGATCATTTCTTACAGAGGTCTCGTGAATTGTCCACTAATAGAGTGCTGTTTGGCCGCGGTAAACCTTTTATTGTGACGTATAAGCCTACTCCGATAATTAGAGACATTAAATAAATTGAAGAAAATTGAATTATATATTGTAAAATCTTATATTATGAATATATCACTAAATATTAAACGATCAATAATTATTGTATACATGTGCTTTTTATCTAGATATCTCCTCCAAGTGAAAATGCAGTAGTTGAAGGCCGTCCATGGTGGGAAAAGTATCAACCTGTTAGTTATGTACTCAATAATCGTGGTGGTGATGAAGAAGCATTCGCGGACATGGTAAGACGTTGTAACAATGTTGGCGTAAGGTAAAAAGTCATCATCATTAGTCACCATAATCATATTTAATCAATAAATAATTCCAAATTGACAGGATATATATCGATTTAGTAGTAAACCATATGGCGAGTTCAACGTCCATCGGTACCGCAGGCAATACTTGTGATCCTAGTACCAAGACGTACCCAGCTGTACCGTACACGAATGAAAATTTCCATCCTACATGCGGCGTTGATTACAATGACGCCGTATCAATTAGAAATTGCGAGCTATCTGGACTGAAAGATTTAAATCAAACCCAAGACTACGTCAGAACTAAGATTATTGAATATATGAACCATGTAATAGATCTAGGTGTAGCGGGTTTCCGTATTGATGCCGCTAAACATATGTGGCCTGACGATTTGGATTATATTTTCGGTAGTTTACATGACTTAAATACGGATCACGGTTTCCCAAGTGGTGCTAGAGCTTTCATCTTTCAAGAAGTTATTGATTTAAGTAAGTATTGTATTGATTTAAGTCAGCAAGTAGATCTAACACGGAATCTATATATTAAGATAGTCTTATTTTATTTCACCGTTTTATGACAATGGAATAGTGGAAATTCTTAGAATTTTAATGTATTCTGCAATTTAAAAAAAACACTTATTTATATAAAAAAGTGTTCTTATTCAATTGCTTTTAGCAATTTTCGTAAATGCATTTGCCAATAAAATTTCATTACTCGAAGTTATTTAAATATAGTAATGTATATACATTATAAACATATCATACATTTAAAGCAGAAATTTGATAATATATTATAAGTTATTGGAATCTCCGTTAAGAAATTGCTTTTTTTCCATGTATATTATGATCTTGATTAAGTTATCGATAGATTCATTGTGTCAGTAATAAATTTATATCGAACTTATATGGGTGGATAACTACTATAACTTGTAATTTTATTTTAGCCGACACCGATCCAGTAAGAAATACTGAATATACTTCATTCGGTAAAATATGCGAATTCAAATTCGGTAAGATTTTGGGTGAACGTTTCGCTGGCAAAAACACGCTGCATAACCTGAACAATTGGGGACCAGAATGGGGTCTGCTTGACGGGGGAGACACTGTTTCATTTATAGATAATCACGACGACGAAAGAGACGACAATGCGTTCTTGCATTATAATGATCCTAAACCATATAAAGCCGCAATTGGGTTTATGTTGGCGCACAGCTATGACACAACTACCAGAATTTTATCTAGTTATTATTTTGATTCTCGTGATCAAGGTAAGTCTATCCACTGACTGGTATTGTGATTTAAGATTTTAAAAAAGTTTATTTGAATGAAACATAATAGTTGCAAGAATATTTAAGAACCTGTTACTAGAAAAAAGAAAAATAGGAATGCATGGCCTGAATCTATCTATTTATTCCATCTAATGATATATTTCTGCATGTTTTATAGTGTCTACACAAGAAATAAATAATATAAGTTATTGTCAATTAATAAGACAAAAAATTCAGGCAAAATTCAACGGTATATGAACTTAACAAAATTAACTTACGGGTATATTTATTCCGATTTATATTTACATTCAAAATCTATTTTTTCTAATGAAACATGGACTATATAGTGGGTGGAAAGCAATTCATTCAAATTCACCATATTTTTTATCGACTAACACTGTGCATTTGTGTTAGTGTTTTTTTAAATTTAGGATCATAATGATAAATCAATATTTATCCAGTGTGGTGAAGCCATAATTAAAATACTTTGAATTATTCAAACACAATTACACACACACAATGTTGGTCATACTATAGATTTAGAACTTCTATTAAATCTTTTTAAAATTTTAATTGAGAATATTAAGAACAATCATCCCATGAATTTAAACTGAATAATTATGATGTTTTCAGCACCACCTGGAGATGACAACGGTATTCTATCTCCCGAATTCGACAGCGATGGAAACTGTATAAACGGATGGGTCTGTCAGCACAGATGGGCTCCAGTCTACAACATGGTAACATTCCGTAGCGTAGTTGATGGTACCGATTTAAATAACTGGTGGGACAACGGCGACAATCAAATAGCGTTTAGCAGAGGCGACAAAGGATTTTTTGCGGTTACTGCAGGTGGAGATATTAACGCAAATATACCAACGAGTCTTCCAGATGGTAGCTATTGTGACGTCATGTCTGGAAGTTATGAAAATGGACAATGCACCGGCAAAATCGTGACTGTAAGCGGTGGACAGGTACAGGTCCAGTTAACTCAAGGTCAGCCAGAAAATGCCTTGGCAATTCACATAAATGCGAAATTATAAGAATGTTAGGATTATTTAGGCTGTGCTTTTTATATGTAATAATAATGATAACAATAATAAACATATTATAATAATATAAACGTACAAATTATTTGACTCTACATAATTAAAATTGAAATGTCAATGGATATAAACTATTTTATTATTTATTTGTTTATAATTTAAGTCACTTCAGCACTATTTTATTATTTAGTAACTGATAACAATATGTTTGAAGTATTAGAAATAGTTATACATATCTAATCACATAGAACAATATCGGGTTAGTTTCACCATTTATAAATTCAAGAAGGCCTCGGCCGATTTTAATGATCTCTGATTTGTTAGATTCATGTTCGCTCAGAAAAGCAGAATAACTATTAAAATATCGAAAACGTTCACGAATAAAAATACAAAGAAAGTTTTTTTTTTAATAAATTAGAATTTTTGAATAAATTATTTTTGGAACTCCGTCATCTTTCACAATTGACAGCTCACCACTGCAAATCAGTGACATACTACAAATTGTAAAATCGATATTGAATTGAATATAATGGGATAACAGCATATTTAAATCTCGAGTGATGTTGAGCTACATAGAAAATACTAGAATTGGAATGTTTTTATGCCTCTTTGCTTTGCATTTATTTAAGTATAATGACTGTGTAACAGACGAAGATGGAGATATTAGATTTTTAGAGCTTGGCTTGGCGGATAAAACAAGCATAGCCAATATAATGAGATAAACTGATTAGTATTATTTAATGTAACGTAACGGCATGGGCGTCCTGGGTCCAAGTGAAAATGAAGACTCATTGTAGGCATCCATATAACAAACACTAAATTTAATTTGGTAGTAAGCACAATAGATTGATCGCCATCATTGATCAAATAATCACCATCATCAAGTAATGAACATCAAATTATGACCTGTTATCCTTGTGCAGTAGCCATGCTAATATTCTCTGTATAATTCCGACTTTGGTATATGTACTGTCGCAGCAGGTACTTAGTATAAAGAAAAATGAACATGAAAACATCACCATCATAGGTTAATGGAAGCGATATTTAAACCTGAAAAATGAAATGAAATTTCCTTCCATATATGTTGGTTAAGCGATAAGTTTCCGCCTTTCACAATGCAAATGTTTTTATAGAGAGATGCAGAAATGTAGAAAAGGTACTGAACATTTGGCATTGAAATAATTAAGGAATTTCATAATTGCATTTAAATTTAAAAAAAATGAATTTAACAATGAAATAATCATTGTTCAATACGATACGTTTCAGTTATTATAACTATATGTTTTCTAGTCTACATAACAACGTATCATATAAGAATGGTCTTTCAACAATTCATGAATATCGTGATTTTTTATTGATAAATATTTATTAATATTTCAAGAGGCAGCTTCATAAGAAACGTTTAAACTAACCTGAAACATCATTCGTGATGAATAAATTACAACTTTTGCAAAAAATTCTCGTGCAAGGGGATATACAGAATTTTAATATATGTAATACATGTTTATTTACTACAGTTTTTCTTGTAATAAGAGTTCTAAGAAGATAGTTCTGGTTTTCGTATTTCAAAGGCGATTTCGACTTAATTTGCCATTAGTTGTCTTATTAAAAGAAAATGCATCTTGATACAACTGATAGTTTATAGTTTGATAGTAGTTTTGATGAAAAGTTTATATTTTGTTACTTAATTAAGTAGTGGTTGGACTAAAGGAACTAGTTTTAGTGGGTGTTCAAAAATTGTGAGAGCAATGCAAGGTAATATTACAGTTTTTATTTAATATTCCGTAGTAGAACTTCATTTGAAGCTGGCTACATTGCTTAAGATATTAATAAATTTCAAGTATAAGTAACTATTAATCTCATGATTTCTATAATAGTAGGGAATTTTATTATGAACTGTCTAGTCTACATATGATATCGAATATCTATAAATCTACATCTATAATTAAGCTTAGAAATCTATATATCAATCTCATAATTGGAATTCTTTATTATATAAATTTAACGGTAAAAAGGGTATTTATAAAGGACAGTATCGTATTGAACTCATGTAATTCTTCTCGGGATATATGATTTGTTTTTGTTATACATATATGATTAAATAAATAATTTTAATTTCAAATTACTAACCTCTGTATACGAACTCTTGACTGCGTCATACAGATTAAGGTCTATTCAGATTTGACCAGAATCTGATATGATAATAATCTCTTCTAATTTTTAATTATAAATTTAAGCACCAGTTGTATTAGAAAATAGTATAAATGAAATAAAAAGAAACAAAAGCAGTAGTAGAACTTTAAAAGATTTAAAAAAGAACATAATTAAGAAATTAAAATAAAGTATAACTGCGTGTTTTACGTGCAACTATTTTTGTAATTCATATAGTTGTGTAGAATTACTTTCTATATATGTTTTGATCTTTTGTTTTTGATAGGCATATAATTTTTGTATAATTTGTTTAGCATTTATAATTATCTATGTAAACAATGATCCTAAAAGATCCCAGAGACTGTTAGGTCGTTAAATAATAAACAAACGAATTGACTAATCCAATATACGAATTGAATATAGAATAATTATATATTACCAGCAGCTTTTAATTCATATTTTTGACAAATTTGTAATTAATTTCCACATTATAAGTTGGGACATCATCGAGATACACGTTCTGATAACTTCTTGTGACTAGCTTTAATATTTTAATGTTACTTTTTCTTGATATTGAAAATTAAATAGCAAATACATAATGCTATACATGACAGAAAGGACATAATATAAATTAGGGTCAACAGTTATATCGACTTTCTTAATATATAGCTTTGAATTCGCATATCGATTCTAATACTTATTCAATGAAGATATAATATAGCGTAGTTGAAAGATAACAGACCATTTAATATTTAACATTCTGGATATAAAGGTATTTCGTTTTCCGAATTTGATAAACACCAATATACAGAAGCTGATTTTTTATTTATAACTATTACCATACTGTATGGATGTTTAACCGGATCCGAACAAAAATAGTTAAAAAATAACACTATACCACTCATGTCATCTTAGCGCCATAATGTATCTGATTAAATCAAGAGGAATTTTTTTGTTGTTTTTTTTTCGTTAATATCTCATCCTCGTTATGATCTCATATGAAACGTTTCTATCTGGCGCGTTACGTAACGTGATAATTTTGTAATCGCGACCATGTCAAGAAAATAGCGCGAAAGAATGGCCGTTTTTGCAATTGTTTACGCAACGCGATGAATTCATAAAGAAAAATAAGTTTTCTAAGTCACGATCGCGCTGTTAGATTTAATTTGCTTGAATAAATCAGGCACCGGAGCATAAAGCACCGTGATGACATTCAGTCTGTGGCGGTTACCGATTTATTTTCGATCTGGCATGATATATAACGATATAAAATTGATGTCGTTTCTTAATCAGGCATTTCTTATCTTTATTTATATCTAAAACTGTTGAGGCACTGACGGGCATAAAAGGACAACGTGAAAAAAATACATATTTCTCGATTGAAAGCTACTAGACATACTCTAACACTGGCAAATAAAAATATGTGCTCTTCAGTTTCATTGAAAGAAGCAACTAGTAACATCATTTCTCTACATTTCAGGTTTAGATAGTTTTGCATTGCTCTGTTCCTATTTGGAGTGCAACGTTTATTAATAGTTTTAGAAATATTGGGATTAAAATACAAATGGTGTATAGAATAAAAATTGGATTAAGTGAAAATTGGATTTAGCCTTTTTTATAATTTTTTTTATTGAATTCAACATTTTTAAACTATATATATATATATATATATATATATATATTATAGTTTATGAAATTGTTTGTTAAAATTGTAGATTATTACACTTAAAGGAACTCTTCACACCGATATATTAATCTATATCTAGCAGCATTAACTCAGTTAATTTGAACATTATTTGATAACTACAGCAAGAAATTTGTGGCTTTCAGGTGGATTTTATAGTTTTACAAAAGTTTTTATAGTGCATTACCGTTCTGTTTTCGAGGATCAGGATCGCGCCTATCAAACTGGTCTTTAAATTTTTGTAATTATATGCAGCTTGCAATGCTGTTTGTATTTTAGCGAAGTGGCAAATAATAAAAAGTAAATCTTCTTAAAAGAGCATTACTGTTATATAGCAGGTACTAATTTGTACATTTTTTTAATTTGTTAAAATATTTACTTTGAATTTCTTCAAATACTTTTTAATATTTATTAGTACATATTTATTTTGTATCGACCTCTTTATCATTATCAATGATTACTATACATTCTTTCAATGTTATTAAGATTTCAAGATCTTCATTACTTAAGTACGATAGCAATCATTTTTATCTTTTGTTTAAAATACTCTCGAATAAAAAATTCTCTCAAATAATAAATAATTGGTTAATTTTTGATATCCAATTTTGTTCTGTTTGGTATTTAATGTAATTTGTAAACAATGGGCTTGTTATTGAACTCTTATCATCTATAAAAATAATATTTTAACAATTAAATCATTAAAAATTGAATGAAAATTAATAATATTGATACAATATCTAATAAACATTATTACTATTGTCATAGAATCTTAAAATTGCAGATATATTATTGATATTACAATAAATATTTTTGTAAAATACTTCAAAATATCAAGATACGTTATACTTAAACGTATGTAATTACTTATTTATCTTATATATAAACATATTTGCCATAAATTAAAAAATATAAATGATATGAAAATGAGTGAATTTGAATTGGAAAGATAATGTGCAATTAATTTCTTTTACTGGATTTTATAATTTTCTGCCACTTTAAGATGGCTGTTACTTTTAGTATTATAATGAGAGATAAATATAGGGTCTTCCGTAATTATTTCAATTTTTTCCTAGGGTTTGCGATTGCGAGACTTATAAATTTTGAAACGTAAACGCGAAAAAACTTTTAAGCCTAATACGATCACAAATTCTTTTTGCTTTTCAGATAAATATTTCAGAAAGTCGGCAAAAGGAAGTATCGCTTTTAAAAAGCTTTCACATAACATTTCTAAAATGGTTTTACTTATTTAAGTGTTTCGAAGATAATTCCCTTGAAATTGACAGTCCTACGATAAAAATAGGTCATGGTTAATAATTAGTATATATTTTGCAAATTCTATTGCAATTTAATTATTTATAAATAATGTTGAAACAATGAGTTATTGAATTAAGAATAGCTTTTATTTTATGTTACGGTTTTTATATTATATTATTTCATTTTACAAAATAATATTGTTATAAAAATAACTTTTTTTGTGACACGTATCATTTTTGGACGATTTCTTCACCGAAATTTATTAAAAATATTTGTTTTCTTACATTTTCAGTATTTAGTAAAATAATTAACTCAATCAATATATGTAGATTAAGAAGATAACTGCTTGAAATAATGTCAGTTAATAAGTACAACACTATATAATTTTTCTAGATCTAATATTTCGAGCAATTTAGTGGATTGCTACGCTCATGTTTCATAAATTCGTACTTAATTATTAATAAATAGTAATTGCTTGCTGTTATAGAGTCGCAGGGGTTTGTATTGTTTCCTGTAAGGAACATAATACCGCACCTATCGATTATTTTTCGGAAACCTGAATTATTTTCGACAAAAGAAAAGAAAAACTCCATTAAAAGGCTCCTTTAAAACTCAACTCGGTTCATTACAATAACAAAGGCAATTTATGTTGGGGAGGGGCACCTATTGCCGACGGGCCGAAATAATTTCTGTTGCAAAAACTTGGGGTCGAGCCAGGGGGATCTGGAAAGGGACGGGACGCGGTCGCCCGCGGCGATCTTCAATCGAAAATTCAAAGAAACGTCACGTCTGGTTCGGAAATGTGCGTCCGACGCACTCATCGCTTTCTGTCTAGGCAGTATCATTTTCCAGCTGTAGATGAATTTCTGTTATGTAATCAAAAAGAGGTTAAAACTACGTTGTATATGGTAGCTATCACGTATGTATCAGGTATATGTAATGAAAATAATTACATATACTGTAGCTGTTTAGCGAGAGTGTCGATATATTTATATTTTTTTTGTAAATATCACGTGTTCCTAAAAACACAAAAATTACGATAAAAGTAATCGTTTGTTGGTGGAAATTTACGGTGAAAATGCTCCAATAGATGCAAGATAAAGAGCGTCCTGATGAAGACCCAACACAGACTTAATTTAAAAACAATTCACAGAAAAGTTGAATAATTACAAGCGATGGGAGATAACCAAATGATGGAAAAATGAGTGTTAGATGAACTGAATGATAGGTAATAAGAAAATCGAAAAAATAGTAACGGGCGATAAAAAATTATTTTATAGAATGTATCACGGTTATCAACTGTCAAAACTGGTCATTGACTGCAATCTCTCTCACACTCTGCGTCTGGTGGCACCAAGTTGATGTCGTATATTATGAACTATTGATATTTGGAGTGAAAATTAATACTGACCGCTATTTTATTGATTGAAATTGAATTGGAAGTTTTGTCGAACCTGCGGTACTCTCCATTCCATCTTCTGGTACCGTCCGACTACTATCTTTTCAAATCGATGGGACGTGTGTTTGCGCAGCAGCACTTGCTTGTGCAACATACCAATGTTTTAGCTCAAAGGAGGAACTATATAGCTTGACATCCATAAATTGCCTGAGGCCCATAAACAGCAAATGATCAATACTAAACTAATACTAGACTAATTAAATCTTAACTATTTTTTCAACGCCCAATCCATATACCGCATGAATGTTGTAAGTAACAATTGACAATATTTTTGATGCAATACTCGATACTAATTTTTCTGAATATCTGAAAACTCCCAAAATAAATGATCAATAGTAGATACACAAAAAATTCTGTTTTATGTTTAACGTTGTTTTCAGTCTATCTTTTTATTTCCATAAAACGAAACAAAACAAACTCAAAACATATTTCAACGAAGGTAAAACACCCAGCCAAATAAAATGTGAATAGCAGTAATCTACGTTTGATGTTTACTTCAGAAAATTTATCAATACAGAATGAAAACGACCCGAAATTATATGTCGGGACCATCGAAGCTTGTAATCCAATTTTACCCAAATGGTTCAGCGAGATCGTATAAAACAGTTTTCTCTTTTAACCACAGTATTTGACCTAAAAATGTACTTTGACATTTTGATTATGAACAGGAGCTGAGTTGAACTTTAACTTTAACTAACCATAAATATAAACAATGCTATAAATATAAACTCAAAGGGTGTCTATATTCTCTGAGGTATGTTCTTTAATATCTTTGTTAGATATTAGAAAAAAGTCGAGTTTCACAAGAAAAATAATATGTTTTGTAAAATGTATCCTGCTTTTAAACTTATTTCATTATATATACGGGGTGTTTATTGCGACAGTTGATCACTTACGATTAAAAATGCTTAATGGAGCAGTAAGCTTAATAAAGGCACTCAACCTGCTGGTGTCAGTATGCGATATTTCTCCAACACTACTTGCTTCTTATTTCAAAATTTAGTAAAGAGTTACATTAGTTAAAGTGTTTTTAATATAAAAATCAAAAACATTTCTACTATCAATTTTTAGCATTTCCGACTTCTTTATATAACATATATCAAAAACAACTCATGATTTAGGAGACAGAAGAATATACAAAAATATTTCGACTAAATTTTAAGCAAATCGTTTAGGTAAAACTTAAGACTACATGATGATGTGGTTGAGAAGGGAGTTTCAGAAACACAGTTTCTGGCAGCGCCATTCAGTTAACGATTAATTCATGACACCTGATCCATACATTGGACCATCTTCTATTTAAATATTATTATTTTCCGAAGTTTTTTAAGTGTGTTGTTCTAGCTGTCTTAGAAGAGGCAGAATCTCGCATTTCAGAGGCAGGCAATGGCAATTGGAAAAAAAGTGTTGATTAAAAATGTAATTGCTAAGTAATTAACACTTGTTTGATTTAGTCTGGCCATTTGGTCTAGTTCAAAGCATCACAAAAGCAGTGTAGCTAATTATATCTGTTTTATTGTTTTTATTATCTTAAAAGCTGCAAAGGAAAAAATTGAATACATTGATAATTATTTTAAACTTGTTGTTTGTTTTACTTGCATCAATATACAAACAAGAAGGGCATGGGATAAATGCATCAATTTGTATTTTCCAAATTAAGATTAAATTGGGCTACTTAAGCTGATGTTAATATCAAACATTTATGCATTATACTATTCAGTGGTTTGGTACGCTTCAATCTTGTGTTATTCAGTAGTTGAATTGTTTCCACATTATGTGAAGTAATCTTATTTCCTGTTTTAGTGCTCTATAAATCTTAGATAACTGTGTAAATCCATTTGATTTCAATGACATTATCATGTTGTTCTTTGTTGATTTCATACCAATAAGCATTAGGAATTAATTGAAGAACTTCGTTTTTGTGTTTTGGATTCCTACTTGGTTTGATGTTTTAGGCCAACCCCGAAATCTCAATGTCCAAAGAAGCCTTATAATTAACTAATAAATCAATCTCCTTAAGTTAAGGTCAAGTAGGGAATTTCTTCCGGCTAACCAGTACAGTTCTTTGATTTTGAGTCTGGATCTGTTCTAATTTTTATCTAACGTGATGTTCTTTAAGGTGTACATAATAAGGAATCATTGAACTTTTTCTGATCGAAGTTTAGTATGTGCTTGAATAAGGCCCATATAACTTGTTTATGGACTTCAAAGATCCCTCAATATCAATAAAAAATCGAATTTAACCTACGAAGTCTGACTACCCAAAAAGGGATCGCGAAAGGTCGTAACCGCCAAATATTGAAAATCTGCCAATTCGAAAGGAAAACGACTTGGAATTACATGTCGAGACCACACACATACACAAACACCGATCCAATCTAGCAGCGCTCGATTGACCTACGGGGTCACCATCAAACTTCTTTCCCCACTTATCCTGATTTATTCCGACCCGAAGAAGTACCAAGTCGAATTTGTCTTCGACGGGAGAGTCGGCAACTTTAATTTTAAATCGTGGACACATAAAAAAGGTTATTCCACACACGGCAGGTATCGATTTCGGCCGGTTCCAGCCCCCGCCCCCGCGTTTCGGGGGGCGGTCTCCGTGAACGCGTCGCCGCCTCTAGTCGTCCGCCGCTTCGATCTGTCTGACTGAGAAAAAATTCATAAAGGTTAGCGTATTTTCACTCGATTTCTAGCCGACCGTTTATATAGGCTTAGGTCGTGTAGGCCGATGTTGATCGTATGGGCTAGAACTGCTATGTGGACACAAATTCGCATAATGGTTGTGTTAAAATTGTGCGTTGTAAATCTGGCTTAAATGGAGGTTAACCAAAATTACCATACTATACGGAGTTTTTTTGCACCAACAGTATTTTCTAGAACTATGGGTTAATTTTAAACTCACCGCGTAAAATAAAAATTATATTTGAGAAAACAATGTAAAACAGTGTAACTTAGGTCTTAAATAAATAAAAACGGAGATAAAAATAAATAATATAACAGCTGCTTACACAATAAATGACACAATAAATAAGTCGGGGGGCCAGGTGAAATGTACCGAAGCAACCAATTTTGAATGGAAAATATGAAATTAAAAATATACTACAGGGATTGATAATTATTACGATAGTTACTTCTAATGTCAGGTAATCTTGAAATATAACGGCTTTTATAACTGACAGTTAATATACTGGCAGCTAAATGTATGGATAATTAATTTTTGCTGGTGGATCATAGTACAGAAGAATAATAGCATCGATAAGTAAATATATCGACAAATACTGATAATGGATGGTATTTGTATTCTCAATAAAATACGGCGACAATGACAATCAACAGCAATGATGGAAAAAACAGAATAGTTAACGATATTCTCAGCCCATAGTAGTCAATAACATTGACGAACAATCACAACAGAACTCTCCTAGAATGAAGTACGAAGGAAAAGTAACGCACGACGTACCAGCTTATGTCTTAATACTAACAATAATGGACGTTCAATGAGATAAGCTAAAACTTAAATAAATAAATAATCTAAATAAACAATACTCTGTTGTTATTGTGCACTCACTAGTGTTTATCGTAACGAGTGTTAAAGATAACGCCAATACCAGAATGGTTTTGCTTGTTTTGTGATAACCTAAACCAAAAGAAGAAGAACTACAAAAATAATTGAACAGTTTCTAGGAAATACAGCTGTGTGCTTTGCTGTATTAATTAATTTGTACAGGTTTTTGTCAAAATATAATATAAAATAGAGTGACATATTCTTAAGCAACTATACCTGCTCTTAAAATATTCTAACATTAATCAATACTTCGGAAGGAACATATTCTGACCCCAAGCTAATAAGATCTGGGGTGCCTCAGGGAAGTGTGGCACCCCACAACATTACATAGCACAACTTCCACTTTTGCTTATCATATGGCATTATTAGCATTAGCAGAATCTGCAGAGTGCTCAACATGAAGAGTCCAATCTGATCTTGAAAAGTTGCAATTAAGACTAAAAAATGGAGAATAAAATTAAATGGATCAAACGAACTCAACATCAAGTCTAGAAAAATGTATTGGTTGCTTGGCCAAAGCTTCGAGTTATCAACTTACAACAATTTTATTTTATATAAGCAAATACCAAATATAATTTTTATAATATATATACAAAGGCCAGTGTGGAACTATGAAATTCAGCTATAGTGTTGCGCCAATGACTCCATATCATAGAATATTAGTTACATGAAGTTGTTTTTCCGCTTTTCATTGCTCCATCATTGCTTCCGATTCAATTTTTTGCATATTTTATACCTTTTATGTCTATTTCAACCATTTTAACTTAAATCTTATCATCATATATACCCAAGGCAGTCTTACAAGGAAATATTTTTAAGAATACAGCGATGCTTATGAACTAACTCAAAAGTTCTCTAAATCCTATTATAAAAGAACGAAACCACAAACTGTAATAATGAAATTAAGGCAACCCCAGGGTGACAGTTTTACCGAAAATATATGCAGAACGGCCTGAATCTCGCTCTGAACTTATAATTCCCCCTGAATCGCGCGCTTTTCTCATCGAATGAGTCGAGAGAATTAGGACCGATTCTGTCTTTAGATTTCACCATCTAACGATGTAGATTTAAACAAGCGACAGGAGCTACGGGATCCCTTCACCTTCTTTAACCTGTCGGTTTAGCTTGAGGTCGAATTTTGTAATGAGATGTTGTCACGATGTGGAAATGGAACACGTTGGTTTTATTCATTTAACAGACAGTTTCAGGTGTATTTTCGGATCGCTTGGGTACATAAAATAAATAACTGAGAAGGTAACGAGACCTTTGAAGACGTCCCTGGATCGCTTCATACCTTTTTACATTAGTATGAATTGAGACCTGAAAATCAATGAGCAGGAAAGAATTACTAAAAAACTGCTTTTTAATAACAGTATATGACAGAAAGATGTAAACATGTTTTTACTAAATTACAAGTATGGTTTTCTCTGTATTTGTGAAAACAAAAATAGAAAATATCAAAATCAATTGAAACCCTTGATGTCATGTTTTTCAGTAATTATTTATTGTTCAAACATATTAGCTTGCTCGGTGCGTTTTGATATTATTCGCATCATTTACCTGCTTCATGGTTATAAAATCTGTTTTGAGTTACTAGGAGTACTAAAGAGAATAATTAATTGTGAAACAAGGATAAAGTTAATAAATTAGATCTTAACGAAAGTCGACTTTTTGAGGTTCTTTTGCTTGCTGAACTTTTGCTGGTTTAAATTCTAAATTCGAAATTCATCGAAAGCTTGAAAACGTTGTTGTTACATATATTTAACAATTATTCTTTAAGTATTTTATCTTTATTAAAACATTATTTATAAAATTTTAAAGTATAATGAATGAAGTTATTACAATTATTATTTGCACACAATTATACTTGTTAAAAAAGATAAAATTTTCTGGCTCATACTGTTTAAAGAGTTATAGCCAGTCATAGCAGTATCATTAAGAGTAATACCTATATAAAATAATTAAGAGTATAATTAGTAAGACAGACAGTAATATGTAGGAATATCTTATTTAAATGGTTTTTGAATTTCGTGTCCGGTTTTGGAATTGATTTGTTAAGATGCTAGAATGTCGAGAGTTTTATATATAATTTTAAACCATAAAATATTGACTTTCATAGAGAAAGTCATTAAATGCTCTGGTGTCATTGATTTATCTATTTGATGATTCATTTGCAAGTAAAACATCAAGATATTTTTCTACCATGATTTCATCCAAGAGATAAAATGAAGAAATAAAGTAAGCCACTCACGATCTAGATCAGGCACGAATGTAGCACACGTATCTTCTGAAGTTCGCGTTTCATTTACGATAATTGACGAATTAGGAAATCCAATGATGTATTAGACGGTCTTTGGATTGCCATCGTTCATGTCTATACACCGCTCATTATTTTCATCATCGGCGATGTTCTTTTTTTCGTTTTTAATAGAGTCATGTTTAAGGCATTAGTAGAGCGATTTCACGAATAAACCGATAAGATACCAATTTTGAAGATTGATATTTTAATGATTAGTTTACGCAATTTTAAGCACTCTTTCTGTTCGCAAGATACAAGGTTGAAAATTTCGTTGTCAGTTCAAGGCACATTTATGATTGTCTGCAAGATTTGATAGATTTAACCTATTTCATTTCAGCTAACGATATGTTTGAAATAATATATACAGACTAATCAATTAATATTGAGGAATTCGTAATATCGATAGGCTATATATATATTTTGAACTTTTTCAAATTTTATATATTTTATTTCAACATATATTATTCTGGTCTTTAATGGTTTTATATGTCTAAATAAATTTCAAATAAAATAATATATTTTATGTTCACTTCAAAGTTCTAAAGTCGTAAAACATATAACCTTAAGCCAAACGAAACATATACTCAGTAACGAAGAGTTTTGCACATCAGATCGGTATCAGCATTTAAATTCAAGCAACCTAATCTTATATTAATTGCAATTAATTACATTGCAAAAATTATAATATATACTGTATACCTTTAGAATATTTTTTAATTTTCTTCATCACTAAATTAATCAGTTTTTAAATAACAAATGTGATTAATCCATTAGTGTTAATGTTCGTAAGAAAACCGTTGAGTTAACCCATTAATTTTAACAAAAAGGCACCGAAAATGTAGAAAAACTAAATGGATTTTAAATGTTTTCATCCAATAAATATATATATATATATATATATATATATATATATATATATATATATTGTAGAGGATAGGCTAGAACTAGAAGAATCTGGAAAATGTTAATAAACAATTTTATAACAGCAACATAGAATGTTTTAGTGGTTTTAAATGTTTTAGTTATTATTTTTTATTAATTTTTTATGGAAATAAAAGATATTTCACGTCCCTTCTGATCTTAATGTTTATGGTTATACTTTGTAAAGCCTAATGTTCAATTAAATAAATAAATATTGCGGCCTCCTTGGTACAATCATCGTTCCATTAGAACTAATTAGCAAATATATATAAATTGATTACAGTCTGACATTTACATTCTAGCGTATTTTAATGGTTTTATCATATTACAACTTTCAATTAGAAAGATATAACATTTCATTTACTTATTAAACTGTGATGAAGGTAATCATATGTAGTCTAAAATTGATTTATTTATTATAGTTCGAGAGGCAAAATCGTTTATAGCAACTACCATCTAACTATCATGCAATTACTAATACTTGAAGAAGTAAAGTTTATTTCACAGGCTGGAAACTTTGTTCCCACACCACAAGTATTAAAATGTACTTTAAACATAGGCTTTTTCAATATGGGTGGATCGATGTTGAAATAGAATGAAACAAGCTATATTATGTGTGATCTATGCATTAGGTTGAAGATTTCTTGTTCAAATATTATTAACTTCTATTTTAGTAAACATATATTAATCAAAAGCTAAACGAGAAAATCCATTTAGAACGGGACTTGACAACGATCAGACAGAAGGTATAAGATAAATATTCAATTTAAGCTACTGATATTTTAAACAGAGCACATAAAGCACATTGATGCGAAAATATAAATATATAATGTGAAATTTGTTGAGAAATAAAAATTGGGATGAAATGTATATTATGTAGAGTCAATGGGACTGAATTAGTGATATATAATTCATTTAATTTTCATTATCTTATTAGTTTTGCAGCATGAAATTGTTAGTTTAAACCAGAAATAATCTGCCGGTATTGTTTAATTGAAAAGATCATTATATCTCTGATTTTTTATTTTTTGTAGAAGTTCAATAATGAACCAAATGTATCAACTCTTTTGTTCATATTTGAGAACAAATAATGATGCCGTTCCTAAATTTCAAATCACTAAATGCAGGATATTTCAAAAGTGTTTAAAAACCTGGCCTTTTTGGAATCTGGTTTTGAAAAGTCTTCATTAAGCCCAGATTGATTTATAAGACGGCAAGAATATCATTTGCCTTCATAACCGACTTGGCCATAATATGTTTTTCATTAGAGTTAATTTTTTTTTGTAGGCCCATCCTCTTGAATCTCCCAATCTCCCTCTTTCAACTGGCTTGCTTATATAAATCTAGTAGAATGGTTTAAAAACTCTAAATAATATTTAAGTCGTTATGAAATACTATTGAACCTTCAGTAAATAATAAATAAATCTGTAAGCTGTTTGGAAAATCAGAAGGAAGATCGATATATGTTTTCTTATAGTAAAATACGGTAAAATACTGATATTTATTGTCGTGAATGTTTTTATAACTATTTGTCTAACCACAGATGCGTGTTTTCCAAGTAACTATTGATTTTTAATATGATACTTCTAAAAATATCTCTTTTAATAATAGTCCTGCCTTTGGATATAATTTACAGAAAAACAATTAGTTGTAATTGTTGTGTAGTTTAATACATGCTATAACCTATATTTAGTTGCATTTATTTTAGGGGCTTACACGGTTTATCTAAGTTACAAAAGTTATATTATCATATAAAAAGTATTATCATATAAATCAATAACCATAAAATATAATTTCAATAAAGACGTTATTGTTTTCCACTAAAAAAATATGGTTTGTTTTATAGTTAAATGTCCGCAAAATAAATAAGATGGATATAGAAAATCATATTTTAATATTAAGCTAATATCTGAAAATGCTGAAAGGTGATTATAGGAAAATCGGAATCAAAATATAAAATCTCATGTATATCTGGATTTACCTGATATTTTCGAGAGTGCAGTTTTTAAAACCATAAAGATTTATTTAATTTTAAGGACAACTAGATTGTTGAATAAGTTCGTAGAGTACAAGCTACTAGCTTACAGTAAGCTTGAAAAGTAAAGACACAGTCAGGTTTGTTGCAACTATGAAACAAAAAATATGTTTAAGTGCAAATCGAAAAGTTATCAAAACAATTTTATGCAGTATTTCATTGGTTCAGATGGTGGTTAGATCTATTGCTATGATTCTGTATCTAAACAAGAGTTTAAAAAGCAAAATTAACCCACTTGCCTCGGCCTGAATTAAATTCGTATTCAAAAATCTGCCAAGCATCAATTTTTCCATATAAAAAGTGTTCGTGACGATGTTAAGTTGGGTGAAACTTAAAAAGTCACCTTTTTATAATCTTTTACTCTTTATATACATATATTTTATATTATACTTTATATTATACTTTATATTATACTTTATATTATACTTTATATTATACTTTATATACAAACGTTACTGTTAGTTATCTTACGGATGTTTATGCACGATGCACATCATGTAAAACATTTGCTATATTGAAATTAAAATAAAACAGTATATTTTAAATATTACAGGATGTATTTGTTTTCATAACATAACCGCCAATAAAGAAATGATTCTTGAACTAACATCAAAATCATCATAACAATATCATAAACGATATTATGTCCTAACTTACCCTTTTATATAACTGATGATAATATGGTGAATGTAACAATTATTCGAAAATAAGGTCAAATTACACACGAAAACTCTACTACCCTAGATACATCGAAACCTAGAATGGTAGGTACCTTGCTATTTCTCATTTAATTAATGTTATATACAGTAAAGCGATTCGTGTTTTGTTCGTGAGTTACCAGCAAATTGGTAAAACATTAAACACATTGTCAGGGTATTTTCTTTGATCTACATGTAAAAATTATGTAAAAGAACTATTTTCCATCAATGTAACGCTTCTGCTCAAACCACCAAAAAATCATCGTTAAAATTCAAGCACAAATTGTCTCAACATCAAGGTTATTCGCAAAACTTAGTGACCTGTGAGTTTTAGCTTTTGTCACTCCCTAAAAAAATTAAATACTCAATTTTACAACCATACATCTCGAACCTACAGGGCTTTAGTGTTCGTTAAATTTCAGAACCTAGAATCTTTGAGTGACATTAATAATTTCTTTGACTTTAGTAAATAGTTATTGTAAAGCAATGATATAATGTTACAGTTGTTAGTTCTCTCAAGTAATGGACTATTAAGAGATTTTATTTAAAAAGAAAACTTGAATGCTGTATCATGACAGTATTCATTTTCATTTCAATTTCTACTTTAGCTGTAGATTTATTGAATACTTTCATTTGATTTAACTCGGTCTGGTTTGGATTTACAGCAACAGACAATTCGTCAGTTGCTATGACTTTGGTCTTTTCTTCATTAATTCTTAAGTCGTATCGTTATCAAATCGGTGGAGGAATTTGAATGCCATGCCTATTTTTAAAAACTTTTCTTGTATTTGTATCCACGAATCTGTTGAAGAGCAGTGGTGGGACGACATTTTCTTGGCGAGCACCAACTTAAATCTCTCATTGAATTCAAAATTCAAATTACTGCTTTGAGAAAATATTTCTCATGGAACGATAGACCATCATATGAAAATTAGCTATCCATGTTGTGTCCCTATTAGAATTATAAAACCGATAATAAAATTAGAGAAATTGCCAAATATTTTGTGTTATATTGATCGAATCCACATACTTTATTGATCGAATGTATATAAAAAAAAGGTATGCTATAGTTAATACAGATAAATATCATTGAGAAAAAAGGTTGAAAATTGTTTGGTCGTTTCACTAATGTTCGAATTTATTGCTGTTTTCGGGAGACATATAACGAAAACGTGCACAGAGAACTTCTTACACGGCCCCATTGTCGTACGCCGATTATTAAAACGATATTACGCGTCAGTCCCCCCCTTAACCCCACCTTCCACCCATCGTCGAGAGGGAAGAAGGGGGGTCTGTGTTTCACCCTTTGACCAGAATCGACCGTTCCAAATTTAGATCTGGTACGCACGCCGAAATCCATTCTGGAAAAGCGAGCTCCCCCGGGACAGTTACCGCCCCCCGACCAATCCGGAGGCGGTCTGTCGGCGGCGCCGTCGCCGCCCCAAAAATCGACGCCGGTCCGGGTCGGACGCTCATTCCGACGTCTCACCTGAACGCGTCGCGACACCTTCGCCGACCGACTGACGCCAGTGTACCTGGGGGTCGTAATCGTGGCTTTGAACGGGAACAGACCCGCTGGAGGCCCTGCGCAGGGGTCCTTCCACTTCTTTGGCGGGCAAAAGGTCAGTGTTAACAATATTCGGGGATTCTTCAGCAGTCGCATTGGATCTGCCCTTCCTGATACAGGTAAGTGATTAGTTATTACGAAAATACGTGAGATAAATTATGTAGAAAATATAACTTATATAGAAAATATATGCAAAATTTGCGAATATAAATATTAAGTATTTCCAACAAAACCAAACACTATTATATAAACAAAATTTTTATGTTTACGTATCTTGACCATAATAAGTATGAAGCACTAAATACAAAACGTGTATGGATCTAATTATAATATATAATGGATCAATACCCGTTATTGCGCGAATAAAAAAACTGAACTATATATTTTATGGGTCCCATGGGTCTCGACAAAATGGCGCATGTGTTTACTGAAATGGCGTCAATCGATATTGGCGCTGAACCGCAATTTAGATTTTGCGCTATGGACACGATCGAATTCACTATTATTTATTAATTACCGTTACCATGCATTTAACCAACATTTTTCTATTGATTTGACGATTCTTGATGAGGTTATTGTCATTTTATGCTTTACCAAAAGCTTCATTGATCAGCTGATAATTTAAAAATATTTTTACTAAAAAAAAATTAGCATTATTACTGTTTATATTAAAACACATAACTATTTTATCAATATTGCTATGCGTTTACCATCAAATTACCGGCATATCCAACATTTTGAATAGTTCTATCGATATTGATTTTTGTATTGATTTTCGATCCAATATATTGATTTAATAGTCATGATTGTTATACGTTGAAATACATTATTATATTGTATAAAACGACCATATATTACATAAATAGAGAAATAAAATAAATTTGGAATATACTAACCGAATAACAATTTGATGATATAATTAATTAACAGTTTAATATATTATTAACAGATCTAACAGCTTGAATAATTTATATCAATATTTGACTCATAGATCAAATAAATAAATAGACCCATATAAAAACTAAATTTAATACAAAATGCAAATTAAATTTGTGAGATTTTTTGTCTTATCTTTAATAAAGCACATGAAATTCTGTAACTATTTTATGCATGTTTGTTAGGTACCTAACAATACTGTTAAGATACCCCGGGCAAAGCTGAATAACTTATTTAATCCAATAATCGTTTAGTTTCGTTTGGGTTTTAAATATGCTTCAACTTTTTGGTTAGCTAGAACTACTTTGTTAACTGTGTTGAAATTGCAATTTCAGCTTAAAAACCTATTAATTTCTATAAATATCAATATATCATATATAATATTATCAGAAAGTAACATATTGACAATAATTTATTTAACATTTTATATCATATTCTAGTCTTTATTTGAATCATCTATGCATACTATTTTTCATATTGCAATGATTAACAAAATAGTACAATTAATAAATAAAATTATATTAATACTCTATTCAAAAATATAGAAAATTCCAGGACTGATTTATATGGAAAGAAAATGAAAGTAGCTGTATATGAGACTTTAACGAGAAATCTTTCTTAATTTAAAAGATCCATTTATGTCATCCCATAGATAGAATACAGCATCGTTCAAATATCCGTTGGGGTTTCGCTCATCCACATTTAAGTTACTAGACTTTCAGTGAATTAGTTGACTGCTGCTTATTGGTATAAATCTGTTCAGAAGATCAGAGAGTTCAGAAATCCTCTCGAAAAAAAGTCTCGCAAGGTTAAATCGAACAATCTTGCTGGTCAATTCACATCCGCTCTATGGTTCATGTATAATATCCAACGTGGTATATGCTGTGTGGTGGAATCTCATGGTGGAATGTAATTCACTGCCATATCGTTCAATAATTCTTAGCCTTTTCCGTGGACAGGATTGTATAGTATGGATCCGGCCCTAAATCTACATAATCTATGGTATTTATAAATCTTAATATAGAAATACATCTAAGATGGACCTCGTCGCTATGGATGATTCTTCTGCCAAAACTGATACCTCATTTTATTTTATCCTTCTTTATTCAAAAACCCTATACTATGAGAAAATCATTCATACTAATATACTTTTCAACATAGCTATAAACTGTGTTTTCTTTATTATTATCATTTTGTAATTTAAATAGTAATTTTTAAAGTCTCTATAAAATATTAATGAACGATTTTGTAAGTTGAAGTACAGTTATTTTTAACAGCGATAAGCCCACTTCACTGACTTCTAACCTAATGTTCTTGAGGAGAACTTGATTTTGAATAACCCGATATACATATCGTTGCTATATCATCAATAATTTAATATTAATACAAATAATATCTATGCGTTAGTAGTAATTCAAAATAAATAAGCGCTCCAACCTCCATGTCCAGTAAAGGGGGGCTGGGGGATGACAGCGCGGTGCCTCCCCAACCCCCCTAGTGTATGCCAGTCTTTACCAAAAGTATTTTCTGTTCAGGTTAAGAAGAAGAGGCACTGCGTTGAACACTCCCCCGGATCCCCAATCGCAGAGGAGATTGGTCAGTGGCGAATATTAAACTAGTGTCAGTGATATCAGTGTTCAGTGTCATGGCTTGAGTCGGATATCGAAGGATCGTGAAAATGAAATGAAACATGGATCAGACTATGGGGCTGGTGACTTAAACCAATCGAAGTGATTTCTAGAAGTATTTAGGAGAATTAGAATTAGCGGATACGACGTGAAAGATGGCTCCCATACCAATCATTAACATGGAGTTCGCCGAACTCAAGGAGATCGTATGGGCAAAGCTCCAAGAGCCCCATTACCAGAGAAAGCTGGTTTTAGTTATAGTATCCATAGCTTTGTTATTGGACAATATGCTTTATATGGTCATAGTACCAATTATACCGGACTATTTAAGGTAAGTTTATTATTATCTTTTAAATGACGATCATTAAATGATGATCTCATTTATTTTCAGGTATATAGGAGCTTATACTGATGATCCCGTTACGGGAAACGTAACCCTGCCCCCCGGGACGCCTTTCAAGCACGACCATCACGGCCAGGATTCGGCCACCGGCATCCTCTTCGCTTCCAAAGTAAGTATTCTGCCTTAAACGTTAATATAAATTATTATCTTAATCATGAAATCTTCAGGTTCATTAAACTGTTTCAAAAATATTGATTATTTTTGACTAGCATTCCTTACTGGGAAATAATTATAATGGTATCAGCTTAACTTCTAAAATTACAAGCACAAATCGATTATTCTACAGTTCCAGAATGCAACGGCTTCATTATTGACTATCATTTTCTGTTTACCCATCCCACTGAATCAGGGCTCACTTCTATGTTAACTATATTTTAAATGGGCATAAAGTTAAGATTTTACGCAAGAATTATCAAGCTGAGGGTTGCTAGAGGACTAGTTTACTATATAATTTCTTTGGAATAATACCTTAATGAGCGAGTATGTAAACTAACCAGAGACGGTCAGTTCCTTTTTATCAAAGAAACTTGGCAAAAAAATTCTCAGCTTCGAATAACTTTTCTGGAGCTGCTTGTTTCGTCTTCTATCCAAAAAAGCAGATTTCATTCACTTTTAGTTCGACAAACATGTTCAAACCATTGTAATCCTTGTCTCTGGATTTTGTTCTTTAAGCGTATTGATTGTCGCGTCTTAAATGAATAATTTAATTTATAATACTATCTCGAAGAAGTAGAATTTGCCTTAGATTTCTTAAATTTTTTGAAATATTTCGACCTTACAAATGTGTTACAGAAAAAATTGGCAAACTACGCGTTCAGATGAGTTGGATTTTTTCTTAAATATAATTTTTCCTTCCTCTTCCTTCTTTTCTTTTTCCACGGCTACCATGTTAGAGCACCAAAAGCTTCCTCGGTTATTACTACTACCGTATCTTATTACTTCAGTCGTAGATGCCATGCGTTTTTCCTATATAATAATACCATCTACTTGAAATCCTGCACTTGATCTAACTAGTAACTAATCCGTCATTTGTCAATACTTTAGTCTTTTCTTTGTTAACTATCTAGTATTACACCTCTTTAATGCTTCAACTAATGCTTTTTTTCTTCAACTTCTGTATTAGCGAGTGTAGCGGTATCATCAGAGAATATCAAACAGATCAAGGAGTTTGAAGCATCATACTAAAACGCCATGTATATTTTTCAACATTTTTCGAGTAGTTTCATCCAAAACAATGTTAACAGCATTGGCAAACAAGCTTGGATCTGAATTAATTTGCATACAGTCGATAATTTGCCAAAAATCAATAATCAATAAAAACGACAATCGCAAGATTATTTCAGTTATCAGTTAGTCCACTCCGTCGAGCATGTCATATTTTAATTATTTCACTATTCGTAATTTATACATTTTTGGATCGTCATCAAACAATGAAGTTTCTGTAATATCAGTTATGATTGTATATCTACATAAATCTATCCTACATTCCATCGCTCCATACGCCAATCTTCAACATCAAAACAAACATCTTCCCTGGTCAGCACAATTGCCAAACTTCAACATAATTGAATTGTTATGGGAGGTTTAGAGCAGAGAGTAAGAAGTAGATTTTGATCTCCAACATTATTTAAGTAGTCAATGGATGTACTGATGCAAGAATAGGAAAACATACTATTGAAAACTATTCAGACATTATTCTGTATATGTCAGGTGTTCATAGTACTTTGTCTATCCCCTGTTGTCAATGATATATGGGCACTTATGTATCAACTCAATATAAGAGACTCCAATAAAAAGAGTCACAGTTTCATTACTAAATAGATGTGTATCACATAAATGTGATAAAAAGGATATGACAATTTGTCTCAGCGACAAGCTCATAAATAAGAAACAGTGTTGTCATTCTTCTAAACTATTTATATATTGCCTATTTTAATTATTATGGGAGAGCCTCAATCTGTGGGCGCCGATCCCATCCCTCTACGTGAATCTATTGATAAAACAGGGGATGTTGTATCTTTTGAGCCTCAGATGCTGTTGGCTTCCTATTCCACCCAACGTTCCTTCTAGCTCGTTTGTGTATTGCGCAAGTCTTCTCTGATTACTTTATGATATACTGACTTATTTAATGCTTTACTGTTCGCAATATTTCAGTATTGCTGTTTCTTGCTGTATCCCATAGTCGAATGCCGTATGTTCAGATTCGATAGAGCAGTACTTGTAAATGTTTTCTATTGTTACTGTTGGCATTAATATAAACAATATTCTTGAATTTATTTTTGATTCAAATCTGAAAGAATTCTTATGTATTTATAAGAGGGTATAGAGTACTCAGGTTTGTTTTTTTATTTACAGGCCATCGTGCAGCTTATGGTGAACCCATTCTCAGGAGCACTGATCGACCGCATCGGTTACGACATTCCCATGATGATCGGTTTGTGCATCATGTTTCTGTCGACGGCGGTGTTCGCGTGCGGTCGCAGCTACGGCCTGCTGTTCTTCGCTCGCAGTCTGCAGGGCGTCGGCTCGGCGTTCGCCGACACCTCGGGCCTGGCAATGATCGCAGACCGCTTCACCGAGGAAACCGAGCGGTCCAAAGCTTTGGGCATAGCCCTGGCCTTCATCAGCTTCGGTTGTCTAGTGGCGCCGCCGTTCGGCGGTGCGCTTTACCAATTCGCAGGCAAAGAAGTGCCCTTTCTTATTCTGGCGTTCGTCTCGCTGCTGGATGGGTTCATGTTGCTGATCGTTATGAAGCCGATAAAGGACCAATTGAAAGACGCGAGCGTAAAAAAGGCCCCGTCAGTTCCCATTTGGCGTCTGTTTATGGACCCTTATATAGCGGTGTGTTCGGGCGCTTTGATGATGGCGAACGTAGCCTTGGCCTTTTTGGAACCGACTATATCGCTGTGGATGGAAGACAATTTAACAACAGACAATTGGAAGATAGGAATGGTGTGGCTGCCGGCGTTTTTCCCTCACGTTTTGGGGGTGGTAATCACCGTAAAAATCGCCAAGAAATATCCTCACCATCAATGGTTGATGGCGGCCGTTGGTTTGGCGTTGGAGGGTCTGTGTTGCTTCATCATCCCATTCTCAAGCAGTTACGTAGTATTGATGATACCACTATGCGGTATTTGCTTTGGAATTGCCCTTATAGACACGGCTCTTCTTCCAACTCTTGGATACCTAGTAGACGTCCGGTATGTATCCGTCTATGGAAGCATTTACGCTATTGCCGACATCTCCTACTCGGTCGCTTATGCAATAGGACCCATCATCGCTGGCGAAGTGGTGGAAGCCATAGGATTCACCGCTCTAAATATCGGCATCGCTTTCTTCAACTTGGCTTACGTTCCACTACTGTCCTACCTCAAACATATTTACGATTTCAAGCCATTCGAAAACGAAGCCAATATACTGATGTCCGACCCGCCAAACAAAGAATATCAAACATACTCGATGCAAGAACAAAAAGCCGTCGACGAAAATATCCAAAACCATCTGGAGTATCGTCAGCAAGAAACAAAGTTCGACGGTTACGAACCAGATCAAACATATCAAACGTATCCACCCAATGACCAATATCAAAACCAAAACCAGTCCTACCAGAACCAAACCTATCAAGGACCGCAGGTTCCTCATAGGCCCCAGGGCCAAGGCAGAGTGTTACCTCAGCAACCAGCATCTAACCCTTTCCGACCACCAGCGCCCATGTCCACGGGGGGCAACCCATTCAGACAAGGTTTTTAAACTCTAAAGTATACGGAATGTGGTTTATGATAAATAGACCGGTATTTAGTGTATATATTTAATTGATATACATATTTATGGAGCTTCGAATTTTGCCATTTCTTAGTTATTTTATAACCAAGATTGAATTAGTTAATAGATTGGAGAGAAATTATACAACAAATTATTTTTGACTTAATGAATGATGAAAAAAAACGACAACAAAAGTCAATTGTATAATTCAAAATATGTAGATACATAAAAAATTGTTGTATATTTTCAATGCTCAAGTACAAGAGCGTTTAGACATGTTTTCACAAGAATATAAATTATTAAATTCAAGTTATATCATTTTTGTAACAACCAATATCAAAAAGGAGTTACAAAGTTTAGCCTATTCCTCACTACTCAAATATTTTGAAATGAAAAAAATTTAAGTAAAAACAAGTTTTTTAATAAATAACTTACATTATGATTTCTAAATAATATGAGTACACTCATAATAAAAGAGAAAAGGAAATAATTTATCAGTAATTAATTTATTAATATAATGTTGTTACCATTGTTACCAATATGTTTAGTAACAAATAAATTATTTGTTTAAATGCTCTTGCTTTCTGTTTTAAAATGTTTTGCTAATTATTTGTACAAATTGTATAGGTTTTATTTGAATATCTTGTAAGTAATTTACATATTTTCTTTATCTAGATAAATGGATTTTGTGTCGTATAGATATTAATTTTAAAATATTTTTTTCTATATATATATAAGAAAAATATATCAACTGAGATCACATACATATCAGAGCCATGAGGCTCACATTCTATACATATCGTGATAATAGACTAAGATATTCAGTAAGGTAGTATATAATGTGTCCACTCATTAGGTTTAGTTCGGATTAGAGAATTAAGAATTCCAAATGATCTGCTTTACGATAGAGAACATCTTAATTATAAAGAACATCTTTATCTTAAAGAACAACGCTGATACATTCGCAGAATTCAATTTATAATTAAGCTCATAGACATGTTCTAGTCTATATAGTCTTTACACTTAACGCATATCATAAAAGTGTACCTTATATCTTATTTGGGACAACAATGTGCAATTACTAAATTACAAAATATGCCTGTTTTTTGCCAGTAATGACTAGAAACTAGTTCTTACCGCTAATTTGTATGCATTTAAATTTTTGGTAAGAAAATGGATAACTATGTACATCTAAACTTTTTACAAAGCTATATTTTATCAGTTTAAGATTAACGAATACGTAGTTTTTAAGATTTTAGATAATAAGTAAAATGCAGTGGACACCTGAAAAGACTTAGCATTATTGTTCTGAGCTTGCCTCATTTTTATCCATAGTAGTGTTTTGCCCCAGTATCATAGCAACGATCACTATATATCATATCGAGCGTTCATTTCGTCTATGTCCATGTCCATAGTTTTGCATATATGTTATAGGAACTATAGCGAAAAGACTCTTAGTGTCAATTTTATGAGTATATGTCACTGAACAAAAGAAAATGTAATGAATACATATCTAATTTTGCCTCTATCATAGACACTTTCATAGATGTTATCTATTTAAGTCTATATATATACATACTACATATAAAATACATGCATATATTTTAGATGGTGGTATTGCTCACGGAATAGTGTAAAAATACTGATCTAGAATTTTAAAATGGGCTTTTCATTATTTTATTTAAAAACAGAGTATAAATATAGCTTTCAGATAGGCACAAAAAATATTGTACAAAGTATATCATGTATCTAAAAAGAAAATATCCTAGCAATAAGTCTATAATGACATATTATTACATTATTATCGTACATTTACCATAATCCATAATGATTCACTTCATCTAAAAAGTTAATTAATCCCAAACAGTAAGTAATGTGATTAGTTCTGTGTATAAACAAAGAAGATTTTAAGCACAAACGGCTGTTATAAAGGTGTATATAGATTTTCCGTGTTTTTCCTTTTCATAATCAGCAGCTTAATTGTGTCCTATAGATCTTTAACTTATATAGGCGTTATGAGTGTGCAAGACTTGTACCGTCTTGGCACCGTCTTTAAATGGCATCAAATTGCTTCCCGAAGACGATGCGGCGGTTTCCGAGTTTTGTTCAATCAAAAAGGTAGCTAAATATGGTGCCTACATAGTTTCATTCAAAAAGAAGACTGCATTCTTCTTTAAGAGGCGATATTATCTGGATTTATTCCAGAACGGTATCTGATGTAGATAAAATTAAATATCTAGTCACTAACTGAAACCGTTTCTTCTTCCATGTTCGATTCTTTTTTCGTTTTCATATTCGACGGGAATTGGCGACATTTCAATTTCACTCGTGATTTCAAGATCTTTTTTTATCTCTAGCTTTTTAATTTTAATGATAATTACCAATAAAATGTACTGTAGTCTTATTTCGGATTTGGTATTTTTACACGCTTGGTATTTTTAGTCATTTATTCAATCGTTAATAAAGTAATTAAAAAACGTACTCCGCTTTATTATCGTGTTTGACGTATTTTTCTTCTTTTTTTTATACATTGTAATTACATATTCATAACATTTTTTCTTTAAATTGCGAGAAATACAATATGACTTGAATGTAGCAATCTTAGAATAGAATACGTATTTTAAAGTTTGCATCTTCTGGATATCATAACACTGGGCAAACTAAACGACCTTTCATACCATTTGTGAGTAAAAAATATTACATTGGATTTTCTTAATATACCTAAACTTGTTTACATGATGCATTGAGAAACTTTGACAATTTGAACTATTGTATACATTAGATGTCAGTGAACAACAAAATTGCTCCTACCAAAGATAGGTCTCATTAAAGGCAATGGATACGTTTTAAATTGTCTTAATTATCGATGGAATAATCTTATTTATTGTATGTTAAAAATGTGTTTTCACATAAATATGACTCAGTATAGCTACATTTTTGTCATAGTCCATTTTAAGTTTTTATAGATTCAATAGAATCCAACTATTACAATATTGCAAAATTTTTGTCGCCAGCTCTCGTATTAGTAAAAAATCTAATATGTAAATGTATTTAAAAAAATCTTTCTTTTAGCTTATATCTCACATATAATTGTTGATAAGTTTTGTAAATAATTATGTTTAAAACAAATTTTAATGATTGTTTCGTGATTGAAAACATATCTAGAGTTTAATATGTAACGCTAAACTAGTACCAATTAAATGAACTTGAGTGTATAACGAGATGTGTACGATAAAGAGGTGACATTCTTCCCTTCATCATAAAATTGTTCACGGCGTTTGGATTCCATCGAAACGTCGACGGACGACAACGCGAACCCACATGTAAACGACAAATGTTGATATTGTTATTGCTAGATGTTAGAATAGTTTAGTTTTAAGCTAGGATTCACTTCAGATACAGAATGAAAACAATATCTACTCAAGACATAACATACTTGCAGTTGTACTGTATTCCCAACCTTTATCAGTAAAAACTCTATTAAACATTATTGTTATTCAAAATCGTATTTTTTTTATTAAACCCATCATAGTAATGAAAATTTCCTACATATGCAGACATGGTAACGTTTGTTGAATGTGTCACTGTTAATTCATGTGAACTTTAACATTTCCGAATTTTATTACCTTTAACTCAACCAATTTTAAATGAACCTGCGCAAAAAATAAAATATTACGATTATGATCTTATATAATATCTAATTCTATTCCATTTTTTTATACAACATATTTTTCGATTTATTAATAAGAACTGTTTTTGTACATTTTGAAACCAGTTATTTAACTATTAATTAAATTAAGTCAAATAAAGAAAAAATCTTCTTTTTTATCCCTTTTCTTATGATATAATAATATTGATATTTATAGAAAAGTATTATGCAAATTAAAAAGTATTTTAATGTAAGTATGCAAGAATGAAAGGCTACTTTTACTTGAAACGCAATGTAGAAGTGACTTATAGCGATTTGGATCTAAACTGCCGCATTAAATTACCATATTGTATAAAATAGGGTAGGCTTAGACCTTCTAGAAAGTAACAAAGCGATAATATAAAATATATTCGAAAGAGGTTAACTTAACTCACATATTTTTACTCTATACTCTTAGTATATAGTATTATTACATGTTCTGTAAATACCATACATATGGAGAAGCCGTGCATGTACGATGGGGATCCTTACAAATATAAGAAACATTTTTTCATTTTTTTAGTGATGATAGTAATATCTTTAATATGTTCTAACACTATGTTCTAAATTTGCCCATATAAAAGTTCGGTTAAACGTCATCGGTTGACGCATTGAACCTTGACTGAATGCTCTTTACGATTTTTTTCAACATAATTAAATTTCATGCTCTCCGATACAGAGGGATGTACAATTAATGATTTCCATCAAATTTCTGATGCGTAGTTGAAGTAGAGCTTGAAGTATCGTGATGATTAGGTCAAAAAAAGTAGCTTCGAGGAAACGTATTTTGAGACAATGTTTTTGACAACGTAACATTTGGCCAATCAGCGTTTTTCAAATTCTTTTAGCTATATAACCTATTACAGTTTCTTTAGAAGCAGGGAAAGGTCGAAATTTAAAGCTCTCAAGCTTCGAAGTCCATTATCTGTATTCTGAATATGTATATGCTCTGAAGCAAAAGTCCAAATTAATGAATTTAATAAACTATTATTATATTTCATTTTTGAGTCAATATATTGGTATAGGTTTTCAAGACTTGCAACATCACACATTCTCTTGAAAATATATTCTTAAACGTCATAACTTTGAAAATATATTATCAAAATAGATTTTTCTGTTTTTCAACCTGTCCTCACAAAGTTCAGTAATGTATACAAATTACTTCCGAATGTCATCCAGGTCCAGTTGCAAACCTATTTGTCATTTTGCCCACGCACTACACTTCTTCCGCTACGAGGGACATAAACCAACGCTGAGGGGAAGATAACGAATCGCCCTCGCGGTTATCCCAGTGTTGTGCCTTCGGAATTAGCCAATTATTCAGCCCCATTTTAATTACTAACGGATAATTAAATTGGACATCTTTTTATATAACAAGATAAAATTGAAGATATAACAGGTTCTGAATTGTATTTGTGAAAATTCAGTAAATTGTATTATACACTTTTTTAGCTTCTATTGCTTGTTTCTGCAAGAACGGTCGATAATCGGATTATTACAGATTGAATTATATTTCTAAAATTATGATTAAATATAATATGTATCAAAAATATTAAATAAGTTTGCTGGCCAACATCCAGCTTATTTTTTAGATTTAGCTTTTTCTTCTTAACTTCCACGGTTTAAATATACTTCTTATCGTCATATTCCTCTTTGGTTTATAATCTAGTAATATTAACTTTCAGTTTATGCCTATATTATCGGCATAAGTTTGGTATGAAGAAGCTATACAAAACTAAATTTCTATTTCAGCATTTTCTCCTATTTTTAATATTTACTGGGTGATCTACATTTTGTTTCTATACAGAGCTATGATGACAACATAGTAGATCCTCTGAATATTTCAGAAGAATTTAGCAACAAACTAGAGATCCTACACAAAACGATATTTGTACAATATAAATATTTTAAGCAATTTAAAGGCACAAGTTTACATAAGATATTAAAAAATATTAAGAAAAATAATAGTCAGGACGGACATCCTCTTATTCTTACTTATTGGAGGTTCGAATCTTACTAGAACATGGTTAAACATTTTTATGTTTGTGACTCTTTATAATTACGATTATTTATAAGAAGAGAGTACAAAATCCGACAAGAATAATCATCTCAATCATGCCAATAACCAATATGGGAAACACCGGATGACTATTGGGATGATCTCTGAGTTGGTCACTCGTCACTCGATAATAGTAGATCTAGTCCAGATAAATCCCAGTTGTTATAAGGTAGACTAAAAAAATATCATAAAAATGTGTACAAAATTTAGAATTAAAGTTGCACAATCACGTAAGAATATTAAACCTACGTATCCCCCCTTATCAAATGCAAGCTAATTCAATTTGGACGAAAGCTATCAGGACGACCAAAGGGACTATCCCAAAAGTCGGACAAAAATAAAACGATAACCGAGACATCAAAAAGGTTTTTAAAACATTTTCCCGCTTATTAATGGTACTCTCGTCGTTCCGCAGTTGGATATATATATCGAATGAAACGTCAGTGCCGTTGTCGATTAATGTAATCCAATTTTCCGATTCTGACAAGGCCCTAGGTCTCGGGGGAACTTCCAGCCGTAGCTCAGGTGACGTGAGCGCCCCTCTACATCAAACACCAGTACGGACCCGCGGGGTGTACAGTCTTGTTCCGTCGATATTTGGTGGAAATTCGTTTTCGCAGTGGCGTAGGTTAGATTATTTTATCACAATTTGACTTGATTTTTAACATTACACATAATTAAATTGGTCAATCTATTTTATATAGAATTATTGTCTATTGTTACTTGTGACTCTTTCCTATCTTTCAGACAGTAGCATTTTCTGGTATGGTGTTTATACAGACAGTGGTGTGGTACATCCCGTTGAAGTTCGTTCACATTTCCCATATGTCCATCGGGTATGCTTTTTTTTAAATTAACACAAAGAAGCAGCGTTTCTCGCAGGTTATATAATTCAATTTTATATTATTTAGACTTTGAAAAATGTTTGCTTATATTTTAGGATATACACGTACTGATTTTTAAAAGAAATGATGATGTGACGTAAATTCGGTCTCATATCATATGATATACATGATCTCAATACATGGTTTTTTATGGAAATTTAAAATTGAATATAAATAAAATTGAGTTAAATTTTGATAAAAGAACATTATACAGTGTATAGTGTGAAGTAGAACATACTTCGTAGTCATAGTCATATATATATATATATATATATATATATATATATATATATATATATATATATATTCAACACATTAACAATTAATTAAGCAAATTGCTCAAGTTTTATTTCATCAATCCTTTAAACCCCTTTCTCATTTCCCCTATATCCTTACCTATTCTCTATAGACTCCGTTACTGTCAAGTAAAACATCAAAGAGTAAAACGCCAATTCAGATAACACAAATAAATTGCATTAATTTAAGTACCCTTACTGTTAACTGATTAAAAATTATATATATTTTAGAGTATAGTTGAAACTATTTTTTTATAATTTATTTTAACTGTACAATAATTTGAAAATTGTGTGTAAAGTTACGTAGTTTCCTTAAACTAGCAAAGTAATTTCAATACATTTTGTATTTCTAAATCGAATTTATTCATACAATATTTCAAATAACAATCAATGATGTTTTGATCGATGATCTGTTCTCATTGTTCCGGTAAAGCCATATATCCGTCATTGTAAAACTTCTGACATTACAGGACAAAAAACTGAAATATAAAAAACCTGTTTTGAAGCCAATTTTATACCATTAGTACTGCAGAGACATAAACGCAAAATGCTATATTCATGAAGGGAAAGAATTGATTCCAGAGTAATGAATTACCGATATTCAAGCTATATAGGCTGGTTTGCGCGTCGCAAGATTTTGTCGCATGTAAAATGCTGCGTACAGATCGGGTCAACAAAAGCCAATGAATGGGTTTGTTGGGGTATTTCTAGTTCTGTTTGGACGGTTTGACGACAGTTGTTGGCATTGGCTTGCAATCCGCAGAGTGTCGGTAACATCAAAAAAAAAAAAAGAATCACTATAATCGCTGCCGCCGTTGAAAAATACGGATTCACGCCCAACGAACGTGTGCTCCTAACAAGTGCAATATGTACGTTTCATTCAAGACCACCGAATGTTCGGTATCCAACGCCAAATCTCATTCGTTGTACTACGTTGTCCCGATCTGTATGTAGCATAACATTTATATTTGCCTTGGAACGAAATTACATAGATACACATTAGAATGTCTAATTATAAACCAAAATTATTAAAATAATGTACAAATAAAACTTATATCCAAGTTATAGTATTTCAAACGTCAATTCTTTTTAATCCAGTTTTTTGCAAAAAAAACAATATTCTGGGAATAGTAGAATTGTCATAAAATAGTTTTTCAAAATTAGTTATGCCCATTATAAAAAAGTATAATTTATTCATTTGCAATCTGATGTCATTCTGTCTGTCATTGTCAATCTGGTTTCGTAGCGTCAAAACTCCGAACGTTAAATAGACAAATTTCCAGTACCTCCGCAGACTCCATAAAATGTTAATTAGGTAGCTCACCCCCTATGCCCGATTTTAATCCTACCCCTGCAGTACCCCCTGGGGAACAATCCCAGCGTTTCTGACCCAGTGTTCCGCTGTCGCCATGCAAAAATCGATATCAGCGGAATTAGGACGGATTATCTTGTATTTCCTGGTGCCGTTGTTGCGGCACCGTATCTCTGCCGGTTTCAATATCGTTCCCCATCGTGAGATGGCTTTATTGTCTCAGGGAGAAAAACGGGTTGCCGTATTTTTTCTTCGGCCTCTTCGAAAGTTCTTGACGAGAGAAAGGAAAACGAAAAAGCCCTTCGAGGCCTCCCCTTCGAGATCCTCGGGGACACTCGATCTGCTCGAATAACAACACTTCTCGAAAAGAACGAGACGGTTTCGGCAAATCGAATCAACGACGTAGGGGGATGACGTTACAAAATTAAAAACAAATCTAAAATTCGATATATCCTGCCAGAAGTCACCGACTTTAAAAACGATGAGATCATTTGACTGGCAACTTTGAAATATATAATTATATTTCGTTGTAATGTTTTTATTTTTCAATTTGTTAGTAGTTGCTGGTTTTATTACCAGGTGTATCGGTAATTAATTTCTGATTTTTGGGACAGATTTCACTGCCATAAGTATGCAATGTTATGATTTGAAACATATATCATTTTATCCTACTGAAATTAGCCCTAAAACGTTCCGCCAAAAGAAGAGCGTTATAGATTTATAATTTTTTTCAAACACTTAGAGTTTCGTGCCTGAAAGCGTGCATTTTTGAATTGTGAAAGCTCGCATATTTTTCCTATTTCACCAAAATAGAAAAGCCGCTGAAAGTCATGGCTTGCTGGTTGATACTTACGGTGAGCATAAGAACTCCAACCATAAGAACATGTGAAACGGAGTTTCGACGATTCAGTTGTGGTTTTTCATTTCATAATGGTCTAAAGATGTATGTCACATAACTAGATGGTATGCAATTGGAAAATTCAAAAATCATCTGTGAAGTGCTGCTTCAAATGTATGAGAGCAAATCATTTATGAATGGTAACGGATGAACATAGATTTATTTCAGAGATACTAAGCGAAAAAATCAAGGTCACCTGGCGTACCCCGTCTATCGACTGCAAAGCCCAATTGGTTTAGTTGCAAGACCATCTGTGTCTGATAGGACTAAATTGGTGTTGTATATTATAAACTTTTGAAATTTGGAGAACAGTTAGTATTGATTGCCATCGAACAAATTAGCAGCATGAGAACGTGTCCTATATTGTAAAATCAGTTAAAGAGCTGTTAAAATCACTTGCATGGAAGGTTTTATCCCATCCGCCGTATTTCCCAGATCTGGTTCCAACCAATTATCAGGTTTTCGCATCGGTAAAGAATGCACTTGCCGAGCAGTATTTTCCTGACATCTAAGAAACTAAAAAAGAGCTCGATGAATAGTTTAGCTCAAAAGAGAAACTGTTCGTTTGAAATGGCATCTCTAAATTGTCAGAGAGGTTGACAAAACTTATAGAATCAAATGGATACTTTAATAAATTAATTTTTCCTGTCCATTATAAATAGCACGTTTTCTTTAATCAAACCTCCCAAATGAAATTATCGACACATTTAATATGTAAAATATAACCGTAATTCCTCAGAAATGATAATTATCGATAAATTTTAACAATTATTGTGTACAAACAAGAACTAGCGTAACTGCGTTTTTTATTTGATACTAAAAATCCTTCAATTTGTGCGAAATGTGAAAAGTAGTTTCCTCGTTAGCTACACATTTTTACCATTAAGGACATTATAGGAGATTACTATAGATTACAATCGATGCCATTTAGTTGAAGATGGAAAATATAACCAGTTCTCTAAACCGCTCAACCATTAATAAAAACCCAATATTTTAAATAAATTAAATAGGAAATAACATGCCAATTCGGCATCATTATTGAAGACAGTTGTGGCAAATTATAGGATAAGAGAATCCTAATTTCTTTGACAATCCCAGTAAGTTGACAATACCTGTAATTGTTTCTTTCGATTATTTTTCAAAACGAAGTTATTAATATAAATTTCAATCCTAATACAATATATTTCGCACATCATATGTTGCACATCATTGCCTATCAATGTTTCATTGTTCATTGAAGCTAATTTATCGTGTTTCTTTTGATAAAATAATATCATGATCATGATATGTAAATGCTTCAAAAATATTTTATGATCGGTATATCTGTATAATGTGGTAATGGTGTCACAAGTTTATGCATCAACATTTCTGGAATGAAACATAATTGACCTCTGATCTCTCATTATAAACCATTATATCTAAAATATTTTATAATCTTCAAACGCACTGTAGTATGAGCTTCTTTGAATAAGCATTACTCGATATATGCGACTTTAAATCCCTCTGTCAGGAAAAACTAAAAATATTTGTCGTCCAATCTAAAATATTGCACCTTTAAACAAATTATATAGTATTATAAGAATGATTTGAATATTTGACTATTTTTCTTGAAGATTACTTCCGCAGAATTACCAGCGCAAATAGTTCTTCAAGCAAATCGCAGAAAAAAACCAATTTCACGTAGCGGACGAAAGACCCGGTCTGAAAATCGTTAGAAAACCGAAGCTGCACCCCTCGTTATAACGGCGTAGTAGTCGCAAACACTCGAAACTCTACACTCCGCTCCGGAGCTTTGTACTAATTGCTCTCCAAAAACAAGTAATTGGAGAACAAGTTTGGGGTTAAGTTCAGTTTTCAAAAGCCGATTCGCTGATCAAAAGGAATACCTAAAGATTTGACCTCTCCTGTTCTTCGTTTAATTACCGAACGAATATTTTGGTTAGAATCGAGAGAATTATTCGAGGGAAGTCTAATTACAAAGTGTGAAAGGGGCTGATTTTAATGGGATAAAATTCCAATGCCACTGTAGAAATCTAAATAGAAATTGATTCAAATGTATAAGTAAAAAAGAAAAAATGCGCTTAATGGACGTAGAATGTATATTAAGCGATTAAAAATAGTGAAACTCGTAATACTGTTTAGTATAAATCCCTTATACTGGTCCAAACTGTCAACAAGTGTATTTGTCTTTAACGTCGCATGAAGCCACTAGTATGAAAAGATCAGAATTATCACTAAATCCATTCACATCGTTCCGCAACAGCTTATTTACCTGATTTAGCTTTATATTGTTTCCGGTCATTCACCAAAATTTTAAAAAAATCGAGGAAATCTACACAACCGTCTGATCTTCTAACTTTTGTCTTCGCGAGCTTTTTCAAGATTTGTACAACCTTTATAAACACCTTTCCGATTATTAAATTTTTGTGAGCCGTTGAAATAACCTGCTATTTGGTTTTGTATCGTTATTTGGTCCACTCGAGCGGTCTTACTACACTTTAATAATTTTCTTTCCTCATGGGACTTTTCAATTATGTTTGTGAATTTGATCTGTAGTTGTGTGATTCTCCAGTTAAATGTATGCGTTGGGATTATTTTTTTTAATAATTTGGAAACACAGAAATAAGGAAATTCGATTTTCATTAAAATGCCATTTCATTTTAATACAAAAGATTAAATTTAAAAAAATCTATTTAAGTATGCTATAAAAATCCCGAAAATTCTATTAGGCTCCCGTACTTTTTCCATTAAATGACAGGACGACTTCGGGTCGGAACATAAAGGCAATTTTCCAATCGGGCTGGTTAGGAAACGAGCAAATCTGAAGATTTCCCGGCTTCATTTTTCTTTATCGTCGCCTTTGTCCGGGTACAAGAAAAAACACGATCCGCTGATCTGGCAACACGCCTATTCGAAGAAAGGCCATCGATCACTTTTCGGGGTTCAGCTTTACAGCATCCAATTTGCCGGACCTCGTGTAGATTATCTCGGAAAATAGGAGGACATAAAAGCCGCAAAGGCGATGATCAATTTCTCCATTGGGCAAACCAAAATTGACAGTGGACAAGGAATGAATATCTGTTTTGCTGTATAAATTATAATATTCGTGGTAATATGGTAATATAAAAAATGTATAGTTTATATACAAGGCATTTGAAATCAAGATTACAGGGTATAAAATCATATTCAAAAAATACGTATCATTGAAGATGTACCGATTGGGGATATGGGCTGCGAAGAAATATGTCGATATATCGATATTGCAAAAACTGTCGATATTTCGGAGAATCCTCAAAAAAGTTCGACACCCTACTTCAAAAACCATAGATTTTAACATCGATCTTTTTCCGCTTTAGTCCTAATTTTCACCAAAAAAAATATTGATAAACGGAGGAATAAATCTTTATAAAATCTGGATGTATCAATCGATATTTTCCAGCAGCCCTAGTCCCTACATATATACATATATACATATATACATATATACATATATACATATATACATATATACATATATACATATATACATATATATATATATATACATATATACATATATATATATATATATATATATATATATATATATATATATGTATATATATATATATATATATATATATATATATATATATATATATATATATATATATATATATATTAAAATTAGGTTTCACCTCACCGATAATAATTAAACTTAAGATTACATTTAGCAAAATTTTGGTTTTAAATTATCTTATCAATATTAAATTCGTTAACCATAAGCCTTTAAATCTGTTGAAATAATATATTCCTATTAATTTCATCTAGAATCAAAGCCAAGTGAGTCATATTTCAGGCTAAATTTAAATTTATTGTGTCGGCACCCTAGTGCGAAAATCTACTATGGTAAGACGACACCAGCCGGCGACTAGGATTACAATTAAACACTCGACCTTGGCTTAATGAAGACTAAAGGCGAATTTATAGTCACTTGACCCGACTGAAAGGATTGGTCGGGCAAAATGGAACTGGTTCTTGTCCAAAATATAATAATTCATAAACAAACCCTCACTCGCACAGCTTCAAGAAATTAATACTATAATAAAGCCTTTATGAATAAATGGTTAATCGTCCGACTCATTCAATGTAAATTAAGGAACTAAAATTGAACACAATTTTAAATAAGCGGCCAATAAAATTAGTACATTATTTTAATAAATTTTAATAATACTGCTGAGAATATGTGAGGTTTGGTCTCATTTGTTTTATTTATTATGTATATTAGCATCTAATAATTTTGTAAGAATTTATGGACATAGTGTCTGGAATTCCCAGTTAATAACACATATACACACTCATAAATCAATATTTTTGTGACTATTTATTAGAGTCATCATGCTTATAAAATCTCTAATAAAAACTTTAACTTCTCTTATATAGTTAATAAACTATTATAATAAAAATATAGTCAAATTTAGCCCCATTCTGACCAAAGTCTTTCCAATAGTTCCTATTTAACATGATTGTAATGAGTTTGACTCCAAGAACCATTTATATTCATTTAAAATATTTCCTTCCATATTGCTTCTTCTGGTCTGAAAGCGTCATTTATTGTACTCTATTCTGCAGGTTTTGTATATTAAACAGCGCCCCCAAGTCTAATAAAGATAAATTACGAATAAGAGTTCATAAAATTCGTCATACCGGCCGCTGTTTTGACAGCTACAGCTTGTTAAACGGCCATTATTAAGGTCTGGAAGAACAAGCGCCGCGATGGGGTGGTAACGTCTATCCCTGTCCGGATAACGCGGAACCCTGCCACCCCACCCGATTTAATCGACGTTAACAGGGGTCTTGCGGGGCCCCGTTTCTAATATGATTACACGGTATTAGTAGATTATGGTTCGTTTATTTAGTGTCGCAAAGTAATCTTATTGCCAATTTGGACTGTTTACCAAAGCCCAGTCTTTTGTGACTTTAGCGGATTATCAGAGATGCTCTCCATTCAATAAGGATCATGACATTTTTATATATTAAAAACAGTTATTTAACAACAATCTTCATAGTAGTTTAAAAATTAAGAAAAAATAATACAGATAAAAGATAAAATAGAAATAACAATCTACCTTTTTAAATTTTAACAAACAAAAGGCACTGTTACTCGTTGTTTGTATTTGTCTAGCATTATTGAAACTAATTAGTGTTTTTCTAATAATTATTTATGGTTAAAGTGGACTAGTTGCCTGCCTATAGATCAGATTTAAACCCCAGTGACTACTGACTGCTTGTTGGCATCAAAATACTGACGAATAAAGCAGAATGCCTGAAAGCTGTCTTATTAGTTAGACCAGATACTATGTGATTGATATTTTATCTAAGGTTACAAAGCACCATAAACACCATAAAAATTTAAAATACTATTTAATGGAGATAAATTACTGTGAATAATCCATCAAAATATTCATTATTTCGGCTGTTGTTTTCTGAATGGACCGACACCAATTTTTTTTTCTGAATTTAAAAAAGATGATTTACGAACGACACTGACTTTTCTGGAATATTTTGCAAGATATCGACTTAACGTGTCGAGGATGCGGGAAACTCTAGGGACGGTATTTCATCTAAAAGAAAGAGAAAAGCAATGTAAGAACTTCCTCCTTTAATGTAAATTTCTTGTTTCCTTCCCAGCCACGAATTATAATAAACTCTTGTTATTTTAAACCAAAATAGGGTAACATAACTGTGAAAATATATAGGGTACCATATACATAAACCAACATTATTTTGTTTTAGGTTATGTTTTGAATTTTCTTTTGAATTACACTTTTTTAGTTGGCGTTTGGTTAGGTAATTTGGATCGACTCACTGTGATTATCATAACCTAGAAATATTACCTATTAAGTTATATTGTATCAGCATATTTTTCCTTTTAATTTAGTTTTTAAACTTTAATTAAAAAACCTATTGTTGGTGAGCTTCAAATTAAATATGTCAATATATTGCAATATGTTTAAATGTCGAATGAAAATCTTTTAAAGGAACATACTACCCTATCTGCTGTAATCGCGGGGTTTAGCTCTGTCCCTTACATACGTTTTCAATAACCTTAATTAATTTATAAAAGTATTTGTCATTCAAATCATTCATATCAAATTTGTTTATCATTCATATCATATATGAATATATTTAATGTATTTTTTATATTTTAAACATTTAACTATGATTTCTATATCGATCCACCTTTGTTAAAAAAATAGCAATTCTTTAACCAAACATTGAGAGATGCTTTTATTCAAATATATACATATGTCGGTATTGAAACTGTAAAGGTAGCTATTCAGGTGGAAAATATTTCATCCCAGTTATTCGGAGTTAAGTTTCCCCCTGTTTTAGTTTCTCGTTAGAGTTTATCCTGTAGCTAAGGGGATTATCATACCATTGCTATTTCTCGTTCTGATGCCTAACGCGTATAAGCTCAAGTTTGGCTCTGAATATATGTTTACAACTTATAAGAAAAACACTTATTGCTTTGTCATCCTGTTTATATACATCCTTATGTTTTCATTGTAAATTTGTTAATATATCTATATTGTTGATAAATATTTTCAATTTCTATAAGAATAGTTTTTCTTAATTGTTACGTTAATTTAATTGTTTAGATTTTTGTGGTATAAGAATTTTCTGCTGAACATAATTTCATTTTTATGTGTAAAAATGAATAAAATAAGTGTATCTTTAGTAATCTTTCGAACAGTACATACTGAAGAATGAAATACTTTAGCCTTAAAAAAATATATATCCAAAATGTCCTCATGCATCACTTTACGTGTCAACAGAAAGAATCGTTTAGATAATGCCATTCTATGTGAAAGACGCGAATGGTAGACATTCTCTCCTGCTGTCGGGTTTCCCCTCAGCCACGAGGATTATCTTTATTTCAAGCAGGGTATTACTATTTCTCGTTATTGTGATGCATAGTGGGTTTAAAGGGCCACGTTACACCGACCCAGAAAAATGTTTCAACTTATATCAACGGCATTTATTGCTCTATGAATATATATTGAATCTCAATATTTATTTATTTGAATTTTAGATGATGAAATATAGGGTGTTCCGATATTTACACGTTAAAAATATAGCTGTTGTTTATTTCAATATTTTATTAAGTTATGGCATAAACCTTTTATCCAAATGTTACATGAGGCTTTTTTTATAAATGTGTCTGAATTTAGACAGCAAATGGACGATTATTAGCTTAATAACTTCTATTATAAAAAATTGATCAACAATATATGCGTGTTATTTTCTCGTATAGTTCACCATTTTACTAAAAAATATATTTCTAGATTTTCACAACTTCTGCAACATTATCACATAGCAAGATCATTTCGAACGGAATATAATGTAATAAATGCCGCATCATGTATCATAAAAGTATTTAGGTTTTAACACAGTTCTAACGTAAATATATTATGTAATGCAAGATGGTGAACTATATGTTATAAAATTCTTTAATTTTAGGTATTCAAATCCCTAATAACCCAAAGCGGGTATGTTGAAAGTTAGTTAATATATAACAGTGTTTCCCCTCTAAATAAGTTTATTTTAATAATTCATGATTATTAAAATGTTTGTAGTATTTATAAATATTAGAGCTCCCTTTCCTTTGATTTGGTGGATACTGAACTAGTGGATAGTCATGATGATTCGCTGACTTGACGTTCAAACAGTCTGTTCTGTGTGTTGAAAGAGAACTTTGTGCCAACTTTTACCAAATGCTTGGGCATCGTTAGAAATATGTCACAGCACATTTAATAGTTCTATGTTCGATATGAGATGCCACTATTAGGTTGACGTTTTATCTTCTATTTATTGTCCCATCACTGACTAAACGAGAGATATATAATATCCATAGGTAGTTTGATCAATATTTTGGATACAATTTATAATGTTAGCCCTTTTACGTGAAATTTTTCCATAATATCCTTAAATAGAACATACAAACAATTTTTGAGAGGTTTTATTACCTTGAAAGTTTTTTTTTCGGTCCCAATACCTCAATTACATTTACTCTTTCGATTTTTCAGTACGGTCTTGCTTTGGGTGTCAAATTTTTTTGATTTTTTGGTTTTATCAAGTTATCTTAGTAACGCTTTAATAATAATAACCGAAACATTTGTTCCTACTAATCTTTCAGCTTTAAATCAAACATTATTTGCTGATATGGGTAAATGCGTGCAAAATTTTCACTTATCAACGAAAATTGCTACAGTAGGATTAGTCGCAATAATATGAAAATCACAAATATCTAATCAATCAACCAACCGAAGGATTAAGCGACACAAGTCGCGTGTTCCAATATTTTTCCAGCTTGTTTGATGTGAAAAATCGATAATCCATATGTTCGTATTGGTTTCGATTTATTTAATTAATCACGGCAGTTAATTATAGGAAAACTCCATTCATATTGTTAATAAGCGGGATATTTCTTTAAATAATATTAAATTAATATAAAATTTACTTTGATCGTGATTTCAATCATGGTACAACAAAAATAGTAATGTTTTACTTCTTGGTACTTTATATCAATAATATTTTGTTTAAGTTATTTTTCTCGAATCATGTTCAAGACATTAACTACAACTGAAAGTCATGCTGAAATATCGTACATTCAAGAGAATTTTTCCATATTAAAACACAGAAGTAAAACTTCCAGCAAGAATACCCAATTTTGTACAAAATCTGATATATGAATTGTTGACATGAAACTTACGAGCAACAACGTACAAGGATCTAAGCAAAATAAAGTGGTTAAAAAAGGCAATAGTACTGGGGCGACTATAAATTAAAAAAAATATATAATCTATTGTTCATACATAGACATTTAAATTCAACATAGTTGATGGTTTCATATTTGTAAGAAAAAAATCAATTTAGAGTACAGTTGACAAATGAATACAAATGTAAGTTAAATGATAGTTTTACGACTATTAATGAATTTTTCATATCTTTAACAAGTAATAATAATATACTTCATACACTGTATTACTTTGTTTATAACATAAATCAGCATAAAAAAGCCAAATATAAAATTCCTATAGAATAAATAATTCATTCAAGACCTTCAATATTCAACAGCCCCGAAAATTGCTCTAATTAATGGAGATGTTCTTTGCATTTTTATGAGTTAAAACTAATGCATCATTTATTTGATGAATAAAGTACTTATTATTTAAATATATGTACTTTACTTTCTCCATTTTCTTATACATGACTGTAGCGGCAAGTATTAAAAGTAATTAATAAATCTTAATGCATAAAATCTAATCTATTATTATTAACGAATACGACAGACAACATGCACACAGCTTACTGGGTGTTTAGAATGTTCAACTTAAATTAAACTTAGTCCTGCAATTTTAAGTTAATAAGTTAATAGTAAGGTTTTCGCACTTAATTAATGCGATGTAAATTAATCAATGGAACGTGTCTATTTTGGTCTTCAGAGTTATGTAAACGCTTAAAAACTGTTTTGTGGTGTTTGTGGAGTTTATTGTTAATTGACATTGCCGTAATATTACCTTAACAACTAAACTTTAAAATTGCTACGAAAGAAAATTTTAATATATAATACATATAAATCTTTTCTAAATATTTCTAAAAATCTTTTTTCGTACCATTAGACTTCTGAACAGAAAAACTTACATCTCCTTAAGCCTGGTAATCTTGCAAATCGCGCAAAAAAACGGACCGGTTTAACCCGAAATCAAATAAAGGAAAAAAGAACTTGAAAGTATTCCTGATCGGTAGTCGGCTCACGTAGCAGTCAGTCGTGGAAATCCTGCGGGAATTTCTGCGAGAGAACTCAGCTACAAAGAAAACGAGGAGGGTCGGTTGAAATTCCCGGCAGAAATCTCTTTCAGGCAACTGCGAGTCTTCAGTTTGTTGTGATAAATGATATTATGAATGATAAAAAGGCCTTAATTCAAAAATCCGTTATTTAGTTTGCCGGCGAATATGAGCGAGATAATTTATTTTCCTCGGTAGTGCGCTCATGAATTGCGAATACTTCCTTGAATACTGTCCCCATAAAAATGCATTTCGAGATAAAAAATAACACATACTCTCTTTTACCTCTATATATATTTCCAGGTAGCTAAAAACCAAATCGATATATTGATTTCTTCCTCCAATACGGCATATTTTATAGTTATTATATTTTATTAAATAATCTATAATTATGCAAGCAGTCCCAATAAATTTTGATAATTATAATAAATATTCTATGATTTCGGACTGAGAAATACAGCTTTTAATTATCCTCTTCTGACTTCAATGTAATAGTTTATTCAATATTTACTTTTTTCTCGACTCATAATATTTGTTTGTTATTTGTTATATTAATTGGTCTAAATACTTACTTACCACACTAATATCAATATGATCCAAACTTAATGAAACAATTTTCATCGCAGCAATGTTAACGCCTAATAGAACATTAAAGATGAGGACTCCCAGAACGTTCTAAAAGTATTAACGATTACCGAAGAACGGTTTGCGAAAAAACACCAAGAGATATCGCGTGTGCATGATAATGTCCAAGTACTATAATTGCTCCCCTACCGAGAACTTGGAAGTTGATAACACAAAAGCCTTTTGAATTAATACAGTTAAAGTATATGCAAAACCTATCTAAAGTTTTTTGTTTAAATTAAAAAGCCGTGTTTTAAAAGTATGTGAACTGCACCAGTGAGAGTACATCCATAAAATGCTGTTTAGTTTTTTATTATTTTACAAATATTACTAGCGTAACTAAGCTGAAATCATTTTCTTGTTGGATTTTGCGTTCTTACCTTTTGGACAATCACAAACATAAATTTACGACCATGCCTCGGCAGGATTCGAACCCGCAACAGTAGGAAAACCATCCTGTCGCCTTGATAGCTGGGCCAATCAAGTCAGCTGATTAAGTTTAGGTCTGAAATATTGAATCTAGAATTTAAGAACAATACGAATGAAATTTGACTAGATGGATTTAGTTAACTATCTAACATGCGTGCAATGTTCTTGAAAAAGAAACTTGTATTGATCTGAAAGAAAATGTAAGTTAAACTAACGATACAAATTTAAATTATTTAAGAGTTAATTTATGAACAATATTCTTTATTACCAATAAAAACAAATTAACTGGAAGGAATTAACATTTATTAAGGCGTTTATTATTGTTCAATGTTTATAATTCCATATTTTATCCACCCGACAATTTTTAATTACATTCAAAACCTTTTCAATTACGAAAAAACACATTCAGTAACCAGCCCCAGGACCTCTCTCACATCATTAAATTATCCATGCTCCGACGATTCCGTCTCACAAAGGGCAGGGTACGATGAAAAAAGACCAATATTCCTAAGGCCCTTCCACATCACGCCCAATTGACTTGGGCCGGAGATAAAGCCGTCTCGCAATAGCGGAAGTTGTAAAGGAGTCATTGTAATATCCGTCTGGAGTGGAATTAGTGGGCGGCGGCACGAGAAGCTGATTTCAAGTGTTTTTGCAGTGAAATACGCCGAAAGGAACACGTGCGAATATCCAGTTTACTTTGGTCGAAGATCAACATTGCCTGAATTGTAAGTAAATGAAAGGCAAAAACTTTGAAAAGTATTTCTATTTTTTCTTATATTTTTTAATAAGTATATTACTATTTTGTTTAATAAATGAACTGATCCAATCTGGCCAAGAGTATTGGAACCACATATAGAGTTACAGTCAAAACATCAACACGAAATATCGAAAGTAGTGATACGACGATACATCGGATAAACTATAACTATCACTATATCGACACTCAAAAAGATCCACATATATCAAAAGAGTTGGCTTATGTTATGCGACTCTATAAAGACATTATGAGAGAGCAAGGCATTTACCAAATATTATGTCACTATTTCAAAAGTTGTGCCTGTGGTGAGTTGTACTATTGACCAATACAACGAATTAATTCATTTCTAGCATTATCGATAATTTGAAATAATATTACACTTCAAATATGAATACGAATTCACATTCATGTGAATGTGTTTTACCCAGCTTGAATATAATATAACCAACGTTCAGTTCAGATTCAGTTTAAGATTGCCTAAAAATCGACAATGGCTTAGGATTTTACCTGAAAAATGAAAAAAGGTCAAAACAAAGTAAACACCATTGATTAGTGTTTGGAAATTAGCTGAATAAATTAATCGTAAAATTTAAAAAACCTAATTACATTTTCACGAAAATATAATTATAATTTTAATTTCGATTAGTAGAACAGAATTGATTTAAACATGTTGATTATATTACATACTTACATATTAACAAACATATCAACACTTTTCTAGAAACAAAATAACTCTGTGAAAAACTAAAGTTATAAAATGATATAAATCTTCTTATAAACCTGAGGAAAGGTTCGCATTACAAAAAGCAATAAATAACAATTAATAGTTCCTGCTCTAATCCAGGGCTAAACAAAATCCCCATGACGAAGGAAGTGCCGTAATAAACACATCCTGACATAATTTATGATGGTGACACGCTCCTCTGTCATAACAATAACTCCCTCACCATAGACGTTTCAATGAAGTTTCGCAATTTCCGTTGGGCCTTCTACATCAACCCCTCGGACTCAATGGATTGTAAAGAAATACTTTTTTTGTGGTTGATTGGCTCGTTTACTTCAGTAAATAAATGCCTACCCAACATTTGCACATCGCTGAGTTTTCATTGTTAGATTATAATATTTTCCATATTTTTAAAATTTTGACTAGTGTATTAATATTTGTCGTATACGATACGAAACACCCCGTGAAGTAATATTTGCCTCAAAAGGATCCAGAATTTTATTATAACAATTGGAGTTTAGTGTTTATTAGTTTACTATTTATTTGATTATAGTCAATCAAGATATCTTACATTAAATTTCAAAACATTATTCAATTTTCATTTAAAATTTGAAATTAAGATATGGGAAACCAAATTATTTTCTTACCAAAGCAAAGCAAATATTACGGACATTTAACCAATGTTAGATTGCACTAGTTTTTGACAGTACTATAAATACAATTGTTTTCATTAAATCTTTCAGTAATTATTTATTTTTGCGCTAATGCAATAATATAGAGAAACAACGAAAACATTTGAATAATAGTTGAATTTGTTTTGTTCACTCTGTATAAACCTGGGATACATTTAACCTACTTTATATCTCCCCAAAGTAATACAACTTTATTTCATATCGAATGAAGTTTTACACATGTCTTTCGTTAGCAATTTTCGCTTCTCTACTTGGTGCGAGGGGAATGCGGTGTAATAGTCTAGACGCATTACGTCTTATGAAGGGACCTTGCCAGAGCTACGTTTCTAGACGTAACGATCGTTTGGGGAAACATCAATTTTCTACTATCCAATGTACTGGGTGTCCATGGTGCAATGGTTTCTTTGTCACCTCAATAGATATACCTTGATACTGGTATATACTGGTATATACTGGTATATATATATATATATATATATATATATATATATATATATATATATATATATATATATATATATATATATATGTATAGAGATACAATGTTCATTTGAATATTTTAGATAACTGATTTACATTTAAATTATTTTTAAAATCCATCGAGTTAATCTGTGTTTACAATGGGTATGATTATTGTGTGAAAGAAACACTGATAATTGATTCATCGATAGTGACTGTACTGTGTGAAAAATACTAGGACTTAAAGAATCGAAATGAGAATTTCAGGCACATTATCCATGAAATTTGATAAAATATTGAACAATATGAAGTCAATATGCCACTTGACATGAAGTTAATAAGTGCAGGTAAGAAGTCTCCAAAGTATCCAATAACATCACAATCACTAGTTGGGAACAGTGAAAATAATATTATTGAAGTGTAAATAGGCTTGTATCCATAAAAACTGTACAGTGCAGCCAAAACTAGATAAAGTAAAGACGTAGAATTTTATTCAAGAATTGCCTATAACTTTAGTGTAGTAATATGTAAAAAAGCGTTTATTGTATCAAATTCAAACGTGAAATTACAGTCCATCATAATTTTATAAACACTATTATTTTTTATATAATCTACTTATATAACTACTTTATTAATAGCTATTCAAATCCACATTGAGGTGTTTTATGTTTTCCATGAAAATTTAAAACGAATTTCTTGCTTGTTTGGACTTAGACCTTAAGCAATTTTCTTTAGCCGAAAATAAAAACACACGAGAAGGGCCTAATCTTTCTCCACGGTAATCTTTAACATTGGTGGAAAACGTTGTCGGTGCGAAAAATCTAATTTATTTCCCCCAGAACTGCACGAAAACTTTTTACCGGTTTTCTCCAGGGATTTCTCCATCTCGCCCTCTTTAGAAATTTAAGAATAAACACCAGCAAGCTAGCAACGCAGTTTGTTTTTACGATGCCATATTCCTCAACGTCTACAAATATAGAATATTTGTTCAAAATATAGTGGTTTTCTAGCATATTTTGCCAACCTTTGCTCTTTATATATTAGGAATATAAATTAATTTTAAGCGATTTTTGAAACAATTGTTATACGTTATAGTGGTCTCATCTTGCTTAATTAATATTGAATGAAATTCTACCTAGATATCAATCTTTTCAAAAACCATCTGCTGCTTCTGTAGACAGTCTAGACTAAAACTCATGCAAAAAAAGTCTCTACGAACCTATTTTAATTCATCTTGAAAAATCATGTTGGCTTCTACATCAAACTCAACACATTCAAATCGACTGAAACCATTGAAAATGATAATTTAATTTCATTGTGGTATTAAATACGATATAAAAACTTCAGTGTTTGTTTCTAGTTTTCTAGGTAATTAGAAAATGTCACTTCAATAGTTCCAAATGTTATATAGCCCTGATTTTTATTATATTTTAAAAAATGCCTAAAATATATGCCTCTAGATCAGAATATCCCCTTAACGAACTTACAATGTACGCAGTTTTACAGCTTATTAACCTTATTGAGATGAAAATGTTTGTCATATTTATTAAGCACGTATCAAGTTTTTGTTATATTTTTAAACGTCTACAGAGCGGTTTTTTTACGTAAAAACTTACCGCCTGTTTTATCTTGCCTCTTAATTAATGTCATTGCACCGTCGATAATAAAAACAGAGGCATTCATTATCTTTCTCCGCGGTAATCTTTAACATTACCAGAAAACGTTCCTGGTCCGAGAAATCTAATTTATCTCCCCCCTAGGTTGCGCGAGAACGTTTTGCCAGCTCTCCCTCGGGATTTTCCCATCTCGCCGGAGCAGAAATGCGAGAATAAGTCCAAGTTTGGAAGAAAAACTTAGGAAGACATCTGCGAAATGTTATTTGAAATAAATTAAAAATATGTACTGGGAAAAATTAATATTAACAGGTAATTATTCCAATACTAGAATGAATTAACTCATTTTCATCTTGGAAATGTTCATTCCAATCGAATAAGGAATGATAATTTTAAATTATCGAAGTAAACCAGCTGAAATCTCTCGAATGCGAAACAAAACTATTTACATAATGAAAACGTTTCGTAGATTGGAAAGTATTCACCATAAATGCTCGAACCTGGCCAAACCATTAATTTGACTATAAACATCCAACAACTAATGCTATAAAAATACGTTGTTTTTTCCCACAACAATGCTTTAGTGACATGGCTAAAATTGAGATTAGCAGGAAAGATTAGATGAATCCACCGTATAACGCGGACCTTACTCTGTTGGACGCTCGTTTGTTCCAGTCTCTATAAAACTTTTTTAAGAATTAAGTTTATCGTCCAGAAATCTCAAAAGCTCTAAAGTGACAGATTTATGGTGGCAGCAAAAAAGTAAATCGACCAAAACAGTTCATGTGTATTTGATTAGTGTTTAAGATTTATTACTAATTTGTGAACCCAACCCCTTCCCAAACTCAGGAGACGTAACAATGATTTTAAAATGAATAGAAACAGACAGAAATGTGGCTAAAAGTTATCGATCGAAATAGCATATGTATCACTGATTAGTCTGTAAAACGTGTATAAATAAAATCGCTTTCAAAAACTTGAAAAAAACTGCTTTAGTTAAACTACTACTGTCTTCTCAGCCTATTTAACTTTATGTAATTTTTTTTATTATTTAATTATTTTCCGTTATTAACAATAGAAATAATTTTGTTTAATAATGTTGGAATAACATTTTTAAATCTGTTTTTCCGAATCTTTTCATCAGAGTACAATAAGAAACTTTTGTTGAAAACTCAAGTATATTCTTGAATTTTCAACAAGGCCGAGATGGAAAACTCCCTAGGGAAAACCAGTAAAAAGTATTCGTGCAATACAGCGGGGAAATAAATTAGCTCTTTCACGCCGAAAAATTTCTGGTCTTGATAAAAGATTACTACGGAGGCAAATAACGTTTTTATTATTATTACCAGCAAGAGAATATTACTTAGATGATACGTACAAGAGTTGTCTCTTTTCTGGTTTTTTTTCTTTAAACAAAAAATGTGTTAAGTATTATATTGTAATAGACGCTGTTATATAATTGCAAATAATACTTTTATGTATTTTGTAATAATAGAAAGATATTATATTATAAAAATCTACGCTCAATTGTATATTGTTCATAAAAAATTGTTATTGTACCTTTGCGTATAGCTGTGTAAAATAAATTCAAGATGTCTTACAAATATATGGAATATAAAGCAATCTTTATGATTACTGTTATTATCCAGTAGGGACCATATATCTTCGCGATACTTATCTTATTTTGGACATTTATGTAGACTATTTCACAGATACCAAACCGTTTATATAAGACGATTTCTTAAGTTTCTTATATTTATGACGTTAAGTAGATTTATTTAAACAAAAAACATTTAAACTAAATTTTCATTTAGTTTGTTGTTTCCTAATAGCTTCTGAGCTTCTTTCAATCTCAGGGCTTCGTCGAAAACATTCCAAATTATCATATTATGATTTAATTTTTTCTATCACATAAACTTATACAATCTTTCTCAATTATAACCTTGTCTTAATATATAAAGGTGTTTAGGCTATAAAACTGGAAAACAATAACTGAAAGCAAAGTAATTCCTATTTTAGCCTTTTGTTGGAGTATTCTAGAGAGTAAATAAGTTAAAACTCCTCTGAGCTAAATATTATAATAAAACAATATACTGAACACAGAAAATGTAATTTTATGTTTTCCTTATACGAATCTAAATTAAATAATGAGTTTTATCACATCAGAGACAAAATAAGAAATATAATTTAACTTTAGTAAAACGTTTCTGTAACTACATACAATAATAATCTATTTTTTCTAATCGAAGGTTAATAAATAGATTCAAGTCCCATATCTCTATTAATATGTATTAAATAAAGCTATATTATCGCGAATTTAAAATGTGATAGTTCGTAGAACGTTCTGGATGTAAAGACAGAGTTATTCGTTTATTCGAAAAAGCTTATTTGTTGACTATTACTTTCGAAAAAATGTAGCGCAGGCTGGCCTAAATGTGTTAGATGATAATGCTCAGCCGAATTTAATTGCATACCAGTGGCTGTAACACTTCTTTTCATCCAGTTCTCATTCAGATTTAGAACCAGTTAAATAAAAACAAACTAATTATTCGAATAAATATTCGACATAGGAAGATCAATAAAATCTCTTATTTTTGTCCACAGTTCACTGTTAAATTACTAAAATACGCAAAATACATTAGCAAAATACTAAAATACGCAGATGCAACGAAATATTCTCTCTGGAAAGTAACAAAAAAGATTAAAAAACCTCAACAACATAATCCACCCATTAAAATTGACAACAATACCTGGACTAGGAATGAAAAAGATAAAACGGAAGTTTTCTCTAAACACTTAAAACCCGTATTTAATCAGTACGCGTCTGAAATATCCGCAACAGAAGAAAATGACATAGTTGACTTTCTATAAGGAAGTAATACAAGCAATACATATAGAAATCAATGATAAAAAAGCTTCTGGTTTTGTTTTGTCCGAATTACTAGCACTTGGAAAGTGGCTCAAATCATTACGACTCTTAAACCTGGGAAAAATCAGAAGACATCTTCTCTTATCATCCTATCAGCCTGTTATCTGTCATCTCTAAACTTTTCGAAAAACTACACATTAAGAGACTCAAAATAATCGCAGAGGAGAGAAATATTATTCCAGACCATCAATCTCGCTTCTATAATAAACACGGAACAACAGAAGAAATACATAAATTAGTCAATCAAATTAACAAAAACTTAAACGATAAAAAATACTGCTTCACTGTATTTCTCGATATTTCTTTCACACTGGACTGCACGTTAAAATGAAAAAGCCCCATACGCACTTTCAACTGCTGAAATCGTACCTCACAGACAGACATTTTATTATCACACAGGGTGACTAATACACTGACCTACACCCAATATATTCGGGTATTCCGCAGGGCAGTGTTCTTGGCCCATGGTTATATATTATCTATTCAGCTAACCTACCTGCTTCAAGAAACCTTACTGTTGCACATGCTGATGATACAACGGTTTTATCATCACACGAGGATCCAATATCAGCCACACGAAAACTTTAACTTCATCTTAACAAAGTCCAATTATGGTTGAAAACGTGTAGTATAGCAGCAAAAGAGACAAAATCTACCCATTTGACATTCACCCTTTGTGGAAGAACATGTCCCTCAGTAAAATTGAATAATCATGAACTTCCGCAAGCAGAAAATGTTAAATATCTGGGAATATATTTTGATCGACGTTTGACACGGAAAAGCATATAGTGACAAAGCGCAAACAGTTTGGGCTTAAACTAAACCCAATGTATTTGCTGTAGGGCGTAAATCTAAATTATCATTAGATAACAAGGTTTTGCTGTATAAGTCAATACTTAGGCCCATTTGGACCTATGGTATTGAACTGTGGGGTACTACTAGCAAATTTAACATAGATATCATCCAGAGGTTCCAGAATAAAGTGTTGCGAGTCATCGTCAATGCCCCATATTACATGTCCAACAAACTAGTTCAACGCGATAACCGCTTAGAACCCATAACAAGTGTGATTCGAAGTGCTAGTGCTTCGAAGGAAAGACTATTAGTGCATCCCAATGCACTCGCCAAACAGTTAAATGTGCGCGATGACAGTGAACTGTGTAGGTTCAAACGAAAACTACCGTACGAACTGATTAATAGACACACACTCATACAGAGTGGGATTTAATAATATCTAGAATAAGTTAGAATAGTCTTTATAATACGTTAGGATAGACTTTAAAATAAGTTAGAATAGTATCTAGAATAAGATTTATATTATAAGTTGTACAGCAGATCACTTACTGAAGTAATCTTCTACATATTAGGATGCTTATATTATACAACGGACATTATACAATAACACTTATTTCCCACAGGCAGATTGTTGACGTTTTGAGAGATTAATAAAAAAATTCTGTGCTTTATTACATAGTTTTATTTCAGATATGGTGTATTTTATTATTTTGTGTTTTTTCTTTTGATTTATGTATAATATTATAATTTGATTAAACTTGTCATCGAATTATTATAGTAGTATACATTGTTGGATATACTTTAATCCATATATAAAATGTATATAAAACAAACAACTGTAACTTATATTCTGTCCTGCTTAACAACTTACTTACTTAATAAGATAACAGTTTCGCCCAGAAAACTGAGACGAAAAGCTCATCATATCCAACTTTCCGAGAAAAGTTATTTCCATAAGATAGAGTTTCTCAGGTCTCTCTAACACAGCTGCCGACGTAAATATTTAGTTCTCCATTTAATTTTCAAGTTTCTAAGTTTTCCTTTTTTAAGTTTTCTCAAAATTATACACTGAAATAAGGAAACAAAATGTTTATTTAAGTTTATAACCAACAAGATTTCATTTATTAAAATTAATTTCAAAATATATTATCGGTATGCCTTATTATTCAATAAAAATTCTTCAATTCCAGGTTTGGTGCTCTTCTTTTGTTAAAAATCAGTTTCCATGAAAAATCAGTGGAAGTTCTGTCTAACAGCAATCAATACAGCTATTTTTAATAATCTCATGAACTTATATATTTAGCTGTTTCAAAATTAAAACAATAATTTAGGTTTATATTTAAAAACTACTATCCTTAAACCTTTATGGACTTTAGGTTTAGAAATGAACGAGAAGAGATGATAGAACTTTATTTCAATCATAAAATAGATTGAATTGTAAATGAAGGGTTAAAGTATTATCGCTGCAAATTAAGAACCACTAACACGCATGATATATCATGATATATTTGCAAGAAACAAGAATTTAATAATAGTTTAGATTAGTGATTAAATTTCATTTTATTTTTTATATACATTTTTTTCTGATTAATATTAGGAATGATACGAAAAAAACGGTGCTATCGGCTAGATGATGTCATCTTATCAAGTATGCACCCCCGTATTGCTGCTGCCAACCCCTATACAAGACCAATCTACCCCATCTAACGAGTCCACGGTCAATTTGACCGCAGTTTTTCGTGTTTCCGTGATGTATCGAGCTAATCTCGTCTCTCCCCGTTACTCCACAGCACACCACCACCCCCGTCATGTCGGTTTATCGTCACGGTAGCTTTCGAACGCTTTGTTTTCGACCTTTTCCAGGTTTCCGTCGTAATTTTAGATCGGAAAAGAGCCCAATTGTCTTTGAATTATATTGAACAATAGCCGGTATTTATTAAAAACCTTATCCTTTTCGGTTTTACAGGATGGCGAGAATCGCTGCTGTCTCTACCGAAGAAATTGCTGTCGGGAACCTCCCTGGTACACTACAATTCAAGTTCGGTCGGAAAAGAGGTAAGATAGGTCCTTTCAATGAGATTTAGTTCAGTTTTAAAACTTAGTGGATAGCCGTGCGAGCGTAAAATTTAGCTTGCCGCCAATAACGTACTAGGATCGAGTCTCACTGAGACTAAAATTCGTTAAAAAAGTGCAAAATAAAGGACTGTGTTTGTTAAGTAGTACAACTGTTTTGTAGCGACTGTAGATTAGAAAAACAAAAGTTCTATCTAAAACTTTTAACTAATGTGCTTATCCTATATATGATAGCATTAAATGGGTTGGGGAAAACTAATATCGGTTTTTTCTGTTAGATCACTTTTAAGTGCCTTGTAGCCATGACTACAACGGTGTTTGACATGTAACAGTTTTTAAAACATTCTAGGTAGAAAAGTAGCGTCCTTCGTTAATACACTCAAAAGTTATTGATGATGATACCAGAGCGATATTTGGGTTTTATGTATATTATCAGTGAAAAATTTAATAAATCGTGTTTTTCTGTACGATTTGCTACAGAAACAAAGTCGAGCCATTAAAAAAAAAGATTAGTGGCAATGCAAACTAAATCACATACAACAAATAACGTGACGTGATGAAGCTTCAAAAATTGTTGAAAGCCTGTATTGCTAAATTAATGAATGCTATGCTAAATGTTTGGTGGAACTCATATGTTGCTTTTCAGAGCATTTCTTAATATTTCTCGAAGAATTTGCTAGAATAAATATTTAATTATTATGTTTAATATCATAGAACCATTCTGCATCTATAATAACCTCTACTAAATACTATTTTGAACCCTTTCCCTTTTGCGAGGGTGATTATTAAGCCCAGTGTGCTACAGTTACATCTACCGTGCTTGTGTGAATTGCCGTGTCAAATGCAGGTGCTTGCCATTGTGCTGGTCGCCCCCTCGCTCGTTAAAAAGGCCACGTTTAGGGTACGGGTCTTTTATTTAGGCCGGCCCTTTTCAACTCGTCGGCCTCAAAGCGTGGATTGTTTCGATTTTTACGCTGAGCCACGAAAATAGGCCGTTTTTCTTTAGCCGACTCTCTTTCGTGCCAGCCATCATCGATATATTTAAAACTTTTATTCTTGTTCGTAGGGCTGCGAAAATCCATCTTCGCTTTTAATAAATTGAAGCCATGGAAAACAAGATTACTTTCCAAAGTTCTACCGCGGGCAATGGATAAAAAAGAGATTTTCTACGCTCAGACGTGGATTTACAATCTTGATTAAATTTCTGAAAGTATAAGAAGTCGCTTGCGGTACGCATCTGAACACGAAAATAGAAGAAAAAACGTTCTTTTACAAAAAATTGATTTATATATTCAATTTCAAAGTAAGGTTTCTTATTGTAATGACCCGCTATGTCTTATATGGGCTGTAATGTTTTCAGATCAAATTTTTATTAGGTCCTTCAATAAATTGGATTGATGCCACTTCTAGCTCTAGAATAAGTGAAATACTACTAAATATATTTCACGATTAACTGTTCAAATAATAATTGATTATTCATTAACGCAGAGAGATCAAATATATTGTAAGCTTGTTTTTTTCATGACATTTCATGACAGATTGTCAGTACGTTTGCAACGATACTGAACCAAAGCCAGAAGATAAAATATATTATAATAAGATATCTCCTAATAATAGACATAGAAGCATATTTGAATTGTTAACTAATAAATTACAGATTTACTGAAGTAAGACAACTTGCTGAAAGAACAAATACAAAGCTAAATATAAATCTACTTTTAATCTCGGAAACTTTATTTCTAAATTGATTTTTAACGATTTATATTTTTAAAGTAAAACTTTTTTCATCCAGTTATACAACGCTACCTAGAATTTCTTATGTTCTGCACGCATAAAATCACTCATAAAAAAAAACAGAAACAGGCACTATAGAAATAAAATGAGTCAATAAATACATTCGCTAGTGTTGGCATAGCGATTCAAATAACCTGATAAAATGGATCGAAGAGGTGATTGTAGTGTCATCTAGAAATTGGACGTCGCGAAAAGTTTCTGCAAGAAAATAAAGACTAAGTTAAGTATTAAGGACAGTGTTAAAAGACTAAATTGATTTAGGGATATTACTGATTGTACCGCAAATTTTATTATGTTGGTTTGTCCACATGAGTCAAAAAATTACGTGCGTGATATCATGATATTAACATTATTCAACTATTTAATTAATTATCCCTCGTATAGCCCAGAGCTTACCTCGTCTGGCTTCGATTTATTCAGGTTTATACAAAACTCTCTTGTAAGCGTGGCTTGTAAAAATCGTCTGGTTAACAAAAAATCAAATAACTGCAATAAAAATATTGGCAATAATTTTAACAATGCATCAATATCCTTTATTTTAAAATTCGCATAAAGTTAATGAAAATCCTCTCTATATTAAAAGCGGAATCAAATTTTCACTTGAATATGAACCTATCTGACTGGAAAGTTATTGATTGAAATTCGGTCCGGTGTAGCGTGCTAATTAATTGACACATAACGTACAATTTGGTCAGTAATCAGACGCCATGTTGACCCCGGTCTGGAAATTAATCATCGTACCGTTGGACAGGTCACGTGCAGATCACGTGACGGGGTCAAAATTATCACCTCGGCTCCAAAACCCTACCTGATTATTTTGATTATGAAGGACGATCATCATAAATTAGCTAATAAATCTGATTTAAATTAATTGTTGTATGGAAAAAAAATGAATAATAAGTAATGTCAATGATTGATATTGTTCGAAACTATAAAATTGTATGTTATGTATATACTAATTAATGTTAAGTGTAATATTGGATCGTGAAATAAGTTCATGGTGATATTTCCGATTAATGACTTCAATTTAAACCAGCTCACAAAAGGCGACATCACAACTGCTCGTTAAGTAGTAGTGCATCTGATTTCAAATACTGTCTCACAGAACATCATGTTTATGTTGTCGTTTTCATAGAACAAAAAAGACACTATAATAATATTCGACTAATGGAAAAAAAAGAATAAATATAGAGTAATAACAATGAAATTATTCAAAACGATTAATAAATAGCGTTAGTTATATCATCAATACATTTCACATACATGTGGAAAAATTTTCTTTCAAATACGTTACTTTAAATTTTGTAATTGGCTATCATAAATGTTCGGGCTAATCTTGAATAGTGATGTTTAAATCTACACTCACAAATATAAACTCTATTTTTCATTGATAATTCATGTGTAACCCAAGTATCGATCTTCTTTTACTGCCCAGTCTTTGGTAAATTATGTAAATCTGTTTTGTCGATTATCGAAAAACGTCGATTATTTGAGAATTTTATCAACCTTTTTAACGATTGTCCAACTAGACTGCGAAGCTGTAGTTGTATTTTTCATTTTCGGATATAAAACACTAATTACTGCAAACATAATCAGCATCTCTATACTGAAACCATAATAACGACCGAGTAAACAAATGACACTATTTTTAGATTTTTATATTAGAAATAACCACTTTTCTATCGACTGTTACCTTTCAAACGTCCTGTAGTATAGTTTCATTAAATTAGTATTACAAGAAATATTCGACTTCTAATAGAACGAACCAAAGTTACTTTTCCCTCAGCCTATATTAAGATAATTCTACAATACAAATTAATTACTAATACATTTTACAATTTTTATATATTTCAATAAATAGGTACTTAAATACATTTTTTATCAAAAACATAAACACAAAACGTGTTTTTTCAGTGTTTAGAATACAATACAGCAAAAAATAATAAACACAAGCACGTATTATAACGTATAAATATCTAGTATTCTAAAATATTTTCAGACATTCATAATTACACTTACCATGTATTGTACACTTAGCTATTATATAGCTATTGTACAATTGTGTGTATTGTACAAATGTATATAGTATATATACAATTCTAAAAATATATATCAGGCAGAATCGATTTTATGCCTGTTTATTTTTCATTCTGTTCAGTTCTAAAAGTATTTCGATAAAAAATCTTTGCCATCTAATGTGATAAATTGTAGCGTGCGCGCTAGCTTGCATGATTTAGTTTCGCTATTATAATCCTAAATTTCAATATTAACTTTCTGAATTATTTCGACATGTAATGAATTCTGATTACTTAAGCATTATAATTCAAATATTTACAAGAAAAATAATATGATATATAATACGATAGCGTGTTTTATATTATTGAGCTAAAGCTCATATTCTGTGGGACTCCAAATTATTTCCATTTTAGGTTCATAGTTATAACTGCTTCGAAGAACTCTCGCATTTTTCGGTCATTTTTCGACTGGCTGTCTAAACGGAGAGGCATGGACATATGGCTGATGCCGGATTGTTGATCGTGGGATAGAATAATCTGGGACGCTTCGTGTCAATTATTAGCTTGAACAGATTTTTTTCCAAATAAAAATCAATAGTCAATAAGCAAATTAAATTCCTTTATTTTGTTACCTTCCAATTTGTCTATACCATCAATATTTTTACAAAGTTTAATATTTTTACCATAAATATCTTCTATATGCCTATAAGTATAAATTAATTCTTATATGCTCCCAAATATAAAATCAAATAACCAATAAAGGTTGATGCAATATTACAATATTTCAAGAAATCTAATATTCTAAAAAACATTATTTGATAATGAAAAAGTAAGTTTTAAATTATCAAATTAATACCAAATAGTAGTAGAATCATTTATACCGCTGAAGTAATTCCAGATAAAAGAGGGAGGGTAAACTGAATGTGTTGAACAGATCTAAATATTAATAGGATTATCAATGTTGAAATGAATGCGAAAAAGCTCGAATGAAAAGAATCATTGGACGTTGTCACTGAATTATTCATATTTAAGAACCTAAAACTAAACCCACTATATTTACTAAACTATATTTATAACAATAAAAATAATAATTTCTTTTATGAAGTGTCAAAAAATAACAAATATGGTTTTAGTTCTAAACAAAATAATATTCCCGTAATTTTTAGGAACTTGCCTCTTATGACTTTGTTTCTGATTAGCAATAATTGTGTTTGTCTTGTTTAACTATTATTCCAGATACTATGCAATTCAATACCGGGGCTCTTAGAACATACATTCCGTCAGATGCTGTATGATGACAGACCAATAAATCCACCGCTAAGCAAACGTTTTTGTAACCTACACTGCTAGGCTTGCTTTCACCCTAACTGGAAAATACCACCTGCATATTCACGGATAATTCCCACGATGTCGCCTGAGCATTGCGTCGCTTTCCATCTATTGTGGAAAACTGAGACGGGGGATGCGGTCTTGTTCCCCTCCGAAAATATAATGGTGGAACGTATTTATATAAATATTTGGGATGCGTTACAAGACAGTGGGATAATATTTATTCGGGCTCTGTAGGGTTTTTGTTGACAGTTAGCCGTACGCAAATAGTTTAAACATCATTTTCAATCATTGTAATTGAAGAAACAGGTAATTAAAAAATTGCAACGTCATATTGAAAGAGAGCAGATATTCTAAAGAAGGGGAATAATTAGAAAGTAGGTTTGTTTGGACCTACATAGAAACATATATTTGATGTTATGTAGTACAGTTCAATTATGGATTAAAGGACCTGTGAATAAACAAATTTTACATCAATCATAATAAAAACCTGAGTATTTATCATTAAAGAAATTGCATACTTGTTTTTTGGATATATTTTAGAGCCTCCTTTTTACCAAAAAGGATTTATCTGGACTAGACCTACTGACAACTTGGATACGGTTTTACCCGTCCTGGTTACTGGCGTGACTGGAATCATTATCCTTGACGAATTTTACATTCTTGCCTTTTGGGTAATTCAATTTTGGACAATTATAAACAATCGTAAACATAAATTTACGACCATGGATGGTCGTAAATTGAAACCCACCAATATCGTAACAGTACGAGAACCGTCCTGTCGCCTTGACCAGTGCGCCAACCAAGCTGAAGTATATTTGTTTCGAATTGGTCTTTCAAATTTGGATCTATATTTATCCGATCAAAAATTAGATTCCTAAAATTGTAGCAATAAAATAGTAATAATATATCAAGTATATCAATAAATTCCTAAAAAAATATTATTTATCATTATAAATTAGAATTTAGGTTAAACTGAAACAAAATTTGTGATTAAAATATATTAAAAATCTTTTTTTGGAGCTTCGCCTGATTCAGACTTTATTCATGGTCAACTGAGGAGACCTGTCCATGAATCGACAAATTGGGCTAGATCATTTGGATTGCCCCTGGACTTATCACACTAAAACACTCTCCAGCTGATCCGTTGACCACTGTTAATATAAAATTGGATTGAAGGTAGCACAGCACTGGTAACCTTTAACCTTTAAGGGGACGAGGATATGGTGGGAGCTAGATGAAACACTTAGCTCAGGCTTACAGTGCCTGACTACATGGTCACGAGGAAACTAAATGTCCGGACTAATAGAACATCAATCACTTCTGGCGAGTTTCTGATATACTAGGAAATGAGAAATAAAAACATTTGATTGGTGCAGGAAGCTTGCTGGATCTGCAAATGAGCGGATTCAAAAGGTTTGCTGTCCCATTACCGTTTTGAATACCGAACTAAATTTATGGAGACCAACTGATCCTGTGTTCGAAAAGTAGACCTAGGCAAATAGCTTTTCCCAGCCATAGAATGGTGGTTTTATCGATTTCGAACAATAAAAGAGAAAAGAGAAATCTGAAAGCTCCGACTTAATTACATCTGCGCACTTTTAAACATCCCTCCTATATTCTTCATACAGTGTGCTACTCCTAATTGTATTGGAAATTTAATTATTTTGTACTGTATTTTTTAAGTATTTGTGCCTTAGGACGCCACTGAAACCAGTTTGCTATAGAGGTCACGCCAGGTAAAAGCCAGGCCTTCTGGATCGATACAGCTCTAAAAAAGGCCCTTACTGCCAGAGAAAATAAGTTATTTCATCCACTAATGGTTTATTTTTTGTTTATTAACACAGTCCCATTCAATTTACTCAACCAATACAGAACTGAGCAAAGCCTCGATAGTTCGTTTTGTTTCTTTGTTTTCTAAATATATATGTGTAAATACATTCATTAATATGTCTGGCAATAATTTTGAATAACGGAAATTATATGACGCTATTATTGCTTATTTTTAGTTTATTTTTAAATGTACAACTTATTCTACGTAACGGTACGTATCCGTACGTATGTGAAAACGATTGCCCAGTATGTGATATCTTGCTTTAATGTGAAACTCCTGCAATGTACTGTAGTAGTGATCATACTATTGTATCTTACCCTAAACTTTTGAATAGTTTCCTTGGCTATAGGGAACATTGTCTTCCTACCATTCAAAAGTGTAAATAACGTTTTTAAATGATGACCTTCGGGGTAAAAGAAGTCCTATTGCTAAAATGTATTGAGATTTCATACACGGGCTCAATATAGCATTTTAAAGCAAAACATTTTAACAATTCTTTAATATTATTTAGCAACAAACATCCTTAAACAGAACATTCTGTATACAGCGACTGTAATAATTCATAGGACAAACTGGGGGTGATCAAAAAATGCATCTGCAACCCGCCCCAACTTTCCGCTGTTTATTCAGTGACGTGGTGGCCATTAAACTATATTATGCCGACGTCTGGCTGAGCCCCCACGGTCCTGTCGGGGTGCCCCGTTTTACCTGCAGGAAGCGCCGTAAATGGAAAATAATTTATTATTAATAAGGGAAAGCGGCTACGCTCTGTGCCGACGTAAATATTTGATGGTTTTTTCTAGAAGGGGAACCATTTGGCAACAGGGCTCCTTATCAGATGACTGGTTTAGTCTACGTATACAGAGTGTTGCTGATTCTTATCAGCTGCTCAATATAGTGTAATAGGAGAGTAATGGATAATTAATATTTGATATATTAGGTTAGGGAAAATTCAATGAAGCCATACTGTAGCATGAGTATTTAAGAACGAATGAGAACATGAATATTTAAGTGAACGACAATATCTGCATTAATATGCTCGTTTTAATTCCGGTAAACAAAGTAGTGGGGAACAATTGAAAATCACATTTTATTACATCGGGCTCCAATATATTGAAAAATGTCTACATAATCAATTAGACAAAATGGCTCTGTACGTTTGTTTCACAATTGGCAGCCTCTTATTGGCTACTTTCTCCAAGTAATATTACTTGATGCGATTTTTTTAATTACTTTTGTAATGCCTTTGTTAAAACGTATGAATGTTATTAAAATTACATAAGACATAAGGAGCATAAAACTATATGAATATATATTACATATTTAGCGGTCGAAGACGAAGGCGCTTAATTCTTACTGCTGAGTGTGCTCAGCTGTCTTACTGCTCAGATATAAAAATCTAGATTTTTCTCATATATCATCGCCCTCTAAAATAGCAATTAGATAGACAATGAAACTAAAGTAACTTTAAAATTCAAAAGGCTTCTTTCCACAGGAACATAAAAGCATTCTTTATTACTTCAAATTTTTTCAAAAAATATGTTTACGCTATACTAAAGTTTAATTCAGTTTTCCATTTCGGGATGCAAAAACCAACATCAAAGGAAATATTCTTATGTCATCATATTGATGGCATATGTTATTGTTGACGTAACCTTTAGGCTAAACGATGGTATATCAAAAATATTTTCTTTAAATCTCATTTGAACTTCCATCAAAAATTTCCATTTTATTTCCAAAACAAAGGTTATTGAGGTCCGGGAGATCCATACGATAATCTTTTCTATATAGAAATGTTTCCTTTTACGTCTGTATTCACATTCATTTTTCATCGAAAACAAAAACAAAGTGGGAATTTTAAAATTCCTTCTTAATATTTGAGTCTAAAATATACAAACTACTTTTAGAATAATAAATGAATTTCAAAACTTAGCTCTATAAAGTAAATAATCAAAATAATTGAAATAAAGTTCAACCAATATAATATCGATCGACTATATCATATATCTTGAAATATAATCTTAATATTTATTATGCTGTAAAATGTTTACAAATTTACTGTTAATAATTGATAATTTCTTCTATTTATCATATGTGTTCCATCTTATAGTTAGTTCCATTTTAGGTGCCACATATTTTCATTGCTTCATTTATGTATTCCTATAGTCTTTATTTTTTATCCATATTTCTTACCTAAAATATATTTGCAAAATACATTGCAAAAACGATAAATACACCAAGCTGATTAAAAGAATAATTTCTTCACATTTCTTTTGAAATTTATGGATTTCTTTATCTACTGCTGTCTACTTTGTCTTCTATCTGAATCTGAAGCTAATACCACTAAAAATTACAGAAAAATCTTAGAACCTTTAGAATTACCTGTAGTAAAATGATATACTAGGTCTCCAGAACCATATCAATTACTATCAGTACTTAAGCCAGAACAATTTTTCTTAGCTATGCTCTGTGCACCAGACGCTAAATTAAATCCGAAGGAGGATAGACGATTTTTGTTATTATCAAATGTTGTTAATCTATGTTGGGATGAAATTTTCGTATATATCGGGTTTTTCTTTCGCAGCTGTATATACCATCCAATAAAGCAAACATATTAATTTGTTCTCTGCTAATTTTAATTTTACGTTATTATATTATTTCTTAGTTGTTTTTTTTAACCAAACTCTTTAATAGTAACAACAATAGTGGAATAACCGAAAATAACACAAAATCTTAAATAACACTGCTTAAAATTTTTAAAAAATGTAAAATTTAGGGATTTGTCTTGCAATTCAAAATTGTTTACCGGCATTTTGGGGTACAACATTACTAGATTATTATTTTAAAATTTAAGCGTATAATAGTTGGAGCTGGAAGCCTAAAATATTTAATATTTGTTTATATATTTAGTATCACCGACCTTATTCCTATTCCTTGCTAGGTTTGGGCGTATTTCATTTATTTTGAAATTATCTATACATAGTGCATATTACAAGACTTTAGGCTTTAAAATTCTTCATCGATATAACCCTTAACCGTGCCAAATCTCGCACTTTCAGGTGCCCCCGTTTTCTTCAAAATATGAGGCATATGAGCATTTAAGTCTATTAATATATAGAGATATAGTAATAAAAATGTTTTTAATACGCTAGGGCAAAATGTTTATTAAAAAAATCTAGTGCAAAATTAAGGATGGTATGTGTTAAAAATAACTGAATATCTGAAGTCGATAAATATTACAACTGTGGTGGAATGATAAATTTAGTATATATATATATATATATATATATATATATATATATATATATATATATATATATATACACATATATATATATATATATATATATATATATATACATATATATATATATATATATATATATATATATATATATATATATATACACACATATATATATATATATATATATATATACATATACATATACATATATATATATATATATATATATATATATATATATATATTAAATATTATTAATATTCAGATACTTTAGAACACTTTAAAGTATCTTTAGCTTTGTTCGTCCGGGACAATAAAATCCATAACTGCCGAACAATAATTACGATTGCACTCTTCTTATTGTGAACCATCCGCCCCAACCGAGGCTAACACAAAGACAATCAGTCGCATTATCGTTCTACAGCGAGATAAGCTTGAACAAACCCCCAGGCCACCAGCCAGGTTGGTAAAAAGGGCCTCGAACAGAAGAGGGGAACTTTATTCTGTCCCTTACTGTGGCAAAAACCGTGTCCCGGGATTTACTAAAGGTTTTTCCCTCTAGATTGGACTATTTACATTTATATTAAGGCTTATTTTTGACATAGGACGCAACGTCAGTTTTCGACTCGGAATAAAATTAAAAAATACGACTGGAAGAATTAACTCCTGAATGGAATGAACCCTGATGATTATGATTCATTGGAGTCTCGAGTTTTGGAATTTTTTCTCTCTTTAGATAAATTATTTATGTTTTTTCTTATTATATTGTGAATATTTTTTAATATCAATAGTCACAATTTAATAATAAATCACAATAGAATATAATATTAAAAATCCAATCAAAAACAAAATAAAATTGAAATGATATTAAAATATACTCACTTTTCTTCTACCCAGTCCAGACTAAAGTCAATTCAAATTATCCTATAGAATATGGAATTCTTTATAATTTCTCAAAATAATGAAGAATAAATAAAAATTCTCCACCCTTCATACAGAATATTCTAATATTGTATTAGATTAAACAATTAAAGCTCATTTTAAAAATAATTTTATGTCTTAATTATTACTACTTTATTTTTGACACATTATTTTCAAAGCAAAATACATAAACTATTAATATAACTTCCAGAAGTAACATACATGAGCTTTAATGATGTATTAATGAAACACATTTTAATATTATTCAGATAATAATATTTTTCCTCTGTAAAGTCGAGGTAGATATTAGGACCTCTAGTCCAAGTATTCCTTATTAGTTTGAAACACGGTAACTTTTTTGATTTTGAAGATAAGATGACTTTTGAAAGCTTTAAAAAGCTACCGTTTTAAAAACATTTCTCAAAAATATCGGCTTTGAACTGCAGTTATTTGGTTTTTTTTATATTATTCAAAACGAATTTATTTATATAAATCAATTATAATTAATGAATAACGCATTTACAGTTTTGATCAATGAACTTTTATCACTTTTCTCTAGCTTTAGACCATAAAGAGAGTTTTTTTCAGAGACTGGCACGAATATTAGTCGACCGGAACAAGGCCCAGATAGTACGATGGATATATCAAAACTTCCCTGTCAATCTTTCTTAATTTTTCCAGCATTAATGAAAGATCGCATTAGTTGTACAGTAGATTACAGTAAAGAGTCGGAATAATTACTGACTTCGCTGGTTTCTAGCAGCTTCAACACACATTACACATCATTTTTGACACATTATTTTCGAAGCAAAATATACAAATACTAAACTTAATAATATGAGTCATTCGATATTTTAGACGTTTTTAGTTGTTTGATATCAGCCAATTAGTTAATTTACCGACTTTTCATTAATTTAAAATGCAGAGATCTCGACGATACGAAGCGAGAATCGAGCGAGTGACTAATTTTGCAAATTAAAGACTGGCCCCGGCCATTACCGATGATTAAAAGACTTCGGATTCCTGCAAGCCAAAACTGAAAAGCACCTAACCCTGAATTATGTTCGAAAACCGAAGGGGTCGTTATAAAAATTCGTTCGTGACGTACTTTCTGGTCACGCACCAGTTCTAGAGGCCTATCGTAAACGCGGTAGTCACGTGTGGTACGGAGAAAGGGTCAAAAAATGTCCCCGCGGCCCTATCGACACGTGTCGGTGCTTTGTATGAAGAGATACGGATAAGAGAAACAAAAAAGTTAAGGGCTTACATATGAAAATATTGGGGGTTTAGGAATAATGTCGCATGATATATTTCATGATTGATTAATTCATTTACTTTTCTGTGCACTCGAAAAAAATAATTCTAGAAATACGACTGAAATATAAAAATCTCTACGAAAAAATTCGACTGCAAATATTTTACTAAATTTTGAAATAATACTTAGCAAAGATTAGTTTAGATGTTAAGAAATTGTAGAAACTGCAGTAGAATTTCAAGATTTTTTTTGCTTCTCTTAATCGGCTGGTTAAACCACCTTAGTTGTTGACAATAAAGAGTCGAACTAATGGCTTTAATCAGGTTTCAGTAGCTTATGGCGAATCCAATCCAATCCTTTCCAATCCCATTAAACGCTTACCATTTGCATTACTTTTGCCAATCCGTTTGTGAACCTTCTCCAAACCAAACCAAACCAGATTCATTAAAGTTCTCACTGATAGTTCATTCCAAACACAAGCATGGAGTTTCAGTCTTATAAATGGTTCGTATCTCCATTTAATCATCCACCTCCATTAAATTTCCTCATCCTGTTAATGCAAAATAACAAAAATATTAATACAAAGCATTCAGCACCGTTCCCCATAATGATGCCTGTGGTTCAAGAATATTTTCTGATTAATCCCGAAGAGAAAAATTACATCAACACCTGAAGTACGATAACATAGGCTTGACAGTGATTTTTTCTAACAACATTCTTTCTCTAAAATGACTGCAACCTGTAAACTAGTAAATGAACGTAGTATTAAGAATTATTAAGCGATAGTAACACGATGGCCTCTATGTATCAAACTATAGACCAATTGTGTGATATGTTATAGTAATATTATATACCATAATTTATTTTTATTACAAATATTTGGAATTGGTTATAAGAAAATACATTTACTCAATTATATTAGTATAAAAAATATATATACTTAAGAATACTCCCGCTGATTAAACATGGCCTGCTTGAAAATTGGGAAAAATTTAATATATGTTATACCTTTTTCTAAACTTACTCACCCACCTAATTTAGATCCGTTTGTTTTAAGACCCCAACAAAAATAGATAATTCGGCGGTCAAACAATGCTAATTGGATCCGCCGCGCTATTTCAACATTTCGGGGGGGATGTTAATTGGTACAGCGCCCTCTTTGACAGCCTTCTTTACCACCCTCCTCGTAACCTTTTTTCAGAGTTAAACGTTGTTTCCGCCAACGGTTAGCTAAAAATTTAGTTGTAATCACATAAATTTGTTAGTCGTCGTTTCATTGATTGAATCACTGAAACATGTTAAAATAAAATTGTATAATATCGGTCGTCCAATATCAAACAAAAAATAATAATATCAAACGTCCAAAACAGACACCTGTTTCACTGATGTACAATTAATGTGTCAATTAATTGTTACTACTTTCTAGTTAGTTCTTTTTATAACAATTAAAAAAAATATATATATATATATAGTATATCGAAAAGCATTATAGTCGCTTTGTAGCAAGATAACGTATTTTAGTAATTTTCGTGGTCTTATTGAGTTAACCATCAAGTTGTGTCTTGTAAAATCAGAGATGAAAATAGTAAGTATTATATTACATTCTATTATATATTTTACTACTTATAGAATTTTGATGTAATCAAAATTAAGTATGGCTTTGTCGAGTTTTTAAAAAATTAAGAAAAGTGGTTGCGAATTTTATTTCAATTTGTGCAACTAAATGCCAAGATTTGCCGTTATTTTCCTTAACATTTGAAGTATTAACGCAAATATATTCAATGGTTTATCGCATCTCCGAATAATGGTTGATTTTTTTCTGTGATGTTAAATATATCTAGTTTTATGCAAGAAATCTAAATTTGATGTAATCTCATTTCACTTAAAAGATATTATATATATTATTTAATTAACCTGCAGTTGTAAAACAGTGCAATTTCTTCTTCTTGTTTATTAAAAAACTTAAATCCTAATTTAGACTTATAAAAAACATCAAATATTTAATTACAGTTTTTTGAAAATTTTATATTCCCGTTGTTATACTCGTTGTTGTGTCACTGTTCTGAATCATTATTCAGTATTAATAATACTTTTTTCTGTAGTTTATGATTTGGTTGTTCCTTATTGGCTGTATTTATCAACGTCAAAGAAATATATATTATTAAAAAGAAGCTTGAATTCAAAATTGTTTTGTTAGACAGAAAATTTAAGTAGGCTAAGATGATAATAAATTTATCGAAATACTAAGTATCGGATCCTACATCAACCAATAGGTCAAATTACTGGGAAATCTAATATCTGTATCTAATTTATCTGTATGTATATATGTTTATACAGATACATTTTTGGATACGTGTTTTATTGATATATTGAAAAGAATATAACAAAAAAATTAAAAACAATATTCCAGTTATATATTTTTATATTTTAATTATAATAGTCCATTAGCCTAATTATCAGTAATTTTTCTTATATTTATATTTTTTAAAGAAAGATCTCGAATGCACGTTACTTTTTACATAATAAATTTATTAATTGAACATTTATAACTTTAATTCTGGAACTATTAAATTTCAGAAGAAATTCAATCTGGATTTTTTGTTAATTATAAAATTCTAAAACATCTAAACAAAATGTTTAAGACATTAGACAATAAACCTTAGAAAATTGCTTCCATTATTGTATTTACGTACTAAGCGAGTCATTTTTAATATATGATAATAAGAAACATTAATGGTAATGCGTTTTTAACTAATTAATTTTTGGAACACTTTCACATGATAATAATTGAAAAATAATGAACCTTGATTCTTAGTATTTAACAATTACTGAAATTGTGTGAAAAATAAATATCAAGTTCTTATAATTAAATTGAAATTACAATCAAGGATAAATCTCAGTAAATGAATTTGATGTTAAGTTTTGATGAAAGAATTGGACCATTGGTGCAAATACCTAATTCCCTATTCCCTCGTCTAAATCCATGATATGCATATATGGATGAATCTGAAACTGAATTACGCATTTCAAAGCAATAGGTACGCCGTTACGATATTCACAGGGTATTTTGCATTGAAAATATGTAAAGTGGCATTCTATGATGCATAACATTACCAACGCCCAATTGGTTTTATCAAAAATAGTCAGAAATTTTTTTCGTTACAGGAAGTCGGACTACCCAAACTGCCAATTCCACCATTGGAAGATACCATGCAAAAATATTTAAAAACAATGCAACCTTTATTGAACGAAAAAGATCACGGAAAACTCACAAATATCGTCAACAAATTTAGCGGGGAAGGTGGTTTGGGTCGAAAACTGCAACTCTATTTATTGGACAGACGGGAGAAAATGGAGAATTGGGTAAATATATGTTGATATAACACCATTGGATATATTAACAATATTCGATTATAAATTCGAAACTGTCGCCCAACGAATTGAGTGTGGTGCTAAATCCTTACAGTCCATCTAAAACCACCCTTGATGGTATCGTTCAGTGATCGTACTTTCTTTATTATGAATTTCAACAATCGGGCCAAATTGTAGTGAGTTGAGCCGTTGTATAAATTGTAATATTCGCTTATGGGACAACCTTTCATTTGTGAGATCTTCTTAACTATTTAATCAACTTACATCATTCTACTATATTCACCTGATTTTATTCCATTGATCGTTTGATTATAAAATAATGTTAAAAACTTCCCGAGAACATTTAGGTCGACTGAAAATAAATATTACTCTAACAAGTCATTAGTCATCAATTAGGACAAGCGGTAGTTGTCTGACTTTTCAATTTGGTCTCTATACATTTTCGCATCTTCAACTAAATTTTCAGCACCTGAATTTATCAGTTTCAAGCAAATAACTATAATTTGTGTATTATTGCGTAAAATATTCTCTTTATGAACAATTATAGTGACATTTGAACAGTCTCACCCGGTATATTAAAACAACTTAGACTTCCAATTAGCATCGAAGCGCATCGCCGAGGGACCAGGGGGGAGACCCGTGCCACCCCGACCTTGTTAGACTGTTTGATCAACGGATCGTGAAGCAAACGTGGCGTTCCCCCTCGACATTAACGCGCCAGAATAAACTTTTTTGCCCCATTCATCCACCTACAAACACCTTTGTTTGTCGGGGTCAAATTTTGCGATGAAACAGTAATGGGTTAAGTCTGGATCTGTCGTGGAAACGAGACGTTGTATGACCGAATAATGCTCAGACAAATAGTGGAGATTTCCACTTCATCTAAAATTCAATTAATTCCCGAATCCCCGAAAGGCAAGCTTTTCTTTATTGACCAAATAGAAAGGATTGAGTCTGATCGGTTCTTGTGCCATTTGAAAACAATATTAATTCCATTTTTTTACTCTACTGTATAAATACCATGGTATATGTTGAAAATGATGAAAATGTAATTTCAGTCTTTCTAAGTTTTCCATTTCTGCCACTAATCTACGATATATGTGACGTTATTATTATTATTATTAGTAGTTCCACAATAAGTATTTATTATGTTTAATTATATACATGACATGTAGAAAATCATTTCATTTCATTAAGTGATCTCGTACACATAATACTATTCTAATTAATTAGTTTTATTTCAAAGCTTATTCCAAAGTCTATATATATATATATATATATATATATATATACATATATATATATATATATATATATATATATATATATATATATATATATATATCCAATAAACAGATCTTCCACTTTCCTGTCACTTCGCATATTCAGCTGATTAGCGAGTACATTGCGATGCACTGACTCTCTTTCGAAGTACTTCACACGAGCACGTTGAATTACACTCGTTATTGGTTCTAGAGGAATATCGCGTTGTATCACTTCATTTGGAACATAGTATGGAGCATCGACTCTAGCACGCAACACTTTATTTTGGAACCGTTGTATGATGTATATATTAAACTTGCTAGCGGTTCCCCATAGTTGGATACCAAATGGCCAAATAAGCTTGAATGTAGATTTATACAATAATATCTTGTTATCTAATGATAACTTGGATTTGCGCCTGATAAGCCAATACATTTCGTAGAGTTTCCAAGTTGTTTTTAAGTCCAAGTCCAAGTTGTTTCCGTTTGGCAGGTATTTGCTTCTTCCAAGTTAGGCGTCGATCTACGTGCACACCAAGATATTTAGCTTTTTCTGCTTGTTGTTGGCAATTATTGATATAGACTGATGAACATGTTCTTCATAAAAGTTATGTGACTGGATTTTGTAACATTTTGGTCAATGAGCTTTTTTCACTTTTTCCATAAAACCATAATTCCGTCACTGAATATCTAAGAATTCTAGGCGACCCATCCTTTAGTTCACACAGTATTTTTCCTAGCCAATTTCCTAAGTTTTCATGAACTGCTCAGAAAAAGTCAGTTGAGAGGTCAACACTTTCCCCTAATGACGGATTGATTATGATGATGATGATTTAATTTAATATTAAATCAATTATATGAGGAAAAATGTCACAAAATCAAATAAATACCCTACATGTTTGTACTCTTTTAATTTAGTATATTACTTTTCGGAAATATTTTATAAATTATTATTTAATTCAAATATTTCAGGCCTACGAATACTGGTTAAACGACATGTATCTTAACTATCGTGACATCATTGCGATTAATTCCAATCCGGGAATGGTGTTCCCACCCAGAAAATTTACCACTATATTAGATGTTGCCAGGTTTACCGCTAGACTAATTGATGCCGCCTTAAACCACAGGGATATACTCAACCGAAAGGATTTACCAATAGAAAGGGCGACCTCTAGGGAACCAGGTCAACCACTTTGTATGGCTCAATATTATAGAATTCTAGGATGTTGCAGAATCCCGGGCAGGGTTAGAGATAGTCAATGGATCGCACAGTTACCTAAAGGAGGTCAGATTCAATTTTATACTATTGTATATAAAGTTTCATTAACAAATTAAGTTAATGAGACAAATTAAAATGTACATTAATACTGTGAATTAAATTTATAACATTTTATACACTTGTGTTTAATAGACTTTAGTATCTGAATTTACTTTTAGAGCAAACTAGTGAACATATCATCGTAATCTGTAGAAATCAACAATATTGCGTACCAGTTCAAGCTGGTGATCGCGGTCGATTAACGGAAGATGAAATTTGCGCTCAATTACTTTATATTCTTGATGATGCTCCATGTCAGTCTAATGCTGCGCCAGTGGGAATTCTAACAGGTAAGTTAAGTTTTATGTCACTTTAGTCCCAAGTTGATATTTGCTTGTTTCAGGTTGGAAGAGATCCTTATGGGCCGAAGCCAGAGAAGATCTAATGAAAGACGATAGAAACAGAAGAAATTTAGAATTGATTGCTAAGTCGTTACTTGTCATATGTTTAGATGAAGCTTTGCCAAACTCGTTTAACTGTAGATTACAAAAAGGTGGAAAAGGTACCCAAACATATATTTTTTTCCTATTTTTAAAGTACGGTTTAGAATTAATTTAACAAAAAACATATATATTATTGGTTAAGTTTATAAATAATGGATGCTATATGTCTTGTATTATTAAAATTTTATTATACGTTTCTGGTTGGTGAAACAATTTTATGACCAAAACTAAGTAAACAACGATTTACACTTTATATATGACCAAAATAAAAAAAGAAGTTTTAACTTGTGTTCAACTTAGGACTATTTACGACACCCTAAACTATAATTAAGACGGAAAATAGTAGAAAAGTTCTTAAACACAAAGTTTGAGGCAAACATTTTGTTCTTCCTTTTCCTTGAAGTAGGGCCTGAAATTTTTCTTAATGCAGATAATATTAGCTTTATTTTTATACTATATAATATTTAACGTTTCATTATATATTTTTGAATGATAAAACATAATAAAATCTATATTACAACGTATATAAGAAATTAATATATATATTAAAATAAAGACACAACTCAAAACATAGATATTTCGGTATGAAAAAAAAACGAAAATTCATCCTTTAGAAATGATAATTTTAAAGATACACGACATAAACAAAAATTTACTCATTTTCTGATAATATACTCTTCACTATTTAACTAAAAAACTAAATCTTGTAAAACAATTATTTTACTACCATTCGATTCAGCAAACAATTCTTTATAAGTTCCGTAATTTTCATTAATATAGGATTGCTTGAATGGAAATGGTAGTAAAAATTTTGAAAAAGGCAAAAAGCAAAAAGGCATCACTTGTATACAATGATGCCTTATATATATTGAGGTGAAATAGCCGAAAATCCATGCTAAATTATTTTAAACCATTTTTGTTGTTTTTATTTATTTAAAGAGGGGTCTCCAAAGTGCCTTAATGATAAAACAGAATAAAATCTTTCTCTAAAAATATTTCTTCTAAATATCTATGTTATCAATTAGTGATTTTATTTAAAAGCATTTCAATAAAGGCGGGTCAGTGTTGAAATGAAATGAATCAAGCTATGTGTATTGTATTAACGATATTGTTTACACGAGGGCAGTTTGATACCCTCGTAAATTTCGAAATCCACATGTAAGCCGTATAATGAAGCAGGTACCTCGTCATTCAAATACCTACAGCAGTTTCTTACAAGTTCAATTGGTCGAATTTTTAAATATCTTATTGTATATATCCGACTGAATTTTAGTGATGGTCTAGATTATATTGAGTTTAAGGGCATCGGTCGATTATGAATCACTGGTATACATCTGTTTAAAAAAAAATACAAGAGAAAGTTTAACTATGTCAATTCACACAAACCAAGTTCTCAAAGCATTGTGCGTCCGTAGCGCATGTGTGACACGTAGCGCTTCTCTTCGGAAACCAATGACATCCACGTCAATATAATTCAATTTGAGCCAAAGAAATCGATCATTCTGTCACGTTCGAAACGTTGACGAGATGAAAAATACAGACTGTAGCCTGATTAGGTCAATTATGCATTAATATAGGCACTCATCCAAAAGTACAATCGAGCAACATTTTTGTCCTAACAAACACTTTTGTATTGGTAACAAAATTTTATCACTGGAACGTGCTGCTCCTTGAACTGCTGGATTCTGCAACCTGCCACCATAAATATACGAATCGCCTTTATTAAAAAGCGTTATAGAATAAATTCAGCTTAAAAATAACCACTGCTTTTCCTTATATTTAGGATTTACTGCTGGAACTAGAGATGAAAGCAACTTAGCCCATCAAATGATCCATGGCGGCGGTACCAAATTTAATTCGGCAAATAGGTGGTTCGATAAGACCGTTCAATTGGTCATCTCCGGTGATGGAGCCTGTGGACTCTGTTACGAACATTCGATGGCAGAGGGTGTAGCGGTGATCCAATTGTTAGAAAGCTTCTGGAAACATGCTGAGCTTTTACCGGAGTGCTCGGAGGTACCGACACCTTGTGGAAGTCATTTACCGCCACCTGAAAAGCTCGAATGGGTTCTAGAGAGTACCGATATGAAAAGAATCGGAGATGCCGCTGATGTTTTAGATAACTTGGTGAAGGATTTAGATTTTCAAGTATTTCGGTATACGAGTTATGGCAAGGACTTCATTAAGTCATGTAAAGTTAGTCCAGATGTTTATATACAGCTGGCGTTACAGTTAGCTTACTATAAATTGTATGGAAAGTTGACCGCAACCTACGAAAGTGCAAGCACACGAAGATTCTTGTTGGGAAGAGTGGATTGCATCAGATCCGCATCACCGGAGGCATTGGAATGGGTCAAAGCTATGTCACAACCCAAGGAGGATACGGATTATGACATCGGAAATAAAAAGGTTAACTAATCAATATTAACAGTTGGAATTAATTCCAAGCACTTTATAAAAGTGTCGTAGCAGTTCTCTCCATTAATGTATTACCTTAAAACGGCTCATAGTAAATCTTCAGTCTTACGAGAAAAATAGTTTTTCTTAATAGATTTAAGATTAAATAACAGCATTGCCGTTTTACTTTAAGTAAAAAAAGGGACACGCTATGAATCGATTCCAACGCCTTAACGAAAATAGTTATATAATAATACTTTCTAAATCATATTTTATTAGGTCACCTTTCATTTAGTTAGTGATGACAGGAAGTTCTCTTTATGGAATGAAGCTGTTCAAGCTCAAACGAAAGAAATGATAGATAATATTCTCGGCCAGGGTATAGATATTCATTTGCTAGGGCTCCGAGAAGCTGCAAAAGAGACTTCTCCAACAGCTGCTTCACCACTCCCAGAAATTTTTAATGATCCTTCTTACAGGTAAACTATTTTTTCTTAATAGATTATCAACATCACATGTATGTTAGATACTCTACTTTGAGTCTCATTGCTAATCAACAAGTTGATCAGTAATAACATGCCACGCAAAACAATATTATATGTGTTGGGCATTAATACTGCTGCTTTTTCTACAATGCCAACATAAAACTTTAACAAAATTATCTTTACCTTTAAATATTTAAATGATTTCTGTACTCTAAATGACAAAATTGTTCAATATGTTGAATTATTTTTATTATAACTTTATTATATAATATTATTGAATTTAATAAATAAATAATTAATGAGAGATTTTGATTAAACTGAATAAAATAGACACTTCTGTCTTATATACTCACTGCTCTATTCTCTATAACTTAAAGATGATTTCTTAAAAAACATTATCTTAAAATAATATCAACTGTTGCTTCAAGCTATTTGTGTGAAATCTTGAAATGTTAAAAACTAAATTAATAAAACCAAAATTGAAACATGCTTCAAAATTTCATTAGCGTTATTAATAAACCAGAACCGTTTTCATTCAATTTTACTAAGTTTCTAACTAAATTATTATTTTTAGGTTAGCCAATAAATTCCTACTATCAACTAGCCAAGTCGCTACTAGTACCAATTCATTCATGGGGTACGGACCAGTTGAACCAGATGGATATGGAGCTTCTTACAATCCCAAGAGTGATCACATCATATTCTGTTTGTCGGCATTTTGGTCTTCGGAAATCACCAGCACAAGCAGATTTGCACAGTCGCTAGAAGAAAGCTTGAACTCGATGCAAACGCTACTTATGAGACGTAATGAAAACTAAAAAAAAAGATATATTCTATCACAAAATAATACAAAATAAAAATCGAATTAATAGGTAACATTATTAATTAGTACAGTATTAATCTACAAGTATACATGACAAGACGACTGCGAAGGATAACTTTATATTATGAAATATATCGACATATCTATTTATACATATCAGTAAATGTGAAGACATATTATTAGATTTAAATATATTTCTACAACATAGGGTTAACAATTAAGAAATGTCAATTCGAATTGTTGATTTATTTTTCAGCTATTTTCGATCATTGATGAATTTAGGAACACAAAGATATTGTTAAGTTTGAAGCATATTTTATTGGTATAAAGTCAAACTTACGCTTATTTGATATCTAAACTGTGATTCAATTTTGTTAATTGTTTCTTGTTAAATGAAATTACTCTATTTAATTATATAATACAGCATTGTTATATCATAATTACCCTGCGTATAATTATATTGTTCTAATTATATTATGTAAATGATATTTTTGATTAATTCAAAGAATATATGTGATATATTATAAACAAATTATTTATTAACAAGAAAAGTCAGATGAACCCAATTTAATTTTAGTTAATAACTTTTCAGTCGATCTGCATTACGAACTGACAAATATTAACACTTCTAAGTACCAATGAGCAGATCGGATTTATTGTTTAAATTTATATCGCATCAAATTTTAGGTCTAGTCAAAAAACAAATATAAATGTTGATTATTAAAATCTATGGAATAAAACAATATATCATAAACAAGGCATTGTGTTGATGTGTTGTTATCAGATTTTAGTCAGATCAAATTTCTGAATGTTTTCACCGCTGGACCTAGTCTGATGCCATCATGGATCATATCGATCTATGCTAACTTATAAAAACTAATGATTGACAAGAGAAATATAATAAGAATCATCTATCAAGCAAATATATAAAATTATTAGCGGACTCAACAGACGTTCTCTGCTCGAAATTGTGTGTCCAACTGTGAATTTAAACTTTTCTCAGTCCCACATAAGCACGCCAAAAATTTTTAAATCTAAATTAAGTTAGTCTAAAAGAATCTCTAATATTATTTATTGAATTATTGAATTATTACATGAAATACTCGTAATAATGATATCTCTATTACTAATATAACATTATTTGAGTATATATTAAATTATCCATTAAATATACTCATTATATACATTACAATACATTATTTACATCATATGTTATCTACTATAATAGTTATTATTAATATATATATATGATGTTTATTTCCGAAAAAAATAAATAAAACCAATATGCGCTAGGGTAATTACGATGCAATATATGTGAATCTTTGTCCAGCTTACTTTAAATTATTGTTTAAAATATACAAAAACAAGTATATATATATAACGGAACATATCATCTTATAGCTGTATAAACAATAAAAGACATTACTATTTATGAGAAATAATTGATGTAGATATTTTATAGTCAATTTTAGATTAAAACGCAACCTTACTAAGTAAGTGCTTTATGAAATGTAGACGGTGTATTAAACATTGTTAAATTAATTTTTAACACATCCGATACAGTAAGAAAGTATACATATAAAATTAATGTCAAATATGTGATTAAATGTAACAAAACATATCAATATAACTAATATAATAGATATATTACCATAAATATTTATCTAGTAGTTACCGCAAATTATAATTGTTGTAAATAGGTTTAGGATTTTCGTGTATTAGCAATATCAAAAAACGCGGCATGTATAATATAATTTTACAGTTAAATCTATTTTGTTATAAATTAAGGTATAATTATTTTAAGTATATTATTAGTGTATATAAAATCGTAACATTTACTTAAGACGGTATAACTCATTTTCTTTAAAAAATAACAGATATTATTTAAGACATAATCTCGTTAATATAAAATAACGTTTACTTTTACGTATATATATTTTAAAGAGACAAGATACTTATTTAATTAAATGAAATAGGAAGAAACTGAAAATAAAAAGTAAATACTGCATAAAAGAAGACTATAAATACTTTTCCATATACGTAAAGTTATGGTGGAGAATTATTAATATCTAAATAGTCCTGCTTCTTGTCCAGCCAGTTTTTCTATTAAATCAAATTGGCATCTTCAATATGTTTAACATAAAATATATTTGAACCACAATTAATTAACATATCTGAATGACTCGCTAACAAGATTTTCTTTCATATGTTATATTGTTTCATTCAAACAAACGAATGACAGCTTATAAGTTTGTTAATTCCAATATTTAAAAAAACACGAACATATCTTGGAACATAAATCGTTCAACAAATATTTATAAATGAGAAATGATATTCAACATCCGAGTTTTATTAAATAAAATGGCTTTAATAAAAATTGTTAATAATGCCCATAAAACAATTTTAACTAATCTGGTTATATTTCCTGTTAAGTTTTTGTTACGTAACATTATTTAATACAGTACTTTTCTTCGGCCTTCTTTATGCTTAAATGACTGATTAACGAAATGATATATAAGATTAGCAAGAATTTGAAAATGGAAACACATATTGTAGAGTTACATTAATAACCAATGAAAAAACCACTTTTAACTTTACGATGTTATACTTGATTGAAATCCGCTATGCTATTAAGATTTATAAGATGTATAAGCGCCAAAATATATTTCTATAAGTACTTAAATTACAATTCTATACAACGTTTTTCTGATTCCAGTTTACTCATAAAATTACTCTGTATACATATATAGAATATTATAATAGACGTAATGTGTATTGTGTAAAATTTATTATCATTATTGTTAGTTTAATATTTCAGTTAATTTTGTCAGACTTTTAGTTTGTCTGTCGTTGCTGGTGAAGCTTTAACTTCCATTTGATTTAAAATAATATTTTACTAACACTTGCCAAGGAAAAAAATAACATACGTGTATTATCAATTGTTTAATTTAAAAATATGTTTGTGTCCTTCGAACTGCAATGGTTAACTAGATGTATAAATATATAGGCCTAGTTATAACATAATAATCCTTATATTATCCTACATGAACGTTAGTAAAATATATACGTTAACCTTAAAAAGCTTGCCTAAATCTAAATATACATAATTGTACTGAAAAATACCAGAACATATCAATATACATATCATTAGATCTTAAGGACATAATATTAATTGATGTAAATGTTAAAAAACTGTACCAATGTTAAAATATATAGACTATGTAACAGAAAATAAAATAAAATGGATAGTACCACCAATTGTTTTTCTATTACCATAAGCTTAATTGAATTTTTAAGTTTTAATTTTTTTTAATTACAGCTAATCTTTTATTAAGTTGCTGAATAACTTCGGCCATGTACCAAATATTTTCCTAACCGCAAATTGAAATATGATTTATAACTGCAAGAATTTTGAGATTAAGGCAAGTCCTACTTAATAGTCAACTTCATACTACTTTTTAGACGTCTGTTTTGATTGAATATTATGATAGGATACCCAACTCTAATATATGGTGATATGGTGATGAATTAAAGTCGAATTGGTACATGCTCTTCTTACTATATTCTTCACCATACCTTTTAGATTTTCGTACTCGTATTGATGTACTTATGGAACATAAATAAGTTTGTTCTTCTTGACATTCTGATAAAACATGAAACCTAATCGGTTCACTAATTTAGATTATCCTACAACCTAGTAATCTCTTATATTGTTACATTTTTTAAAAGCAATTTTAACAGTTCAACATTTAACAAAGTTTATACTTAGTTATAGTAGTTTATCCAATTCTTGTTAACTCAAGGAAGGCAAAATAATAAGTAAAATATAATTAGAAACATGTGTGAAATAGCATAAAATCACTCATGAATTATCACTATATAGTTCACACATTTTTTAAAAATTAACTTTAAAAGGGTTACCTAACCTTAAATAATAAAAACTACTCTACTCAAAATAATTTACCGATAACCCGTAACATTATTATGCCCCTTAATTAACGTTGACATATATGTAAATATATATACCTAAATATCTTTCAGGATAATACTTTTTACAGTAACTATATATATCATCCACCTATGTCAAATTTGAAGAATTACAGTCGGGTCTAAAAAAGATGTCTTTTCGAGTTTTCTATTGAAACCTTATGTTGTTTTCTATAATGTCATACATAATAGTATACTATTTGTAAGTACTTAAATATATACCGTCAGGGTGGCGCTACAAGCATTCTATCAATTTTATTTATTCTAACCTTAAATCCATTCGCTTTTGTCAATATTTTGTATGGAATATAAAAGAAAATTTGTTGTATACAATCGTTAAGTAGCTACTATGTTTAAAAATACTTTTCAAAGTGGCTTTCTTTCCATATTATACAGTATAGGCAGTAAACCGTTACAGATATGGGATAAAAAGGTGAAAAACGGACACATTAAACGAATCACCGATGAGGATATACAATCTTTAGTGTTAGAAATTGTGGGTTGTAATGTTAGCACCACATACATTACTTGTCCGGCGGATCCACGTAAAACTCTTGGAATTAAACTTCCTTATCTTGTAATGATTGTTAAAAATTTAAAGAAATATTTCACTTTTGAAGTACAGGTTAGTATATAGTTAATTAAAATTAACACACTCTATTATTGTTTAACATTTATGTTTGTAGATATTAGATGATAAGAACGTAAGAAGACGTTTTCGTGCTAGTAATTATCAATCAACAACCAGAGTAAAGCCATTTATTTGCACTATGCCGATGAGATTAGATGAGGGTTGGAACCAAATTCAATTTAATGTTGCTGATTTTACTAGAAGGGCTTATGGGACAAATTATGTAGAAACGCTACGTGTACAAGTACATGCTAACTGTAGGATACGAAGGGTATACTTTTCAGATAGATTATATTCTGAAGATGAACTTCCAGCTGAATTTAAATTGTTCTTACCAATCCAAAATAAAACAAGGACTGCTGTTGCTGCTAATAGTTAGTTTTAAAAATCATTTTAATTGATAGAAAAATTTCTGTATACTTTTGTTTTTGGGTATGTGCCTTGTGATTTCACTGAGTGATAATTTAGGTTACATTTTTGTACTAATAGACCACCAAACAATTTGAGAATTTCATTATATACTACAATAAAAGTTTCAAACTTCTCATATCTAATTTTTTATTCAATAAAGCTATGTGTTCTAAACAGCTACTGTCTGTATATTTTTGATAGTCTTTATATGTGTATATATATCTCATACGAAAAAATTGCATTATGATTGGCAGATATCCTAATTATCAACCAAGTATTGTTTTTTATTTGTATTGTGTTTTACCCAATGTTCCTTATGTTTATATATTTATTAAACCAATGATTATCATTTAAAATTACACTAGGGTTTAGCTAATAAAACAACAACTTTTAAGCAAGATCTTTTAAATATTTTCTCATAAAAATATTTATTTATTGTTTCAAGGTCGACTTCAACCTAGACAATCTCTTTCATTTTACTCAAACATCTTTCACTAGGGGGTCAAATCTGGATGATATTGTAGGTTCAATTGGACCATCATTTAATCGTAATAGGGTGCATTATTTTGAAAATAACAAAAGGCTCTTCACTAAAACTGTTAGATTAGGATCTAGGTTGTGTTATGTTTATATATACTATTTTAATTATGTTACAACTGGTATAATTTTAAAGTTACAAAAAAAGATGAAAACTTATTTCTATACCTAATAGTTTTATTATCTTGTTCTGTTTTTATTTCACATTCACGTATAAATATTGATGGAAGAAGTAATAGATTTTTCTAAACTTTAATAGAGTCAGAAATAAAATGAGAACGTATATTTTACTCTACTTTTCCTATTAAATAAATATTAGATATACAAAAGATATCTCTTTAATACATTTATTCAGATTATTTAAGTCAAATATTAGATGTGTGAGAAAGCAGATTTTTTTAATATTTCATTGAAGTAAATTTTTACCAATAATATAATTTCATCAAAAATTTAATTTGTTTAAACTCTAATTATTTATTTCATCTACAGAATAATATTTATATATCAGTTTTGTGGTTTTAAAGTTATTTATAAGCTTAAAAATTAATAAACACGCTGTTTTATAGTGCTCATTTAAGTCTTCACAAACGAATCCTAAACTATAATGTGTTTTTTAATAAATGTCATTTAAAAGCCACAAAACCCTTTAATTTTAAAATTAGACATATGAATATACGGGGGCGGTCCGATAAGCACTTAGCTTCACCGCCCGATGGCACCACTACCGCAAGAGAAATTTGCTATCCTGCGTAGACGGTTTCTGTCGAAATGTTAGCCGAACTCGTAGTTTTGTTTTGATCGCGTGTAGTAGCGGAGCTGCCCGCGGATTTTAGAAAAATGGAATAGAAAATGGATTGAAGAACAATATCGATCGGTGAATAAATCGCGCGGCAAAATCAAAGAATGCTTGGATGCCGTATACGGTGATTCTTATCTTTCGATGGCGACCATAAAAAATTCGCATGTCGATTTACATGATCGATGATTGCCATGATCTGGTATTAGCAAATCCCCGAGATGAGGTTCGCGAGATAGCTGAGACATTAGGCATGTCAAAAGACCGCTTAAATCATAACCTACATGAAATTTTGGTGTGAGATAACGATTGGCGTGATTGCTGCCGCGTATGCTTACTCCGGACAACAAGCGCAACCGTGAGTCCACTTCAGGACAGTGTTTGACGCTGTTTAAGCTCAATCCGAAGGAATCCCTACAAAGTTTCGTAACCGTCAAAGTTATATGGACCCACACCAGATACCAAGGAATAGTCGAATCAATAGACTTCTTCGAAAGATGGCTACAATTTCGTGGGATTCGCAAGGTGCGATCTACATCGACTACCTGGAGAAGGGCCAAAACGATTCGATGTCGATTTGCAAAAAAAAACGACCTCATTTGGCGAAGAAAAAAGTGCTCTTCCACCATGACCATGCACCGGCTCACACCTTCGCATTCGCCACGGCCAAATTCGTCTGCTGCCCCTTCCACCGTATTCTCTAGATTCGGCACCGTGTTTGTTTCCGAACTTGGAAAAGTCACTCACCGAGCAGAAATTTAATTCGAATGAGGAGGTCATCGCCGGAGGCCCGAGAAAACGAAACTATTTTTCATACGGGTTAAAGAAGTTGGAGTATCGCTGGGTCAAGTGTGTCGAGCTACAAAGAGATTATATTGAGAAATAAATCTCCAAAATTTTCGATTTTCTTTTGTAGGCTAAGTACTTATCGAATACGCTAATAGTGATCTGCCATCTTCCGATCTTGCTTCGTTTTGTTGCACTTCACATGAGCTGAACTAATAATATATTATATGACCACTAGTATAACACGTGGGCTAAAAAGTCCTGGGTGTAACAAAAAAAAACGCGTTTTTTTAAATTCAAAATTGGCTTTATTCATCAACGTAATCTCCATCGAGAGCTCAATGATTATTCCAGCGTCGCTCTAACATTTCATTACAACTTTTGTAGAACATTTATCTTTTGCTTCAAAATAGGCCTGTCATCAGTTGCTGTCCACTCGGATGACGATCGTTTTGATTCCGGAGTGAAGTGATGAATTCATGTTTCATCCATAGTAAAAAAATCCTGTTTGTTACGTTTTAACATGACCAAGCATTACTCAGAATCACGTTCTTAATTTTAGTCAAAAGGGAGCAAACGCCTACTTTGAACAGAGCTTTCTCCTAGTTAAATGCTCATGCAATATAAAACCAACACATTATTTTGATATATTTACGATGTTAGCTAACTCGCGAAACTTCACTATTCGATCATTCATTTTATGTTCATTTTTTTTATGTTTTCTAGTATTACCACCTCATTTGAACGTGCACTGCGTTCGTTATCATCGGTGTCTCTACTACTACGTCACCAAACCAACGTTTTGTTGTTTTTTCTGATGAAACGGAGTCGTTATAACACTTTTGTGAATTTTTTCCCATCAAGAATGATCCATTGTTTTGAAAATAACAAATGTAGAAATTCTTAATAGCTTTCTTTTGAAGGTTAATACTAACTGTAAAAGGGATGACTGCAATAAAATTAGCGTCATTTATTTGTTAGGCCTAGGACTTTTAAGTCGATGTGTTATATATATGCATATATTTGTTTATTTTTCCGCGAATCTAATATATGTATTTTTGTTTTGTATAGAATATTTTAGCAAAAGGCATCACTCACCTTTACCATATAATACAATTATGATTTGTATGATGAGATGAGAGCAGTACAACAAAGACAATTGTTCATGCAAATCATGTTCTCTTTGAGCAAATGGACCGGCATTAACCATTTTTGTTGCATTGCAGATTGCGTATCAATCGAATTTAAATTCTGTTTAATCTTTATTGCACTCTAGATATTTAAATAGTAGTAGGTTTTGAATGTGATAATAATACCTCAGTTATCCGATATTTATTATATATAAATTAATGTATGCTCTGGCCTAGAATTATGGAATATATTGAAATTAAATTATGACAAAACATGAATTATGAATTTTTTTAGTTGCATATTTTCAACGTTGAAACCTTTAAGAATATCTGTATGCCTTTATTGCTATATGCTATACTTATACATTGTGAAAGGTAAAAAGCCGATTTTAGAAAATTTAAGTAAGACATAAGTGATGATTGAAAGTAGACATCGGGAAGTTCTTACTTTGCAATAAATAATTGCGGACTATGGGTATTCAAAAACCGACCTATTCACTCGTCAGAGGTTACAAACTATCATATTAAAACCGATGTGAAATAAACTCATATACAATAATTGAAAAACTATTGCATCTTGAAAAATACCGGTTTGGTGAGATTATAGCTGATTGCAGCTTGATTTTGAACAATTTGAAGAAACAGTTGATATCTTTTGCAAGTGCGCATGCTGATCTGAAGGCATACATTTTTTAAAACATGTTTATTTATATCTAAAAATTGTTTTAAAAAACATAAAGAACGGGACATTTTAATCTCTTAAAATTTGAGAAAATGTTTCAAGTAGAGTAATTCAGATAATGATACTGGAAAACGCCCATTTAGTTCCCTAGCCCATACATTGTAGCCATTTAATATTCGTTAGTTGGTTTTATGCCGAGGATCATCCTTTGAAGATAAACCTTAGATATAATAAATAAGGAAACAATTAGAAGTTTAAGTTTATAACTTTTTTTACGCAATAGTAATCAATTTAAAATATTTTTGCGTGTGCTTCCAACAGCATTGTAGAAACAAACTGTTGACCTTACCTGAAAACGTCATGGAAACAAAAATATAAATAATATAACAAATACTTTAAGAAATAGTACCATTGCTGTTGCCATAATTTCTTAATTAAAATTCATAAATCAATACAAGATGTTATTACACGTGTAGTTCGTTGTTAAATATTAAATATTAACATGCTTGTTGAATAATACAATAGCTTGTAATTAACTTAGCTAAAGGTAGTGTCTGGTATATTAACATGTATATCAGTTCAAACTATAAGATACTTCAAGATTTCATTGTTCATAAAATATTGGATATTGTTTATAACGTTTTGTCATCTTTGGTCAGAACAAGGAAACAATTAGATTTCATTAAACCATGAAAACCTAAAATAATTTTTATAGTAGATTCGAGTAAAACCAAAACTGGGCATTGCTTCTATTAGAAGAACAACAATGTTACACTTATTAAAAGGCGCGAAAGACAGATTAAACCATTTGCAAAGACTCAGGCCCGAAGTTCTTAGAAGTGGAATTACACATTCTTCTAATGACAAAAATAAAAGAATATCTATAAATAATATACAAAACTATTTATGGATTGCATTTGAAGTAAATTAGTGTAAAAAATATAATAATTAGCGAAGTCAAAAACCGTGCGAATTATTTTTAATACCTGATATTAGGTAAGGTTTTATAGATAGTACGCAGGATTATTTTGTTTATTTTAGAATATTTTATGACAATAGTAAATTTTTGTTCAAAAAGTGATTATTGCTTTTGTTTCATAGAGATCTAAAAATAAGCCGATTTAAAAAACTTCTCTCCATGTTCCACTCGAAAAATTATTGAATCGTTACCGATTAGTCCATGTTGTTTGTCGGTTTTAGCGCCTATTGGTTTGATGTTTTGTTTGCGGAAAATCAAAATGCGTGAAGTGATATGTTGTTGCATTAGAAAAAAGCATCCATATGGTACGAATAATGAATATTCCGAAAAAAAGCGAAAATGTACGTAATGAATGTGGTCAAAATTAATTTCTCTTCATAAAGATAAACTTATTAATATTGATGCTAAAACAAATACACATTATTATCAGACTAAAGCCTGTTTTCTTCTTTTACAAAATTACATTATTGAACAATGAATTATTGCTGGAGTTTTAGTTACTACACAAATTTACGCCTTTAAAATTAGGAATTTGTAATAGGGCACATTTCTTTACAATTAATGCTTTTATTTATTAAATATTTTAATTTTTCCTTAATTTAATCATTCACTTTTTACCCTTTTTTCAAATTAGTCGACGAGCAATGTTGAAATTAAATGAAATAATCTGTATGTGACGTATTAACAAAATTCATTTTTAATTTGAAGGGCTTGGGTAAGGATTATAAATCTATCAGATATCCCTTGTTTTTCATGGCATCAATAGATCAACATAGCCGACAGAAATTTTGTCATAAGATTTAAAAAAAGTTAGTTTTAATGAACTATTATAGAGATTATTCTAATTAGAATTTCCAAGTCTAGGCCAATACCGAAACCATGTGCTAAATTTACTGTTTCGATTTGGTATTAATAAAGAAAATCGATCCTTTTTTAATTTAAGAGTTTTTAACTTATATTACCTTGATTGTATAATTTTTTGTAATATAACTCTTACACAAGGCACTAAAAAGCCTGTAAATGGTTCAAGAGGTTTCATTTCTGTCATACAGGTCAGCACAAAAAGAAGTATTAGGTTAATATATAGTTAATGACAATATTCAACTGATTTAAATGCGCAGTAAGTGAATAGGACGCTTGCCTTCCTGCCAAGAAATTCCCCATTTCAATCATTGTTTCAATCACAATCAGTTTATATAAAAAAACGTTTTATGGAAGACAATTTTCATGAAATGATGAACGAAACGTCATCATCATCATCACTATCAATCCATACTTCTCGTTTGGGGAGAGTGTCTACTTTTTATGGTCAGGCAAGACAATAAGTTTAATCATATCTCGCTCTTTGACAATCAGCAGCAACCGTTCTGGCTAGTGTTCGTTCGGATAGTGTTACTCATCCTTTTTTCAGATCTTTCTTTATAATTTTGATCCAGGTCTTTTCTGCAACTGCTTGTTGCGTCTGCCATTTAAAAATGTAATTAACCACAAAAGTCTGTTTGTTTATCCGACAAATACGTTTAAATCATAGTAATCTAAATCTCTGCGTTGTTCCTTTGTATATACACATTGTATATACAACATTATAAACATCCTAATCGAACCGATCACTGAATTTCAAATATTTTATGCTTTTACCATATATGTCAAATTATAAAAAAGAAATGGCCATTAATTTTTTATTAAATTATGGATTATAAGGTATGAGACATCTTTTTCCTGTAACTTTAGAGTAGTAATACTTATTCAATAAATGAATAATTTTATAGATATAGAGGCAGCATCGTTCGTTACTCAGTCAAATAACACTACGTGTTGAAAATGGAGATTCTAGAAATTTATTTTCATCATTTTGCCATTTTGCTTCCGAAATGGGCAGGATATTCGAAAATTATGTGGGCTATATGGGAGGAGTACTTGAATGAATATCAGTATTATAAGCGACAACTCCTCACACTCGAGCTAATCGTTAAAAAAGTTGATTATTTTTAGTTTTTACAATATAGAAGTAGACCGATATGAAATATATCGAGGCATTACTAGGAGGCTAAACACCAAACACAAATTAGTTTTGAACCATTTACAACAGGCTAATTACCAAATTGGTTTGTATTTGTGAATCGCTGTTGAACTTAAATGAAATTCAACTATCTTTGACGCGAATAATTTGAAGATATTAAAATTTGATTACGCATGACAATATATGAAAGAGATTTTTTCTAGTCTCTGGATTTTTTTTTTAAACTGGCTTCAAAAGAGTAATCGAAAAGTTGTTTCAGTTTTCACCAAAATATCCAAGTCCTACAGTGAATGTTTACTTTACTGGTATTATTAGAAAACATGTTGGGAATCAAAACGGCATATATAGCATTGATTAGTGTTTGAAATGTGTGAAATGTGTTATATTAATTAGAAAAAAATAATGTGACATGTTATTTTTGAAAATTTGTTGACCAAAAAAGCTAGATCGGAAGCTAAATCGCAAGGGTTTCTAAATGCAAACAGAAAGTTATACCCGAAAATTTGATTAAAATTGAATTGTATGTACTCCCATCGGTTACGAGAAGCAACAGGGCGTACAAGAAGCCGAAGGGCCGCCTTGTTGTACACCGACGCGCGTCCCGACGCGTATAAAAGGACGTCCGCCAAACGTTCGCTAGTTTTACTCTTCGGGATCGGCAGCAACAGGTCTCGGAAGAATCCACGAGAATTTGGCGGGTATCTTCGTCGGCGTGTACACGGTCTAAACTTACGCAGCACCAACACTTTCGTCCAGCTTAAATCCCCGTAAGTTTAAAATTTATTTATTTCATTTAGATTCATCTCTACACGAAGAACTGTTTTTGATCTATTTAATTATTAATACAAATTCACAATAACTGAAATATATTGGTGATATTCAAAAATTAGTCTAATTTTGTTCCATATACAATTACTTTATAAAATATATTATAAGAATTTAAACAATACCTAATAAAAAATAACTTTAAGAAAAATATTCTTATACAAACACAGACCTATAGTTTTATTAAAACTTCAAAATAATTTTATAAGACATAATATATTACTAGTGTTTTATAAATATAAAAGAAAAGTAGCAGTATTGTATTTTTTCCACATTTTATTTGGAATATTTTGGATACATCTAATTTTAAACATTTTATAAGATATGTGTATTAAAGCTTGAAGATTAGTTCATTATAAATAAAATGTATTATTGTTATATTAAATAATTTGTTAAATTTAATTTTAAATTATCTGATGTAGATTCAGCAATTAGATTTTGTTCGCAATATTTTAAAATAATTTAAATATTCTTTAATAAAAAATAATTTTGTCAAATATTTTCTGTTAGTTAAGATTTTTAACAGTAAGTTTATAAAAAAATGAATGTATGAGTGATATATGAAGGTTTGACGTAGAAAGCTAAACAGAAGTATGAGAGATATAAAAGTTCTCTGGTTATTACTTAGTAGTTGGAGTTTATGGAGTGATAACAAATATTTTCCAATTTCAAATACAAAAATGTACAAGCAATTTATCAACAGATAAAAATTAAATAATACTGATATTTTTATAGGCATGTTACTAGGTAAGTGCAGTCCAGATAATCTCTTAAAAGAATATATATAACAAGCAATATATATATAATTGATATTAACTTAATTTTTACAATAAAATACATTTATTATTTTATTGTAATATTTTAATTATATTTTAGTACATTTTATATAGTTTTCTTTGAAATACACACAATGTTGAATTAATTATTTTTGCAAATGCATATTGCAACATTTTATTTTTTTTTACTTCTTATTGAAATATAAAATGATATAAAAACCTGACTTTTAACATTAACGTATATTTTCTTACTTTGTTTCAAACTTGTTATATAATGACCGAAAAAATTATCCAAGAAAGTATTTAATAAAATATTTAGGGAAACCTTTATCTTGTTAGCTATTAAATTAAACATTCACAGCAACATTTCTCCAACCTAAACAAGTAGTTAAATATCTAGCATTTCTATTTATTTAGTATAATGTTTTGTCTATTAAGGAGAACAATTCCACAAGTTACAATCAGTTATAAAACAATATTTAGGATAACGCAGTTCTAATTTATTTCTGATTAATTGCACTACTCTATGTTGTCAAAGATAATGTAATGACTAATTATAAATATATGGTTTTAATATTATGATTTTTATACTAGGGTATAGCATGCTATTAATTAAATATTAATTAATCTTATATGTTCTATTTACTTAGATAATAGATCTAAGAAAGTAATATTAGCTATATGGCATTAAGTAATAATGTAATAATAGAGTAATATTAAGATCACTCTCGGGTATTATATTTTCTATTCTAATATTTTATTTATAAATTATGGCATTTTATCTATTTGTTCATGTGTCGAACAAGATATCAATTCCGAGTAGGAAAGGCTCAGGATCTTTCCATTCAATGCATGAATCGATTCATTTTTACAATCTTCTTAAGAACTGGTGGAATATTTCATTTGGTTTATATAACAGTTATAAATAATATCAGTGATTGTTTATGGTATCACAGTTAGATTAGTAGATTATTCTTCATGAAGCACATATGTGGTATATAATTGTAAATAATCTGAGTTTTTGTCGCTTGATACTGTTCTGATTGATAGCTTTTGCAAGGTTTAAATCAAGATCTTCCCCGCAAAATAATTCTGCCATGATCCTTGCCATTATTTTTCTTTGAAAATAAAATAGTAAAGAAAAATACATTTGATACATAAAGTATAAATTACAGTTATTTACTTCTCAACCAAATAAAATGCTCAATTAAATACTTATTTACCATTGCATTAAAATATGTTATTACATGTTTTTTAATTGGGTGTTTATTAGGTTTTATTCATTTCAGTTATTATGATCAATCCATTTAGTGTAACATTAATAGCAACAATTCAAAACATAAAATTAATTTTACTAGACAAATATCATGCATAAATAGATACTTTTGCATTCATATTAGTGTATTGTATTAAAGATAAATCATTCAAAAAATAATAACTAAATGTATATTTCTTTATACATATTATAGATAAAGTTCTTGTCATGAAGATATCGGTGAAAAACTATCTACAGACATAAATGATAATTGAAAGAGAATAATTTTTTTCAGTGTTAATATTAGTTGAGCAACATTTTGCGACAGATCTTCACCATCTTTTGTCGACAATTACCTGTTATGATACCGGTATCAGAAATTGTATCACTTAATTGTAATAATGTATCGTAATTCGATAATGTGTAGGTGGTTCCATACAGTCTCCGTCTTATTATCTCGAGTAGAAAAAGAATCTAATAGAAGTTAATACTTTTAATATGTCTAGATATTAATAATATACCTCAGTATTTTATACTAATTTATTAAATAATAATTATTTAGAACCTATTTAAATAATACAATGCAAATCAATAAAAAGTAAAAATATCATACATTTTCCAAAAATTATTTTAATATTTAGACATTATCACTTTTAAATTTTTTTTATAAAATCTATTGCAGCATTAAAATATTATAAATAAAAACTGTTCTCTTCAGTTCTTAAAATTCTCAAAATTATTAAATTGTAGAAGATAATTTTTTATGAATTAACTTATATTTTAACATATTTCAAAACTGTAAATTATTTTATTCTTTGTAAAAACTGTACATAATTTATTATATAGTATTTTCTAGTTCGTATTTTTCTTGTATAGTCGTTGTATATTTTATAATTACATTTGCTGTTGATTATGCATTTTAAACACAAATTAATTATTCAGCTTTTTAAAGATAACTATATCACTAATTTTGTAAAATTTAACGCAGTTTATGACAATGCATAAAATTATTGTTATATAATGTAATTATTATTTACTAAGTACAACGAAAATTGTGGTTTTATTATATATCTATATTTTTTACAATAACAACATTACTATTGGATAGAAAGATCCCCCCCCCGCCGCTTATTTCTCCTTTAAATTATGTATTATTCTCTTTGTAGTTAAGTATATATGTCTATCTTTAAATCGAAATGTATTATTATATGTTCAAAGGATTTTGTGATTATGAAAATTCAGGTATTGTTTTCTCGATAAAAAGATTAAAAACAGAAATAAAGTTGGCCTTTTGTTTTTCTGTTTTGACGTAAAAGGAATGCTTATTATTTTTAACTGAAACCTCAATGAGATTCTAAAGAAATAAAAAATAATAAAAGAAATAAAACAGACCGGTTGGTGAAAAAAGAAAACTGTATTGCCAGCGGAACGCTTTCAGTTCTTTCATATGCAAAGATAGAATAAAAGTTTTAAAAAAAAAAACGAATCACGTTTCCATTCAATTCACTTACACCAATGTTTTACTATGGCGTTAAGTTATTTCCTGAAAGAGAAAACTAGACTGAAGGAACAAAATCGTACTTTGTACACGAGATGTCAATATAGTATTAATAGCGAAGGTGCTGTAATAATTACACTCTTGTCATATATTCACCAGAGTAACACAAATTAATTAAGGCCAGTATAGAAACCCTTAAGGCTTTTTAATATATTTTTTTAACAAAATAAAACAATTTTTTAAATGTTATAATTATTATAATTATAGTTATAATGTTATAGTTATTAAAATGTAACAAAATTAATATTATAAAAAGTGGATGCCTATTTAAATATTATGGCGAATGCGCCTGTCAAGAGTCGATTCTCAATTCAGTTTTAATGACAGTTTGCTTTATAAAGTTTCTTGATTTATATTCGTCTCTTTCTATCTATATCTATATTTAGATATACATATTTGGTATTCATCGATTCATCGAAGTAAATTGGTTTAAAAAATGTTTACACAAATATTCATTGTTTAATCCCTTTAATTTATTAATTATAGGTACTATTTAATCTACATATTTCCATGAAACAACAAGGAATCTAGACAAACATTATTATAAATAACTTGTATTGTTTTAAAGTTTCTCGTCTTATGATCGGTCATATATATACATTACATTTAAATTTTTTTAAATTAATTTTGCAAAGAAATATATAAGGCTGCATGTTAATTAAGTTTATAATTACGAACTGCTTTGACTATCGGGTCGTTCGGTGAATTTAAATTTTAATTAGTTTTAAGATCTCTTTAAAGACTATCCATTTTTTAAAATTTATATTACATCACTTTTATAGACTCTAACAGTATTGTTATTGCCAGTGTTTTAGTTTGTAATGAAGGTACTTTGAGTAGAATTTCATATAAAGATTTTCTCGAATACCTAACATAGTGTCGGGTGTATGTATGTCAGAATTCTTTATATTTGGTAAAGCTAGAAACTCTCCAACTACCAAAACAAATATCTTCGAATTTCGGAAAAATAAGGGTGAAAAATAATACAGTCTGATAAAGGTGTTTTATTAACAGACCCTAAGTGTATCTTTGATAAACGATTGGAAAACTTTATATTAGTTCTTAAACATTCTTATACCTTAATACAAATTTTCTTTCAAACTCTTTATACCTGAGACGTTTTTTTTATTTCGTTTACGTTCATCTTAATTAAAGTTTCTAAATTTAATAATCTTAATACGAGATAGTTTTATTATTGTTTATAATTTAAGCCTATTATATTTTACCTTAGATCTACAGTATTATTTAGTGACATCATTGTTTAGAAATGTTTAGTATGTTATGAAAAAATCCAAAGTTATTTTTTCTCAACCCATTATTTAAATATAAGATGTAGATTTTTATTTATATAAATATATATTTTATAACAAAACAATGTTTGCGAAGAACTGATGACGTTTACTTTTAACACAACAGCCTCTCTTATTATATATTTTTTATTTTATCTGTATAAGCAAAAATATATTTTCTTTTATGTATTTTACTGGAAAGGTGTTATTAACAATTTCATTTTATTTTTTATAAGTTGAGAGTATTAGTGTCAATATTCTCTTTCTGAGTTAAAGAAATTTTATAAAAAGAAAAAGAAAACATATTTTTATATCGCGTATTAGTATATATATATATATATATATATATATATATATATATATATATATATATATTTATATATTAATATCTATATATATCTAGTGAGCTGATAAATTACTACTTGTTAACTTTGGCTTAATAAAAAGATATAAAATTAAAATATTTTATCCAGTTGTATTGAGTAAAATTTCAATTTGTTTGGATCCCTATGGAATATGTAAAAATTGATTGAAAAAAAATTCTGAAAACTATTGAAAGTATTGTTCATTTCTATACTCCACACTCTGCTTTCTTTTTTCGTGCCACAAAGTTTGAATTCAACTGATAAATTCCTGAACGTTTCTTGAGTTATTGAAAATTGAGTTAAGTCGATTATAATATTTTGAAATTTGATAATATAAGGTTTGTGACAAAAATTATAAATCACAAAAATTACAAAAATTAAAACTCATTACTTTTAAGCAGAGTGTCGGAGAGCTTTTAAGGCGATCTACATTTTGAATAAGAAGTAGAATAAAAAATAGATTCCATTGAAAATATTCGCATTAAAAGGAACGGATGGCTGATATGTTAGACGACGGCATCGGAACAAGTCGAATCTGAACGAAAACACATTTTTCCCTCTTTCTTTTATTTATTTGCATTCGCGAAAGGGAAATTTATTTTCAATTCAAATCGGTCCCGATAGTGGAAGTATCGCAGTCACTTTTCCTTTAAAATGTACCAAAAATATTAATGTCAGCCTTTCATTCTTTTATTCGACAAAAAACTGCTTTGTGTCAACCGGCATAAATCATCGAGACTGACACCCAAATGTGTGAGGCTATTTTTTACGTAGATAAAAAACGGACTTTTTTGTGCATCTTATTTTGGCTACGTTATTATTTTGTATTCAGGGCTTTTACTATATTCTTTATACGGTTAATAAACTTTGACTTGAATGAATTGAACACAAACCATTGACATTTTATTGGTTAGAGTTTGTCGCCTCTAGGTTTATTTGGTTTATTCACTGAGTTTTTAGGAGTATTGGTAGTTTTTCTAGAATATTAACATTATCAGTTGGATCTGGGTGGGATAACCATTGAAAATTTAACCACTCGAAAGGCACGTATGGTGCTTAATTCCATATATAATTGCATATCTGGATTTTTCTAATTAAAATTTGTTAGTAGAAAAATCAATTATTTTTATTAGATTCATTATACAGATAGTTTCCGCAACACAACTGATGAAAAGAGCAAATTATGATCAAAATAATGTTTTCTTTATTTGTTGAAAGTTTTTGACTAAAACGAAAGAAGTCGTCCATTATTGTTTTGGTTCAATAGATTTATTCAATGATTACTAGTTATTTGTTCTATTAACCTAACTGAACTGGTGAATATACAATACTATGAGGTAGTTAATATAAATCATATACGATTGAATTTATTGCTCATTATTTAACTACATTAATGCAGATTGCACATATAATATATTCAGAATCATTCGATGTAAACTGTTTGGTTTTGTGCATTTTTAACATTAACAGAGCATAATTTTACATAATTTTACGCATGATGTCACCGTATCTCACACGCCAAGCGATTACATGATGGGCTTTTGTTTTAACAGCGGTGAAATTTTTATAAATATTACCGGTGAAACAATGCTAATATATTTTAAATTATTTGATATTCTATTTTATCCATAACTAATTTTTTATACAGTCGAATATCAATTTGTTTAATAATTGTTATTAGTGAATATAAATAGTAATTATTATTTAATATATTGAAATTATTATATACTAATGGATTAGATGAGCTATTAGTTTGATTATTAAGGTTGTACCTGTTTATTATGCGGTCGGTTTTCTAAATGTTTATGTCAGCAATGAATTCTTAATTATAACTAAAAAAGTGATTTTCATTGTAAATATTGAAGGCAATCCATTGTTTCCACTAGCCTTTTACTGATTAAAATATCTTTCCACTCCTACGCATCTTCAGAGAGGGGAACAAATGATGATCTGGAAACACTAGGTTAGGATTGGAATAGACGACTTAGTTCAAAATATCTATATAAATTTCGACTTCAAAAGTCGTCGAGATGGCAGTGGCGATCTTATTTGTCATTTGGACATCTTTTTACTATGCTTTTCTCTGTGGCAGTTTCGTTCCCTATAACACCGAGATACAGAAATTTGCAAATTTGTAAACTCAACACAACTTGTGAGATTCATAACTCTTTCTCTAAAAGCCGATTTGATCCTGTCTAACAAATGTTTCTTTCAGAACAATACAATGTATAACACTGCGAATCTTTAATCTATCTATCTCTAGAAATCTATCTCTAGAAACACGTGTTATCACAAAATCTAAAAATTCTACTGATACTAATTAGTTTTTTAGAGTATTGTTAAATAATATCAAAAAGCCAATAGATTATTCACTTACAACATAAGCTGTCATAGTATAATGACAAAATTATTTGTTGAAACCTGCGACACTCTATAAATTCGCCTGCTTTTTGATTTGGTAGTAAAAACATGTTCTCTAAATTATTTACATAAGTGTACAAAAATATTTTTACTACATCTGCTGCATTATTTGAAAATATACTTTCCAAAAATAAAATATTTTCAAAATGAAGAAAGGAATGATGAAATTATATTACTATTTAGTTATTAATTTGTAGGTATTGAAAAGTTTCATTTTTATATAGAGTAGGTTATATTATTAACAAAACTCATATTATTGATTTATAATATCATTAATATTCTAATTTGTATTTAACTTTGTGCCTATGAGTAGCTTAGTACACTTAATTTATAAACGTACTTCATAGATCTATGCTCATAGATCTTATATACATTTTACACGTATTCATACAAAACTGGTACCAATTAAAGATAAATAAAATGACAAACTTAATAGCGTTACAGGTCGTGGAACAGCATCAGATTTGTGGGTATTAATTTATATTTATTAAGAAGTAAATTAAATAATCCGGGAAAAGTTCATTTAATTTCTTTATATAACATAGTTTAATTCGGGCGAAAATAATGAAGATCATCTTAATATATTACCCCGTCGTTTTTAATTAAAACAATTCGGTTTAATTAGTTCACCTCGAAAATTATATTAGGCAATTTGCAATATTAAAAATTATACCCACCTTTTCTCGTCATTATCCTTTTAAACATCCGAAAATATCGGATTTAAAAGGCGCAACCGAGTAATCTGGAGCAATTATTCTTTATTACATCCAACGAATCCCTATAAAATTCCCATCGTCGAGTTTCGTTCCGATAGTGGCCGTTTGGCTTTAATTGCAACTAATAGATGTCCAAAATAAATTCCAGTAACATAATCTTGTTTAATTTATTAGTAGTTTATAGCAATAATGGATATATTTAATTATTCAACAACTTTAAATTTTGAGAATACCTTTAAACAGTTTTTTTTCAAAAATTATTTAATAGTTAGTATTTCAGACATTACAATTAACAAAAATCTACACAAATCAAAGGTTCTCCACGTTCGATAATATATTATATCGTTATTATATTATATCGTTATACAACACGATATAAATTACGAGATCCATTATGGATCACGTAAAATTGTTCTTCTTAAAAAATTGTTCTTCGTAATATTGAATTCGTCAGTATGAATTGTCTAAAATCGTCAGTATAAATTAAACAGCGCATAACAGATTATTAAGCTAATATTTATAGCGTTGTTTGTTCTCTGCACATCGGAAAATATTATCTGTCGCCTAACCTTTCTTGAAGTTCCCTAAATGTTCTGCAATAAACTTTAAACGACCAATCTTCAGTTTAATTTTCGAGCGTTTATTGCGTTGATAACATTTACAAAACGCAGCTTGGTATCGCAATCAATTTTCTTTTTGTTCGTTCCCCTCTAAGTTGGATGTAGCTCGTTCAGCAAACAGACGTTTGCCACTTTAACCGATACTGACATTAGCAAACGAAACACCCTAATTAGAAATAAAATTAATAGTGAAGTCTTTAAGACAAGATTACCGCTGAATATTTTCGGATTATTTAAGGCATTATAGGGTTTGGAATTTTACAGTATCAGAAAGGGTTTTTTTATTAATATATATTAGCTTTAGCTGCTTAGCGATTATTTATTTGAATATAATTTATTATTAAATGGAAGCAATTTTCATGATGATGTTTATATTCCGATTCAGGCATCATTATCAACAACATATCACATTACGATTTTTTTCCAGGAGAACCGTTTTTTAGAGGAAACCGTTGTCTATTCACTGATTGTCTCTCGAACGTTTTAGTAACAATTATTTTGATTTACAACAAAAGGAACAACCTGAACGGCTAACAAAGTTTATAGATGAATAATTGGAAGAATTGTTCCGTGTAAACTCATGTTAAATACTTTAGTGAGTATTAAAATTATGCTATAAACTATTAAAATTACATATGAGGATTGCCATCGAGTATAGTTAATGAACTAGAATTTTGCGTTAAATATTTAAATACACAAATGGGAAGTACTCTATTATTATCCATATATTTCTTCATCTGATCACGAATTGTTACGAACGGCGAAATTTGGAAAGCCAAATACAATTCCGATAAAGATTGTAACTATGGGTTGAAAAACGATTTTTCCTAGGGTTGTTACTCTATCTTGAAGAAATTACTTTTCTTAGTGAAAATAATGCTACCATTCAATTCAAATAATTAGTACTCTACAGTATTTATAAAATGGGATTACTAACGAAAGCGATCGATTTTTTAAATATGAACAGTTTGCAATTTAAATTTAAGCTCAAATTTCATGTTAATAAACAGCCACCTGTTTTTTTAACGTCAATTTTTAGGATTTGTATTTGCATGTGGAAATTGGCCGGTAGTTTTCGGGATAATTTTTTGGTTAATATTCAAAAGGGTCCATATTTTTTCGTCTTATTCCTATTTGATTATTCATTAGGGGGTCATTAATAAAGAGATCAATTTAGCTTTCTAAATTAGCACTTTAAAGGTGTATGTTATTAGATTTTGCAATGCATAATCCTTAATTTGTACAATGTACGCATATATGCGTGTGCTAGGTAATTTAACGAGTTTCAACACTCACTTTCAACTTGTTGGAAGAAAACCGATATCCATGAAATACTGTTTTGAGATGTAAGAATAGCCAGATGTCAAAGGGGTTTAAATCTGGAAAATAATTGGGATATTGTCCGTGAGCGTAAGCAGGAGCATCATCTTGACGGAAAGCGATTTCGATTAAATGTTATTCCACCATTATGACGTAATGTCATAAATTATTATCCAAACTGTTAACTTCAACAACATTATAGAGGAGTCTAATCTAATCTTTGCATGTTATTTTTAATAACATGCAAAGTTATTTGATGATAATTTTAGAGTTATTACACTCTAAAATTATCTGTAACATTGTTATATAAAAATGTGTTAGGATTCAAGGTTATCATTTCTACAAATTTAAATCTTATACCAACAATGTAAAGTCTGTAAACACTATCTACTCTATTCGAAACAGTAAAAAATCCTAATGCCGTAAAAGTTAACTGAAGATCGTTTTTCAGTCAGCTACACTTTACATCAGAGCAATATTCAAGTCGACGAAAATATTTACGACGGTTTACATATAAAACAAACCAGAGACGATTTCGAACGACAGATGAATTTTAATAATGCGGCGATATTTGCTCTCGCTCTCTATGGCAGAACAACGCAACTAGGAGATTTTTATTTGCATTATCCAGATAAGATAAGCGAAAATAATAAAGAAACTTTGCGTAAAAATGTTGCGCTAGTTTTATATCTCGGGTACACAAACAGTAATAGCAATGCAGCAATTAATATTAACGATGGTGCTGTGATTATATCTTGATAAATATTGCTTGTTGTTCTAGTTTTCATTTTAGTCATGATCTTTAGTTATCTTAAAACTTGTGAGAAAAAAATTGCGAGAATGTAATTTATAATATGTGAAAGCGACACTGAGGGTTTTCATCTATTAGAAAACAGATCCTTCTGTTTCACTCGTTCACCATTCAGCTAAATTTTAAACAGATGGTCGAATACTTAAGCCCGTTTATATAACACCTCGCTCCTAAAGAAACGGCCACAGTGATATACGTTGTCGTTATTCCATCTAGGCAAGTTATAGTTTACTAGCTAGCTTGCTTCTAGAAGATCTTCGAATTGCACTACACTCGATTCACGACACTAAATTTGGATGGTACCCCTCAACGGAATGGTTTTCTAAATTTTAGTGACTCCAATAGTCTTTATTTAAGAAACAGAGATACTGCAATTCGTCTTTGCTGACCGTTCCCCTGAACTACAAGCTTAGATCCAAATTATAGTAGACTATGTTTATTCATAGCAACTTCAGTCCGCCTTACACTTTGAACTATAATGCATTCGCCGGGAATCAACAGACTATGGGTATTTTTTAAACTTGAATATTTTTTACCTGAAATAGTTTATGGCTAGTGGTCGTTGAGCACATTCAATCCACCTCTTGTGACCTTACAGCTTCAGCTGCGATACTTCTGCCTGTACTTCACTCAACTACATCAAGAAACGCTTCGATTAACTACGGAATGATTGCCAATCTCACGTTAACCTGCCCTTTTTTCATGACAATTAATTTGATTCTCCGACGAATCATTGATCACACAATTTTTTTTGTATTATAAAGCAAAATTTGGCACAAATCGTAATAATTTTAAAGGAGAGAGGCTACTGTAACAAGTATTACTATACGTATATACACATAACACTAAAACTAGGGAAAAACAAAATTAGTTTTTCCCTGATGTTATATTTAAATTATTTATTATCATTACTTAAAATTAAACTGATTTCACGAAATATTTAATACAATTTAACAGGTACATACTAAAAATAACCATCATAACCGTAACCATGTAAAATAAACATCCTTAAATGTTTGAATAACATTACCGAGCACCCCAATTGCCCGAATTTATTTTTGTTTGATGAAATAATAAAAATTTAAAAGCTGCAAAAGGCGAAATATTTGCCGTTCTTCCAGTCAATCCATTTTGAAGCCTAGCGATTTGGCATCGAAACCGGATAAAGAGTAAACACTTTGTGTTGATTTTCCATCGCTGTGAAGAGACCAACGAAACCGTATATCCGAATATGTTTCGATTTAATGGCCCATTTCGAACGTGACTTTTTTAACTAATTTAGCGCTTATTCAAATATCCTTCGGCAGAAATATCGGGTTTAAAAGAAAAACAAGAAACTGTAAAAGATAACTGGGGGGATCATTTAGACAACATTGATAAATTGTTACATGAGATTTGATGGGGTTCGGCGCCATTGCTTGCCGTAATGTTAATCCGGTTTGTTTGCTGTTTTCAAGTTCTGTTTGTCATTTATTTTAACTAAATTAGAATAAATATTTTAATTCGGTTTAATTAAAATGCTTTCAACTTCCAGCCTAATTAATATATAATACAAGCTATGATTTACGATTAGTTACTGTGAATAAGAAAAGTTCTTTATTATATTATATTGTTGGTAACATTTAGTTAAGAAGCAGGAAGTTGTATATCCATTATATAAAAATAAATGTATGTTTGTCCCCGATGTGTGCCTAAACTTTATAATGAACCTTTGATGGCTTGTTCTTCGCACGACTGCGAAGGTTTCTAGCCCAAAAATCTATATAAGTAAAAAATATTTTTTTAGATTATATTTCTCGTTATTAAGAAATAAAAAACTTAATATATAAAAATGAATATTTGAGAAATGAACAGGTGATTCGGGTCTTATAAAACTTTAACTGAAACTAAACATATTTAATTGCTTTGTTCTTTAATTTTCGTATATGAAATGTTCGGTGTATTAATATCAACCAGGAAAATAAAAAGTTTGATTTTGTTAACTACAGATATGCTAACATAAAGCTTAAAGTCTATATTCCACGATTCCAGTTGGGGTTGTGGATAGCTTTGTCTCCCGGAAATGAACTAATTCTGTCATCCGGTTAGTAGGTTATGAGGTGACCTGAATACGTTTAAAACAATTTGGTGTAATTATTTTTTTAAAAGTCATATCGAAAAGTTAAATTAGTTGTTGTATATTATTTTTTATTAGTGTGAATTATACTAAAAATTTAGTTACAGGTCATAGTTGAATACATATTAAAATTCTATTAATTATTTGACATTTGTTGGTTTAACATATTTTAGAGATATGTAGTACTAGACCGTCTATATAGAATATATAAGATTGGGTCAACAACATCAACTTTTCCTAATTAAGTCGCATGTATCTAGTAATACTTATTCAAGGAAGCCATGCTGCAACTGGTTTGAAAGCTAACATTCTATAGAATATTCTATATATAAACATTATCCGTTTACTCAATCTAAATTTATTGTGCTTTGAAAATGTATACTCCAGAAGGTTATTTTCATGATATTTCGCTTTTAAACTTCTAAAAATGGAAAATTGACTACCAAAACTTATGTAACGTTGTTGGTGATAAGTGCTTAAGTGAACGCCAGTGTAATATTAAGTATTTGGTGGAATTAGAAACGAACAGTTCATTATGAGTTGTTTTACCAAAACCCAACCCTTAATTCGACTCGGTACTGTCAACATTTAATGATTTTGATACATTTACCGCATCTTATCCATTCACTCCAGTCTTTATGAAACTTTTATGAACGATTCAAAACTAGTTTCGAATGGTGCTTGTGAAAATCTTTTAGCTAAGTCTCTTAGAAATATCAGAAAGTTTTGCGCTAATAAAGCTAATTTTGCCCGAAAAATGACAAGCTATATTGATCAAAACGACCCATATACCATTGATTAGTGTTGTAGATTTATAGTAATAATTAGGAATATTTATAGGAATTATATATATATATATATATATATATATATATATATATATATATATATATATATGTATTATAATTATATGATATAAAATATATGAATGATATAAAATTAATTGAAAAATATGAAAAATTTCAATTATTTTTTCCGCTATTCTTTATATATTTTAATTGTTTTAGATGTTTGAGAGAATTCAGTATCTTGTAAAAATGTACATGGTGATTTTAAAAACTTTCTACAAGTAAGTAAATTATTGTAGGTTTTATTTATTGTTTTTATTATTTTGTGTTTCGCGTAATATTTTTCGTTTAATGTGATCGAGAAAGCGGCGTATTTATTAAATATTAAAATAAATTTTGGTATAACATGTTGTTTTATATCAAAATTAATTAAATACGTGATTAAAATTAAAATTATAATGCATGCATTACATTTACATACGCTTTTAAGTCGGCCTTTTTGGCACTTCTCATGGTGGTTATTAAACAGGTAAAATCTACGTCGCTTTTCACGAATATAGCTTGTCTTTTATTCACCTTACCGTGATGACGAACAGGAGTTCATACATGAATCTAATTACGAAACGTTGCGCTTCAAAGATCAAAGAATGTTGATAAAAAACATTAGCATGTGTTTAACATGTATCCGTTTGGTACTTAAAGTGTGAATTTTCAAAGTTTTAATAATTTTAATTTGATTGTGACAGGTTACCAGTTTTGTTAATATTTCCAATAAATGTAATTTTAATAAAAATCGCACCATTTACGAACATAACTAAATGTTATCCCAGTACTTTGAATATAAAAGAGGCAATTAGTATAAATGTGAATGGGATTTTTTAAAATCCGACACGATTACATACAAAACGGGATTTTAGTTTTGTAATCGATTCAACAATCCGACGATGTTATTTGTATTTGGTACTTTAAAGTGATGGAGAATTGCAGATATTTATAAATAAATACTGTATATTTGTTGTAATTAATACGCATATATTAATGTGATTAGACATTTTTTGAATATTATTTTCTTGATAAATCGTTTGACTTTCATTTAATTTTTTAAATTTATTACTAACCAAATAGGGTTTATCTGGCATTAATCACACTTACTGGCGAGTGATCAATTTAGTTACCATTCCACAAAATATTCGGTATTACCCGGCCTATCCACTAGCGGGGATGGGTTAGTTATTCCTTAAAAAATAGTCATAGTCAAATATTTAAAACACCTACATTTTAAGCGGGGCTCGAACCTGTGACTCCTACGAATGCTGGCTAATTGAATTTTTACAATTACAATATTGGAAAAATATAATATCTATATTATATTCTATGCAACTTTATTCGACATATATTCAGGAGAATCGCTATATTGTGAATATTACAGAACAAAACATTTTAAACCAGGCGTACAGTAAGTCTTTTTTATCTAATATATGTATACGATATGAATTTTAGAGTAAAACAATTAATCACATTAATATAATTGTATAAATGTATAATAACATATCACTCAATAATATCTGGTTCTGTCATTTAGATGATGTCACTTTCCAACCTTCCTAAACCAAAAGCTGGTAGACCTAACTTTTAAACTTTAATTTTAGACTTAAACACTTTTACATTTTCAACAAACATTTGTTAATATTTAAAATAGGTACTTATTTAAACACCGATCACATTTCGACGTAATAAACATCCTTTATGATTAAATACCACGCCTATAAAAACACTGATATACAAGTTATTTATTTGTCTACATTACAATATTAGGCAAAATCGATTAAAATAACCATAATCTGTTACATATTGGACATTATTTTAAAATGATCGTTATAATGCAAACACAGGTACTGAAATGGTGCAACATTATACCTATGTGGATACCCGATATATCCTCATTAATGCTTTTCCATTTACATTCCTAACCATTTACCAAAAGATATCATACAGGTTATAGTAAAATAAACAAACTGACTAATTTTGCGTTTGTTTTAATGAGAATATATCACAAAAAAAGGATTCACAACGTTCAAAGACACATTATTCAGTGCTGGCTCGTTTTATCCCCCACATACAACAGGACAACGGAAAATTGAGGTGAAAATTTTAAAGTCGGGGAATATAGTAAATGGAATCAGAATATACGTGGTGGAATTTTCATTACTGAAATTTCGAACTGTTGAAAACAAAATGCGTTTTTTTTTTTCATTAAGCTTTCAACTGCATACCGTTAGGTAAAATAAATCTATCGCTTTCTGATGGAGGTAAAACGTGGATTAATCTGATTTACGATGATAAAACTGTTTCAAATTAGTTCACGTTCCTTTTCAATTGAAATATCTATATATCGAATTCCTTCTGAACAAAAATGTATATGAAGTTCTAGATTTTTAATATGATTGCTGCAAATAAATACACATTTCACACAATAACTAACACTATAACTTATCTAGTTTTTGTTTTGTATTTTATTCGTTATTTAAGAGTGTGTTTTTATTTTCTTGATTATTTTTTCTTATTGTTAAGATGGATAACTCTTTTAATTTTCAAATATAATCCTTTTATATTTATTAAAAAGAGTAATTATGTTTCAGGTAAACTACTTTCACATCTTGATAATTATGTGGTGGTCAACTTTAAAATGGGTGTTCTTCGGACTTACCTTGACCATGTTGGGAACGAATGTCAGCCGAGCTGCACCATCACGAGACGAGAACATGTTCCGAGAGTTGATGAAGCTAGACCAACTCTATTCTTCCATAGCCAGGCCTAGGTAAATACATTAGATATTAGACGTCAAATGTTCAATAGAAAATTAAAAATATTATGTCTTCAAATAAGAGTTTACTTTAATTTGACGTTTTCTAAAAGATATATTTCGCAAGACCGAGAACCTACAATAATAATGCCTCTAAACTAGTAATATAAGATTATTAGCATATGAACGAGAGCAGAGAAATCTGGCGAGATAATATGGGACATAGAGTTCCAAGAAAGTTATCCTTCTTTTAATTTTAATATAATTATTAGCACAAATATGTTTTTTAATATTAAATATGCATTTGGTACCTAATTATTAACATAAAAAAAAATTTAAAAAAAGTTTAACAAGGGTTGTCGGAATTTTTCAATATAATTAACATATATAAAATTTTAGAACATACAAATGTTAATGGAAAAAGATAACCATAACTGTATTCAGTCAAAAATATATTTGATGTATTATCATGTCTTTTACCTAAAATGCAGAATAAAACCTATTAAATACAGCAAATTTTCATAAACCAGCAACTTACTCACCTTTAGTTAAGTACCGTTATTCCTTAGACATTAGTGGTCATATCACTGCAGTATCGAGATGTTACTCCTTTTTTACTCCTTACTCCATTTTTTTCACGATATCCCAATGCATTGGTTAGCAAGTTTATTTTTTAGTGTATTATCTTAAAAGAGACTAGCATAATATTTTTATATATGTCCTCATTCATCCAAAGCATTATGTATTTGTTATATTACTAGACTTCATGTCGCAATATATACATAGTTAAGAAATATTTAATTTTCAAAACAGTAATCAAATGTTTACAAAAATATAATCATATACCATGTAAAAAGTTCCAATGTTTGTTTTTATCCTTGACGGATAAATTGCTCACTGTTTTCCTTTATATGTTTGGACCTATGAATAGAATAGCTAATATTTTTCATTTATGGTTTTCTTAAAAATCTACTTTATAGTAAAATTTTCACATATGAGTATGCAGCTTTTCTATTGAGGCTGAATATATTTTTTAAAATTGTTGGATTATTTTGTAATTATTGTGCGACTAATTCATGTCTATCACTCTATGTCTATATGGTACCTGGTACGTACCTCTGTTTTTCTAAATATATTTGAAAGAGATTAAAATTTTAAATATCTTGAAAAAACGATTCGCATATAGGAAAAATAGTGACTAGCAACGAATTAAAATATAATATTAAAGAACAAGAACTAGGGAAAAATAAAAATAAAAATTTTTGATATTGTTCAAAATGTTGATCAACTTTTATATAGAATCCAACAAGGAATATGTAACAGTATTTCCTTAAAGTATTTCCTTTATATATGAAATAAATTTTAAAAAAAGATAAATCGCATTATTAAATATAATATTTTGGGATCGTTCACCTTTTTCATTGTATAGCAAGAATATTTCGTAATATTATCGTATAAAAAATCTTGCGTAGGAAATTTTTGATAAATTATGTTTATATATTAAATATATGATCCTTAGATAACCTTTTATTATATTTGGTAAGGATAATAGTATAATAAGTAAATCAGGTTTTTTTGGTTTTATTTCAAAATATTGCAGAAATATTTTCTATTCTCCAACTAACCTTCCTAAACTCCACCTCGTAATAAAGTAATTTACTTTAACATTTATTACAGTCATATACAAATTTTTTTTCAAGGTACCTATTGTCTACATAGAAGTCTGAAACCCAGTAATTTAGCTAAACTACTGCTTATGCTGGCTAAAGCTTCTACTACATCTTTTTCAAGTAATTGACGATCGAATAATTAATCAAAACTTATTATAAATCCGGCAGTTTCCAACAATTTTCAGAAGTTACTACGTTATTATGTTACTGTTAATAAAAATTCATTATTAGTTTAGAAATGCTCTCATGATAACGAAGTAGTTCATCTTAAAATGGTCCACGCATGTGAGTTACACGGTAGTCATCAAGTTGACATTGATTTTAGATTAGACGTGAATTAGAAGAAATGATATACACTTATATTTATGAATAGGAATTTTAAAGAGGCTCTAAAACTTAATTTTCTTTAATTTGCCTAGAAAATTACATAATTATTTCTATGTGAAAATAAATACAATTATTAATATATATTTAATTTGTAAGTCTCTATAAAGAGTTTTCTCAAGCGAAATAAATGTTCGTTCCATTGCAGCGACAATCGAAGATAATTGAATCCCAGCTGATGTAAAATGCATTGTGTCGCTGTCATGTGGCCGATTATATATCGTAATATTTTGCCAATGTCCATTCTTAATTGTTTACTACTTATTCTTGCCTCTATATGTTATTCGCTAACTAATTCATTGTGCATATTAAATACAATTAGGTAGTCAATTTGAAGTAGTCTTTTTAGTTTAGGATATGATGTTAAGGAAAAAGTTATTTCGTTTTTCTAACAGATAATTTTAACAGTTCATAGACAAGGTGAAGTTCCATAGTCGGATCCATATGTAATATAAACATTATATATTTACAAAACGAAATATTATTGCACTTGTTAAATAGAGAGTAAATGGGTAGGTCCACGCTCATCTGATTGCCCTTTGTCTAGTCTCATATATCTTCTCTACTTATACATATATCTATTTATATAAATCGCTTTACAAAATATGTATTTAAAAAACGACATTACTTTATTACTTTCTCATTAACCTATTATATAAAAGGAAATTTAATTTCATATTTTTCTATTTATTTAGTTGAACGAAATAATGTGTATGGTTTCCCTGCAGTAGTTGTATAGAACAGCAACTGGTCATATGACATCCTGCTAGTTTTCATTTAACAATAATTTTTTTATAAAACGTAAGGAATTCCTTAATTTATAAAATCGACTAGGGCCACTATTTTTACTCAAACAAAATATTAATTTTATCAAGTCATTCTAAAATACAAAGGAAAATATGTTTTTGATAACTTTAGGATGGTCTACTGTTTACGACCGTTTTGAAGGAAGTATTTTTCATAGAAAAACCTATTATTTATTCTGTTATTGGAATATTAATATTAAATTATTTCGAGAAGAGATATATAGATGGGATATTTCAACCGGGAATATTTCAGTTGAAATATCATTTAAATTCGTTTCCTTAAATTATGTCGTATGTCAATACTAATAAAGCCATTTCAACAACTTTATTTTATTAAGTTGATATGGTTGTTTATAGTAAGTAGAATACGTTGCGGATATAGAAAGGCAAATAAATTATTCAAATGAGATGATAACCATTCAAAATAATTTCTACATGTTATGTGTAACATGCATATTCGTGGAACCGTTATTAAAATGCTTTAAAGTCGATGCTATTTATGCAGAATATATTTTAAGTGAAATTTGATTTCAATATTCGCAAATTGTCTCACGTCTTTTTGGTGTCAATTAAACTAAAGCAAATTAAAATTTAAGTGAAAAGCGGAAGTGCTTCATTTTTCATAGTTATGAATAACATGTTAAATGATTAATGACAAAGTAGGTTGTAAATTTCAAATAATTGATTCTGCAACATTATTACTATCCATCTATTTTTTCGTAGGTATTATTATTTACTTGTATTATCATGATCAAAATATAGAAAAGCCTTTGAAAAAATATGTAAATATGTATAACTTTGGATATGGAATTCTGAATAAGCTAGATCAGGTGAATATGTATGTTGCAATTATATTACTTGAATTACGAATAATATGAATTCAACTATACTATATGTAAGGGCGCATATCGTAATGAAAAAACCAAAAATTTACGTGTTTCTTGCAAGCAACACGTAACATTAAAATGATATTTAACAACACTGTGATTATAGAGCCTTGATCTATTATATTATTATTCCCGTATTTCTGAGTCTATGAAAAAAAATTCACGATTATAAAATTCAATTAGTGGACGCTTCAAATGAAAATGTTTATAGATTAAGAACTTGCGCTGAGAGAATATTAGAAATCTTTTCTAAGTCATGGTTTCTTTAACGACGACGTCTATTTCCATTTAGAAATGTTTTGGTTAGAGGACGTGTGTTCACATTCCTGAGATATTTGGAAGGAATTTTGTAAAACCCGCCGAAATTGTAAATAATTTCATTTATAAATAAATATATAGGATTAAATACGTTTATTAACAATAAAAGGAAATATATATATTTCTGACTTCTTTTAAGGCAAATTTAATTAGATATTTTCTCTAACCCAGTAATATTGTTAGTTTGTCTTTCTGATGACTTTTTTGAGAGCCATGTTAGAAAATAATAAGATTCACAACAGAAATTACAAATATTTAGTTGAAATTAAGGTAAAGTATACTTAAATCTTAAAGTCATTTTTATAAATAATAATAAACATTTTTGATAAATTTTATCAAAAAAGGCTGTTTAGGATAAATAATTATAATGACGAATAATTTTCTGGATTTAATAATTTTAAACAAAATACGTTATCGTTGTGTTTCATGTTTGATTTCTTATTAGTTCGGCATATTGTTAATATTATCTGGTATCGGACAGTTTAAGGAGCATACCAATGTCGGCGGAGGTGGGGCAAAAAGTACAAAGGGCGCTCAACATGCTACGACTTCAGCAACTGGACAACATGTACGCGCACAAGTCAAGACCTAGGTGAGCGTCAGTTCATTACGTCAGAGTTGGGGTAATATTCGATTATTTTCTCGTTGTCGATCAGTAGTAATTTGTTGCTTTTATTACCGATAGTTCCAGGAGATTAGGTCTGTTGGAGCAACGTAAAATTATACTATTACCTCATGCTTTCTGATCTAATGAGCATTTGCTTTTGTATTTTGGCCTGTAAAATGCAAAAGCCTGCGTCACCTACGTCTGACTAAAATGCTAAAAAGAACGGGTTTTTGTTAGAACCCTGCGTCTCACCCGATTATTGAGTGGACGGAACATAGTGTGGCGCAGGGTTTTGCCTTGTACGTAATTACCATTTACTAAATATGCTTTTTGTTTTTAGATTCGGTAAACGCGGAGAAGGACAACTTCGCAATAATGGAGCCAGTGTTGATTATGATAATAATCAGATTCAGGTACGATTTAAATTAAATACTATTAACTGCTAAATACTACTAAAATGCTGAAACCGAAAAATATATTTTATGCCTTATATATTGACATCATAGGTAGTAAATGTGTAACAATTCATTTTAGTTAGAATTATTGCCTTATGTTATATTTTTAATATTTTTAATTGAAATAGAAAAACAATATTTTTTTAAATTCAAAGATCATTAAAATCGGTCTATAATAAGTATTCGAAATAAGATATTTTTATTAAGACAATCTCAATCTATCAATCTAATATGTTTAATTACATATTTGCAATCAAATATGTTATAATGTAATACGACTATAATAACTGCCAGCAAACTTTATGGTAAACTTATACTAAATTCCTAATAAACTAAATTAATAGTTGGAATATCAAATTTCCAGAACTAACAATGTTAATTAAGTGATATCAATTACCAAAATAATGAAATACTACTTTTATTATTAGTATTAATATAAAATCAATAACATTACATTATTCTTTAGAATTTGTATTAAACTATTGAGCAGAGTAAAATGTAAATTTTTTATATAGTGTTATTTTTTTCTATTTCCAGAAAGAAAATTTCTTTTTATATTTGCCCATAACGCTTGACATGATATGGACCATAGAAAAATCCAATTTAGGTAATATTGGCATTGGCGTCCCATTCATTTCTCATGCTTCCCCTAAAACAAATATAACTAAAATGAATTTTCTTGATTGAATTTGATCCAGTGTTTGCGATAATATAAATTTAACGCCACTTGAAAATTGTCTATGTTTTATGTTCGATCGTATGTTAGTCATATTTCTTTAAGGAATTATTGAGACTTTTTCAAAGATTTTGCTCCGTTTTTATGTATTGTCGCACTAAATAGAATTCAATATAGTATTATTTATAATATTAATAATTCGTTTTACGGATGTATGAAATTTTGAAGGATGTTTTACGGCTTATAACGAAATAAATTAAACTAGATGAGCGCTCAACTCTCATTGAAGATGTATAAATATTATCGATATCGATTTAATTCGATATATATAATTATCGATATATCATTAATACGTGTATACTTTGCATCCCTGTTCAGACCAAATCCCAAATAATTTAATTATATTTTTTAAAACAGAATCTTCGATCAAACAAATCTCTCACAATGCGTAATTAAACTCGGATTAGAACTCAAGTTCTAGTCAACATACATATTCAGCAAGCGTAAAGTTAATTATATTATCAGCAATATTTTAAATTAAACTTGTTCATATTCATATTTTTATGTGTTTCGATAATTTGTACTATAAATATACATTTTTATATATAAAATAAGTTTATACAAGAGTAAAGCTTTTTGAGACAGTTTATACAAAGAAGAAATAAAATGAATTTATCTATATTTATCTCAATGCTTATAACAAAAATGCCGTTCTGCCCGTTGGCTCTATAAATAATCCAATCTCGTTTATTTTATGACAGTTCGCTAGTTAGATTTTTTATGCAGTCATGTAGTTGTAGAAGTAGTATGTTGAACAAATTTATGTAAGGACTGATAACTGGTTTTTCATTTTAACTTAGTTACTTACTAAGCCAAAAAAAAAGAGAAACGGACATTCAAGATAAAATGTATGTAGATATAGTTAAATAGCTACTTGCGTTAAACATATCAAATTTTTGATAAATAAGTAAATATAATACACATAAAAAAAGATAAAATAAAAATGTATTAAAATTTTTATATTCTGTACTTAATACGATAAAGGATACGTTTTTATTCCATCATCTCTAGTTCTCCGACCGTTTTTTGGCCGTAATAAGTTCCTTAGTTTTTTGAGTGATAATTTCTACTAGTGATAATTTTTTAGAAATGGGCATCGTGATTTCACGCAGTCAGTGGGTTCCGAGCAAGTTTACGCGCATTCACTACCTTTTGGGTACAGTATTGGGGTGTGTACAGATTTGTAACGTTTTGCTCGAATGGACACCAAAAATATAAAATGCGCATGTGTTAACTGAATTAGGCGAACAGTCTGGGCCGAATTTCAAAATTCGTTCAAAGTTGCAGTGCACTTTGTTTAGTTCCGTTGCTCGTCACATTAATTTTAACACTAGCCGGCGAGCCGACTCGTCCGCGGTACCTTGTATAGGCGCAACAAATATGAGCGTATAGGATAAACTAATGGAGTATGAATGCATAGATTTTGGATTCTAGAAAACAAACCTTTTTTATATGTAATTTAATTATTACCACTAATGTTTCTGAATGGTAAATATGTATATAATATAAATACAATATACAAATAAATATATATAGTAAGAGAATATATATATATATATATATATATATATATATATAATCGTTATTATACTTAATAAACATAATTGTCTTAATAAAAAAATACTTTACAAATGGTAATTAGCAACAGAAATAAATGTGTAATGAAAATGTTTTAAGCAAATTATATGTACCATAATTAATAATAAACGGATGATTGGAAAAGTAATATTTCGCTTGTTTCTTTGTTGTTAAATAGAAGAGAGTTACATTTATAAAAATAATAATTTGCTATTCCTCATATATATTGATATCCTTTTTCAATGTATTCTAGCTATCATATGCTGTGAGAAAGATGTATAAAAATAGTGTCTAGCGATTGATAATATTATATTTTAAATACATATCAATTGCAAAATGACAAAATTATATTGGTTGAGTGCAGAAGAAAACTTTTTTATGGTCTCTTATTTGAACTGAGCTATAGATTACACGCACTTCAAATATTTCTTGTGAAATGTGTATTTATATATTAAAAATACTTTGTTACTACTATACTTGGTTAATTATTATTATACTTATTGTACTGGTACACATTCTTATACCCGAAATTAAATAGAACGTCTTCAAGACTTCTTTTTAATATGATTATTTAAAACCATTTAAAGAAGTAATAAATATAATGCATTTTCTCTATTTTCATTTTTAAATATGGTGTCCATAAATATTTGTCTTCTTCTTTTTTTTAATACAGGGGACATATGTATTTCCACCCACGAAAATATGGGATTAATCTAATAAAAATAGTTAATTATAGCATTAACTTGGCGCAAATTTATTTGTCCTTAATTAGAAGTGGATATCTGGAATGAATATTTTTTTCTTATCCGTAAAGAATCTCCATATAAGTAGAAAATAAAAGTATATTAATTGTCTCCTAATATGTTTAAATACTGGGAACATAATTGAATTTTTAACGTCATCTATGTATTACAATGCACAACGAACATAGCTTTAGTTTTAATACAAGATATCTTAAAGTTTGAAAACACTCATTCTCGCGCAGATAACATTCGGTACGCCACTGTTTATTAATATCGGCAAATATTTTTTTATTATAAACGCCTCATTGAATGCCGTTAAACCTTGAAATTGAAAAAATTTGCAAGATAAACATTGCAATTACAACGTCACCGTTAACTCAAGCAGAGATAATGCACTTTCACAAAATCGGAATCCTATCGAGTTTGACGGCCCAACTGAACAAAATCGATAGTTGATTAATTACCGATAGTAAAAAGCTATCTTACTAGAGCTGATAATGCGTGACCACGCCGCTTGAACTTAATACCGCGGAATGGATAAATTATTTTCTAATTGTTACAGCTATTTGGGTTGTCCAATACGGTTAATGTCCCGCAAATCAATTAGTCAACGCGGTGGACATCTTTGTTAGAAAAAGGAGAAATTTAAAAATGGCATTAAGGATTTTGTTTCGATTTATAACCAAGAAAAATTATTAAAAAGTTACTAAGTAGTATACATAGGTCCTGGCCCATACCTTTTTTAAATCAACTATTCACAGTTCAGTCGACAGGTCGTTGTCGAAACCATTTCAACCTGCAACTTTGTCGTATTTGATTGGAGTTGTTTCTCAACTGTGTTAAGCGCATAACTTCATTTCTATATAAGATATCAAAGTTAAATTCAGACTGTGACAGTATCTAACTCCCAAAGCCATACAGTAGCAAAATAAGCTTTCGAAAGGCAGAGAAGACAAAAGATGACTTATTTTTCACACACCATCTCAAAGAATTGAAAACTCATACAACTGGATTGATTCAGATTTTTATTTCATCCTACATGCGATTTTCCTGTACAAGTACTTGAACTCCTGCACTTGCACTAACTGGATGCCCGATCTGATTTAAAATACAACAAACATTATTCTGAGTTTCTACTATTATGGTTCTACTTGAAGTCTTAACGTCAGGAAATATCAGATCGATCAAAAAATGTGTAGCGTTAAATGAAACGAAAATCAATTAAAACGATCGCACCTTTCTACATTTATTACGTTTCTTCATGAAGTGATGAATTGCGACAATTTTATCTGCACGACCGCGCCTCGGTATAAATTTTGCAGGTTCTCTGTTTTTTCTGAAGTTTTTTCAAGTCTTATTCTTATATTTAAAGGTTAGAACATGAACTATTTCTTTTTTTCCTGTCAAAAAACTACAACCACTAACTCTAAATCTAATTTCCAAATTCAGTTATAACCGATACGGAATCATTATACCAGTTTTGGTTATCGTTTACGGAGCTCTTCCACTCATATTAATGCAGCGAGTTAGTAACTGGGTAATGCGCTGTTAAACGATGATGACCAGTGATTTTCTACTAAATTGGTAAATGTTTTGTTAAATAATGGGCCACCAGCATCAAAATATCGATCATCTCTAATATTTTATTTTAATTTCTATGATATTTTTGATAAGATTTAAAATTGCTTCAAATTTCAAATAGTCCATTACAATTAAATTTATAAAGGAATTGCATAAAATGTTGAAATACGGAAAAACAGCGGGTTCTTTAAAGTTAATTTTACTGTCCGCCAACTGGAATTTTCATGTTTAACCAACCGAAAATTATTGCGACCATCTCCGGATTTTCATTAAGAGATTCGTAGAAAATCCGAGAAAATATCCTATAAAAGTAACAACTTAAGGTTCCCTTTATGAGATTTATCGGGCTCTTATTAAATAATAATTCTTTATAGATATAGGTAATAAAGTTCACGGGGATATAAATAAGCCGACAATAGCGTAAAAATTAATGATTTTCATGGTATTAAAAGGAACTTAGATTTAATGCTTTTGATATATTATACGAGTATTAATGACTGTGTTCGGATTACATATGATTTACGCAATTCAGTCCTAAGAGCTTCGTGACTTATATGGCCCCAATCATCATATGAAAAATATAGTTTCTATTATTTAATTAATTTTTTTTTAAACAAGGATTGTTCAATAAATCTTTTGAACGATTTCGAAGGGTGATTATTTTCCTCTACTCTTATTTTTTATCTTTTACTCTACTTTATCTTTACTACACACTTTTATAAGTGTTTCTCCACAACAAAAGAATCACTAAAAACCAAATGCTACGAATATTACAATAACTCCAAATTATATTAAGTTTAATTACTAAATTTAATCAAGTTTATATTCTTATATAAATGAAATTGAGTGTTAAAGACATAAAATGACATAAAAAGTCATAAAATGTGCTAGAATATTGAAAAATATCACTTGTCAAGAAACTTAATATTAACAAGAGCAGCTAATAACTTTAAAGTTCTCAATAATAGCGAATGCACTAGTTGGGAGCCGTGATAATAGTACTATGGAAATCAAGTGTTAAATCCATATTTCCTAAGACATATTAAAATTGTATCGATAACAAACCTACTGAAACATTTTAAAACAAACTTATAAAAGCACATGAAACTACAATATTTTAACAAGTATTTTACAAAATATAATATAATCATGATGGTATTTGACTGACACTTTTTGAAGGCTTGTATTTGATTAATATTTTTCTTTGTATTTTCAGAACATATGATCGTTTGGGAGTGTTAGAAAACAATCTGTTTCTATCTGGTTGGCATTCGAATCTTGGAAGAATACATGCACATCTGATTATTTCGTAACTGATACAAGAAAAAGACAAAAATATAGGGACTCGATTACACACTAAGAACAAGAAAGGAGGCCTAACCTTCAATTTTATACTTGATGTTACGTTTATGAGAAACGGTAAACGTTATAACGAGTAACGATTCTTTCAAGTACATTTTCTTTGCAAAAATAACTTTACTTCAGGATAAAGTAATTACGTAGAATTCATTGTCAACATTAGTCATGATGCCTATTATTTATATTAAATAAAAATTATTTAAATTTGAGAATGCGTTTCCGGAATCAGCAGTTTATATAGTACGAAAATTATGCAAAACATACAAACAATCTGACTGAATTCGGTACAATAAAAATGTTAATGGTTGAAAAAGAAGCCGTTAAGGATTAAGGAGAATGCCGGGCTAATTAACAAAAACACTGCTGCGAATGCTTGATAAGCGGTTGCGGACAAGTTGGCAGAAATTTTGTTCCCTAGCTGTGTTGTTGGCTAACTGTTTTTGATAAATAACACAGATAAACACGAAAATATTTGATTTATTTATGCAAATTTTCAAAAGTATTCTAAATATTATGTAAATGTTGTTCAGTTTCATGATCAAAAATGAACATTGGAACGAATCTTATTTAAAACCAATATTATATGTTTTATATCACGTCTTAAATTGTTTATAATAAAAACATTGTTTTATGTTTTCATCAGCATGGGTATAATGTGGTGATTCATAGACAGCAGTAATGAAGATTAATCGAGATTCTTAGTTTGAAAATTGTTTGATTATCGGCAATATTATTATATTAATTAATGACATTTCTCAACCTATATAAATAAAAATAAAAAGTTCATTTCTCCACTTCATGAAATCCTTCGACTAATTCTATGAGGTTTTGATTAAGAATAAATATTGTGGATATACAAAACTGCATATCATCCTGAAAATGAGGAAGATAAACAGCAAATCAATTTTAAATATTAATAATTGATCTAAATCAGATCATGGACGAAACATAAAAGGGAAATAGGGAAACTAGAATATCATTACAAAATATTTTAAAAGTTCTTCAAAAGTTATATTTACCTATATATTAACGCTAAACTTTTATCCATATTTTTACACAATTTATCTACCACAAAAAATGGTTTTAAGTCTAGTGCTAGACTCTCACTGCCGAATTTCACAGTCATAGAAAGTGCTACCTACCTTAGTATTTTCTTTATTAAAATTATCTTGCTTCAACGAACCATTTAATGGCGATGGTCATTTTTCTCTACCGCTAAAAAAGTCCAAGTCAATCATGCTCACCAACGCTTAGTTGGCGGTTTAGTTGTTCAATTGAATCAATTGTTTTACGATGATTGAATCAGATAAAAATTGTTTGACGACCTTATAACCTGAAATTTTGATGACAACAGAGAACTTTCTATTTGGTTTTGTAAAATTAGGACGGGATCGTAACTTTAATGTTATACAATTGACCTATGACAATTGTACAATGTACAAAATAAGTTATATAGCTAATATTTGCATCTAAACATGTTTATTAACTTATAAATGATAACACTAAAAAGAAAGTATATTTGTTCTTACCGCAAAGAAAAGATACAATACATTTTATTGTTAAATTGTTTACAATTTGCAAGCAAAAAATATATTTAGCCATTATAATAATGAATGATTATGAATAATGAATATAATAATATAATATGTTATGTATATATATATATATATATATATATATATATATATATATATATATATATATATATATATATATACTTAACTAAAATATATACTTAATATAATATAACAACTAATTATTTAATTAGAACAATTCTGGTTCACTTTTCATTCATAACCATAATAAACCTCGGTTGTGGTTTATTGAGCGGCATATCAGATAGAAGGATCTATCGCTTGTGAGATATGCAATTTTTACCACTGTCGCTATATCTATAATATGGAAATACAGGAGCAGATGTATTCCTCAAGGAACTACAAATTTCGCCTATTTTCTGCCTAAAGTTGTGTCCTTAATTTTCACTACAAAAGGTCAATTCCAGATGGCTCTTGATAAAGGATTCTAGTTCCTTTTAAACATCTATATTTTATATAGTATAAATTAGATAATACATTCTCTTCAGGGTGATGTATCAGTTATGCACTGTATCATTTTGTTAGACACAGCATAGATTTGTATTATTTTCTAAGTTTTTTCAAACTTCTATTGCTTTTAAATGTTATCTAAAGTCAGCACCGTTCTCCTAATTGGCTTAACACACATCCTTTATCTTTAGACTTTAATATTTATTAGTCAAAGTAAAACATTTAAAAATTATTTCAATATCTGATAGATGATGATGCAATTGATTAACATATCCTTCGACATCAATTTGCTTTTCATCAATCTTGATGATTTCAAATAATCAATTTTAAATAATACATGCTATTAATGAGTTAATGTAATTAGAATCAAACGAAAACAATACTGGAACTGTAATGAAAGCGATGCTATATAAAACACTTTCTTAAAAGCGGAAAAATCTTAACAGTTAAAATTGACAACTTTTATAGTATCATATGCTGAAACAAAAACGTGAAAATTTTACTTTCGTGTGCTTAAAGAGTGAAAGTCCTCGTATGGATCATGGTGGCGCTGAAAACGACAAAGAGAAACAAAAAACGAAGAAGAGCGTTGAGCCAACCGTGTACCGAAGACTTTCTAATGGCCGCTTTTGAATGTCGTTACGTTATTAAATCGACAATTTATTTAATTCTTTTTTCGGTTGACAGGTTTATTGATCTGCGTCCTTGGTGTGCTTTCGACTACAAGTAGTATCAAATTTTGTTGTTCTATTAGAATTGTGTGGACGTTTGTCCAGTAGGCGAGATGTGGTTTTAATGACATGAAGGTTTATCGAGTAGTACTTAATTCAGAGTTTTTTTTCCATTAACTTTCAAATACAGTTTCACTTGTTTCGAACGATACAATATTATTTGTAAAAAATATTGTATTTTATAGTCAGTGGAACTATGTATGTATTAGGCCTAATTGCACTTATTGTGTAATATGTTATAACCTAAAATTGTTAAGAATATCCTTAAATACATCATTTAACAATTAATTTTTAATGATTTATTTAGTCTCTACAATTTGATATGATATCTTGTGAAATAAGTTAATATTTAACACAGCAATAATAATCAACGATTAGCCGTGCAGGCTAAGACTCTAGGATGCCGGAATTAACGTTACAGGAATCGGACAATTCTATTCTATTCTACTCTATTCTATTCTATATTCTATTCTATCGAAATTCTACTAAACTAAAGGAACGCGCTCGTTGAAAAAAAGTGATGTTTGACCTCGCTAAATAACAATACAGCTGTAATGGGGGGGGGGACTATTAATATTTAATAAAAATTGTATAATTGTTTTTTTATGAAAATTCTTTATCCGGTTATTTTGTTGTCGGGCTGTACTCGCTGGAAATAATTCTATAAAATATTTCTGATCAAATCAGTGAGTATATTGAAGGTAAATCGTACCGCCAGATGCAGTTCTAATAGGATTTCGCTCTCAACCGCATAAATTAATTCAAATAGCGAGAGAGATTTAATTGGGGGATATTTCAATAATTTTACATTTTATTTTGTTTGCTGGTGAGAATCTGTGCGAAACTCTCAGTAAACTTGTTTCGTTTTAATTTTAATTGGACTACAATGGTAGATAAATGGTTATCAATAGAGTTAGCTTTGTTGAAAACAATTAAGGCCAATGAAATTTACACATTCTGACCTACTATTAGTGCCCATGAAAAAAATGAAAGAAACGCTTGAAATTAAATTATTTTATTATTATATGATTATATGTATAGTTCCAATATTAAAAAGGGGGGATAAGCAAGATTATAAAATCTACTGGTGATGATCTCCTATGATTTATCGTAAAATGTATCTGAACTGGAATAAATACACCATTGAAATCAACCTGGTTCAGCCACATTATAGAGTTCTTATGGTAAATCTTTGTATTTTTTAGTCAAATATCAATAGCTCATCATTTTTAGAGAGAATAACATATTAATGATTTATATAAAAGAGTATAATTTTATATTATAACAAAAGAAGGTCTTTAGTCGCAATATAATAATCAATATTAACTTCGACTTTTATTAAACTACATATCTGTTTAAAAAGGTAAGGCAAAAATATATTACATTGTCCTTTAGAGAACTGTCTAAACTATGCAGCGCTTTCAATTAATTTACTCGAAAATCAATTTACAAGCGTTATTATGGACTAAAAAACGGTCCTTTGATTTACTAGTATTTCTGAAAAACTCGCTTTCAAAGTTAATAAAATTTCAAAGTAAGAGTAATGATTTAGACATTGTTTAATCAATTATTAAATCAAAAGAATTAAGTTAGGTTTTCAGACTTTTTTTAGAGATCTTTTTCATTCTTTTTCACAAATATTAAACACGTTACCTAACTAAAGATTTTTTAAAAAACAGTTAACGACTTTATTATAGTAGGTGCAGTATAATTAATGCAAAGTGAACATCTGCAGATATTGAATCAAAATTATTAAATTATTTTTGGTCATCAGAATATGATATGACAATATCTATGTCAAATAATATTCTAATTAAATTCTAATTTCAGTTATTATTCAGTTTAAATAGTACGACATATAAACAGTAGATTTATATGTCTAATAATTCTGTAAGTCTGTAATATTAAATTATTATTTCTGTAATAAAATTTGCATGCTTATGGTTAAATTATCTTAAATTATACTTTCCCGTAATTCCAATTTACTAAAAATTATGAATTCCTGAGTCATTGCGAGCCATTTTTAAAAACTAAATTATTTCGAGAAAGTAGTAAAGTATATTTGCAAATTATAGAAGGTAAAAATGTAATTCATTTCATATTTGCAGTTATTTAACTTTCTCTCTATACCACTTTAGAGAATACTTCCGACAACAATTAACAAAAATGGATGTATATTTATAGCTAAAGAGAATATGGTAAAATATTATAATTTCATATCATCTTCATCATTGCCAATGACAGCGAGAGTCATTGTTCGCCATGAATGTTAACGACAGCATTACCTATGATATCATTAATCATTCTTAAATTATAATCATTAATGTTTCTTAAAGGAAATTTCATTAAAATAGTTTCCGTAATATAGCAACAGTGCTATAGAAGCAGATGAAGTAATTAACTTTTGAACATAATTCTTAATTCATTTGATCTCAATTGCAACCAAAGTTTTACATGTCAGTTTATGTACAGACAGTAGAATAAAAAAATGTTATATACCTACAAACTGTAAAATATTTTAAAACAAGCTGACGAAATTCTTATAAAATTCTTGAAAAGTTGATACTATTAATTCTTGGTAAAATATTTTATGTAAATTACTTTAGAGAGAAAAAATTATGGGCTAAATAAACTTCTGCGAAGCTAAAATGCAATAAAATCGAGCCATTTTTACAATTTGCCATAAATAGAACTGAGAACTTGATACGATCATTCAAGATCGTAGACAATGTGCGATGAGGTGCCACAAACTTTTGCGATTAATGTTGAAAAAAGCGATGTCCTTTGCTTAATATGACTGGAAGAAAATTGTCCACCTCTAAGCACCATCATCAGTTCTTCAAAGGATAGATTTTATTCAATTGATTCAAATTTATTTTGATTAACTAAGAATTTTATTAAGAATAAGACAAGATTAACTAATTAAAAGATTATGTCAAGCAAATGAACAAATCTTCTTTTCTTCGAAAAAAAAAATATATATATATAATTTAAAATTTCCAAATATAATAAGCTATATACTATATGCACTATATGCTATAAGTTATATAATATAACAATAAAATATAATAAGCTATATACTATATGTTATATACAACACACAAACACAAAAAAGTTATCAAATTATTATTAAACGACTTTCTCTGTCTTTTGTTAGACTTACAGTTACATCCGCAATTCTCGAAGTATTTCAAATTCGTAGACGCGTCCTAAAGTCTGATTTATAACGAAGAAAAGTTCAGAACAATTTGCAGCGGTATTAATACAGTCCCAAAAGTTATTCGGACGCGTTATAAGAAACAATAGCAGGTTAAAATTCGTAAAGCGTATGTTCAGTCATGAAAACGAGACAAAGGATACTTCTAATGGGCTTTAATGGGTCCACGTCCACAGCCAAAGGGTTTGAAACCGTTTTGAAAATGTCACGCTTTTTACGGATTCGTTATTGTCAGACAGCGAGTCATTTGAAATACAATTAGGGCTTTCACTTTCGTTTTGCCACACAAATTAAAAATGTTGAAAAAACATTGGTTTGGTGTCAAGTGATCTCACGTAAATACAAAAAAATACTATAATAGCTTTATGTGTTTTTCTTTTCCTTCTTTTTTTACATTTACCCCAAACATTTTAATTAACATTACAATTTGAGTATCACTCAATTAATTTTATTTAATTATTGGATTGTTTAAACAAATTTAGCTTAATTTATCTTCGATATATATTCAATTGCTGCAGATCTAGGCTTTCTTGAACTCATATGAAGCTATAATTTATATAAACGTATATACATCCATCGACCTGATCATAGTCGTGTGTCATTATTAAAGAAAATAATTTTCCTTTATTCAGCTTTGTTCCAGTTTCATTTGGTGTTTTTATTTTAATATTGACATGTGTTACATCAGTTAAGCTTTATAGGTGCTAAGAACTTGAAATGATAAAATGATTGCTATAACAACACAACACATGATTGCTGTAACAATGTTAACCCAATGAAATTAAAAGGATCATGATATAGCTTAACTATAAGAATTTGAATATAAGAAACATTTCAAATTAATATTTAAAATTGAAAAAAAAATCATTATAATAAAAAAAGTGTATACAACTTGAGATTTAAGATTTTGTTAATGAATATTATTCTAAGAACTAATTTCTTTTTTTGGGTATACGTTTTTAGAAATATCTGCTTTACATAAAAAAGCAATTATACTTATCAGGATTATTTACTATCGTGAATTTGCATACTTCTTAAATTTAAATATTTCTTCGATTTTTCACAATCAATACTGAGAAGAAAACACATGAAATTAATTTTAAACAATTACAGAAACAAAAAAAAGTGTGTAAGTAAGACTCTTGCTGCGACCAAAATTAATTTTATTTAAAAGGCTAAACATGTATATAAGCAGCATTTGTTATGGGACAATCTTAAACTAAAGGAAATCTTAAAAATAATACATAGAAATGTTTTGTATATTATTTATTGTATATAACCCTAAAAATATTAAGTTTACAATTATGCAGTAAAGTAAATTTTCAAAAAACTTCTATTCCTTATATTACATAGATTAGCTACGGATATAATTAATATATTATACAGGATTAGGGAAAGAGTAGTTTCTATTTTCCTTAATAGATTATTTTAAAAGCGCATATCTCTAGTAATTTGAATTCAACGAAGCCATAATATAGAGCTCTAAATATAAAGCTAGCTTCTAAAAGGTGTTAAGAAAATCGCTTGGTTCAGTTGTATGCCCAGATACTTTAGAACTTTTACAGTAACGTAAAAATGGTATATAAATTATTGATAAGGGATTAAAGATAAGTTAAATTACTTTTATTTTTTAATTTCTAAATAATCTTGAATGATAATTGTAAACAGTGCGTGTCAAAATACTCTTGTCATTGCAACTATTGATTTACAAATTAGAGGAGATTTATCAAAAAGTGCTCGGTAAAAGCGACTGTTTTCTAATCTCTAAGTTAGCAACTAATAACTCGGTAGGCCACGCATTAAGCATTGAGTAATTTAAAATTAGAGAGAAAATTGATAGTAATCTACAGCAATAAATAAAATAAAATAAAATTAATTTGGTTGACATTATATATTGTTCCTTTTTAATAAACAAAATTATTTAGTAGAATAATCACACAAAATAACCACTACTAGAATTTCAATTATACCTCGCATGGCCTGTGCTTGTTGAAATTCTTCTCATTTGTTCTTATTGCCGAATCATATCATCAAGTAAAATGTTTTTATTGCCGTAAAATAATTTCAACGAGGGAAATTAAATTTTATACGTTTGTTTCGCTGGTGCAAGAAACTCTAAGTGGCCATTAAAATGGCCGCTTTCAATTTTACTGTGTAAATTAGTTAAAGTGATTTAAATGGCGTGCAGATTTAATTAAACCAGATTGCAATAAATATAGGTTTCTTTCAATAATGGTATTATTTACCACTGCATTTACTATTAATATCTACAAAATAGACTTATACCAGGTTTTATTAAACTCAATTAATATTCGCTTACATCCACTCAAACAATCAAATGCTTTATATTAGTCGATAAGAAATGTAAGGTAATTGATTTTTTGAAAGAGAACTTTGTGTACTTAAAACAAACTGATAAATGAAAAGTGGGCGAATGAAGTTGTTAAATTTGAAATCGACGAAAGTGAAATCAAATTCAGTTTACGGTGAAAAGAAATATTTTTAAATTAAAAATAGCCAATAAATGTATTACAGAAAAAATATTTTATAAGTACGAATATTTAACAAATATCAGATACAATATTTTTATGTTTCAGTATCGAGGAGAAGCAGATGGATCTTTGCCAGAATGGTTGCCGCTAAGAAGATGAGAAACTTAACCTAACTGATAATCTACCATTTGTCCCTGTTTATTGATTTATTATTAATTTCTGTCTGCATTAATGTAAAAAACTATATTTGTTTCATTATAATCATAATATATAGCTTAATTTAATAATTGTTTTACTTTTGCAATAGAAAGTTCAGTGGTCTGGGAAGCAACACAATACGTAGTTTAAAAGTTGTAATAACTTTATACTATCACGCAAGTATATCATTTAACGTAATGTGGTACTTCCCGTTTGGTAGTGGTTCGCAATTACCTGAAACTACCTTCATATTTATTTGTAATGTTCTAATCGGAATAAATATATCTAAACAAAAAACTGAACTTCAACTTTCTACATTATTCTCGCTACTCTCTATGTAACTGTAACTAAAAAAATTACAAAAAAAATATTACAATTCAGAAAAATTAACCAAATATCGCATCTTTGCTCTTTTGACTAAATATATTATATTGTATAGCTATAAAAGTATACTATTAAATGCATGTTTATCGCTACATTGTTTTATTAATTTCCCGCTGTATTTATATCTTTTAAATAACTATAAAATTGTGGAATTAATATAATTGAGTAGTAGGTCCCAATAAATCACAAAGGACAAAATTGTGAAAAACCAAACATGTAGGGATGAATACTACCAATCCTGGCATTTTTAAAAAAGATAAGCTGAGTATGTGGAAATAAAATCAAAGTCCATTACATTTTATTAAAAAAAATTTTTAAATTAATTATATATTCCTCTATGTTCATTTCAACTCAAACAACTACTTTATAACTATTATATATTATATAGTGTTCAGTTTAACATTTTATTGGTGTGTAATTTTATAAGATAATTTATTTATGTTAATTTTATATGATATTAGTTTATTACTGATTTTATAAATATAGAAACAGATATAGCCTATTTTTAATTAGAATCTATTTAATAGGAATATTAAAAGAAAGAAAAATAGAGGGAAATATTTTAAATTATTAATATTTTTTCGAACAAAAAGACATTTTTTTAATTAGCTATTATTTGAATATTAAATATCCACTGCTAATTAAATTATACGTGAATTAAAAGTTAAGAAGGCTCTAAAAAGTAAATACAAGAAATAAATTTTTTATATTTAACCAATAAATATATATTCTAAGGTTTTTTTTATCAATTAAGATTCTTACTACAATAATGAAAGCAGTAACAAAGTTTTAAAGAATTTCGATACATAAAAACAACAATAAGCAAGATGTTATTTTCTTTAGAATACTTGAAGATTCTTTCAACTTAAAGATGTAAAATTAAGGGCCCATGCACAACTTAGAGCTCGAATAGAAGCAAAAGTATATACCATGCTGAAACAAAAACACTAATACTGGAAGATTATTCTGTTGCCTTGTAAATCACATAATTTGAGTTAATTTAGTAAATCCAACCCAACTCTGAGTATTAAAAAATATATAAGCTGATAATGTTACAACCAACAAGCAGAATTAAAGAAGGTTTCACAATATCTAAGATTTACTTGACAAAAAGAAACATGTCCATATAGGAAAAAAAAATTAATAATGTTACTACAATGCATGTAAAAAGGCTTGAGTAATTACTATCATATTTTTTTGGAATTTATTATATAAGACAATTTACAAAGACCTAAAGGTAAGTAAACAAACCCCAGTAATAGCCCCAAGTAACACAGAGTTTAAAAAATAATACATAATAATCCATATACGGAGATAATTTATCTTAGATCTTATTTAATAACTATAAGTAATTAAAACAATAAAAAAATTCAAAAAACTGTTAAACTGTATTTAATAGGGAGAAAATAATGAAAAAATAATAAATGTAATTAAAAAATCAATTTTGATTGGTTATCACAATTTTTACTTACAGTAATATTAAATTACTGTAATGCGGATATTATGTGCTTATTTTTTTTGTATTTCCTTTTTCTTAACTCAGTATTTTTTTTTCTTCTCATTTTATTGCTCTTTCTCTGAATGTACTTTGTTCCTCCAACTGAAATAACCAGCAGATAACGTCTTAATGTCCATTTCTATTATGTGTTGACGAAACATTTCCCCTTACAGCGTTTCACACACACCATTAAGTTTTCAGCAAAAAATCAAAATGTTTCTGCAATGTTGTGCAAGTACAAGGTTGTGTGTTTGTTTTGTCTAAAATATCTCTGTCGGATATCAATATTTTTGTTATAGTATGTTATTTTTTTGGATTGATTTATCATAAGATACATAAGAACTTTGTAACTTCCTTTTAATTAAACGACATTGAGACAACTTTTAAATTTCCGCACACTACCTAATTAGCAGCAGCTGTTCGTAAGTTATGTTAAAATTTTCATAAGTAAGAATGAGCGAGAAAAAAATATAAGACTCGATATTCGTAATCTCAAAACTTAACATTACTAAATTATTACATTATATATATAGCTTAAATCATTTTATTACAAATTTCATAATAATGTTACGTACCTAACATTTAAATCTCTTATATAAAGGTTAAAAACTTTTAATTTTTTTACAATTAAACTTTGATTCAAAAATGAACATTAGGATGCCTATTTAATACAAAAAGCCTGTGCGCCTAATTCATACGTTCGGAAATTAGGTAATTTTCAAGAGAAATTGAAAAAGTTCAGAATTTTCAGGTGTGCAGAATATAATTTTTGTCTTGAACTTTGTCCAAACATTTTTCATCTTTCTTTACATTTTTCAGTTACCAGTTAGATATATACATAGATGGAAATAAATAAAGGAGATTTGGCATATTAAAAAAGAAAAATAAAATGAGCTATATACATAAAACTAAACAAAATGAATGACAAATTGCGACAATGAACATACATGTGAAGCATAATCCAGAATATATAAAATAGTAATATCGATTTTGATTATATATAGAGTTATCTAATAAGGGTGGCTCCTTGGATGATTTATTAATGAAGTCTCTGTGAAGTTTATATACAAGATTTTTTTAGATTATTTTTATATAAGACACCAAACCAAATTGTTTAGTTTTGAATGAGTGTCGCATATATCCAACTTAATTTAGAGAGATCTAGCACATCTTATATTATTTATTTCATTATTTCATACAAGTTTCTATTTATCAGTTTGTTTCGTTTACAATTTTTATCATTCTTTTATTTGAAGCTTTATATAATATCCCTTGTTTATTTTTGAAAACGAAAGAAAGCCGATTTCATTCGAGATACTTTGCTGTTTTAATTTTGAATTTTTATCTGATGAATATATAATTCGCAAAATGTAATGTAAGTCCGTATAATTCAAATTGTTTCCGAAACTTTTTCGTTTAAATCGGATTTTTCAAATTTAATTAATGTGGAAATGTATAGAAGACAAGGCAAATATTTTGCATATCTGGCCAAATAATTTGGGCCATTCGATAGATGGAATTAGTTAAGATATCTTCTCCGGTCGTTATCGAGGATTGATTAAAATTTAAATTACTAGTGACTAATTAAAAATTTGTTTGATTTGTTAAGGTACATATTTTTAACATTTCACGGTGTCTTGCGAAATATGCACTATTTCTCACCATAGACTTTTAAATCATTTTTCTATACAAAACTAATAGTATTGTAATTAAATCGCAGTTTTTTTTATTAAAAGTACTTTATATAATATCTGTAATTAATTATTAATTTCACTAATCTAATTTTACTGAATTTACTGCTTTTTTTCTAAACTGTGTATTTTCTGGATAATATTTACAAACCGTCTGAAAGATGGCTAAACCTTACGACAGACAATAAATTTCAAAATAGTTATTGAGATTAAGCCAGACTTTCAATAACTTAGATGTACTCATTCAACAAAATTTATTTATATTTTAATTTCAAAATTGTTTTAAAAAAATTGAATGGAAAATTAAATGCTATAACATACATATGGAATATTATTTATTAAATTTACAATTTCAATAATTCTCGATATATTCATTTGCATATAACATTTTTAGAATTGGATAGTTATATGTAAGTATTTAATATTTCTGCTAGGGTATAACAGAAAATTTTGTCATAATTAGAAGGAACAATAACAAAATATATGGGTTATATCGAAAGCTCATAAATTATAAAAAATTACAATAATTTATATTGTTACTATATTCGTAGATATGTGTTATACGATTTGGCAATAACATTTCATTAAACAGTTACGGAACATCTTATAGTTAAAATATTAGAACAGATTTGAATTATGTTTATAAAATCTGGTATAATACAATAATTTTATTATATTAATAGGACATCCAATAATATCCTCCAAATAAAAACAGCAAATTACAGCATCAATGCTTCGTTTCAATGTAGATGTTGTTATTACTTTTAGAACATTTCATTTTCTCTATAAACATACTAAATTAGATTAATAATTGATTTTAATTATATAAAGATTTGGGTTGTTAAATGAATTTTCATTTCTTTTATATTTTTCATAGCGAATTTACTCATGTAGATTTAGTTTTTGAACAGTAAATGATGTATGCCGTTTTGATCAATACATTTTATGATAAAAATAACATTCGATAAGAAAACAGAAATTACTTCCTATAAGTAAATTCCGAAATAATATTTTAAATATAATTTTAAACTCTAACTTAAAATGACATATATCATGATTAGATTTGGAATACATAGTTTTACTTGAAATATAAAAGGGGGGTTGTTACGTTTTGAAAATTATTCGTCGTGGAGGATAAATGTAAATTCAATTAAGAATTGTTGAACAAAAATATAACATTCATTAAACAAAAAATATAATAGATCAATAAAACCTGTTAATTTTCCATTATCTGTTAAATGGAAACAAGATTGGAAACTCTATCACTTATAAAATCCTCTACATGAGAACCGATACTACTATTTTTATGTCGATTTTCTCTGATATTTCAATAACTAAAGAGTTCTATCAAATGTTGGTCGTTTTGTCCATGAAACAAATGGAAACTAAGGGTGAAGCATGACGGGATTTTAGCCACAATAAGGTTAAACAGACAGAATAGGGAAGATAATTAAATTTTATTATACGTATAATTGGGGAAACAATTACAGGTTGCTTTGAAGGGTTTCTACTGACGCTCTCCGTAGTATAGTTAATTAGAATCAGGAAGACTATAGGAATGGTAATTAAATATATTTTATATATATTAGAATCAGGAACTTAAATAAATATTGTAATTATTTATTCTAAATCTTCAATCTTGTTAATTACAATTTATTTAGTTATCTATCGGTAGATATTATTTTATATTGTATTTGGAGAATATTTTACTATACTGGGATTTATTTGAGTCTATTATATAATTTTCACATTTAATTTAACCATTTCTAGTATTAAGTTTGAGATTAATATTGGAAAATTAAATGTAAGAAGAATTAAAATTATAAAGAAAACAAAAGTAGTATTAAAAAAGTTTTTATAAGATTTTTTTTGGTATAAAATACCCTTTAAATAAATACATTCTATAGAAATACGGTCTTCTTTATTTCATCTGCTCGTAGTTCCAAGCCGATGAACAGCTGTTTTTCCTCAATAAATACCTATTTTATCATTTATAAGGATATTTTCGTTAAAAATGTTATCAGCATTGATACCTTCTCCCCACCACAGGCGTGATAAACAAATAACAAATTTTTCAAAGAAAACTGCCCTATAAATTTCGGCAATCTTAATCAAATTTCATTCTTAATGCACCATAGTAGGAGGCGTAGCAATACAGTCGAATAACGCCACTTTCAATTGTTCAGCACGTCCTACCGCGTACGATTATCTCAGAGAGTACGGATTTGGTTTCACTCTCTCCCGTCCGGTACCCGGGGTAACGGTACCCAAGTTCGTCAGTACACATGGCCACAGCGGTACTCGCCTGGCGCTGGTATTATGGGCGGCCGGCCACCTTTGGCACCGCTACTGTTACTTTCGATAGTACTAGTGCTCCAGTTTAAACCGTCTTTGCCATTTACGCATCAAACAGGTAATCACCAAACGGTACTGATAGTGAAATAATCTTAAGTGAATATCGGTGAATTTATATTTGGGGGTAATTGTAATCGATGTTTTTGAGTGTATGTGTGAGTGGATTGAGTATGATAGTAATAATTTTGTAATGAAGCAAGTTTGTCTTAGGAAATAATAGTACGTATTGATATTATTCCAATACATTGTTGTCTTATACAAAAAAGCTAACAAATATTACTAACACTATAGATAAAGAAATGTCAACCAAATTATAAGTTTTTATAGTAAAATTCTTAGGATATTAAATTTTAGCTTAAAGCAGAGCTTTAAGCTTTCTCTATTTATCATAAAATCTTTTAAAACGTTAAATATGTACATAAGTGCCGTATATATGAGTATTTGTTCCTTGGTTGATTATAGTTTTCATAAGTATAGATGATGATATGAAATGATGAAATTAAATAATTTCATAAGTTCACAACCGAAAAGCTAATTTTTATATTGATTGAAACGAATTCATTATAAGATTCCTATAATTAAAATTAATATTGGACAAATAAGCGGAAATAAGACCTACCCAAAATTGGTTGTGACTACTCTAAATATTCCCATCTGGCCTAAGAAGTTTTATTTTTATTTGTAAATAAGGACTCTTACATTGAAGCACAATCAATCAACTTTTCCCTAATAGTTTTTAATCGTTTCTATAAATTATCTTCACGTAAGTATGCTCTTTAACATATAAAATAGATTGAAATTGTCGGTCGTTAATTATATTCGATCGGAATCATCATTTTATACTTTTGCCCGAAGCATCTACATCCGATTGAAAGTACTGCCCACGACATTCCCATTTGTCATTACCATCCAGATCTAGACAAGTATCATTAACATCCTTAGGGTTTGCGATTCTGTGCCACTTTTAGACATGAAAAATTACCAGCTGATAAAAAATAGCCTAGTCTAATTTTTTCATAACAACAATTATCATTTTCTATCGAAAAGTGAAAGCAACGACGAGAAAATTACTAAATAACATGCAATTTCCTGCGAACGAACGGTATTTTATCGAACTGAGTGATAGGAAGCGATTGTGATGCTGCTCGAGTGTCTAGCATGGGATGGAGACAATAAGGTTGTTTTGTTTCAGAATGCGGTAGAAGTTTCAGACGGTCAAGACAGCCTAGGGCCGGTATATTAGGACGTATTATTAATGGGAAACAAAGTGTCAAAGGAGCATGGCCTTGGCAGGTAAACGTTTAATTGTTTTTAATTTTAAATTATTTCAAATAAGCCTCTTCTGTTGAACAAAAGACGACGTCAGTAATGTAGAATATCTAGTACCATAATAGTACCAGGTACATCTCTACCCAATAAGTAACATAATTTTCTTAAGTAATGGCTATTTTGTGTATATTGAACAAGCCATCACCCAATTTTAAAACAATTCTTCAATCTGAGATTTGAGACAAGTAAAGCGCCACTTGTGCCAATTTTATTTTACTGCTTTAACTAAAAGACGCCTACGTTAATGAATCTTACTATGATTTGAAATTGATAAAGCTTAGATCAAATATCTAACATAAGCCGGTGGATTTTTAATCTTCTTATATTCATTTATAATCTTTATTTATAATTCTTATTCTTATAATAACACTTCAACATCGAATCATTTTAAACAAACGCAATCAATCTCTCTTACTTATTCAACATTAAGTAAAGACTTCTTTTTAAAGAAGAATTAGCCCCAGCGAGATTCATTCCTACTAAGTCACTATCAGAGAGCTAAATTATTTACTTAAACGGCTATTCGGTAGCTGGATTTTTAACCTAAAACAACTATTATTAATAATATGAAAATTAACTCAATTCAATTGAAATATCGTTAATTTCTATTTAATCTTCTAATAGTTTAGCTTTTGAATACATAAACCATACAAGAAACAATATCCATTGTTGGTCTTTGGACATCGGAAAGTAATTAATTGAGTTCTGATATTACTATTAGGTAATATAAGGCCTTGTATTTCCTTCTTTTCTGATCACTATTTTCTTATGTCCTTTCAAGTAGGAATTATCCTGGTCATAATATTTACATTTTGTAATATAAAAATAATTTATAATCAAATACATTTTATTAAATACATAAAATAGTTTTTATTACACAGACCCTTTGATTCAAATCTATTTTTTTATATTAATTTAACGTGTTTTTAATGCAATTTTATTAGATTGGAAATATATAAATAGAGTATTTACCTAATCTTATTATGAGTCTTTTGTAATAAGGTTAACCATCTAACTACGCATTATTATTTTACCCTAGCCCATAAATATTCTATAGGAAGATGCATAATGTAGAACAATAATTATAATTTTAGGTTGGAAGTTTTAATACAATGACCAAGATTGTATAAACTATTGTATAGATATTGATTGTATAAATAATAAAGTTAGCATGTTTTATATAACTTTCAAGTATTAACGTTCAGCTAATTGAGTTTCAATTATATATTTTAGAATAATGATTTAGATAATATGATTAGATAGAATTAACTAAGAAATTTAACACAAATTGATAAGCTATATAACAATTTTTTATATCATCTTAATTATAATTTATATTTAGATGATTAAAATCAGTTCTTTTATAAACATTAAAAAGGTTTACCAGTATTAAAATAGAAAATATGTACTAAAAAATATAATGTAATAAAAATATATAATCATAAAAAGTTGTTTTAAAAAGCATCAGTTTTTGGAGGAAAAAAATATGTCTAAAATAATAAGGTCTGATTTTGTTGTTAGATATAATTGAACATCAATATTTGACAACCTTAAATTCACGTAATGTAATATGAATCAAGTAACTAAATTATTTTCTTTATACTAATATAAGTTTCATTTTGTATTAATTATACAACTATCTTATTGAAAAAAATGTGTTGAATGGCATAGTATTATAGTCATGAAAAATATTAATTAAACATTAACTTATACTAGGTAGGTAATTGCTTTCGTTTTTTTGCTAAAAAAAGTCACTTAAAATGTATTTTTTATAATTATTAGCTATTTGACTCTATATATTTTTCCCATTTCCCAAGATAATTTGTGAACGTTTTTCAAACAATGTGCAGATCAAATTGATAATTTGTTGTCGGTGTCAATCAGTATTAAACAGTTTCTCCAGGTTCCAATAACTGATAATATACAATGTTGGAATTACCGCATTTCAAATTTCCAAACTACGTTTCGCATGTTCTTTTGGTTGGACCATATCCGTAAACGATGACTTGTAGCGACTTCTTTTGACGAAACAAGAAAAGTAATGCGTTCCACAAATGCACGTTTTCAGACACAAAATATGACATTTTCAAACAATTATAACTCTATAGCACTCTTATTTTGAAGATTTTTATATTTTGTTTAGTTTTTAGGTATATCAGTAGAATGAAATGATATATGTTTCAAATCATAACACTGTATACTTATTGCTAGTGAAAATCCTGAAAGTAATTACCGACATACCTGGTGCTTAAACACTGTCAGAATCATTTAAACACAGATTTAATTTTAAGTTTTTAAGTTTATTTGTATTAATCTAAAAAAATCTTATGCTTGTTACGTATTAAGAAATGTACGGAAAATTTATAGTTGATTAAGTAGGTTATTTTGTTGCCCACATCATCTATTTAAAAGGAAACTAATTCAATGTAATAAAATTACGTATTTACTCTAATAAATATCCTGTGAATCTCATAGAGTAAAATTAATTTTGGGAAAATTGGAAACCCAGTGGTTATTTTTATACGTTTAGAGGTTCATAAATTTTGCTCTAAATATGGAACCACGTTTAATACTTTACAGGGAACTTCTTTTCATTATAAACTTAAAACAGCGAAGCATAAACAATATGCAATTTTAGTTTGCATAGTTTCTAACCGGAGTTTAACCTTTTTTGTTGAAAGAAACTGAAATATAGATGTTTTCATACATAACTTGGTTTTTGTAATCAAAAATCAAACATTAATTTATCTATTGATTGTGTGGTTTAGTGTATGTTTTATATCTACGTCAGTGCTAGTCTATTGATTGAGATCCATTAGAGCAATTTGTTGACAAAAAAATCACACATGAGAAGCGTGTGTGATGTTTGTTTCAATATTTTTTATTTTTATACTAACTATATTAAAATAAATCAATACACAGATACATATATTATTAAAATATATAAACAAGGTAATGATGATAAAGTTTCCAGGTGAAAGTTGAGATTAACAGAATAACAATTCGGATAATCTCTAGAGAATGTAAAAAATTTATTAAGTGTTTCGTAACCTTTTATTAAAATACCTTTGCTAGGATTGAAATTGAAAATCATTATTTTATTTTTTTGCTTTTGTTTACAAATATCAGCTTTCATATAAGAATTGTAGAAATTATTTCACTTTAATTTTTAAAGCATTTTTTCTTATATCTTATGTCTTATACACTTTTTCATTTATAACATAAATCTAATAAACAACACTTAAGTTCTAAGTTTAGATAAATATTATTTCCTTAAATGAGGACTATGTTATAATATTCCTTTTTATTCATTTAGAATAGGATCATATACACACGACTTTTATATACATACAAAGTATATATGATTTTCAATTATTTATATTTGATTGATTTAAAAAGTTGGGTCTTTGTACTTCAAAAGAATTCATGATATTTTCTGTAGTCTCCAAAAAATATACTAAAATATTATTTGGACAGCGTAACATATGGGTTCGACAGGAAAATTATAAATTATTATTATGAAAACAAGGCCATTTAATAGGCTTATGATGATATGCCCGAAATCATTATTAAAAAAAATCTGACACGAACTGCACTCTAATAGTTGGGTATTACATTTATGAATAATTGGGATACTATTGAAGTTTAATTTTTGACGATCTTCCTTACTCCTAATTTCTTCTCTTCAATGTTTCAAGAAATGAAAAAACCGATAGTGTCCCGCATATTTGCACGAATGCCAATTAGCCTGTGCGGGGCCAAATAATTAACAAGCCGTCATGTAATTATTCTTGCGGTGACAGTACAACAGAAGCTATGTTAAATTATACAAATAATTTAGACAATGAAATACGGCGGTTGCTTGTTTTAACTTAATCTTTAATAGAATATTTAAAGGCAAAATTTGAATATATGCTAGTATACATTTTGTCAGCTTCAGACTTAGAACAAGAAATATATTAATGCATTCAGGTGTAAAGATAATGTCAAAGACAGCTATTTTGCCGTCAGGCATGCCGTAAATGTAAACGGTAAGGTTTATTGCAGTTTATAGCAATCATTTACAGTAAAGGAATATATCTATGATTAGCGGAAATACTTAATTGAATGGATATGCATGTGATAGGATAAGTAAAAGTTTATAAAGTCTTTATACAATAACTACACGTTTCAAATAACGTCTCTTACAGTTACGTTAGGTCAAAATAATTTGCGTGTATATATGTTGAGTATACGAATTTTTTCTCTTTGTTCTTCGGGCACATTCTTAATAATATGGTTTCTAAAATGTTTATATTTAAAAAAGTCATACTCACTCATAAGCAAAACCCTATAAACTAAGTGTATTACAAGACTTTCAGCCGGCTTGGTGGTCCGGTGGTAAAGGTGACAGAAAGGTCCTCCTGCTGTTGTAGGTTCGTAGGTTCCAATCCTGCTGATCTTTATGTATGTAATTGTTTAACATTTGTGATTGTCTTTAGGCAAGAGTGCAAAATCCGGAAAATGATCCCAGTCACGTCAATAACCAGGCTGGGTAAGACCGCGGATATTTTCTGGGATGATCTCCAAAGTTGGTCACTCGCCGGTCGGTAGGATTAACGCTGAGGACCGTGGTTCGGAACCCATGTTAAGCTGCATATTCAGTCTCTATAAAATCCAATTACAATTATTGTACAAGACAACAATTTATCTATTTCTAGCGACCCACCTTGGCTTCGCAAGGGTAATTGAGCATATTATGCCTACATATATTTTCTGTCATTGGGTCGCATAATTGCGTTGAATATGTGGATGAAACTTAAATGTATATTTTGTTATATTGGTGAAAATACATACAAGAAACTAAAGGGTTTCTTTCTATACCACATTAATAATTCCAGCCTAACTATGTGTGTCAGCTCCCAGGCGCCTTGATTTTTTTGGACATTTTTATAAATTATCGCCATATTTGAGCCGATGTATACAAAACCTTAACAGACTATACGCCAAAATTTTCCCGATGAATCATTCTGTCTATTGGCAAAAACCGTATGAGAATCCGTTCAGTAGTTTTTGTGAACAGACAGACAAATGCGGTATAGGACTTTGCTTTATTATAAATAATTTTTAATTGATAATTGATTTTATTCTCTATTTACTATTACTCTATAGGTTAGGTCATCTGTAATATTCGATTTTTTGGTACATATATTTTGATATAAGTATTAATTAATTGTTATACTTGCACTTGCACTTGCACACACAGCAGCTCTCAGTTTTATTACATTTATTTGAAGATATTATATTGTTATAATATTGATGGTAATGCGTTGAAAGTGAAATAATCGTAAACATGGAATAATAGCTTTCTTCTCTGGCACTAACATGATTGTTGTAGCGGTTATTAATTTGCTTAACGCTGTAGATATAGCCAAACGTTGAAATTACCAGAACGACAGGACTGCATAAAAATATGATAAGTTACACGAATATGAGTGGTATTATTAACATATCAATTTGCACTCTAAAAGCAAGGAGTATTATTGAAATTCTCAAAAATTAAACAATTTATTAAAGTTCACTTTAATTGGTAATTCAAAATTGCATTATTTAATATTGTAATATTAGTCTTTTAAAGCAATGAATGTATATTAATTTAAAAATTATAACTTTAAATGTTATTTAACATATCCGTTCCTTCAAGTTATACCAAACATGTTAGTTGATGTATAGAGTTGAATTATATTTTATAACAAATATTCTTATCAACAACACATTAACCTAATATAAAAATATAATAGTCTACCACTTCATTATTTTTACCAACAATCACTCAAAGTCATTATCATTTTTTGTGGGCTGTCAAGAGAAACTTTATAGATTTAATTAAAACTCGGGAGTAATTGGTTTTAAGTTGCCTAAATATTTAAAACAATTTAAATTTATTAGTTATCCTGCGCATTTTAAATTAAATAAGCTTAATTTAAAGTTATTGAAAAATATTTGCCAAGTAAAATGCATCTTAGCCAAGATCAATAAAACATAAATCAATTAGTTTAACAGTATTTGCTTACACATCAATCAGAGGATCAAACTTTCTTTTAGTACCGTTTGTTGATATAGTATCTATATAATAACGTACAGAAAGTAAAATATGCACTTTAGAACTTTCCTCAATGGAATTTAGTATTTAACTGAGGTAAACGTGATAAGCACGTACCCCAGAAGTTATACATTTATTCAGATACTTGAAAATATTTTATATTTTTATTAAGGGCTTTTTGTGCGTTACAAATATAGCATACAATTAATTAAAATCATTAAATGCTGCTGTTATTAAGATATGTTTACTTTTCAGGGCGAGGATACAAAATTAAATCAAAATATGGGAGGGAAGGCATTTAACAAACATGTTTTGAAAATGGTACTTAAACTGCTTCCACATCTTGATGAAAAATGTAATAATATAAAAATATATCTACTTAGTAAAAATAATATCACATTTAAAAATATTATAGTCTGATTATGAGTAGAAATAATTTTATACATCCTAAAATACAATAATTAAAAATAATTCACATACAAACCATATAGTTTGGTTAGAGCATGTATTAAATAGTATTTGGAATACTTGACCTGGCCAGAGGCTGTTGAAGAATTTTTCATTTGCAGGTTTCAATTAGATTTTTTTAGGGTTTTATAGTATGTGGATAGTTTCTATGACTACTTGTTCTAAACTCATTACTGGACTATGACTACGACATCTGACGCAACTTCTTTAAACATTTTTTACGTGTTTACTTTAGCTAAAATAAACCTATTCAAAAAGACTTTTATTATATAAAACTATTTGTTGGAGAATATAATAATAGTTTTAAATCAGAAACTTACCGTATACATATTTATTTGTAAATATCTGTTTTCATAAGATCTTCAAAAAGTAACATAAGAAAATTAAAAAATCGCCTTAATTTGTTCTCTTCACGGATTTTACTTTAAATATTTAGAAAAAACAAGCATTAATTAAGAAGAAAATTCTTAAATTTCGTAATTACCTTGATTATGACGTTTTATTAAATTAAAAAAACCTTTTGATACTTAAAAATCTATTTTCAGAAAATCGTTGTAGGTTGGTAATGTGATTTTTTATTTTATCTGATTTTATAACACGCACTTAATGTTATTTCGACAGTAACAATCTTAAAGCGCTGAACTTGTAACTGGGCTTTCTTGTAAAATAATGAATTATTTTACTTTTGAACAACATTAGACTACTGAATTATTTTATAAAAGGAGGACGTCAATTTTATATACTAAATAATATTTTCACTGAAATCTTAAATCTGAACGAAGTTTATTTCAATATTGGAGTTTATGCATGTGAAAATGAATAGGCATGATGGCTAATGTTGAAAAACCAATTTACATTTATTCTAATGTGTTTAATATTACTAATTAAATATATTATCTAAGTAGAAAATAATGGGATCCAAAGCGTCAATAAAAACTGTCACAAAATTTGTATTTATACTCAATCAAAGAAGATAATGCAAATTAATTGGCTTAATACTGCACAATAAAATTTGATGAAATGTTGACGTTGTTTCATATATTCTCTAATGCTATGTGAATTTTTTAGCTTAATAAAAAGTAGCTAAACAAAATTTCTTGTCAGTTAGAAATATTATGGTTAATTATGACAGAGTCATTCAACAATTAATTCCATTAATTGTTTTAAAATATTGATAATTGTAGTTTAATTAGAAACAATATCATTAGCTAAATTTACTTCTCAACGAAATACGGACATCTAAACAATAGAAATGTCATATATAATCAAATTAAATTGAAATGTTATTAATATTAAGTACGCATGCGCTCAGCTGGCCAATCATATCCTGCATCTTGTTCACTTCTCTGTAGCCGACTAAATGCGCCAAGAATTCAATTCGATACCAGAAATTGCGGCGAATACGCAGTGCCGTTTAATTTTAGCTGTAAACCCTTGCTCCATTACTTTTTTTTTCATAAAACTAAATAACTGATATATGAGCACTAATGAATAATGGCGGCTTGGTTAGCGCAGTGGTAAAAGCGACAGAACGGTCCTCCTACTGTCGCAGTTTCTGCGATAGGTCCTGCGATAGTCGCAGGTTCGAATCCTGCTGAGGCATGGTCGTATATTTGTGATTGTCCAGGCTAAGTACGACCTGATACGTCTTCTAGGATGATTTCCAAGTCGGTCTCTCGCCAGTCGATAGGTTTAATGCCGAGAATCTTGGTTCAGAGCCCAGGTTAAACTGTAGATCCAGTTCAGATAAACCCTAGTTGGTAAAAAGGAGACTTTAAAATATAAAAAAATTAAATAATGAAGTTAAGTGCAAAATTAAATTATCGCAAAATATAAGAATAAGAGCAGTTTAAAAAATATATTTTGTAAACAAACTCTGCTGCAAATATGTTTTTTTAGCTTAGGAATTATTTCAAGGTAAACATTTTCATCAGTTTTATGCTTGTGGATATTCGATATATTTTAATTAATTTTATGATAATTTTAACAGAGATTTATTATTTTTTTTAAAGATAAAAATAGTTTACATGTTAAAAGTAATTTATGAGGCCAACATTAAAATAACAAGATAAAAAATTAGGTACCCTAATTGGATCCCCTTTTAAGTTGTTATTTTTGAACATTAAAAAACTCATTGAATTTATAGAAAATGTTTAACTTTCTTAATTAGGATAAATACGATGTTTACGTATACGATGTAATACGAAATTTATTAAATCATATTTGGATATATAAGAATCGAAATTTAATATAAATAGTTATAAAGAGTTTGATATAGTAATATTTATTAATATAAACTGAAGCCATACAACTAATTAACCACCTTTTTTAAGCATCTAACGTATTTATTATAAATCTCTAAAAATCGTTAAAACTTAATGTTACCGGAGGCCAACAGAAAATATTTTGAAAACTTTTTAAATCAACTGACCTAAACTTTATGTATTTTAAATGTTTAAACGGTATTTCATATAATTTTTGATCACCTACAATTCTCTCACAATACGACATCATAAATTTTATTTATTATAATTAATTAGTTTTTCTAACATAAATTTTTACTTACAATAACATTAAATTGCCAAAATTTAAAAAATCATTATTTCTTGTATTTCCTTTCCCTTTTCTCTTTAAAAATGATCTTAAAAACTACTTTTTTCGATGTGGCGTATTTTGGTGTCCTCTATTAAGTGACCAACAATAATGGTCCATCATATTGATATTTAATCGTCCCTGGTAGACATTCTGCATATCTATTATGACCTGATTAGACCCTATTCACTCATTTGGAAAGCAAACAATCAGGATGGTTGGACAAGAAGTAGACTTAAGGCTCCTCAGATAACCAAGTGTTTCACATTATTCAAAACTTCTTCAGTTATATACCAATCAAATAAGCAAGAAAAAATAAAAATTTGCCACTAACGGTTTTCTTATCATTCGTCATATTTCATAGAGAATAAAAATATTGATTACGTATGTATATTTTCGGATATTTTATATTAATAACAGTACCCAAATAGTCCTTTAGTTAAATTTTATGTATCACATAAATACATTTCAGTCTGTTTATACATTAATGTCGAAGTATATATTTACTTATTGTGGTAAGTGTAACTTGATGTTAATATTTTCTCTATTATATTTCAAAAGCAACCATTTAATTATCTTTGATGTTAAAGTGGGTTTCCTAAATTAATTAGAATGATAATATATATATATATATATATATATATATATATATATATATATATATATATATATATACGTAAAAAAATTGTGTCTAAAAAATTATAGATTAAATTCAATAAATCATTAATTTACAGGTTTCCCTTCAACTTTTGCATCCACAATTTGGATTCTTAGGCCATTGGTGTGGAGGTGTTATGATAGCTCCAGACTGGCTATTAACAGCCGCCCATTGCATTAATAAGTAAGTTGGCTTATAGCACTAAAATTTGATAGTGGTAAGAAAAACACAACACGATTCTGATATAATTTTTAAATTGTCACAAAGAGTCTAAAGTGTAAATAAGAAATGAGAATAAAAACATAAATTTTTCATTCTTTTTCATTTTAACCCCTTAAATAAGGACTATACCTGGATTTTCTGAAATAACCATATAGTAGTAGTTGCAACTCATCCCTGAAAAATATGATTAATAAAATGTGATAACATATTGAATGAATAAACTAAATATATATTTTAGTAATGAGCTCTCTTTCAGTGATCTCTTTAATCTACCTTTGGCTGCTTTATGGACTGCAGTACTAGGAGACTGGGATCGGGATGTGGAGGAAAAAACAGAAGAGAGGGTACCGGTGGAAAAGATTATATTACATGAACGATTTCACAACTTTCAACATGATATAGGTAATATATCATTTAAAAATATTTGAAATAGTTTATTAAACAGCATAATATTATAATGATTATTGTTTTAATTAGCAATATTTAAAGCCAAAATTAAAATAACTGAACTAATTTCAAACCTAATAATATAAAGTTATATTATATCTGCATGTAATAAAATACTCATTTTCTCTAGAAAAGAAAATAAATGGGAGATAATAATGCTGACAAGGCGAATAATAAATTTTAAAGATAATTTTCAATTTTACCGACTCTCCAAATCCTCCATCAACGTGTAACTGTCGGAAATTACGATATTTTGCATGTAAGCCCCTCATTACTCTTTCGCTGCACCAAACACCTACCGTACAAACTAACAGAGTTTATTAAACTTGACGTTTTTCCTTATTATAACATACTACATCTTTAAATATTTAGAAGCACCCATCACCAAGTCAAGTTATAAATTATTAAAGTGAACGTATTTTGTTTGGGATTAGAGTAAAATGAACGAAAATTGGTTAAAAATTCTATTAAAGCAGGATTAATTGTTTTTAAACGTGATATGGACTTTTATTACACTATTCCTCCTATAAATGGCATAATATTAATTCTGCTACTATTACAGTATTATATAAACATTTTACAGGCCCGATTAAATTCCTAAAAAATGTTTATTTTTATTTGGTTGATAGTCAAGATAGGTTGACGAGCAAAAAGTATCTATTAAAATTTAACATTCACTTGTAATCCACAAAACTTTACATAGGAATGAATGTTAAAAATTATTGATAATCTATGTGTAAATATTTCATTTATTAATATATGTTCCTCTTGCTCCACTGAACCAAAGTATTTAAATAGTCGAAAATTAGATACAGATAATTCTGATTTAGATATATCCGAATTTATTTTAAAAAACATGATGATGTCAATATCATTATGACATACAATTGATAATAACATTTAAAAAACAAATTTTCTTGTACTAATGTGTACTATTAACGATATTTTAAATGTGATGTTCATAGACTTGCTACAGCAAATTTTTGAAACTTTTTAAAAACCACCGGTTAATACCAAGATAATTATTATTAGCGTAGCTCTCATACTTCTTGTAGGGTAGTATTGTTATAGTTTCTTTCGAAATGTATCGTAGATACATATATATTAGCTTTTTAAAACGCAAGTGATAATTTAAACCTAAGACCATGTAATCATTGATATTGAAACTGCAATCAAGCTTTTCATATTCGAGAAAATTATATAATATAATAATAATCGATTCAGGAGATATGTTTACATATTTTGGTTTTTTGTGAACACGTTCAAATTTACTAAAAGAGATATTATATTAACTTAACTATATGTGTATTGTAGCCCTCATGAAATTATCACGGCCGGTGAAGTTTACCTCCAAAACAAAAATCCGAGCTGTCTGTTTACCTTCAAAACGTTTGAATCACAACCAGACCGATTTTTGTGTGGCCACTGGTTGGGGCAGAGACGTCGAGGATGGTCTTTTAGCCGGTCGTCTCCTTGAAGCTAAGGTGCCAGTGCATGATAATGCCATTTGCAGAAAAAAATATGGTCATGCTGTTAGTATAAGAAATGGACATTTGTGTGCGGGTCATTTGGACGGTACGACTGGGACATGCGTGGTAAGCTTGAGTATGTTCCATAAAATAAAATATAAAAGTTTAGCGAAACGTAATTACTAAAGATGGGAGTTACTAAGGATGGGTGTACCTAGTGTTTTGATCGAAAGGCATCACTTTTATGGCTGATGTTCCGTAGTGATGTCACGAGATGAAATATTTACACCTTTAGCATCGAAATATTTCCAGAACAAAAACAAGTCAACTATTGTTAAATCAAATACTCTATTTTTACCATAATTAAACATTTTCTCTGATAATAGTTATACTGCCAATAATTTATTTTATATTATAAATAATGTCGATACTATATTTTATATGACAATATTGTCAAAACAATATTTTTCTGTAATATAATCCGATTTATTAAAAAATGGTTGACAGACCGACTTCATAGCTATTTAAGGTTAAAACTGCTTAAAAACAGCTATGTATTAAAAATATTAGACTAATAGTAGTTTTAACCCGAAAGGTGCGAGGAGTCTCTATCCTAAGAGTACATTGGCTTTAAATGTTTAGTGGGAAAAACTTTTAGCAATCTACATTAATGTAATATGTAGATATTACACCTATACTCATATAACAAAATTGCATCTTTATTAAAGTTTCTCTAGACTGTTTTAAAAGTGTGTATGAACTCAAATGAAGAGATTTCAGAAAAATCGGTATCATATTTTATATAAAATAAAATACATAAGTTATTATACATCCCATAACATTAAAACTTATTTTACGTAAAATATTTATTAAAAATTAAAATTTACCCAATTTTGTATTTACCAACCAGGGATGGTTTACTAGATTGCATTATCTTTCGTCTTATCATCATTAATATTAATTATTTTTTCCACCGCATGGATAAACACGACGAAAGCAATGCACCATCAACATATATACGACTAAATGTATTAGTTATGTGAAACACCTTTTACGAAAAACATTACGTTCGGGTAATACTTGCATAAAATACGAACAAGCTTAATTATAAATTGTTAGAATTTCGTAAGTCAAGTATTACTTGATTTTTAAAATGAAAATTGACACGAACTTAGTTTTCAAAGAAACACTTTATCTACTATGTTCAGTATCAAGTATCAAGCAATCATATTTTATAATAGCATCGCATGAACATTCCATACATTAACTCTTCAGTAATTAGTTGATTCTTTTCGCAAGGAATAGTTTGAAAACAGATTGAAATAGTTGAAGTCCTATATTTATTCAAGCTTAAAGACAGCTGACAAAACAGCTTTAACACAACTTTATGATTCTAATATGTTATAAATATAACGCCTAACAATATAATTCATATTCTATTGGATCTATAGTTTTTTTTTGGTCTCCACTAAAAATATCAAGTAGTAAGTAATAAATATAGTGTACACATCACTCATAGTTACGCTATTTTGTTGCTTTATCATTTTTATTCGCAAAGCGTGGATGTTAATTAAGAATAACGAAAGTCTGGCTGTAATGCACACTACATCCGAACATACACCCACCTGGTGTAAAGACCTGAGAATTAACTTCAATGGCGTTCTTATGCAAAACTACGGAGAGCGAAAATTGAATATAATTATCTTGAAATAATTAGCGAAATATTACAGACAAAATCACACTGCTCGTTTCAGATTACTGCGAATCACACATGTAGAATATAGCATCGATTAAATTACTGGGTGTATCAGTAGCGGTACTAGCAGAGATCGTCCCATCAGTTGATCCAAACCAAAATCATGGATCCTCTCTCAGGGATACACATACACTATTATGTATATATATACTCCCGCCATTTAACAAAATAGTACTGAACGAATAATGGTATTATAAAGTAGTCAGTATAAAATTATACATTTTTATTAGATTTATCAGAGCTAGGTCTCATGAAGCAAACTTGAACTAACGTATCTTGAAAAAACCTTATAGGTCACAACCTATGCAAGATATATAAGGATAACATGGTATAATGTTACGAATTAATAATCTTGTATTTTCTAGGGTGACTCAGGAGGCCCATTACAATGTGCCTTAAGTGATGGTCGATGGATATTGGCGGGTATAACCTCGTTCGGCTCTGGATGTGCAAAACCTGGATTTCCAGATGTTTATACAAGAATGTCTTTTTACTTGCCTTGGATCAAGGCAAAAATAAAGGCGAACCGAGGTCCAGAACTAATAAAGCGATACGGGCGTTGAATAAAATAAGAGTGTTAGTTGAGCTAATCTACTAAGCAATTTTTTATTTATTTCTTTTAGTAATATATTGTTATGCCTTTTACAAATCTTTTGTGTATGAATAGATCATTTGTTTATAGAATATTTAAAATTCATCTTTGTATATATTTTAATATTTATTTGTTTTCAAAATAAAAGGAAATTTTTTATAAATTTTTCTCGTTAATTATTTTATATTACTCATTCTTTATTAAATTTTTTAATTACGTATTTACAAAAAAGTTATATCTGTTAGCTTTCTAATGGCTGTACTACAATATATATTTTGGTAGTTTTGGTAGTCTTATATAAACAATAATAGTTTATTATATAAATAATAGAAATCATAAATAAGATTATAAAAATAACTTTTTATTAAAAGTATTGACGCTTAATACAGCGTGTATTAGTTTATATGTTTAGTTTATATGTACGTGACTGAATTATTATAATATTGCAAAGATAAACAGCAAATTTTCGCAATTCCCATCTTTGAAAGTCTGCACGAAATTAAATCATCTATTATTTTATCTTGCTCAACTAACATGGTTAAGTTCTCTATACAGAGTGTGTATGAAAATACTAAATAGTATTTTTTCATATACTTTTATCAATCAAATATCATATAATCGTATTTTATCAAAACAAAAATGAGTTTAAAAATTTACTAATATATTATTAAAATATTACTAGTAAACATAACCCCAAAAAGTTATTGGCCTTATAGTCTAACGCTTGAGTTGAAGAGATCCGGTAATAGTCGAAACGCGTCTAATTAAATACCTAACAAAATTATATCATGAATTTTAAACTTAATATGATGCTCTTACTTGGTTTAGTTTACTTTGAGGCATTTCATATACACTGTAATACATTGAATAAATGTATTTAGGATATGTATTTTAAACCTTTGTAAAATTGTTATTAAATTTGTTACTAGTTAGTGTAGCTAACTGAATATTGAGTTATAATATGGGCTTTATTAAATACTCATTAATATCAGTTTTTTCCCCAATCTGTTAATATTTTTTCTGGAAATTCTTCACAGGGCTATATTATAATTTTTTTGACCTTTAATTTAATTCCTCGTGATTTTGGATCTGCAATGTACAAATGAAATAGGAGCTGAATGTCGAGATGCATTGAGACGATCTACTTACGTATAATAACACCATTTTGGTAATAATGTTAATTAATGCAAATGCAAATTTGTCATATTATATGGTGTTTATAACAATCGATCTTTCTGCAAAATCTTTTATTTCTATTCGGGTAAAGAATATTTATATATTTTACTTTACACTATTATTTCTAAAAAGACATAACCCAAAGAAGTCTAAAATCTTTTTGAAATTTTATAATATATTCTGTATTTGGTTAACCTTTTGATATTATGTACAACTCATGAGCTGCTTTAAATCTCTAGAAATATATATATATATATATATATATATATATATATATATATATATATATAAAGCTTTCTCTACCACTATAAATATTAAAGAATCAAGAGCACATCGCGGTCCGTTAAAAAAGTGCTAATCATTCCATACCATTTATCCAATATTGTTTTAAGGTGGGGTATATATAATTAGATTTTTCAAGCTATAAAAACATATTTTAATACGTTTATAAAATATATTCTCATCTATTAACTCTAGTGTTTCATGTCATCTTTTATCTGTTTTCGTTTTTGACTTAATAACATTTTTGCAAAGCATTAAACATTATACATTTTTAGTACAAAAGTTAAAATCTCTTAATGCCCTAAAAAGTTAAACTAAATGTTATGAGTTACCTCCTATTTATCAAAAGACTTATCGGAAAGAATGTTTTATGTATGTAACGAATAAAGACATTTCAGCATTTTTTTAATATGCCGTTCATCCGTTCAATAACATGTACGGAGCAGCAAGAATATAACGTCCGTTACTTATAAGTACCATTTTCTTTAAAAGTTGGATATTTATAACGTTAGAAAGCCGGGTTTAATTTAAAATAATCATTATTTGAGTATTTGTTACACGTTGCATCTTTGTTTATTTATTAACTTTTACTTGGAGGTTTCCAAAAATTGTAATATCCCTGGCAGATATATCGATATCTTCAGCCTATGTTATACGGCCAATGCGTGTATAATGACTGTGTATATACTTTTATTTCAGTAATAGTAGTTGACGTCTCCAAATATTTCTACAAGGCTTTCCACTTCTTATACTTCTTTGCATATTTTACAATTAATTTGCTGAATAATTTAAATTTGCTTGCTACATTGTTACATCGAGTCACCATGCCTTGACCGAACACTGCGCTGTCTTGTTTGTTTTTAATAATGGCAATTTACAAGTTACAACGAGTCCTTCGCATTGAGTGTTGTTACTCGCTATTATTATGGTTAACCCAAGTGTGTGGTTAAATGACAATGTTATAAGTTATTGATGTTATAGTAAAACATAATCGAATGAAACGTATTCTGGATGAATTAGATGATATCAGGTAAGATAGCCTTAATGTCAAGTTGAAATCTATCTGTTTGCTTATGAAATTAGACTTTGGAAAGCAAGAAGATTATTTATTTAGACTAGAACTAACTGTTTAACTAGACTGTTTAACGTGGGCTCCGAACCACGATCTTAGGCATTAAGCCTACCGATTGGTGAGTGGCCAACATTGGAAATCATACCAGAAGACATCCGGTTTTGTCCAGCTTGATTAGTGACCTGATTTTCGTTGTTAAATTTAGTGCACCAACCAAGCCAGCTTTTTCCAAATTTATTACAGCCCATGAAGAAAATACATATCAGCGTTATTGATGAATTACGTATGAAATATTTTGTCAACATAGTTTATAGACACATACTATATTAATCGAATTTTAAATGTAGTATCTTGTATATTGTCAAAATAGTGACTATTACTATGTTTTGTTGAATGTTTTTATTTACCAATTAATAAAATTATTTTTAATTCAATCAAAATAACCATTTCATTTGACTGGTCATCTATTTGCCTTTTCATTCGATTTTCTCAATCCATTTACAACAATATAATTAGAGCAGATCCCTGAACTTAGAGAATGATTAAACATTCTAGGAAATCGCAAAAAAGTTAAAAATGTATAATAATTTATATTTATTGCAAAAATTTCATAATTCGTTCATTTATACCTTCTTGACAACACTGTCTGGCTTAATTCAAAATGCAACTAATAAAATGCAACAATTTAAATCTTGTCGTCATAGTACTATATAATTGTTATTATTATAGTTCACTGCTCTAAAAATATATATTTATGGAGTCTTAGATAGTGTTATTCAAGGACGAATTGGCTTATCTTAGATTATACATCTTAACTTAATGGCTCCTATTGTAACTTGATATTTTAACATTATTTATATTTAAATTCCTGAATAGTAACACTATGCTTATATCACAAAGGAATATGCATATATATTAAAGTTGCATATGAATTCAACATCATGTTTAATATTAAAAGGCCCTTAATATGTTACTATGATGTCCTTTCTTAAAGGCTCTATACTTTATCTGATTAAATAAATAAACTCTGCGAACTTTTCTTGCGACTACCGTTCTAAGCTTATAAAGCAATCCGAATGATAATGTTTACATATATCGTAAACTTGCAAGATTTTCCCTTTAATTAATAATTAAGTAATTAAAAAAATATATATATTAATGTGGTTTGAAGCAACATGCAAATATTTTGATAATGATTTGCTATTGTGATATATGATATATATATATATATATATATATATATATATCATATAGACGTAGTTTAACTTAAATACCTTAACAGCTGCTTTTAGAATTTATTATGTGTTCTAATTAAAATAGAAATTTGCTACTAATCTTAAAGAATTTATTTTGTTATTAGAAGCTTTGCCTTTCTTTTATGTGCCTGCCTCATTCAAAAACTCTGACACTTTTCCCGATATAACTCAATATACGTATTCTTACTTAAGAGTTTTATTATATTATTGATGGTTTTATTTCATTGTTTTTCCGAGGTCATTTAATGTTTTATTAAACTTTACAAAAATGTTTGGTATGGTCAAAATAAAATCATAATATTATATATAGCATTGTAAAACGCACCGATAAAGAATAACGAACAACGACAACCTGAGAAAAAAGCTATCAATATTACGTTCCAGTACGGAGATATTGTAACAACATTGCCATCCTGTAACGTTATGTGTTATCAAAAGAAATCAACACGAAAGAAACCAGTTCCACATATAAATAATTTCGCATTACTGAGAATAATAACAGTGAGAGTTTAATCTTGAGTGTCTACTTTTTATTTGTGACTATTGTTGGTTATACATCAGAAAGATGATGTCGAAGACGGAAAATATTTCGATAACCGCAAGCCGGGAAGGTCTGGATGATGATAATTTAACCGGCACTCCACCAGATATTGTAAGTGTGTATGATCTAATATTGAAATAATTGTTACGCAAAATTAAAAATTAATTCTAATGTTATGAGTGCCCTATCCTAATAAATAATGATGATATCTGATTATGTCCAAATTACTTACTTGGATTTATTATTACTAAAAAGTTTTCAAAATGATAATTATGAAATTTCTAAATAATCAAAATTTAATATATAAACAATGATATTATTCAAAAAATAACTATAAAAAATGAACATGTTTCTAAGTGGTAACTGGTTAGATCGTTCAGTTCGCTGCCAAGGCCATAGTAGGTTCGAATCCCGCTCTGACCGTGTATATTTATGATTGTCTTTAGAATGTAAAATCTCTAACGGGAAAATAACTTGCCTATTTACTGATGCGACCGCTGCTTACTTTAAAACTTAATCACCTATACCTTAAATATTAATTAGTAATATTTAGTAAGCGAATAAAGAATTTTGAGTCTGATGAATGAACAGATTCAGTCATTGAACATGAAATAAATTGATGTATTCTATAAATTATTATATCTGGATGCTCATCAATATTTCGATTTTATTGATAATTATTTTATTTATTGTACCCTTATGATTTCCTAAATTATGAAAACCAAATTAAATGTCTATACTTAATTTTTAAATTAAAATCCTGCTATTGATATGAATTAACATCATGCTATATTGAATTAAAATTTTAAATAATAATATAATAATATTGTTCACGTCTCATAAAGTGAGTTCTTTCACTACCTTTATTTTTATTAGAAAATTATATTGTAAGTACCACTGATTAAAATTAAAAGATGATAAATACATACAGATCGCATATAAATATTTTTATTGTCTTGAGACATCGAAATGATACCAAGAGAAATTTCATAACACTTATTAATAATAAATTATTACAAAATTGTTGTTGACGTAAAATATAATTAGAAAAGTCGATCAACAATTTGTATGTTCTGTAATAAAATTCTTTACAATTACTAAGAGCCGTGAATGTTTCTAAGTGATAACAGTAAATTTGATTTAAAAATGTTATCGTAATTATTGGTAACTGTACTTAGAAATACCAATTTCTCATTAATCGACATGAATCTGATGCAATGATCATAAAATCTTACATTGTCGATTTGGGAAACTTAGAACGTAAAAGTCAAAAAAGGACAGTCATTTTGCAGGAAACAATTACTGTACAAGATAATATATAAATTGCAAAATTCTTTTTTACTTCTGCAGTATCGATCAGTTCACTTTGTTTTACTGGTAATTAATTAAACATTACAACGTAAGTAAATCCAAACATTGATGGTATCAAATAATGGACAAAGTAATTATTTTAAACTTTATACATTCCGTTTCTTAAAAAAATAATATAAAGCGCATATTTATAGTAAATACTTATTTACCAAACATGGACTTCAGTAAATAACTTATATTATCCTAATAAATTTTATAAGGTAATTATTAGAAATATTTCATTATTTTTGGCATATTTTCTGTATAAACATTGATGCAAACATATATAAACACAACAATAAACATGTATATCCTGTATATCTATATAAATAAACATGTATAAGCACAATCAGTTTCTATATATTATATTGTTAAATCATTTACTTATTCACATCCATGTTACGAATTCTTTAGAGGACAGAGGATTTTTTCGCTTTAAACCCTCTACAAGTATAGATACGTTATCAAGATTTAACCTTATATTTGAATAATCTATTCTTTACGAAATATAATACTCCATTAGTTAATTAGTCCATTATTTCAAAAATGTATTTATTTTCATCAAGAGCTTTTAGATAGTGTATTATCACTCAGTAAATATACGTTTAATCTGATGAAGCAATTTCCTGGTCCAGTTGCAAAGTTGTAAAAATAGATGTTAAACATCATTACACAATAAATTTGGCATATCAACTATTTGTGAAATAATTTATGAAGTAATTAGCAGTCGTAACCTTATTAAGTAAACAATATCATAATTTAACATATTGACCTATATCTGGTACATTCATACCAGCTGACTTTTAAACTTTATTTCAAAATATACATAGTTATACGGATTTTGCTGTTATCAATCACATTATTGACTGATATTTCATAACATTAATCACCCAAAAATGACTTATGATTTATTCACCAGTGAGAATACTTTTTTATAACACCTTTTTGTATTTATTTTGATGGTTTAATTAATTTTGTTGTTTGTATAATAATAAGTCTTAACCTTGTCTATATTGTTCTAAATAAAAATTTTCCATTAAATGTTGTTATGCCTTCCCATCTAGTATATTTGATTACATTTTTATTTAACACAGTTATGTAAATAAACAGCAAAATCAATTTACATTCCTAGCAGAATTAGTACATTTTAACATACATATGTATTGAATATGCACCATGAAAGGGTATCGTCAATTCTTTTTTCCCCATTGTTTTTCATTCCCATATTTTAATTTTATTTCGCTTCTTTCTCACTTTCATGCATGTTCTTGAGCCTTTCTTTTATCATTTTTTATTTTTCCTATCTATCTGTTTCATCAATATCTTTCCTTGTGACTCTTTCACACTCCCTCTAGTCTTGTCCCTTTAATGATTAATATCTTATTTATGTACGTATATTAATAACATGTATTTGTATTTAAAGGAAGTTTACAAAAACAAGCTTTAACTATTTTAGCCCAAACTAATGCCTGGCGGTAATTACATCAAAATTGGTCGCGATTCGGCCAAAAGCACTTATCTTCTCTTCGCACCACCTGAAGAAGAAGTTGGAATTCTCGCAAAAAGCTTGAACACCTTCAAGAAACATGGCGTCAATTTACTTCATATCGAATCGAGACCTTCTACAAAAATGCCAGACCTGTATGAGTTCATGGTGGAATGTGCACCATCTGGTAACCTCGGAGGTGCTATAGAAGATATTAGAGGCAATAGCCAATATCTGCAAATTATCTCTAGGGATTATAAAGACAACAAAGGTCTCTTATTCTGTAATTTTGGTTTCTTGTTATTTATAAATAAATATTTTCATTTAGATACTGTACCCTGGTTTCCAAGGAGAATTCGTGATCTAGATCGATTCGCTAATCAGATTCTATCATATGGGGCTGAATTAGATTCTGATCATCCTGGATTTACTGATCCGGTTTACAGAGAACGTCGAAAGTATTTCGCTGACTTAGCCTACAATTACAAGTATAAAATACTTTCTATTATATTTGCTGGATGAATGATTTATATTAATCTCTTTTGTAGACATGGACAAAAGTTACCACACGTTGACTATACTAAAGAGGAAACAGAAACTTGGGGAAAAGTGTTTAGACAGCTTAAAACCTTATACAGTACCCATGCTTGCAAGGAACACAATCACGTGTTTCCATTACTCGAAGAAAATTGTGGATATCGAGAAGATAATATACCACAGTTAGAAGACGTCTCAAACTTCTTAAAAGGTATATCTAATTAATAATTTAATGATAATATGTTCTTAAACTTTAATTAGGCAAAGAAAATCAATATTCCCACATTAAAATTTTTCGAAATTAACCAAACCAAACTGGAAATTAAAAACGCACAAAGATCAAATCTCCCTGGGGCTGGGGGAAATATTGTTGGCCATGTTCTTTAGTCTAATGGCATATAAAAAATCATTTTCCTTTAAAATAACTGGGTGTTTGAAGCAGGTAAATAAAACAATTATGTTGGTAAAAAAAAGAAACAGCTATGGGATATGTAGAAAAGAAATTACATTATAAAACATATTGTTTGGTATGGGTCTTGACATGGTCTACAGGATCACGTTAATGGATAGAATTTTTAAGTGTTATTAGACAATTTATTGACATTTTTTATAAAGAGGTAGACATTACATGGTTTTCTAAAATACGTAAAATATAAAAATATGAATATCCGTATAATAATTATTAAGACTACTTTCAATGTTCTTTCAGATTGTACAGGTTTCACCTTACGACCAGTGGCTGGCCTTCTTTCCTCTAGAGACTTTCTGGCTGGCTTGGCGTTTAGAGTGTTTCATTCCACCCAGTATATTCGCCATCCCAGCAAACCATACTATACTCCCGAACCAGATGTTTGCCACGAGCTTCTTGGACATGCGCCTCTGTTTGCCGATCCAGAATTTGCCCAGTTTTCACAAGAAATTGGTTTAGCATCATTAGGAGCCCCAGATGATTACATAGAAAAACTGGCAACTGTAAAATTCCCATAAATAACGGAATTTAACTATAAATATAACTTTGCTTCTTTCCAGTGCTTTTGGTTTACTGTTGAATTTGGACTTTGTCAAGAGGGGGGCAAACTGAAAGCCTTTGGTGCTGGATTATTATCGTCCTATGGAGAGCTTCAATATGCTTTGGCTGGTAAATCAGAATACCGACCTTTTGAACCAGTCAAAACAGCTGTGCAGAAGTATCCGATCACCGAATATCAACCAGTATACTACATAGCTGAGAGTTTTGAAGATGCCAAAGAAAAAATGATGTAAAAACAACGAAATTTAATAATTTGATGGTTCCTATAAAACTGTTCTTTTTTAGTAAATATGCTGCCACAATTCCCAGACCCTTTGGTGTCAGATACAATGCCTACACTCAGAGCATAGAAGTATTAGACTCCAAGCCACAAATTCAAAGATTAGTTAGTAACATTGGGTCAGAAATGTCGATTCTGATTGATTCATTGAAGAAACTATAATATGGAAATAATGTTCAGCCGTAAACAGCAGTATTCAAAATAACTATGTGTTGCATTATTTTGTTAACCTTAATTACTATCTATATTTATTTCAATTAAAGATATAGTAAAGGTATGGTAGTTTTAATTTGTTTATGAAGTTTTAATAAATTCGCCTATTAATTATTATGGTATCTCCCTGAGTATGAGCCGGTAAACGGAAAATTCTATTTAAGTATTTTTTCAATTTATATAAGACACCTAAAAATAAAAAACGGACTCGATATCTTGAAAATATACGTTGTTTTTCCATCGTAGCAATCAAATTCAGGCAGAAATATATGAATAAAGCTTCTTGTTTCTCATAGACATAGTTTTGCAATAAAAACTAGAAATACCATTTTTTTCTGGGAGTATTATGGTGTTAATTTTTGCAGAAAGTTATCCCATTATTGTGAACACCCTTCAAAACTTTTCACAATTTTGACGATATTGAGGCTTACGACAATGCTTACATTTTACATAGAGGATATGAGCCGCATTAATTTCAGCACCATAAAAATTGGATATAGATTTTCGTCTGGACAAAATAACAATCTTTGTTTGTAATGCAATCACAACTATAAAGATGTTTTTGAGAAGGCATTATTGAATGAAAAGCATATTAATTTTCAATTAATATATTTATTTTATTTGTAAAAATCTTATTTTTGAAATATAAAATAATATTTAAGTTAGTATTAAATTTATTTTACAAATGATAATTAGCAACAAAAATAAAGTGTTGTAAATATAAAAAATAAAATTTGTTATACAACATATAAATAAGCTAAGCTAATAAATAAAAATAAAAAGCTGTTAACTAAAATGTACTCAACAAATATGTTTTAGCTTCTTTGTAACCCTTTCTATTTGTAAATGTATTTAATCAGAGAGAATTTTAAGATCCAATCATATTTTTTACCTAAAATATATTAAAACCCATTAAACACAGCAATTTTTATAAAAGAGACAATTTTCACTACATTATACTCCCTATACATACTAATATATCTCCCAATGCACTTGTTAGCAAATTTATTTCCTTTAATCTATTATTTTAAAATATACTGACATAATATGTTCTTATATGGACTATTACTCTTTTATCCAAATTATCTTGTACTTGTCAGCTTTTAACTTTTTCATACTACTTGTCTGAAATAAAATAAAACACAGTTAAGAATTATTTGACCTCCAAAATACTAATTAATTTACTTATATTATTATTATAATAATTATTAATTTATTTACTAATATATAACCTTATATCATGTATCATATATAAATTTATACCAGTTTATATAATCCTTGTTTCTATCTTCAACAAATGAATTATTTGATAGCTCCATTTATGAATGTTGTAGTCCCAAATAGGGTAATACTTTTAATTTATGGTCTTATTGTGTTTACGTCATAACGATACATTGAGGATGCATATATCTTCTGACAAGTCATTACAAAATTGTAAATGTATAAAATCTCTTCAGAAATCTATGAATATAATACTAAAGTTTTATAAACATACATTATAAACATAAAACAACAGTTTTATGAGATATTCTTATCACAATCTTCAAATGAGTTGGTTTTCCGTCTCATTGGTATTTTCTCTCTTATCATGGCTTTGTTTATTATTTTACTTACATACTTTATATTTTATTTAATATTTACTATATTTACCACTGAACGTCTCTCACCCTGTGATAGTGACTCACGAATTTAGAAGTGGTATTATTTTTATTAAAAGAGGCATCCACATTCGTAATAACTGAGAATATACTTACTTTTTCTTTAATATTATCTATCCATACTTCAAAATCTTCAAGCGGGTCAAACTTCAATATTTCTTGTTCAATTTTAATGTTATGAAATAACTCTATATGATCAACGAGCAGTAATTTTGATGAGATATGTTCACATATTTAAATCTATATGAACTTTTACTTTCGCAGAGTTAGGTATGCCTAAAATATAATGAATTTTGTATGGAATTAAACCCAATTTGCAGGTTTCGATAGATTTACCAGTATTCGAATTTAAATCTATTACAGCTATTCAGTAACACATGAATATTCAATAATAATGTATATTTATATGGTAAATAATATTTATTAATATATTTTACTAATGTATAAAAACTGTATATTTATCTTTAATAGAAATATAAATCACATTAACCTCTTATAATATACTTCCAGAATGTTTCACTTTCATTTCACCTTTGTAAAATACATACAAATTTCATGAAATGAATCAGTCTCCAATATAATATCTATTCTATTGTATCACAGAAGTTTATCCAGATAACTGTCTAAAACACACTACTAAACGTAGATCTGCATTGAGTTGGCAAGACTAGTGGGTTACTGTCAAAAAGTTTCTCATTGTTCTGCATAGCACAATATCATGAGGTCCACAAAAAATGCACTTTGGTATTAATGATCACTTAGCGGGGACGTTTTACACATCTACTTTAGGGACAGCCTTTTCTCGCACTTATCTAATAATTCGGTCGGTATAGAAATAATGGGGACTGCCGTATATTCTGTTGCGCTCAAACTTATGCTGCCCGGAATTGATACCCTCGCTTTAAACAGAATATACAATGCTGATCCTGATATCACAGCTAATCCTCCGATTGCCAGTAAATATTTTAATATTTCTATCGCAATTGGTAGAACCTTACACAAAAGGTTAAGTAAAACTACTGCTATGTATGGCAGATCTTCCGTACCTATTTCTACCCAAAAAAGAGGCACTTGTAACTTGTTGAACGGCTTCAGTTGAGAGTTGCCGACGATTTCAGCAACACCCAAATTAATTTGAATTCGTAATTGTCCACGAAGTGGAATTCCCAGAGTGGGTTGGATCTGACAGAAACTTCCGTGCAAGTTTTCATCGGGATTTAAACCGTTTACTGTGTTTAGAATTTTTGGGTCAGCATTTAGGTAGTGAGGTTGCGATAGTGTAATAGGAATTCCATAGTAACATGGGGCAATACTCTGGAAACCTTTCTGGCAATTGTTTTTGTAACAAAAACATTTATTTTCTGGCGTCGTATCGAATATATTGCCGGTCAGTTGGTATTCGTATATATCAAAACCCTCGTCATCGTAGCCCTTTCGAATAAAGGTTAAAGGTACAGGACGACAGAAAGCTTTCCTGAATAACCTCAAAGTACGATTCTCTCGAATGTTTCGTGGAAATATTGTTCCGTCAAAGGCACCTTCTACCAAAAGACATTTCGTTTCTTCCTCTGGAGATAGTTTCTCATAACCCCAGTCTTTCAATCCGGCCAAATTGTTCCAACGTACTAAATGATATTGACTCATTCTCTCCTCTTCAGTTAGCAGCCAATCAGTAGTCGAATGATATTTAGATGGGTTCTTTACCACAGTAACATTATTGCCATTATCACGACTCATCAACTAAAATGAACATATTTATTAATTAAATGTGCTATACAAATAAAATAAATGAACATACCCTTTCAAATATACCAAATTTGTTAAAATCTATCCAGGATGGAACTAATAGATTTGCATATTGTACGAGTGGGTCTTGATATCCCCATAAATATTCATCTATGGTTACGTTGACTACAGGTTTAGATCCCAGAGTCCTTGCAGCAGCAGCAAACATCACATTTTTAATAAACGATTGATCAGCAAGATATGACTGCAAGCCCTAAAATATAGATAATATCTTGTAGTTATAGAAATAAACTAGACGAAATGAATGTTTGTCTTTTAACAATTTTTTTGCCAATAATTTATGCTGGTTAATGAACTATTCTCCAAATATATACCTTGTATTTTTGTTACGGTTACGTTACGTACTGTTGACGTGAACCATTTTATTGCTACTAATATTTATTTTACTTCAATTATCATAAAACCATGTTAGTATTTTCATCCCTAATATTTTTCTGTAATTTTCTTTAACAACTACATCCCTACTTTCCACACAACTTATTTTTGTATAATATTATTTCTAATTGATTTAATAAATTGCTGTTACTTACCACAAGTGGTAGATTTGTTGTAAAAATAAAATCCTTTTTAGGATCACCTACTGATCTTTCTTTATCGAATATTATCTCTCTGTGTGGCTGATATGTTACAGTACCATCTATATCATTGAATGTTGCATTTTGGTTGGTCAAAATTTCCCTACATATTCAAACATTACAAGAAATAACGGTAATATTATTAGATGTTGGAATTATTCACAGTATTTATAACAAGTATGGTAAGTATAAAGGTTAAATCACCTGTAAACATATGGTCCTATTTCGCTAATATTAATTTTCTCCTTTCCTTTTAAAAATTCTTCCTTGTTCGTTATATTGAATAAATATACCTTTAGGAAGACATCGTAAGGTGGTGCCGACCATAGATTGTAAAATAATGTACCGTCGGACAAATTTAAAACCTGAAAAATTAAAATCACTAGATATAATAATATGTTTCATTAAATCTCTTGTTTAAATTTATTCAATCATTAAATATTTTACGATGTTATCAATGCATTAAATATTTTACTGAAGTGAAAATAAAAAATAAAAGACCAAACCAAGCAAACCAAAATTCATTTATTATTGTTACTATTACTAACATTTTGTGTTATTACGATATTTATTACTTTTGAAATAATAAAAACAAAATGTATGACAAATATGAAAGAACTGAGTAATAAAATCAGTATTTTACTGAGGTATTCTTAAAATTAGTATTAATATGAATTTTCGGGAAAAAACGTATATTGATTTTTATTCAGCTAAAATTGAATTATCGGTAAAATACAGAATGCAAAATTCAAGTCAATCACTTAAGGTTAACATTGGTGATAACATAAGATATTCTAATATAAGTGTTATAAAAACAATCATGTACATAACTATAATATATAGATGTTTACGTATGTACAGTGATAATTAAATAATTCCCATTTATATACAATACACATAACAGCAACATTCATGCCGATGTAAGTGCAGTGAATCTGAAATCATTTGATGACATTTCATTACATAATCTATAAATGAAAAATTAATATTAAAATAAAAATTAATAATTTTAAATAAATTATAGAAATCTCAACAGCGCACCTTAATTGTCTTGATAACGATCATAAATCAATATTATCTCGTCAAATAATGTAAATGTGGATACATTAATTAAATGAAGTAGATTTATAAAGCAAGTTATTAATTAGATTGGTATATAGTGTTGTATATTGGCTACACTGCCCCATTGTAAATAATGCGACGCATTATTATGTGTGTTTTTCCTTTGTTCTGTGGCGGTTAAAACAAACGGTAGGTGAATTGTGTGATCTCTGAATAATAATTTTAAAGTTTCACTAGTGATGCACGGTAACAATAGCATACACAAAATATAGTAAAACATCATTGACGAAGAGGAATAGTAGGTGAAACTCAAAGTTAACTGACAAAGACCTACAAATATTAAAAATTATTGTGGCTCGACAACATTATTGCAGCAAAATTGGTAGCAGAACTCGACAGTTCTCGAGTAACACTGTTTTTGTAGGAGCACGTTTTCTACAAATGGTTGAGTTTATATATGGGGAACCCAAAAAAAAACTACAATTAGTCTACTACAAAAAAACTACTATAGTTAAAGCTGGAGGAGGGTTCCTTATGATTTGGGCGGCAAGATTGTGATATTCAGCTAGTTCTTTCATTTCACATCACTTACTATATTACTGCGGCTGAATATCTCGACATTCTATAACAGCCAAACCTTAATATAATTGAACCATTTTGGGAAGTTTTAGAACAGAGAGTGCAGAGCATAATTACATCTCCAAGATCATTGATGCAATTGGAGGATGTTTTGGTACAAGGTTAGAACAACATGACCTTGGAAACTATTCAGGCACAAACACAGTGTATGTCAAGTGTTTATTGTATTTTGTTCATCCACTGTATGGTACGGCATCTTTTTATAATACAAGTATCGTTTGATGCGTTCATTGATTTTTCCGAACTTCAAATCAATGTAAATAATGCTTATAAATGATATCAAACTAATATGGCAGCCGATGAACCAGTTATGGATAGAGATATTAAAAAGTAATTCAGAATTTTAATATTAAAAAATATGTAATTAAAGGAAGCTTTTAGTTTCTATGGCATTATATGTTTTCCAAAAATATTCATTAAATAAATTTTTAAATCAAAGTATTTTAAATACAAATCGTATTTTAAATTCGATGGAATAATCAGTAATGTAATGCAGTGATAGCAATTGTTGAAAGGCAGAAATAAAAAAGAGAAAAAGTATTATAACGAAATATTTTTAAATTTACTTACCATTCCAATTATTGTTTGAATGGGATTATGAGTAAACATAAGTGTCGACGTGCATACCATAAAGAGACCTACGGCTACCATAGATATGACTCCTGAAACAATCGAGAAACCATTGAAGAAACTGTTTCGGAACTAATTAAATTAAGGTACCGTGTCCACAGCCCTTCATCACACGTCCGCGAACAACTATTTTACAAAAAGAATAACAATACTAGCAACGCTTAAAAAACAGCCTTAAAATGACCGATGTATCTGATTTTTTACAACCATTTAAGGAAAACCATCAACTCGTTAATATTCTCGATACGACCAACCGAGTCACTGGAACATATTCAAAGCATTTGGTGACGTCGTATCAACCACTGATTGAATATATCGAGATACAGTTATCAAAAAGGGATCCTAATTCCAAAATTTGTTTTAGCGCTATGTACAAGGTTTGGTACAAAAGTGTCAAAACTATTACGTACTAAAATTAATATTAATGAAACTAAATATTTATTGAACTAAACCATACTATTGTAAACATTGCTTGAATGAAAGCTGGTTACATATGATTACGATAACATGAGTTAAGAATACTTAACTTTATTATATAGTTTTAATAATATATACGCTAAACTAAATAATATAAGCACTGAAAGATATATTATAAATAATTAATAAAGATGACCAATAAACATTCTAATTAGTGTAAAGATAACCCCAAAATAATGATAAGGTAGAAAGCCATTATAATTTTTAAAATAAAGCAAACAAATCTGGTATAAATACAATTTTTTAAATAATTTTTATTTAAAAAGACATACCCTTATTAGGCAGAGCACGCTACATAATCGGGGTTAGTAATGATCGGATGGAGCAATATCTAGTATATATGAAGACCAAAATGAATGAAGAATGAAGAAAAATTGAAGAATTATCCAAAGGCAATTTAGGGTTCACTCGAAAAATTAATATTTTCTTTAACTCTATAACCACTATTAACCAAACTAAACTCCACACAATTTATAGGTGGGATAATTATGATGATATTTCATATATTTGTGATTTAAATATTGTTTAGTACAAAAATTTAATAACCTTCTGACACTACTAAATACACACCTATACCTACACAACGTTCAACAAGAGCTTCTTAATTGTAATTTTTATACCTCTTCATAGAACAAATTGTCTTGTGTCCAACCTTCTCATTTTTCGGCTTGGTTGGAGCAGTGGTCAAGATGATAGGCGGTCCCCATACTGTTGCGAGAGTCGCGGGTTCGAATCCTGATGGAGCATCATATGTATGTCACACATAAATGCTGAGGATCGTGGTTCTGCGCCTAAGTTAAGTAATAGGTCCAATCCAGATAAAGCGTAGTTGGTAAAAACGGGACTTTAAAATATTATAAACAACCTTCCTCATTTGATTCAAATCGGCGTCATCTCTAAATGTACTATTATTTATTTTCAAAAATTGAATTAAACTTGATTCAAGTTTGCTAACATTAAATATCGTTTTACTTAAATATTTTTAATTAAAAACTTATCAAACGTAAAACAACAAAAGCATTTTAAATAATTATAGAATTTAAAATCGATTTTTCTAAACTAGTTATTTAGACATTCACACAACAATATTTGTAAGTATATTATACTAATTATCTTAAATATTATCACCTAAATAGAAAGTATTTAACCGTTTTATCAATGTTTTTGTCAACTACGATATATAACTAAAGTACATGACTAAAAAACATACGTCTAAGGAAAAGCCTGATGCTAATTACTATGAAAACAAATAGTATAATACGTTATATTTTTACTATTTAATGATTCAATACCATACCTAAATAATAGTCAAGTTCAAAATTCTGCGTAAAATAAAGTCTAATAAGTGTTTATCGGAAATTAATTAAATTTATTTTAGGAATTAGTTATTCAGGAATTTACCCACTATTTTATTACAAATTATTTGGTAATTTCTTTCTATTAATGTATAGTATATTCATTTAGCAGTATTATAGAATTAGCAGATTTATAATAAACAGTATAACTAATATTCTATCATACTATTATTTATTATTTCTTGCGACATGACGACAGAGACCAGATTATTAAGTTATTCACAATAAGGGCTATGGTTTTATTTGGTGGGATTTGGGAGGACCAAGATATTAATTAGTGATTGAGATTCATCGAAACTTACGAGACTTACTAGCTTACAAAAAATATATTTCCTCGATAAAAACATAAGTATTTGACATGTTGAAAGTAGTGATGATGATCATTACAGCTTTTATGAAACATTGAATGAAAAACTAAACATGAATACATGAAAACCGTTGGAACAAAGCTTGTTTTTATCTCAACGGATATACAATAACGTAATTTCGTAATAAAATAACGCTCTATTATATGTCATAAAACCAGCAGAGAAGCGTTTCGGTTAAATAAACCGGCGTAGAAAGAGTCTAAAAAGGCGTATCGATCATTGTGAAATTCAAACGGTTTCATAAAGTGGATTACATAACTTATATTAGGACCTACTTATACAATTTAATATTATTATTTATTGATCATGTAAGATATAAAATTATTCTGTTTAAAAACATATCCATGAAAAGTGTAAAATCGAAGTAACATAAGGCAAATATCCGCACTATGCTGAACTTTTAATAACGGATGTTACTGACATAAAACATGGACATTGTTTTATATATACGCTTTTGGTTCAATATTAAAAGTAACCAACATTAAAATAAATTATGTAATACAAAATTATAAATATATTATCAAAATTTAGGTTAAAAACTATAAGCTAAGCTCTACAATTAGCTAAGAACTACGTCAAATATTAACTTTTTCTAATGTATGGAAAAATTCGCACAAACGTAAAATATAAACAAGGTGTTAAAATGCGCATTGTTATGGTTATTGACGATAGCGATAATTATAAAATAGCCGGCATAAAATGCGGATATACTCAAGTAAACAATAGAAAGGAAATTCCATAAGCAAGTTTGTTACATTTGACTTAAAATCGTTCAGCTCAATTAAATATCTGAGATCAGTTTTACATAGGTAGCTAAAATTGATTTTAAAAATATTTATTACTTATTATTATTAATATTATTACTAAATATTATTATTTTAATATATTTTTCAAATGTTTTTATAACTTTTAACTTTAGTAGAGTCTTTTATCCAAAAATATAGCATTAGAGAATATTTATCAGGTTACCTCAAGAACTATTCCTTTGTCAAAATTAAATATATCCTAATACAGTGTTTTTTAAATGGTTTTCAACTAGTTTTATTGACAGAAGAGTAGTTAAGTTATTTAGTAGTTGATAAAGCACTCTGTTTTCTATGACGTCCAACGTGACAATCGATGTGATATTGTTCCCTCCGATTATTGCTAATTTCAAGCTAAAAAGTATGATTTGTCTAAACAACATTTCATAGTTTAAAGATTGCGTGAAGGACGGAAACAATACCGACTAGCGATTAAAAATGTTTTGAATGAAAAAGTTTATTCTGTTCTGGCAGAACATATAATCAATTTTTATAAAATAAAAACCAAGCTAATTTTACATTCAAATGCAATTAAAGAATCATTACAAAGATTTCCTACTTTAACTAAAATAGATTTAGTTACTATAGAAGCAGTTAATAAGAAATATTTCCAATTTTATTTTTTTATTTTGTGCTGTGTTTCCTTAATTATAAAAATATATTTTCTTAGTAATATGTTAAATTATCCAAGATTCTTATATTCTATCAACCCAGCTGCTGGAGTAAATTGGTGGTGGATTAAACCAGTTCTTATTTTTGAAATAAAATGTGTGTTTTCATCCTTGCCCTAATCCAAATTTATGTAATACAGCATTCGGCTTCCTCTAACAAAATATTCTTCCTAATCTCTAACTATACCTATATAAGATTAATAGATAAAATTATAGTAGAAGGAAAAAACGTTTAGATTGCTATATAGTAAAGTGACCTTCAAACATGCGCACATCGTCCAGCATTTAGAACTATCTGTCAACTATAATAGTATTCTTTGTCAAACATATTTTCACTTCAAAGCTTTTTTTCACACAAATATCAGAAGGTCGACACACACCCCATCATGCTCTAACTTCTAGATCGTTATTAACACCTTCCGTCTCGCTGTTATTTCAATGCATCGCAGGTTGCTTCGTGTCATAACGACATCTAACCGCAGCTACATCATTGTGCCTTTTAATGGTTTTCAAGTTACGGGTGCCTTTCCTTGAAAAGTAAGAAGTATGTATCATGTAATTCAACTGACAGGGTTTGATTTAGTGAATAGCACAAAGGTAGTCTTTATATCACCAAGTCCAACTCGAATTTTCCTATGACTCCCCGTATCCAAGTATGGGTAAAAAAATATACTCAAGAACAGTATTTTTGTTAATATATTTTTGACAAGAATGGCATTTCTTTTATTCTAGACTTTATTTTTTATAAAATATTACTTACCCAATTTGCAGCTAATAAAACAACAGATTTATATTAATTACATTGCTTAGCTATTGTTAATATTAAAAGGTTAAAATATTCAGAATATTTTAATTAATAATAAAGTTACTTCGAATTTAGAAAATGACCTTCGCATAGCCAAAACTTTAGATTATCCTCATAGTGAATTAAAAGTAAATTGACCTCAGCTTATTTTAAGTGACATACATAGATATATCATTGAAATCGTTAGCAACTTTATATATAGATATACGTACTGCTGGTGCATAATTAATTTATTTTTGCACTATAGAATTAAATTATATTTGATATATACAGAATAATTTTATCAAAAGTGAAACAATAAACCTCCAATGTTCATAAGATATCTGCTTTGAGTAAAATTGTTTCAACCTATAGATAAAATCGATATTCTTATTACATTTTAAAATAAAAACAAAATAATATATTAATAATGCCAAATATATTAAAATTTAAGCTAAATTACAGATTGTGTATTAATCTTGAACGAGTTTTTAGCATAAATTTATGCTAGAAAATGTGTGAATTATTTGAAACTTATCCTTAGCGAATAAATCATTTAGTAACAAAAAAAATCGCAAAAATGATAAATCATTTTATGTATTTATAGCATTATTTTTGTTTCAAATATAAATAAATGGTTTCATTACATTAATTTAATCATTAATTAAATTAACTGATCATTATGCGGTCATTATAAAAGTATTTAATTGTAATACATAGAAATTAAGTTCTCGAACCATTTGTTTAGAAATAGGTCGCAATACAATTTTTAACGAAGTCGGCTTAGTGGCGTAGTGGTAAAGGCGATAGGTCCACTTACTCTTGCGATAGTCGCGGGTTCGAATCCTCTTGGGATATGGTCGTAAATTTATTTCTGTTGTGATTGTATTAGGCAAGATTGTAAAATCCGACAAGGAAAATGATCCCAGTCACGCCAGTAATCAAGCTGGGTAAGACCGGATGTCTTCTGGGATCGCCAGTCGGTAGGCTTAATACCGAGGACTATGATTCGAAGCCCACCTCAAACTGTAGGTCCAGTCTAGATAATAGATAAACCCCTAGCTGGTAAAAGGAGACTTTAAAATATATATTCAAAAAAATCAACGAAAATATTATATGTACGATTTAGCTAAAAATTAGAAGATTTATCAATTTATACCATTCATATTTTTTAATTATTAATAACAATAAAGACATGTTAATATACATTTCCATAATTTCTTGATATAGATAGATATAATAGATTTGATATAACCAAATATAATATATTTTTAAATTATATAATTAATTACTATAATAAATCATTGTATTAATTATAATATAATTTGGACAATTTGGTTAAAATGTAGGTAGTAGAAGCAAAATTATTCGAACAAGACGTGTTAATGTAAAAACGTAAAACTATGACATAGAGAACAAATCAAAACGTATATAACATTGCAATTAATTCAATTATTTGCTCATATATTATTGAGGCAATTTATTAAAAAAACGGGGAAATAGAAGCACATACACACCTGTACTTTAAACATGTTAATATCAAAATTTCCTATATATATTCAAGATTGTTCATTTTTCAAATATGGGATAGATAAATAAGGTTTTTGAAGCTTTGAAGCCTTATCTGTCGATCTTTTAAGCATCATACTAAATTGGAGCGGGACAAATAGTAGTCAGAAAAAGAAATATCTGGTAAATATAGCTAATTGAGCACGAATTTAAATTTAAGTATCTCCATATACATGTTCATATATTTTGATTTCATAACGCTTGATGCAATTTTTAGTACAATAATAAGTTGGCATCAATATTAATGTCGCTATACTGTTATCTGAAAATTTCTTTATATTAAAGTATAGAAATAAAAGTTTCTTGCAAATAATACTTACTAGGTTCAAAATTCATATAGAAGAAAAACAGACAAGAATTAACTAAAATGACTTGAGACTGAAAATGTCTGCTAAAATAAATGAGATGAAATAGAATCACATTATTTTTATGAAACTTATTATAGTATATCTGTTTATAGAAAACAACTATCTATATTATATAACTTGTAATAATCGCACCCACAAGCTAACTTCAACTGTTGTTCTCGGTGTACCTTAATATAGATGTCTTTATAGTATACGATGTATTTTAAAGAAACCGCGACCCATTTTAATAATAAAAATATAACAAAACTACCAATTGAACGAGCTAATCAAAACTTTTATTACGTTGTCGTTAAAGGTCGGTCCTTAATAGATAATGTGTTGGGCTTGACGATTCGTTTATTGTTCCTATTTTGGATATAAACAGGTATGGACTTGATTTATTTTTAAAAGAAATATATTGCATTATAATAAAATATTTTGTATTACCTAGTACAAAATATATAAAAAATATATATGTTTTTAATAATATCTGCAGATTTTTAATAATATCTTAACACGCCGCCTTATCTTGTAGGACTTGTAATAGCCGCGCGATATAATATATAAACTTATGCCAATCGCTAGTCTTGAACTTGAATGGAACTATTGTAACAAACATAATTTTGAATATCAAATGAAGTAATATAGGCAAATATATTGAATGCAGCCAACGGGTTTCAATTGGAATACAACTAGAAGGAACAGTTTAGATCGTGTAACAAGAAACATAGGACAAGAAGCAAAACCTGAAAAAGGCACATAGGATCCTTTCGAAACGTAGTCATAAAGTTATAGTTCTCCTGCTAAATTCTGTGTAATTCAAGGAATATTATAAAAATGCAATTAAATCCACCTATCGGAAAATTTTTAAGATAATAAAAAAAAACTCCTGAGAAAACCAGTTTATTTCTCTCGAGAGTTTCTCGTAATATTGACAGAAAATTTTTCAATTTTCTCCACTTCCCTAATTTCGCGAATACCTCCGTAAGTTGACCGTCGTTTGTTACATACCGACGCCCCTCCGTCTCGACTCGCAATAACCCCGGCAGTAACCCCTTAAGCGCTGCTTTTGCCGCCTCATTCGCCAAAAGCAAAACCGCAACAGTTCAAAAATTGTCGGAATTCAACAAGCCGCTCCTTTGGAAATGGAAACTGAAACATTTTTCAGTAGGAATTTGCAACTTTTTCTGTACGAGGACCTTGTTTTATATTCTCAGACAAAATAGTAAAAAATCTTTGTTATCCTTAAGAGTATTGGATATTATTTTAATATAAATATAACTTAAGAATACCTTATTCGCTGAACAGCTGATTCTTATAAAGACCAGTACCTTCATCAGTATCTCTCCCATTTAAAGGGAGAAACACGACCTCCTTTATCATAATAATAGTGTTAGTGACGTGTGAATTACAACAGACTGAAACAGAACTAAAACTCTAGTAAACTATGTGTAAAATGATAGTATTTGAAATATTCCTTAAATGTAATATTAAGTTATCTAGTATCTATGTAAAAATTATACGTAATTAATATGGTATGGAAGTAGCCCGAAGAGTAATAGAAACAAGTTGATACAAAAAAAAACAAATAAAGGGAAGTTGAGAAATCGGACAGAAACTAAAATTAACATATTTCTTCCAACACATAATAATATTCCGTCAATGAAAAATGTTACTGAAAAATATTGTGTTTTCTTGTATCTTGGATGCATTGAAGGCAGCTTCATCTCATTTTCCGAGGTTTAAAGATTACCTTATCAATACTTTAAATATCTGCTAATAAGCGTAAAAAGAAAAGTTATAAATGAAATTAAAGTTATTAAAATTTATCATACCGAAAAATTAAGAATTGTATATTTGATTGAAAGCGGAAAATATATTCACTTGAAATCTGTTTATTTTTTTCGTATCTTTTACATAAACTTTCAATTATTATTCCAAAACAGAATGAAAATACTTATAAGAATTAAGAAATAAGTTTATTTCACATTTCAAAAAATGCAATGATAACCTTGCAATCTAATATTATCGAAATACTTAACCAACTATATTCGGTAACAGAAAAAAGGCCTTAAAAGTTGAATAATTCATTCATTTAGTCGCTCAAATATCTTTCATAAATTGCTAATTCCAAAACAGTTCTCTAATTTAAATATTAATGTTATTATATAGATGCTAATTACATTTAGCATTTTTTATAATTAAGTAAATAAACGTTGACGAGAAGTCAATAATCTGGTATCAAAAACACAAAACTAGACACAATTTTTAATTTAATATTTCACTCTCCCTTTAAGCAACTAAGATTTGTCTTGACTAAGCCTATTAATTAAATAAAATTCCGAACAACAGTCTCTGCATTAAAGAAAAAAGATACGAGTTCAGTCTTACATATTTTACTTGCTGTTTTATTGACTTATAATTCGAGATATATATGTTATTTACAGACTAGCATTATTGGTGATGATGCACCTTTGATATCAATATAATTGTGATATGGTATATTTTGAAGTTTTGAATTTTAGAAAGCTGAACACACTAAGTTCCACCTTTGCAAACGATTGAACAGAAGAAAAATATACTGCGATTATAATCCTTTTAATCATAGGATTATGTGCATCGTTTTATCACTATAAATGGAGCTACCATGATCTACTTGGATGAAACATGATGTTAAAGAGTCGTGACAGTGACACTTCAATTCCGAAGCGAGTCAGAATGCAGAAATCGTTCAAATAGATGTTAGCATAAGGAGAGGTGAATACATTTCGGCATGAGTATATTTAAACAGGCCTACCAAAAATTCGAGTACGAATTTTAAAAATGTGGACGAAAACGTCGCTAGATTTAAACCTTACCAAACTTAATTTTTAAATGCCTAAAAGTATTAGTAAAAGTAGAAATCAATATTTACTATCAATATTATATCTGGTTAAATAAATGTTTTAGAAGCTTTGTAGAAAAAATACAAATGAATTTTAAGAAAAAGATTTACTTACTTGAATTATTATCGCATTCCACTTTTATTTACATTTAAAATTGACATAAAGTAACGCTGAATGAGAATTGGCAACTTTTGAACCATTGTTAAAGTTAAAGGTATTTTTTGAATTAGCATTTAACATGTTTTATAAATCGCAATCTTAGTAATACCTAGACTGAGAATTTATCGGCCTCATATATCAAGTGTATTTTAAACACCTTCTCCAAAGAATTCAAAGAAATGCATAATATTAGATTCATTATTCCTATAATAATTTTTTTTTTTTTTTTTATAATTATATACATTGTTACTAGTCGTTGCCGACTAACCTACAATTTGTCCTTATAATAGCTTAAATCTAGGTATATATCTAATAGGACTCATCAGTCCTACATAGTCTCTAACATAATAATAATTGTTTTAACACTTTGAGTTTTTTCTAATGCACCTCACTGCACTACAACACACTACACAAGTTCAAATGGTTTGGTCCTTTTGAGTCTGCGTCCGGTTTTGGTGTTGTCCAAGAGTTGTAATACTTCGAAATTAACATGAGAGTGAAGTCTCTCCTCATGTCTCTTTGCAATTCTTTTAATTTCTTGATTGACAGTCGGTATCTGAAGATCTCGATGTAAATAAATGGTCCGGTAATATCTGGGTGCACCTACGATGCTTCTTAGGACTTTGTTCTGGAAAACTTGTATTAGATTTATGTTGCTTTTTGCGGAACATCCCCATAATTGTATTCCGTATGTCCATATAGGTTTTAATATTTGTTTATATAGAAGTAATTTATTATGTATAGTTAATTGAGATTTTCTTCCAATTAGCCAATACATTTTTCTATATTTTAACTCAAGTTCTTTTCTTTTCTTTTTGACATGTTCCTTCCACCGTAGTTTTGCATCAAGTGTCATTCCGAGATACTTAGCATTATTGCTGTATGGTATGACAGTGTGGTTTATGGTCAATGGTGTAAGCGCGGCCTGTTTATAGGTGAATTGAACATGCACAGATTTGTTTTGGTTAATTTGTATTTTCCAGATTTGGGTCCATTTATTTATAGCGTCAGTAGCCTGTTGTAGTTTTCGGGTTGCTTCTTCGCTATTGTTTCCGACAGCTAGAATAGCAGTATCATCAGCAAATGTAGCCATTGTAATGTTTTCGATTTGTGGTATATCACATGTATAAAGTAGGTACAGAATTGGCCCCAGTACACTTCCTTGTGGTACACCTGCTTTAGCTTCTTTTATTGTAGAGTAAGCTTCCTCTTGTTTCACTCTAAACATTCTGGCTGTGATGTAAGATTTTAATAGTTCGGTGTGTTGCTTCGGTAATATTTTCTGTAGCTTATGGACGAGGCCTTTGTGCCATACCTTGTCGAAAGCTTGTGCTACATCTAAGAATACAGCTGAGCATACTTTATTATCTTCATAGGCTTTTTCAATAACATCTGTTATTCTATGCACTTGATCAATCGTTGAATGTTTGGTAATAAACCCAAACTGGTGTGTTGGTATTAGGTTTTTTCTCTCTATAATTGGTTTTAATCTTTTCAAGAGGAGCTTTTCAAATACCTTAGCTATCATCGGTAACAGTGAGATAGGTCGATAAGCTTTTATATCATTTGGTGATTTTCCAGGTTTTGGAACCATTATTATTTCAGCCATTTTCCAAACGTCTGGGACATATTTCAGTCGAAATGCTGCATTGATTAAGTTAGTGAGCTTTATAATACCCTTTCTTGGCAGATTGTGCAGCAATTGCCCTGTTATTAAATCATAGCCTGGTGATTTATTTGGCTTGATGTTAGTTTTAATAACGTTGGTGACTTCTTTCGGAGTTGTTAATTGAATTGTCGAATTTTCGCCGTCTATGTCCGGTAAAGTATGTTCAATTTCACTTTCGTTTGGTTTGAAAGTTTTCTCTAAATGGTCAGCGAATGCTTCTGCTTTCTCCAGGTTGCTGCGTGCCCAACTTCCATGCATGTTTCTTATCGGAGGACTATGTAGACAGGATCGTTTTAGGTATTTAGTGGCTTTCCAGAGCGAGTAGTCTGTGTTCTTGTCATCTGTTAAATTTCGTAGATAGTTATTTATGGAATTGTTTTTAATTTCCAAAATTTCCCTCTTCAACCTTTGTGTTATGTTGTTTAAGATATTCTTATTTTCAGGTGTTCTATTTTGCTGCCATTTTTTCCGTAGTTTTCGTTTTTCAGCTACCATTTCCTTGATTTCTTTCGGGTAATTTATTCCTTTGGTTGAAGTTTTAATTTCTGGAGTGTTATTCCAAGCAGCCTGTTGGATGTCTGCAACGAATTTTTCGGTTTCATAATTTAATTGGTCTTCTGTCTTAAGGGGAACATTTAGTTGAATTCGATTGTTTATTTCTTCAACAAATCCTTCCCAGTCTGTCCTCTTGTTGGTTAATGTTGGATTTTGTTGTTTTCTTATAATGTTTTCACTCAGCGTCAAAATCACAGGTGTGTGATCTGAACTTAAGTCAAAATTTTCTTCAACTTCCATGTAGTTAGTGGTTATGTTTCTAGCTATAAAGAAGTCTAACAGGTCTGGAGTTTTCTCTGGATCGGTAGGCCAATAAGTTGGTTTTCCTGTCGACATGTAACTGCACCCTAGCTCAGCAGCTGCTTTATGTAATTCATTACCTTTAGTTGTCGTCATTCTAGATCCCCATCTTGTATTTTTAGCATTGAAATCACCACCGATTATAAATTTTTCTCCTAGGTTGTTTAGAACATTCAAGTAATTTTCTTTTTTTTGGTTGTATCTTGGAGGGCTATATATGGAAGCTAATGTAACCCTGTATTTGCTAGATATAACAGTTACTGCCGTTACCTGATTTTCTGCTAAACTGAGTCCGGGTTCTTGATGATGGCATATATTATTTTTTATTATTATTGCACTTCCTCCTCTTGCTGTGTTAGCTGGATGAATGGTGTGGTAAAAGTAATATCCTCTAAATTTAATAAAGGATTCCTTTGTCAAATGGGTTTCAGATATTAAGCAAATATCTATTTTTTGCAATTCTAGGAATACTTGTAGGTCAGCGTGATGTTTCTGAATCCCATTAGCATTCCAAATTGCGATGCGGATGTCTTTACTTGCCATTTTTAGTTCTTGAGGCCACCGCCCTATTGTTTTCGAGTTTAAGTAATCTTTCAGAAAACGATTCAATAATCTTTTCCTGGTTGTCCAGCTTTGCTATAAGTTTCAATAGCAGTTCGTTGGTTGTAACGTCTTCTTTTTTTGTTTCTTTTTGAGCGGTTTGGTTTATGCTTTGAGCATAGGTCATTTCATCGTTGATTTCGTTGTACATTTTTGGTTGTTTATTTTGAGTCACTGTTTTTTGCTCTTTAGCCTGACTGATTTTATTTCTTCTCTCTTGGAATGTTTTCGCAACTACGCATCCTCTGTAGCTTGCTGGATGCGCTTCATTGCAATTCGCACATTTCGCTTTTGTTCCTTTGGGTTTTTTGCATTCTCCCGTGATGTGTTTTCCTGAGCATTTTACACACCTTGGTTCCCTTTTACAGAATTTTTGTGTGTGTCCATGTAATTGGCATCTCTTGCACTGTGGCACAAGATTTGCCTTTCTAAGAGGTTCTATTTTTACTTCGACTCCTAGAATTTGTTTAATTTCATAAATTGCTTTTATGTCCGTGTTATGTTGGAATGATAACATAAACAGTGGTAAAGGCTTCTTCTGGACAACTATTTCTCCATTGTTATTTTTATTTCGTTCTTTTTTCAGGATATTTGTGACGTCAGTACATTTAAGTCCATTTTTTATTAACTCTTCCACTATTTTAGTAGTTTTAGCTGTCGGTGGAAGCCCTCTTGCCATTACTTTAATGTCTCTGGTTTGCTTATCTTCATACGAGTGCCATTGTAATTTTAGGAATTCCAAGCACTCAGCAATTTTCGTAAAAGTTTTACGACATTCGGCGTTTAATTTGATTTGTCCATTGTTTAATGTTGTTGCTCTAAATAGTATATTATTTGTTTTCATTGTTTCATATAGCAAGTCAAAGTCTGTGACATTACTTACTATAATTGGAGGTGGTCTCGGCACTTTTATTTCTTTATTCAATTCTTGTGCTTTAATGGTTTTTGGTTGTTGTGGTGAAGCTTCAGGTGTGTAGTTTGCTTTTCGTTTCTTATTTCTTTTAACTGTTATCCAGCCTACTTCTTTTTGCAATTCTTCCTCGTCTGTTTCATAGTTTACAGGCAATTTGTTTTCAGTGCACTGGTTCACTACGGGAATGCTAGTTGGATTGTATGTGTTTTGGTTTTTTATTAGGAGTTGTAGTGCATCTAATTGTTTTTGCATATTTGTTAGTGCAATTTCCAGATTCCGTCGGGCTGTTTTTTCGTTAATATACGCATTATAGAGAGCTTGCTCATTTTGCGTTCTCTTATGGTTTTCTTGACAAAAGATTTGATTCTGTTGTGCCAGATAAGCTTCACCTGACGTTGAGGATTGTGTTTCCATCTCATTTAGTCTCTGGTTCTCTCTATTAATCATTTTTATTTAATGAATAGTTTAATTCACGTTTTTACAAAAATTTCAGTACCGGTATTTGTTTCAGAACCGTTATAACGCCGCATTTGTGGTACAGATGATGCACCTCCGACCCTTAACAGCCCCCAAAATTTTACCTTTGTTACTTTATTGCAGTGACCATCGTTTTAAACACATTTTCACTAAACATTTAACGCGCAGTTTTAACACTGTTATTGTCGTCACGGTTTTTACTTATTTTTTAAAATCGCATTTGTGGCACAGGTAGTACACTTTCAAATTTATTACACTGACCGTCGCTCCAAACACGTCTTTACTCTACGAAGGTCGAACGACGTTCCTATAATAATGCACTAGAATTATGACTTCTTGAGTTTCCATACTATATTATAAATTGAAATTTTATTAATTGTGTATAATATATAATTCGACTTAGCAGCTACAGGCATGAGAAATATCACATTCCCTTTCGTATTTCTTTGATATTTAATGGATTAACTTTATGTGCCCCTTCATATTCCCTATTCGCTATTTTACTGTCTTACTAAGATATATTAAAAACATATGTCTTAAAAATAATTTAATAATCAACTAATGCAGTACTGCAACCTAAAAATTTGACTCTTTATAATAGATATTTTAACCAAAATATTATTTTACCAAAAATGAGCACACATTTTAATATTAATTAGTGAATTTGAAGACTTCCCAATGAAGTTTGCTCATATTGTTCCAGATTCATCTGTCTTAATTCCATAGAACTATTTAGTATTCTCTAATATCAAAAAATGTTATTTGGACATAATATACATTCACATTTCTTCTAGTAAAAAACCTTTTAGTAAAAACCTAATCAAAAATAAAACACCTGTTGTTTTTTTCTTTTATTATCTATAAATTACAGCAAATTCAGTCAAAAAAGTCTCATTATTTTTATTAGGCCTTGGGGTTATTCTCGGTTTATGAGACTTACGCAATTCATACATTATCTAGATTTCAAGTCAAAATGAAGTTGACTACAGATATGACATAAATTTCAAATTCTAACACGCCGGAAATTAAATTTATTCAATAAAGTTTAATTTTATTCAACTAGATCTGCTCTGTCATTAATTGAAATTCAAAAGGTATATTTATAAATAATTAAAAAAAAACGAATCAACTGATCAATCAGATGGAACACTACATAATAATTACAATTGTCATGTGTAAATGTAATTACCGATTACTTATAATAATGAATAATAAATTATACCTTATTAACATAATATGTTAGTACTTAAAAGAGGAAAAATGTATTAAAAACCCTTTTACATTATATTGTTGGATCAATGATATACTATATTGACTAAGAATGCGTAACATCAAACAATGACTAGTCAATAATACTCAGGATTTCTTGTTTTATCGTAAAATCTTATCATATCACTTAATTATCAGAACATATTCAATCAAGAATATGCAAAGTACAAAAAAATACTTCAATAAAATAAAACTAAAGAATACAAGCTAACATACATGGTAGGTGTAATTATACACATTTATATATGTTTATGTTCTGCAAATAATACTCACTACATTAAATTAATTTAATTTAATTAAATTTTCAAATTTAAAATACGTTTTTATTTTAAATAAGTCAAAAATTGATATTTATATATGAAATATCCTCTAATGTAGCAATATTATCAATATATTTATAAAGTATGAAACAAAAATATATATAAGATCTTATAATAGTTAATAAATGATATTAATAATTATTAGTAAATATTTTTGGAGAGAATTTTGGAATTCATAAAATATTAACTCGTATAAATGAAATGGTGAAAATTGAAATGAAAGAATAAATTAAGAAGATAATAAAAATTTCGTCAGGGCACTTGATAATATTAACTAACCTTTACTAAGTCCATATTTAAGTTCCATTGTACAATATCTAGAAACCTGAAAGTAGCACACTGAGCACTGAACATAAACAAAGAATTCAGTGTTGAGTAGAGCGACCTGTCACGTATCGCAAAAAAGGGACGAATTTTTAAATTTGCTGTTCGGCATCTTTTAAAACATTACACTCAAGTAAACGCATCTAGGAGGGGGTAAAATCTGCTAAGACGGTCAACCAATCGTATACTGAACTCAAAAACAACTTAAATGATCTGGTCACTATTTGATGGCGTAAATCTAGGTAATTCACCTCGACGTAATATTTTATATTCGTTTTCTTTTAATTAGATAATTGTCTTTTAATTTGTTAAATTATTCTTTTAATTTTAGTTAGTTTCTTTAGTTTATACGGACTGAAAAAAAAACATAATAAGTTACATAATTAATTTCCAAAAGTTTTAATTTATTTTCTGAAATCCTTCGAATAACAGACATAAGGAAAATATGATTCAAGTTCAATACGTCTTCTTAAACAAATTGAGATCAACATATCGTTTCCCACTCTAAGAAACATTCCACGAGTCAACGTAATCGAGTTCTTTTCATCCGCCGAAAGTATTTTATGCAAACTGCATAATTCCTTGCAAAGCAAAATAACAACAAACAAGGTTTGTCGAAAGTGAAATTTAGTTAAATATATTCGTAATGTTTTGATATCACGGCCAAACGAGGAGAGCTAAAAGAGTTCAAGATTACATTATTGCCCTCGGGTAAGCTTTTTCCTAATGGTAGCTGATGTCAATGATGAAATTGACAAATTCATATAATACTTCGGTGATGATTCAACTGTTATCTCCTAATCCAAGATTTGCGGCACTATTTCACAAATGATTCGATGGGTAATAGACTAATAACGGTTCTTAACATACCCAATTACAAATAGTCCAATGGTGTCAAAAATGTCTCCAAAACAAGTAACACGGTTATTGAACTTAATACGTAAAAAGTTTTTTGTCCGGTGCGTAATACACAAGTCTTTTATTTCATTACAAATGGCCGGTTCTGCCACAACGAAACAAACCTTTACGTAGGATATTTAAAAGTGGATATTTTAATCCAAAATATAAGGAACGCATTTAAGCAGATTATTGGATGAAAATAATAAACAGGTGTTACCTACAACTTGAAATGTCTTAAAAAAACAAGTACAGTTTCTAGAAGATCGATATTACTCAACTTAGTATAAACAAACACAACATTTTTTTTTATGACAACTATATATCTTACTTATCAAATGATCAAGGTCGGTGCAATCATTGCCCCTGTACTAAAGAAAAGGCGATAGTAAATATTGCAAAACCTATAGATGCATATGTTTGTTTGTCTTGAGTTTTAAAAAACAGCTGACGATTTAGTTTAGATATCATATAGAGATTATAAAGCCGCACATTTTGTATTACTATATTTATTAGTATAGTAAGATTATCAACTAATTTTAAAGGATTTACATTAGAGGGTAATGCATTCTTAAAATAACAAGATAGCATAACATAATTAACAGCATCGAATACGTCTGTATCCACATTCTCAACAAATGTATAATAATAAGGTGTAATAAGGTAAATAAAGGTATAATAAGGTGTGTCGATGTTGAAATGGACTAAATCAAGCTGTGTATTAACTATTTTATTTCAAAGCCGTCAAACGTTTAATTTATAAAATCTGCAAGATTTTCTATTAAGGTTAATCTAAATATCATTGTTAATCATTGTTGTTAATTATTTATATATCATTCATTATCTTCCTACGAAAAAAATATATTAAAAAATATAATAAGGAAAATAGCATAGATATTACGAAACCACTAACTTTTATTGAACAAATGCTCATTTCTTGGTCTCTGTTAGAAAAAACATTTACGACAATGAATATATCCGAATCAATTTAAATTGTTATTTTATCCAGTTTGTCAATTAAAAAATTAACTCAAAAGAGTACTTTATATACCACTTATAAGAGCTTGTATACGTTAATTTGCAAGATTTTTTGTAATAGTATGTTAAGAGCAATTGACGAATCTTTTGATAATAAAGTGGTTCAGAAACAGTAACACATATACACTTTAATTGCGAAAATATTATAGTATTAGTCATAAACATTTACTAAACTGCATAATTTTATACGCAATATTAATTAACAATAATTAGTAAAAATTATGCTGTAAAAATATTAAGTACTCTTTACGATCTATTTCTTTATTACTTCTCTAGATTTTTGAAACTCAGGTTTATCTGGACTTTATTACTTATAGTGATCTTGAAACCAGAATCTTTGGAATTAAATCCAACAGTAAGAGAATGACTGGTCTAGAAGACAGTTGTTGTTACTCAACATAGCTATTGGCGTAACTGGGAAGTTGTTTTGTATGTTACATTTACACGGATCAAAAATCACTTCCAAACCTAAATATAAATTAAAAATAGTATCTTAAGGGGGATTCAAACTCGCGAATATACGCTACCAGACAACATAATTATCAGACGCGATAACGATTTCTGAATTAGGCTACGCATTAAATTATAATTGCTAGACAACACAAGGTAGAATAAAGTAATAAATTATATACAATAAAAATTAGCATAGAAAATAGATTTATAAAAATTTTAAAAATTAATAAAAAAAATGACCGCAAATGACTTATACGTGATGACACGAAACGCGTTAATATTTCGGTTCAAACACGTCAATGTCAATGTTTCGAATTCAACCTTTATTTACCTGTCTTAGTTATGTAATATATTTTTGTCCCTGATAACTTCGTATAGTTTCAAACAGCCTTTCTCTAACAACGAATAACGAAATAACCCAAATTTTTAATATATATTTGATAATCAATAGATAAAATAGCAATAATAATATTTAGTACCTTGATCCCATTAAAATATAAATATAGTGAGTGATTATCCCCTCTAATTTGTAACAATACTAGGCATTATAGCGTAAACAGCGTTTTAGAAACAGAGAAAGATTCATTTTTCTTTTTAGTTGGGAATTATAATTATACACCAGTGATTACAACATATTTATTATGAACTCTTGTTTATATATTGTTAAGTTTAAATATCTTTTGTTGCAAAACATTTCTAATAGATAAAATTAGTAAAATATATTTAAATTTAAATTAAGAGCATAATATATGAAATGGTAGGGTTTAAAATAAACATTTTAATTTACTTGAAGACTGTTTTATTTTACGGAAAACAAAAACAAAAAAAAACAAGCGCGAATTTGTTATCTTCGGTTCTAAATTTTACAGGAATACCAAAACTGATATGTTTATTATTTTGATATTCGTTGGTTTGTATCCATGCAAACTGTTAATATCGCTATAGAAGGTGGTTGAGAGTCATATTATGGTCGTGAACCTACCAGTACCGGTTTTGCAATAATTTTTGCATATTTATATTGAAGTTTATAGAAGTAATTGAAATCCTGATCCATTTACTGTTGCAATAACAATCTCTCTGAAAAAAAAAAACATAAAACAGCATGAAAAACGTATCGAGCCAAGGTAGAAGGTACTATTTTTGAAGTTTTTAATCCTTCCCCATCCTCTATGTAATAAAAAATTGATTTATTCCGGTCTCCCCATTTAATCATTCAAAATAATGCTAAATATTCTTTAATATACGTTTGTTTGTGACATAAATTGAGCCAGTAAACCTCCCGTTCTGCCTTTTACTTTAAAATCGCCATCTTTAAAGCACTGAAATCGATTTTTATAAATAATTTAAACATGTTCCCTATAAAGTTCAACAAGTTTACAATGATGTTCTGCATCAGTTTTCTTAAAATATAATGAAAGTTTTCAAAGTAAAATAATGTATAGAGAGAACAAAATTTGATCATTCTGTAGCGACCTTGAGGCATGTCGAGTTTTACATCGTGGAATAATGGTCAACAAAGTACCCAGAAATATAATCCCAGATGTTGAACACGGGCGAGGCGCCAGCAGCGCCAACTAGAACCCGATAACGAATAGCTGGCGGCAACCCCGAGACGTTTATCTGGGATGTTATTGAAGGGTATTTCGATTCATTCAGTGCTCAACCATCGTTTGGTTTAGACGTGCCACCATCGACTGCCCAAGCCTCGTCTCCAGATAACACCGCTGCCATCCGTTTTATCATTTGTATTTTTCACATTTTCTATATAGCAAATAAATAACGGTCATATAATGTAAACACCACTGTTTCATTTCGTTTTACCTCCATTCACCGAGCCACATCATTTACCCTAAAATTATAATACAACAAAAAATTGCGTTGTGAGAAACTAAAAGTTATTAGATGTTATTAAGGCAAATAAACATCTTAGGCTCAACACATGGAGATACTAATAGTTAATATAAAATTATCATATCGTCATATTAGACATCTATCAACAACATAATCTTCAAGTATGAGCGATTTCGTAACACCAACAATTTAAGTTGTAATAATACATTTTTTAGCAAATTTTTTAGTTGTTTCTCAAATGCAATTTTAATACCAGTGAGTGCTACAAAAGTGAGACATCTATTTTAATTGTTTTAAAAAGGATATAATAATTCTGACTTAAAATGTCACTGATATCATTAATGTCTGTAATTTTTATGAGAGGTTAGAAGGTGATATCCACATATTAGCTCTGATGAATATCGAATAGATATTAACTTTATAATTTGTTAATACTTATGTTAACTATCTATATATTATACTGTTAGGCATTAAAATTGAAATGATTCATCATGTAAAAGCAAACGTATAAAATAAATGAAACTGGCACCTAAATTATTCAAGTGGTCAAGTAGAAAACGTCATTCTAAAAACACTAAAATAAATTATATATATTGCTTATATATATGTAAAATATAATAAAGTGAATCGTCAACAGAAACTCAATGGCTTAATAAAGCAAACAAATTGCGTGATTGCAATTGATGTATTATGTAAAAACAATGGATGTTATTCAAGTATCCAGATTATAAATTACGATATATCAATGTATAAATACAAAAATTATGGTGATTAATAAATTTAGTTTATATAAATTCGTTGTAAATAAGGTAGAATACCAATTAAATACTTATATTACATATTTGAACATAACATAATCCATAAAATAATGTTTATTTTACAATGAAATATGATTTGAAAGGAATTCAATAATAAATTTGATAATAGCTTCTGATCTGGCTAAAAAAAGACACTTCGAGTAAAGACTAAGCCCTTCAGACTATCATAATTCTGCAAGAGACTTAACATAAAAATACAAATTCACTACGTCGCTTATTTAACATTCACGATAAGATTAGTTTAATCTTCAATGTTGTGATGCCGTCTGTACAGTTTTACGTTATGTTTTGAAGTTTTGACGTTCAACTCATAACAAGTTATTTGCAAACACAAAATAGTTGTTGAATGTTTTTTACTGGCCAGCTTGTACGACCACGCAGACACATAAAACAAATAATAACAGTTTTTATACAATTTGTTAGATTATGATAGCATAGAAAAAGACTAGTATTTGCTAACTTGTAGACCTTAAACTAGTTGCACTGGCTAAAGAGTTTCCTGTTGCAATAGTTAAACAAACTTACGAATTAAAATAACCCATTATAGAATGTAACTAAATGATTAATATAACTGATAATTAAAATATCCAACCTGTCAAGGAGAAAGAACATTCGAAGCGTCGTAAAATAAATGATAAGTAATAACAATTTAACTTAAAATAATTGCATATTTTTCTGAACATAAGCACACTTCACAGAATGTGCGGATGAGGTAACAATATTTGTTTCATTGCCATTAAGTGTATTTATTATAGTCTAAATTTTTTCATAAAGTAAACGACTGAAATATGACGTGACCGCGTTTTTCGTATTTATTCGAAGACTTGTTTATATTGATTATGTCTAAATAATATCAAAGTGAATTAGATTGTTAAATTTAAAACTACACACAAACTTGTTAATTCATTTATAAAAGTCAAATGTTAAGTCTAACTTAGCCGATTACAGTACGTAATCAAATTTGGAAACAGAAGGGCGTACCTAACGTTTTTTTAAACGGAAATGGATTTATTTATGTCCATTTTTAGTGACACGACCTACTCAGGGTAGCCAGAAGGAGGTCCTTCCAAAGGCATATACAGTGCCATCCCTCCGATAAGGGCAATTTCAGGGTAGTACAAACAGGTGTACTGGTAGTATTATGAAGATGTATAGGATAGTATAGTATAAATACATTTTTCTTACGTGACTCGCAACAGTTACTTTCAAAAATGTTACTGCTAATCAAAGCGGATTATGCTGATTATATGCTGAATATGGCAGTGGTGGTAAAGCGTTAGTAAAACGTGATGTGATATAGTCTATAGTTTTATATATAGTCTATTCAAAGTTTATTTGTATATGCGTCATTAATTTGCTTAATGTATTGCCTGCCGCAATTTGTAAATTCGTTTTAGAATCAGACAATATTTTCCTTCTCATTTTATTCTAGTTAAAAAGACACAATGCTGTCTGATTAGTTCGAACACGCAAACGAATGAGCCTGTCAAAGTTTTCCGATTGTCACACGTACTCAAAATTATTCAAAATATTAGTCATAACCCGTCTACATACGAATGGGTGACAACATCTTGATATTGGCTCTATTCAAAATATACGAAATATATAGTAACAGTGAGTGTGCAAACTATTTTATCGGTATTAACATAATTTAATAAAATTATTTCAGCGAAAATTGTTAGTCTGGAAAGTGTACATAAAAGAGTTAGGAACAAGCAGCTTTTTGAGGGATGTAAGACATCTCTTCATACACTCTTACAGGGCATAGAATTAATCCTCGAATAATCCTCGAAGAGGTCTAATGGAATTTCCAGACAGTGCCTTAAAGAGAATTAAAAATAATAAAAAAATCATTAAAAAGAATATCTTAAACTGGTACTAGGTAAATATAAATGAAATGTTTCATTGCGTTTTTTGAAATTACCTTTTGTTAGAAATAAGCCCGAAAAAAGATCTACAGTAGATCACATGGCTGAACATTATGGTCACATAGTATTGACTTCCTCCTTATCACTGTATATTCAATCCACTCGAGTTGATATGAGGGGTAGCAAATACTTATTATAATAAACATGCTGATCGAGAAGGATATTACATCAATAACTGTATGGATATATGGAAGGAAGAAGTTTAAGTAATTTTTTTACGGCTAAACTGGGACGTACACAATAAGTTAAGCAAAGCAACCCAAGAGGACAATAAAAGCCTTCAATATTTATAGAACAATTTCAAGCTATGGAGTGGAAGTATTTCTAGAATCATTCTTGTATGGACAAAGAAGATGCCAAAGCAAAGCAAACAAAAAGCACAGTCGATGGATGCGATTCATCCCACATATATAAAGAGGGATATATAGATCATTTTGATATAGATTACCTACTAACTTAGTTCCTATTAGGTCACAAATGTTATAAGAAGTCCAGCACGATATTGTAAAGAATAAAATAGTATGATGCATTCACTCTTTAAATGCGATCGTTGAAGATAGTGTACATCAAAACAAAAAAATATGTATAAAACATAAATCAGCGAACAAACAGTTCATTTGGATAAATTAACAATATTTTGTCAAGTACATATATTCCCAATATATCAATTATACTTATTTAAATATTTTCACTATTGGTAATTGTATTATTATACAGAATTATAGTCAATTAAGTTATATTTTTGTTCTTATACCAATTGTTTTAAAACCCATATTGGTTGTATCGAAATACAAAGAAAAGGTTGCAAGTAAAATACCCTTACTCGTTCTTGCTATACTGGTATCAAATATTTTTATTAACTGCATTACAGTTGTTTTAAGCAATTTTTAGTTTTCTTTCGTCCTTCATGGAATGAACTGCAACTTTTACAGTGTGGTTCAAAAATATACTTATTTAATCATATAACTAGAATATATATAAATCTATAAGTCCATAAAAACACACACATCCTATAATTGTAAATACATTTTATTATTTAAAAAATCGCTGACTAATTATTTCACGGCTTTTGCTTTTACATGAATTTTTGAGCTGAAAAAAAACTACTAGAAATCGGAGGGAACTAAATATGGTAAATAAGATAGATGTAATAATGCTTACTTTTATCTATGTACAAGAGAGTATGCTGTTTTGATGAAAAATTATTTTTTTTGTTTTATAAACTAAACATGCGGTGTAAAAATAAAATTTCTTTGCCTTCAAAAATCTGAACATGTTCCTATTACTAAATTATGAAATTATCGTTAGCTCCTTATTTTAATTAGGTACTATTTTATCCAAATATATTTGTTGTATTTAATATAGTTGTTTGATATTTACTTTTGATGTAAATCGTTGAAAACATCAATTAATACATATTTCTGTCAATATATATAAAACTTCTATTGTTTTAAATATCTTGAACGTTTTGATATAACTAATGAGTCATCATAGATTCGATAAACATTATTTTCGTGCCTAAGAGTTTGACTTTACTCATTAATGTGTTGCACTTGATCAATATTTCATCCCCTGTCACATAATCATCAGATTTATTTTGTTTGCATAGCAACAACATTCCGATTCGTCCATAGGTTGTTGATTCGTGAACAAACGCGGCATTCGATTCGACCACAATTTAAGCACTCCATAAAATACAAACCATAAAATTAATAAATTAAATAAATAAAAACCATAAAAATTACTTACATTAAATATATTTTTAAGGCCACCTATGCTAGGACACTTAGGAGTAACTTATTGGGTTTCAAACTATCTCAAATTCTAATTTTCAATATCGATTGATGCTGAATCAACACTAACATCGACAGCTTTGATGTCCAACATCTGATATCTATAAGGGGTTCGTTCCAAAATACAAACTAATTATGATTCAGATAGCATGTGATTTTGAAAATATAATCCGTATTTATACATATAGTTATTTTATATATAATTCTTACTATATGTTTGATACAATTTATATAAAATTTAAAATTTTTATATATCTATAAAATTAACTTCTTAACTACATTTATATGATACCATTAAAATTCAACTTTCCAATTTTTCTTGCAAATTGTTCCTGAGAATATACCATAAGGTCAATGTTAAAAGATGCTTGAGATAAATACTTATTCTGATGACGTCTATTGCTGACGTTGACAAGCACAAGCCATTAAACCAACAGTTTTTTGTTCTTGAAAACCTAATAAATGAATAATGTTCCGTTTTATGTTCAACTGTTTTTTGTTTTCAAGATAAAATATGTATAATCAGATTTTGTATTTAAATATCCAGTTCCTCAATAAGTTTAAGGTTTAAGAAAAAAGCAGTTGTATTATATAAGGTATATTTTATTCTTTAAATATAAACACCCTTAAAATTTTATCTAGTTTATGACTTTATTATACTTTCAATTCAATTACAATGTTTGTCTACTGTAAATCAGGTCTTTTCTTAGATTTATGAGTATATTGACCAGCTTGGAGTTAATTGACGAGTAAAATTCCTTTTTACAATCCCGCGTGTACTGAAATTACAAATAATATGACTTTTCACATAATATATTTTGGAATTAGCTCATATAGTTTCCAAACTATAGAAAAGTTTTAAACTTATGCTTTATACCACAATATATCTACTTTTTACCTTGACATTTGTTCCCTGTATCCTTATTATCTGTCAAAGTCATCAAAAACGACTTTTTGCACCAATTGTTCTTAATTATCATTATGAACTATTTTGTCAATTTCCTTTAATGATTTTTTAAAATAATTAATTAATTGTTTTATTTTAACGAGAGATGTCCATAATGAGCACACTACAACATTAAAATGAACTTGTGGTGAATAATTACTCCAACACTTATGATGCAGAAGCAGAAAAATTAAATCTATAATAACAACAGATTGATTTAATACCTTGTTTTCAATCTAAGCATCTTATCTAAAACCGTGATGTACCGAAAGCGATAAAAGGAAACTTTATTTAAAAAAAAAACATAAAAAAATTAAACCATTTATTTATAGCAGGATATTTAGAAATAAAATACTTAATAGGGTCAAAACATTATAATTTGGTCTATTTTGGCCTGTGCTTATTAACAATTTCTTTTTAAATTAATAACTAGTTTTTTTAGCTATTAAAATTTCCATTCAATAAATAAGATCCCATGTATTTATTTAAAAATATAAAGATCATGATGAATTTGAAGGTACCAGTAGTGCACAAAGCATTAGTCAATACGGTCTTCCAATTGCTGCAATCGCCGTGGTATGTTTGTAAACTTATGTCTTTAAGTAATTGCTTGTAAATGTGTTATTATAAAGAAATCTATAAAAAAGAGAGTAACTTTAAATTGGTAACTTGTCAGTCGGCAACTTTTATTCCAATATATTGAAATGTATACTTTATATTTAAAATTAGATATGAAAATTAAGTATTTTTGTAAAACTAAGATATTTGATAAAGAATAAAATTATATATTACGAAACATAATTAAAATCATATCGAACATAAAACATCGGACGATTCTAGATATTTCTCAATATCATCTCCTAATTTAAACTATTTCATTTAAAACTATAATAAAATCTCCGAAGTTAAGATAATGGCAATTTCGTATTCCTCAAATAAATAAAACATAACGTATGGAGATCACGAACGGGCATACGTTAGCCGCAACGGCTTTAAAAATAATTTAAAAGGTATACATGGCCCATATTGATGACAAATTGCATACTGTAGAATAGACATACATAAAAAAAACCTACCGCCAAAAAATATGTAATAGGGAGATACAAAATATTTGAACTTGTTTCAAGAGGATTAAAGGAAATGAGAAAACAACCATTGATCTAAATCAATATAACGATAACAACGTCTGCAGACAATTTCTAAGGGCTCTTTAAGTGTTGTGATGTAATCCTTGTTTCTGGATATGCTGAATCCGAAAATTATTCTAATTATTTTTTTTTCGTGGAATGAGATTTTTCTTGACAGTTTCTACATATTTTTTATCTAATATACTTTCACTAGCATACACTTAAACCATTTATTTCTCCCAGTAAGTCTTATGTATGTACATTTTCGCTTGTGGGAAGAACCTGAAAGTTCTTTTTGAAGCTGTCAACAGTATTCTGATTTTGAGAAGCTCTATTTCTCTTGGTATCTTTTATCCATGTCTTTATTGTCCTGGTGAAACCATTCACCTTACTTTTAGTCTCATTGGCAAGTTAGATTATGATTGTCTAAAATTTCCTCTTGACGTCCTTAAAAGAAATCTAAACTTCTTTTTGAGGATCCGTTATGGTCTTGATAAATTGTGGGTCAGTCATAAGGCGTTCAATGTTTAACATCCAAAACCGATAAAGTTCTTGTTCGATAAAAGAAACGTATGATGATATTAAAACGAAACTTAATGATGTTTATGTGAACTCGACATTAATTATGGGATAGCTTAATGCAAATATAGTCATACAAGCATGTTTATTGAGTCATCACTTCTGAAACTATTGAAAATATCAATATTGAAGTAAAATGTTCTAACCAGCATTTATTTTGAATTATATATTTTAAGATATATATTATACATAAAAACCCTTTCTTTTTTTACCAAGGATAAATACTAATCATCAAAACTATTTTAATACTATATATACAAAAAAAATATAGTCAATCATTTCTTGATTTAATTGCTAAACATTCCCTGGAGTATTCTTTTAAATTTTGTAAATAAGGGGTGGTAATACAATTCGAATCGCAATTACTTTGAATCATTGTCCCATTGTTTTGAAAAAAAAATGATTAAAACCATTTATTTGAATGTTAGATCTACTGGGTTTTATCTTAGGATGTTAGAACGTGGCACATCTGGGACTATATGTTAATATGTTAATATGGATATTATGTTAAAAATGAGAGAGAAAAAACACCAATGTAATTCTCTATGTTTCAAATTCTCTGGATATATAAACCTATCGAGTTAACAGTGCTCAAATAGGATAAATAAAAAATAATACTTATGCAACATAGAACACAAATATTTTATTCGCATTATCATATTATTAAGTAACCAAAAATAAGGCCATAAAACCATTAAAATGATTTAATGTGAAGTTCGAATTATTTCTGTCTGCAACACTTTTAACATCGGTACTTCTAAATCTTTCCAATACCTTCGCACAGACACTTGATATATGATGACTAGTCGCTGCCATGTACCCTTCTTCGCCAAACGTTTAAATAATAGACAGTTTATCTACCGTAACGTAAGTGTTTAGTTTCAAACCAATTATGCTGGAACCCAAAACTATTCCGCAACAATTTTCATTTAGCATCTGATGTTACAACGGTGAGAATAATACCCTACAAACTACATAGTAACAACTTTCAAAGAATCCAAAAAAACACAATACAAAATTTCAATTGTATTCTATTTAAATCATTCAATACTTTAGTTCTGTTAATATTACTTGAGTGATGTCATAATTATCATAATAATTAATATCTTCCAGTTATATTTTTTGAAATCTGTATAAACGTCCCATTTTAACTTAGGTTTCTTCTCATTAAATTTTGCAGATATTTCACAATATACTTCTTAATGAGATGCGCTCATAATGTATACTTATTTTTGATCGTAATTATTATTATAGATTTTTATTTTATTTTTAAGTTCCAACTTTAAATTTATCTATTATTAAAACGTTTGTATTAAAATTGCTATCAAAATATTATTTATTAATAAAAGTTTTAAAAATCTAAAATGTATTTTATATTATACATTTTTTGAAATATTCCCAGCATTAATTTTGGAATTACTAATGAATTTCTTTCTTTGAAAATTTTCTATAGAAATCTTGTTTTTTAAATTTATTAGAATACTGTGTATGTCTGGTTACATAAATCATAGATAAACAGTTTAACAAACTAATTGACGAGTATTTCAACAACATAACCCCATCAAATATTATTTAGTATTTATATTACGTTTTATTAATATAACAGTTTCTATGTATTCAAATATATACATTTATATAAGCTATAACTCGTAAATATCAAATTATTTTCATTATTATTGATTCTATTACATATCAATGATGTTTGACGATGATGAAATGGTCGGAGCAGAGACACTATCTGCAAATAAAAATTCATCCCCAGATGAAGAATTCTTTGATAATTGCCAAATAACAGTAAGTATATATTCACAAAACTCCTGGTTGATTCTGCTACATAATACTGCTACGTTTGTAGACTGACAACTCCGATAATATATTAAGAGTTTTAAAAAAATTATGGATTGATCAAAATATGTGCGATATATATATAAAGGTGGGCGACCGACAATATGGAGCTCACAAATTAATTTTATGTGCTTCCAGCGATGTCTTTCAGGTTGGTGCTATATTTTGATGTTGCACTAATATTTATAAAACTTGTCTTTAGGCAATGCTTATGAATTCAGCTTGGTCCGAATGGAAAGAAAGTCATATTGAATTACAAGAATTGCCAATTTGTGAATCGGTATTTTCTACTTTCCTTGAATATTTTTATACTGGAAAGATTCTTATTACTCATACAAATGTCATGCCAATTTTAGCATTAGCAGATAAGTATTTAGTGAAGGTAATAAGTTTTTTGTAATAATGTGTTGGTTGTACCAGAATATATACATTCCAGAGTTTAACTCGTACATGTATACAATATATGTGCAAACATGTACCTCATGCAGCATCTCATAATCAACTTTCATCTTGGCTACAATACAGTACCATATGTGGTCACACCCTCATTTTTGACACATGCCAAAATTATTTAAAATGGAATTTTGAGGCAGTGGCCAATACTTCAGATTTTACAAACATTGCCTGTGATACATTTATAAAAATTTTGCAACAAAGTGATGTGGTTGTATATAATGAAATTATGTTATATAATTGTGTTGTAAGATGGTTAGAACTGCAAAAAATTAAAATGGATAAGACTGACCATGGTGACTACAAAAAGTTTAGTGAATTAGTGGAGAAAGTCATGAAATATATCAGGTTTCCAATGATGACTCACAGGGAGTTAGCTGACTTGTTAATGTCGCCAATGATTAGGCAACATGAAGAATTTTTTGTTGATAGAATGGTAATAGGATTAAAGTACCATTCAGGCAAGATATGGGGTTAAAATTTACTAGTTGCAAAATTAATCAAATTAAAATATATTTTAGGTTATTCAGATGAGCTACAACCATATTATGATACAGAACCCGAACTATTTCAAGCTAGATTATACACATCAGATAGCTGTTCAGCATCATTAAGTATTGAAAATTTCTGGAATCTCCAGAGTTACCATTTTAGTGCATTTCTTTTTTCCTCCCACCTATCTGCTGCTGAACATGAAGCTCATGAAATAAGCCAATGGGAAGTTGGTTTATATCCAAAAGGAGTACACTTCAAAAAGTGTTTCTTAATACTTTCCCAAGGTAAATGGGTTTTTGGTAAATCATTATTGACTTTTTAGGACTCATATTTTCATAGCATTAATATTGTTACAGGTACACTAGAGGTTCCGGAAGAGATATTAAGAACAGTTCGATTATCACTAACATGTAGGGAATCACCTATTAGTAATATGAGAATAAAAGTATCAGTTTTAATTTATGGAATACATGGTGGTGTAGAACATGTTATGGAAGTGAAAGAAAGAATTCATCATTTCACTCCTAAGGATAGGAGACTTAATATAGACAATTTAATACCATTTAATGCTCTAAATCCATCTGCTGTAAAAAGGTCCTTCCATGAGACTCCTTATCTTATTGGCACAGAAAGGGATCTATTGAAACTAAATATTGTGATCTCACCAATCAAATAACTTGATTGTTTTAGCAAGGCTATGTATAAAATGATAATAAAATCATCAAGAATACATATAACAGCATCATATTTTTATAATTTGTATAAAGTGTCTTAGTAAATATATAAGATCTAACAAATGTTTATTAATATAGCTATAAAGAGATTATGTATTTAATATATTTTTGTTTATTATAATATATTAAAATATAGTATCTAATTAACAAAATGGATACCAACACCTTTACAAAGAATACTTTGAATAAACTAATTGGGTGACCGATAGTGCTATAAACTCACGTTGATTTTTCACAGGGATAATACTGATATTCAGCGCACTCTGAAAATTTGGAATTATTATAATTGATAGGGGAAAAGGAAAAGATTTTTCAAGTGTGGCTTTCAAATACCAACCGATATTGCGCGATGCGATATATGCGTCATTTCGATCAAATATTTTGTTGTCATTCTGACTTCATTATTGTATAGCTTTTGATTTAAAAAAAACACGTAAGTATATTGAAGTCGTCTTTACATCATTACAAGAGTTGTAGCGATTGGAATAACCTGTAACCGGACGGGGCTAAGATAGCTCAGACTTGCATGATTGACGTGTTAAAATTACCCACCTAATTTACTCTCTATATTGGCCCAGTCATAAAGATGACACGACGAACGTGCGTGTAAATTTGTTGGTCCGATCCGCATTTCCTGGAACAACGCTCTTTTTATGGCCAATATATCGATATCTATGGTGGATACAGACCTGAGTATTCGGGGCGAATTTCGTGGGAAAAGTGAAAATGCGCATGAGTAAAACTGAATTCGGCGAATAGGTTTCAAAATTGATTCAAAGTCGTCGTCCGCATGCACTTTGCTTAGTGTTCACCTCAATGACTTTGAGAGCTTGGCGACGAACAGGACGCAGATCTGACGAAGAAATTTGAACGAACGTGGGAAGAATAGGGGGGATTATGAATCACATATTTTGATTTCGAAAAAATAACCGTTTTTCGTTGTAATTTAATTATTACTATAAAGATGTCTTTGAATGATAAATGTGTTTTATATCTATTAATGATTAATAATAATACATATAAGTATATAAAATCCTCATAAAAAACACAAAAAATTAAAATATTTATATTTTACTTGCAGGAATCTTATTATCATGTCTGAAATAATATTTAACTTTGATTTCTATTTTGCAAATGGTAATTACAAAAAGCCGTGTCAAAATTATGACTTGTTTTTCTTATTTTTCATTGAAGGGAATTGCATTTATTGAAACTCTCCATAGTACAAAATTTGTGAAATAATATGGAAAAAGTATTTCACAACTGGTGAGAGAAAAGATGTTTAATAATAATCTCATAAAATAATTATTAAACAACATGAAAATATTAAGTTTGCCAACTAATTTTATTTAAATTATAGAACAATGAAAACATTTTAATATATGACGAACATATCAACATGTAAAAATAACCACCCATTAAACGCACTATACTCAACAATCGCTTTTTAGCTTCATTCTAAAAAGAACCATATCTTCGACCTAAGATATAAAGTAAAACTCATTAAACACAGTAGTTTTAGAGAAAAGAGTCAATACCTACGTCCTTCTTTAGACAGCAGATATATCACTAGTTTCAAGGTGTTACTCCTTCATTTTTTCCAAGATATGTGTCAAATATGACTATGACTCTTCCATCCAAATCATCTTGCACTTGTCAGCTTTTATTTTTTCATACTTAGCCATTGTTTCTGAAATAATTTAAACTCAGTTAACAAATATTTCATCTTCAAAATAATAATAAAATATATACAAAATACATCATGCAGTAAATACAAATTCATACCAATTTATATAATTTCTGTCCTTCTCATTGACTGATGACTCCATTTATACATTTTGTGCCACCAAATAATTACATTATATTCTTAATTAAAGGTTTTATTATGTCTACCTCAGTGAAATTTCCACATATATATTTTTTTCTCTTGGGACTGGATATATCTTCTGGTGATTTTGGATCATTTTATAATCGTTACAGAATTGTAAATGTTTGAAATCTCTTCACGAATCTATAAATAGAATACTAAATCTGTATAAACATAAAGAGTTTTATGTTATATTCTCACCACAAAACTTCAAACGTGTTTAATTTTAATATTATTCGTATTTTCTTCCTTATTATAACTTTATCTATTACGTTACCGCCATACAATAATTTGATACTCTTAAAAAAAACGATTAGGCGGTACATATTTTAGCAATAAACATTGCTTTTTAGGAAAAGAACACATACCTTTTTTCTATCCACATACCGTCTAAAAATGATTCACAAGACATTTTATTTTTGCATGCCATTCTGAAAAATACTGTTATAAACAAAAGAATACAGGTTTCTGAACCAAAGAAGGAAAACCGTCAAATGACTTTTGGAGACCGAAACTTTCCGAGAAGAACCGAACGTGTCACGAAATGATTTAGGTCACCGAGAACGGAAAAATTTTCGTTAAATCCATGCCGAATCGTTGTGCAGGTAGGTATAAGCGCAGATCCCGAGCGTTGGCTTCGTTCAACTGTACTCGCTATAAGATGTAATTCATTTTTTTTAAATAAAAGTAAATTATTTACAGGATATAATGATGGTTACAGAATGAATGTACTGTTATCGATTTCAGCTATTACCAGTACTGAAGTTTGGCGTTTAACAATTATTGCAATGCAACAGAAGCTGAAAATAAAATTAGAATACATTCATTTCATGAAGAAATTGTTATTGATGAATTTAAATTTTGATTCGGTTAGGTTAAAATTGGTAATGAAAATCTGGAGTACCGATAATAACAAATCATCTGTGAAGTATTGAGAGAAAGAAAAATTGAAAAGAAAGGAAAAGAATGAAAACGATTAATTAATATTAAAGTTCCTTTAATTTTAGTTTTGTTATTTTAATATTACGATAATTCTGGATATTTTAAAGTGAATAGTGAATGGTGTAGTATATTTTGAATTGTTACATTTAAACTCTTGACGTCCTCAATTATATGCGGATATATTTTGTTCTCTTCCTTCTGAACTCTTCTCCATTCTAGATGTATATTTTTTATTTCTTCATTTAAGCTATCGTTCATATACTGCAACTTTTTATCCACGCTGCCTTCCATTATTTCCAGTCTATTTTGAACTTCCGCTTTAACTAATTTAGCATTTTCCAGGGTGGCATTCCATTGCTGTATGATGTTTTTATTCAAATACATTAGTGTTTGGTTGGTGTCTCTTTGGACATATTGAGTTGCTTCAATTTGTTTTTGCATATCAGCTCGAATTAATTTTGCTTCTGATTTAATTAATTCCAGGACTTGTCCGATTTCTTTCTTTTGTTGTGTTATATTGCCGTTTAAATGTTCTGACATTTTATTTGCGTTCAATGTACAATCCTTCATTAATTTTTCAGTATTTGCTTTATGGTCTTTTAAATCATCTTTAATATAGGAAATATTTTGTTTTGTTTCACTATCTTGTTCACTTAGAGTATCATTTAAATTTAGCAGCACTGCATCAGTGTTTCTTTGAAAATTTTCCACAATCTTAATTTTTTCCCTAATTTCATTTAGATGTTCTTTTAATTGAGCTATAGTTAGTATAATATCTTGTTGAGCATCATTATTGTGTTGACTTATGTTTGTATATAAATACTGTAATTGCTGGTTTATGTTTCTTTGGAAGTCTCCAATAAATTTCACTTGTTTTTCAATACTAAGTTTATGTTCATCGATATCTGCTTTAATTTTCGAAATAATGCTATGTATTTCATTGCTTTTCTGATTTACAGTATCATTTAAATTTAGCAGTAGTTGATTAGCATTTGTTTGATAGTCCTCAACAAGCTTCAGTTTATTTTCAGTGTCAGCTCGATTTGCCTTAGATTCAGACTTAATCAATAAAATATCCTGCTTTAGATTGTTATTTTGTTGATTCAGAGTGACACTTAAATTATGTTGTACTTGTTCAGAATCATTTTGATAGTCATTGATTAAATTATTTAGTTTTTCGATATGAGACTTGCGATCTATGGTTTCGACTTGAATTAATGAATGCAATTCATTGTACTGGTGACTTATCGTTTTATTCAAAATTTGTAATAATTCGTCAATTTTTCTTTCATTATTTTGGAATGCATTCATTTGGCTTTCGATATTAATTTTGTATTTCCTTGACTCGGCTTTAATTAGTGAAATATTTTGTTCTATTTCATTATTATGCTGATTTACGTTCCAATTCATAAATTGTAACTTCTGATCTCTATTTCTTTGGTAACTTTCCATTAATTGTATTTGTTTATCGATATCAGTTTTGCATTGTTTAGATTCTAATTTAATTGTTGAGATATCCTGTTGTATTTTATCATTTTGCTGCGTTGTGATATTATTTAAATGCTCTAATGTTTCGGCAGAGTTTGTTTGGTTACTCTCAATTATTCTTAGTCTCCCTTCTATATCAACTTGACATTCCTCCGTCCTAGCCTTTATTAGTAAAATATCCTGGTGTATATTATTCCTTTGCTGACTTATATTGGCATTCAAATATTGTAATGCTTCATTTGTATTTTTTTGATAGATTTCAAATAATTTAATTTGTTTTTGATGATCTGATTGGCGTTCCTTTAATATTATATTTATTAGTGATATATCCTGATGAGCTTTATTTCCTTGTTGATTAATTTTTGTAGTTAAATTAGCAAAATTTTGGCCTACATTTCTTTTGTGGTCCTCAATTAATTTGGATTGTTTTTCATTATAATTTTTATGTTCCATTAACTCGGTTTTAATTAGTGATATATCTTTTTGTAGTTCTTTTTTCAACTGACTTACGTTGTTATTTAAGACCTGTAATTTCTGATCTGTCATTTTTTGATAGCTCTCAATTAATTTCACTTGTTTATCCATATCAGTCTTATGTTTCTTTGATTCAGCATTAATTAGTAAAATATTTTGTTGCATATCGCTCTTTTGCTGGCTTACATTAGCATTCAGTAAATTCAGTTTTTGTTCGGTGCTTTTCTTATAGTTTTCTATTGACTTCATTAAGTTATCGAAATTTGTTTTACATTGTTGAGATGCGGTATGTAGTTCTTCCTTTAATTGTTTTATGCTGATTTCTATTAACCTTTTCAGTCCTATAATTTCTTTTTCTTGCTGGGTTTTTACGTTCTTGATTATAGACGAGAATTCTGACCTGTCTTTGTTTTGTATGGACATCAGTTGTCCAAGAGTCTTATCAATTTTTGTAAAATCGCTACTGCTACTTTCAATTTTTTGTTGTAAAATTTCAGTACTTGTTAGGACTTTAAAATTCAGTTTTCTATTGATCCATCTAAGATATGGCAATATATTTAAAAAATTAAAATGTTTTGGGCACTTAAACAAACATATTGGATTGAAGCTTATTAAACCAATAAGTTTATTATTAAACATAACTAAGCTTCCAAATAACGTCGAAAATTCACTATCCGTGATTTGACTCACACAGCCTTCCTGACTTGTTGCAAGTCCATTAGATCCAAAATGATGGAGACAAGTGTCAGTATCTAGAATCCGCATTGTGCATAATCTTACATCATCACTTTTCTTAGATATTAATTTAGGCCATTTGATGATGTTCACATGTAAGTCATGTAGTGCAGACATATCTGTGTTTAGTGAAATAGCTTGAATTGTGGAACTAAATGTCACTGGATTGGGCAATATTATTATTGCAATATTGTTAAGATATTTGTTGCTTGTTTTAACAAAGTCTTCGTGCATAATTATTTGTTTGGATTTTTGTGTAATCCCCTTTTTATTGTTTAAATTTTTGTTCATTGTAGGAACATATGAGAACCCCAAATAAACTGTCACTTCTTTTGACCTACAAAAAATATATTAATTTGTAACCTATATATAGTATTATAAATTTTGTAATATATAAATTTTTGTCTGATGTTTTATGCTTATTTATTTTCATATACAATCTACGTATAAACTGATTAACAATTAGCTGATTAGTTCTTACTTTTCTACACAACTTGCAATAGTTATCACATGCTTATTGCTGATTATTGCACCACTGCATATAAGGTACACCTGGATAAATGCTTGAAATGGATATTTTTCTTGTTTTATTTCTACACATGCCTACAAATGTTGTTAGGTATTAATAATAAAATATTATTGTTGATATTGTGTTATGCATACTAATATTTTCAATACGTTTTCAGAATGGAAATTAAAAAATGTATTTGTTGTTGGAAACATTATTGTACCTATTTTACAGTATAATTTGTTTGTTTTCCGGTATTTTTAACAGGGGGAAAATATCTGTTTTTATATAAAAATATACGAATAATTATAGATGTTTAGTAAAATGCGTTTCTACTAAATTTCTTTTGAAAATTTGACGATATGTTGTTTGTTGATGAACTTTTATAGTTTCGTTTACGTGGCTTGTCTTTACAGCTTATACGAGCATTTAAAAAAACAAATCAACTTTGAAATTATGGTTTTAAGGAATAAATTGATTTAACATATTAGCAATTTCATTATGAACAACATAAGAATTTCGTTATTAATATAGCTATTTCTTTAAAAAATATAAAATTAAGATAATGTATTTTGTAATTGCTTGCATGATGCTGTTACCATAAAATAAATACGGTCTATTTAATATCAAATTGTTTGAGATATTTAGGTTCAAAATTCATTCAGTTTTTTGTATTGCAAATGATGTTACGTTCATGTTTTACATCCGAAAAAAAAATCTCAGAATATCATTAATCTCTCATATTTATTATTAATTTAAATTTGTTTATTATCTAAAATGTTTAAATATTTACATATTAAATATGCATAGCCATTTGTTTTAGTTGGCTGGTTTTATAAATCTATTAATTTGAATGAATTTTTGAATTAATTTGAATTAATGAATACGTTGACAAACTGTGGAAGCGTATTTTCCGAGTGCTTCGGATGCAATGTTTCAATTCAATTCGGCGTTTCCAGTTCGGCGGTGAAATTCAGAAATTATTTTAAATAAAAAATATATTTTAAGATTAATTTAAAACTACAAAGCCTTGTTTTTTCATCCAATTATTAAACTTCTAAGCAAGCCATTACTACAATAATTAATAAAAATTATCCAGATAGGAGACGAGTTATATTAAATTAAACCCCTAAATATAATTTATCTTTGAGATACTTTGTATAAATAGAAAATGTATGTTAAATTTACAATTTAAAATATAAGAAAGTCTATATTTTTATATTTTTACTACATAAGCTACATCCATTATTATTAACTGTAAAAATATACATACCTGAATTAAAAGAGTTAATGTTAAACTACTAAATAATATGATTATAATAAGGTTACCGGTCATGTTTTTACTCATTGACGTGTAAACCATAGAGTGAAGGCGAATTCACTGATAAGATTTATTTATGTTATTGCTACTAGCCAATAAAGTAATTCACAAGAATTAAGAGCAATAATGAGGTTATCGCATATATTGTTGAACATAAATTGTATTTCATAACTTAAAGAATAATAATTCTAATGATTAAACCCCGTTTAATTAATTAAGTGGGATTAAGAGCATAAGAGTATATATGTCAAATTATAACAGATAGTATTTATGTCAGACGTAGGAATGGAAACCATGAAAAATAAAATTGTCTTTATCGAATACTGTGACATACGTAGAACCCAGGTTTCTTGGTTTGTCTTGATCTCCCACCAAGGTGTTTCCGGTTTGTCGTACCGGTGGGGCTTGAGTGCTCCTATTATCAGGTGTGCTATGACGACGGTGGCATAGTCACTGGCAGAGTCTCCCTTGTCGGACAAGACAATGGGTAGGGGCAAGGCGAAATGGAACACGACAATGGGCGGATCGGGCTCAGAGCTTGGAAAGCGATCTAGGGAGGAGGGCCCAAATAAACTCTCTATGGGTAGACCAGCACCCACAGCCGTGGTAGGCAACTGGTCTAAGGACCCGAAAAAACCTCAAGAATATCAAAGATGAATAGAAAGCAAGGTGGAAATGTTCTCCAGGTGGGTCCGCAAACGCTGGAACCCCACTCCGGCGTAACATCTATGATGACGCCGGGCTGCCTCGAGAAATACGGAGGGGGCAATTTTGGTCGGCACGACAGTAGCACCGGAGGTCTCAATCCACTGTCTCTTTAGAGCTAGTGAAGAAAAGAAAGAGGTTTGGTTTGGTTTGGTTTGCTTTGGTCAGAGGTTTGGTTTGGTTTGGTTTGGTTTGGTTTGCTTTGGTCAGAGGTATGGTTTGGTTTGCTTTGGTCAGAGGTTTGGTTTGGTTTGGTTTGCTTTGGTCAGAGGTTTGGTTTGGTTTGGTTTGGTTTACTTTGGTCAGAGGTTTGGTTTGGTTTACTTTGGTCAGAGGTTTGGTTTGGTTTGATTTGGTTTGCTTTGGTCAGAGGTTTGATTTGGTTTGGTTTGGTTTGCTTTGGTCAGAGGTTTGGTTTGGTTTGGTTTGGTATGCTTTGGTCAGAGGTTTGGTTTGGTTTGGTTTGGTTTGGTTTGCTTTGGTCGGAGGTTTGGTTTGGTTTGGTTTGGTTTGGTTTGCTTTGGTCGGAGGTTTGGTTTGGTTTGGTTTGGTTTGGTTTGCTTTGGTCGGAGGTTTGGTTTGGTTTGGTTTGGTTTGGTTTGGTTTGGTTTGGTTTGGTTTGGTTTGGTTTGGTTTGGTTTGGTTTGGTTTGGTTTGGTTTGGTTTGGTTTGGTTTGGTTTGGTTTGGTTTGGTTTGGTTTGGTTTGGTTTGGTTTGGTTTGGTTTGGTTTGGTTTGGTTTGGTTTGGTTTGGTTTGGTTTGGTTTGGTTTGGTTTGGTTTGGTTTGGTTTGGTTTGGTTTGGTTTGGTTTGGTTTGGTTTGGTTTGGTTTGGTTTGGTTTGGTTTGGTTTGGTTTGGTTTGGTTTGGTTTGGTTTGGTTTGGTTTGGTTTGGTTTGGTTTGGTTTGGTTTGGTTTGGTTTGGTTTGGTTTGGTTTGGTTTGGTTTGGTTTGGTTTGGTTTGGTTTGGTTTGGTTTGGTTTGGTTTGGTTTGGTTTGGTTTGGTTTGGTTTGGTTTGGTTTGGTTTGGTTTGGTTTGGTTTGGTTTGGTTTGGTTTGGTTTGGTTTGGTTTGGTTTGGTTTGGTTTGGTTTGGTTTGGTTTGGTTTGGTTTGGTTTGGTTTGGTTTGGTTTGGTTTGGTTTGGTTTGGTTTGGTTTGGTTTGGTTTGGTTTGGTTTGGTTTGGTTTGGTTTGGTTTGGTTTGGTTTGGTTTGGTTTGGTTTGGTTTGGTTTGGTTTGGTTTGGTTTGGTTTGGTTTGGTTTGGTTTGGTTTGGTTTGGTTTGGTTTGGTTTGGTTTGGTTTGGTTTGGTTTGGTTTGGTTTGGTTTGGTTTGGTTTGGTTTGGTTTGGTTTGGTTTGGTTTGGTTTGGTTTGGTTTGGTTTGGTTTGGTTTGGTTTGGTTTGGTTTGGTTTGGTTTGGTTTGGTTTGGTTTGGTTTGGTTTGGTTTGGTTTGGTTTGGTTTGGTTTGGTTTGGTTTGGTTTGGTTTGGTTTGGTTTGGTTTGGTTTGGTTTGGTTTGGTTTGGTTTGGTTTGGTTTGGTTTGGTTTGGTTTGGTTTGGTTTGGTTTGGTTTGGTTTGGTTTGGTTTGGTTTGGTTTGGTTTGGTTTGGTTTGGTTTGGTTTGGTTTGGTTTGGTTTGGTTTGGTTTGGTTTGGTTTGGTTTGGTTTGGTTTGGTTTGGTTTGGTTTGGTTTGGTTTGGTTTGGTTTGGTTTGGTTTGGTTTGGTTTGGTTTGGTTTGGTTTGGTTTGGTTTGGTTTGGTTTGGTTTGGTTTGGTTTGGTTTGGTTTGGTTTGGTTTGGTTTGGTTTGGTTTGGTTTGGTTTGGTTTGGTTTGGTTTGGTTTGGTTTGGTTTGGTTTGGTTTGGTTTGGTTTGGTTTGGTTTGGTTTGGTTTGGTTTGGTTTGGTTTGGTTTGGTTTGGTTTGGTTTGGTTTGGTTTGGTTTGGTTTGGTTTGGTTTGGTTTGGTTTGGTTTGGTTTGGTTTGGTTTGGTTTGGTTTGGTTTGGTTTGGTTTGGTTTGGTTTGGTTTGGTTTGGTTTGGTTTGGTTTGGTTTGGTTTGGTTTGGTTTGGTTTGGTTTGGTTTGGTTTGGTTTGGTTTGGTTTGGTTTGGTTTGGTTTGGTTTGGTTTGGTTTGGTTTGGTTTGGTTTGGTTTGGTTTGGTTTGGTTTGGTTTGGTTTGGTTTGGTTTGGTTTGGTTTGGTTTGGTTTGGTTTGGTTTGGTTTGGTTTGGTTTGGTTTGGTTTGGTTTGGTTTGGTTTGGTTTGGTTTGGTTTGGTTTGGTTTGGTTTGGTTTGGTTTGGTTTGGTTTGGTTTGGTTTGGTTTGGTTTGGTTTGGTTTGGTTTGGTTTGGTTTGGTTTGGTTTGGTTTGGTTTGGTTTGGTTTGGTTTGGTTTGGTTTGGTTTGGTTTGGTTTGGTTTGGTTTGGTTTGGTTTGGTTTGGTTTGGTTTGGTTTGGTTTGGTTTGGTTTGGTTTGGTTTGGTTTGGTTTGGTTTGGTTTGGTTTGGTTTGGTTTGGTTTGGTTTGGTTTGGTTTGGTTTGGTTTGGTTTGGTTTGGTTTGGTTTGGTTTGGTTTGGTTTGGTTTGGTTTGGTTTGGTTTGGTTTGGTTTGGTTTGGTTTGGTTTGGTTTGGTTTGGTTTGGTTTGGTTTGGTTTGGTTTGGTTTGGTTTGGTTTGGTTTGGTTTGGTTTGGTTTGGTTTGGTTTGGTTTGGTTTGGTTTGGTTTGGTTTGGTTTGGTTTGGTTTGGTTTGGTTTGGTTTGGTTTGGTTTGGTTTGGTTTGGTTTGGTTTGGTTTGGTTTGGTTTGGTTTGGTTTGGTTTGGTTTGGTTTGGTTTGGTTTGGTTTGGTTTGGTTTGGTTTGGTTTGGTTTGGTTTGGTTTGGTTTGGTTTGGTTTGGTTTGGTTTGGTTTGGTTTGGTTTGGTTTGGTTTGGTTTGGTTTGGTTTGGTTTGGTTTGGTTTGGTTTGGTTTGGTTTGGTTTGGTTTGGTTTGGTTTGGTTTGGTTTGGTTTGGTTTGGTTTGGTTTGGTTTGGTTTGGTTTGGTTTGGTTTGGTTTGGTTTGGTTTGGTTTGGTTTGGTTTGGTTTGGTTTGGTTTGGTTTGGTTTGGTTTGGTTTGGTTTGGTTTGGTTTGGTTTGGTTTGGTTTGGTTTGGTTTGGTTTGGTTTGGTTTGGTTTGGTTTGGTTTGGTTTGGTTTGGTTTGGTTTGGTTTGGTTTGGTTTGGTTTGGTTTGGTTTGGTTTGGTTTGGTTTGGTTTGGTTTGGTTTGGTTTGGTTTGGTTTGGTTTGGTTTGGTTTGGTTTGGTTTGGTTTGGTTTGGTTTGGTTTGGTTTGGTTTGGTTTGGTTTGGTTTGGTTTGGTTTGGTTTGGTTTGGTTTGGTTTGGTTTGGTTTGGTTTGGTTTGGTTTGGTTTGGTTTGGTTTGGTTTGGTTTGGTTTGGTTTGGTTTGGTTTGGTTTGGTTTGGTTTGGTTTGGTTTGGTTTGGTTTGGTTTGGTTTGGTTTGGTTTGGTTTGGTTTGGTTTGGTTTGGTTTGGTTTGGTTTGGTTTGGTTTGGTTTGGTTTGGTTTGGTTTGGTTTGGTTTGGTTTGGTTTGGTTTGGTTTGGTTTGGTTTGGTTTGGTTTGGTTTGGTTTGGTTTGGTTTGGTTTGGTTTGGTTTGGTTTGGTTTGGTTTGGTTTGGTTTGGTTTGGTTTGGTTTGGTTTGGTTTGGTTTGGTTTGGTTTGGTTTGGTTTGGTTTGGTTTGGTTTGGTTTGGTTTGGTTTGGTTTGGTTTGGTTTGGTTTGGTTTGGTTTGGTTTGGTTTGGTTTGGTTTGGTTTGGTTTGGTTTGGTTTGGTTTGGTTTGGTTTGGTTTGGTTTGGTTTGGTTTGGTTTGGTTTGGTTTGGTTTGGTTTGGTTTGGTTTGGTTTGGTTTGGTTTGGTTTGGTTTGGTTTGGTTTGGTTTGGTTTGGTTTGGTTTGGTTTGGTTTGGTTTGGTTTGGTTTGGTTTGGTTTGGTTTGGTTTGGTTTGGTTTGGTTTGGTTTGGTTTGGTTTGGTTTGGTTTGGTTTGGTTTGGTTTGGTTTGGTTTGGTTTGGTTTGGTTTGGTTTGGTTTGGTTTGGTTTGGTTTGGTTTGGTTTGGTTTGGTTTGGTTTGGTTTGGTTTGGTTTGGTTTGGTTTGGTTTGGTTTGGTTTGGTTTGGTTTGGTTTGGTTTGGTTTGGTTTGGTTTGGTTTGGTTTGGTTTGGTTTGGTTTGGTTTGGTTTGGTTTGGTTTGGTTTGGTTTGGTTTGGTTTGGTTTGGTTTGGTTTGGTTTGGTTTGGTTTGGTTTGGTTTGGTTTGGTTTGGTTTGGTTTGGTTTGGTTTGGTTTGGTTTGGTTTGGTTTGGTTTGGTTTGGTTTGGTTTGGTTTGGTTTGGTTTGGTTTGGTTTGGTTTGGTTTGGTTTGGTTTGGTTTGGTTTGGTTTGGTTTGGTTTGGTTTGGTTTGGTTTGGTTTGGTTTGGTTTGGTTTGGTTTGGTTTGGTTTGGTTTGGTTTGGTTTGGTTTGGTTTGGTTTGGTTTGGTTTGGTTTGGTTTGGTTTGGTTTGGTTTGGTTTGGTTTGGTTTGGTTTGGTTTGGTTTGGTTTGGTTTGGTTTGGTTTGGTTTGGTTTGGTTTGGTTTGGTTTGGTTTGGTTTGGTTTGGTTTGGTTTGGTTTGGTTTGGTTTGGTTTGGTTTGGTTTGGTTTGGTTTGGTTTGGTTTGGTTTGGTTTGGTTTGGTTTGGTTTGGTTTGGTTTGGTTTGGTTTGGTTTGGTTTGGTTTGGTTTGGTTTGGTTTGGTTTGGTTTGGTTTGGTTTGGTTTGGTTTGGTTTGGTTTGGTTTGGTTTGGTTTGGTTTGGTTTGGTTTGGTTTGGTTTGGTTTGGTTTGGTTTGGTTTGGTTTGGTTTGGTTTGGTTTGGTTTGGTTTGGTTTGGTTTGGTTTGGTTTGGTTTGGTTTGGTTTGGTTTGGTTTGGTTTGGTTTGGTTTGGTTTGGTTTGGTTTGGTTTGGTTTGGTTTGGTTTGGTTTGGTTTGGTTTGGTTTGGTTTGGTTTGGTTTGGTTTGGTTTGGTTTGGTTTGGTTTGGTTTGGTTTGGTTTGGTTTGGTTTGGTTTGGTTTGGTTTGGTTTGGTTTGGTTTGGTTTGGTTTGGTTTGGTTTGGTTTGGTTTGGTTTGGTTTGGTTTGGTTTGGTTTGGTTTGGTTTGGTTTGGTTTGGTTTGGTTTGGTTTGGTTTGGTTTGGTTTGGTTTGGTTTGGTTTGGTTTGGTTTGGTTTGGTTTGGTTTGGTTTGGTTTGGTTTGGTTTGGTTTGGTTTGGTTTGGTTTGGTTTGGTTTGGTTTGGTTTGGTTTGGTTTGGTTTGGTTTGGTTTGGTTTGGTTTGGTTTGGTTTGGTTTGGTTTGGTTTGGTTTGGTTTGGTTTGGTTTGGTTTGGTTTGGTTTGGTTTGGTTTGGTTTGGTTTGGTTTGGTTTGGTTTGGTTTGGTTTGGTTTGGTTTGGTTTGGTTTGGTTTGGTTTGGTTTGGTTTGGTTTGGTTTGGTTTGGTTTGGTTTGGTTTGGTTTGGTTTGGTTTGGTTTGGTTTGGTTTGGTTTGGTTTGGTTTGGTTTGGTTTGGTTTGGTTTGGTTTGGTTTGGTTTGGTTTGGTTTGGTTTGGTTTGGTTTG